>NC_135314.1:8292699-9542699 GCF_048772815.1 Callospermophilus lateralis | reverse complement strand
TAGATATGTGGGTTTATTGTGGGGATATCTATTCTGTTTTGATGGGGATTGCGTTGAATCTGTAGGTCATTTCAACAGTATTGACATTTCAACAATATTAGTTCTTTCAATCCATAAACATGGGAACCTGGTCTGGGGATACAGCTCAGTTACCAAAGTGCTTGCCTCACATGCACAAATCCCTGGGTTCAATCTCCAGCACAAACAAACAAACAAACAAAAAACCAAAAACATGGAAATCTTTCCATTTTGGGGGTCTTCTTCATTTCATTTCATCATTGTTTTGTAAATTGCACTGTAGAGTTCTTTTATTTCCTTGACTAAATTTATTCCTAGGTGGTTTTAATTTTGTAGCTATTGCAAATGGGATTGCTTTTGTGCTTTCTTTCTTAGCAAATTCATTACTGATGTATAGAAAAGCTACTGATTTTTATATGTTGATTCTGAAACCTGTTACTTTACTGAATCTGTTTATCAGTTCTAATAGTCTCTGGTGCAGGTTTTAGGGTTTTCCTATCATATCGTCTGCAGACAGGGATCATTTTACTTCCTCCCTTTCTATTTGTATG
This sequence comes from Callospermophilus lateralis, assembly GCF_048772815.1. Taxonomy (NCBI): domain Eukaryota; kingdom Metazoa; phylum Chordata; class Mammalia; order Rodentia; family Sciuridae; genus Callospermophilus; species Callospermophilus lateralis. The sequence continues at coordinate 9,542,130 of NC_135314.1, read as the reverse complement.
CCCTTTACGTCTTTCTCTTGCCTAACTGCTGTGGTTAAAATTTCTAACTATATGAAATAAGAGCAAAACGGTGTCGTGAAGTTAAAAAAAAATCTGGGAGAGTCCACAAGGTACACAGACTCGCAGTGCTTCAGAGAACAGGGCCGTTAAGTATTAAGACCTCCCAGTGCCAGGCTCCCAGTACCTGTCCTGCCTGGGAGAGACGACACATCTCTCACCACAGATCTCATCTGGCTCCTTTTGCTTCTCTCTTCAAGCTTCTGCAACCTCTCAGCAGGGCTCTGCTGAAATTGGAAGGCCGCCTACTGTGGTCTCCCCTGTTCCTTTTCTCAGTGACTTATACCCTTGCCCTTGGACACAAGGTACAAAGTGGACATCTGAACTGCTCAATGCTTCACTTCAGGGGTGAGGTGGAAATTAGGAGTTTAAGTGCCAGGGTGTGTTTCTGAGGGTGATTTAAATGTCTATGGAACTTGAAACGGTTCCAGAAAACACCAATAGACCAGTAGAATCAGAATCTTTTCATTAAAATCCACAAGGGCCACAGGAAGGCTATCATTGGCCAGGCTCCCAGGCCACCCAAAGATGGGAGGGGGGACGCAAACCCCGCCCAAACCCCAGGGGGATGGAATTGGCTCCGAGGACTTCTGATCAACCCCAGCGCAGTGGATAGCGGGTCGGGCACTTCAAAGGTGCCTGCACTGCACCTCCAGGCTCCGCGTCCAGACTGCAGTCGGGTGAAAAAACGGGAGAATCACTAGAAGAGCCCACAGTCCTTAAGCCAGCGAGAAGGGGCGCAGGGTCTTGGGGCAGAGAGGAATTCGCTCCGCACGAAACTTTGGCGGTCAGAGTCTTGAGTGGGGCGACCTTCCCGAGAGGGCGCAGCAGCCCCCGCACCTCGCTCCTCGCTAGGCGCCACCAGCACCTCTGCAGCGTCAAGGAAGGGTCTCGGGTCAAGGACAAGAATCTGTGGCCATGGCTGAGGCTACCGAGCCAGACGGTGGCGCTTCGGGTTCCCAGGGGCTGCCCGAGGACCCAGCGCTTCTGGCCGAGCGACCGGGCGAAGCCGGGGCCCTAGGCCGGGAGGCGGAGGGGCGGGAGGCGAGCGAGGGCGCCGCGGAGGCGCCCGGGGGAGAGGGGGCGGGCGCAGCGGCGACAGCGGCGGACCGGGAGGAAGAAGGCGGCGGGCCGGACCCAGGGTGCACGGGGGAGCTGTCGCCGGGAGCGGGCAGTGGCCCCGGGACGGAGACGCGCGGCCCAGGGGGAGCGCAGAGCGAGGCGGAGGAGGGCGAACCGCGGGGCGCCGAGGCTCCCCCGGGAGGGGAGGTGGCGGGCGGCGCGGGGCAGGTGGAGGAGGCGGGCGGCGCGGGGCAGGTGGAGGAGGCGGGCTCGGAGCGCGGCGTGCAGGGCGAGGCCGCAGGGGAGGCTCAGGGGGCGTCCGGGGACCCCGGGGTCCCAGCGGCGCAGGAGGAGACGGAGCACGGGCTGGAGGCTCCGGGGGTCACCATAGACGCCCAGGGACTTTCGGGGGACAGCATGGACGCCCAGGGGCTGGCGGGAGGGGCGCTGGAGGCAGACGGTGAGCTCCAGGACCGGGAGCAACACGGTCCCCAGTCCCAGTCCGAGACCACTGAGGTCGCTGTCGCGGAAACCGGGGGGCCCAGCCCGGAAGAGTTTGCAGGAGCCTTGGGGGAGGTGGGGTCCGAAGAAGCGGTGCCTGGGGACGCGAAGGCGGATGCTGGCGAGGATGGGGACTCGGGTGGGGGCCAGAAGGAGATGGAGGCGGAAGACAGGAGGCGAGAGCCGACCCCGAGCGAGGACGCCTCGGCAGCTGGGGGAGAGGAGGAGCCCCCGGACGGCACCCAGGATCGGGAGGTGGCAGAGGAGACGGGGCCCGAGGAGACAGGGCCCGTGGAGCCCGAGGCCAAGCTCAGCAACCACCTGGCGGAGGAGAGCAGCGCGCAGGGCAGCGACGAGTCGGCGCCGGTGAACGGCAGCCGCGAGAACGGCGAGGCGTCGGAGGAGGGGGACCCGGGGCAGGAGCACGACATCACCCTCTTCGTCAAGGTAAATTTCGCTTCCCCAGAATTTTAGCACGTCTTCTCTCGTCTTGGTCCCCTCGGATCCAAGACGGACTCGTGGGGAGGTTCCTTCCTCCCCCGAGTCCTGTCACCAGGCGCTTCCACCTCCCCAACTAGGTTTTCAAGAAGAGTTGTAGGAGCATTTGGGGGGGGGGAGCTAGGGCTAGGGCCGTGTAGGGCGGATGTGGGGTCAGCCACTGTTTTTGTCCTGAAATCCTAACTGGACCCCCTGGTCGGGAGGCTACTAAAGAATTAACTAGGGGGGCGGGACGGGCAAAAAGTGACACGCCCTATTGGTGTTCCAAGGATTTTTGCCAAAGCAAACTCTGATCCCTGAAGTGAAACAATGCAAACTGGTAGGTTCAGTGTGAGAAGTAGCCCCAGGACTGAAATCCCAAAGCCCAGTGCTGGTCAACAGTTTTAAGTTACAAAAAGCAATTACGTTTTAAGAACCCGAATGCGTTTGGGAGGAAACTGGAAACTTACTTACCTATTATGGTTTTCATTGAACATCTTACCGTTTACTTTGAAAGAATGCAAGAGGCTGGTGACTTGACAATCATCTGCCTGTGTGTGTGTGTGTGTGTGTGTGAGTGTGTGTGTGTGTGTGTGTGTGAGAGAGAGAGAGAGAGAGAGAGAGAGAGAGAGAGAGAGAGATTCTATCTCACTTCAGTTGGGAAGAGAGCAGTGATTTAATTTGTGAAGGAGTCTATAGAGAAAAGATGGAGGAGACAAGAGGAAGGATGTTTTGAGTTTAAATAGGTGTTTTTTACAAGGTTCCAAAAATACATGGGCAAAGTCCAGTAGCTGCTCACACCAGAAGCTTTGTTTAAAAAAAAAAAAAAAAAAAAAAAAAAAAGCCATTCTGAAGAACTTTGGCCAGACCCCTGGGAAGCTGGAGATAATAAGATCAAGAATGTGCATTACACGTTGAATTCTAATCCTTTAGAAATACTTTCAGGCTTATAGAAGCCTGTTGTGGCCTAAACTTCCTGGGCTGAAATGTTAATAAGTAAAGGGGTGGTGGTGGTGGGGCTTCCAAAATGATTCATATCAGAATTTCAAGAAGTGTTTAAGTGGCAAAGAACTTGGGGAGAAGCAGGCTTGTGTGAATTCTATGGAGAAGGAGCTGTACCAGCAGCATTCTTTTTTTTTTTTTTTTTTTTTAAGACACTGGAATAAAACATCTAATGATGTATTGGGGCATAACCTGAGGGCACAAGCCCTAGGAAGACTGGGTGTGTGCTGCCGGTTGGTTCAGACCTACTTGGTTTAAGGAACTTTCCATTGCTCTGGTGGCGAGGCTGCAGGATTCCAGCAAATGGTCTCCTGTTACAGCTTCTTACCTTTCTCTGTTTCTGTGCGAGTCTCTTCAGTCTAGTCCCTTCTAAATCACCAGTTGAGCCAGGAAAAACCCAATCATTTTGCTTCTTAGTGTACAATTATTTAGTTGTTTATTGCAGAATTTCAGGTGAACCCATATTCTGGAGCCAGGCACAAGCCCTTCAAGATGTTAACCCTCCCCCTTTCTCTCTGGCCTTTCCTGGGCATTGCTGGGGGGTCCCCATCTTTTGTCACTCATGGCACTGTGGTGTCATTCTTGGTACAGTACTTTTTATTCCTTAAGAGAACCACATTCCTTCCCGCCTTGAAATGTCGCACACACTGTGCCCTCTGCCTGAAAGGCATCCCTCCCACTTACCCCTGTCCCTGCCTGCGTCCTGAGGGTTGGCTGCATGTCCAGGAGTCAGCGAGGACTTCACCCCTTCTGGGGAGGCTTTTCCACCGCAATCTGGATTGGATGTCCCTCTGTTGACGTTTCACGCACACATGGCACTGTCCTTGTCTCTTTTCTGGACTGCGTGAAATGTATCATTATGTCCAGGACAGAATGCAGGTGTGGGCAAGAGGAATGGGTGACAGTCTGTATGAATATAGTATTGTAGTAAAAAACGTGCACTTCAGAGCCTGTGGGGCTGGAATCAAATCCTGGCTCTGCAACTTTCTTACCTTGTGACGGTGACTTGTGTTAATTCTATGGAGAAGGAGCTGTTACCAGCAGCATTCTTTTTTTTTTTTTTTTTTTTTTTTAAGACACCGGAATAAAACATCTAATGATGTATTGGGGCATAACCTGAGGGCACAAGCCCTAGGAAGACTGGGTGTGTGCTGCCGGTTGGTTCAGACCTACTTGGTTTAAGGAACTTTCCATTGCTCTGGTGGCATGGCATGCCCTTCTGTGCCTTTGTTATCTCTTGAGCAAACTGGGGACAATGATAGGGCCTACCTCCTGTGGTTATTGGGGAGATTCAAGTATAGATTCCATAAAGCCCTTTGAGCTCTGCTTGTCTTGAAATAAGCATGGTGTAGATTTGGGTGTTTATTGCTATGTCTGCTCAGCTCCTATATGCTTCCGTTGATTCTGTATGGAGACTGTCTCCATTTCTTTTTGAAGAGAAAATTCCTCTAGGTGTCTAATTATGTCCATTCTCTGAGGGATAAGAGTGTTGTTAAAAGTGAGAACAGTTCCTTTTCTCATTGCTGCTCAGGAGTGACTGTAGGCTAAGGCCAGGGCAGCTCAACCTCCATGCAGTACTTGGCTGGGTGTTGTAGTGTCCTTTTTATTTATAATTTTCCTTCAGGGAAGCAAACAGTGAGGCCAGCTAACTTCTGAGGTTCTCTTAAGATGTGCCTCATCTCAGTAAGCTGTCTCAGTTTCTTCCCATCCACTCATCATTCTCCGTAAAAATAAAGGGGGACACAGAGGGACAAATGAGACCCCGAAAGCAATGAACAAGCAAAAGACCTTTGAGCTGCCGTATCCTCTGCGTTTGTAATAGTTGATTTAAAATACTTAACCTGGCTCAGATACAGATTTCTTTGCCAAGTTTAGCCTTTTCTGGGTTCCTTCTTGGGCTCTGTTTGAGGTGGAGTCTGCATTTCACAGTGGACACGTCACCTGGGTTTTGTTAAGTACTCACGGTGGGTAGGGTTCCCCTACTTTGGACCTAATGGTGTTTATTTATTTATTTAGATCTTTTAAAAAATTTTAACAATAAGGTTTCCAAAATGTGCATTATCATCATACATAGCATGGGATTTGTTGTAATAGCGGATTTTCTGCGGTGCAGCTGGAACATAGAATTCACAGAACTGTTCTGTAGGAAGAGTCCTGCAGTGTTCTTCCAGACATCCCTACAGCCTTCATATGAAGGCCTAGGAAACACATTTTAAAATCAATAAGCCACATTCTATTTGTGAACTTTAACTTTTACTTTTCTTCCTATTCTTAAAAACAAACATATTGGTTACAAAAAGATACCAGAAAGAGACCTAGTAATGTGTAATAGTAATTCTTTTTTTTAAAAAAAAATTATTTTTTTAGTTGTAGTTGGACACAATACCTTTTTTTATTTTTATGTGGTGCTGAGGATCGAACCCAGGACCTTACATGCACTAGGCGAGCGCTCTACCTCTGAGTCACAACCCCAGCCCCGTAATAGTAATTCTAATTGCTTCCAGGTGCCTTCTGATTTTAGCTACCTGACAGATTATATTCCCCATCTTGATGAAAGTCATCCTGTTGTTAAGCTGCCTTTGTTTTCTTCTGTAAGGATACAAGGCTGTTTTCTTGTAAAAGAGCCAGAACCCCATAGAACAGCCCAGCAAGTCCTCCGTGAATGATCCTGTGGCAGATCAATTGTGCATCAGCTAATTTTTAGTTTTTTTTTCTCCCCTAAAGAAGCGTTAACTATATCATCCCATTCCAAGGTAACCAACCCCCCAGTCATATTTTGTGAGAGAAGTTTTTTTCTTCTTTACTCACAACAACAAAGGGTAACAACAGTGGCAACACATCACAGCAACAGCAAACAAAACACAAGAGCTGAAGTGGTTGGTGATGTCTGATTCAGCAGGGGCACTTTGAGGCAGGGGCTAGGAGTGGGTGCTCAGAAATATGGGTTTCCTGGCAAATTTTACATGACTTAAAAACGCTCTGTGTGACCCCTGGAGTGATCCAGGGCCACAGCCTAAGACTTTCTTAAACTGTGTTGTGGACGGCCCGTGTTTAACTAGAACAAATCCCTGAGCTCATGCGCTTGCGTCACTGGGATTCTTCGAAGAAGTGAAACAGACCTGATGGGACAAAATGAAACTCGGGACAGACATGGCCTTTGAGTAAGCATCGTCACCCAGAAATGCCAGAAAGAGAAAAGAGGACCTGCCGCATTGCCACACCATGCATCCACAGGCATCCGAGGGACCAGGGACTGAGGCCGGGTGGACTAGCCGGCTGTGGCTTGCTGACACATGTCCCTGGGAGCGAGCCAGTGCTGCTTTCCTAACTGTGTGGGTGCCGGGTGTTCTAGAGGAAACGAGTGAGGGTGGGCTTCTGTGCCTTTAATTCTCCCTTCAAACCACTGTTTTGTGGGTTTTTCCTGATTATCATAGAAAACCCATTTGTAAATTACATATATGAAATCAGTACAGTTACTCATGCTGAAAATAGGTAGGACAGGACGTTTTGCTGACTTCATGCATGAAGGCACGGTGTGGGCCCATGCGGGCCTGGGGGCCACACTGAGAGCCCTTTCCTGATTGCCTCTGGCCTCACCACCTGGCGAGCAGTGGGCTCTCGGTTGGTGCTTTTTGGTTGGTGCTTCCTGTTGATGATGACAGGTAGGTGGTTGGGTTCAAGGTGAGAGCTACTGAGAAGCAAAACCTGGACATGGCATGGGTCAGTTCCCCATCAGCCCAGTGCAGTGCCCCTAGTGAGAGGCACAAGGCGAGCTTCCTCCCTGAAGATGTCAGCATCAGGGCTTCAGAGCTGGGAGCTCTGGGGAGCTGTGGCTCTGTCCTGCCTGGTGCACAGGCCGCTGCTCCCATCCCTGTGTGGGCTGACGGCTGCGTGCTTCACGGTAGCAATTGTGTTCCTTGCCTTCAGCATAGCCCTCCCTTGGTGTCCTTCATGTCCTTGGTCTCACATGGCCAGCCTTTCTCCCTGAGATGCACTCAGCTATCCTATCTCCTCGGGCATCCGAAGTTGGCAGGATATCCTCAGAAATACTACAGTGGGTCCTCTAAGTGTGTGAATTTATCCTTTCATTTCACGTGCCTGGGTAAAACCAAGGATTTGAAGGAATGTGTATCAGGAATCAGCCCACGCTCTCTCCCATTCTTAGAGAAGCCTGGAACCTGAAGCATTGTGCCAGACTCGTTCCACACCCATGAAGGGCCGTGTGTTGGAAACCACGCTAGAATCTTGGAGTGTGTTGGCAAGTGTCTTAGTCTATTCTGTTGCCATAACAAAATATCCAAGGCTAGGTGATTGATAAAGAATAGAAGTTTATTTAGTTCATGGTTCTGGAGGCCGGCAAGTTCAAGAACAGGGCGCCAGCCCCTTCTTGGCATCTATCTGGTGAAGGCCAGATGGATCATAACATGGTGGTGGGTATCGCCTAGCAAGACTGAGTTTTAGAGTGCCAACTCAAGGATCTCTTCCTCATCCAGTTTTCATAGAGCTACCGGTAACCATCATGAGGGCCCTCTCTCACTTCTAAATGCCACCAACATCTGAGTTTGGAGTATAGCTGCCAGCACAGGAACTTTAGGGGACAGATTCACACCATAGCAGCAAGACTGAGAAGGTCCTTGCCTCCCAGAGCGTAGCTTCTGTTACAAAGGACGGATATTGAGCAGTGGAATACCTCATGGGATCGTCATGTCTCTCCTGGGCTGGAGGCTGTGTGGGAGACCGAGTTGCTTTATCCATCTCTGTTCTCTAGGCTTTAGTGCAGGTCCTGGCACTTGAGAGATCCCAGTTAGTGCTGGTGTGAAGGGGAGGAGCATGGGGGTGAGCTGGAGGCTGAGGGGCCTGCAGCGGGAGCACCCTGGTGTTGGGAAGACCGTCATTAGGAGTGTGTTTGGCTGCAGTCAGTAGATTAGCTGCTAACAAGTGGGTTTAAACTAAAGTTCGTTCTTATCCTTACAAGAAATGGGATGCAGCAATTTAGCCACCGCGGAGGGCACAGACTGACTCTGTGTGTTCTCTCTCCCTTGATCATCAAAAGCTGGCTCCTTTAGCCTCCAGCATCAGGTCTGATCAGCAACACCTGGGGCAGGAAGAGGGGGAAGGGCTGGGGCTTCATCACTCAACCAGGAGGAATCAGGGGAAGGGCCCCTCCCCACAACTGGAGGGGACTTCCCTTCTGTCCCATTGGCTGGGGATGGCTTCTGTGCCCTGCCCCCTGCAGGCCTTACCTAGGCCCCAGGGATTGGGAGTGTGGGGTGGGCTGGGATGGAAGGGTGGTGACCAGTGTGGCTTAGACCAGGGTCAGCAAATGATGGCTAACAGGTCAAATCCAGGCTGCCAGCTGCAACCTAAGAATGCTTCTCCCCTTTGTAAATGGTTGAAAGAATAGCAAAAGAAGGATATTTCATGACACAGAAATACATTCCACTGTCAGTGCCCCTCAATAAAGGTTTTCTCCTTTTTCTGGACCCAGCTTTAATTATACTTACATGTTTTATTTATGACTGCTTTCCCTCTGTCCCTGAGTCGTGGGACAGAGACTCTGTGGGCCACAAAGCCTGGAATATTTACTGTTGGGTCCTGTAAGAGAAGGTTTGCTGACCCCCGAGACCTACTTTGACTCATCACCCTGGGCAAGATCACTAACATCCTTAAAGAATTTGAGTTTTCTTTATAGAAAAAGAGAAATGGCTCTGAATAAAGAACCCACAGGTTCTATCACAGCAAGAAATATTTAAGACACTAAACATCATATATATATATATACACACACACACACACACACACACACACACACATATATATGTATGTATGTGTGTGTGTGTGTATAAAGTTAGAAATGTATTTTGCAAGCTGGGGTTGTGGTTCAGTGCACCTAGCGCGTGTGAGGCCCTGGGTTCGATCCTCAGCACCACATAACTAAAAAAATAAATATTAAAAAAAAATGTATTTTGCTTATGAAGTTCATACTTTTTATTTAAGTAAAGTAAAAATAAAATATACATTAAATAGGTTCATACAGAATTTAGAACAATATGTTCATGGGGCCCCTGGGATTCTTTTGGGAAATGTACCTACCATTTATTGAAAAGATAATACAGTAACATATCAAAACTTACACAAATGAAGATATAATACAATGAAATGTGTCTTCGTCTACCTTGGAGGTCCAGCTTTCCTGTTTTTTGTTCCTTTAGACAACCACTAAATATCTTTCCAGGAATATTCTGTGCATATCCAAGCATGAATGTAAATATCCTCATTGTGTTAGCTATCGACTGCTGTGCAACAGATTACTCTAAGACTTAAAACTTTAAAACAACAGACATTCTTCCGAGTTTCTCTGTGTCAGGAATTTGGGACAGGTAGTTGAGTGGTTCTGGTTCATGGGGTGGCAGTTATGATGTGAGCTGGGGCTGTCGTCTCGTCTGAAGGACCAACTAGGCTGGAGACCCACTTCCAAGATGGAAGACTCACATGTCTTTGGCAGGATTGGTTCCTCATCCGCTGGGACTCTTTCCACAGGGCTGCATTAGTGCTCTCCCAACATGGCCTCTGGCTTTCCCGAGAGCAGGGGTCTAAGACAAACCAAGGAAGAGGCTACCACGTCGTTGATGAGGTCACACACTGTCACTTCTGCTCTATTTTGACTTTTAGGAATTGCTCACTAAGCTCAGACCTCAGAGAGAGTGGCATTAGACTCTGCCCCTTAAAGGAAAAGTCAAGAATTTGTGTACACATTTTTAAAGACCCCACATCTGCTTATTTGCCTCCACAAAAAAATGAATGCACTGAAAATATGTTGGTCTCTGTCTTGCTTTCTCCCTTTAACATTCTATCTTGGGACTTGTTTCCTCTCAGTGCCTAGAGCTCTCACATGATCTTGTTAAAATTTCATAGTATTTGGAGATGGGTGTTCTCTATACTCGATCCCTCACCGGTGGATATATAGGCCTTTATTTTCACAATCAAAAAGATGGTTAAGTAATGGTGTAGTGAATATCCCCACAGATGATGTATGACTAAATAGCAGTTAAATTCTTTGAAATAGCATTGAATACTTAAAACTTGACAACCTTTTCTAAATTTCCTCTTCAAGGAGGCAATACCAGGAAACATTCCTCTCTGACCCTTTATCAGTGCCACGTTTATTCCACTGGACCTCCCCAACCAAACTTTGAATCTGAAAAGTGAGAAATGATGTCCATTGTTTTTAAATTCATGTTTCTTTTATTATATGTGAGATCGAAGATGCTTTTATGTATTTAAGTACTATCAGTATCTATTTTCTGGGAGCTGGTTGTTTACATCCTTTGCTTAATTTTCAAGTTGGCTTTTGGCTCCATTCTTGATTTTTAGGGTGAAGAATGTAGAGCCTTTTCTGTCACATGTGTTGCCTTGGTTTTTCTGGGAGTGCGTTGACGGCACTGGAGTGATTCACTCTCATAGTCTTAGTAATCTCTCATAACCGACGTGTGGGAACGTGAAGCTCAGGCTACCCGGGTGCTCTTGCGATCTTAAGCTGCATACACTGGAGCCTTTAAATGCTCTGTTGTTCTTTATATTCCATAACTTATTAAATCCTGAGGGATTAGATATTTCCAGCTTTGCTTTTCTCTCTTTTTAATTATCAGGTACATTTTAGCAAGCTCATACACTTTCAGAGTGGAACTCTGGTTAAATGCAGAGAGCTCCTAATGGAATTTAAATGGTGTAGATAGTAGGATCCTGCTGTGCTCACATGACCCTATCTGAAAATGCCAGGTGTATCACTTTGATCTTTTGTGCTCTCTACTGAAAGAAATTTGATACCCATGAATCAAAACCCTTGGGAAAACATCATCTGCGATGCAGCAATAGCAAAATACTGTCCCTAGAGTGGTGCCTCCTAGACAGATTTCCTATTTCTGCTTCCACCTGCTGAAAGAGTGAATCAAAAAACTCATAGAGAATGAAGACAGATCTTGGCCGGAGGTCTAGTGAACTATGCAGGATCATGAACCTCCTCATGGGTCATGTTTGAGTGGGAGGGGGAACTGAATACTCTTAAAGATTGTTTGGAAACTTCTGAGGGGGAAATTCTATAGAGAAACAGGCAGTGTTGATAGACACTTTTATGCAGTGTGCAGGGGCTAAGTCTAATCTTATATGTGTGTGCAAGAAATCATCAGTTTTAAAAATAGTCTTTAATTCCGGAATTTTACTGGGTTTGTGAACTCTCCTTCCATTCACTGTTTCTCTCCCTTTCTGTGCTTGACTGTTCACGTAGAAGTCTATTGAGTCTATTGATGTGGAAGAAGTTTTCCAAACTGCCATGTGGTGTTTGGGGCCCAATCCTGGAGAACCCGCTTTCAAAATGGTAGACCCACGTGTCTTTGGCAGGAGGATTGGTTAGCACAGCATATAGTTAAAACAGATTTACTGGTTACCTTCCAAGGGTCAGACATTGTGCTTGGGGATGGGGGGAGCAGGGATTAGAATACCCATAGCCAGTGCTTTTCTGGAGCCTGGAGGGTGATGCAAAGAGGAACAGTTCCCATATGGTGTGAGGAAGGAGGACCACAAGGGGTTGTGGGAGAAGGTGGAAAGGGCAGGCAGTGGGCAGAAACCACCGTCAAGGGGTGTGTCAGTCAGCTTGGTGTCACCCATGTCACTCCAAAGGTAGGAGATAATCAACTTAGGAAAGTCAGCTTGACTTATAGCTTTGGAGGGTCTAGTGCCGCAGTCTGGCTGGGCACAATTCAGGAGCCACTTGTCAAAAGAAACTAACTTTATTTTTAGAACCACACACGCCAAACAAAACAGCTCCTCAGGAAAAACCCTCAGAGCCCAACTGCCACCACCGGCTTCCCACAAGCCACTCCCCCCACCACCAGCCTCTCCACCTCCCATAATCCTCCTGCTCTTGAGGCCAATTGGCTGGGTCACATGGGCAGAGCCAAAAAGTCCCCCAATGAGCAGTTCCGTGGCCTGAAAGGGCAGGGAAACAGTCCAAGAGCATCACCGCAGAGGAGCCAATCAGCTAGATGTTGCTGGGGCCGCTGGCAGTCTGAAAGTTTGCTGGGGCCCCTTCGGCAGTGGCTCTCAACAGTCTAGTTCATGGTTGCTTAGCCTTGCTGCTCTTGGGCTTGTGGCCAGGCAGCACATCATGGTGGGGAGCAGGTGATGGAGCAGAGTCACTCAACTTCATGGCCAGGAAGCTACAAAGGGGAAGAAGAGGCTCTGGCATCCTACTGTCCCCTTCAAGACCTCCCATGGCCCCACCATGAAAGGTTCCGTGATCTCTCAACTGCGCCATGGTGGGAGCAAACCTTCAGCACACGGGCCTTTGGGAAACATTTAAGATCCAGACCACAGCAGGGGAAGTTTTAGACTCTAGATCTCTGACCCTGAGGGACAGCCATCTGTTGTTGCAGGTTGAATAGTGTTATCTGTCCGTCTGTACCAAGGATGGTTACCTGAGTGACAGCCACAGAGAAGCATGGCTTCGAGGCTAGGTGGGAAGACTTAGGTGGTCGGTGTGTTTTGTAGAATGTAAAATTTTATCCTACAGCATCTCTTCATCTGAACCCATGATGTTGCTCAAGTCAAATCGTACTTGTAGACTTTGGTTATGTCAGAGGACAGCGACTTAACTATTGAAATACTGTGGGATGCGGAAAGCACCTCTCTGCCCCACGACCAGCGCTGGCTTTATGTTTTGATTCATGAGTAAATGCTAGGGAGTTTTAAATTAAAGAGACAAGACTCTAATTACCTTTAATACCAGCTCCAAGACGGCTTCTCCTAGCTCCCACCTCCAGCCACCTAATGTGGAAGTGAGGTTTACAGAACAGACAGAGAGAGAGAGAGAGAGAGAGAGAGAGAGAGAGAGAGAACACGCCAGGGAGTGGGCTTTTATTGGGAAATAAAAAATTCTGGGGAAAATCCCATCCAATGAAGGTTAAGGAGGGCAACATCCCAAGGTCAGGGGCAATGATTGGATCTTCAAGGCAGTGGCCAGACACGCCTCTGCACAGACAAGACCTTGGACTTGGAGAAGGGTGGGGAAAACTCTGACACAGCTGTGTCTAAGCGCCTCTCATCCAGCCAGGGAGGTAAGTCAAATCACGTGCGAGGATGGCCTCCCACATACCTGTCCCCTGTGTCTACGGCAGGAGGCTACAGCAGGAAAAGTGGCTGGGGACCTGAGTGGGGAGAGGCAGACCAAGGGCCATCGCTGCAGGACCCACGCAGAGAGGGCCTTGACCAGTGATCTGGGTCACCCCATATGCTCATTTCTGCCATCTCTGTTTTTCCAAAGAAGAAGAAGTACAGTGCGTGTCAAGCAGATAGGACAGCCTATCAGGGCCCCCTTTGTGTTTCCCAGCGAGTGAGCGCAGAACGTCCTGCTAGTTCTGTCTGTCTTCCACCTAGTGGTCCTCTCCCTGGAGAGGGTGGCCAGCTGCTAAGAGCAGAGAAGATGGAGCCATTCTGCTTCCGGCATTATGCTGGCATTTTTCTAAACTTCTTTGGGACATGGGATGCTCCAGTACAGCAGGCAGAACCTCACTGTGCACCCCCAGCAGTGTCCCAATAGTACCTCTGTTCCATATTGAGCCCCAGTGGGATCAGGGGCAAGGAGTCAGAGCAGGGAGGTCACAGTTCTGTTTTCCAGGTTGGGGCACACGAGGGATGCTATGCTGGGGCTCTTGGGCAGTGGCCACACAGTGTGTCCAAAACACTATGCATCTCGCAGCCACTGTGTGCTTCCAAGACTGCATGGAGCAAGGTGTCATTGGCCTGGAGATCCAGGGACACAGGTTTTTCCCTAAATGAAGAATATTAACAGTTCACTGGTACCTCTGGTTTCAGGGCCTTGGAGGTGCATTTGAATAACCCTGGAAAGATATGGTCTTTCCCCCAAATTTGTTCCTTTGAACTCCAAGTCAGACGCCGTCTATCCTGCTTCCGTAACGGGTCAGACTGGATGGAGATTTGGGTTGTACTCAGGGGCTTCTTGGTGTCATTTAACTTTCCAAAGAGTTCAGTGCTTAAGAAAGCTCAGAGGTGTTAGCACATCAGATGTGCAGGGGACATTCTTTACTCACTGCCGTTTAACCAACACATGATGATCTTGGAATTGCAAATAGCCGCAGTAGAGCAAAATTTCTCCAGGAATTGAGGTTTGCCAGTGTAAGCACTGCAGACGTGCAGCTCTGACCATCGCTGAACATAAAAGAATTCATGTTTTGTCGCTTTTAGACATTACCATGGTTTCCATAAGCCAGTTCAAGTCAGCAGAAAACTGAGTCTATTAATAAATGATTTGGGCATTTTGGAACACCCTGGAATCTCAGCCTGGCCGACTGAAGATGGCTGCACATTCTTTGACAGGCCTGCCTCTGAGAAGTAGGGTCTAATCTTCCTTCCTCTGAATCTGGCTTGACCTTCATGGCTCTTGGCCGTCAGTGGAACATGGTGCAAGTGATGCTGGGTGATTTTTTGTCACCAAAGGCTGCGTGGCTTCTGCCTTATTCATTGACCATCCTGGGCCACGTGCTGAGAGGCCACCTGCAGGTGCTCTATTTAATAATCCTACAAGACACTGGGTGCCTGTGTAAAGCTGCCTTTCCCCCCTACTCCGATAGCCTATCCACCAAATGGACACCATGAGTGACCTTTGTTAGTGTCACAGGAACAGAGGGATCACCCAGGAAAGCCATGCTCACATTACTGACTCTCAAAATCATAAGGTATCTAAAACAGAGATTTTAGGTTCCTAAATTTGGGGGTGTTTGTTACGCAGCAATTGGTGACTCAGTCACGTAGCTTACATTTTCCTCTAAACTGGTGAAGTCTGGGTGGGTAAAGAGACAGGGCCAAGGTGGGAGGTTTAAAGCAGTTTGGAATCAGCCAGGCAGAGGAAAGGAACCTAGGTCCCTCTATTTGGTGCCTGCATTTTTTCCCCTTTGAGTCACTGTGGGGATCGGAAGACTGTCATTCAAGAACATAAACCACCAGGGTATACAACAACAGGCTGCATTATCAAGCAGACTTCCCAGAACAAGATGTGCCTTTGTTGTAATAATTCCTTGTGAGAATTTTACAAGGAAATAAGCTTTTCATCTCCATGTATAAGCTTCAGTTGGTATCGGGCCATATTATTAAATCAGGATTAAAAATAGCCCTGGCATTTTTCAAGCATAACTCATATATGAGAAAAAATGGAGAGTGCTATGTTATTTGTTCATGTACTTTTTATGACTTGATTCCACCTGCTGTGACAATAGACGCTAACATCACTAAGCCTCTTGCCAGAAGTGAAAGCTCAAAGCCTCGGGGTTTGGTAGCTAAGCTACGTGGGTCAACCATTTAATCCATCTAATAATGAATTAATTGTTACAGCCATCGGAAGGAATACATGCAATGTATAGCTGGGAATATGTGAAGGATTAGGAGGCTTTTGAAAAGTTCAGATCCATGTTTCAAAATTTTAAGAGCTAAGATGTATTTCTTTGGATTTAGGTGTGATAATGAATGAAATTGTTTCTAGATTCCAAGGACCTGAAGAGGGAGCAGTGTGCTTTAAGGTTGTGTGTGATCCCCGTGAGACCCAGAGTGAGCAATTGGTAGCACGTTGGACCAACAGCATGCAGAGTGATCAGATGTAGCTCCTCGCTGCGGGGCTGGGTGGCTGGCTGCAGCCATCGAGTAGGCTAACAGGCCAGAGCCCCTGGAGAAAGTGTGCAGCCTTTTATTTATTTAAGAAAACAGAATCCATTTTTCTTTTTCTAAAATAGGACTCCCTGCACTTAAAGTAACATTTTTTCTTTGTGGTCTTTGGGGAAGTGTGATGCATATATCATTTGTGTCGTGGGATTAGCTATCAGGAAAGCAGTGACGATTGCCAACAGACTTGCACATGAGGGCCACCCTGGCCTCCCTTAATTCCTCTTCAGCGTGGGCGGGAAGGACCCTTCCACTGGTTGCCTCTTTTTCTGCAGGGCCTCTTACTTCTGCCACTGGATTTTGTGGGTGTGGCTGTCCTTGCCCATTATTCTGTTGTCCACTAGAGGGCAGCCAAGGGAAGGCAAGGGACCAAGGGTGAGGGGCCCACTGGGTGGTGGTGGGGGCAGCCTTCTGCATCTTGCAGTGAGGCTCAAGAAGTAGAGAAGGCTTCCAGATGGTCAGCATAGACGTCCTCAGTGGCTGCTCTGCCCTTGCATCTCGTGACTGCAGGATGGCCTGCTCTGGTCTCCCTCCCCACCCCTCCATAGCACCGCCTTGCACATAGCCAAGAGGGTAAGACCAGTGGGGGTTCCCTGATTGCTGGCACAACTGTGGGGGAAGGAGACAGTGACACTGAGCTGGGAGAAGCTTGGGCAGAGGGTGCAGGAGGAAAGATGATGGGGACCTTGGTGGCAAATCTCATAAATGTGAAACCACGTGAATGAATGGCTTCCCTTCATCTCTAAGGAGACTCACAAGCAGGAGTTCCAGAATTCCAGCTGGGACATCAAATTCTGAGGGTTGCAAGGCCAAAAGCTCACCAAAGCAAGAAGCCCTCCTGTATTCCATCACCGCTGCAGAGGTGACCTTGGCTCCACACCTGGACAGTGGACTGGCACCCTCTGTGGTGTTCCTGTGGGTTTCACTCATGGTATCTCTGTGGCCTCTTGGGTGGTTCAGGTTTAGCACTCGTGTCCACAGGACCCTCCTCCCCATTTCGTGGTCGACGGAGCCTGTCTATAAGGCTATTCCTTTAGCCTTTAGCAAAGCGAGTCATCCTCTGTGGCATCACTGTTTCCATGGGAAAACCAGTCAGGGTACCAATCCCACTCAAGCCATCTTCCCCTAGAATGCAGGCCACTTGTTACTGATGTCCTTCCCCAAGGAACACCCGTGGGTGATAGTTGAGCATGAGAAGTTTTAAGTCTGCAAGGTGCCCACACCTGGGCTGGACAAGCTGAGGCATGCTGCCCCCTGTAGAGTCAGAAACACCTACAATCCACCAAACACTCCTCCTGCCCTTCAAACTCCCTGATAAAAACTTTTTCCCCTCCCTGGCCCCCCCTCTTGGTACCAGGGATTGAACCCACGGGTGCTTAGCCACTGAGCCACATGCCCAGCACCACCCCCACCCCCCCCTTTTTTTTTTAATTTCGAGACAGAGTCTCACTGAATTACTGAGGCTGGCTTTGAACCTACGATCCTCCTGCCTCAGCCTCTCAAGAAGCTGGGATTACGGGCGTGCGCTCCTGTGCCTGGTTTGAGCTCTTATTTTGTATCTACGGATGTCTTTACTTCAGTGACAGGTTGTCAAGAGCTCTCACAGATGCATGGAAATAAGCCGTTCACTTTAATTCCAATAGAACCTTGCTTTCTAGTCACTTTTAAGAAGTTGTGCTCAGCGTGGGGTGAGGTGGGAGTGAGGAGGCAGGTTCTGTTGAGGTGTAGAGTGAGAGCAAAGGCCTCCTTCCTTGGCCTAGCAAGACCGTCCCCACGCCCATCTCGAGGCCTCTCCTGGCCAGAGTCTTCCACATGTGGTTTCTGGGGCAGGGAGAGGGGAGAACCGAGAGAAGGGATTTGTCGGCTTTCTGCCTCCTCAGTGGCTCCCGACGCCTTCGGTGGCCGTGACCAGGCCCTGTCTTAGGAAGACATGGTCAGTGCTCCCTGCACCCGGCGTGTTTCGGGGAGGTCCAGCTTGGAGGAGCCCAGGCTAAGGGGCGTTGGGAGGGTCTTTGGTGTTTTCCTTTGGGGACTGGGAAAAGGGTGCAAATTAAAACCAGAGATGCTTCCGTAGTCCTTTGTTCAGAGCACACACCTTTCAGCATACGATCCACGCTATTTATTATTTATTTTTTTATTGTTTACTGAAAATTTTTATTTCTAGTCCACTTTTTTTTTTTTTTTTTAAATGTGAAAAGTGCTCTAACAAGTGCCTCATTTGGTGCTATACGGGATTTGAAGTCCTCCTTTTTTTCTGGGAACACACCCTTTGCCTGTGCCGGGGTGGCAGATGGGACCTTCTCCGGGGACTGCAGCCACTGAAGATTTTTCTTTTGGAAATTCTTAGGTTTGGTGAATGCCTTCAGACAGTTCCCTGTCCTTGTGGGCTCTGATGTTTCCTTGAAAGCGTTGTCATTTTGGATTCACCTCCGAGACAGGGTGAAAGTGTGCTCCTGGCCCCATCCTGACCCAGCCCTCCAGTTATGTGGCGAGACTAGTTCTGCGGCCTTACCCCAATCTTCCAACTTTCTGCTTCTTGGATCCATTGTAAAAGACGGCTCCGTGATTTCCTTCATCTGTTTCCTATT
The DNA here is from genome assembly GCF_048772815.1 of Callospermophilus lateralis. Classification (NCBI taxonomy): domain Eukaryota; kingdom Metazoa; phylum Chordata; class Mammalia; order Rodentia; family Sciuridae; genus Callospermophilus; species Callospermophilus lateralis. The sequence goes on along the minus strand of NC_135314.1, from coordinate 9,523,717 downwards.
CATGGATCAGGAGAGCTTATTTGGAGGTTCCAGCAGGATCGGCTAGAACCTTGTATCTTCTCAAACAAATGACAGGTCTCCGGCGATGAAGGTGAAGGTCCGGCTCATGGCTCCATTAATGAGGGCACGTCGCCGCCTGGGTATGATCAGCCTCTGGAGGGCAGTGACATCACCTCAGATCACAGCTGGATGACCACTGCCTCCCGTTTTCTTCTGAATAGGGAGTATTTTCCTATTTACTGGCACACAAGAGAAATATGTGCAAGTTAGTTTACACAGCAAGATTTGGATGCTTCCTCTTTGAATTCCGGTTTCTCAGGCAGGCCTTACTTTGCTTTGTCCCTGACATCTGGCAGTTCTTCAGTTAACTGGGCTCACCCAGCGTGGACTTAGGATAATCAATGAGCCGTATAGAACCCAGTCTTCTTCCATGGTGTCCCTGGGTCCGTCTGCATGTGCGGGCGAAGCGACTCAGTACCCTGACCCTGGACAGCTGTGGCCATTATACAGTTTGCCACAAATCAGGGTCATTGGTTTCCGGTCCCTTAGCATGCCTGCCCCCTTTGAAAACAAGAGGCTTTGTTCCTCCCCCAGGTTGTGGACAGTTCTGTGATGCTGATCTCAGGCTGGCTTGGGGCGAGGGAAACACGCTCCCTTTGTCCCAGGGGTGAGGGTGGGGAGGGAGTCACCATATTTGCCAAAGAAAGCACGTGGCGTGAAGGTTTCTAACGAAGCCAGGGTGTTGGCCTTGGCTGTCCAGTTGGTGTTTATTCTTGTTTGGAGAGTAGCTGATCCTGTTGGGCCTGGGGCCAGGGACCTTCCCTTTGCATGGGTCAGTGCAGGCCAGAGTGGGACATGGGGAAGGTAGAGCTTCCAGATAATTCTGTGATGTCCTAAACACTTTCCAGTTGGGTTGCTAACCTCTACAGGGTGCCACTCTTTCTGCTCATTGTCAAAGCACAGATTTAGCAAATTAATTATCTCTGACCCAGGAGCCCTTGAACTTGTAAGGATGCAGCAATGACAAGGAAACATGAAATAAAGTCTGATGGTTAAAAACGGAGTAGTCACCCCTCTGAACACGGTTCCAGGAAACTTCTGTGATTTTCCTAAATGCCACTTTTTTTTTTTTTTTTTTGATCCTGGCTCCAATTTTCCTGCTTTTGAAACCAAAAGCCAACTTTTCCTGTTTTATATATAAAATGATTTTATGGACTCCTGGTTGATTGTGTGGAGAGTAGCTGATTCCCTTGGGCCTGGGACCAGGGACCTTCCCTTTGCATGGGTCAGTGCAGGCCAGAGTGGGACATGGGCAAGGTAGAGCTTTTTTGATTCTTTTGTCTCCTCTAACCGATGCAAAAAGGACAGGGTGGTTTGAGTCCAAAGCTTGTGAATCCTGAGGTTTAGGTTTGGTAGAGCAGGCTTAGCCCCAAGTCTCCATGGCTAGGAGAAAAGGCAGCATCTGGGGAACTTAGCAGATCCGTGCGGCAAAGGTTTCTTAAGCATGAAGATACAGGCAGAGTCTACCAAATTTGCATTTGAATGGAGAAATCCCACCACAGGGCACCATGGACCGCGCATGCTCTCTAGGCATTTATATCTGAGTTAGGAATTCTTCGTTTATTTGCTGTTCTTATGGAAGTTCTTCCATTAAGCAAGACAACTGCAGGAGAAATGAATTACCTAATTGGGAGTGGCTCTTGGTCTGTTTTTCCTTTTACCATGAAGCAAAAATAATAAACCACGAGATCGATTAAGAACTTCAGTGTTGGAAACCAAATCGACTTCGTCTCCGAGGTGGCTATTTTTCAGCATTCCAAGTGCTTTAATTTTAGATGGTGAATATTCTTCGTAGCTGCTGTGGCCAGCTGTAGTAGTTAACACTGCTTCTCAAAACCACTTCAAACCCCTGCAAGCACATCCTGACAAAGTGGGGACAAGAGCGTCCTCAGCCTTTGCCACTTCATCTGACGTCTGTGGGAAGGTGTCACCCGTGGCAAGTTGTAGAAAGTTCTGGAAAATGGACTTGTTCATTTTGTGTGTGAGGAAATGGACAGAGAATGTCTGCTTGTGGGAAGGTTAGTGGCCAGGGCCACTGGGGCCCTCTGGTTGTCCCTGGGGAAGGCCACCACCTGACAGACTATGGCGTTTTTCTAGATAGTTCTCTGAGATTCAGGCTTTCATAGAAAGTGTTGGAGACATTTTAAGACAGGTGGATACTCCCAGACCTCATAAATCCTCCCACAGGCAACCTTTGTGTCCTGCCTGAAAAGTTACCCACAAAGCTTCTGATTTCTGCCCTCTGGAGTATGAAAAAGAAAGCATTCCAAAATCCGCACTTGCCTCAAATCCCATCTCTTACTTCTGTTAAGAACCATTAAGATATTTCTGGACTAGTTTCAATTGGGACAAAAAGTGCTATAGAATCCCAGTTGCCAGCTGCAGAAAATTTTCATGTATTTTAATGACCAATACATGAAAATTTTGAGTTGGTTAAACTCAACTGAGTGTTTAAGGCCCCGGAATTTTCCCCTTTGAAAATAGATAGCCCCGGGCCTTTGGCTGCCTTAACACTTACAAACATCTGAGAGAAAATTGAAGGGAAAGCAGGTACTGCCCTCCCACAGAAGCGACTTGTTTCTGAAGCTTTGCAAAAAAGCCCAGAGAATTTTGAACAAATTGAGAACGTTGCACTTGAACACTTTTGCGGTTGATCACGACTTCTGTTTTAGGGTCTGCTCTGCCAGCGTTTGGGGTGACCCAGGTCCCTTACCTACTGTGTGCTTTCTCCTGGTCCCCGCCCCTAGTTCTTCAGTGAGAGTTGAGAAATAACGTACAAATCTTAAATTCTTATTTTCATAGCACAAACAAAGTCTGAACAGTCTGGCTTATGAACTCAGATTAAGACGTGTGCTCCCAGTTATGTTTGGGACAGGGGTCCACAGTGCATAGGACTGAAAGATGTCCCCCTAAGAGGGTTGTGGGGAGAGGGAGGCCAACTCGTCCTACTTTTCTCAGACTTTGCTGGTTTTAAAACGGAAAGTCCTAGGTAGCAGGAACTTGCTGAGTCCTGGGTAAATCTGGATGGTGAAGCCCCTGTGGGGGATAAAAAGTAGTGTCATTTTCTGTCATTTGGGATGGCAGTGGTCAGGATAAATCTGAAAGTGCACCTCAAGACCACCAGGGGGCGCCAACAGCATCTTCCAGTTTTTCCCCAGTTGGCCATTTGTGGGCAGGTCCTGGAAACCACAGTCAGGAACCAAGATTAAAGAAAGTGAACTTGTCCCAGGTAGAGCCCTTATCCTCTTGTGCATCTCTTCCCTGTTAAATTTTTGGACAGGGAGATTCTGAAATCCATCTTGCTAAATTAAAAAGTTGGGGGGAAAAGTTGACTGAATCCAACTAGAAAGCTCCATGGGTGTCTTGTCCTCCAGAGGCTGTGGCCCCAGAGGTGACAGGCAGGAACCAGCAGGCCTCCTGGAAGTTCAGGTCAAACAGTTACTGGAGTTCCCAAGTCCACACACAGGAGCCACAGTCTTGGCTTGATTGGTGGTGGGTTCAACACAGGGCTTCTTGGTGCCCGTGGTCATCATGCTAATCCCCGGCAGATGAGTGGAAAGACTCCATGCAGGAAACTTCTAGAGGCAGGCTGAGAGTTACCTGCTTCAGGGTTTATCCTTTTACATGACCATTTAGTTGACCCAAAGAGTTGCCTTGGGGAAAGGCCTTAAGGAAATCCAGCTGTATGAGTTTTCTTTTGCTGCTATAACAAATTACCACGGACTTGGAGGCTTTAAACCACTCAGATTCACTATCTTACAGTTCTGTTGGCGCTTAGCACTCTTGGGGCCAATGCAGGCCCTGGTCTTACCTGCCTTAGAAAAATTCCCGACTCACACTCTTTTGGCCAGTGACTGGAAGCTGATACATGGATTAGAGTGGATTAGTCAGGTCTTCTTGGAAGTCCCTGGCCCTGCCTGCCTTATTTGGAAGAAGAGGTGGAACCCTGGGCTCAAATTCCCAGCTCTGCAGGACTCTCTGGTTTCTGCAGGCAGATGCCAGCCTGGCTTGGCCTGCCAGGGTGCTGGGTGGGGGATGAGGGGTCTCTTGTTGGTTGGGATTGTACTCCAGGTGTGGGAGGGGGAGAGGCAAAGTCGATGTCATTGCCATGCTGACTTCTGGCAAGTGTATTCTAGAGCGGGAACAGAAGCTGTAGCCCGCAGCCACGGTCCACTGGGGCTGTCAAAAAATTCTTCCTTCTGCTGCCCCGGCACACAGAACCTTCATTTTTGGTGGCTCCCCACCCCCAGCCCCATTTTCTGTCGTAACTAATCTCTTTAGTGCTCTCCACTTGCTTCTGATATCTATTCTCTTATCATTTTAATAATGATTCCTGCAAGCTACCTGAGTCCTTGCTGAACAGGGATGGGCAAAACAAGTCAGCAAACTTCTGCTTCTCTGGGGAAGGCCCTACTGGAGGGAGACCGGGAGCTTGTCCATTTGCCCCGGGTGGGATGAAGAGGATGGGTTCTAGCTGACTGCCTGGGTTCACATTGTGCTGTGTGGCCTTGGGAAGTTTTTCTCCCTCTCTGGTCCTCAGTTTTTTCCACCTGTAAGCGGGGATAATGTCAGAACGTACGTCTGACAGGGTAACACAAGGAAAGTGCTTAGAAGAATGTGTGGTGAAATTAGTGCTACCACTACCACCACCACCACCACCACCATTATTATATATTTGTAACATCATATATGTATATATATATATATATATATATGTATTTGTAACAAAGTCGTTTTTGTTGTTGTTCACAACCACATTTTTAAGAGACAGAGAAGAGCCAGTGGTCTTCCTAAAGCCTCAGGTATCATATTTTTGAGAAGATGCATCTAATTATGTATCATCTTCTTTGAATGAGAGGTGGGCGCTGTGCCAAGGTGACAGGTAGGAATGGATACTTACCTTTCCAGCCCAACATTCCTGGCAGGAGGCACCCCCTCGGGGACGCCATCCCCCACTGGCTGCCAGTGGTGTGGGGGACGCCTGGAAGGTGTTCCTTCCCCACTTGGACAGAGGTTCAGATTTTTCTTTTTAATCTAAGGAGTTGTGTGGAGGATCAAAGAGAAACGGTGTCCTTTGTTGAGGGCAATTCAGGAATTTAAAACGGAGGAGGTCCCGGTTTGGGCAGTGTGTGTCACCCTGACGGGCACTCACCTCTGATTTCCCTGCTTGCCTGTTGCACTGAGCTGCAGCAGACTTTCTGCACAGACTGTCCCTGTATTAGCTGGCTCTCAACAGACTTAGAGCGGGGCTTCCATCTCCTCCCTGTAGATCTCAGACCCTGTTTGTTTGTCCTCTTGCCCACGGAGCTGAGCATTCCTTAACTTGGCTGTCACCTGCTTGGTGACATTCAAGGAATCCACTGTCCAACTGATCACTTTATCGATGCTGATGTTCTGGTGGAGGTGAAGCAGAGGTCTGTTTCTAGGTAACCCAGCCGGACTTAATTATGTCTCCCACTCAAAATAAGGGTCTCATCTGAGCCGACGATAGGGTGACCAGCTGTCCCAACTTACCCAGGACTTTCAGTTTTAAAATCAGGACAGTCTTGGGATTGGTCACCCAGCAACTGTCTTCTGAGATAGGTGGGAGAGGAGCGCCCAACAGGCAGGCTGGGAAGGTCTTTGGGGAGGGGAAGGCTGGGGTGGGCTGGGCCTGCAGGGGTCCTAGGGAGGGGGGTGTTCCTCCTGGGTCTTTGCGGAGTACCCCTGAAGAACATGAATGTGGGGTTGGCGCTGCAAGGAGACACCAGCGCCTTTCCCCATGGAGGCCCACCCCATGCCACCCTGTGGAGGATCACCAGGAGGGGACATTGGGGAACCCTTGGGTGCTGCACCAGGCAGAGCCCATGGCACTGTGAGTGGGATCCGGAGAAGGTGAGAGGTACCGATCAGACTTACAGAAAGAGACGTGGAGGACAAAGAGTTTACTTACCGTGGTGGCACAGGGGCAAGGAGCATTTTAGAAAGGTGGCCTGAGCTCATTATGGCTATGACAGTTACCCCAGAGAGGAGGATGGGGAGCAGAGTAACTGGCTTAACTGGCTGCTGTGGGAGGGGCAGGAGGGGGGAGGGAAGGACGAGGGGGTGGGGCAGGGAAGGGAGGTCCCGGAAGGAGGGCCCAGCCGACAGGCCCCTGTGTGCAGGCTTTGTTCTGTGGTTCACGTGTAACGGCCCATCTAATTTTCACCCAGTACTAAGGGGTAGGTGCCATTAGCCTTTCCTTCCAAATGAAGAGAGAGGCCCTGGCAGGTGGGCGACTTCTCTGGGCCCCTGGGAGCAATGGGTGGCACTCCAGCAGAATGACCCTGGGAGCCTGCCGTTTACCAGGATTAGCCTCGTCTGGGGACAGGAAAGACTAGGGAAGGGCTAGAAATGCCAGGTAGAGAGGGGTTCAGAGGCGGGAAGCGGCGCGAGTGAGCCACTGATCTCCAGGTAAAGAGGGGAGAGCCTGGTCTCCGTCCCGAGGACCTGAAGCTGCATCTGGTTTGGGAGAACAGGGGAGAGCCGGATCACCCCATCTTGCTTGCCTCTCTGGGCAGCCTGCTTAGCGTCTCTGAGCCTCAGTTCATTCATCTGTAAAACGGGAGGAATGACAGGACCCATCTTCCAAGATTTCGAGAGGATTAAATCTGACGACCTCCACACATGAATCAGACCCATATTGGAATCAGCCGGTAGACAGGGAGCTACTATCAGTTTGTTAAAAATCACCCGAGAAATTGCTGATTTTTGAAGGACATTCCTTCAAAAGATTCTCATTTGGCCAAGAAAGGGCGGGGCTGGTTTTCCTCTGGGCCATTTTGTCATGTGACTTGAGGTGGGTCTACCAAGCCCTTAGGTTGGACTCCAGTCCCCAGAGGGGAGTGGCCCCCTCTCCTCCCATTTATGGAATCCTCTTGCCCAGGGGACGGTGGGCAAGAGGCAGCTGCCCCTGCTCAGATTGCCTTAGCTCCAACTCCAAACTCTCAGACAGGAGACCAGCTTTTTCCTTTCACGGGCAGAGGGTTTGGTGTCAAGAATGCCTTGAGCTCATCAGCCTCCAAAGGTCAAGGTCAAGGCCAAGGTCAAGGTGTGTGCAGTTCTCTTGACCCTTCACTAGGAGATTCGTGTGGCCCCGGACATGAATGCCAGGCTAGGGTCTTGCATTTCTGCCTCCTGGCTGACGATCTGTTTGCTTTGCAATTAAGAAAAAGACTTTGGAGGGCTGGCGCTGTAGCGCAGTGGGAAAGTGCTTGCCTGGCATATATGAGGCACTGGGTTCGATCCTCAGTACCACATAAAAATAAACAAATGAAATAAAGGCATTCCATCCATCTACTATTACAAAAAAAAAAAAAAAAAAAGAAAGAAAGAGAGAAAAAGACTTTGGCTCTTAATTTCCACTTGGAGTAGGTATGGGATGTGTTCCTTTTTGGGAGAGAGAGAAAAAAAAAAATCAGTCATTCTTTTAGGATTCTACAGATTGGCATGAATATCCCGCTAATTGAGGCTTGTTAAAAAGTGCCCTGAATTCTATAATTGTCTGACCTGGGCTGTGCTCAGATTTGGAAGAGTAATGAGGGTGAAGCTGATGACGATAATGACAATAACAGCTCCCTTCATCGGGTGCCCGGGATGTTCTGGTGCACCAGGGATTAGAGCCCTGTTTTTTTAAAGCGGAGGAAGCCCAGCAGAACAAATGAATCGCCCAAGGCCACATCATTAGTCAGAGGTGAGGCCCATGTCCACTGGCTGTCCCTGGCCCCAATGCCTGCACCCATTGCCCTTGACCTTGGAAGAACCTTGCTGAAATTGGAAACGTTAACTTAGACACATGGAGAACATTGTAATTTAAAAAAAAAAATTATAGAATGACTCAAAATTAAGAAGTCGGGGGGTGTATTGAAATATTGGATATGAAGGCCCCACCATGGGCCAGCAGGGCGGGAAGGACTGGCTGCCACTGGCTCTGGCCTCTTGCCGGCTCTCTGTGGGTGATGTCTGAGCAGTGAGATTCGGTGAGTTTCAGGAAGGGAAACCATTCGTGGATAACCATCTCCCTGGGGTGGACCAGGCCCCAGGCCATTGGAGCAGGTGCTGTGGACCCTCAGTGTTTGGCTTCTTGTTTTTCTTTTGAGTGTTTCCTTTGTTCTAGGAATAGCCTGCGGGAGCGACCCTGATGAGTGAAGATGGGCCCCTGACCCCAGACGCCCGCCATGGCCAGGGTCAGAAAGAGATCCTAGTCTTCCCACCTGCTTTCACTGGGAAGCAAGAAAGACCCAACTGGACTGTCCCTGACTGTCCTGTGAGGCCCTCTTGCAGGAATGGGGCCGTCTCCCCTGGTCCTTGCCCACCGCACAGGGCCCAGAGGCAGGGGTGTCTCTGGGGCACGTGGGCAGGGACTCTCCGCGTGGCGGACTCTCTCTGTGTGGACTGCTGACCACCCCAGCTCCTCCAGGGCCTAGTTTGCAGCTCTCGTGTTCCACAAGGGGCTTCGGCCAGCGCTGCAGTCAGTTGCACCTGCAGTGAAATTGTGAGTGCCAAGGGAAGGGACCGACCCGGGAGGATGCGGGGAGCCCCGGGAGAGCTGGCTGTTTGTCTTGAGGGTCAGGCCTTGGCGCTGAGCTACGAAGTGCATGCTTGATCGCCACTTTCCAAAGCCAGTAAGGCCGTGGACCCAGGGATGAATTCATGGAGTTCGTAGGTGGGACTCAGAGGAGGGGAGGGAGTCCTACCCCTTCTCCACCTGATTTGCTCTAACTCCTTCCCTTGGGCCGGCCTGCGTTTGGCCTTCTCTGGGGTGAGCAGCTGCTGTGGCTTTTGTGTCCCCTCCTGAAGTCATGTGGCAATTTAATCGGGGGGTGATTAGGTCACAAGGGTTCCACCTCATGAATGCTGTCATCATGGGACTGGGTTGGTGGCTCTTGGCCACTCTCTGGCCAAGTGATGTCCTCCATGACGTTATGATGCGGCAGGAAGGCCCTCACCAGAGGCCAGCACCTCAACATCAGACTTACTGGACTCCAGAACGAGGAGAAATACATTTTTTTTCTTTTCATTATAAATCATCCAGGCTGTGGTATTCTGTGATAGCAGCAGAAAACTGACTAAGACAGCAGAGGGGAGTCCTGGCTGGCTCATGTGACCCCATGGCTTCTCTTTGAGGAGAAGACTGGCCACATTAAACCGTCCCCTGACTCTTTCTTCTTCTGGTGGCTACTGTCCTTGTTCAACCTGAAGTCCCCCCAGAACATCAGAGACAGCAGCCCATCATTCCTCGCTGATTTTCTCCACTCCCATGATGGCATCTAATCAAGCCACCACCCCTCAGGTCCCCAGGTCTTTCCCCCAGTTTATTCCGGGACTGAAGAATTTTTTGCACCTGGATGCAGGTCCTACCTCCCTGGCTGAAATCTGTTCATCAGAAAAAGAACTCACTGAATATTGCCAACTGATTTCCTCTTTCATCTCCCCTCTGCCGCCACCTTCAACTGTTTTTCATTATATTTGAGCAGAGTGGAGAACTTGCTTTATAGCAGGTGTTTACCATCTAGGCCCACACAGAAATCTCTAGAAAGAAGGTAGAACCAAGAAGTTGGGGGATCAAGGTGGTGGGTGTGGCCTACTCTAGGGGAAATGAGGGGTGGGATGCTGTGGGGCGGCTGAGGTTCTCTTGAGGGTCACCACCCCGTCAGGTCTGTGCTTGGATGTCTGGGTCTGTTTGGTCCTTCAAAGGCAGCAGTGGGCACCAGGTCATTTTGGTGGAAGGTGGTGGTGTGGGTGGTGCCCGGTACCAAGAACTCATCAGGGAGGTCATTGGCCTGAAGCAAAAGATGCTTATAGGAAATTAAAAATGCATCTTTTCCACACATTGGAGTGGAGTCGGTGTGGCAGATAAGTGGGAGAGGCTCTGATCTTGAAAGGGCCTGTGACGGGCACCAGCTGCTGACCTTGGCACTGCCCTTGGGACCCTTCCCATTCACGCTTTGGGGACTCCTGTGGGGGGTGGGGGGGGTGCAGGCTGGAACCTGGCAGAGTTCCCAACATTCTCAAAACCACAGCAGCCATCGGTTGCAAGCAGAGTTTCTCAGAATTTGCCTGAGGCATCCAGAATTCTTCTCTGCAGAATTGCTATTGCAGATGCTCAATAGAGTCAAAACTGAATGGCAAACATTCAGTCCCGGGTTATCCAAGTGCCTAGGTCTTTGCTGGAAACCGAGGACACTCTGATCTCTCAAACTGCCTAATTTGATTTTATCAGAAACGTATACATACAGAAACTTCCCCTGCAGGCTGAGAACCCTGCTGAGAAATGTTAGTCCAGAGTGCAATTAGCTGGGGGTGGGGGTGGGGGCGCGTGGATTCAGCATTGGAAAATAAAACTTCACAGGATGGAGCGTCCTGATGATGACAGCAGTGTCAGTTACTCTCTCCTAATATGCCTCTATTTATCCCATCATCTCCTCTGGTTAATGAACGCGACCTCGGGGCTCCGCTGCCATTATTGCTCCATAATGGGCCGTGGAGATGGCCTATCTTTGCCTTTATCCCTGCTGGCACCTCCTAGCACTGAAGCGCATTAAAGTAATAAAATTAGGCAGCAAGGCGTCCTCGTCACTCCCACCATGTTCCCGTAACCCCCTCATTTACAACAGACAGAGACAGGAAAAAAAAAATTTTTTAGAGCAATTTAAGATGAGGCAACTCTGGATATGTAAATCCTGTTTTATTGGCAGTCGCAGTAGCTAGTTAATTTTTCTAAAATGCCTGATGGCCTTTAGTTTGCTAGCCACGCTGGGACAAAATGAACAGGCGAACAGGTGAAGCTTCCATCACACTTCTAAGTCGGGGGTCTGCATCCCTGCAGAGCACCGTCCCGCCCTCTGGCCAGGTGTGTTGTCCCAGTCGCAGAGCACAGAAGCAGCCTGCTAAGTTTTTCCAGTTGGATGGCAGAGGCAGCTTTTTTTTTTGTTTTAAAGAAATCGATTGCTCCCAGCCCCACTAGTCCTTCCAAAGAAGCAGCAGCCAGACTTCAGGAAATGGTGAGGACAGTTGCAAGGAAACCGTGACTTGAGTTGGAGAGAACTGAGACAGAGCAAGGCAGAGAACGGTGCATCTGTTTATTCTCCAGATGCTGCTGCTCAGCGGCTGGGCAGGGGGAGGCCCTTTGTAGACACAGAGCTCTTTGTCAAGGTGAGCTTAGGGAGGACGGGGCAGGATGGCACGGAGCTCAGCAGGGATTTCGCGGCACTGAGGATGAGATCTACCAGGATTCCCAAGGCTGGGGAGGCAGGTTATCTTGGGAGGGAAACAACCGCCCCACTCTGCAGCACTGACTTTAGACTTTCCTGGGCTTAGTGTAGCTATTATAGATGTAAGAGGTTTCAAAGCTGCAGAGCAAGTCAGGACTGGCCAAACTATGTGGCTCTGTGTCCTTGTGCTTTCCTGCCCCTCCCCCTCTGCTTGGCTTGACTGCCCCAACCTGGGGGAGCTAAGCAGGCTGCAGGGGGGGGCGCGTAGCTGAAGAGGGCCCCCAAGCAGCAAGCTCCTGAGAGTTTTGCTGGCTCCTTCTCTGCTCCCCCTGGCTCTCTCTGCAGCAGGAGACACGGGGAAACTTTCAGGAGGGCCACAGGATGCAGGGCCCTGAGGCAGGAGTGGCCTCAGGTGGGCAATACAGGGCGGAGGTTCAGGTCTCTAGGGAGTGGTCATGAGAACTTGGATAGATGCACACCCGTCAGGCTCCTACCACTCCACAGACTGGCGCGTTCTCAGACCCTCCCTTGTAACAGGCCAACAGGCAAATAAATGCCTGTCTCCAGAAAGTGAGAGTGGGAGGAGCCGGGGAGGTGCGGAGCCCAGACTCTGGGGGACTCTGAATTCCGCCGTCCAGGGCTGTTGGCGCCTCGTCAGGTGGATTAAGTCTGGCTGTCATCTCCGTGTGTGTGCAGCTGTCTTTGCTAATGAGAAAGCTTTGGGAGTCTTCTTATCATTGGATCGTCCAGCTGGGGGGGGGATTCTCGTGGCTCTTCCTCACACATTGACAGTCCTCCTGGGCGTCATTGGCATTACCCTGAGTGACGGCCACACTTCTGCTGTGGATCTGGCCCCACCAGCATTACATCACCTTGGCTTCTTAAGAATTGAGATTGCTGGGCCCCGTACAAGAGGCCCCTGAATCCCACTCCCTTGATTTTTAAAAAAATAATATATATTTTTTTTATTGAGGCAAAAGTTAACATTCAGTAAGGACTCCAACCTTACACCTGGTAGCCATCACCTGGACCAGGTGGAGAGTGTTTCCACCACCCTGAGGGCTCCCTCCAGGGCACCATCCTAGGGTACCATCTTCCTAGGGCACCTGTGGTTCTGGGGTCACCCTCACAAGACTTTCCCTGAACTTGCACTTCAAGCCTGAGCTACATGGGACTCTTCTGCCTGTCCACGTTGTGCTGGTGGGAGGTGGCCACGCTGCTGTGTGCTGTGACAGCTCGTTGTTTTGTGTTGTGCCGTGGTATCCTCTTGTCTGTCTGGGCCACAGCTGGCCTGCTCATTTTGCTGTGATGGAATATGGGTCGTGTCCAGGTTTTGGCTGTTCTACTAAAGCTGCAAAGAACATTGGTGTAAGTTCTTTGGGTGCCCATAAGCACTCGTTTCTTTCTGGAATGGAATTACTGTGTCACAGGGTTAATGTGTGCTTAACTCTGGTAAGAGCTACAGTTCACCCCAGTAGCACTCCCGACACCAGTTGGTGCTACCTGACACCAGGTGGTGTCATTCATGGGAATGACAGTCACTCTGCATTTTTGTAGGTGTTGTCAGACCTTTAGATTCTAGCCACCTGGCAGGTGCACGGTGGCACCTCCTGTTGGCATGGCCCCAGTGCCTGATGGTGTTCAGAACCTTTCATGTACTCGTTGGCCCCTTGGGTTCCCTGTCTTGGGAAGGCTGATCAAGTTTCTTAAAAATTGGGTTGTCTACTGTTTATCCTCTTTATCCGCAGGGACATTCATGAATGGTCTTTTGTCCATTGATCAGTCATTAATAACCTCTCCAGGTTTCTTAGGAACGCCAGAGTCAGGGAATCAGCTCCGGGGTACTCTTGAAGTTGTCTAATTCTCCTGAGCCATCTTTTTTCTTTCCTTCACTTTGCAAACAAGCAGTTCACTTGCTGCCTCCTGTCTTCCTGTTGTTGTCTACCTGTAACGGTGTGGTGTTCTTAACTTTCTTTTGTTTGTATATGGCAGAAATGGACTTCGAGTATTGAATGTGGCTAGGCTTTTGTAATTAAAGGCTGGCTGGGTGTGGGCATGAAGTATTAGTCTGTTTTCTGTTGCAATAACAAAATGCCTGAGGCTGGTGGGGACTGTATAAAGAAAAGAGGCTTATTTAGCTCACAGTTCTGTAGTCCCATGAGCATGGCACTGGCATCTGCTTGGCTCTGATGAGGGCCTTGTGACAGATGGCATCACATGCAGGTCACCTGGTGAGACAAGAGTCCGGGAAGCAGGGAGGGCCTGGTCTTGCTGTCTTTATACTGACTTGCTGTCATGAGAACTCATTCTGATAGTTAGTCCCTTCTGAGCCTGTGTCCCAGTGACTTCCTCACTTTCCACGGGGCCCTACTTCTTTAAAGGTTCCACACCAGCTCCCAACACTGCCACACTGGGGCCCAGACTCCCCGACGTGAGCGTCTGGAGCACAAATGTGTCCAAGCCACAGCAGAAACAAGGGCGTGTTCAAGCCACCCCCCACCCCCACCCCTTGCCTTTTTAGCAGCGTGTTGTGTTATCAGTGCCCTGACCGGGCCAGAGGTTTGCGAGGTAGAAGAGATGGAAAGGGAAGAAGAGTTCGGAACGTCCCTTGTTATCTTTTGTTCTCTCACTAGGAATTGCAAAGCCCCACAACCATCTTCCCCAACACCTGCCTTGGCCTTCTGCAGGAGCCCCAGGGGTTCATGGGGTTTCAGTGTCTGCGTTGGGGTGTGGGTGGAGTCGCCTGCCCTGGGTCACTGGGAAGGGGTGGTTTTACATCCCTCCGCCTCAGGACCAACCGGGTGATGCTCTGTCTCCTTGGTCCAAGTGCTTCCTGCCTCCTGTCTCCCACCCCCATGAGTCAGAGAGGGGAGAGGCCAGTCTTGCTGTGTGCACGGATGTTCCAGCTCCCATAATCCCAAGCTGGTCCCAGGAGGAGCTCCGTAGAGACTGGCAGAGCTGGCAGCACGGTGCAGGCTGGCTTTAAAGCAAGCTCACGGGAAGGAGGAGTCGTGCCTCCCTTGGAGAGGAGCACGTCACGGAGGGAGGAAGAGGGTGTCCTTCTTTTTTGCCTTTGCTAATGGAGGGAGATCCCGCTCCCTGCTCTTCCCTCTGTGAACTGCTGTTCTGAGGCCCAGGGAGGCAGGAAGTGGTGAGGGGGGCGGGAAGGAGGGAAAGTCTGTCCTTCCCTCCCCCCCACACCCACCTCTACCGTGCCCTAGATCCCAAGTTAAAATGGCCTCAGAAGGCTGCTCAGAGTGTCATGAGCACTGACAAACATTCACGATGACCGTGGGTCCACACTTATCACGGTGAGACTGGCTCAGATCAAGACCTCTTTCCATGTGCAGGCCGGGTACGATGGGGAGAGCATTGGAAATTGCCCATTTTCTCAGCGTCTCTTTATGATTCTCTGGCTCAAGGGCGTTATATTCAATGTGACGACGGTGGACCTGAAAAGGTAAGATGAGCCTCTGCGTTGCTGAAAGAATGGAACCTGATCCCCCCACCGCCACCCAACAGGTATTCGTGTCCCTAGGACCCGTGGGCGAGATCACAGGTGTGTCCATCCTCGGCAGGAGCCGGAAGTGGAGCCTGGACATGGGCCAAGCAGCGTAGCTCTCAGAGCAGCTGGGCTGTCGTCAGGAAGGAGTGGGAGTTGGTGACCCTAAGGCACCTGCTGTCCCACTTAGGGATCAGCCGTGTACCTCTAGATGCCTGGCTGAGCAATGCTCCCCAGCTAAGGACACTGGCAAAGTTAACCCTTCCACCTCTGTATCCAGAAAGGGGCCACAAAGGAGCAAATCCAGCCTGTCGTTTATCAACGTGTGTCTTCACGTTTGTCACCAGGAAGCCCTTTTGTAAACGCACAGTCTTACGAAAATTCTGAAGGACGTGTCTGTTAAGTTGGGGAGGACACTGCTAAGCCTTGGGAGTGACTCAAGGCTACGCGCACAGTCTGATGCTCCCTCTCCCTAGGAAACCCGCGGACCTGCAGAACCTGGCTCCCGGAACGAACCCACCTTTTATGACTTTTGATGGTGAAGTCAAGACGGATGTGAATAAGATCGAGGAGTTCTTGGAGGAGAAGCTGGCTCCCCCGAGGTAGGCCTCCAAAAACCACTCCTCACAGCCTGCAGGCGCTTGACCCCCTTCACAGACCGATTGACGGGTTTGGTTCTGCGGGTTTGGTTCTCTGTGGCCCCGGCACTCCCTTCTTTTGTCATGAGGGGCCACAGGAGGCACAGGGCCAGATCAGGAACCTTGAGTTAAGGTAGCTTGGGTGTCACTGCTCTGTGCCCACAGCTTGCCCCTTCACGTGGGATGGCAGGAGGTGGGGGGAGGTGTCCACGGTGTGAAGCTCATCAGCTTTCCATCACTATCACAAGACGCTTGAGGTAATCACCGTCATATGGGAAAAGGTTTATTTTGGCTCATGGTTTCAGAGGTTTCCGTCCATGGTTGCTGAGCCCTGCTGCTTTGGACTGTGGTCAGCACAGTGCATCATGGCAGCAGAGGCCTGTTTACCTCACGGTGGCCAGGAGCCAAAGTGCGAGGAAGAGGAGGGGCCAGGGTCCCAATATCCCCTTCAAGGGCAAGTCCCCAGTGACCCAGCTCCCTCCCACTAAGCCCCATGTCCTAAAGGTTCCACCACCTCCCAATGGTGTCACCGGCCACAGACCAAGTCTTTAACATGGGCCTTTGGAGGAATTTAGATCCCAAACAAGCAGTCAGCCGTCCCTCAGATTCGCTGCTGGCAGGCAAGGGGTGAGTTAGGATGAAGCACCATGGAGCAGTGGACGGGAAGGAACCTTCTAGTCTATCTCCTCCACTGGACTAGACGGGAAGTCCAGTTAAGGCCAGCGAGGCCTCCCCATACTCTTGGTCCCAGGACTGGTCATTGTCAGGGCCCAAACTCTCAGTCCAGTGTGATTCCTCCAACTTGTGTTTCTTCTCAACCTTGAAAATGAAAAAAAATCAGGAAAACGGCCAAGGAGGGGTTTCCATTTTTATATCCTCCAGAGAAAGACAGTTCCCCTTGGTGTGTTAGGCTGACCCAAACACTGCGTACCTGTGATCCTCCAATTTTGAACTTTCCAAGGTACCCTAAGCTGGGGCCCCAACACCCTGAATCCAACTCAGCAGGAAATGACGTGTTTGCCAAATTCTCGGCGTTTATTAAAAATACCAAGAAGGATGCCCACGAGAGTGAGTACCTCCCATCTTCCCGTCCTGTTCCACATGGACCTCCGCGCGGCTTCCCAGTCAGACCTGGGCCCTGAGGGTAGAGATGGGAGTCTGGAAATGAGGAAGAAACACTCCACCCTCCGCTCCGCACCTGGGTTTCAAGACACTGATGGGTTCTTCTAGGGGCTGGGAACCGGGAGATAGCATTAGGGGAAAAATTCACCTTCCGGGTATTTCCTGGTGCACCCCAGAGTGGTTTTAAATGGGGCCCACCCCACGGGAGCTTTCCATGAGTATCTTATTTCATTTTATTTTTTGGATAAATGGATGCATTCCAGAAGTTGCCAGTTGTGTAGATAGCAGGGTAATTCTTCAGGGGGAGTGAGTTGTCATTCAGATACTGCCTCCTCCTCTATGTCCCTCCGTCCCCATGCCCATCCCCGGCTGTCCCTGTCAGGAAGGAGCGGCGTCAGCCACCTTCCTTCATTGCTAGTGAAAAGTGGCACCCCGTGGCACGGCCTGTCTTAGTGATTTCTTGCCTTTCTGTTTCAGTTTATGAAAAGAACCTGCTGCGGGCCCTGAAGAAGCTGGACAATTACTTGACTAGTCCCCTGCCGGATGAAATCAATGCCTACAGCACGGAGGAGGTGGCTGCTTCCGGGAGGAAGTTCCTGGACGGGGATGAGCTCACGCTGGCCGACTGCAACCTCTTACCCAAGCTCCATATCATAAAGGTCTGTCTTTCCTCCCCAGACCCGTGCTCCATGCCTGAATGAGGCTTTGCTGTGTGTTGTTTCGACTTGTGTTTGGGCCAGGCGTTCCGACCATCTGAAGTGTGGACTCTTGAATGGAAAACGAGCTCGTTTCCGTTCGAGGTGGCCAAGCCACAAGTTTCAGATACAGGAACAGAGGGTCCCAAATGTTCCCTTGAGGTACCTGTGAACTTGGCCCCCGTCCCTCTGTCCTCGCTGCTCTTGTCCGTCTGACCTTCGCGGCCTGAGGAAAAGTTACACTGAAGGAATCTGGGGAGGAGCAGGGGGTCTCCTTGGCTTGAGGCCTGGAGGTGATGTCTGGAAGCTGGGGCTGTTTAACTGTGACCTCAGTCCACTGTGGATGACGTAAGACAGCTCCCTGACTTGGCCCCTGCCATGGTTGGTGCTGTCTTCCCACGATGGGAGGGTTGTGGGTCCTAAGTTACTGGGATCTGAAGACTTCTTAGTTCTCCAGTGTTAGAAGAAATGAGAACTAAATTGGGGGCTTTTTAGACATTTAAGTCCTCCAATCTGACTGACTAAACCAGGACTTCCAGGGGCAGCCCCGGGGTTTCTGGGCAGAGAGCCCCCAGCTTGGACTCCTGGGTGGCTGCCGTCTCTCAGCAGTGCTCTCAGCCTCTCTAGCACTTAGGGAGGTTGATCTTGTCATTGTTTCTATTGCCGGGTTCTTGGTAGCCTCAGATACCTCAGGGAGAAGCTGATGCTTTGTTCTCGGGCATCTTGGTGATTACAATCCCACCAGGTGCAGAGCAAGGTCCTTGGCATCAGCCCATCACCTTGGGGTGATGGGCGAGTCACAGGAAGCGCAAGTCTGTGCTCTAACAGCGCGTTTAATCGACGCCTGGAATGACGCTTCAGGTTCGCCTGGTCTGTGGCGCTGTTCCGGGGGGCCACCAGCGTCCTTCCTGGCTGCTCCACTCCCTAGCCTTGCCACTTTCTCTCTTAACTGCATCTCTTCTTTCCGCCTCTTTGCCCTCTTTGTCTTGCCCTGTTTACCTCCTCTTCTCTTGCACCCGTCATGCTTGAGGGATAGCAACTCCAAATGCAGGTCTGGAGATGACGCAGATCCCTCAAGGGAGTGTCCTTTCGATAGCTTTGCCACTGCCCTGGTCTCCGACCTCTAACTGAAGCAACTGAGTCCCCTAAAAGCTGCTGAATTTGGGAACAGCTTTCCAACAGGTATTTATGTCACTGTGTTTCAACTTAGTCCCTTTCAGCGAATGCGTTTTGGCGTTTGCTGTGTAAGCAGTGCTCGCAGAGGCACACACAGCCTGAGCAAGGAGAATATCCCAATCCGCGTCAGTTGCCACTTGGTGAGCGCCTGTGGAAAACACTGCTTCACATTTCAGTAGAAGAGGTGAGCTTCGGAGTGAGAGAAAGCAGCCATGGCTCAGGATAAGACCTAGCTGCAAAATCTTTAAAGCCATTTAGCACTCAAGATCCCAAACGGCTTAATGATCTTCCAGGATGGAGTACTCTGAAAGGAAATGAGAATCAATCTAGGGGAATTATGGTAAAAGATGAGAGCGAAGGGATTTATAATTTATTCCCCTTCCTGAAACCCAGAAAAAACAATATAAAAAAAAATAGAATATTAGCTTCATCTTTTATAAAAGGACCAGCGAAGACAGATCGCCCACTGAAGACTAAGAAGCCTCATTCAGGGTGAGCTGCCTCAGGGTCAGGGAAGAGGGGACAGGCATCTGGAGCCTTTGGAACCGTGCTCTCTGGGAGGAGGAGTGGAAGGACGGATGGAGGGCCATCTTTCCAGCCTGTGACCCAGCCAGGTACAGCTTGGAGGGGAGATGGAGCAGGAGGAGAGAAGGAAGTGGTATTCTGCTTGGTCACTGCCCATCAGAGAAAAGAAACAAGCCCCCAAACCAGTCGAGATTGTAAGTGGCTGAAGCTTCATTTTCAGCCATGGGGACCTCCTGCCTAATCTTCGAGGAGAAGGTGCCCTTTCTCTGCCCTAATCTGATCCCAGCTCACCTCAGCGTGCCCTGCTATGCCCTCGGGGACAGGGCAGGGCACAGTGTTTGGAGGTTGAGGGCACACACCCCAATCAATCTGCCACCTGCCCTGTCGACCTTCCTTTTTACCTTCTGCACTAAAAAAAAAGTTCTTCCCGGTTCCGAGGATGGAACCCAGGGCCTTCCCCATGCCAGGCAGGTGCTCTACCAGGAGCCTCACCGTGGTCAGATGGTAAGTCTTCCTTGATGAAAGGTGATTAGAAACCAGGAAGAATCCAAGTGGGACCTCTGTGCCCCTGTGAGATGACAGGGGAGAGGAAAAGGATAACGAGAAGGAACGGAGGAAAGGAAGAAGGCAGAGGCGAGCGGACACGTGAGGAAGACCTTTTCCAGTCAATGAAAGAACATTCCAGATTTCCTACAGGCTCAGGACATGAAAGAGAAAGCTCAAAGACAAGACACAAGATGTTTCCACGGCAGGGTGGAAATCAGGCTGGCAGAGCGTACGGCCAAATGCAAACACAGAGAAAGTACACGCAGAGAAGAAGGTCCTGTTGGGAGCAGCAAAAGGCAGCGAGAAGACGTCCAGAAGGCAGCCAGGGATTCGGAGGCTGGGTCCGGAAGGTCATCCAAAACCAGGAGGAGAAGAACCAAAGGGACCAAGGGGGTTCGAGGGTTCCCAGGTGCACACAGCGGAAACAGGAGAACAGAGAAAGAAAATGGAAAAAGAAAAATTTAAAGGGAGGGGGTGCAGTTTCAAGGAGATAATTAGTTTAATAAAGAACAACCAGTGCCTCTGCTTTAAATTATGGGCCTTGTTTAGGGAAATACAGCCCAGAACGTCAGCACAGTAAGACACATATGAGGCTCTATTGAGCTAGGAGAAGTCAAAAGAACCTTCTGGGCACTGACTTTTTTCCATTTTCCATTGTTATAAGGAAATACCTGAAGCTGGGCCACGAAGGAAGCAAAGAAGTTTATTTAGTTCTCCGTTTTGGAGATTCTAGGGCCTGGTGTGGGCCTTGGCTTGGCTCTGGTGAGGCCTCCAAGGCAGCACTGGTGAGAGTGTGCGAGGAGAAGAGGTCACAGGGTGGGACAGGAAGCCAGAGAGCAAGAGGGGCCAGCCTTGTTCTTTTATAATAACCTTCTTGAGAGAACGAATGAGTCACATGAGAATTGCCTGATCTATTCTGGGGGCAGTTCCCCCAGTGGTCTTCTACCAGGCCCCTCCTCTTAAAGGTCCCTCAATCCTTCCCCACCGAGGCCCACGCTTCCCACACAGGAACCTTTGGATGACACACCCGAACCGTATTCAAACCGTAGCAGACAGTAATGATGATCATAGTCATAATCACCATAATCATAATAATGGTAAAGCAAGGACCTGCAAAGGGGTGAAATTCAGATCGACCTCAAATATCTTCATGACATTAAAAATAAGAAAGATCATAAAATAGAGGTTAGCATCTGTAAAGAATTAAGGGACAGACTGGGATGTATGATATAAGAATTTTACAAATGGGGCAAATTGCAATTCCTACCTTAGACTTCAAGTTTCAGTAACATAAGCAATCTTAAGCCATTTAACAGTGTTCACAAGAAAATAAGAAGCAGAAGTCGTTGGGCAGTGAAGATATTTAGCAAAGAAATTTAAGAGGGAAAAATATCAAAAAGTCAGTTTAGTGACCAATTTTTAGTAAAATTTCTGCTACTAGTGAAAAAGTGAATTCCGTAAATAATGGCAGGGGGAAGAAAGCTTAGCATTTTCATGCTCTGATTTGTCTTTAGAACCCCACATGGGCCTTAAGGGGCATTGCTGGCCAGCTCCTGGCTCATTACAGTTGTGCTGGGGCAGTGGGCAAAGGTATGTTTTCTCCATATTGTGGAATAGATCCCTGAAGTTCCTTGCTAAAATAAAAACAAAAATAAAATAAAATAGCTATATGGTGAAATAAAATGATTATCAAAATAAGAATCTAGGAACAGAGAAGCTGTGTGATATAGAAGGACAGATGATGAAGAACCTATTTGGTCTTAAAATTGTATTAAGACCAAACAGCAATAACAGCAACAGAATAGTCAGAAGGTAGCAAACCTGGATGTTATAGTCATTGGAAGGAGGATAAGGGAGTAGAAATGGAAAGAAGTGTAGACACATGAATCCCCGCATTTGTCCTTGACAGGAGGCAACAGACAGCGTGTAAAGTTGACAAGGGTTAAAATGAACTGCAGACCCTCTGAGTTACCAGAAAGGGAGAAACACACATGAATCACACAGAACAGAAAGAAGACAAAGAATCACATTCAGAAAATAGAAAACAAGATTCCATCAATGAGAGGAACACTACTCGGCAAACTTACTCAGAAATGTTAACATAAAAAGGTAGAGAAAAGCAAACCAAGCAAATGTGGACAAAGGAAAACAGACTGCTTAACATCAACATCAGGCCTTCTGACGTTGTCTGGTCCTGATTTGCTGCTGGTCTCCAGAAGCTCAGAAGTAAGTCCCGAAGATCTGATTGGTGGTTGATCCCTTGCTTGCCTCATTCAGACATCCCAGGGATGAGAGATGACAAAGCAGAACTGACCTCTTGTAGGTCTGGTTCCCTGCCACAAGTTGAATTGTTTCTACCCCCTCCCCAAATTCCTATGTTGGGGTTCTAAGCCCCTGTATCTCAGGATCTGACCTCATTTGGCAGTTGGGTCTTTGCAGAAGAAATAAGTTGAGATGAAGTCGTACTGAAGTGGGGTGGAGTCTACTCCCATCTGACTGATGTCCTTGCAAAAAGGTGGGGGGACCTGAGACAGATTTGCATGCAGGGAGAACGCTGTGTGAGACCCGAGTCACGCTGCCACAGGAACTGCAGGAGCTAGGAGAGCAACTGCACAGACCCTTCCCTGAGCCTGCAGAGGAGTAGGGCCCTCTGATATCCTGGTTTTGATTTCCAGGGCTGTGAGAGAATACATTTCTGTTGTTCTTAGCTACCGAGTTTGTGGTACTTGTTATGGCAGCTTGAGCAAACTGATGTGACCTCAGTGACACGCCCTTCCTCTGTTGGTCACACTCATTTGCCCTTTCTTACACCCATTAACTCCATCAGGGGAGGGATTCATGTCTTGTTTTGCTCATGAAACTATCCCATCTGTCTGGTGGGTCCACAAATGATCTGCTCAGTGGCAGAATGATGGAGACCTGTGGGATTCACACACAGGTATTCAGGATTGCAGTAGCAAGGCTTAGTAAGTAGGAAAAAGAGAGCACTTTACAGCGCTCCTGGCGCCATCTAACACTGAGAGTTCATCATGAATCTTTATGTACCAAAAGACCCAGTAGCAGAATGCGTGAAAAGAACACTGTCCCATACACAGGGACAAACCAACTGGCCGACGGAGTGCAGGGCAGTTTGATGGGCAGGACTGCAGGAGCTACCATTTGGTATTGAGTACTTCCACTGCCTTTCCTGTACTCAAGATGTCCCTTATTCAAAGTCACAGTGCCCCTGTGGGTAGCCCCAATGACTGTGGGATGACATCAGGAATTGAGTTAACCTGCGTCCAGAGAATGGATGGTCTGATTTGATGGCCTACGTAAGTGGATTTCCCCTTACTGATCATTTCCTTCTTTGTTTTCAGATTGTGGCCAAGAAATACAGAGATTTTGAGTTTCCTTCTGAAATGACCGGCATCTGGAGATACTTGGACAATGCTTACGCTAGGGATGAGTTCACCAACACGTGTCCCGCCGACCAGGAGATCGAACATGCGTATTCAGATGTTGCAAAAAGAATGAAGTGAAACGGGGGTGCTTCCTGTCTTGTTTCTCAGAGGAATGAGCTAGGTTTCCAAAAGAGCGTGTTTTCATGCACTTCCCTCAATAACTGTCTTTTGCAAAGTAACGTCTAGAGCGGGACCCGCTAAATGGCAAATGATACGTGGCCTCATGATTTGTCAACTCATTGGCAAACTTTAATATGCCAGTGCCTTTTGTTAAACACACCAGTTGCCTAGTCTATATTAATTTATATCTTTGGCATTCACTGACCTCATAATCTGTGACATTTAGGGAATGCACTTTGCAGTTGAAAGTTTCAAAGCAAATTAGATTTGGATTCAGCTCTTTCAAATTTTAAAGACTTGGTTTGTCTTTGATACTTTTCATAATCATATGTAGTCGGTTTTTCTTAACTAGTAATTTAATAATTAAGTATTTTCAAGATGAAGATACTGTTTTTATAATGCAAAAATGATACCCTCCCATTTTAATACTTCAAGATAATATCAGAGAATATAAGGAAGGAAGTAAAAACAATCTCCTATAATTTTACTCCACTTCATTACTGATAAATTATTGGTGAACCTCTTCCAAATTTTGTCTTCTGTGCATGTAGACATGTGCATTACACACACTTTCATTCATTTTATATGGTATTGTGTTCATTTTAAAGTCTTTCCTTGATGGTCAGTCATAGAGGACTTGAGACACACAAAAAGATCCAACACTGCAGAGCTAGAGAGGACACTTTTGGTCAGATTTTAAAGATATGGGGACCCATAGAGGCTGTGGAGTCACCGTCTACCAAAATGAACCTCACTGCCTTGACCTCCGGGTGCTGCTGCCTCTGAATCTAGTAGGGCCACAGTAGGAGAATGCTCATCTGAGCCCTTGGTTCCCTTCCAGTACCTCCTTCTGCTCCGGCCCCTCTTGCAGAGACTGTGCCTTCACCGGGACTCTTTATTCCAGCTGCAACTTGGAGACTCCCTGCCCCTGTGCTGCAGCGTGAAGCCGGCACACCTTGATTCTTTCTCATGACTGTGCTCTCTCAGCTCCAACACGGCCCTTCTTTGGTGATGGTGCTGTGGTGGGGGCTAGCCCAGTCACTGTCCTTTCTCTGCTTTTTAAATTTCATTTAGAGGTCAGGCAGGGGAAACCCAGGAGATTAAATTCATGGTAACTACTCTTGGGCAGTTCTGGTAAATAGTCCAGTTAGGGAGGAAGTGGAAATGATTGACTCAGAGAGTTCCTGGGCGGTCTGTGGCTTTCTCTCCACCACCCTGTAACCAACACACATCACAGCTGTGGGTGTGGGGGCGCTGCTGCACCCCAGCCTCAGGCACAGAGGACAGAGTGGAGGGCCGCTTACATATTCACAGTCCTTTCAGGTCTGTTGCTGGACCTTCACATGCATCTTACAAAAACCCTTCTGGTACGGCTGGTTGTATGTGGTGGATGCTAAGATGCTCATCTTTCATGCATGCACCTGCTCTGTGGGTGATTTGTTTGAAAGAGAATAAAATGCACTAAGGGTCACAACTTTGGAATTTGGTGAAAAATGTCTCATAAAAAAAAAACAAAGCCTTCAATATGGTAGCCACTCTTCCCCACTTACAGGATGCTGGGATCTCATCCCAGAAGTCGGCTTTCTTTGTCAACGTTGAATTTATGGCGGTTGTGTCTAGATGTATCACCTTTGTCCATGTTGTCCCACAGCTGTTAGAAATCAGATTTTTAAATCTAGTTTTGTAATGTTACATGTCAACTTGGCAAATGAGTAGACTACCAGTGTTACTAGTGCCTTTTAATACTTCTAGATGTTAACGTGATCATAAACTCCATGTGCCTTAAAAATTAAACATTATAAAAACGTTTAAATGGAGCCAGTCTCTTTGTGTTTATTTATTTTTGTAGTTCGAATTCTCCATTTAGGTATAAAGAAGTAAAATGCATATTATGAGCTTCTTTTAAAATCGTTACAGCAGATTTGTACCAGAGATGACCAGTATTTGGAGATAATCTATATTGGAACTAGGAAACACAAAGACATCGAACGGCAACTTAAGGAGGCCTAAGACAATGTAAGTGACCAGTCTTTGTCCAGATGACTGAAATTGAGGTCCTGCAGGCTGCTTCACTCCTAAAGCTGCTAGTTCCGGGTTTTTTTTCCCATCCCCTCCAAGCCCTGCCCCTGGCCCAAGCCACACCCCATCACCAGCTCCTCCCCATCACCAGCTCCTCCCCTAAGTTCCCTTTCTGTTCTCCAGAAGGCTGTGTTCCTGTGCAGAGGTGAGAAGTGTTCTGAAGGGAATCTCCTGGTTTAAAATCTTTACTACACTGGTTTTTAAAACAAAATGTGTGTTCTTCAAAGCATACAAAATGCAGATATGGACAGATGCCGAATACTTCTTTGGACCAATTGTGTGAAAAGTTCTCAGGCCAGAGAGGATTCTATTCTGCCCTTTGAACGAAGTTCAAACAACAGTTACAATGACAACCCCCTGTCACCACAGAACCTCCGGCAGCAGGCTGAGAAGGTACACAAGAGCATCACAAGGTTATGATTTCTGGATATTTCCTCCTCAGAAAATGGTGATGAGTGATAGGAGGTAAGCTGCGAAAGAAGTTTTGAGAGAACGAGGTCTTCATAGATAATTTTCAGTCTGTATCCCTTTATCTGGGAATTGAAAGACTGCCCGGGAACACACACAATCACGCACACACGTGTTTACACAGACATGCATACTCATGCTCACAACACTGTCACGATACCTGCTCTTCCTCACACACAAGCATG
Organism: Callospermophilus lateralis; assembly: GCF_048772815.1. Taxonomy (NCBI): domain Eukaryota; kingdom Metazoa; phylum Chordata; class Mammalia; order Rodentia; family Sciuridae; genus Callospermophilus; species Callospermophilus lateralis. The sequence continues at coordinate 9,497,927 of NC_135314.1, read as the reverse complement.
TTTACAAAGGTATATTCACACATGTCGTGGACACGTGTGTGCTGGCACATGCCCACCCCACCTCACCCCGTGCTGCAGACTGAGCTCAGGGATCCCTTGTATGACCCCCCAGCAGTCTTAGCAAGTTTACGCCTGCGCCTCAGTCTTCACTTTCACTGTTTCATAATTACATTTTGGAAGAATTTCAGGAGAGTGTCTTTTTTTAAGACCCCAAGCCCATCTTCCGTTCCATGGTCAAGAGAACTGTGCTGATCAGCTTTTCATTGCTGTGACCAAAGTTTATGAAACAAATTAAAGGAGGAAAGATTTATTTGGGTTCATGATTTTAGGGGGTTCGGTCCATGGTTGGCTGGTTCCATTGCTTTGGGCCTGACCAGAGGCAAAACATCAAGGAAGAAGCGTGTGGTGGGAGCAAGCTGCTCAACTCATAGTAACTAGTATGCAGAGAGAGAATGAGGAAGGGACCAGGGACAAGGTAAGGGCACACCCCCATTGACTACTTCCCCCAGCCATGCCCTAATACGTCTAGATCTCACCACCTCACACTTGGGATCCAATCACTTCCCCAAAGCCCCACCCCTGAACTCTACCGCAGTGGAATTTTCAACAAAAGAGTTTTGCGGGGGACATTCCAGATCCAGGCCATAGCAAGAACCAAACTGTCATATCATTGGAAGAACATGAAAGTTACAGCATGACTTCTCTTTCCACACAGTGCATTAGGTTTGAGCTCTTCCATTCACCAGTTTCTCTTTGGACCTTTGGCTCTTGGTTCAGTGTGTTATTTCATGGCAAGGTGCAGCCACTTAAAGACCAGATGGATACCTGGGGCCCCCGTCACAAAGGAACTGGCTGCACTGTTCACAGGGACGTGTGGGTTCAGCTCATGAGAGAGCCTCCTTCTGTTGTCTGTGTGCTCAGGGACCCAGCAGGGGTAGCACCTTCTACTGTGGTCCTGGCTTGACAAGGTCACTTGTTCCCTTTGCCGAGGGTTCCACCTGAGTCTCTGACAACCCTTGCCTCAGGGAAGACCATTTACACAGGGAGGGCCCATGATGACCATTTTTTGCCCCTAAATGATGGAGATAGGTGGGTCAGGTCAAGGTCCATGGGAAATTCTGTTCAGAAGCATGGAACTGCATGGAGGAGGAGGAAGCCACCAATTTGAGGAGTAAGGGCTGGGGCTGGGATCCCACCAATGGGATCTTATCCCATGCGCTATTCATTTCACCCTTTGGGGGGATTACCATCCACTATACATCCTCCTTCTGGGACCCTTGGCCATTGCTGCCTGACCTAGCAGCTCTTTAGAAGTCAGTCATTTTTCTTGATGGTGCCACCACTAACTCCCATCTCTTCTGTGATCTCTTCTGCCATGCTCTGCAATGTACTCTTGGCAAGAAGACAAGAACAATGGCCCCCTGTGGCTAGCCTAGGATTGTCCCTAGTCCAGCTGGTCTGCTGGGCACTGTCTCCCTGTGAGGCCATCTCTCTACGTGGCTGACACTCATGAATTGAGTTAGGTCAGTTCTTAAACTCTTACCTTCTATGTTCACAGCTAACACCTGCAAGAGCTCTTCCAATTTTTGGATCTTCTTTAGGGTCCAGAATAACCCAGAATAAGTCCAAGTTCCACAAAGAGAAGAACAGCTTTTTCTGAGAATGCTCCGTGATTTTATAAAAAGGGGTGTATTGAAACAGCACTACAGTTTGTGTTTTTACTTATTTGCTTTTCATTTTCTGGATTAAGTACTAATGAACTAAATATATTACTGGCCTTCCTTTGAATGATTTTTGAGGCAGTACTAGTGCTTAAGAAAAGAAACGAATAAAACAATGAAATTCCCAGCAGACATCGGGTCCTCAATGTCTCTGGGTATATCTGAATGATCTTAATCTCTTAGCCTCACTCTTCTCATCTGTGAAACTGGAACAATGTCTCACGGGTGTGTAGGAGGTGATCTATTTAGAAGTTCTCTGTAAACTCTGCAATGTAGCTGGCTGCATACAAATTACTTTTTCTCTTACTTGCTTTTCTCATTCAGTGACAGATCTGAAAACAAGTTGTCAAAATGCACAAGATGTGGGTTCACAAGTATATATGGACTCAAGCTTTCCACAGAGACGGAACACAGGTGAATGCTGAGTTCCTGGCTCCCTACAAAGCACCCCTGAGGGACAATGGTCACTAGCTGTCCCCTTTGGTCAGTCTCTGCTGACTACCTAGGTGTGTAGAGCTGGTCTGGATTTCTGTCAGGCTTAACAATGGAGGGTAACTGTATCGTGGAGCCTGCTCACTGAAGACACTGTTTTCAGTGGCATAATATTTACTCACAGTCCTAAGAAACAGGTAAATCAAAGTGGGTGGTCTGTTGGTCTAAGGCCAGAGCCCTATGCCCACCCAGGTCAGTCCCTCCTTCCACCACTAGGTGGCGCTTGCTCCCGTCCCCTGAAGCCGGGCACCTCATTTCACAGTCTCATGAACTGGACTTGAGACAAGAGAACTTGAAGTACCAGTTGGGTTGACCCCTCTGGTCTGATACAGACACAGTCTTTGGACTTCATCCAAACCCAACCCGGCCCTCTGGGTGTCGGCCCAGGGTGGCCTATGTGACGAAAGGTGACCTTTCAGGGTGAGAGAAGTGAGGTGTGAAATGAGCGCTCTGGTCTCAGCCCTGGCTCCTGAGGGTCAGGCTGTGTTTCTCTGATGTGTTGTGGAGTGTCTATAGAAGGGGGTTTTGCTCTGTCCTGTGACTTCCAGTCCTGCCTTGGAAGCCCCGGTCCAGGACAGGGAGCTTCTTGTCACACCTAAGGCTGACAACTTGCTCTAGAGATCCCAAGCCCAAACTCTGTGCAAACAGATGGGGCGGGGGAGGGGAACTGAAAAGAGCTCCTGGGGCTCTCCTGGACCTGTCTCCTCTCCAAGCCCAGTGAGCCCAGTGCTCCCCTGACCTTGGAGTCCAATGCCTGGTGGCTCACACTGTGTGAAGATGGTCTTACTAAGGGCAGGACGTCTGAGATCCGGTGATCCCCATTCCCTTTCCTCCTTAGTTGAGCCTCCTAGGGCCAGCAGTCCTCCTGAGCTTGTCTGTCTTCTGGCCTCCTCCTCTGGAAGAGGCCTGAGGGCATCCAGTGGCACTGACAGGTGGGAGGAGGCACCCCATGGCTGCACCCCAAACCTTCCTCTGGGGCCCTTGGCCTGTCCCTGAGAGGTAGCGGGGCTGCATGTGGTGGAGCCAGAGGGCAGGGATTGGCAGGGTTTGAGGTCCCTGCTGCTGGGGGACCCTGGGACCTCGGACAGATGCCTGTGGGTCTGGAGCCCAGTCCCCATTACTGAGTCTATTGCCAAGCAACCAATAAATCCATCCACTTGGTTTCATCTTTTAACAGTATCAAAAGCAGTCAGGCAGACTGGACACTGAGTCCTTCTGGGGAGCCGGCCCACAGGCCCTGGATTGCTGCAGTCCAGGGCTCAGCCGTGTTGCCAGCTGAGCAGGAGACAAAGGCATTGACGGGGCTGGGCCTGTGTCACTATGACGCCAGGCTCAGCTTTGCCTGTCACCAAACCCTACCTCTTTTGGGGTTCCTTTTCTGGATTCTGGAAAGTCAACTTCTCGAATGTGTTCCTTAGCAAAGGACTCTTGGCCGCCTCTCCACAAACCAAAAGGCAGCTTCAGCAGAAACCCACAAAAAGGTGCACCGTGAAGCCTTTGTCCAGGTTTCCCTGCTCAGAAAAAAACTAACTAACTGAAAAGACTCTGGCCTTGGGGATTCCAGGAATAAGACTTGAAATGCGAGCGCGGTGTGTGTGTGTGTGTGGGGGGGGGGTGGTGGAGAGGGGGAGTGAGAGACTCCTTGGTAAGAATGGAAGTGGTTGTGACATTTGTGAAAACAGATTGGGGTGGGGTTGGTGCACAGTTCCTTCAGGATCTGAAAAGAGCTCTTGGGCCCCTCCTCCCCCTTTCTCCTCTCCAAGCCCAGTGAGCCCAGTGGTTCCCCCACTCCAGAGCCAAATGCACCAATGGATCAGAGCTTTTGGGAAACTCCAGCTTGCCTTGTGCTGAATTGTGAACAGGGAGGTTAGAATCCTAATGGGAACTCTGGGAAGGACCACCCAGACTGGCTTGCTCTTTTCATTCAATGTGCCCAGAAATTTAAGATGCATGTGGTGGTTCTCTTATGATTTGAACATGTTTTCCCAAAGGTGTGGACTGGACTAAAAGACAAATGAGTAATTTTAACAAGTTCCTTGGCTCTTGATTTTTAACTGTCATAACCTGAGGGCTAGAGAAGTCTGCATAGGTCACTTGAACTCCTATCCCCCATGGTCTTGGGTTCTCCCACATTTGGAGCAGATTTGGAGTAATAAGAAGATGGATTGGGGACATGCCTAAGGGGATGCCCAGCAGTGCGCCTTGCCATGTCTCCATTAGAATATTCCCATGGTTTGTTTTCTTATTCTTCTTTTTTTTTTTTTTTGCAGCTCATAAATAACTTAATGGTCCTCAAAGTGAGTATTTTTGAAAGAAAATTTTAGGTCAGTGCATATTTGGGCTTTTTTTTTTTTTTCCTTAGTTCAGGCAAGGGAAAGAAGAATTGGCTATATTGAGTATGTCACGGAAATGCATCAAAATTAAAAAGAAGTAACAAAATTATTCTTACTTTTAAAATATAAGGAAATAAGATAGCAGCCAGAGAGACACAGAAGAACACATTATAATGGAAACCAAATGGGCGAGTAGGCAAGGTGTACACATATGGAGCTTTACAAAGTCTTCTGGAGGATCGCAAAAGAAGGAATAAAAGTGATAAGGCACATTTTCAGAGCACTTCACGGTTTACAAAGCCTGCACATGCAGTGTCCTTCCATAGGTCATGGGTATGCATCACAGATTGATGAGGGCATAGTGACAACCACTAGATGGCCGCCATCTTGCCCGTGGTGGCTGAGGTCTTCCTTGCTTCTCTCTTACGAGGCGATGGTGTGGACCCTCACAGGGATTTCGTTCTGACAAACCTGGTCCCACCCAGATAGTTTAGTCAGATTTTTTTACTGCTGTGATCAAAAGACCTGACAAGAGCAATCAGCAGAGGAAAAGTTTCTTCAGAGGTCTTGGCGCTAGAAGGTCAGCGCCATTCCTCTGGGCCTGAAGCAAGGCTGAAGGTCACAGTGGAAGAGTATGGCAAAGAGAAGTGGCTCAAGGCATCACACCAGGAATCAGAGAGCTCTGCTCAACAGAGACCCAGGCACACCCTGCCAGGGACCCACTCCCCCAGCCACACTCCACCCATCTTCAGTTACTACTCGGTTAATTCACTGGGTTAAATCTCTCATAGCGCCATCATTTCACCTCTAAATCTTCTTGCATGGTCTTACAATGAGATTTGGGGGACAACTAGTATTTAACCATAACACAGGGGAACAGAGCTTTCCACTTGGGCAGAGAATTAACACTTAAAGGCTTGGAGGTGATAGTATATGGTGGGGATGCTGATGGCAGAAGCCTTGTCTGCCTCACGTCTTTCATGTGAAAACTGTGAGTAGGGCTAAATTGGTGGCTTTTCAACCCTGGTTACATATCAGAATCATCTGGCCGCTTTAAAAAACTACCAATGTCCGGGTCACCTGTTGGACCCGCTGCCTCCCAATCTCTGGTATTGGGTGGGCTTGGACACTGGTATTTTCCAACTGACCCTAGTTCTTTTCATCTGGATCCAGGATTATTAACAGCCAGTGGCTAGGTGCTTTCTAAAGTTATCTGTAGCTCAATTCTCTAATTTCTGGGTCCTGGTCTATGATAGCACTTGACAGTGTGGGGCGTGGTGGGGGGAGGGCAATGCTACACACAGTAGCATTGGGGACGTTGGTCGGGCTTTGTGTCGACTGTACAGTTAAAACCCAGTGTAGAGGGCTGTACAGTGTCCCCTCAAAATTCATGACTTCTCTGAACCTCAGAATATGACCTGATTTGAAAACAGGGTCTTCGTAGACGTAATTAGTTAAATCCAGATGCAGTTGTCCTGGACGAAGGCAGGCCCTGAGCCCCACGTGACGGGTGTTATCACCAGAAGAGACACAGAGGCCACAGGCACACTCGCAGGGAAGAGGGCCGTGGGAAGACAGAGTAAGCCCTGGGGGGGGGGGGGGAGCCTCAGCCTGCCACGGGAGGCTGTGAACTGCTGGAGGAAGGGGTTCTCCTCAGAGCTTCAGAGGGGGCATGACCCTGCTGACACCTTGATTTGAGATTTCTGGCCTCCAGAACAGCGAGAAACAATAGATTTCTGTTGTTGGAAGCCACCCGGTGTGTGGTATTTTGTTACCGCAGCTGCAGGAAACTGAGACACCCAGGGAGGTGTGGACCTGGATCGCTGAGTCATTGCATGGTTGCTTAGCAGTGAGAGATGGGAGTGCTGGTAGCCCAGCAGAGGAGAGGAAAGTGCAGCTCTCAGGAGAGTCCTTGTCATGCTTCTGGGCAGAGCAGGACAGCTAGTTTCAGGCTGAGGCAAGATCTGAACCTGATGTCCTACTTACTAGAATTGGCAGTGTAACCAGTCGGCATTTGGCTCATTTTGTACTGAAGCTGGCCAGATGGGAAACGGTTGGAAGACTTGTTTGGGTCTTCCTTCTGTCCCGTCGGGCTGGGTGGCCTTGGGAAAGGTAGCTACGCTCCCTGGACCTCAGTTTCCTCATCTGTCAAATGCAGGTGTGTCCTGACATAATTTTCTAGGAAGTTTCCAGCAGGTTAGTTATCAACCCTAAGCCAGAGAGACAGTTCTGGATCAAGAATAATCTTTGGGAATAGTCCTCCAAGCACAGAAAGGCACCGTAGTCCCTCGTGGCTCTTGTGCCAGGTTGGATTTTGAGTTCAGATGTCTTACGTCACCTGCTTTAGGGAACTCTGGTGGACATTTTATCTTCTGGTGGAGAGCCACTCCCCAAATTTCAGATATCTACGGAGTCTGTGAGTAAATGTGCATCTGATCATGTGACCATCTAATACGAAGCAAAATGGTTTGGGTGGATCTTCTTCTTTCAAAGCACATTCTTAAGATCAACCAGACTTTTAATGACCCAAACAGCCAGGATTGGGGATTTGGGGAGTGTTCGTCAGTGTCTCCACCAACTTTCCTTCATCCACTCCACAGTCTGCTTCACCTCTGGGTGAAGAAACCCGATTTCAGGAGTCCTCCTGGAGACAGACAATGTGTCCAGAAGATGCAGATTCATTTTCTTTCTGTAGCTCCTAGGATGACATATTTGTTTTCTACACACGCAGTAAACAACCTCAGTGGCTGAACACAATACCCCTTTAATCATCCCGGAGGTTCTCAGTATCAGGAGTCTAGACTTTCCATAGCTGGGTTCTTTGTGCAGAGTCTGACAGGCCAAAATGAAGGTGTTGGCTGGGGGCTGCGATTCCCATGTAAGGTTCGAGGTCAGCCTCCAAGTTCACTGGTTATTGGCAGAATTCATTCCCTTGCGACTGTAGGACTAAGAAAGGCCCTCAGCCTCCATTCCCAGCCATGTGGCTCTCTTCATACATGACGGTTTTTCTTTTTCAAGGCCAAAAGAATGTCTGTACTGCTTCAAATCTCTCTGCTTTCTGCCATCTGTGACTTGTAGATCCCTTTTGAAGGGCTCATCTGATTAGGCCAGGCCCGCCCAGGTAGTCTCCTGTATGAGTAACTGAAAATCAGCTGGTGAAGTTGGGCCCAAATGAGATAAAATCCCTAAAGTCAAGTCAACTGATCAAGGACTTTAATCATATATTGACCCTCCTTCACCTTCATTATATAAAGTAATGTAATCACAGAGTGGTATTTTACCTATTCCCGGGTCCTGCTCATCCTTCCAAGGGAGGAAATTATATAGTGTGTACCCAGGGCCTGGGAAGTCTAGGGTCAATTTAGCATTCTCCCGCCATAGAAGAGCTGGAGCTCTGTGAGGGTCACTCCGAAGGACGCCGCCCCCATCAATACACAGCCCATGGGTGGAGGTCAGCTGAGACGGTATTGCCAAACCTTCAGGTTGCCCCAAACCAGGCTCAGTATCAGACGTCTGCTGTGTATCTTCTTGGCAAACTTCCTTAAAACACTTTTACTCCTAATCCCTGGGCTCAGACACCCCTGGAGCGGGGAGGTAGGGCACTTCCGTGAAGTCCAGTTGACTTGATTCCCAGGTTGCTCTGACAAAGCAGGAGTTTGTTGACCTTCAAGTCCTGGCACCGAATGTACCTATTTACCCAGGCTTTTGCCAAAGGGTGGGGAGAGAGGGTGGGGCAGAAGGAAGGGTTCTTTTTCTTGGTCAATGAAGTGCTTTGTTATGATTTTGCCCCACGTTGAACAGGTGGCCGAGTGTCTCAGGTACAAGGCAGGCGGATTTCTCTCCTCCTGGCCTTCCCGGCTGTCAGCCCCAAAGCTACTTACACAGATTCACAATCATAACAATCAAGGCCAAGGTTTCTCTTGTGGTAGAAAAGGTTATCTTCAGAAATAAATAAATAGATGGAGAGAAGTTAGACGGAGTTTAAAAAAGCAAAGCAGAAACCACCAATTCTTCCCTGTCCTGAGTTTCAGTCCTCGTTTTTCATCAGCCCGTCTGACAGTTTTGCATCTTGATGTGGCTTTTGCTGTCTATCTTTTGGCCAGAAATACTTCTGGATTATCCACGAGCCACGCATGGTCTTTCAAAGTGACAAGAGGTGCCTGGGAAATGGATTTGATTTCTCTCACTTGTATTGGAGGACCCGAGGACTCAGAGGCCTGTGAATTTTAGACCACAGGAAAGGGAGAGCTCCGTGTGGATGGAAGGCTGAGTGGGAGGGTGGGGGCAAAGGCTGTGGGCTTGTGTGGGTACGAGAACCAGCTGAGGCCTCCCTGTCCACGTAAGGTCACCAGGCAGATGTCACACGGCCAGAATCCTAGACCTCAGGCCACAGGCTTGTGGGTGCCAGCTGAGGAACTCAGCTTATGTCATCTCAGGGTTCTCTCACGGGGTCACCTGCTCTGCTTCTCCATAGGGCCTGGGTAGCTGTGTCACGGCTGCCCAACCATCAAGACGCCACTTCCTGGTAAATCATGCTGGAAGGCGACCAGCTTTCAAGTTTGGGTTGTTCTGTTAGGTTTCCCCAGGAAATCGTGTTCTTGTGAGACATGGCCGATCACATAATATCATTAAAAAAAAACAGAAAACCTCGAAACTTACAATAGCCAGGTGCGGTGGTGCAGGCCGGTAATCCCAGCACCTCGGGAAGGTGAGGCAGGAGGATCGCAAGTTCAAAGCCAGCTTCAGCAACCTAGTGAGGGCCTGAGCAACTTAGCAAGACCCTGTCTCTAAATTAAAAAATCAAAAGGGCTGGGGATGTGGGTCAGTGGTGCTCCTGGGTTCCATCCCTGGAACTGAACGAACAAACTTCAATTAAGAACTTAAATGTATCATTTAGTATTCTGGTGGCCGGGTTTTTATGTCCCGGGAACAAAATGGCCTTTGTGTTTTGTCTGGAGGCAGGAGCAGGCGGCTTTTGTTCTCAGGAGCTATTTCACTTAGTGACATGGAATAAGAGGGCGGTTTCCTCGGTGAGGAATGAACATAGAGTTTCAGCCGTAATGGGTCTTCACAGACGAAACGGTTTCAGTCTTCACCAGTAAGAACCTTTTCTGTGGGCTCTGCGACGCCCGTCAATGTGAGCTTCAGAGAGGCACACGCTCGCGTCTCGCCCTGGGTGTCAGAGCTGAGACAAGCCATCCGTGTGGAGAGGAGGGATTTGACTGGGCTTTAGAAGACCTTTCTGGAGAGTAACAGTCAGGTGACTCTGAATGACCCAAGGGAGGAGCTCTTGGTAAAGATGCATCTTTTCTCATCTCTCAGCCACATCTCAGGGTGGCCCTGGTCTGACAGCCAGGGAACCCATTAGATCACCCATCAAAGTGAGGTCAGGGATCACTCTTCTGCGAAAGAGGTTCTGCTTGTTATTTTGAAGAAGTCCGAAGACCCATTTCCATTTCTAATGAGGAGAAATTTTGGAATTGTAGTAACACATGTGGTGTTTGAAATGTTACCTTCCAGGGGTCACCACCTTATCACTGATGCAGGGACCCTCAGAACCCTGAAAAACTGGGTTTCCTATTATGGTGAAGCCCTGGTGGTCTGGGGCTGGCTAATGCAGTAGCGATTTTCCCCCCTCGTAGGAAATTTGGTCCTTACCCTCTGGGATCCCAAGAAACCTTCCCAGTCTGCTTGGTGGGTGGAGACTGGCCAGTCTTGGCACTCTCCCACACTGTGGACAGCTAGTACTGGAGTCTGATTCTAAAACTCAGAGTGTGGTTAATGGTTAATGCCTGAAGCTAATTTTTGTGGAACCAAGTAATATCAGGAGAATGACAATTCCCAGTAACCCAGCACTCCCCTCTCCCCTCCCTAGCCTGAGGCCGTCTGGGGGAACCTTGGTGCCTGGGTGTGCGTGTATGGCAATGGCAGCCACGTCAAACAGGCCTGGGTGTTACATCCACTCTCTTAAGAAGGATGGAAAGGGAAGCTGAGTAGGGGAGGATCCAGGAACAAGGGGAAGGTTTAGCATCTGTAGGAGCAGCAAGATTACTCAATGCTTGGATTTTTAATCAAGGGATCCTAGCAAGGACAATATATTCTTTGTGAGGCAGAAAATAAAAATGCAAAACAGAAGCCAGTAGACATTTGATAAACAGAGCAGTCTATAGGGCATCGAAGGAGACTGTTGCACAATGTGTAACTGTAGAGATGAGCTTTGGTGAATGGTTGATATTGTTCTCCTTTGACATTGTCTTGAGCTGACCAGAATTTAATGCAGGACATTTTAGATTAATACGGACAACTTGTAATTGTGAACAGTTGGCCTGTAATGTGTTCAACGCACTATTAAGATCACAGAAAGGATTATTCAGGAGTAAAACATTTCCCCTTTTTCAAATGCTTCCAGGGCTTGTCAATTTATTTGGATAAAGTACATAAATGTGGTTGGTATGAGTATTGACACTACCAAACAGTTTTAGATATTTCTACGTGACCTTGACACCTAGACTTCATTCCCCACCAGCACATTTTAGGTCTGCGATTTCTATCAATGTCTGAGTTCCTCCCTTAATTCATTGGCAGCTCAGGATTCCTGGGCAAAGAGCGGTACAATGTTGGGCAGGTGATTTAATTTTGTTGAATCTCAATTTAATCAACTGTGAAAGACCTTTTCTACTTCGCTCTTGGAATTGTTATGAGAATGGACATAGAATGCATGAAAATATGAAAAACTTGGAAAAAACTTGGTAGAAGGCTTTCTCCCATCAAAAGCAATTGACACCAAACCCAAAGTTCTCAACAGGAGGAGAATTTGCCATTAGACAAACCCCTTTGGAGGTCAAAGAAACGGACTCAGGAGGCAGAGCACCTGGAGGGGTGGGAACTAGGCGGCCAGGAAGGTCTCTCTGCTGGTTGGATGCCTCAGAGAAGCCACTTTTTCACCTTCAGGCCAACAAAAGTCACATCTGTCTCTTTGAGACTTCGAGAGAAAACTTCAGTAAAACCGTTTTCACCTTGTGATGAGACAGTGTTCAGGGGGCTAAATTACTCCAAAATAGTTTTCATGTTACACTGCTGCTCGTTCCCAGTGCTCTTTGTCTCTGATTGATATCTTGAAGCCCCTTGACCTGGGAGCCTGGGAATTGGTCCCCTCTGGGGTCCTTCTGAAGCCACTACTGAAGCCACTACCACCCACAGGGCACCCACACCCTGTCTAATGACCTTCCTGTAGTTGAGATGCCTATAAAGGGACTTGCCAGGCATAAACCTTGTTCCTGCCTCCCCCACTTTTAGCTGCTCCCTGTTTTATCATCCTGGTTGTGAAACACCATTAAAATCGACCACAAACCTTAAAGAGGAATCAATCCCTACAAAGCAGCTCAGATTATGTAAGAGCAGGGAGCAAGGCAAATACTCCTCACGTAGATGGTTAGCCATGAACTTTCTACATTACTTCACGGAGAAACTTCAAAGCTTCAGAAAGGAGACGACAGTACCTGAGAGAGAATGCCTACTTTTAACTGGCTTACCTAGAGTGGAAAGCCACACCACACAAACTGCTCGGAGGTGTTTTTTTTTTTTTTTTTTTTTTTTTAAAGAGAGAGATAATCTTAATATTTATTTATTTATTTATTTTTAGTTTTCGGCGGACACAACATCTTTGTTTGTACGTGGTGCTGAGGATCGAACCCGGGCCGCACGCATGCCAGGCGAGCGAGCTACCGCTTGAGCCACATCCCCAGCCCCTGCTCGGAGGTTTTGCAAGAATAGACTTTAAAAACAAAAATATGTGATGAGAGCTCCAGACCCCGAAGGATGCTGCTTTAGTTATGAAGCAAGAATGTCAGGCTCCTTGATATTTCTAGACGACTATGACAATGGCCCAGTGACGTCTGAGGCTTGATCTCAGTAGCTGGAGGGCAGGCAACCGTGGGAAGCCTGGAGACTCTGACTCAATTCAAAAGTGAGGAAGGAGTCTTGCAGGAAACAGTGTCCTGGATGGCCAAGTCCAAAATGTTCATACTTTTTAAAAATATTGTTTGAAATACATTTTTTTGGTTGTAGGTGGACACAATACCTTTATCTAATTTATTTATATATGGTGCTGAGGATCAAATCCAGGGCCCCACATATGCTAAGTGAGCGCTGTACCGCTGAGCCGGTACACAGAGGTCAGTCTTCACTTCCAAGCACTAAGTGGACCGTGGGCATGGGTGGACGTGTTCACGTGGCAACAGTTCGTTCTCTGTGATCCGCAATCCCAGCCCCATACTTTGTTTTTAACTAAGAAGGAATAATTGTCCCTGTCTATGGGGTGTGGTGTGATGTTTCAGTAGACGTGTGCATTTATGCATTCATACATGTAGACATGAGCAGCGGGGGTTCAGGAAGGTGCTGGGTTGCAGAACTGAGCTTGGGAATGTCAGCGAGCAGGGAGAATAAGCAGTTAGATGGTGGAAATGGGCCTGGCGAGTTCTCCAAACAGTCGGGAGATGGGTCGGGTTTAAGGAGAAAGCTTGACCTCACCGAAGAAACTGAAGTCCTCCATTCAGTCGAGGACCCCAAAAGTACTGGCCTTGGACCCGTCGCTCGGGGTTGACTCTGAGAGCGTCTATCTAGTAGGGAGAGCAAGAAGAAACATCAATCTTCACTGTAGTACAAGCCTCGAGCCGTTTGGCATGACTCAGGAAACAACTGTGCTCCAAGCACAGCCAGACCGGTCATTTGAGCAGCCTTCTTGGGCCGAGCTGTTCTTTCAAAGGAAAAGCTTTGAGCTGCTTCTGAACTTGGAAGTGAGTCCAGCACACAGCAAGTGGCAATGGAAGGTTGAGTCATGGGTGTGTACCTCACAGAGGTCAGTCTTCACTTCCAAGCACTAAGTGGACCTTGGGCATGGGTGGACGTGTTCACGTGGCAACAGTTCGTTCTCTGTGATCCATTTCTATTACCGTGTTATTCCGCAGAACTGCATAACTTCGTAGCTGCACGGAAGCTAACTTGGAATTCATCATAAGGTGCCGCTAGATCTGCAGAGGGCTTCTGGGATCTTCAGTGATTACACAGCGTATTTTATTGTGTTTCCTTTTTCCTCTCCTCCTGTTCTGGGGATGGAAACCTCACACATGCTAGACAAGGGCTCTACCGCTAAGCCTCATCCCCACCCCTTTTTATTTTATTTTGAGACAGGGTTTTGTTAAGTTGCCCAGGCTGGCCTTGAACTTGTGATCCTCCTGCCTTAGTCTCCTCAGTAGCCGGGAGTACAGGCATGTGCTACAATGCCTGGCTTTATTCTGTTTCAGTGTTTAAAACATAATACTCAATTTGTGATATATGTAATAAATCTAGTTATCTGAATTTTTTATTATTCAGAAAATGTCTCCTACAACCATTCTGAGAATTTACTTCAGTTAAGACTAATTATTATTATTATTATTATTATTAGAGTACCAGGGATTGAACTTAGGGGAACTTGACCACTGAGCCACATCCCCAGCCTTATTTTGTATTTTATTAGAAACAGGGTCTCACTGAGCTGCTTAGGGCCTTGCTTTTGCTGAGGCTGACTTTGAACTTGCGATCCTCTTGTCTCAGCCTTCCAAGCTGCTGGGATTACAGGTGTGCGTCACCGTGCCCAGAAACTATTATTTTTGAAATTAATATAAATTAACATGGATTTAGTGTAGTCTTGGTCACTGTGCTGTGGCTTCAAATGAATGATCTGTGTCATACTCCCCAGGTATCCCGTGAAGTAAGCAGTATCTCCATCTTCTAGGTGAGCAAAATGATTCCAGACAGAATAAATGGTATCTTCAAAGCCATGCACAGTGGTGAACCTGGATCACACACACCCACAGATGCACACACCCACATGCCACTCATAATGCTGGTGGGAGATGGGATCGCATCTTGCAAAGAGGGAAGGACATTAAGCTGTGGATTCCGACAGGCTGAGCATCTTGGGCAAGCAAGCCACTTTTAAAACCTTAGAAAACTGGTTGCCTGATCAATTACATAGAAAGAATTCCTTCTTCACAGGAAGGTGGCAAGGAATAAATGAGACAATGTGTTGAGAAGGTTTTGTCCATCAGCTGACTTCCTCACCAACCAGATCCAGAAATCCAACGAGTGCTACTGGTGGGTCACAGAGAGAGGTCCAGCCCTGGAATCTTCGGACTCAGTTCCTGTTTCCAATGCCAACGAGCTGGCTCTTCTACGCCATCAGTTAGCTTATTTAATATTAATCATCTGTCTGGCCAGGTGACCTGGTAACTAGTTAATGAACCTCCAGTTTCATGTGGAGCGTTTGGAGAATGAGGCATGCTGACACAGACTTGGACCGCTCAGTGCTCTGACAGATGGATGCCGCCATCCCTAAAAATAAAGATGTCCTGACTTTGGTCTGTGTTTGGTTGCCTAGGCACCGTTCCGCTCGGTGGAAGTCACATTTTCCTCTGCTGCTCTGGCAGCCCCTGCGGCTGGAGATTTGGGGCACGGGGGGTGTGGGGGGGTGGGGTGGGGGGGGCGCCCCTGGCTTCTCACCCTGCTTTCTGCAGCATCTGGTATCTCAGGAACCTGCTGGCCGAGCTCCTTGACCCTCCATTCATTGGCTTTTAGCTTTTAATGAATTAGGCAAAATAAGAGCTCATGGAAATTTTGTCTTTCAAGGTTTAGAAAGAAGCTTCATGTCTGAAGCAGAAGTGACTATCTGACTCGAGCTTTCTAGAATGGGTAGGACTTGGGAACTACTCCTTAGCAGCTCCTGTCTGAATCCAGAGCTTCTCCCTGAGTTTAAGGACAGAACACAGAACTCTTGAATTAACTATGATCCCAGAAGAAGGTCTGTGAAATTTGAAATGTAGCAATTATGATAATATTTCTTTCTTTTAGTGTGGTAAAACACACCTAAAATAAATTTATTATTGGTGCTGCTGAGTTCTTTCAGCATGTTATGTGATCATCTCCACTTTCTAGTTCCATTTTCACTACCCCAAAAGGAATCCCTGTCTCCATTAATCAGTCCTTGTCCATTTCTCCCTCCTCCCAGCCCCTGGCAGTCGCTAATCTGCTTCCTGTCTCTATGGGTGCATCTTTTCTGGTTATTTTCATTCAAGACAAGTTTGTTAATATAAAATTTTTAGCAAGCTATGCATTCACATTGTCTAAAAGGTTTTGTTTTCTTCATCCCCATGAGCCCAGCTTGCTCTCTGCCCACAGATAATATCTTAATTATCCTTCCAGAATCTGTATATCCCAACACAAGCAAAAACGATACACATTCTTATCTCCCCTCTTTATTACACAAAAAGTTACATTCTATACACAATATTCTGTTCCTTGTTTCTTAGTCACTTGACAAAACGTCCTGGAACTTTGTCCATATCAGTACACAGAGAGCTTCCTCGTTCCTTTTTATAGCTGCATAGTACTTTGTTGTTTTGATGTACCATGCTTTATTTAACTAATCCTTTCTTGATGGACATCAGGGTTTGTTTCCAATTGTTGACCATCACCAGAGAAGCTATGATGAATCATCTCACACATGTGTCATCTCGTGAGCATCTCGGCAGCACAAATTCCCAGAAGATGAATGACTAGGTCAGAGGGCATGTGGATTTGTTTTGATAACTACCTCCCAATGTCCCCCTGTGGAGGTCCTATGGACTTCCACTCCCACTGATGCCAGATCAGAGTCCATGGCATCCGTGCTGGCTCTAATACCCAACTTATGTGCTTCCCCCATTCTCATTGTAACTTAATTTGAATATCTAGTCATATGTTTAAGAAATAGAGCTTAAAGGAAAATCATTCTGGTTTCCTCTCCGACAAGGGAAGCATTGCATTGGGCTCCTCTATGGTGCCTGTCTGTCATCTCCAGTGACACCATCTCAGCATCTGACCCAAGTGTGTGCACTCTTACCCACCCGGTAAGGACCCCCTGGGAAGGCCTCTGCTTCCCTGGGCATCTTTGCTGCAAAGAGGTTTGGGTTTCAGGACAGATGCCTCCCCTCCCAGCCATGCATACTCCTCGCACTCTCAGGTAAAGGCTGTGAGCTCTACCTGTGGACGCTCCTCACATCGTGGATTCCACACACCTGCCGGCTGCCTGCTGAGCTCCACTCCAGGATCCATGGTTTATTAAAGAGCTGAGACTCTGGAGATGAAAGCTGTGGGGGAGGCAGAACAGCATTTGGGGTGAGAAGTCCCTGTCTTGGCTCTTCCCCATCTTGTCAGAGTTGGTGGGGGGATGCCTGGGCACCCCAGATTTAATCCTTAGGGACAATGGCAGAAAACAGAGTCATGTACATCGTTCTCTTCAGAACTTTTAAAGGTCTCTGGGAAAAGTGCCTCTCGAGTTGCCTCTGTCACCATTTGATGTCAAGGCCTCCACGTGGACATGGGTGGAGGAGCGTTGGCTTCCTACACATTTCCCATTTTCCCCTGTATTTAAAGGGCTGTTTCACTGCTTTCCAAAGCACAAGTTGGCAAGAGCTGGAAGAACAAGCTCACACGACTCAGCTGCCATATCGAACAGCTCATCATCACCTGCAGGGACAGCAGAGTGGGCACCGTGCTGCCGTCCATCATTCCAAATGCAGGGAACTGAATTCAGCCCTCAGGTGGCCTGTGCCCCAAGAAGTCTGTCTTCTCCCTTTTATACGCAGCACAGGTTTGGCACCTGCATTTCTTCCCACCACGGGAACTACAGTTAACCAATGCTCTCTGCCATGTTTCTCATGGTTATTTAACTGTTGAATCAAAAATGGGCAGGAGGCTCCACACAGGATGGCTATGAGGTGTAGGTGTCCCTGCCTCCTGCACCTGCTGGGGCATGTGGTGCTTATATTCTAGAACCTGGAGGGCGCTTCCGGCCATTTCCTCTGCCTCTTCTGTCCTGAATCCAAGACTCTATGTCCTTCTTCCACTTCCACAGACTAACCCAGTTCTCTGTTGTCCGTTCAGGGTCCTGGTGACCAGGGACGGTGGGACCTTGTCTTAGTTTTGCTCTAACACAATGCCTTGACTGGGTACAGGTTTGGAGGCTGCAGTCCGAGATTTGGGTGGCTCCATCCATTTGGCTTTTGGTGAGGGCATCACAAAGGTCAGAGTGAGAGGATCAGGAGGCAACAGATGCAGGGGCAGGGGTGTGACTTGCTTTTTCTTTTTAAAACAAACTGCTCTCTCAGGAACCAACAAGGGTGTCAGGAGAGCTACATTGATCTCTCCAGAGGGCAGAACTCCCGTGACAGTTATCTCCCAGTAGGCTCCACCTCTTGAAGGTTGCACCACTCAACACCTCTGCCCTAGAGACCAAGCTTGCCACACAGAGGCCTTTGGGGGACACACTCAAGCCATATTCAAGCTCTACCATACAGGAGGGGCAGGGCCTTGGGACCCAGTTACAGGGTCGAGTCCTAGTTTGGATGTTGACAATCTATGAATACTTGAACCTTCCTGAAATTCAGTACCTTTGTCTATCAAATGGGCTAATAATACCGGCCTCCAACAGGACAGGTGTTCATTGAAGGAGTCATTCAGAAGGTGCCTGGCCTACGGAACGCACTTGTGGCATTTGTGAAAAAGTGCCATTCATGATTGATGTCCTGTGGGTCACTGGTGGACTTGCTTGGACACCACACCTGCCTCAGCTGCTCCCAGGCAATGACTGAACATGACAGAGGAACAGAGACAGCCCATTCTGGGGGCACAGGGCATTCCCATGACAGACAGCTTTGGCTCGGAACTGTCCCTGGCCTTGGCTGGAACTTTCTCAGAACCCTGCTGTCATGCGGGCCTCTGCCCATCCAGGGTCCTCCTCTTCTTCCCTCCTCCACAGGGTCGGGCCTGCACCGTGGTCTGATGGGTCTCCCCTGCTCCTCTGGCTCCTTCAAGAGTGTGTCCCCCAAGAAACTTCTGAAGTGTCTGATCCCATCACACTGTTTCTGGAACACCCAAACTACAGGGCACAGGGCACGTTTCTGTTCCCCCTCCTTTTCATTAAGTACATTGTTCTCAGGCCATTTTAAAGCATCGCATGTAGAAGCCTTTGAAGGGCATGATAATATATGTTATCTATTTATCTGTAATTTTTTCCAACTTAGTAAAAATTCCTCAAAGTATGAATCCTGGGATTCCATCAAGCATCGGAGTTTTGGGGGAGCTGCTTCTGCTGCAGATAGAGGCCTAGGGTCTGCCCCTGTTGAACAGGGCGAGGCTTTCCAGAATGTCTTCCCAGCGTGGAGATCAGAGCTGTGTGTGACCATCTCTGTAACTGCTGTGCTGCCCAAAGCCAGTGTCTTTCTCCCCAGGGAGGTCAGGAGGGCAGGAGGACCTTCACAGGACCTGGGCACATCTGTGTGCAGGAATAGGTGTGCCTCTCTTTTAGGGCAGTGCTTTGTTCTGATTTTTAAAAAAATATTTATTTTAATATTTATTGTAGATGGACACAATACCTTCATTTTATTTATTTATTTTTATGTGGTGCTGAGGATCAAACCCAGGACCTTGCACATGCGAGGTGAGCGCTCTACCACTGAGCCAAAACCCCAGCCCCCAGTTCTATCTGATTTTTAAAGGAATCGCAGCTTCCTAGTGCCTATAGTGGTGAGAGGCCCTCTAATATTTACTCCTTTTGCCTACAAATCACCCCTGGGTCCAGGGAAGTTCAGAGTCCTAAGACCATACAAATATGGAGCGATAGAACATGGAGAGGGATTAGAGATCCTTACATTGATTGATATCATTTGATAGGAGAGGAAAGAGGCCTAGAGTTCATTAGGAGGGAACTCACTCTTGGCCTCCTTTCTTCCATCCATCCATCCGTCCATCCTCCACTGGTCCATTCATCCTCCCATCCATCTTAGAGCCTACCCTGGAGGACAACGCAGCAGAGATGCTTGCTAACTCGCACTCTCTGGGTGCCACTAGTAAAGGGAGTATTTAGCCCAACTGAGCATGTTCCCATGTCACCACCAGCACCACCCCCTCACCCTCTCACACCCCAGGAACATCAGAACAGCCGGCCCAACGATCATGATGATCTCTGAGGAAAGACTCACTTTAAGAGCAGTTGGTCTTCATCCTTCAGGAGACTCTGCCCAAGCACCCACACACAACTGAGCACACCTGGGTCTCCAACAGTGCTCCAAGGACCTGGGTCACGACGCTCCGTCTTAGAGGACAGCAAGGGAGCAGCCCATGGAGGTGTTGCCAGGGGACCTGTGTGGAATTTGGCTTCTGAGTCAAGCTGGTCTCCCTAGGTCTGCCTGCATCCAAGAAATAGGGCCAAGACGTATGAAGACGTTGGGGTCGCCTCTGACTGTGTCACTAGAAGTTCCTGTCTATGACTGAAAGGTGAACATGGCATGGGGCTTGTGACCATATTTTGCTCGCCCTTCCTTCCTTCCTTCCTTCCTTCCTTCCTTCCTTCCTCCCTCCCTCCCTCCCTTCCTTCCTTCCTTCCTTCCTATGGAGAAGAGAGATCGAGGAGAGACGCTTCACCGACTGCACTCAGCCCTAGTTGTGCATGTGAGAACAATGATTTGGGGAGACATGGCTCGTGGGTTGGGTTATCATCCTCAGCCTCGATTCTCTTTCTTCTTCACTCTTGCTATAGGCAGCTTCCTGGGCTCCCAGCTGTGAGGCACCTGGCTCTTTCCCCAGAATCTATGAATCTGAATGGGCATTTCTGTACTTCATTTTATGGTGAGAGGGTGAGGGTCACAGACTGGAACTTTGGATCACAGAAGAGGAGCATGCAGCCAACTGTTCCTCCTGGTATCTCTCACTCTCCTCTGCCGTTCTCTCAGGGCCAGATGGTCTGGGAGAGGATGTGCGGGATGCACCCCCCAGTGCCTTTCCCTGTCTGGTAAGTGCCCTCCCCTGTCTGGGGCTCATTGTCTTTCAGGGAGGAGCCAATGCTGTTCCCTGCATACTATTTATCATGTGTTCTTAGGACCATTCTGAGCATTCCAAGTATCTTAGTCCGTTTTCTATTGCTATAACAGAATAACCAAGACTGGGTACTTTATAAAGAAAAGAGGTTTATTTAACTCACAGATCTGGAAACTGGAAGTCCAAGATCTGGTGGTGCTGCATCTGCTAGGCTTCTGGTGAAAACTCTGTGTCTCTCTGTGCACGGTGGGGGAAATAAAGGGCAAGCATCTGCAAAGAGAGGAAAGACTGAGCTTGCATTATAGGAATCCATTCTCACCAGAG
This sequence comes from Callospermophilus lateralis, assembly GCF_048772815.1. Lineage (NCBI taxonomy): Eukaryota > Metazoa > Chordata > Mammalia > Rodentia > Sciuridae > Callospermophilus > Callospermophilus lateralis. Next base: position 9,477,163 of record NC_135314.1, on the reverse strand, counting down.
AAGCACTGATCCTTGCATGAGGGTTCTGCCCTGTGACCCAAACACCTCTTACCAGGCACCACCTGCCAACCCTGCCCCATCGGGAAATCAAGCCTCAATGTGAGTTTTGGTGGGGACAAACCACATTTAAACACAGCACATTTTCTGCAGCTGAGAGCTTGGCCCCAGGATGAGCAGATGCTGACATGACGCCCATGCTATACCACCCACCAGCGCCGCTCACCCTCCAAATGGTGAGATGTGCATCCGCCAGACATTTGCAACAGACCTGTGCCAAGCAGGACCCTGGCTTTTCCCAATATTTTTGTGCTAGAAGTCCCTCTCCAGCAGTGGGCATGTCCCCGCCTGTGCCCACAGACCACAGGGGATGGCACTAACTTGGGGGTGCACTGGGAGTCAGGCAGAGTAGCAGGCTGTGGTCCTGGGCCTGGCTGAGAGTCCAGACTCACACTCTCCAGAGCCCAGAGATGAACTCAGCTTCCCTCTCCCCAAACAGGTTTCCCATCAGCCCCTGCCCTGGTCCTCCAAAGAGACGGTGGCTGCTGCTGCTAGCCATCATGAAGACACGGTGCTGCAGGATCTTGGAAAGTCACTGCTTCCCCAGGAGTTTCAGTTTCCTAATTTGCAAAGTGACATTTCTAATAATACTGTCCTCGCAGGGTCATTACAAGGACTGCCGTAAGGCCCTCTCCATGAAAGTGACTAAGGGCTTTACCCACTCTTTATTTTTAGGACCAGGGACACTGGCCAGAGCGGCTCCAGAAGAAGGGTGGATTTCAGGGTCCAGTGAGGCCGGGTCCCCGCTCTCGGGACGGAGGTGGCCAGCACTTCCCTGTGGATGCTTCCCCCATGTCTCGGCCTGGGCAAAGCCCTGGGGATAGACACCTGGTGGGCACTTGTGGGCATTTGTGTGCGCCAAGCATGGTTTTAAACAAGTTCCACATGCTTCTCATCTAACCTTCTTACCACCGTGGGAGGTGGTAGGAGGCAAGTGCTTGTCTCATGGAGGAAGAAACCAGAGGAGAACTTTCCCAGGAATGCAGCTAGCAGATGTTCAGTTGCACTCTGAATCCAGCTCTTGAACTGTCAGTCCGCATCTGTGGGCTGCAGGGCCTGGCTCACAGGGTGGTGCCCAGATAGAGCCCTGGGGCTGAGTCCACTCGGTTTGTCCCTCTGCCTCCCGCTGCAACCCTGAGGCTTCCTGGAGGGACAAAGTAATGACTCCCACTCCCGCCCACCAGCCCTGGCAGCCTGCACACACCAGCACAGGGATCTTCCCTAAGGGCTCATGGCCCCAAATTGGGAGGACCAGGCAACCCTGAGATAGATAAGCCACCGGTAGAATTCGCTTGTTAGGACTTCAGTGACGAATTATCACAGGCTCAACAGCAACTTTACATTCCCGTGTTCTGGAGGCCCACAGTCTGAGGTCAAGGTGTCAGCCGGGTTTGTTCTGTGAGGGAGAACCTACCAGCGCTCTCACTGCAGTGGAGAAGCCAAGGGAAGTGGGGAGCAGAGGCGGAGACTGGGGAATCCTCGGCAGGCATTCTGCTCTTCACAGTTTCTCCACCACCTCCTCCGGGTGGATGCCGATGGCCTGTCCTGGGCTTTGTAAAGAGGAAGCCTGGAAATCAGCCCAAAGGTTCATGGCTGGTGAGCTGCAAAGAGGAGATTCGAGCTCAGGTCCGCTCGTCGCTCTGTCCATCACACGGACTCTTCTGGTTTCCTCCCCTGAGTCTGATAGGGGTGAGCTCTGTGCTGCAGGCTCAGAATCCACCCTGAGCCCCAGATGCCCTGGAGGTGGGGCCCTGGAAACCTCTCCACCCTTGCCTGCTTGGCACCCGCACACTCCAGTCGTGTGGGCTGTGGGTGGCCCTCCTGGTCCACCCTCTGGGGCAGTTGGCTCTGCCTGCACTGACCTTCTAAGGCCCCGCCATGTGTCCCATCCTCCCTGTGAGCCCTGAGCCAAGTCTGAAGAGCAGCCCCCGTGCGGGGCCACAGGCAAGGTACCCCACTCCCCACGTCATTGGCAATGGAGCTTCTGTGCCTCATGCCCAGGGGTGTGGTCCTTGGTGTTGAGAGCGACAGCCGAGTCCGGATGGTGCCTGGCATTTTGCCAGAAGGAGTGGTTGAGAGATGACTGCCAGTGAGCCATTAAGATGATGATAATTAAGTTAAGCTGTGTATAATTGCTGTGACTGGATAATGCTGGATTGAAACAGGCTGTGTATTCAGTTGTATATAGACCCCTGCTGTCCGGCAATAGGGCGGTTCCTGCTGCCTTGGGCGCTGCCTCCCGCCTCCTGCTACTTTTGAGTTCTCACGGAGCCCTGTGGAGAGCGGAGAGAGTTCCCAGAGAGTGCGCATGGAGTGAACCTACAAGTGCCCAGCCAGACTGTGGCATTTGGTGGCCCGTGCGGGGGTGGCCTGAAGCTTGGGGGTAAGTGAGGGCAGGGCGAGAGAATGGGTGACCATTTCAAAAAACAATGTGTTCTTGTTTTGATTTGTTACGTTTCTGTTTCAAGCCGCCTGCCCCTAGAAATAAATAGGATGCTAGAAAAGTTGTTCGGCCCTGAGAAAGAGATAAAGATAGACCACGAATATACATTTCAAAAAAAATAGGAAAATTGATACAATGCATTTTTGTTCCGTTTTTGTTTCACTCTGTTTCGGTTTTGTATTGTGTTATCTTGTTGGGTTGCGTTATCTTTATAATATAAATATGGGATCAGAAATTAGTAAAAAACAAACCGAAAGAGTGTTAATTGCTAGAGGAAGGAGGCACCTCAGTAAAACCAAGAACAGTCAGGGCATACGTTGATACAATACAAAAATGTAGCCCATGGCTTTTTAAGGAGGAGTTGTTGAATATATCACAATGGGACCGTCATGGTGAAGATTTAAGGTAGAGGGAAAAGAAAAACCCAGGAACTCTGCCAGTTGGCACATTGCCTGCTGCCTCGGGCGCCCGCTACTTTTGAGTTCTCGCGGAGCCCCGTGGAGAGCGGAGAGAGTTCCCGGGGAGTGCTCGTGGAGTGCCAGTGGAGTTTGGTGGAGTAGTTCCTGTTTGAACCCACAAGTGCCTTGTGGCGGCTCGGTTGGAAATAAGTCCCCACTCCAGGGCAGCATGCTGGCTTCAGTAGGACAGGGTCAGTGTCTGAGGGGGACGTGGAACCTGCGCCATCGGTGGTTCCAGATCTTAATTCTCCCCACCTTGGGACTGCAGCTGGAGGGGGCACCTGGGGAGCCAGGCGAGGCGCCCCCTGCTCCGGGGCTGGTCGTCTACTCCTGCCTTGAGGCAAGGGTGTCTCCTTTCCTCGTGTTTCTCGGATCTGGCCTCAAGAGGGCCTCTTCTTTCAGGGGTGGGAAGCAGATGGGTTCCCATCCCCCAGAGCTAGCGAGCCCTCTGTCCGCTAAAGCTTTTCTCAGAAACACTCTAGTCCTGGCCTTGTCGTCATACCTGGGTGGTGATTGGGGTGACACACGGGGGCGGGGGGGGGGGTGCTCCTGGGGATCCCTGCAGGCCACACAACAAGCTGGCCGGCTGTGGGGAATTTGCAGCTCTTTGACTCTGGCCCCTGACGGGCCCTCTCCCACGCTCTGTTTATGGTTCTTAACTGTTCTGAGGAACTTAGTGTCAACTGAAGCTGTGTTTGTCCAAGTTGCTCTTCTCCAGTAGCCAAATCTAATTTTTTTTCCTGGGCCTTATCTCCCTTCAGGAAAACTAAAAATTAGCAAGCACAGGTCAGCACTCTCCCCCAAAGACACTATTTAAAAGCTTTCTGGATTCCTCTGCTTTCTCTCTCTCTAGCATGGTAAAGTGGGGTCCTACTTCCCTTCCATTTGTTAAGCAGCCTCCGTGAGCCCTGGCTCTCAGGCTGACCGTTCCCATGGACAGTCCTTGCAAACATCCAGTGAGAAACATTTGAATGATTCCCATTTTACAGATCTTCTCTTACAGGCACAGAGATGAGGCGTCACATAGCTAATGGATTTTAGAAATGGGAATTGAACCCAGGAGCGATACTGAGGACAGCCAGCATTCCACACAGTGGCTCGTTAGTCCGGGACGCCTGTGGACATACGAATGCAGGTAAGAAGGTAGGCAGATGGATGACGTGGACAGATGATTGCTAGATAAATATAATAGGAAGATTGTTCCAGTCAGCTTTTGCACCACTGTGATCCAAATGCCTAACAAGATCAACTGGTCAGGAGAGCAGGGAGAATTTATTTGGGGCTCATGGTTTCAGAGGTCTCAGTCCACAGATGGCTGACTCCATTGCTCTGGGTCCAAGATTAGGCAGCATGTCGTGTGGGAAGGGCTCAGAGAGGAAGGCTGCTCAGCTCATGGCAGGGTCAGGAAGGAGAGAGAGACAGACAGACACTGACTGACTGTGTGAAGGGACTACAGGGAAGGTGCTCCTTCCAGGTCACACCCCAGTGGCCCACCCCCTCCAGCCATGCCCCACCTGCCTACAGTTACCACCCAGTCAGTCCATTCAAAGTAGGATGGACTGATGAGGTTACAGCCCTCAGGATCCAACCATTTCACCTCTGAACATTCCTGATTAACACAGAAGCTTGGGATGATCTCATATCCAAATCATAACACAGATGATAGATTAACAGATGATTGATAGATTTCTTTCTTTCTTTTTTTTTTTTTTTGGTACCAGGGATTGAACTCATCGGCATTCAATCACTGAGCCACGTTCCCCAGCCCTATTTTGTATTTTATTAGAGACAGGGTCTCACTGAGTTGTTTAATGCCTCCCTTTTGTTGAGGCCAGCTTTGAACTCATGATCTTCCTGCCTCAGCCTCCTGAGCTGCTGGGGTTACAGGTGTGTGCCACTACACCTAGCTGATTGATAGATTTTTTGATAGATGATATATGATAAATAAATGGTAGATGGCTGGCAACTGATAGTGTGTAAGAGGCTGTAACTCTAATAAGAGACAGGCATTATTTGTTCTTATTCCATATGTATTTTTTTAATATTTATTTTTCAGTTTTTGGTGGACACAACATCTTTATTTTATTTGTATGTGGTGCTGAGGATCGAACCCAGCGCCCCACGTATGCCAGGCGAGTGTGTTACCGCTTGAGCCACATCCCCAACCCTCCATATGTATTTCTTAATCATTCTTTTAAAATTTCACCCATTATGGAATGGCCTCATGGTGGCTATTTTCTAGGGGAGGAAATAAATGACCAGAGAAATAAAATTTTTCATGTAAGCAAGTCCAGACATAGGTGACACCACTGTTGACTGGTCCATGAGAGTCCCCTGTGCTGGGGGCTTCTGTGGCAGCACAGGCCTCTCCCTTGGAGATGAACATGAGGCAGGGTGACAGGAGCAGACTGCAAGATGCTACCTGAAGTCTCTGGGACACTGGTCCTCGGAAATAAGTCCCCACTCCAGGGCAGCATGCTGGCTTCAGCCAGACCGGGTCAGTGTGTGAAGGGGACGTGGAACCTGGGCCATCGGTGGTTCCAGATCCTTGTTCTTCCTACCCTGGGACTGCAGCTGGTGGAGGGTGAGGTGAGTAGCCCCCTGGTCTCCTAGCCCCTCCTTGTGATAACAGTTTCTCCCTTCCTGGTATCATCTCAATCTGGCCTCAGGAGGGGCATCTTCTTTCTCTTGGTATGGCATGTCCCCTGGGCACAGCCATGCTCCTTCGACAAACCCAAGTCCTTCTACTTGCCCTTTGAGCCCTTCCTGGCTGATCTGTACAAGGTGCCTTCGTTCCCGTCCCTGAGCGACAGTGTCCTCTGCAGAGCTGGACCAGCGGGAATGTTCCGTGGGCTGAACCAACACCTCCTGGAGGCAGTCCCGGGCGGGCGCTGTGTCCTGCCTGTGGCGTAGACACGACGGCTGTGCAGAGTGTGGGACACACTGCCTCACCTCTGGTTCTCCCTGCAGCACCCTGGCAGAGAACCTGAGGATTCCCAGCGGGACCACGCTCTGCTGCCCAGGGACAGCCAGGGCCACTTCTTAGCAGCTGTGCTCCCTCACCACCATCTCCAAAGATGATTTCCAGTCATCGTGGCTCTCATCATGCCAGATCTATTGCATGCAAAAGGGAAGAGACAGACACCTAGGCTCAAACCTGCCCTGCTACTTACAGCAGACACTTCTGGCAAGTCACCTGGCCTCGTCCTGCCTCGGTTTCCTCAGTAGTAAAATGAGGACGGTAACAGCAATTAAGCCTCAAGCCATTGTGCAGTTAATCAGTTTCTATTCAAAAGGTGCCTGGGCAGCGCCTGGGTTGGTTGTGTCAACGTCCCCCAGGGTGGAGGGGACCCATCTGTGCTGCCTTGTGACAACGTCCCTGCCATGGCAGTTGCTGCTGCTCAGTCAGGTTTGTCTTGGCTTGATTTGTTTCCACTTTCAATTGAAAATTAAATTTGGATAGACTTCAGCCGGACTTGGTCTGCTCTCTGGACCTGGGCCAGCGAGCTCTGAGTAACTGCAGACAGGGTGGGGTCGCCGGGATTTGGTTATTGGATTTTTTTTCCCCCTGTGGTTTTGGACAGCCTCCTCCATGACGGGCAGCTGCATGGTCTTAAGACTGGACTTTCCGGGAGAGCGCTCAGGTCACTCTGGGTGTCAGCTGGAAAAAGCTGCTCTCGGAGCAAGGTCCTCGTCCCGTAGCAGAAGCTGCCTTCTTTGGACCAGGAGCCCCTCATCTGATCCATGTCTGGGCAGAACCCAGCTCCAAGGGCTCTTGTTCCACTCTCTGGGCACCCGTTGTCGCTGCTCCCCTGTGTTAGGCTTGACTGTCAGCGTCGGATCAACCTGTTTCCCTAACCACAGCGCATTCCCCAGCCACTTCTCATCCATCTGGGCTCTGGGGGTCAGAGGTGGGAGCCCCAACCAGCCATGTCCCTACTCTGATCCACGTTTCCCAATGACCACCAACATACTGTCTCTTCTGCAGGCTCAGGTGCAGTGAGCGGGGCTGGTGCACCCCATTATTGGTGCCCAGGGTGGAGAGTTCCTTTCAAATACATCCTTGGGAGACACAGCAGATGCCATCTCGGCCTGTTCTCCATGACTCCAGGCTTGGCTAGGTTGAAATTTCTGTAAATCTAAAAATCAAATGAAGAGAGTACGTATATCTTGGGGCATACATTCTGTGAGGGTGTGTGTGTGTTTCCTTTTATTTATTTATTTAAAAAAATTGTGTCTAGGGCAAGAAGTCCCTGGACATGCCACCCTACAGTGATCAATCATGATGACATGGAGGCCAGACTGCTTACAGATGAATCCTTTAGTGGACCGAGAGGCCAGCAGCCCCCTGAGGTGACTGGGTCATGACCAGTGGTGCTTACTCTCAATCTTCACAGAGATTTAGGAATGACACCTTTACTGAGTGCTTTCTGAGCCTTTGTACCATGCTGGGACATTGGCGTCAGATGCAAAAGGAGTCAATAACGGCAAAAAGTTGCCAGACAATTTATCCCATTGGCACCGAGCCTAGAATTATAATCAGATCGTGACTTCCTCAAAGCCTCCTTGCTTTGGAGTTTTCAAATAAAAAATAAATATCGAGGGCAATTACCTTCCCTTGGCCTTCGGAGGTATGAAGGGGAGTTTTCATCCATTAATTCAGGAGCCTCTCATTTCATTGGGAAGGTATTAGCCCATGGAACTTGTTAACTCAATCAACACAGGCCGTCTAGGTTCTGACTGAGAAGAGAGAGGCGTTATTATGCTCTGGGTTAATATTTTCCCCTCTTTAAGAAGCCCTGGGCATGCCAGACACTCCTTCTCAGACAAAACGGCTGTTTTCTTCCCTTTACTGGACGCATTGTTGATTCCGGTCCATCCTCTTGCTGTACTCAGCACCCCCTCCAGGGGGCAGCAAATCCCAAGCTCTGCGCGGTGTCTGCGACTCCAGGGCCCCTTGCCCAGCAGGTCTGGAACTGGGTCTCTGGGAGGGCGTGATTTGGGGCCACTGGCTGCCTTCCTCAGGCTTGCAACGAAAGCGCTTCTCTTGGAGGAAAAGAGTCTCATTTTCCAAGAGCTGTGAACAGGACCAGACCTATTAGTTACTTAACTGCAGGCTGTGTGAGTGGGAAGCTCTCCGGCTTCCAGTCTGGAGCGCTCTGTATCTGGGCCCTGGGGTGAGCATGTTCTCAAGTTCAGGTTCACTCTGGTGACCTTCTTCCGTAAGCACACCCCTACACGCATACACACACGGCCACCCTGTGAGCCAAAGGAATGTCTCCTAGGTGGATCCTCTTGCAAACAACTCCTGATCTCAAGCCCTATGGACCCTGGAGTCCTGGCAGTTGGCTCTGTCACTCTCTCCTATGGAACTCTCACAAGCTCCCACCGTGGCGTGGCCCTGCGCTGCTGGAGAATGCAGAGGTATGCTGGTTTCTTCAAGGCTTTTTGCTTGAGGGAGCCAAGCTAGCCAGCTGCCCTGGTGGCTCTGTGGTTGAGGTGTTGGTCACACGACTGAGCAGGACCTCCAAGCACCAGGGTGAGTCTGCCTGGAGTGGGGCAGGATCTACGGCTGGTCTTGACTATCCTTGAGAATGAGGGTGAGGAGACCTGGGGATGGGGACGAGGGAGTTACCTGCACAAACCTAAAAGACACAGGTAATAATGGAAACACACAGGGACACAGATGGATGCTTTAGTTTACAAAGAACTTCCACATCCTGCATGAGCTCACTTAAGCCTCCAAAAGAGCCTGTGAAGGACAGAGTGTGGGGAAGGAGTGGGTAGGAAAGACATAAACAGGAAGAGGAGGAGGAGAGGGGCTGGGAATGAGGAACAGGAGGGGCACGAGGCCCTTCTGGAAACCCAGCTGCTTTTCCTTTCAGCTCCATCTTGATAGGATAGGCAGGCTGAGGGGGTTAGATCAGAGAAACCCTGAAGGCCAAGGCCCGCAAAAGGGGTCTCACCTAAGATCTGAACTTTCCTTTTATTTGAATTAAAATTTAATCCCTGTAGGTGGAGGTGCTGTACATGCTCTGCTGCTGAGTGAGATCATTCTTGGAGACTCCTGGGCATCTACACCAGAGAGCCCAAAGGAATCACTGAAGAAACTGAAAATCCTAGACTCATTGTGAAAGGCTTTGAGGGAAAAGGTGATAGATATATGACACATGATAAATAAATGGTGGATGGTTGGCAGCTGATTAGACAGAGATAGAAAGCAAGACCAGGATCTACAGCTGGGATGTTTTCCTCGCCCACACCTGGGGCTCGTGTTCTGCCACAGTGGCCCTGGCCTTGTTGGTAGCCGTGGCCTGACAGGACTCTGATGAGCCTTGAGAGCTGCACAACTCCCTCAGCTGGTTGTTAGGACCTCAAGGGTAAGGCCCCACTTACCCCACTTGGAAGTCCCCAAACACCCCGTGCCGGGCTCTGCCTAAGGCTGTCTTTCACCGACACTTGCTGAAAACAGGCTGAGAACAGCCTGCAGGGGAAGTGCTTTGGTTTGGACCTGGAATGTCCCCCAATCCCATGTGTCCAGAGGTGGGGCTTTTGGTGGGGATTGGACCATGGGGGCTCTGACCTCATTAGTGGATTCATCCAGGGGTAGGTAGGTCAAGGACCCTGGTTGGAAGAAGTAGGTAACTGAGGGTGCACCCCTGAAGGGGTTTAACTTCACCCTGACCCTTTCCCCCCTCTAACCCCCATTCCCATCTCCGCTTCCTGGGGCTACCCCGAGCCCATCAGCTTTCTTCCGCCATGCCCTTCCGCCAGGATGTTCTGCTTATCTCAGGCCTAAAGCAATGGAGCTGGCCGACCGTGGACTGAAGTCTCTGAAACCATGAGCCGAAACAGACCTTTCTCTTTGAAGTTGTTTGTGTCAGGTATTTCAGCCACAGCAATGACTAACACAGGAAGTAGGAGGAGGAGGGAAGAAAGTCCAAATTCATCAAAAAGGTCCGGAAGCTGTGAGGTTCTTTTGGTTACCAACCACAGAAATGGATTCTGGTGTAATGAGAAATGGGGGGGTGTAATGAGAAACTGGAAGAGACTGGGATTTCATGGGCTCAGAAGTGACACTGGAGAGCTAAGCTGCCTCTTTGGTGCCTACCTGGCCTCAGTTCCCACTGTCTAATCTCAAACTTTGTGAGCCTTGACCTTGGTTAGCTCAGTGGGGTGTCAGGAGAGGGGTAGAGTGTGTGCATAGCTGATTGCTGTTGGAAGGTTGCAGGGAACCACTGCCTCTTCACATTGTCTACCTCTTGAGGGACATTTCCCACATTACCCTGTCCAACCAAACCATCAGCACCCTGACAGGAGGCCACTGATATTTTCACATTGAATGCTGAATTCAGCAGGAAAGAGCTCTGCTTTTTGGAATTTTCTTCATTTTAACATTTTTTCCTGCAAGAATAATATATTTTCTTTAAGGACTATCAGATATTCTATTTATAGAAAATGTACGATTATCAGAAAAACACCAAGAAAAAAAATGAAAATCACCTGTGTGCTTTGGATATGGTTTAAGTGTATTCCCAGAAAGCTCATGGGCAAGAAGCTTGGTTCCCAGTGTGGCAATGTTGAAAGGTGGTGGGACCGTGGGTGGCATCTAATGGATGGTAAGTTAGACGACCAGGTGGGGACATTGACCCTGGAAGGATTTAATGTAGTTCTCACAGGAAATCGGTTAGTTCCCTTGAGGGAAAAAAAAAAAAAAACACAAAAAACCCTGTTACAATAAATTGCAGGCTTGGTCCTGGAACCTCTCTGGCTTCCTGTTGTTCAGTGGAATCGTGATGAGCACACAAACCTCCTTCAGACAGAAGTCTGAATGATCACCACGTTATGATGCCATCTATCATGAGGCCCTCACCAAAGGCTGACAGATGGGGCACCTCAATCTTGGACTTGCAACCTTCAAAACCATGAGTTAAACCAATCTCTTTTCTTTATACATTGCTTAGCTTCACCTACTTCGTTATAGCAACAGGAAATGGACAGAGACATCACCCACACCCTACCGTTCAGAAAGAATCATGGTGATGTTTGGTTGATGTCCCTCAATTTTCATCACTTTCTATATGGATATGCTTATAAAAACATCTACAAAATATGGTTGTAATAACACATTTTTGGTGTCCTTTCTCCTCATTTTCTGTGTTTCCTATTCTGTTAAATATTTGCTTCTATCATTTTTAATGGCTACCTTATATATTTGGTCTTACAACGTGGCCAAATTTATTTAATGAGTACTCCATTGTTGGACATATAGGTGCTTCAAAATTTTTTTTGCTGTTGTAAGTGATAAACACCATTGAAAGAGTACCTTTGTGCATCTGTTGGATTGTTTTCTTAGGATCGATTTCTACAAGTGAAAATGCTGGGTTAAACACAGGCATGTTTAAGGATGTTTTTAAAAATATATTTTTGTAGTTACAGATGAACAGCATGCCTTTATTTTATTTTTATGTGGTGCTGAGGATCAAATCCAGTGCCTCATGAGTGCAAGGCAAGCGCTCTGCCACTGAGCTACAGCCCCAGCCCTGTGTTTAAGGATTTTAGATAAGAGGGATCAAATGTTCTTCTGAAATAGTGTACTCAGTGTCCTCCCATCTGTGCCAAATAAGCTAGGAAGTTCAGTATTATATATTAACAAACTATCTTCCTATATTTATGGAAAAATTGCATTTCATTACTATTGCAAATTTTAAGGAATTTTTAAAACTTAACTTTTTGTTGAAGTATAACCTATAAAATGAGCTCATCCTTTTAAGTATACAACTTGATGAGTTTTTGAGTATAAAGATGTCTACACCAATCAGGTCAAAATATACATTTCCATTTCTCCAGAAGGTTCTCTGGGCCCTTCCCAGCTGATTCCTCACCAAAGGCAACTACAATTCTACCCTTTCCCAGCTTGGAGCAGCTTGGCCCATTCTTGACCTTCACACAGATGGGAACGGGCATGTCTGCTCTTTTGTTCTGGCTTCTTTCACTGAACACGCTGTGTAGACATTCACCCATGCTGTTATATGCCTGTGGTTTTCTTGTTCTCTTTCCTGTGCATCTTCCTTTGTATGAATAAACCACATTTTATCCATTCTTCTGTGGAAGGATATTTGATTTTTTCCAGTTTGGCGTCATCATGAAAGTTCTTGTAATGCCTTTTGGTGGACACTAGAACTCATATGCATGGTGCCCAGGAGTCTAAGTGTTGGGTCACATAGTATATTTAGCGTTGGTGGATACTTCCAAATATCTTTCTAAGTGGTTGTATCAATTTACGCTCCTAGCAGATGAGCTTGAGCATTCTAGTTTCTTCATATCCTTGCCAACACAGTATTTTTAGTCCTTTAACTTCAGATACTCTGGGGTTATTTTGGTGGCATCTTAAAAAATTATAGGTGAAGTTGGTAATTTGGGTTCCATATATATTAGCCATTTGGATTTTTTTTAAAGAAAGAGAGTGAGAGAGAGAGAGAGAATTTTTTAATATTTATTTTTCAGTTATCGGCGGACACAACATCCTTGTTTGTATGTGGTGCTGAGGATCGAACCCGGGCTGCATGCATGCCAGGCGAGCGCGCCACCGCTTGAGCCACATCCCCAGCCCTAGCTATTTGGATTTTTTTCTGTTTTGAAGAACTTGCTTAAGAGAGACCCTCTCCATTATCCTTCCTTTGTATTGTGGTGATTATATTTCTTTATTAATTTTAAGAGTTATTGGCATATTATTATAATTCTTGGTTATATATATTTCTATACATATGTTTTTCTTTAGATAAAACAATGTTTACTACCAACAAATATTGAAGCTTGCCTGTTACACCAAGGATTTCATAAATAACACCAGCAGACCTTATGTTACAGAAGAAATGAAGAATAGACGCCAAGGCTTGTCTAACCACTGGGGTGGGATTCACACCTTGGTGTTTGGGCACCAGAGCTGAACTTTCAGCCACTGCCGTGTATCATCTAGTGACTGTTGGGCCAGAGTCCACATTTTCAAGGATTCTGGTGTGAATTGTGGAGTCTTCTTCTGCAATTATCCTTGGAATGATGATTTCATTCAATTATGCGGTTGACTTCTGTCTGAAGGAGGTTTGTGCGCTCATCATGATTCAGTGAGAGGACAGAGGATGACCAAGACTTCTGATGTCATGGACAATGAGGAGTAGAGACCCCCTTGGTGGCCGTCTCCCAGTCCTCTGCTGGATCTGTGACCCTGCTCCACCCAGCCTAGAGCTGTGTCCCCAGCCTCACCATCCCCTGCTGGCAGCCTCAGAACCTTCTGGACTGTTCTGTTCATGTCTGGGGTCTGGGGGAGCTTCTCCAGGTCAGTCCTGTAAGGGCTGAGCTAAGCTGGCCTCGGAGACAAGGCTTCAGCTAACCCTTTCATATGTCTTCCTGTCATGCTGAAAAATCTCTATATTCTCACTTTCGAGACATGATCCTGGAACCAATAGTAATAGCTAATGCTTCTCTGTTCCTTCCAAACATGTCACACATAACACATCCAAGTGGCCATTGAACCTTTTGAACCACATTAGGAGGAGAGTTTCACTGGGCCTCCCATTTTACAGATCCGGACACCAAGGCACAGAGAGCAAGGTCCCATAGCAGGCAGGCGGGCTCTGGACTGTTCCAGTCACTGTACCAGGCTGCCTCTCTATGAGGAGAGAAGAGGAAGACAGCCTCGGCCACTGTGACCACAGAGCTGTGGCTAAGGTCCAAAGTGATCAGAGTTTTCTGGGGCTTTGTGTCCTTCCACCTTTCTTCCTTTCCTCCCTCGGTCTCTCTGTCTTTCCTTCCATCCTTTCTTCCCTTTTTGTGGACGAGAGGGGAGGAGGTGCTGTGAACAGGTGGACCCATTTTTCCTTTCCAGTGCTCACACTTTCCGTGGAATAAATCGGAATTCTCATTGGGAGAGTTTGCTGGGGCTTCAGGAACAAATGGCTGCAAAGTGGTTATCTTCAAAGAGCAAAAATGTATTGGCTCACCATCTTGGAGGCCAGAAATCCAAAATCAAGGTGTTGGCAGGGCTAGGCTCTTCCAAGGGCTCTGATGGACAGTCTGTTCTATGCCTCTCCCAGCCTGCGCTGGCAGCTGGAGACCTTTGATGTTCCTTGGTTTAGGGATGTGTCGCCCTAATCTCTGCTGTCTTTTCACACCATCTCTCTCTGGTCTCAAATCTCCCTCTCCTTTCTTTTGTAAGAATGATAGTCTTTGGGTTTAGAGGCTCCACCATAGATCCAGTGTGATTTCATCCCAATCCTTAATTTAGTTACATCTGCAAGACCCTGTATCCAAATAGGGTCCCATTTACAGGTCAGTGAAACACAGAACAATAGGGATTTGGGGACTATATATATATATATATTTTTTTTTTTTTTTTTTTTTTGGTAAAATGCACACATGCATTGCTTTCCAGAAGGTTCTTTAAGGAAATTTGCAGAAAACCCACCTAGACCTCACTTTCATATCCTCATAGTCACAAAATATGTTTTTTCTCTAAATGGCAACATATCAACCCAAGGAAGTGCTGAGTTTCCATCACACCATACACAGCATGTTACATGTGTGCACTTGCACACGTGTGTACTCACACCCATATGCACGCTCCCCTGCCTTTAGATTGCAGGGTTGGCACTAGTGACTGGGTGTGGGGCTTGTTCCAGGCTGATGAATCTCTTCGGAGGGGAGAATCCTCGCCTCTGATTTTACAGACCCCTTTGTGGCTGACCTTCCTTTCTGTGGGGCTGGTGGCCACTCATCCTGTCCCCACTGTCACCATCTGGATCTGAGGCTTCCATTTCCCTCAACTACCCTATGCTCTCTCCCCCAGGCCGCTCCCTGCCAGACCGAACCCTACATCACTTCTAGGTTCATCTTAAAGTATCCACATCTACGGGTCTTTCCTCAAAAACTCACCGTAAAGAAGCACCATCTATGATGACCCTCCATATACACAAGTAGAGGCAAACATGTATTTGCAGGTGTCTGAACACATGTGTGCACATGTTCATGTGGATGTACACTCGCACATGCGTCCACACGCTCAGACAACACAAGTAAGATTCGGGGAATAATGTTTACTCTTCCTACGTGACCTGCCCTCTGATCCCGTCCATTCCATTCCATTTTCTTTGATTCCACTTCACTGAAGTCAGCGCTGGAGCTTCCTGGCCACCTTCGTCTCATGAGCCCTTCCTGGAGGCCAGAAGAATGGACGCCAATGAGGAGTAGATGTGCTCATGCTTTGGCTCAGAGGGGGGCTGAAGTCCTCAGCCTGGTTCTCAGTGTTCTTGACACTTCCCACCCCACCCTTTCCATCTGCTACTTGCCTCCACCATCCATCCGGGTTTCTTTCAGATGGTACTGCCCAACTCTGTGTGGTTCCTGGGGCCCAGGACCCTGTGTGCTCTTCTCCATCTCGCCCTGCTGGGCCTTGGGGGCCAGTCCACCCCGCGCCTCCTCCTGAAGCATCTCTGAGGTCCACCTTCCTTGTTTCCAGCTCCACACATCTAGAACAAAGATCAGGGTGGGCTCTGCCTTCATAATGCCTAATTTAGGAATCACTCACAGGCCTAGAATTGTTTCCCAGTTCAAGTCACCAGGGGGATGCCTGACCTGGAGAAGGGCATTCTCTGAAGGACACTTAGCACTTGAAAAAGTTACTTGTGGCCCCCCAAGCCCAACCCCTGCTGCCCTGCGGCCCGCATCCTTGCGTTTTCAATGGTGGGAGAATGAGTGTGTATCCGTAGCAAGTTGGAGCCAGAAACCACTTCTGCTGAGGTCGATAATGCTGTACTTGAGAAGGTATTTTGAATTTTGTGCTTTAAATACATATGGTGGAGTTGGGTTTTGTGAACTTGCAGAGCATTCTGCCCTCTATTCAGAGTATTATTTTTTATCAGAAAATATATCACATTACATACGGGTTTGAAATTAATGACCCACCATCCACTTTGAGGACCCGCCCGTCCCTTGGTTGGCCACCTTCTGCGCTGCCCTGTCTCATCAGCTCTCCGCCTGGATGGTCCTACCTCCCACCATGTTGGTGTCCCTGTTTGCTACAGGGCGTGTCATGGCGCCCTGTGTGAGGTGAGGGCTCCATGTCCTGTGTCGGGGACACCTTGCCCTTCCGTCTGCCAGGGACCAGCACCCTCAGCCCTGTCTTCATCTTGGCTTTTCCCGAGGGAGTCCCTGTTTGTTGTTTGGAAAATCTTAAAGGATACTTGTCAGGAAAGAAAGGAGAGCCAAGATAAGTGAAGGATTGAAGTCAGAGATGAAGGGAGAAAGACGAGGAAGAGCCACAGAGACAGAGAAGGTAATGGGGGGGGGGAGTGAGTGCAGGAACAATAAGAAGAGAGAAAGTGGGAAGGAAAAGGAAATCAAAGAAAAAGGGAGAAAACTGTTTCTATCTCACCAGAAGCTGTTTCCCATCAGAAAAGAGCAGTCAAGCCAGACTGGTAAGGAAGATTCAGGATCTCAGCCTGGAGAGAGGACGGGCATCTCAGGAAGGAGGTTGCAGTGGTTCAGGGTGTGGACCATCACAGGGGTCACCAGGCTGGGGGCTGGCACTGGTCTGAGCTGATCAGCCCTTCGAGAGCCTGGGAAGTTGCAGATATAAGACCTTCAGTCATTTATCCATATATATTGCCTCCCCAATCCATAAAACCCCCAATCTCTCCCCTTGCTTAGAGGAAGGGTCTCCAGAAGTGTAAGTCTTTGGCTCAGAGAAGACTGAGGCTTGAGGTTTTTATACCCTGAGTATATGTTAGCATCATCCGAAGCTTCTAGAAATCTTGTTGGCCAGATCACAGCTCAGATCGTGTAAACAGGAATCCTTGGGGGTTCCTCCAGGTTACTCTCGTATGCGGCCAAGGTCAAGGGCTGATGCCTTTGTGGTCCACAGGGAAGAGACCCCTGGACCTGGGGAAAATGAGTGGTGGGGGGGGATCTGAAGCCTACATGACCAAGGAATACAGCTTGGGCCTTGTGTGGTGTCGCAGGCACTGATTAAGGCTATTACAATGTTTGGGATAAATCAAGATGTCTTGGGGAGTATTCTGGCAACAGCCTTGCCCCTATCAACACTGGTAAGCAGGACCGTCTCATCCCTCGGCTTCCACAAGCTGGTGGACACCCTCATACTCTGCTGCACCCAGCGGGGTGGAAGTCCTCAAGCCAAGTTGACACTGCCAAGTGGCTCCATCTCCCCACACCTGCATCGCTTTCATGTCCCCCTGGGTTACAGGGTCACACTTGTCTGGCTCCTGTAGTTATTGGGAAAAAAGACAATGAGAGTCCTTTGCCAGACAACAGGGCTGTGTGTGCCCTGAGATCTGCTGGATGAACCAACGTGTGTGTGGAATCTGCTGAGGGTCGCTGTCCACACCACGCCGTCCTCTGCCCAGCGGTGGGAAGGGGAAATGACCGAGTCCAGGGGCGGTTCTTCCTTTTAACGTAATGGTTGCAAGAAGCCCAGCTGAAACAGTCTACTCTGCTTGTATAAATAAGCAGGAACTCATAGCCATGAGCCAAGTGGAAAGTTTTCTGAGTAAAAATTTGTAGGGTCAGGGAATTTTTTAAAGAACTATAATTTCTCGAAAATTGCTGAGCGTAAATTTCAAACGTCTCACCACAAAAAATGATGGGTTAAGTGGGGCGATGGGTATGTTAATTAGCTTGGTTTAATCATTCTGCATTGTACACATATATCGAACTATCTTGTGTACCTCATAAATCTATGCAATCAGGATTGGTCAACTAAAAATAATGTTCATTAAAAAGAATTGTAATTTCTCACATACCAGCCACTGATTGGTCACAACAATACAGTCATTAATTTAGAGTCTACTCATTTGAAAGTTATATTTGTCTCATGGTAATTTATTTGTTCAACTAATTCTTCTAAAAAAATAGTGTTTGAAATGACCCTAAGATGGAAAAAGTACTGTGCCCAAAATTTGGAAGCCTGGAGTCAAATCCCAGATTCACAAACAACCACTATGTGAAGCTGAAAGAAGCCACAGCCTCTGCCCTTCTCTTACGTAAAAGTGGAGTATTGGTCTCCAATTTGTTATGAACAGGAAGGGCACAGAGGGCGCTGTGAACCAGGCAGTGCCTCCTGGTGAGCCTGGAGTCTGTGCAGCCTCTCATTGTTCATTTGTAGCTTTTAAACCCAAGAGATTCTTCCCAGTGGCTTCGATTCTGGGCTTAGCAATTGTTTATGAATGTTTACCACTTAGGTGTATAAAATAGGGAATTTTTAGGCTTCACCTTTCCTCATCACCTAGACACCTAGAGCTATAGAAAAGCCCAAGGGCTGTTTTTAAAAATATGTCTAGTCATCAAAATCACCAAGAGGGAACACACACACACACACACAGAGGTATATGTATGTGTATATATCAGTATGTGCACACTTACACATGTGTATACAACATTATGAGCACACAATATATGAACATACATTTGTAGTGGTCTATATACATTTATGTAAATACATATATAATATTTGTGTATAGGTATGTATAGATACATAACATGCACATGTATACAAATTTATAGACATAGATGAGCATGTGCTAAATACAATATACAGGTACACCATGTGTATACATAGTATGTATGTGTGCATGCATATGCACATTCACATGTACAGTGATATATACCTTGCATACTATGCATGTGAATGGGTGAGCTGTGCATACCTCCTGATTCAGTAGGTTCTGGGTCTGCTTTTAAAGCTCCACATGTGATTCTGATTATCAGCATTTTTGAAGATGAACCTTCCTTGCCTTTCACTCATGAAGAAACGGACGCCCAGAGAACCAGTGGCTGCCTGAGGTCATGCCGTTGGTCAGAGGAGAAGTTGAAAATGAAGCCCAGCTCTGCCGATTGCAGCTCAGGGCAGATTATAATAAACCATTCCATCCTGTGGGTACCAGCCCACGTACAACTGAATGCTAAAGGTCTGTCTTACAGGTTTTTAGCTAGTCCAGCTAGTTTCCTCTGCTACTATCCCATGTCCCTTCTTGAGGCGTCAGGTAGAGCAATTGCTGCTGCAGAAGACTTTGAATCCTACTCAGGTGGCTGTGGGGCCCTCATGCATCTCCCCCACACCCTCCCGTGCCTGGCTCCAGGGCCTGCTCTAGCTTCCCGAAGGTTGGTACATGCACCATCCTAGGAGGGGTCTTTCGCCCTGGCTGTGAACTTTCTGAGGAAGCTCCATGTTGATACTCTGAGTGCACTGGGAAGGCTGGGGTGCGGAGTTCAGCAGAGAAATATCAATCAAATATTCCCTTTCCCAACATCTGTCTGCGGCTGCTGGTGGAGGATGAAGGCAGGAAGATCTGCAGGGGGCTGTTTCATAGCCTGGCAATCTCCTGCCTCAGTATCCACGGTTAATGGCAAAGGTCTACAAATTGTGGCCCATTTGCACAGCCCAGGATGTGAGAAGGGTGAGCCTCTCCATTGATCTGAAGATGGAGAACACTAGCTCTGAAACGGAATCCCGTGCAATGTTACCTTTCCCTGAAACAAGAATTCCATTCTTATCAACTAACCTGCATTTATAAAAGTACACAATCATTCACATAATGATTATATTTCAATCTTCATCAGTAAGAATGTAAGCAAATATGCCTTTTCTTTTGTTATAGAAATAACTGCATAATATCCTGAATTTTGTTTCTTGACCTACAACTCCTAAAATATTTACTATCTGGGTCTTTAGAGAAAAATGTTTTGACCCTTTGGTGCTGGCACCTAGGTGAAGAAAGGATGAGCACAGGCATGTTTTGGAGGGAAAGCCAATAGGACCCTAATGTTTAATGGTGGCAGATCATAACTGTGAAGCAGACGGTGGATGTGACATGGAGCCACCTGGTCCCTAAGATCCTTGATGACACTGTGAGGGGCCAGTGATACAATAGCCTCCAATGCTACCATCATGACCAAAAAGAGGTTCTTCTCGGGGGCCTCTCTGGGTCCCGGTCTCCTATGTGCCAGCAGCCTGTTGACCAGGGCACACAGTGCCCAATATGGATGATCTGGTCACTTCTCCCTACAGTTGACGGACAGCTCTACTCATTGATCAATTATCGTCAGATTTCCAGCCCCCTCCCACTTCCACATGACCAGTAGGCTGGCTTAGGGCTGGCATCAAAAGTGAACGGCTTAAAAATGTAATCAGGTTCTGGTAACAGGTAAGGACTGGTTCTCCAGCTCGGGGGAAAAACACAACAAATATTTTGGACTAAGCCATGTGTGCCGTGTCTTGCTGGAGCTTGCAGGCCTTTCAGAGGCTCTCAGACGGCTCTTAATTAATTGCTGGAGCCAAGTGGGGCAATCTTGGGAACGCTGTTTCTTTTGCTAATCTGATCCAGCCGTGCACAGGGGCGGGTGAGGAGCTGGACTTGGATTTGGGGAATGGACAGGCAGGCAGGCCAGGGCATGGGAGGAGCACTGTGGCTAAGGCCTGATGGTGGGGACAATACTTGGGCCGGTCAACATGTTGCTAAAGCCATTTGTCAGATCCCTCCTTCTAGGCAGAGAAAAACATTTCCCTGGCTGGGAAAGAAAAAACCTGGAATCAAACACTAGTTCTGCCACTAACTAGACCTGCCTGAGACCTCGGGCCAATTAAAACCCTTTGAATATCACTGTCCCATTGATAAAATGGACACAATAATATGACCTGGAAGATTGTTGTGGGAATCAGATGAGACGAAGACAATGCTGTGTAACATGGACCCTGGTCCTATCCAGAAGGCCACTGGCCAGTTGGGCATGTGGGTAGCTGGAGGGTTGACCCTAGGGCAGAGCCAGGATCAGAAACAGGAGGTCTCTTGCTTATTAAACCATAGGTCTTAGTGGGTGCAAGCAGACCCCTCCAGAAACTCAGACCCCTCCCTGCAGCCAACCACAGCCAAGTCTTTCTCCTTCTCCTCTCTCTCCTACATCACCTTTCAATCTCAGGTGCACAGGATTGTATTAATCACAATCTCCGGATCATGCCATGCTATCATTATGGTGCCCTTTTATTTATTAGTTATTTCTAATAACTATTAAAGCAATTATTTTATGAGCTGTCTTGTCAAAGATGGACAAAGGCAGGCATTGTAGTGCCAAGGACAGACTTTGATTGATAATAACTATTACAATAATGAAAAGACGCCAGTGAGAACCATGGCGAACCTGGGTTTGTGTAAAGGTGACCGTGCATTTAAGAAAGAAGGAGAGAGTTGGGCGTGGAACAAGGGGGCTTTGGTAGAATCTGGAAAGTGAAAAGATGCAAAGGGTTAGTCAGAAATTTCCGTAGAAATGCAATTAGGCAAGCTGCATCTGCTTGCTGGCAATTACTGAAATCAGGCTTCGATCCTCCCACAGACACTGGGAGACAGGGCCCTATCTTCAGGTGTTGGCTGGAGCAAACAATAAATTTTTTTTTGGCAGCCTTGAGCTTCCTCAGGCAGGCATTTTGAGGGGGGCAGGGTCATCCTAGGGAAGTGGCCTTGAGCTGCTAGAAACTATGTTAGTGTTTGTTCAAGGCTTTGTAGGCTGAGGGCTACTGGAGAAGAGGTGTCGAGGGGCCTGGCTGAAGTTTGGTCAGGGAGTCAAGTCCCACCGAGGCCTCCATCATCAGCCCGTCTGTTGGTTTCTTGACCTGACTGTGAGGCCAACAGACAGGTGCTGGTGCTCTCTGAGCCTCCTGAGGGCAGTCTCAGGCTGTCCCCTCTCACCTACTGCTTTCTTTATTAGCTGCTTTGTGGGTGGGGTATGGGAACTGGGGAGCAAATCTGTGAGGCTTCCTGGGCTTGGGTGGGAGCGGGGAACAGGTGTTGGTGTGCTGGCAAACACCCCAAACTGGCTCTGATGGGGAGAGCTGAGGTGTGCAGGGAGCCCTGAGTCTGTGGTCAAGCTCACACCACTTCAGAAACTCCCATCACTGTCAATTTAGCGGCCAATGGCCAGTATGAGTGGATTCCAAGCTCTCCGTGGGAAGGAAGCCCTCCTCAAGCTCCCACAACCTTCTTCCCTTCAGTTTTGACCCCCTAGGTTGGGTAGACCTCGCCCAGTCTCTGAGGGAGGGCTAACTTGCTACAGTGTGTGTTCTTTCCTATCCAATCTGCTTGATCTGGGCTTGGTAGTCTTTGGGAGTTACCTTCAAAAATGTGCCCCTTACCAATTGAAAATCTTGACCTTGGAACTTGGTCCATTTTGCATTGCTATAGAAAATTGGGTTCACAATTCTGGTGGTTGGAAAGTGCAGGCAGCATGGTGCCAGCATCTGGTGAGGGTCCCCTGCCTGCATTGCCCACGTGGCTGAGGAGAGGAAAAGGAAAGGAAGGGCCTTTCTCTTTCCATGCAGAAGGGCCAAGCACATGGGGTAACACTAGTTCTCATGAACTACACGAATCCCTTCCGAGGGCAGGGCTCCCATGGCCTAACCACCTCCCACCAGACCCCTCTTCGAGGTTCTGCCACTTTGACATCATCACCCCAGGGACCAAACCTCCAGCACATGAAGGTCTGCAGAGTATATCACATCTAGCTATAGGGGTCCTGATGCAAGGTCTGGAAGCTCACCTTGGAACCCGAGAGCTCTGAGCTTGACCCTGACCCGTATAGTCTACACCTACCCCCAATTAGTTAGTGTTCATCACTGTGGGAGGAGGGAAGAGACTGTGAGAAGAATAAGGCAGTGTGGGGAGAGAGAACCTCCACCAGATAGGCAATTTTAATCTTCTAAAACTTCATGATATGGATGGCATATCATTGATACACAATAAAGATTTGTGTCGTTAATACCTATCTAAAAACATTATTTTGCTATTCTAAGGAGAAATATTCATGAAGTTTACCATTGGCATAAGATATAGAAAGAATAAAGCAAATATGAGGTGTCCCCCAAAAGCTCATGTGTGAGGCAGTGCAAGAGAGCTTAGAGGTGAAATGATTAGGAGAGTCTTAACCCAATCAGTGAATTAATCCTCTGCTAGGGATTCACTGAGTGGTAACTGTAGGCAGGTAGAGGATGGCTGGAGGAGGAGGGTCCCTGGGGTGTGCATTGGGGGTTTATTGTCCTTGTTGGGCTCAGTGTCTCTCTGCTTCCTAGTGTGGTATCTTGAGCTTCTTCCCTCCGTCACACTCTTTGCCATGATGTTCAGCCTCACCTCAAGCCCTGAGCAATGGAGCCAGCCTTCTACAGACTGAGATCTCTGAAGCCGTGAGCCCTCAAATAAACTCTCTCCTCTAAAATTGTTATTGTCAGTTCTTTTAGTCCCAGCAGTGAAAAAGCTGACCAAAACAATTATAAAAGACAGGTAGCCAAATTATGGTCCAGACAATGGGTTTTGATTGTTGTCTTTCAGGACGGAGGTGTACAATGATCACAGACTGCTTTTTGGAGAAGATGGGATTTGTCCTGAGCCAGGAAGGTGCTGCTTCCAATAACAACTAACTGGAAACACGTAATCCAGCCTTGAAACCATGTCACTGGTGTCTCACGGAACCCTGGAGGAATGTTTCCTACCTGGCTCAGAGATGTATGGATAGCGTCACCAGGAAATAGACTTGATGGGTAGACTCCTAAGCCTTTAGCTCCCCCAAGTGATCTAAGGCTCGAATTTGAGAACAGACATGCTGAATTCATCAATGAGTAGTAGTATGGGCCTTGTGCCATGTGTGAGGACAGGCCACTGCTTGCTGAGTGCTACCAGTCTGATCTGGGAGACCCCGACATATTCAACCAACAGATGCATGAGCAACCCCAGGGAATGCAGTTTGCCTGCTACCCATCTCAGCATGGACCAGAGTCTTAGGGAGGGAAAATATGGGAAGAGATCATTATGCAAAGCCTTCCAGGATGCACCCCATCGGTATCCCAAGTCCACACAGCCAGAACTCAACCCACCACCTTCCTCCTCCCGGAGGCTCTCTGCCTTATGTGTTCCGTATGTAGGGCTGATGGCACTATCTTCCTGCTTGTTGCAAGTTGGAGAACTTAGCAGTTGCTTTCTGCAGGGTGTGCAGTAAGTATGAATCCACATCCTGTCTCACTTACTTATTGTTCTACTCACTCATTAATCCATTCAATAAATGAGAGCTTACTCTCTTCCTAGGGGGACAGGATAGTCTATGAACCAAGAACATGGGGTCTGGAGAATGATCACTTGGGTTGGAAACCTGCTGTCACTTGTTAGCTGTGTGACCATGAAGAAGCTGCTTAACATCTCAAAGGCTCAGGTGCTATGTTTTTAATCTGAGAATAATAATATACGTCTCATATTGTAAACATTAAATGAGATAATCAATGTAGAGTGCTTCACAAAGGGCCAGGCCCTGTGTTAGCTCTTAGGTTTGCTATTCATTATTATGATTGTTAGGAGCCACTGTTGGTGTTATTGCTACTATAATTTGGTAGGACGATCGCTAAATGTAATCCTGCCTCTGCATCAGTGTTTTGTTGCTTTTTTTCTGGGGGTGTATGTATCCTTTACCAAAAGGATGTGGATCCCTTTAATAAAATCATCCACACAAGGTAGAAGCCAGCAGGTAGATTTGAACTTGTAGATCCGCTCTTGGAGGCAGCTATCTGAATCCTTCCCAATGCAAAGAATGGAACCTCAATTCCTTGTTTCAAGTGACTTTGTGATCCTGGGCCAACCCAATCCATGGTTGCATTAACTCTAGTGCTTTTGTGCCTCAGCAGGTGCCCCCAGCCTCATCCAACAGCTAGATGTAAAAATATGAGGCCAGGTGCCCTTTGGAAATATTCACCTCTTGCCAAAGGGACAGGATGCAGGCTAGCTTGTGCCTATTTAGTGACTATGAACAAGCCAGGTCACCTGCAGATGCCCCTTCACTAGGCAAGCTCAGGTGTCCCTCTGGGCCTTATTCCTTGATTATCTGAAGGGCTCTTGGGTTGACCTCCATGGGGCAGATGTCTCACCCCATCAATGAGGTTGGTGGTGGAGGGATAGAAGCAACACAACCAAGTGCCAGTTGTTTCCAGGCATTATGCTAAGCATTTATATATGTCATCTACTCTCTTCCTCATAATAACCCCACGAGAGGAACATCATTAGTCCCATTTGTAGACTAGGAAAGTGCTATTTAGTGCAATAAAGTACTATATTCCAGTTTATACTTAATTGATGGCAACATCTGGACTCCCCTCCCCAATTTTATCTTATTGCAAAGTCTGTGTTCCCTCTCTCATTCTGCACTGGATCAACTGGTTTTAAAGAGCAAAGGAGAGAAATGCAGTCTCTAGTGCTGTTAGTCAAATTTTGACACTCTGACAAAATACCTGAGAAAGTCAACTTAAAGGAGGAGATAACTTTGGCTCACGGTTTCAGTTCATGGATGGTTGGCTCTATTGTTTCAGGCCTGTGGTGAGGCCAAGCATTATGGTAGAAGGATGTAGTGCAACAAAGAGCTCATCACCTCACGGCACCTGATGAAATGGGAGTTTTGAGATGAAGCTCTATTCACTGCTTCTGCAGGCATGTGGGGTTTGCACAAGCTGCAGGCCTCTACAGCCAAGAAGAATTGCAGCCCTAATTGGCAGACTGTGCCCTCCAGAGTTGCAACAGATCCCATCAGCTCAGCTTCAGTTTCTTCTTTCAGGGTTCTTATCTTGTGAATTCAAATAATGAAATCCACAGACCAAGATGAGTGACAGTAGAATTTATTGAAGAACAGGAGGAGAACCCTGACAGTGCAAGAGGGGACTGCTGGAGTGTGCTAGGCTAGGGGTTTATGTAGCACTTGGTTCACTGCTCTCGGTCCAAATTTATGCTAATTAGTGCTTGGAAACGTACTGACACTATTGGTCAATTCTTGAGTCCAAATTTTCATTCAAGTCTGCCCCATTTCCATTGTCTCACAGGAGGGCAGGAAGCAGGAGGTTAAGGTCCTCTGATGTGGAGTGTGCTTCTGCAGTGGGCATCCCCACTGTGTGCAGTCTGCGCAGCTGCCTGGGGGTGGCAGGTCAGAGCTCCTTGGCTCACCTAGGTGATGGCTTACTACACCTCAGGCCTGCTGCACCTATGTGGTGGGTTCCAACCCACTTGGGCTGCTGTCCCAGCACTCCAGAGCTCTGCTGCTCCTTCTGGGCAGGAACCAGTAGGCCCACTGCATGGCTTGGCAGCAAGGGAGCCATGTAACTGGGAAGGGGGCAGGGAGAGAGAGAGGAAGGAAAGGGCCAGGAACAAGATATAGCCCCCAAAGGCATGCTTGCTGGGGCCCACTTCCTTCAAATAGGTCTCATCTTCTGTACTTTCCACCACCTCCTAATAGTCCATTTAAATTATTAATCCATCAATGGATTAATCCATTGTTGAGGTTAGAGCCCTCATGATTCACCAGTTCTCCAAAGCTCCACCTCTGGACATTGCTGCATTGGAGACCAAGCCTAAAACATATTCCAGATCCTAACCATAACAATAACTCACGTCATCAATTTCACAAGGTGATTTAAAAAGCTTTAGTAAATTGGAATCCAAGGCAAACAGAGGATCAATGGTTCCATAATTCTGGATTGTTTTATTAGTTGTCTTGATATTTTGATAGTAGCCAACTATATCAGGCAATGAGTCACTAACTTTTTAGGATATTAGTTTTCTCACATGTGCAAAGTGGACAATACTAATAGCTACCTGCACACTCCCCGACTACTTCTGATGACTGAAGTTAAGCACCAGGAAGCTAATGCATAATTTGAACTATGAAAGGATGTGCAATTTTGATATGGTATATGTTATAGTTTGGCTATAAAGTATCTCTCCAAAAGCTCATGTGTTAGTTAATGCAGGAATGTTCAGAGCTGGAATTATTAGATTATGACAGCTGGAATCTAATTGGTGGATTCATGCATTTGATGGATGAATAATTTGAATGCTTTGCTGGGTGGTAACTGTAGGCAGGTGGGGTGTGGCTGGACCACCCACACCATGAGCTGAGCAGCTTTCCTCTACCACGCCCTTCTGCCATAATGTTCTGCCTCATCGCTGGCCCAGAGGGATGGGACTGGCTCACTATGGAATGAATCTCTGAAACAGTAAGCCCAAATAAACTTTTCCTTCTCTAAGTTGTTCTTCTCTGGTATTTTGGTCCCAGTGATTTAAAAAACAAAACAAAAACACCTGACTAACCCAGTATAATTTGGACGATTAGATCTAGGATATCTAAATATCAGCTTTTTTAGTTTCAAAAATGTTCAAATTCATTTTATTTGGTTTTTGCATTGAAGTACACAGAAGTATACAAAAATACACAAATCATAACTGTTGATTTAGCCTGAGAAATTATTATAAAATGAACACACTCTTGTATCACTTTGACCTGTATCAGAGATAGGACATCATCAGTACCTGTTAAGGATTTTCTAGAGAATCAGAACCAAGGGAATGTATATGTAACTATAAGAAGGGCCTACGTAATTAGAGGCTGGTACCCCACAGTGACTGTGTACAGTCTAAGAAGCCAGATACCAGTAACAGCTCAATCCCAGAAACTGGAGCCTCAAAACAAGAGGGACCAACAATGTGGCCCAAGTCCAAGTCCAAGGTCTGGAAGCTCCCTGGAGAGGTGCTGGCATTGAGTTCATGTTCACAGGCTGAGAAGCGGGATCTGGGGCTGCATGCAGTGGTAGCAGCAAAAAGCACACCTGCTCAAGAGGGGTCAAGATGGCCCACAGGTGGGCTCCCCTGTTCTTCTGTTTTCTGTTCTTTGTGGACTTCCAGCTTATTAAAGGGTGCAGGTCTTGTCCCTTCAGTTCCCTGGTCAGATGCCAGTCATCTCTGGAAACACCCTAACAGACACACTCAGAAGTGTGCACTACAATTTTCTAGGTGTCTCTCAATCCAATCAAGTTGACAATCAAGATTGAACATCTTATGCCCTCTCCCAATCATTGCCTGCTTGTTCCTTTCTAACCCTGACCCCCACCTCTACGACCACAGGTTTGTTTTGCCATTATTGAACTTTGTTTAGATGGAATCAGACAATATATATTCTTTTGTATTTAGCTTCTTAAATGCAAAAGATAACATTTGCATTTTTGAAAGGATAATATTGTGAGCTAGATCTTTAGGCTAAAACAGTTGCTGTATTATAATAATAATAATAATAATAATAATAATAATAATAATAATAATAATTATTATTATTATTATTATTATTTGGTACCAGGAATTGAAGTATGGGACACTCAACCACTGAGCCACATCCCCAGCCCTACTTTTGTATTTTATTTAGACACAGGGTCTCACTGAGTTGCTTATTGCCTCACTTTGCTGAGGCTGACTTTGAACTTGTGATCCTCCTGTCTCAGCCTCTTGAGTCGCTGGGATTACAGGCATGCACCACTGTACCCAGCTTTTTATTATGATACAGTATCCTGTCGTACAAATAACACCACATCTTATCCAAAGCTATTACATTGATTGTTGAGTGGGAAACCAATTTGAATTCTTAAAACAAATCCAGCTTTACCTGATATACAATCCTTTTTATATTGCAAAATTCAATTTGACAATATTTTGTTTAAAGTTTTTGCTTATGTTATTGTATGGGAGAAATTTGTAGTTTGTCTTTTTTGTGATGTTTCACATTTCTTTTGGGTATCAATGCTATGATGACATCATAAAATGAAGCAGAAAGTATTTTTCTTCTATATGCTTAAGCAGGCTGTCAAATTGATGTTAATTCCTTGAATGATCTGAAGAATTCAATAAGATGTGTGGGATCAAAATTTTCTTTGTGCAAGGATTTTAAATCATGGAGCCAATTATTTTAATTATACAAGAAGCAGCTTACAGTTTCTATTTCTTCTTCTGTCAGTTTTGGGAGGTTATGTTTTTGTATTAGTTTATTCATTTCATATAAATATCTCATTAAGTGGCATAAAGTTGCTTATAAAACATTTTATCTATTTAAGTCTATAAGGTTTCATCATAGTGGTGTTTTTTTCTTGATCAATTTTTCCTGAGGTTTATGAATTTGAAAAATTTTGTGAAGGACAAATCTTGTGTAATTAAAATTATGTTCATTGCATATTTACTTTCCATTTCATTGTCTCTTCTTACCAGTATTATTTCCTTTTATTTGTTTTTTTTGGGTTATAAGCTCCCCCCAATACTACATTAACTACATTCTGCAGTTTTGATGTGTTTTTCAAATTACATTTATAAATATATAACATAATTATTTTATTTCTCTATGTATTCTATCCATCTATAATATATCTAAATTTTTATTATACTTGTTTATAACCAATATATATTTCTATAAAAATTTTCTCATAGACCTATCAGTTATCTACAAGTGTATTGCCTAATTTCCAAACATTTTGAAGTTTTATAATTATCTTTTAGTTACTGATTTCTAGATTAATACCACTAAGATTGTTTATAACCAATATATATTTCTATAAAAATTTTCTCATAGACCTATCAGTTATCTACAAGTGTATTGCCTAATTTCCAAACATTTTGAAGTTTTATAATTATCTTTTAGTTACTGATTTCTAGATTAATACCACTAAGATTAGAAAAAAGACTTGGTTTGATTTCAATCCTATGAAATCTGTTGAGACTTGCTTTGTAAATCCACATATGGTCAATTTGTGATAATTGTTCCATGACACTTGAAAAGAATGTGCATTCTACAATTGCTGGATGCAGTGATCTATCAGGGCCAAGTAGGTAGAGCTTATTATTTATATGTTTCAAATATTTCATGTCCTTACTATGATTGCACATCTGCTATTTATTTTTACTTATTTTCTACCAAATTGGTTTTCTATATTTTATATTTGTTATTAATGACAGGTATATCAGCTTAGAATTATTATATTTTCTTGGTATATTAGCCCTTTTATTAAAAAATGTCATGCTCAGA
The DNA here is from genome assembly GCF_048772815.1 of Callospermophilus lateralis. Taxonomy (NCBI): domain Eukaryota; kingdom Metazoa; phylum Chordata; class Mammalia; order Rodentia; family Sciuridae; genus Callospermophilus; species Callospermophilus lateralis. Next base: position 9,447,286 of record NC_135314.1, on the reverse strand, counting down.
AAATGTCCCTCTTTATCTAGTAATGCTTTTTGCCTTCAAGAATACTTTAATATTAATATGTCTATATACAATTTCTTTTGGTTAGTGTTTGCATAGTGGTATATCTATTTCCATTCTTCTTTTATTTGAAATCTTCCTGTATAATCATATTTAAGATATGTTTCTTATGAGCAGAATTTTTTTTTAATTAATTTTTATTGTAGGTTGTTCAAAACATTACATAGTTCTTGATATATCATATTTCACACTTTGATTCAAGTGGGATATGAACTCCCATTTTTACCCCATATACAGATTGCAGAATCACATCAGGTGCACAACCATTGATTTACATATTGTCATTCTGGTGTCTGTTGTATTCTGCTGCCTTTCCTATCCTCTACTATCCCCCCTCCCCCCTCCCCTTCCCTCTTCTATCTCTACCCCCTCTACTGTAATTCGTTTCTCCCCCTTAAATTTTCCTCCTTTCCCCTCACTTCCTCTTGTATGTAATTTTGTATACCCCTGAGGGTCTCCTTCCATTTCCATGCAATTTCCCTTCTCTCTCCCTTTCCCTCCCACCTCTCATCCCTGTTTAATGTTAATCTTCTTCTCATGCTCTTCGTCCCTACTCTGTTCTTAGTTACTCTCCTTATATCAAAGAAGACATTTGGCATTTGTTTTTAAGGGATTGGCTAGCTTCACTTAGCATAATCTGTTCTAATGCCATCCATTTCCCTCCAAATTCTATGATTTTGTCATTTTTTAATGCAGAGTAATACTCCATTGTGTATAAATGCCACATTTTTTTTTATCCATTCGTCTATTGAAGGGCATCTAGGTTGGTTCCACAGTCTTTTGTGAATTGTGCTGCTATGAACATGGATGTAGCAGTGTCCCTATAGTGTGCTCTTTTTAGGTCTTTAGGGAATAGACCGAGTAGGGGAATAGCTGGATCAAATGGAGCTTTCCAAGAAATCTCCATACTGCTTTCCAAATTGGCCGCACCAATTTGTAGTCCCACCAGCAATGTACAAGAGTACCTTTTTCCCCACATCTTCGCCAGCACTTGTTGTTGTTTGACTTCCTAATGGCTGCCAATCTTACTGGAGTGAGATGGTATCTTAGGGTGGTTTTGATTTGCATTTCTCTGACTGCTAGAGATGGTGAGCATTTTTTCATATACTTGTTGATTGATTGTATGTCCTCCTCTGAGAAATTTCTGTTCAGGTCCTTGGCCCATTTGTTGATTGGGTTATTTGTTATCTTATTGTCTAATTTTTTTAGTTCTTTGTATATTCTGGATATTAGGGCTCTGTCTGAAGTGTGAGGAGTAAAGATTTGTTCCCAGGACGTAGGCTCCCTATTTACCTCTCTTATTGTTTCTTTTGCTGAGAAAAAACTTTCTAGTTTGAGTAAGTCCCATTTGTTGATTCTAGTTATTAACACTTGTGCTATGGGTGTCCTATTGAGGAATTTGGAGCCCGACCCCACAGTATGTAGATCATAGCCAACTTTTTCTTCTATCAGACGCCATGTCTCTGATTTGATATCAAGTTTCTTGATCCACTTTGATTTAACTTTTGTGCATGGTGAGAGAAAGGGATTCAGTTTCATTTTGTTGCATATGGATTTCCAGTTTTCCCAACACCATTTGTTGAAGATGCTATCCTTCTTCCATTGCATACTTTTAGCCCCTTTATCGAATATAAGATAGTTGTAGTTTTGTGGATTGGTTTCTGTGTCCTCAATTCTGTACCATTGGTCCACCCGCCTGTTTTGGTACCAGTACCATGCTGTTTTTGTTACTATTGCTCTGTAGTGTAGTTTGAAGTCTGGTATAGCTATACTGCCTGATTCACACTTCCTGATTAGCATTGTTTTTGCTATTCTGGGTCTTTTATTTTTCCATATGAATTTCATGATTGCTTTCTCTATTTCTACAAGAAATGCCGTTGGGATTTTGATTGGCATTGCATTAAACCTATAGAGAACTTTTGGTAATATCGCCATTTTGATGATGTTAGTTCTACCTATCCATGAACAGGGTATATTTTTCCATCTTCTAAGATCTTCTTCTATTTCTCTCTTTAGGGTTCTGTAGTTTTCATTGTATAAGTCTTTCACCTCTTTTGTTAGGTTGATTCCCAAGTATTTTATTTTTTTTGAGGATATTGTGAATGGGGTGGTTGTCCTCATTTCCATTTCAGAGGATTTGTTGCTGATATACAGGAATGCCTTTGATTTACGCGTGTTGATTTTATATCCTGCCACTTTGCTGAATTCATTTATTAGCTCTAATAGTTTCTTTGTAGATCCTTTTGGGTCTGCTAGGTATAGAATCATGTCATCTGCAAATAGTGATAATTTGAGTTCTTCTTTTCCTATTTTTATGCCTTTAATTTCTTTCGTCTGTCTAATTGCTCTGGCCAGTGATTCGAGAACTATGTTGAAGAGAAGTGGTGAGAGAGGGCATCCCTGTCTTGTTCCAGATTTTAGAGGGAATGCCTTTAGTTTTGCTCCATTCAGAATGATGCTAGCCTGAGGCTTAGCACAGATTGCTTTTACAATATTGAGGTATGTTCCTGTTATCCCTAGTTTTTCTAGAGTTTTGAACATAAAGGGATGCTGTACTTTGTCGAATGCTTTTTCCGCATCTATCGAGATGATCATATGGTTCTTATTTTTAAGCCTATTGATGTGGTGAATAACATTTATTGATTTCCGTATATTGAACCACTTGCATCCTAGGGATAAATCCTACTTGATCATGGTGCACAATTTTTTTGATATGTTTTTGTATCCGGTTCACCAGAAGTTTATTGAGGATTTTTGCATCTAGGTTCCTTAGAGATATTGGTCTGTAGTTTTCTTTCTTTGAAGTGTCTTTGTCTGGTTTAGGAATCAGGGTGATGTTGGCCTCATAGAATGAATTTGGAAGTTCTCCCTCTTTTTCTATTTCCTGAAATAGCTTGAAAAGTATTGGTATTAGTTCCTCTTTAAAGGTTTTGTAAAACTCTGCTGTATACCCATCCGGTCCTGGGCTTTTCTTAGTTGGTAGTCTTTTGATGGTTTCTTCTATTTCCTCAATTGATATTGGTCTGTTTAGGTTGTCAATATCCTCCTGACTCAATCTGGGCAAATCATATGACTTAAGAAATTTATTGATGCCTTCACTATCTTCTATTTTATTGGAGTATAAGGATTCAAAATAATTTCTGATAATCTTCTGTATTTCTGAAGTGTCTGTTGTGATATTGCCTTTTTCATCCCGTATGCTAGTAATTTGAGTTCTCTCTCTTCTTCTCTTCGTTAGCGTGGCTAAGGGTCTGTCAATTTTATTTATTTTTTCAAAGAACCAACTTTTAGTTTTGTCAATTTTTTCAATTGTTTCTTTTGTTTCGATTTCATTAATTTCAGCTCTGATTTTAATTATTTCTTGTCTTCTACTTCTTTTGCTGTTGTTTTGCTCTTCTTTTTCTAGGATTTTGAGTTGAAGTATTAGATCATTTATTTGTTGGTTTTTTCTTTTTTTAAGGAATGAACTCCAAGCAATAAATTTTCCTCTTAGAACTGCTTTCAATGTGTCCCATAGATTCCGATATGTTGTGTCTGTGTTTTCATTTATCTCTAAGAATTTTTAAATTTCCTCCTTGATGTCTTCTATAACCCATTGATCATTCAGTAACCTATTGTTCATTCTCCAAGTGATGCATGATTTTTCCTTACTTCTTTTATCGTTGATTTTCAGTTTCATTCCATTATGATCAGATAAGATGCATGGTATTATCTCTACTCCTTTATATTGTCTAAGAGTTGCCCTGTGACATAATATATGATCTATTTTTGAGAAGGATCCATGTGCTGCTGAGAAAAAAGTGTAACTGCTTGATCTTGGGTGGTATATTCTATATATGTCAATTAAGTCTAGGTTATTAATTATGTTATTGAGTTCTATAGTTTCCTTATTCAACTTTTGTTTGGAAGATCTGTCCAGTGGTGAGAGAGTTGTGTTGAAGTCTCCCATGATTATTGTATGGTGGTCTATTAGACTCTTGAACTTGAGAAGAGTTTGTTTGATGAACATAGCTGCACCATTGTTTGGGGCATATATATTTATGATGGTTATGTCTTGTTGGTGTATGGTTCCCTTGAGCAGTATGTAGTGTCCCTCTTTACCCCTTTTGATTAACTTTGTCTTGAAATCTATTTTATTTGATATGAGTATGTACACTCCTGCTTGTTTCCGAAGTCCATATGAGTGATATGATTTTTCCCAACCTTTCACCTTCAGTCTATGTATGTCTTTTCCTATCAAATGCGTCTCCTGAAGGCAGCATATTGTTGGGTCTTGTTTTGTGATCCATTCTACTAGCCTGTGTCTCTTAATTGGTGAGTTTAAGCCATTAACATTTAGGGTTATTATTGAGATATGGGTTGTTCTTCCAGCCATATTTGTTTATTTATGTTACTAAACATGGTTTGTTTTCCTCTTTGATTATTCCCCCCCCCTTTACTGTACTACCTCCCGCTGTTGGTTTTCATTGATATTTTCCATTTCCTCTTCCTGTAATATTTTGCCGAGGATGTTTTGAAGAGATGGTTTTCTAGCTGAAAATTCTTTTAATTTTTGTTTATCATGGAAGGTTTTAATTCATCTTCCATCCTGAAGCTTAATTTCGCTGGATACACAATTCTTGGTTGGAACCCATTTTCTTTCAGTGTTTGAAATATGTTATTCCAGGGTCTTCTTGCTTTCAGAGTCTGTGTTGTAAGATCAGCTCTTATCCTGATTGTTTTACCCCTAAATGTAATCTGCTTCCTTTCTCTTGTAGCTTTTAAAATTCTCTCCTTATTCTGTATGTTGGGCATCTTCATTATAATGTGTCTAGGTGTGGATCTCTTATGATTTTGCACATTTGGCATCCTGTAGGCTTCTAGGATTTGGGATTCTGTCTCATTCTTCAAGTCTGGGAAGTTTTCTCGTATTATTTCGTTGAATAGATTGCTCATTCCTTTGGTTTGGACCTCTATACCTTCCTGTATCCCAATGACTCTTAAGTTTGGTCTCTTTATGTTATCCCATATTTCTTGAATGTTCTGCTCATGGTTTCTTAACAGCTTTGCTGAGCTGTCTATGTTCTTCTCCAGTTGAAATACTTTGTCTTCATTGTCTGATGTTCTATCTTCTAAGTGTTCTACTCTGCTGGTAGTATTCTCAATTGAGTTTTTAAGTTGGTTTATTGCTTCCTGCATTTCCAGGATTTCTGTTTGTTTGTTTTTTATAACCTCTATCTCCCTGTATAATTGATCTTTTGCTTCTTGGATTTGTTTATGTAATTCATTGTCGAAGTGGTCGAAGTGGTCTTTCATTGTCTGATTTTGCTGTCTAATGTCTTCCTTGAGACTCCAGATCATCTGCAGCGTGTATATCCTGAATTCTTTATCTGACATTCCATCTGCTGCAGATATTACCTCTTCTAAAGTTGAGTTGACCTGCATTGCTTGTAGTCCTTTCTTTCCTTGTCTTTTCATACTAATCGCGTTTCTTTCTGCTTGGTGAAACTGTTGTGTTATTGATTTTTCCCCCTATATATTTATATTGCTTTTGTATAGTTGCAAAGTCTCCCTTGCAGGCTTTGGCGGTGGTTCTGCCCCCCCTCCAATTGGGGCACTGTGCCTACCACACCGGCAGGCCGCTGGGCCTGTACTTTCGGTGGGCCTGTTCTTTCGGTGGTCACAGGTCCGCCTACCTTGCAGGCGTGAGCAGTGGCTCTGCCCCTCCGCTGGCGCTAGGCCTGTTCTGTCTGTCGGTTGCAGGTCTGTCTACCTAACAGACGCTGGTGGCGGCTCTGCCCCTCCCCCAACCGGGGCAATGTGTCTGGCGGGCCACTGGGCCTGTTTTGTCAGTGGTCACGGTTCCGCCTACCTTGCAGGCACGTGGGGCAGCTGTGCCCCTCCGCAGGTTGCTGGGCCTGACCTGCTGGTGGGTCGCAGATCTGCCTACCTTGCAGGCTCGGGGGGTGGCTCTGCCGCTCTGCGGATTGCTGTGCCTGTTCTGCTGGTGGGTCGCAGTCCGCCTACCTTGCAGGCGCCCGGCGGCTCTGCCCCTCCCCCAACCGGGGCGATGTGTCTGGCGGGCCACTGGGCCTGTTTTGTCGGTGGTCACGGTTCCGCCTACCTTGCACGCGCGTGGAGCAGCTGTGTCCCTCCGAGAGTTGCTGGGCCTGACTTGCCGGTGGGTGGCAGGTGCGCCTACCTTGCAGGTGCAGGGGTGGCTCTGCCGCTCCGTGGGTCGCTGGGCCTGTTCTGCTGGTGAGTCGCAGGTCTGCCTACCTTGCAGGCGCCCGGCGGCTCTGCCCCTCCCCCAACCGGGGCGGGGCAATGTGTCTGGCCGTCCGCTGGGCCTGTTCTGTTGGTGGTCACGGTTCTGCCTACCTAGCAGGCGCGTGGGGCAGCTGTGCCCCTCCGCAGGTTGTTGGGCCTGACCTGCCGGTGAGTCGCAGATCTGCCTACCTTGCAGGCTCGGGGGGTGGCTCTGCCGCTCTGCGGATTGCTGTGCCTGTTCTGCTGGTGGGTCGCAGTCCGCCTACCTTGCAGGCGCCCGGCAGCTCTGCCCCTCCCCCAACCGGGGCGATGTGTCTGGCAGGCCACTGGGCCTGTTTTGTCGGTGGTCACGGTTCCGCCTACCTTGCACGCACGTGGAGCAGCTGTGTCCCTCCGAGAGTTGCTGGGCCTGACCTGCCGGTGGGTGGCAGGTGCACCTACCTTGCAGGCCTGGGGGTGGCTCTGCCACTCCGTGGGTTGCTGGGCCTGATCTGCTGGTGAGTCGCAGGTCTGCCTACCTTGCAGGCGCCCGGCGGCTCTGCCCCTCCCCCAACCAGGGCGGGGCGATGTGTCTGGCGGGCCACTGGGCCTGTTTTTTCAGTGGTCACGGTTCCGCCTACCTTGCAGGCGCGTGGGGCAGCTGTGCCCCTCTGCAGGTTGCTGGACCTGACCAGCCAGTGGGTCGCAGGTCTGCCTACCTTGCAGGCTCGGGGGTGGCTCTGCGGCTTTGCGGATTGCTGTGCCTGTTCTGCTGGTGGGTCACGGGTCCGCCTGAGCAGAATATTTTTATCCAGTGTCTTAGTCTTTGAATTTTAATTGAAGTATTTAGTCTTTATATTTAATTACACTGTCTAATATATGTGATTTTAAACCTACTATTTTTGGGGGTTGGGGGGTGCCAGGGATTATACTCAGGGGCATTCAACCACTGAGCCACATCCTCAGCCCTATTTTGTATTTTATTTAGAGATATGGAAGTCTATATTTTGTCTTTTTGTTATTGGTACTAACTTCTGTGAATTTTTTCTCTCATTTTATAATAGAACTAAACTATGTTTATAGATTCTTTGGCACTTTATTCTTTAAGAGGTGGAGCTTAATTCCCCCTTTCTTGAGTGTGGTCTGGACTTAGTGACTTGCTTCTGTCAAATAAAATAAAGCAGAAATGTCAGCAAGTGATTTTCAAAGACCAGTTCATAAAAGCCATGAGTCTGCCATATCTTGTGGACACCCAAGCAACCCTATGGAGACATACATAGTGAGACTGATGCCTTCCACCAAGAGCCTTATGAGTGACTCATCTTGAAAGTAGGTACTTCATCCCAATCTAGTCTCCATTTGATTGCATCCAGGCTGGTATGTTGATGGAAGTCATATGAAATATTCTTAATTAGAGCCACTTAGGTAAGCTGCCTCTAAATTCCCAGTCCCAGAGATTGGGAAGCATTAAATGACTTATTTTAAGCTGGTAAGTTTTGGGGTAACATTACAAATCAATAAATAAGTAATACACTTTCATGGCCTTATTGGGAAATTATTTCCTCTTATTCCTTTATTGTGTTAAATATCAGTTTTAAATTTTCTTCTTTTTTTTAGTAGTTACTCTAGATGTGTAATCTAGATATGTATCTTTGACATTAAAATTTAATTAAACTAGTATTTTTAATCACTTGTGGACAATGCATAGTTTGCTTTAACTTCATTTACTTCTTCCTGCAGCTAGAATTATTTTATAATATATTTTAATTCTCTCTAAATATTTTAAACCTCACAAGATTTTTTTTGTGTTTCCTATCCAAGTGTTTTACTATTTCTCTTGATCTTTTTTGCTTCCTGCTTTGTATGTTTCCACATGGAGTAATTTTCCTTCTACCTAAAGAACTCTTTCTATAATCATTTTGTATTGAATTTCTACTTGTGACAAATGATGTTTTTGTATGGATAAAACCATCTTTATTCTGATTTCTCTTAAAAAATATTTTTTCACTGATTTAAGAGTGTAAATAAATATAAAGACTAAATACTCCAATTAAATAACAAAGACTAAGACACTGGATAAAAAGTTAAGAGTTTTCAGTTATTTTCTTTCTGAAGATATGACTCCACTATTTTGTAGCTTCTACTTCATCTGTTTAGAAAACATTTTTCAGTCTATGGCTGCTCCATTGAAAGTAATCTATTTTTCCTATTCTTTGGCTGATTTTGAGAGTTTTTTTTCCCTTTGTTTTCATTTTCAACACAGTTTTACTATCTCATATTTAGGTGTAGTATTCTTAGTATTTATTCTGATTGATGTTTTTAGCATTTCTTAATTTTGTTGTTTTCCATTAGTTTTGGTAATTCCTTGGTTCTTATCTCTTAGAATATTTTATTCCTATTTTCTCTTTCTTCTCCTGAAATTTTGGTGTATATATATATTAGCTCTTTCACCACTAACCTTACTTACATCATTACATATCTTATATCATTTATATATATACCATTTAAAAAAATTGTTTCAGTCTATTTCTTTCTGACTTATTTTCCAGTTCATGAATTCTCCTTTTAGCTCTCTCTCATTTACTCAAATGCACTTATTAAGTTCTTAATTTCAGTTCAAGTATTTTCTCAGATGCAGAATGTTCTACTTTTCTCTTTTGGTGGGTTCAAGTTTTCTGGTAAATCTCAGGGTAGCCATCTAAATTCCTAGATTTGTTAATCACATATATTTTGAAGTCTATGTCCGATAACTCCTGTGAGACTGTTCCTTTTAACTATGATTTAATTGGATTTCTCTTCTTTGTTATGTCTCCTGTTGTGCTGTGTGATTCTCAAGTTTACACCAAGCATTTTGTATTAAAAAATTATTAAAATAATTTAAGGCTCTGAATGTTTTGTAAGGCAATAGGATTTAGAATAATTTATACCACAATCCATGAAATATTGAGGTCATTTCAGGTTTTATGAGGCTGTACTCCCAAGAATATCTGCTTGAGAATCTCGAGTTCTTTACCAATACTTCTCTTCCTTAAAGAGTCTTTAATTTCAATTTTTTTTCCTTTATCCATTAAGATTAACAAAAGTTTCTTAGCTTCTTAGAATCTTTGAGAAACAGAAAATGCCTCAAAAACAAAAATGAAATCAAGGATATATGTTAGACTTATCTCAGCTCTCCCAACTTTCCCACTCCCTTCTCTTCCCAGGATATTTAATGTATACACACACACACACACACAGACACACACACACACGGGTTTAAAAAGTGTTCTCGGTGTGTATGTTTATCCTTAACACTATTCCATCATTGCTGGGAGTAGAAATCCTTCAAACATCCGGTTTTACATACCACATGCACAACTCTACCCAACTAGAGGATAGGCTGCTCTGTGAAAACCTTTATCATGCGATTTAAATAAATGCACTTGTTGAACTAAACATTTCTGACATTTTGAACTTAACATGTAAACTAAATGTTTCTGAGAACTGATTCTTTATAATCCCATTGTACTCTTATTGTCCCGCAGTCCCCTCAATTCATGTGAGAAATACATAAGCGATCCCAAATTTCAGATTTGAACTCAATGGCAAATTTAAAGATGTTATCCAAAAACCAGCAGGTAGGGATGTGTATGTAGGGATCATGGCCATTAAGTTGCTTATCAGTGCAACGTATTTCCCATGCTGTACTTAACTGGAGCCATTCTTTATACTTCAAGTTCTGGCAGCACCCAGAAATAGTGTTCTGTAGCTCTTTCCTGTGCCTTGACTTTGGATGTTTTCTTTTGTCAATGAGAGCAACAAATTTTGAATCAGAGTTATGTGGCATCTTTGGAATAACAAATATTCTGGCTCAGACTTGTACCTTTAAAATTCAGCTCCATTAAAAGGGAGGTTCTCAGCCTTTTAATGTGTTGGAAACTGGGTTGAATCCTCCATTAAAGGCAATGCTTTACACAGACTGTAGGACTCAGTACGGAGACAGAGATGAGGAGAGACTAATAGGCCATTCTGAAAGAACTACCCGTTAAATGGTAAGTACAGTATGTTTTAAAGTGACAAACCCAAGAGCAGAAAATGACTCTTTGATCTTTAAAAGGCTCATAAACAGGGGCACTGTACTTGCAGACCTATATTTATGTATTCAAGAATTGGAAGGAAATCCAAGCAGCGTCTCAGGATTGCCGGAGTTTGCAGTTTAGACAAAAAGAGGCCAGGGAGGAGGGCAATTACATCAACCTTTTACAGGATGAAGCAAGCGTTCTTTTCTCCTTGTTAACCAATGAACTAGAATCTTGGAAAGGGCTTGTTTCTTTATGTGGGTCTTGAACCAATCATTACACAGATGTAAGATATTTGTGAAGAAAGAAAGAGACAATTGAAACCAAAAGAAAGAATGTTTTGTTTCTGAATTAGATTTGTGGTTGATGCCATCCTCTTTTACTTTGATGAAGGGCCTCCAACTATCTCCTACCCTTCAGTGCCACCCACATGCACATATCCCTCTTCTTTGGTATTGAAATCATTAGTCACATCTGGAGAGTTAATCTATGGCCAGCATACCATGGAACAACCAGAGAGGGCTCATAAATAGCTCCAGGGACACTGTGAGGGCTTTGAGGGTGGCTGCTGTTAAGAGACATTCAAAGAAAGTCAAACAACTATATGACTTATAAAGTACATGGGTGTTTTCTCTTCTTACCCAAATGGCCCAACCCTTAAGAAGAAATAAACTCTACTTTGCACATAAGAACCACAGTCACTGGAATGTGGGATCTGAGTCGTAATGTCAACAGCAGCCATTTACTCCTTTACCTGGTTCCCATAGTGATCATACATATGTACTGGTCATGTGACAGGTTGGCTTATGAGATGCCAAGGAAACTGTGAACAGAGGAAACTCAGATGACTCAAAATTGAATTTTGATCCCATTAGCACTCTACCTGAGTCAAGTCCTCTGAATTATGATAAAATAAATATGCATATATTTACCACCTAATCTAATAAATAGAACATATCCCAGAATCCCCCAAGAGTCCTTCTCTGTCTCATCAAATGTAACCAAGTACATTAGTCCATTTTATGTCACTATAACCAATTACTGGAGGCTGGATATTTGTGAAAAAAAGTACCCATTGGTTTGGCATCTGGCGAGGAACCCAAGGCTATGTCAGACCATTTGTAAGATGATGAGACAGGAATCCAGAGGAAACCCTGGGAGGGGCCAAGTTTGCTTTTTTTATCAATCCTCTCAAAAGTAACAGTGAGGGTCCCATGAGAAACACATTAATTGCTTCTAAGGGCAGCATCTCAATGACCTGATTACTTCCCACCGGCCCCCAACTCTTAGAGGCTCCTTCACCCCTATGAACCACCCCACGGAGGAACCAGCTTCAAACACACGAAGGCTGAGAGGACACACACAAACCACTGCACCATGTACCCTAAATCTTGTGTCCATCATTCTTTTATTTTAACATCTATGAGTACATCCATTTAAAAAAAATTTAGTTTTGCTTGCTTTTGAACTTCACATAAATGTCATCACATTCCTTATCGTTTTTCGATTTCCCATTATTTACCTTGCTATTGCAAAGGTAGCCCACTCCCAGTCATATCCTGTCCATTCTTTTGAATGTAGCACAACTTGTTTATCCATATTTAAGGCGTGAGCATTTGAGTTGCTCCCAGCTCTTTCTATCATAATCAGCACTGCTGCAAGCATTTTCACACACCTTCTGGTGCACACAAGAGGTCTAGGAGTATTTTTCTAGTAGAGGAAATGCCGGGACTTTGAGTAAACATGTGTTCAGTTTTTTAGGGGTAATGTCATTTTGTTTTCCAAATATACAATTTATAATCCTCCTGCGAAGTGTCAGGGTCATCATTGATCTTCATTCTCTAAAAGTTTCTCTATTAGCATTTCTTTTAATATTTTTGCCATTTATTATGATGGTTAAATTAAATTGACAATTTAAAAATCTCTACCTTACAGGTGTGGAAGGCAAAACTTAAGAGATTTGAAGTCATTTGACCAGGTTTATGAAGCAGAGAGTTTGGAAATAGGGAGTAGATCATATCACCCCAAACCAATTATTAGGAAACCTGCTTGATTGATCACCTAATGGTCAGTTCTCCTAAAATTCACCTCTTGTGAAAATTTTGTATCTGTTTGTAAGCTCTTAATGTGAAACTAAATCAAAAGTAACATGATGGCATAAAACTAAATAAAAAATGCTGATTAAAATTCGAGAAATGGATATTTGTAGAAACTGGCCCCAAAGTCACTCATTTATTCACAAGGTAAAAAGAACTCCTGCTATTGTCTAAATGTTGTGTACCCTCCAAATCTGTATGTGGAGACCCTACTCACCATGGTGTTAGAAGAGGGGGCTCTGGGAGGTAATCGGGTCATGAGGGCAGAGCCCTCATGAATGGGATTTTTGCCCTTGTGGAAGAGGCCCAAGGAAGACCTTTACCCCTTTCCACCACGTGAGGATACAGTGTGAAGTCGGCCACCTGCAGCCGGGAATAGGGCCCTCACCAGAACCTGACCTTGCTGACATCCTGGCGACCCAGCCCCCAGAAGTGTGAGAAACAAGTGTCTGTTGTATATCAGGCCTTCAGTCTATAGTGTTTTGTTACAGTAACGCCAGTGGACTAAAATAACACCCAAACATTTATTTCTATTCATATAGGTATGTATGTATGTATGTATACATGTATGTATTTTTGATACTGGGGATTGGACCCAGGGATTCTTTACCACTGAGCTACATCCACAGTCTTTTTTATTTTTAAGATAGGGTCTTGCTAAGTTGCTGAGGCTCACTTCTAACTTGTGATCCTCCTGCTTCAGTCTCCTCAAGTGCTGGGAGACTGAAGATGTGCATCATCATGCTGGGCAACACCCACATTTAAAAAAAAAAAAATCATTATCCCCAAAACACAGCAAATTCGATGACTGCCTGTCAAAGATTTTTTGAAAAGTAAAAAATGCCTACAGACATACTAAGTAGTTAAAAGCACAAGATGGCAGATGAGTTTGGGACAAGGGAGAGAAAATGTAAAAAGCTTTAAACTTGGGTATCATTTTAAGGGAACCTGGCTACTAGGCAAATGGATCCCAGACAGAGTGGGTTCAAGCAGAGCGAGGTGGGCACATTTGGGTTTTCCCAGCTCTCAGGGAGGAGGTGAGGGAGAGCTTGCAGTGGAGACGTGTCGTGGCAGATTGTGGGGCTACCTTTCCATCTCCTCCCACTTCCCCATGGCTCTACGATCCTGCAAGGCCCTTAGGAAACTGGAAGGCACTGGAACGCAAGAGGGAGAAGAGCACCTTTTTTCCTGGCCAAAACTCCTGTCAGAGATGCTCGTGGACACTGTTGGGAGTGTCAGTGCCGGGTTGTTCTGTAGTGACAGACATTGGGCCAGGCTCCTTCTAACGCCACCCTCCCTCTGTGGGGTGTGGTGTTCTTGTTTTAACCACCCCCACCTCATTTCAGGGCACAGGACTGAGGAAGAGAGGAAAGACCAGGTGAAGTAGGAACATCAACTCTCTTTTAAGGAGGTTTCTGGAAGCTCCCACACCCCACCTCTATTTAGATAACATGGGCCAGAAATTTGTCATTAGGAACACCAAGCAGCGAGGAGGTCGGGAGGTGTGGTCTTTCTTCCATGAAGTCATGTGCCCAAGGAAAGCTATTGCTGTGAAAAACAGATTGGGATAAATAATGAGCCATTTTTTGTCTAACGTTCCTTGTTAGAAGGAAGGTCCAGGTGTTTTGGCTACACAGATCCCGTTGTCTTGCAACAGGCCATTCTAACTGACAATCGAAATCAAGGCACACTATGTGAAATTCTGCCTCCATTTTTGAGTAGCAGCTCTTGTAGAGTGAAGGTGAAGCCACCCCTCAGACTACCACTGTGCATGAGCAGGAGGGACAAAGGAAGAGAAAAGGCTTCACCTGCCAACACAGACCATGAGGAGAACCTAGAGAGGAGAGTTCAAGAGGAACCCTGACCTTGCAAAGGGTCAGCTCTCCATCACCAACTCCTTGTCAGAAGATGGAATACTACTTTCTGAGTAAACCTACATGTTTAATCCCACAGTGCTCTCAAGCAGCATTCCTACTAGGGGTGGACCAACTTTTTTCAGCTACCATAATTTCCACATGGGTGATTCTCCTTAGTTGGATCTGGAAGAAATATCAAAGAGTATTTAGTCAGCCTCTCCTTCTCCTGCCTCAACATCAGCCTGGGGTCCCTAGGCAAACTCATCCCTCCCCAGATTTCCCTCTCAGGAAATGGCCAATGCATTCCTCAGGTTGCTTGAACCAAAGACCTTTCTCACACACCATGTACATCAGCAAACCCTCTTGACCCAAAGTTCAAAATGGGCTCAGAATCCAACCACGTCTTACCTCATCTACCACAGTTCCCTCTCACCTGGAGTGCTCAGTGGTGAGGGTGAATGGGAACTGGAATCCAGCCCTGCTCCACTTACTGAGTGGGTGCTTTTCCAGGGGCCGCATCAACCTGGAAGAAGGGGCACCTTTATCAGTTTTACCAAGATGCCCCCACAGACTAGCAACTTCCCAGTAAGTTAGCCCATGGCATTCCTCTGCTGAAAACCCTCTTTCTCAGCAGAAAAGTCAAATGCCACAGTGGTGTCTCTATGACCTGGCCATACTACTTCTGTGATTATGTCTCCTTCCACCCTGACCACACTAGTCTCCAAGCAAGATCCTACCTTGAGTCCTTTGCACTGGCTCTTTTCTCTGCCTAAAAGGACTCACCTCTACACCACCCAAGATAGGAGGTATGGGATCCAGAGTAACATCCAGAGTGGATCTCTGGATCCCATACCTCCTATCTTGTGTGGTGCATTTACCTCCCTTCCATAACCATTTACACTTCTGTTGTAGGTTGAATCATGTCTCCCAATAGTTATGTTCAAGTTGTAACTCCTGGTACCTGTGAATGGGACCTTATTTGGAAATCGTCTTTGCAGAGAATCAAGTTAAGATAAGGTCACACTGGGTAGGCTAATCCAATGACTGGTGTCATAAACATAGGGGAGAATGTAGGAGGAGGAGTTTGGAGGGATGCATCAATCAAGACAAGTGTCTCACTCCATTTGTGCAAGCATCTGAGACGGAGTGATCTATAAATAACAGAAAACTTGTTTTTCCACAGTCATAGGGGATGGGAGTCCAAGATCAAGGTGCTGGCAGGTTTGGAGTCTAGTGAGAGCTCTCTGCTTCCAAGATGGTGACATATTGCTGAGCCCTTTAGAAGGAAGAGATGCTGTGTCTGCACAGAAGGTACAAGGGGTTAAAGAGGACCTGGCTAGTTCCTCCTAGTTCCATTCTTGAGGGCTCAATCCTTATGACTTAATTACTTCCTCCAGGCCCCACCTTTTAATACTATCACATTGTATTAAATACTATGAATTTCTACTTATTAATTTTGAAGAATCCATTCAGATCATAGTAACAAGGAGCACAAAGGGTTACAGAAGTCTGCAAGGATTTGAAAGCCTGGAACCAATTCTTTCTCAGAGTCTCCAGAACAATCAACCTAACTGACACCTTGATTTTAGGCTTCTGGCTTTCGTACCTGTGAGAAAACAAATGTCTGCTGTTTGAGGCCACCTAGATTGTTGTTCTTTGGTGTAGCAGTCCCCATGCTCCATGTCCTCTGTTACTTATCACTTTGTTTCTCTGTCTGCTCATCAGGTGGGAAAGGATTATGTCTGTATCGTTCACTGCCATGTCACCCAAGGCTGGCATGGTGCTTGAGCAGAGTAGACACCATAAATACTTCCTGGAAAAAGGAAGGAAAGTTTATTCAGCTGGGCCTGGTGTGTGGGACTCTTGGCACTGACTGTAGTCGTTTTCTGCTGCGTCCTCTGCCTTTCCCATCTACAGTGGGGGGCTGACCCATCGATGACAGAGCAGGTGCACCTCATTGAGATGTCTGAGCCTGGTATCTTTCTAGGCTGCTGATAGGTCAGTGCCTAGGGGTCCTAACAAGTCCTTTCCACCAGAGATGTGCTTCTTTCCTCTGGAATCAGAACTTAGGGAGAGTGAGAATTGTTGAGGGCCATGGTCTAGGTCTTTATCACTTTGGAATTACCAGTCGTGGTCAGAAAGCCAGCCCTCAACACGTAGTTGTGGCCTGAATTAATAAATAAGAACAGCTTTCAGTTTCAGAGCACTCATCAGGTAGCAAGCAATGTTCAAAGAACCTTATATGCTTCCATGCATACCAACTTCACAACAAGCCTATTTTACAGATTTGCAAAATGAGACTCAAAGATAGTTTTTATAATTCACTCTCAGAACCCTAGGGAACCTGTGGTAGTGCTACAGTCTAGTAGGGCTCCTCCTCTTTCTGATTTGCACAGGACAATAAGACTTCATTATGAAGACTGACAATGGAGACTCAGAGGGAGTCCTCAGTGGCTGTCATCTGCATTTGTATTAGATGAAAAAATTGTGAACAATTCTGGAACAATTCTCCTTTTTCTTTCCAATGCATTGTATAGGGTTCCCCCTCCCCCCGCCTTAGGAAATGTATTCTAAAAATTATACTTTGCTAGTTAACATGTTATTTCATTTGCATTCACTCAGAGAAAGGTGCTAGGTGAGGAAGGCAAGCCAAACAGGATTAAACTCCCATGAATCACCAGGTGGATAAAGTACCTTGGACGCTTTCGAGGGGAGTGTTGAGATTATGTCTCTTCCTATAGGATTTGTCCTTGGGAAATGAACGTGGTGACAAACACAAAGCTTGAATACTTGTATCAGCTCTATGTCTCATGCTTGACCCCTTGTTCAAGGGGGACAATGCAAAGGCAGGAAAGAGAGCCAGGAAAGGAAGCAGTTGATTACCCCTGCAAACCTGAGCTTCCGGCAGTTGCTGCTATCTTTGGAGTCTTTGGCTTATAGAAGCCTCACCTAAATCTCTGCCTTCATCTGCACATGGTATTCTCCCTGGGTGCATGATTTTGAGTAAAAATTCCTCTTTTTTTTTTTATAAGAATATCAGTCATATTGGATTAGAGATCTACCCTAATCCATTATGATCTCAACTAATTATATCTGTAACAACCTTGTTCCCATTTTAGCACATTCTGAGGTACTAGGTGTTAGAACTTCAAAATTATGACTTTTGTGGGCACACGACATAACCCACTACAGTAACTTTGCCACTTTCTCCTTTTTGGCCCATGATGACCTTATGTGGGAACACTTCCGAGTGTCTACTGTTGAGGGCACAATGCTGTCTTGGGTTGTGGTTACGAGATAGTAGCCTGTAGCTGGGAGACAAGGATGGGCCATGGCTTAGAGCAAAATCTGTGGGCTTTTACAGAGATCTGAACCCAGAATTTTATTCAATGCCATTTTCATCCAATGCATTCAATGACTCATATGACCTTGGCCTTCCCAGCCTTGTGCTCCAAGCAGCTGACCTCCTGGTACGTGTGGGTATGTGCTCACATGTGTACATTGGGTGCATGTGTGTGTGCACATAGTGTTGGAGACAGAAATAGCTCTGAGAATGGTCCCTTTATTACCCTCCTGATACAATTATTCTTACCTTTTTGGATCTTTCCACTTTTTTGTTTGGTGAGGGTACTGGGGATTGACCCCAGGGGTACTTTACCACTAAGCCACATCCCCAGCCTTGTTTTTTTATTTTAAGACAGGGTCCCACTAATTTGCTGAGGGCTGTGCTAAGTTGTTGAGGCTGGCTTTGAACTTTCGATCTTCCTGCCTTAGCCTCCTGAGAGCCACTGGGATTACAGGTGTGTGCCACAACATCCGGCCTGCATTTCTTCCTCTTGACATGACCGTTCCTGTCTTTTGAAAATAAATGGCAATTATTCATCGAAGTCTTCCTTGATGTTTCCAGGCTGTTTCATTAGTACCTTTTTGGATTTTTTCATGCGATGCTACGACTCTACATGCTTTAATGGTGTGTTTGTCTGAGGTCTAATTTGTGGGTCTTATGCAGAATGGGCATGCAGAACTCCTTACTTCAAACATTACTGTTATGCTGCAGAATACCAATAAACCAAGTGGGGCTCTCCTAAAAGCACTGGCTGTGAAGTTGGCCTCTCTGCCCACCTGGCTCATGGATTATGAGCATCCTTAGTACCAGTAACTCAGCAATGTTGGGTAAACAAATGAATCAGGGATGGGATTGTGGCTCAGTGGTAGAGTGCTTGCCTAGCTTGTGTGAGGCACTGGGTTCGATTCTCAGCATCACATATAAACAAATAAATAAATAAAGATCCATCAATAACTAATAAAAATATTTAAAAAATTAAAAAATAAATGAATCAATCAATGAACGAATATAAGGGTAAACTTAAAAATTTGAAAGGCAGTCCTCTTTATGCCTGCAACTTTAACGCCTGCAGAACCCCTCACAATCACTGAGGTGAGAGAAAAAAACGGCTGTGTGCAGTTATTTTTAAGAACAGATAATTTTACTTTGTATTTGTGTAAGTCTTCTCATCTTCAAAACACTTGCAAAACATTAATTAATCCTTACAACAGCATCGGTGAAATTGAAACTAGAAGGAGAATTTGAGGCATCCAAAGTTTAATTACCAATATTAAAATTTGGCACACAACTAACACTCCTCCCATTGGGGCAGTCAACACATTCCATACCATCTCCCCTCCTGCTGAAGAGCTGAACTCTATGCTACCAGTCAGGAAGGCGGCAAAGCTACTGTGAGAAACCCCAAGGGCTGGGGAGAGGGAATTATGTACCTGAGACGGAGTTGCCTTTATTGGCTTCTGAGTTCCCTTAAGAATCTGGGGTCTGTAGTCACAGACACAGGTGGGCTCATTTTGAACAAAGATGTGGAGACCTCTATGAAGTCATAAGACAAGGCTTAGCCAATTATCCTAAACAGAAAGAAAAAATAAATATGTGATATATACTTCATATGTATATATAAAGTAAAGTGAAGAAAAGCTTGGCTTTATACAAAGACAGCCAGCCTAGTGGGCCCACATGAAGGCAACATGGAACTTCCAGAACCACAAGCATTTTGAACTTTTGGACTCTGTAGGCTGGAGGGATGGGACTAGGGCTCGTGCTCTCAGTAGAGGGAGAAGCCTGTCCCATGTAGGGTCTGCACTATTGTTCTCCTACCTCCTGAAGGGAGATGAGCTTAACTTCCCATTTCTTAAGAGTGGACCATATGCACAGTGACTTTCAGAAAGGACAGAATGAAGGAGGGTGTTAAGCATACCTTTGCAGAGGAGAAGACTGACAGACACTACCTCAGGCAGGTGGTCAAGGTCAACATCAACGTGCAAATGTTGTTATTTTCTTCTTCAGGCATAGATCTCTCCTCTGGAGTACTTTGAGTCTTCAAAAGGTACAGAATTTCTCTGACCTTAAAGTTAAGTTTAAAAAACTGCTACTGACAGTGGAAACCAACATTCCCTGACTAGTTTCTGTTTTCTTCTCCCAGTGCAGAGCTACATTGTATAGAATCTGATCCTCCCACCCATTTCCTACCTCTGCTCCTTGGCCGTGGAGTCCTAGGTCACTTGCTTTGGTTCCTGATAATTTTGGGGGTCACCTTGTGGACCATCTAAGACCACTTGCAAGTCCATGAGACGGCAGTGACAGAGCGGAAGAAGCTCTAGGCAGCAGTTCTTGGGAGGAAGGTGACTTGTGTCACACCAAGTCTTGAGACTGCAACACTATGTGCAGGGGTGGTGGTGAGGGAAGAATTTCTTTAAAAAAAAAAAAAAAAAATCCCAACTACTACCCGGACCTGACTTGTGTATTTATAGAAATGAAGGCAGATGTCTGTGACTGGTCTCAGGTTGGACACACACCCTTTCTACCTCGTGTTTGAAATCTCTTATAATTACTTTTCTTTCTTTTCCTTACTTTTATTCTAAAAATGCATTAAAACATACTTTCGAGCTCCTTCATGCCCAAAGAATCAAGCCCAGGTGTCTAGGCCTTCTCTGGGTCATCATGCCTCAGAAGCCAGGGCATGCTGGAAAGACTGAAGGGTGAGGGCTCAGACTTGGGCTTGGGGTCATTTGTGGAAAATATTTTCATAGTGAGTTGTAATGGGCTTCACTTGACATTCTAGGCATCCATCTCAGAGAAAGACAAAACCAATTTAATAAGGTGTGCGTACTTGTCAAATTGTTTATTTGCCATTCACACTAGTTATAATATTGGATTTACACAGGAAACTGGTAAAAAAGAAAGTCAGGCTCTAATGGCTCCTGGGCAGCAGCAGTCTAGCCGCCCTGCACAGGCTGGGCATGACACGCCCTCCCAGAAGAGGGGCAGCTGCCCACCCTGTCTGTACAGTGGACTGTGCACATGGAGTATCTGCTCTCCTGTGCTACTTAGAAACAGCTTGCAGAGGGGTTTCTGGGGTATTCTCTTGTATCTTATCTGGTTGAAAACCTGAGCTTGACAGTTCCCCTTCAGGAAGTGTTCAGAATGTCAGTACCAGGGAGAAAGAAGCCCATGCACCAGTTTTCAGGGTGCTTGTGACCAGATCTAATAATTGCCGCCCAGACACTAGGTAGGGGCTGAAGTAGAACTACATTCTCCATTGTTTTTCCAATAGATGTATTATACTGTCATTTCAATTTGGACGTTTATTTTTCCATTAATTTTTATACATCCAGAATAACACAAATAACCAACAGTTCTTTTTGTTTTTGCACATTCATTTCCCCTAGAACAAAAAGTGAACTTTAAAAAAAAAATCGGAACCATGCTATTAGCTGTTTACAAAAGTGAATAAGAAGTAGCTTGTTTTTAAGTCTAAAATAAACAAAATAGAAAGAAGCATTTTTTCCTAGTATTTAGCAAACATAAGAAAAAGTCCTTAGAAACACACAAAAAAATTGAAAAAAGTTATTACAGGCATTAACAATATTTTATAAAGAAGCTTAAAATCTATTTACATACATAAATACAATTAACTTTGTTGAACCCTTCTGGAAGGGGGAAAGAAAAAACAAGCCAAATGATCAGCATCATCAATACTGACCTGGCTTAAGGGAGGGAAGAAATTCCCAACAAACCAACCAACCAACAAACAAAAAACCTCAAACAAATGTATACTCCAGGGTAAACCAAAAGGTATTTTGTTCAGATGTTTAAAAAAAAGTCTCTGTCTGAGATTATTGTCAAACCAATCTTTTTTCATGTATAAAAGACCCCAAACATGTCATTCCCCTAAGAAAAAAAAAAAGAAGAAAAAACAAACAAAAACAAAACAAAAAACCGTCAAAACCAGGACGGAATGTCCCAAGGAAACAGGAATCTGCAATCCTAAATTGCAGGACATTTGAGTGAAACCATTCATTTCCTTTCTAATCAGAGAATTTCTGTTTATCTGCCCAGAAACCTTAGGCAGCAGAAAGGCTCTGTACTCCCTGATTGTAATTTGCCGAGGAAGGTTTCTCTTGCTGCATTTGGACAGCAAGCAGATCCAAAATGGTTGGCAATGTCTCTGTTCTGTTGGAAGAAACCCATGAGCAGGAGAAAGGCTGACTCACCCTGTTCTTTATGCAAAGGGAGAAGAACTGGACCTCCTGTGTTCTGGACATTTGGTATGGGGTGGGTGTGGGCTACTTCCCCAGAGAATGGGAGGATGAAGGAGGGAGAAGGTGGGGCTTGGAGGGGAGAGGAAAAGGGACACATTGAAGGGCAGAGGAAAAGAAATACATTGTCAGATAGTAAGAAAAGTAGAAAGAACTGAAGTATGTGTCCATATAGGAATCATATGTAAGGACATGAATAAGCAGTAGAAACAGTATGTTCAGTCTTTCTTCTCCTGGACCAATGTTCCCAGATACATACAGTAATTACAATGCTGGCTTAAGGGTCTTGCTAATATCTTAATTTACCTGAAGGTAATGAATGCAATTCCTCAGGGGCGAAAATTTGTTTGGATGAGACCTATCTCCAAAAAAACTAACGTGGTGTTTTTTTTTTCCCCTGAAATTATTAAATACTATATATGCTGGTAAGGGTCTGTGAAGCTCTGAATGGCCAAATAAATGAGTCTACAACAAAGTGATAAACCCTCTCCATACATGGCTTTGAGAGTAAAGGTTCCATGAGAGATTATCTGATTCCCCTCTTAGGGTAATAGGCTTCAGGTACCAGAATCAAATATCTTCAGGTACCAGAATTAAAGTGAAAAATATAATTTTTTTCCTTCATCTTTCCCCAACATTTTCTTAGGTCATGTATGGAAACACGGGCTAAAAAGAACATTTCAGTTCTACTTGGGGGAAACAGGCTAATGGTCCTTTTCAGAAATTAATTTTTAATTTTTCTAACATTGGTGATAATTAAGCTGCAAAAAAAGGTGTGATATGGAATAATTTACTGAAACTTAATTGTGGCAGGAGTATTATCTAAAATGAAAATGAATATTTCTGAGTTTCTCCAAGACCTGCTAAAGCTCTTCTAGATAAGAACAACCTGACATCACAAGCTGCTTTACTCTTTAACTCTTACCAAAGTGCTACTGCATCTGTGTAAAACAAATAATCAATATATATATATATATATAACTCAACAAGTTGTTTTAAATAAGTCCAGCTGTTTTGCTGCCTGCAGCCAAAGATCTAATTTGAATGCTTAAATTTATAAAATAAAAATCAAACACTGTTCTGAAGTCCTGCTTTCAAACACTCTTCAGAGTTGACCTGAAATTATTTCAACTAATTAAGAGGTACATTAAATAACAACCAGATCATTTTGAGCACACATGTCAAAACAGCAGTTCATATTTATGAGTTGTACAACAACTGCATTCTGACCAAGTCCTCCAATAAAAATAGTGCTATAAAATTTACAGTGACATTGTATACATTTGAATTGTAGCCATGGGCAGCAGTGACATGAACTTTCCTGTCATGCTGGTGCACAGACAGAAGTGCACACACCCCATAAGGCAGGGTCTCAGCCTGGTGGAAGCAACACAAAACTTGGTGAGTGAGCAACCAGAGATGGGGGTCCTGCACAGGTGGTATGAGGCTCTCCCACATGATTCCACTGAGGCAGGCAGAGGGAAATTGACTTCTTCAGGCCTGGTTTTGGGCCCACCCTCTGAAATTTAGTTGGAGACCTGTGGTCCTAAAAGAATCCAGTCCTATCTCTTCTGCTCCCATCTTTGGGAGATAGCCACAGTCCTATTCTGCTTCAATGAATGGGTACTATATCAAAGAGAAATATTTTCTTGCTATCCCAGAATTGAGCAGTTAAGGAAATGATAAATTCAATCATTTATGTGTTTCCAAAGTAAATACTGCTCCTTCACACAGCTTAGTTTGGATGTGTTGTTACAAAACATGACTGATATTCTCAGAAGGCCATGGAGTGAGTATACCCCTAGGCAGAAAAACAATCCTCTTCACAGGTGGAATCATTAGCACCTATGGGGCCAGATTTAACCTGTTTGAAGAGGGAGCCAGATATGAGACCCTGTATTGAGCCTAGAAGAACAATCCCATACTTCTGATCTTTGGAGTGACCCTCAGTGTCTAAAATCCTATTTAAAACATTGCTGCATTAGCTACCAACTTGTTTGATTAATATGAAAGGGAGTTTAATGTAAACAATATTTCTAGATAACCAAGCAATCACATTACCCATCCTTTTTTTCCAGCCTTCTTCAATGTAATACATTTAACTTTGGCTACTATAAAAAAAAAATGTAGTACTTGATATCTTTCTTCTTAATATAAGTACACTTAAATAGTTTTAAAAAAGTATCAACACATAAGTCAATGTCTGAACATCAAGATACATAAATATCTAGGGATTCCTTGTGGGAATACAGTAGTTAAAAATGACCCAAAGCTGTAGCTGTCTCTCAAAACAAACAAAATCTACCCAAAAGTCCAAAAGAAAAGTTAAATAAAACTTACAGAAAAGGGAATCATATTTCTTTCAATTGTCAAAGCAAGAAAGAAGCAAGCTCAAATTTATATATATATGTTTGTAAAAATAAAAACCACCCAAATGCAAATTTGCATTTTGCAATTTATAAGGTGCGGAAAAGAAAAATTAGAAACAAGAATTGAGAGGCCAAACAGGGTGAATTGCGTCCTCCCTGCCCCCCGGGAACCAAAATTCCACACTCTTTGGAATAAACAACTTGGTTAAAAAGTTAAGTCAAGGGTATAAAATCTTTCTTTTATTCACAGCATTGCTAAATCAGAAGCATTCACAGTTTCCCTCCGGGAACTTCCTGTTTGCCTTGCCACGTGCCCACGTGGCAGCGAGCGGATGCCTGGCTCGGAGGCTGCGCAGGCCCGTCACCCTCAGTAGGGCCGCCACACTGCCTCCTCCAGGCGCGCGGCCGGGGCCATGTTGGTGGGCGAGTTGCTGTGGCTGCCCTCGGCCTCCACCACGTCGCTCTGGTTCGGGAGGCTGGGGTTGAGCAGCGCGGAGCCCGTGGAGGCGTTGGTGCAGGGCGGCAGGATGCGCGGTGGCGAGCGCTCGCCGCCCACCATGGAGAACTGGTAGGAGCCGGCCGAGGTGCCGTAGTACAGGTGGTAGGACGGCGAGCTGGCCTGGAACGGGCCGCCTTGCGCCTGTGACGAGCCGGGGTAGGGCGGCGGCAGGTACGTGTGGTAGCGGGTGGCCGAGCCCATGGCCGACATGCCGATGCCGATGCCCGACGTGACAGGAGTCGGGGAGTAGGTGAAGGCACCTGGGTAGTGCATGCGAGGGTCTGAGATGGAGGGAAGCGCGGGGAACTGGCGCGGGTCACCGAAAGCCGTCAAGTCCGGCGCCGCTGCAGGGGCGGAGGAGAAAATGCCATGAGTGTGGTGTTGAGGCCACGCCCCTTCCGCCAGAATGCTCCTGCCCAGGAAGTGGGCCACCACCCAGAATGCCTTGTCCCAGGAAGTGGGGAGGCTGCCCAGAATACTGCCGTCCAGGAAGGTGCGGTTTTGTCCAGAATGCTAATCACCCAGGGAGGTGGGTATGAAAACTAATAGTGAGACAGACAGTAATATAGGCCACTATGTAATATGGCATATGTTATATGAATGATATTGTAAAATAAATATTTGTATTACATAGATACATAGATGTGCTAGAGTGTAATATGTACCATATAGATAAAAGAGTGGTTTGATCCTAAGTGGCCAAACTGCAGCCTGTCAGCCAAATGTGACGGGACCAAAGCTTAAGATTTTTGTTTTTAAAAAAACATTCTGGGAGTTATGAGTTCTTCTTCTTCTCTTCTTTTTAATGGTGGGGAATAAAAAGTCCAAAGAAGAATAGTATTTTCTGATGTAAAAATTATAAGGAATTAAAAATCCATTGTCCACTCATAAAGTAGAACATAGCCTCACTCTCTCATATATATTGCCTATGGCTGCTTTTGAGCTACCACTTTTGAGCAAAGTTGAGTGATTGTGACAGCAACTGTAGGGCCCATAAATCCTTAAATATTTATTCTCTGGTTCTTTACTAAAAAAAAAAAAATCTACTCTCTATATATGTTAATCGATATTAATGCCAATTAATATATTGATAATATGAATGTTAATGTATCAACATTAATATAACAATATACAATGACATAACACTATATATAATGTAACAGATACACTTGATATATTACTAGTAATTGAATATAACAGTATTAATATATACTGCTACATTATACATAATATTTAGGTTGAATCATAGAAAACTCCACCATTTTTGAAAGCCTGTTCTGAAATTGCTAAAATTTCTCATTATCCAACATAATGCATGCCATAGTGATGACTAAAGTGAATGTTGGTAAACATCGTTAGCACTTCTCTGTCCTGACGTCTGTCTTCAGACTGGTTCCACATTTGTAGAAACAATACAGCCTTGATTTCACTTGATATTCTCTAATATGTGCTCCAGTAGCTTGTTGAACCAAATCACTGAATGTAGAACCTTGATTTATCTATTCTATTTTTGCACATGTTGAAATTTTACCAGGAATGGCCAATCTTTGTTTATAAAATTCATTTCATAAGATTGTGAATTTTCTGTCTCACAAATTCTTTGGCTGTGGTTGTTCACTGTATCCCTCTGCATTTTTCTAACCCATAGGTTGCACTGGGAATTTCAAGAGGTTTTGAGTACTAGGAAGAGTTTCCTATGTCCTGCAGATCAGAGTTTATCAGAAGTACACTATTAACTTTTTCAGTTAGATTATTTGTAGGGGTGGTTGGGGAGTGTCTTGTGCACTATAGGATATTTGGCAGCATCTGTGGCCTTTTCCTGCTAGATGCCAGGAGTGCCCCCCTCTCCATTTTGACAACCCATTGCAAAAGTTATCTGAAAGCTGGGGTGAGGGTCCCAGTCAACCCTGTCTGAGAACCTTTGCACATACAGGATGGCACCCTGGGGTAGTTTTTGTTCCTCAGAATTATTCATTAAATGAGCAGACCAGGACTATAGTTATTACATCAGCAAATCCAAAGACAGCAAGAAAAGAGCAGAAGCAAGAATTAAATGTTCACAATTTTAAGTTATCAAATCAACATGTAAAATAACTCTAAGCTCAGATGGCATGCAGCCTGTGTCCTTTTGAATTCAGGCTGATAGAGATCCTTGATGGAGCCAAAAGCTTGCTCTGAAAGGAAAGCTACCGGAGCGGATTAATCTGTTTTTGGAAGGCATCGGCTGTTGATCAACTTCCTCATATTTCAAGTCTATTATTCCAGCAGGGAGAGCTAGTGTTCTCTCTCTCCTTTTCTCTCTCCTCCCATTCTGACCCAGCCCCCCAATAATCTTTTATTGCACTAACACATTTTTAAAAAATGAACTCCTGTGTACATTTAGGGTGAATGTGATGAGGGGATCTACTCCTCATCTGAGAGGTAATTAAAGTTTATAGAAACAGCCAAAGTCTACAGCAAATCCCTCCACTAATGAGGAAACCAGGAGTCTGACTTTCAAACAAACACTCCTGTTAATCTTTTCAAAGCGAGTCAGACATGTGGGCAGGGAAAACGTTGTAAACTGACAGTAGTTCTGGGGCTGCCCTTCCTTGGCCACTCTCTAGCTCATTCTCAAGCCAGGCCACACCTCATTCCACAGGGTTCATCCCTGCCTGCTTGCTGGGGCCATCTGTGAGCAAGCCCTGTGTCACTTGTTTTTGCTTACACAGAGAGCTGTGACACATTTGAGAGTTAACAGGAAGCTTGACTCCATTTTTCCAGTTAGATTTATATAGTCTAGGGAGAAGCCGAGGTAGGAGGAAAAGCATTAGGCAAATACAATCAATTTGTTGTCATCTGATGCAATGCTCTGGACACAAATAAATGACTCTGCCCATTATTCCTCTTGCTTCATCTGCCCTGAGACAAAAAGGTGAATCTACTGGAAAAATGAATGAAAGGTCACCCTGTTTCATAGCAGTGTCTGGATATGCTCTGCCAGTCTGTTCCAACTACTACATGGTAATGTGGTGATGGTACCAAGTTACTGGAATCCTGAGTGAGTCCCTGATTTGTCATGGCTGTAAGTACTGGAATGATGTTACAGTCTCAGCTGTTGGGGAAAAATAATTCTTTCACTGTGGGCAGAATATCTGAAAGATCCTAAAACACTGCCTGCGATGATTCTTCTATCTATACAGTAGCAATGTCATTCCCCAAAAGACCATCCATTTGGTCAAATTATCTTTTTTACACACATTTTGATAATAAAACAACTTAAGTCCTCTAGATATGCTCAAGTTCAAGTGTTCTGTTCAAATGCTTGTTTTCATTTTTGTGTCTGTTCTAACAGCCCTTATTACGACCCATCAGTCATGAACAAGTCACCTACTGGGTCATAGCTTATCTGTCCTTTTGGCAGGCCTGGTGCCCCCTTATTCAGTAGCAGTATGGGCAGAGATGGGGACCCCTGATAGTCGTAGGGAGCTTTTCAAGAATAGGAAATCTGGAATTAGGAGGTTCAGGTATTTTAGTTGGAAATGTTTCCCCATCTATCAGGCTAAATATTTGCCATGACAGATGAAGTCTCTACTCTGCAGCTTGACATGGATGAAAGCAGCCCCACTCCTGGGCCCCTCCCACTGCCCCCAAAGGATTAAACAACCTGAGCAGATAATGGCTGCCTTAAAAGGATCTTTTGCATGACTCAGATTAATGCATGCTGTCTGTCGCCCAGGTTGGCAGCTAAACATTAATTTTTTTTTTTGAAAAAAGAAAAGAAAAGTAAACCTCCAGATGACAACTCTTTTCAGACAAGGTGTGGAGTCTGTCTGCAAAGGACAGGGAGAGAGACAGACAGTGTCCATGTCCCCAGTGCAGAAGGAAGCCCAGGTGGGGCTGGGGGCTGGGAGAGGGGCAACACACAAAGCTGTCAGGTGAGATTAAAAGGTAAAGCAGCCACAGAGCAGTGTCAAGTTCTCAAAGCTGTCGGTCTGGGCAGCCACTTTCTTTTATGTACCCCAGCCCCCTCTTGCCCCCAGGTTTATGACAACACTTTTTACTTCTGTGCTCCAGGCTTGATTTCTCAGAGGGAGTTCAGCCAATTTGAAGAGTGTCTCCCATGCTGTTCTCTGCCACTGGTGAAAGCTTGCCTGGAATTCTCCAGTCCTCCCTCTAGGACGACAGAGCATCATTCCAGAGTGCTGGAATGGGATGTGGTTTTTATCCTTGTCCTATTCCCATGCCACAAAGCATCTGTCCTTACTCCTCGGGTAATGGAATCCATGTTATTTAGAAGCATAGGTATGATTATAGATTTGGGAATACATGTGGAATATATTCTTTTTTAAAAAGCCACCCTTACTTCTGAACACTGGGCAGCTGGAGGAGCTGACCTCGAGGATTCTTGGACTATAGGTACAGATCTTGGGTGGTAACCAAGTCAAAAGATTCATATAATAAATTCTAAGGGACAGACCAGCAGCAAGGATATTTCTAAGGGAAGCAGTGATTGTTTCAGATGTAGACTATAATCAGTGGGCACAGCAGTTCTGCTGAGAAGAACCAGTAAAAGCTGACAGGGGCCTTTGGAATCAAGTTCTGTTCCCAAGAGATAGGTTTTTAGAAAAAAGCTGAACAGATAACACTCAACTCCTTAGACCAGCAGTGAAAATATTGGCATTAATGGCCCAAAAGAATGTGAAAACAATACGTAGGTTGGCTTTCCTGCTTTACTGTAGCATCAAGGAACATCTGAAGGCAGTGGTTCTCAGATGGGGGCAGTTTTGCTGCCCCGTGGACATTTGGCAATGTTTGGAGACATTTTTGAGTGTCATGCTTAGGGGAGGTTC
Source organism: Callospermophilus lateralis (assembly GCF_048772815.1). Taxonomy (NCBI): domain Eukaryota; kingdom Metazoa; phylum Chordata; class Mammalia; order Rodentia; family Sciuridae; genus Callospermophilus; species Callospermophilus lateralis. Next base: position 9,417,686 of record NC_135314.1, on the reverse strand, counting down.
CCTAACATTTCATTCTAGGTGCCACTGGCACCTAGAATCCAAGGGTGCTGCTAAATATTCTACAGCACATAGCACCCAGCACCCCTCCCCTGCCCCAACAAAGAATTATTTGACCCAAATGTCAATAGTGCTGTTATTGAGTAGCTCTGAGGAGATATTTATATGAAGCACTAAGAAGCAGTTAAGGCATCTGGTGAGATCTCAAGTAATCACACTTGTTTGGAAAACAGAAGTTCACAACATTCAAAATGGCAGACGTGACTCCTTTGCCTGACCCTGTAATCTGCTATAATCTGATCCCAAGAGCTAAAAAGCAAAACCCATCACCCTCCCCTGGTTCCAACACACATGCAAGTGTGTTTGCAGGCCTTATAATGCTTAAGTTCTCTGAAATATTTCCACAGTTTGGTCCAGCTCCAATTTCAAAGCCCCAAATAGTAAGTTTCTTCTTTTGCTTTCAACAAAGGAATTTTTCTCTGTAACTGATTTCCCTGCCCACAAGCAAAGGTGAGTGCCAAATCCAAAGGCTTGTAGGTTAAATGACTAATATTTAATGAGCTCATATTAACAACAATTATGCTAACCATGACACCTGAGCTTTTCACTGTGTCCCTCTAACCTTGGTCTGAACAGCTCTTACTCGAGAATACCTCATTTGGGGTACATTTGCTTCCTATCCTGCATGTGCCCCATTGTGTCATTCATGGGACCTATGAAAACTCACCACCACCAGATAGACCAGTCCCATCAGCCCGCAATCCAGTTGGAATAATGAGTTCTGAAAGATGGCCACTTTAGCTTTACAGGTGAACCCTTTAGCTACCATTCTTTCCCGACAAACATGAGCAACCCCCAGTGCCCAAGGAATCAAATTCTCCAAGCCACTTCTGTCTCCATATTCATAGTCTCTGCCTTTTAGTATCAAGAAAAATCACTGCATACTTGTCAGGTATGGTGGCACCCATCTGTAATCCCAGCAGCTCGGGAGGCTGAGGCAGGAGGATGGCAAGTTCAAAGCCATCTCAGCAACTTAGCAAGTCCCAACATAACTTAGTGAGAACCTTGTCTAAATCAATCAATTGAGGGTGTGGTTCAATCCCTGGTACAAAAAAAAAAAAAAGAATCTGTGCATGGGCAAGGGATTTAGAGCAGAGATAGGCAACTCTGTCATTATGTCATGTTTTAGTCAATTAATAATGATCTGCCAACCCCCTTTATGCCATCTCCTCTAGCCTCCCAAACCTTCCACAGCAGCTGTGCTGTAAATATTTTCAGAAGACTTACTTGAGAGTCGACTGGAAAGTTCTGCAGAGAGGCTTGTCATGCCACTGGCACGTCCAGGTGATATAGGTGTTGCTGGGTGTACAGAAGGAGAGGCGATCGACCCCAGGTATTGGTAGGACTGATCGTAGGACCATGGTGGGGACGGCTGGATCTGCCTTGTATCTGTAGGGAATCAGGGAGGCAGGTTAGAGTTGTGTGGGGTGGGATTTAAAAATAAAATTACTTTATAAGAAACGAGCAACCTTTGTTTAAATATATTATAATTCACTCAGCCTGTTCACCAGTGTTCAGTATGCCTACTTGATTCCAAGAATCTGCCCATTATATGCTTTTTCTCTTAGAAGATGCTGAGGTACAGATACTGAAATATATTTGATTTTTGTCAGACAACTATTCCTTCCAAAGGTTTTATTTAATCAGACTAGTAATGACAAGGGAGTAGATTATGCTTTTGAGTGTTCTGTTCAAACTGTTGGAGTACTGGACCTACAATACCTGCTGACTTCAGATATGGGCCACTCGGTGGCCCTTTCAAGCTTTACCAATAATTAGTTACCATTATTGGAAACATTTTATATATAAACTCAGGTGATCACCTGTCTATCGGTATTCAGTAAGCAAAAGGGATGTGGAGTTTGGCAATTTTTTATACCTTTGACAAAAATATTCCATGGGCTTGTGTTTTCCATGTAGGTGGATATTCTTCCAAGAACGACAGAGAAGATCTGGCTGAGGAAGTGGCAGTGGCTCTAATGACCTGTTCACAAGCCCAGCAGTGGTATTGGCTCTGTCAGCCCAGGCAGCCTACTGTTTTTCCAGACTTGAAGTTTGCAACATTTGAAGGACAGATTTTTTTAGTAAGTATTTTATAGATTGCCATTATAATAAGAGACTTGAGACAGAGAAGGGACAATAGTCTGACTTCAAAGGATTTAGACAAAATGGATTTTGTCAGTTTCACTGTAGCACACAGAAGACTCTTAGTTTTCCAAAGCATCACATTGTTTGCAGAAGAAAAGGTGAGGGGGTAGGGCCTCTGTGCTTAGGCAAAATATGCAAGGAAATTTAAGTCAGATGTTGTCCCTACTTCAGGACAGTTTTACATTTCTTTAGGGTTAAACATTTATTTTCTCTTTGTGTCCCATCTTTATTGTGGACAAAGATAACAGAAACTACATGACCCCCAAAGGTCTCTCCATACTTAAAGCCTCATGACCTTGGGAGTTGCAATCCAGGAAGATCAGGCTTCTTTAGGAAAACACCAGGTTTAAGTTTTGTGAACCCTGTGTTATAACGAAATGAGTTATTTCTGCTCATTATGAAATAATGTGGGTCTGCTCCTCCAGATACTGCATTTCCAGCAAAGTTTATCTCTTTTGAAGTTTATCTCTTTTTATGTTTATCTCTTTGAAGTTGCCACAGTGGACAACAGAATCAGACATTTGGAGACCCAAGTCTTCCTCCCCACTCTTTCCCTGATAGCCTTCCTCCCTCCCTCATACTGATCCATTTCTCTCTTTTTTCCCCTCTCAAAAACATCTTAAGTTTTAAGTTTCAAAAACCTGGTAGTTCCTGGGCAAATATTTTTTAACTTGGAATCTTTCAAATCTAATAGTAAAGAGAGGTCTTCATTTTCCCCCCAAATTTTAGAGAACTTGAAGAGATGGAAGGAGTAAGAGAGCTGGTCCATATTAAACTCAGTGGAAAATAAATGTTGAACTGCAGTTGAAGCTCCTATTAATCTCATAGCTGGCGGTTTCTGTAGTTGAAGGCAAACAGATATAGTAGACTATTCAATATTTTCATGTTACTTGTTGTATTTTGCTCCAAGTGGGAAAAAAAATCACATACTCAGATGTTTTCTATAAGATGCATTATGTTCTAGATACACACATTTACTAAGTGAATATATAGTACTCAAATATTCTAATCACTTAAAAAGCAAACAAAAGAGGTTTTATAATTGTCATAAAGCCCTTGGGGTGTGAATTGCGGTATCGTAATTCACGCCTTGTTGTGTAGACAGCCTAGTACCCCTAAACCCATGTCTAAAACCACACTAAGCATAAAGCATTATGCCATGATTCATGCTCTGTCATGTTTTACTGTAGTGAAAAAGTTGTGCTAGGCTTTTCTAAACTCATAATTAAACCATGCAAACGTTGCATAATATTTCACAGCCTTTTAAAAATATGCTTTGGTAAAATGATCTTTATGATTAAAGTCCAAGTTCTGTGATTTCTTTTTTTAAACACAGGGTTACAGATTCAATATAATCTTACTTTACATCATAACTTGGCTTTCCAGGTTTCAGAGTAGGGGACAACACACAAAACCTGAAGCCACCCTCCCATTGGCTTCCATTCCTGTGATCACTATGAACTGTGTGCTTGGGTTCATTGCCAGTGGTGGGCCAGAAGGTGGTGATGGTGAGCCTTTCCTTGCAGTTTTGGATGTTTTCTTCTTCTACAAGTGTTATTAATGAAAAAGAACAAAATGGGTGTGACAGTAAGGAGCTTCCTGCATTTAATTTACCAAAGTTACCATCTTTGCTCCGATGGGGCCCACATGAACAGGCAAGCATAGAAATGGCGGTGTCGTGGGCTGCCTGGAGCACTGGACTGACGGGCAGAAGTGGGCTTTGGGCCTGTCTGTGTGGTGAGCAATTAGCTGATCCTGGATTACTCATTTATGCTTTCTTATTCTTATCTCCCAAGGATGTGATCTCTAAATCCCTTCTGATAGTAACAGAGCAGGATTCTCATTCAAATAGGCCCTACCCAGTATTTCTGGGCTTAACTTGTATGCAACTTGGGCTTGTTTGTTAAGCAAAGCCAGGAAGGTGGGGAATATGGGTTAAGGAATGGTCCTTGTAATCCTAACTATATATATTTGGGGAAGAGAAAATAGGGAAGGATAAGATGGAAATTATCTAGAAAAGGGCATATGTTGAGGAAGAGAAGCACCAACAGTCATTCTCCAAAGCACGGGGCTACTTGTTCTTGAAGGGTTTCCTCCAAAAAGTTAATTCATCAAAAATCACACAAGTTCATTAAACATATACTATGTGGCAGGCATATGCTAATTTAGCTGACAATAGTGGTAAAACTAATATAGTTCTTGCCCCACCACAACTTATGTCAGTGAAGATCTGAGGACTCTGTGGTGTTTGGAAACTTTTCTGTTGCATTAGTCATCATATTGAGAGTTGCTTCATCCATCCATCCATAGGTTTGGAAAGTTTTTCACTTGCGCATTCATTCATATTTCCACAAACATTTTTGCTTTACTAGGGCCACTGTGTTGGAGACTCACTAATGAATGGGTTGTAGTCCTTGCCTCTAGGATTTACGACCATTGGGGGAATCTAAGGGCTGTATCAAGGCTAACTGCTCTAAGTTAATTGTCTAATTTGGACTTGCAAACAGCTATTCCCAAGGTAGAGGTAAGAAGTCCAATGGTATTTGTTAGGTGCTTATGTTCTGCTTGTGAGTGGAAAAGTCAAGGGAAAGTACAGAACTTAACTCTTAGATTCAGTCTGAATTCTGCCTTCACCATAAACCATATGACTTTAAGCAAGTCATATTTTTTTTCTGCTCCATAGTTTTCTGACTTCAAATGTTGACAGTGAGGAATAAGTAAGATAAGCCATACATAAATCAAATACCACAGTTTCTGACCATAGTTAATGCTCAATAAGTCTGAGTAAGTATTATGATTATATTACTGAAAAGAAAAAGAAGCCTATACCAAGAGACATCTAATGTTTGTTGGTAAGGCAACACACACTTGCTGCAGGATGAGGCTCAGGTGACATTGCTTTATTCTGTGCTAAGGAGCTGGGTTCAGGAGATGAAATGGTGAAGGAATAAGGAAACTAGAAATTTGGCATGAGAGTGGAGATGGCAAGAATTCAGTATTTTAAACTCATGTTTCCATTTTTTAAAATGTACTGGATTTGATTTGAAAATTTTAAGTTGAAGCCTTTCTGCACTGAGGTGTTTCAAGAATAGATGATGTTTTGATGCAGATTACATTTTATAATGGGACTGCTTTTATTTATTTTTTTATACAGTGATATTAAAATGTCTCGAGTCAATAATAACCCTATCAAATAATTAATGTCAAAATGTCCTGCTTCTCCAGTTTGAGCTCCAAATGTGAAGAGTCAGGATTGTCCTTCTTGTCTGTACAACAGAAAAAAGCTGAACAAACTGAATACCCATGACTTCTCTAGGATCTACTAGGGAAGTGGAGTTGCAGGGCAGGCTGCACCTCAAATCTTGAGAAGCAGGAAAATACAGAGAATCCCAGTGAGGGCTACTTACCAAGAGCAGAAGCTGCTGGATGTGTGAACTGATGGGGACAATTGTGATAAAATTGCTAGAAGCTGAAAATAGGGGAAGAAACTCCTGGGAGCTGTAATCTTATCTGGGAAGGGCATTTTTTGTTTTTTGTTTTCCACTTATGAACTCTGCTATGTTCTTGTGGAATCAATATAATAGTGGGCTATAGCTTAAGGAGCTTCAAGGCAGAGGCTATTTAAGGAGGAGGTTGTAGGGAAGCCCAGTGATGATAAGGGAGACAAAAGCAAGGACAGTGGAGAGATTTGAATCCTTTGGCAGCTATAGCAGCAGTAAACATTAAAAACAGCCCAATTCCTGCCTAAACAAACATCAGAACTCACTCTAACGGCCTCTTTGCTGAAGTTCCTACTGCCTGATAATTCATGTTCAACTTTCATCAAAAAAATTTCAAGAGAAAACACAGAAAAAGTGTGAGAACCAGACTCAGATATGACACAAATTTTAGAATTTCCAGACAGGAAAATCAGCTGTAATTAAGAAGATGTTAAGGCTCTAATGGAAAAAGAAGATAACATACAAGAACAGATGGGCAGGAGTTGGAAATTCTAAGAAAGACTCAAAAAGAAATGTTGGAAATGAAAAACACTAACAGAAACGAGGTACGCCTTTTAGGGCTCATCAGTATCAGGGCTTGATTGAGGAAAGAATCAGTCAACTTGAAGATGTGTGATAGAAACTTCCCAGACTAAAAGATAAGGAGAAAAATGGAAGGGAAAATCCAGAACATGGAAGAACTGTGGGATAATGTTAAAAGGCATGACATGTACACCTGGAATGCCAGAAGGAGAAGAAAGAGAAAGAGAAAACACAGTAGGAGAAATATTTTAAGTATTAATGGCTAAGAAATTTCCAAAATTAACGAACGATCCAGGAAGCTCAGAAAACTCCAAACAAGTCAAACACCAAACCTACAACAATGCAGAAAACAGAGAAGAGAGAATCTTTAAAGAAGCTGGGGTAGGGCAGGGGAATGATACTCACTTAAGGAGGAACAAGGGTAAGAACTGCGCAGATTTCCCCCCAGAAACCATGCAAAGAGAGAGCCGAGTAAAATAACATGTTGAAAGATAAAGGCCACCAACCTAGAGTGCTGTGCCCAGCAAAATCATCTTTCAAATGTGAAAAAAATAAAGACATCCTCTGACACACAAAAATTGAAGTCATTCATTGCTGCGAGACACAAGAAATGTTAAAAGAAGTACCAAAAACTAGGCCAAAAAACTTAGATCTGCATGAAGAAAGGAAGAGCATCAGAGAAGGAATAAATTAAGGTGAAATAAAATCTTATTTTTCTTATTGTTATTTAGTTGAAAGATGACCCTGTTTAAAGTGACAACAGTTACACTACATTGGCAGTTGGAGCATGGGGATAGATGAATGAAAGTAATGACAGACACGAAAGATGTGATAGAGTATGATTCGATAGTGGGCTTAGATTAATCATTCATGTGTTTTTCAAACTATAGGGCAACCAGTAAGGACTTTTTTTAAAAAAAGGATATTTCATGATCACAGAGGAGATAAAATAGAATCATATAAATGTTTTTAAAACCAGAGAAGATAGAAAAAGAGAGGGAAAGAAGAACTAGGTACAACAAATTTAAAAGTTATAAATATGGCAGGTATTAATCCAATTATGACAGTAATTAGTTTAAGTATGAACAGTCTAAACACACCAGTTTAAAGACAGATTGTCAGACTGGGTTAAAAGTAAGAACCAACTATTCGTTGCCTCTAAGGGACTCACTTTAAATGTGGACTTAGGTAGGTTAAAAGTAAAGGGAAGGATAAAGATACACGATGCTAACACTAATCAAAAGAAATCCAGCGCAGCTATGTTAGTCATACACAAAACTGGCTGAAGGAGGAAAAGGGATGTTTTCAGTGATAAAAAGAATTATATGATGATAACGGGGTGACCTCTCTAAGAAGAAATATTCCTTAACATGTGGGCCAAGAAACCTGAGGCAAAAACTGGTAGGACTAGAGGAGAACTACAAATTGTTATAGTCAGAGGAGTCAGCACCCCTTTGAGTCTTTGATACATCAAGCGGGCAGAAAATGAGGACACTGTTAACCTGAAGAGCTCTACCAACCAACTTGATCAGTATGGACTGCTCAACAAACAGCAGCAGAATATAATTTTAAGCTCACATGTAAAATTAACCAAGACAGAGGCCCCCAAACACACCTTAAACTTAAAAGTACTGAAGTCTTACAAGGTATTTTCTTAGGCCACATGAATTTAAACTAAAAACAAACAAACAAAAAACCAGCTGGAAAATCCCCCCAATTTTGGAGATTAAACAACATACTTCTACATTACATAAAGCCAAATAAGAAGTCTTAGGAGAAATTAAAAAGTGTTTTGAACTAAATAAAAATAAACATTACAGTTTGTGGAATGCAGCAAAAGCAATGCTTGGAGGGAAATTTGTAGCACTGAATGTACATATTAAAAAAGAAAGCTCCAGAATCAGTAATCAAAGCTTCCACTTTAAAAAACTAAAGAAAAAAAAAAAAGAGCAATATAAACCTAAAGCAAGTAGAAGAAAAGTACTAAGAGAAAAATCAGTGAAAACAAATGTTTATTCTTTAAAAAGTTTAAAATGTCATGCCTTGTTCTGATGTTCTCCTCTGACCACAGAAGAGAATAGATAAGAGACATCTATCTATTGGTCTGACCACCTACTTCCAGGGTCTTTTCAATACCCACCCTCCAAGCTTGAGTTTCCAGTAGAACTCGGTGAGCTGTGACACCTTCCCTCTGCCCGGGTGGGAAGTCGATGGGACTCTGTTGCTCAGGTGATGAAGTTAAAGAGCCCTTTGCGTGGCTTCTGGAAGTATCTCTAAGAGTCCAGCTCTTTCAGTCACCTCTCAGAGCCATTTATAAATAAATAGTAGTTTTGTATGCGATGGGGCTTGATCATCTATTTCTTAAAAACCAGAACTGCTTAGTGGACACATAAGCCCTTGTGGCCACCCTGGTTTTTTCCCTAGAGGATTTTTCCCCCTCTTGCAGTTTGGAAGAAGGCAGGGAAGTTCCCAGGGTGCCCTCCAAGTGCACCTCAGTCATGGGTAGCTGGTGTAATGCCCTCTTGGATGCCTCAGAACACACAACAGGATGTGACTCAGGACTCAGAGATGTGAGTCAGTTTCCAGGGTGATGTGTCAGGGCGAGCCCCGGTGGAGGCTTGCATCTCCTCATCTGGGACCCTTGGGAAGAAAGATCTGGGCTCCCCTACAAGCAAAGTTGCCCCCAGAGGCTTTGCAGCTACCAGAGAGTTGTGATAGCTTTCAGGCCCAGGGGCTGGGTAATTCTCTGCATGAAAGGTCTACTGTCTTTGAGAGGCAGCATTTCCTCTGGCTTCTGTGCAAGGAGTAAAACTGCAACACAGCACAAGAACTAACAGTAGTGTCATCTCCGAGTTCCCCCAGGTAGCAGACACTGGATTAGCACCTTGTCACTGTATCAGTGCAGACCCGTGATAACATGAGTCAGTTCCCATCAGCTCTGGATCCTGGAAAAAAGGGAGGTTGTGAAAGAGCTCTGGGGTTTGCCAACCGTTTGTCTCTGACTGGCTGCAGACATCTTGGTTAGTCATGTGTAGCTCAGATGCATTCATTGTTCCAGCGATTACTTTGAAGGGAAGCATCCAGACCAAGCCGGGACAGAGACCTGCCCGGGTATGCAGTGTTTCAAAGGCCTTCAGGGTTTGGAGGGATCCCTCCTCACTGCCAAGCAGCGGGCCTGGGAGGTGGCAGGCTGCCTGGGAGAGAGAGGAAGGGAACTATGTGGCTGTGTGGGCACCACGCACTGCTTCCGGGACCTACATTCCTCACTGGGCCTGGAGAGGCTTCGTGGCTTTGTGGTCAGGGCCCTGTGAATCTGGAACGTTTGTTCCTAACATCAGGGCCACTCCCAACTCTGGTGGCTCACCCCGGAGTCCTTTTCCTCTCAAACCTCTGTTTCCTCATCTTTAAAAATGGGGGTAACCAGACTCACCTGCCTCACAGGTGTGAGAGTTAATTAATGTTTGTGGTGCAGCTTTGAGATCCACAGATGAAAGGCTCTCTATAAATGCAAAGTGCTATTCCTCATTAGAGTTGCCAGACAGTTCCCAGGGGAAACAGTTCAACCCTCACTACGAGGCCGCTCCCTCAGCCAGATCAGTCTGAGACGTGTCTGGAAAAGGGCTCTGTATTTAGGCAGAGTCCTCTCTGAGGAAGGGTTCAGGGATAAGTCACTGGCTTCAGGAAGAGACGGGTGTTTTTATAACTCGTCTCATTCTCTTTTGGCATTGTTTCCCTGAGGCAGAGGGAGAATGACCTTCGGTGCACTCGGTGGAGGGACCATGGCTCTGAGTACAAGGAAGGCAGCTTCTGGTCTCCTCTGTGTCCTCACCTGCAGACAGATTATTTCCCTGTACTTTGTTAACTAAGCGTCCCTTGCAGACACCTCATCCATAAGGATTTTCTGTTCCCGCTTTCTGCTCCTGGGCCCTCCAAGTATACTTTCTAGACCTGAAGGAACCCTACAGGATACATTTCTGTGACACCGGAATAGTATGTGATGTATCTGAATTCTTCTACGAGGACCCTATACTTTCTTCTACTCTTCCATTTTTCCAACACAAATTCCGAAATATGGAGGGTAAAAATGGCTTTTCCCTCCATCCATAGGTCCTTCTTAAGAACTTTTTCCTTCTTTTTTCCGTCTTTGAAATGGATGAGCCAGAAATATTGTGTGAAGGGCTGGGAAGTCCCGGCAGCCTCTGGCCCTCGGAATAGATTGAGGACCCCTGTTCACAGAAGACAAGTTACTGATGCCTAAAGTGGATGCGGCAAGCAAGAGAGGTTTGACACCTCCCAGGACTGCCTGTGACTAAAGAAACATGCTGTTCTGAAGGGACATTGTACATATGAGGGTGGCACATACCATAGAGGGGTAATGTCTAGGATGGGAGATGTCAGAACCAACCTGCAGTTCAGGATGGTGTGGAAGGCTGCATATTCTGGCCAGTCCTTGCTGTGTTCTGATGAGGAGATTCCTGGCGTCCCCAGAGGGGCACCTGCAATCTCTCCTAAATAGATGGAGAAAGTGCTGTCCCTTGGGCAGACCATATTAAGCAATGCAACCAAGATTTTGTCCAGGATTTTGTAATGCTTTGGGTTTGCAGCAGACATGAAAAGAAGAGTTGTTGTCTTTGAAATTGCAGAGGCTGTGATATGCTAAGCCCCCCACCCCATGAGTTGTCAATGTTGGAGAACATGATGCTCTTGAGCCCAGCTCACAGTGAGATCTGGGTCCCTGCAGGTATCTGTCATGCCATTTGGCAGCTTGACTTCCACTGGGGGTCACCCCTCCATCTCTGCAGGCCCAGTATCTGTGCTGAGTGCTACCTCTGAGCCAAGAGCACCTTTGGTGGGGGAGACAGAGGGACACCCTGCCCACCAACTCAGCCATGGTGACCTCTGTGTGCCTCCCCTAGCAGCACTTTAACTTTGGTGCTTTTGTGATTTTGTCAAATGTCAGGGGTTTTTGAAAAATTCTAGAGTCACATGAAGGCCATAAAGCTTTCCTTTAAGACTCTGTCATCTTCTGCTCCTGTGACCCAGGTCTTAATGCATCCATATTGGATTTTATACCAGAGACTCTGGTTTTAAGCAGCAAACTCTGAAGCACAACATCGTAATAAAATCAGAAGAAAAACCCATTTCGTGGTGAAAGGGAAGAGAATGCTGGACAATATCAGCAAGAGAGAGGGCAAGGGAACAAGCTACTCCAGCTGTGCTTTGGTTTATGTGGACCCCCAGACACTTCCAGGATTTGGGAACCTCATCTCTGAGCTTCCCCTCCATGAGCCAAAGAACTTGAGCAAGGATACAGCAAACTGCTTTGCAGGCTGAGAGATCAGAGTGGAGACCCAGCTTGACCTCTCACTGTGTGCTGAGGCAAGTGGCTTACTCTTTGTGGACTCAGTTTCCCCACCTATAAAGAAGGGTGATTGCATCAGCCCTATGGAGAAGGTGATGCAATCACCTTCATCAAAAGCTTCATCATTGTCAGTGCAGTTCCTTGTCCCTGGGAGGCAGGACACAGTCTTTTCTCCCTTGGCTAACAATGTCTGAAGAGTATGGCTCAGCCCACTGTCCAGCAGAGACTCCCTATCCATGCCAGACAATTCTTCATGTGACAAAGGGGAGACAGGCTCCATCCCCTGGTGTCACCAGGAATGAGGCTTTCTTAGCCAGCCAGAGTTCCAAGGGGCAAAGCATGATTGCCCAGCTGATGAGTCTGCTGTGCCTGCAGGGTAGCGCCTACACTGCTAGAACTTAATGGAAGCCCTTCTTCTTGTGGAGCAAAAGCGGCCACTTTGTAGAAGGTGACCACATCACAGACACATGGCAGGGTCGCACAGTCTCTGCCAGGAGAGGAATCTGAGAGCTGAGTCGTCAGTCAAGGATTCATTGTTCTTTGTCTTTTGAGGTGTGACTCACATCCAGTGGCAACGGATCTTTCTTTAAGAGCTTCCATTCCACACTCCCAACTCAGAAGAATTCTGACAAAGGAAAATATTCTGACAAAGGAAAATAGAGTAACCCCAGCTCAAACTGAAGCGCCTAGTCCCTTTGATAAATGCTTGTGGGTGAAACCAACTCATCATTTGCTTCTATGTTCTTTTCCTGTTCTGTGCATGCGACACAACTGTATGACTACTGTTCTTGTCACACTTGTCTCCTTGTTTTACTCTTGCACTCATCAGACCCGAGCTTCTAGAATAATTTTCTTGCTGTAAGAGCCAGGAGGCCAGAACCTTGGGGAGTTGCCCCGTGGGGGTGTCTAGCTCTGTATTCTGTACATTCTGTAGCTCCGCCAGGCCCCTGCACACAAGTCTCTCCCTGTTTTAGAGAAGTCTCAGAAATGACCCATCTAGTGTCTGCCTGAAGAGAGGAGAGAGCACTGTGTGACTGCTGGCCATGCCATTGCCTCCAATCTTTAGAAAACCTGGGGGAAACACTTCGGATGTTTGGAGAAAAGATTCTGTTTGTCTCTTTTAAATGACACTGCCATTCCAGTTGTCCTTTTTTATCTCTCCCTCTTCTGTACTAGAAATAATGAAAACCCAGGAAGTACATTCTCTTCTCGTAAGAAGGGGCCTGGTCCCCAACTGGAGACTATGCTCTTCATATATCTGCTATCTGCTCTGTTGGTGACCTCAGAGAGAGAGCAGGATGTGCAACCCTGAGCTCAGCATCCACCTTTATTCCTAAGACATGATGCCCTGTGGCCCCACCAATTCCAGTTTATTTTCTTTCTATAGACAAATCTTTGAAGGAATAATGTCTATTACGTTTCTTAAACACAAGGCTTCTCCATATGCAAAAGTCCCCTAAGAAAGAGCTCCTCTATGCGTCTCTTTATTTTTCTAAAATTTGCTGATCACTCAGATATTTGCCATCAAGAACAGAGTGAGGAAAAGGGGCCAAACTATTCTCTCATCTGGTTGCTCATTTCTGTGCAAGTTTTGAATTCTTGAGAATAATTGGACTTCTTAGGCTCTCAAGCTCAGGGGAATCACCGTCAAATCCTTCTGCAGTACTAAGCAACTCCCTCTTCGCTGCGATCCTGTCCCCTACCTTCATTGTGCTCTACACCAGGGGCATTTGTTCACTCAAGTTTGCAGTCATTTTGCACACCCCAAAGCACTGACCTTGATGTGAACTAATTGGGATTGCAATAGATTAACAACACAGGTTCCAAGGTGGAGTTTGCAGCATAAAGGAGACCTTTGAAGATAAGAGCCATTTGTGCTTTCATAAGCTCATCCCTGGTGCTCTGAACAAAGGACATAAACTAATAAAGTCAGATTCATCTGGGGGCAATCTACACTCGCAGAGGAATATCACCCCATACTGATTCAGAAAGGCAAACGGAAATCTGCCGGAATTCTTTTAAACTCCAACACAGATCTCAATTTAAAAAATGACATACACACACAGGAAACTTCTGGTAATAAGCAGACCTCTGATGATCTAAAGATCCACAGCTTCATTTATTGACTTAGAGAAAGTAAATGGCATTTCAAATACAACCTTCATACTTTAATAGATGAGGTCACCCTGAGAAAGATGATACCGCCTGGCAGTGGGAAACTTCTCTCTAGAGAGCTGCTTTGATTTACAAGGTCAAGGAAGTCTTTCTCATAGAAGCCATAGGTTTTTAGTGACTTGGACTAAAATGGAAGGATTTAAAAAGAAATTAAACATAGAGGTGGAGATAGCCAACAATTACAAGGCTGTTGGTCAACAAAAGGGATGACCTATGGAGAACCGAGATGCAAGGGACCTAAAGAAGTCAAAATTGATTTATAGACACCCAAGCAACTCACATTTGTTTTAGGCATTGAGATCCTGTGTGTGTTGACTAAATCCTTGTGAATTTCCCAGATGGGTCTAAAACAGCAGCTGTCACATGGGTGATTTCTCCTCCAGGGGATTCTCAGCTGTATCTGGAGACATTTTTACTTGTCTCAGAGTCTGGGGAGTGCTAGTGGCATTCAGCCGGTGGAGGGAGGCCACTCCACATCCTGTAGTGCACAGGATGGACCCAACAAGAGGGAGTGATCTGTCCTGATCCTGCCTCAGTGTGTCACATGTCCAATGACAACAAGCCAGAAGATGTGACTTACAGAGATGTTCCTCAGACAGAGAGAATGCAGCATTATGCCCTGGGGGGAATACACTTGGGCTTGAGGAGCGTGGGGAGGTGAGTTGTGTTACATGAGAACTTTCTGGAGCTCTTGTGGGAATGCAGTCTCCAAGCACCCAGGGACAACTGCATCCCCACACCAAGATTTGGGACAACTGCTTTCTCTCAGTCTTGTTACTGGCACACAGACTTGGAGCTGGCATGTCAAGCCCTGAGTGAGCCGCAGGTGTAAATGACCAACAAGATCACTCCTGAGCTGACCGTCAGCTTTGCCACCTGGAAAGGGACAGGCCAGCACTTGCCTCCCCTGAGCTTCCCGGGCATGAGTCACATGTAACTAGATAATGATGCAAATCACTGTCAACATTTCTGAGGTTTTATTCCAGCATCTCATGGAATGATAGAGCAGAAATCAGCCTCAGAGACTTTCCCTGCCAACCTCATTTCAGAGAAAGCTGAAGTGCAAAGGGAAGGGCTCCCTCTACCCTCATGGCAGGTCAGTGACGAGGCAGGGACAGAGCTTTCCATTCTTTGTAGAAAAGATGTTTAGAAACCATTCCTGCCTCCCATCCAGGACTATACACTGGCAAATATAAAAATAAAAACAGGAAAGACTGACTGAAACCTCAAACAAACAAACAGATGGGAGCAGCTGCCTAGCATGCTGCCGTCACAGGTGCTGGAGTCGGTACTTTCGCCTGCTTAGTGGTCGGTGGGATTCTGAGCTTTGTGGGGCTGACTCAGAATTCCCTCTCCCCTTTATTTCTCCTCTGCACCCTGAAACCAAGTCCGGACAACCCCAGACAACCTCAGATGGCAAATAAGAGTTGGTGTCTGCCACTGTGAGTTCATGAATAACCCAAAGTCAAACTTAGGGAGAGAAGGGACCCTTTACCCACTCTGTGCTTTGGGGCTGGGTGGGGGAGGCAGGCTTCCAGAGGCAAGGGCACTGCAACAGGATCACACTGTCACCCTGCTTGTGCTTTTTCCTCTAATGGTCTAAAACTGCCAAGTGGCTGCAAGTACTGATTTTAAACCCTTTTATGGAAAGTGCCATACCCTTTTCTGCTCACATCACTTAAAATAATGAGTTAGCTGCACTTGTATTAGTCTGTCTTTCAAGTGGATTAAATTCATGGGCTCGCTCCCCTCCAGTCTCGCAAGCCTTGGCCTGGCTGTCTGAACCTCCAGATTAGACTGATGAGCACATGCCAGACAGCAATGAAACGCAATTACCTAGGCAAACTTTTGAAGGATTTGAGCCCTGGGGCACAGGCTGTTTATGAAAGACTAAAAGCACCGTTTGTACTGAGCAGGACCAGTTGCCCTGGCCGTTTGGAGTTCTGGATCCCGCCTGCCACTGGACTCCAGGCAGGATTTCTAGGGGCTGATAACATCAGACTTCTGTCCGCACCTCAGCACCTCAGGGTCTTTGCTCTGTTTTTCAACAAGAAAATACAAGTACCAACAAAAGCCTATTATAACATCTCTCTTTGTATTCACTGACTTTCTCTGTCATTGGCTTCTTTTATTTTAGTTTTGTATTGTGTACCACCCCCAAAAAATGCAGCCAGAAATCATCCTCTAGCTGATTGTCTCTGAGCTGCTTTGGAAATGAACAACCTTTACAAAAAACAGGAACTTCCTGTCTTCTTAAAAAAAAAATTAACAAACCAGTTTTAAAAGCACCATCCAAAGTATTCTCCCCATGATTTGAACAAAAGAGACTTCTGAGGACTGGAGGGAAGAGGAGGAAGTGAAGGAACCAGAAAGGGAAGACTCACAGGGGAGTGACAAGGTCCCCTGCAGGTCCCCATGTTTACTATTAATTTATTTTTTTCAGACAGGGAACAGACACACATGGGTTGGGGTGGTTCTTTGCCCACCCATCAGATGTGGTCATATGAATGAAGAAGGACATGGTGGTGGGAGGAGGTGGGGAAGGTTCACTGTCTGCTTGGACTGGTGTGAAGCAGGGGTGAAGCTATCAGGTTGTGAGGGTGGGCCCTGCAGCCCCCAGGCCAGGCAATGGGTCAGTCTGTGATGGGGCTTCCCCTGGGGGTAAGAAGGTGGGAAGGAGAGCAAGAGAGGAGCACATTTGGAAGCATGGGTCTGCAGAGTGCTGGGAATGGACCGTGGTCTCAGAGGAGGAGGCAGCATAAGAATGCCTGAACAGCAGGAAGCAGGAAGCAGGCTGGGGCACTGGAGGTAGCAGTGAGGTTTGGGGCTGGGATACCTAGGAAGCTGTGAATAAATAAGAGTCTTACTTTGGGGTCTAGATCTCCAATTAAGTGTTTAAACAGGTATTTGCAAGATTGCCTGGGGGAGGCTGAGCTGTCTGAGGAGGAAGGAAGACACTAGGAAAGTGGGTGGGAACAGAGCATCTGGCCTGGGGCAGGGGATGGCAGAGGGAAGGGTGTTGCTGCTTAGTTAACAGAGGCTGTGGGAAGTCACTGGGCCAGGACATCAAGAGGCACAGAGACTTGCCATTTTCCCCGTGTGGCAGAAGCAAGGGAAAGGGCCTGCCTTCAAGTTGGTGCTTTGGGAGAAAGGGAATCAATTAGGGGACAAAATTTTGAAATTGGGCTTAAAACCTACAAATAGTTTTGTACTGCTGTCCTGAGACCAGGGAAAATCCTTCCCCAAAGACTTCTGCCGTCCCCACCTGGAGATCTGAGCTAGCACCCTGGAGGTCCAGGGCAGTAGGAGAGAGACTTCCAGCCCACCTGGGGCTCTCCTGACCTGCTGACCTCAGAGCCCTGATGGCTCTGGGGACAAGAGGGATGTGCTGCCTCCACACCAGTGGGTTGGCTTGGACTATCTTGCAGCACAAAGGGAAATACCACCCATGATAGCTCGGGAAACAGCCCTCAAACGTATGACCTCTCTGGTGACAGCAGAGGGCCACCGATGGGAAGATGTCAAAGTGAGAGGGACTGCCAAGTGGGTCCTGGAACTGGGAGAGGAGCCAGTCTGTACCACCACGGGGACAGAGATGTCATGAAGGACACAGGGCAGATGAGGTACATTGAAGAATGGCAGTTGTTTGGGGGTGGGCTGGAGGTGACGACAGGGTACGATACTAGCATGGATTAAAGCTTGTGGACAGGATCAGCAGCTCACAACCACCTCAGTGCCCCAGGCTCCTCCCTGCTCAACTGCTCCTCATTACAGAGTATGGATGGGTGGAGGAATGGAGAAGCGCTCGGCCCAGAACATGGCAGGGAGGCGTGGCTACAGGAACTCCATAGGTAGCATCTCTGACTTCTCCATCAGGCCCTCCTTGGCCATCAGGTGGCTTGAAAAGGCAACATCTGCTTGCTTCCTATGCCATGTCTCTCTAAATGTGACAGACTCAAACTCAGTGCTCCCAACTAGGAGCACAGGGCAAGGGAGGCTGTGTGACAAGGTCCTTGGATTCCCTGCAGGTCAAAGTGTGAGGCCACAGGGTCTTCACACATATTGTCACTCAGTGCCACAAAGAGGGGACTCACACCAGGTCAGAGGGCGGCCTGAAGTCCCCAGAATTCCCATGTCTCATGGCTGTTCACACTGTATCACTTTGCTGTTTCTGAAAAGCTGTCCCTTTGTCCCTCTGGGGATGTCGGCTAATATCCATATTGAGACAGAAGGT
Source organism: Callospermophilus lateralis (assembly GCF_048772815.1). NCBI lineage: Eukaryota > Metazoa > Chordata > Mammalia > Rodentia > Sciuridae > Callospermophilus > Callospermophilus lateralis. The sequence continues at coordinate 9,399,688 of NC_135314.1, read as the reverse complement.
GGGTGAGTTTAGTGATTTATGCTGTGAGGGGCAGACTGGCCCAAGTTCATCTCTAATGGCTCCTGGGTCTCCCATGAAGTGACAGCATGCACATTTTCTTTGTTGTGTCTCCCAGGCTGAAGTTCAGAGTCTGTGATGTGGTCAGTGCATAAATAATTTTCACAAATAATAAATTGTTTGTGGGTAAGAAGGTCGGGCCGCCTGTTTCTTGTTGGAAGAAAAGCAGAATAGAGTGACCACGGGCACCTCAGTGCTCAATGGGGAGGTCAGAGTCTTCATGACTGTGAAGGGCTCTGGGAGTCTGGAGCAACTCCCACCCCCAGGGCCATTGAAGCTATGTGGGGCGAACCCCTGTGCTCCCGTGCGGGCTCCCCACTGAGGGTCTCACTGCCAAAGGCAGGTTCATAACTTTGGAAAACTCTTTTCTTGACCTTATCCTATGAGCCACCACACTGTGTGGTTCTATGAAAAATGAGTCATTTCAGAGTAGCTTTGGTTGAATAAGGATCCTTCAAAGGCACTGGCCTTAGGGGTGCCAACCTGGAAGGATTCCTGCCCAGGAGCTGCCTGTCGGGGTCTCAGAAGGGCAGGGTTTGCACAGGATCTGCAGACACAAGTGCTGGTGGCTAGCTCTGTTCTCTGTGGATCACGTGGGACAGAAGGCTGAACTGGGAAGAGCATTTGCTATTTTATTGGTGAAAAATATTGAGCTGGGGAAAAAGTTCCCCTCTGCTTTTTGCTCCAGTCACTACAACGTTAGCAAAGGAAGAGGAAAAGAAGAGAAAACATTGCAGGACACACTGGTCAGTGGTGAAAGGCTCAAGGTTCAGTGCTGGCGGGGCTGGGGTCTGCACCTGGCTTCTCCACTGCGCTGCTCAACCCCCACAGTGACTGGGAATTTATTCTACAACAGGCCTTGTTTTGCAGAAGGAAATTCTCCTTCATAAGAGGACTACTGTTGGTATTGTTTGTTTGTTTTTTTAATTTCCAAAAATAAGGAAAAGTTTATAAAATCTGGGGAGGCACTGTAGAGGGGGCAGGGGACCCCAGCATTTTCAAGCCTCCTCCTGGCCTCTCCCAGTCCCCCTGCTCCAAGGTGCCCCTCCTTCTGATTCTGAATGTGAAAATAAGCAGGCTGAGCCGCCTCAACTGGAGATGTGTCTAACAAGGCTCTCATTGTCTCAGACAGGTGTGAGATTGGACTTGATTCGGGGCCAACACCTCCAGTACCAGAGCCAGCTCTGTGAGCTAAAAACATGCACCAACCCTCCAGTAATACCACTGCAGCCAGCCAGAGACTCAACAATTTAAGGCTTAGCACACACAACATAAATCAGAGAAGGATGGACCAGCCGACCGGCAGCTTCTTGGGCAGGTGCCTGCAGACTGTCTGCAGATCAGACTCTGCCTGTTTGGGTTATTTGAGCCTTTTTTTTTTTTTTTTTTGGTAATATAAAGATGAGAAACTGGGTGGAGCAGTGTGCAGAGGCTCACTGGGGTTTGCCCTATCTTGTTTCAACAGCCCCTCTTTTGCCTAAGTGCTGTTTTGAAGGGACTGCTCAGGACGGTTCACATTGCTACTTCCAAACACCAGGAACGTGTTCAAGCTGGGGAGGATGGGAGACGACAGCTGAGCACTAGAATAAGCACGCTGTCCATGTGACATGACGCATGTCCCTTAACCTTTCTGGGTTCCCATTGCTCATCTATTTAGGGAGGGGGCTGACCATCCCATGATGGTTGAGCTTTCTATGATTCATTCATCTCCAATGGTCACAAGTTCAAAGTCACCATAAGAACTGCCCAAATCAGGAGAAATTGCTGTTGAGAGAAAAGTCTCAATACCCAGACTGCTGTGCTTCTGAGGGGGATCCATCCCTGAGCAAGAAAAGCCCATTTCCCGCATCACCCTTCACAAGGCTCCTCTTGTCTTCGTTAGAAACCTGTGGTTTTTCAGACCACTGAGGCAAGCCCAGGGCCTGAGGCCCCTGAGAGTGTGGGCATGACATGTCAGGAACCACGAGCCATGGGACGTGAAGTGGAGAGGACAGGTCCCTTTGGCTAATGAGCACCAGTCCTCCAGTCCGTTTAGGAGGCAGGATGACAGAGCCACTGGGTCTCCATGAAGGAAAGGAATCCAGAAGCCACTCCATCAATGCAGGGACCTCTCCAGCACCTCCTAGAGAAGGGCATTTGGTCGCTGATAATTCATGTGACATTCCAGGGTGGCTTTGGCCCTGCTATTCACGACCCTGACCCTAAATTCGCGGACAAGGACATGGCTGTCACAGAAAGCCTTTATCTGGCCTTAGCTTTCTCACTCTGTGCTGTGCACTCTTTCGTGAGTAAATGGCATGAAGCTGGCATGATGTCCTGAACTGGGACAAGGGGACTGTCACTCAGGCACCAACCTTCTACCCCTCCCAGCCTCGCCTGCCAGAGCCGCCTGGCATTTCCACAGCTGTGCTCCCGGGCTCTGCTCACACTCACACACCTGTTTGCTGTCCTTCTTCTGGTCCGACAGCCCAAGCCACAGCCGCACGCAGGCTTAAAGGGCCTGGCTTGTGGGCGGAATCAGCGGAGGGAGGTATTTACTTAAAATCACACAGGAAGGTGAAACTTGGTTCAAAGAAATCCTTTTGTAGATGGTTCATTAAAAATGCCAAAGAGGCTGACCGTTCACACTCTTGAATGTGTCCGATTCATGCAAGTCACGGAATGGGTGAGGGTTCATCTCAGACCGCTGCCCACGTGGGCCCCGTGGCAGGAAGTAACCTGTCAACTCCATGACAGCTGTTGCTCTCCCCTCATGCCAGGGAGCAGGGCTGAGAAGGACGGAGGGTGGCTTTGAGGAGAAGAGTCTGTCCCTGCTTGTTTTAAAAATCCCTAATCCATGGGCTGGGATTATGGCTCAGTGGTAGAGCACTTGCTTAGCACGTGTGAACCACTGGGTTCAATTCTCAGCACCACATAAAAATAAATAAAGGTATTGTGTCCATTTACAACTAAAAAAATAATAATAATCCCCAATCCCACAAGCATTAAATTCAACATTTAAAAAAATGGAGATGGCTGGGCATGGAAGTACATGCCTATAATCCCGGAGATTTGGGAGGCTGAGGCAGGAGGATTGCTAGTTGAAAGTCAGGCTCAGCCACTTAGTGAGGCCCTAAGCAACTTAGCAAAAGCCTGTGTCAAAAAAAAAAAAAAAAAAAAAAAAAAAAAAAACAAAGGGCTGGGGATGTGGCTCAGGGTTAAGAGCCCCTGATTGAATTCCAAGTACTAAAAAAATAAATAAATAAAATGGAAATATAAAAGAAGTGTAGGATACCTAATCCAACCAGAGGGACCTATCATCTCATTGAGGAAAAGTATATTTCTAGAAAAAGGCAGAGTGAGGCTGAGCATGGTTAGATGTCCACATGAAAGATCCATGCTGCAAACAAACTTAAACTGCCACTAGGAAGTGTGCACGGGCCAGGAGCCGGAAGGCTGGAATTTCAGGAACACCATCACCAGCGTTCACCAAGACTCTCCAGGTCTCTAGAGTCTCTTGGGTAAAATAAAGAGCTTTGAGCAAAGAAGGTTAAGTTCCCTTTCACCTTCACAGTTTAAATTCCCATTTGGTCCTGTGGAACCTAGGTTATGCGTCCCTCCGGCCCCCTGTGAGTTTTCCCACAGAAACAAAATTCAACTGAAAACACCACTAAAACCAGTACTCCCCTTATTCCCCAGGGCTGCAGTCACTGCTGGGGAACAGGGAGACTTGAATGGCGATTGCCACAGAGTAGCCGAGGCACATAAGACTGGACAGAGGCACGGCACCCTGGTGACCCACCAGCACCACCAGTGACGACAGTCAGAGCAACGAGAGCTCAACAGAATGACACCACTCTGTTCTTCAAGTGTACAGTCTCCACGAATACCTGACAGAAGGACATCTCTATCAGGTGACACTTCCCACCCGCGAGGCCTTGAGCACTCTGCGCCTGTTGACCCTTAACCCTCACAGCTGTCTCATGAGTTAGGTACTATTAGTGTAACCGTGCCCAGTGTACAGGTGGGAACACAGGCACAGAGGACGTCAGTGCTTCTTGCCAGGTCACACAACCAGGATGTGGACAACGTGGGACTTGATTCCAAAACCCATATCCATTATTCTCCACACAATTCAAGAGTTAGTATTATGGATCCATGTTCAGTTTTCCTTATAAAGTGGGAGGTCCCAAGTGTAATTCTAGTCCCTTTTGATGATAAGACGAAAAGAATAGCTCTATCCTGGTTGGTGGGATGGATGGACAGACAATTGGCATTCTGCCTTGACATCTCCAGGCTGCTGCGTCCTCCTTGGATGGCCAGGGAGAAAGTTCAAAAATGAGAGAAATTCCTTATAGACCCACTCATATCTCCTCCCTCCCCCCAAGGCGTGAAAGAATCAAATGAGGAAATCGGGAAGAGATTCTGGAATAGGAATAACAAGATTTCCTTTCCCTTCCACCTGAATTGGCCATCCGTAATTTTACACAAATTCAATTTTAAAGTCATGCTTTGTAATTTGTGGAAAATTACATTAAATTAAACAGATCCATGTCTGGGCAATGACTTCTCTTATTTAGCCAACATATGGTGGCTCAGAGCCTCTTGAAGCTTGATCCACAGGAAAAATATTAACCCTACCCCCAAAGTAGCCTTTACTCAGAGGCAGAAGAGTGAGAGGCTCTGGGGTATCCCCTCTGGTTTCCCTGTGAATGTTAAGGGAGGTCCATTAATTCTCAGGTACTGCAAAATCTAGAATCCCGGATCATTAGAGTTTCAGGCTACCTGGTGCATCATTTACATGAGCAACAAGGGCCTGGCACTTGGTGGTCAAGGAAACAATGCCAGGACATGTATAGAGAAGGGAGCACAGGCCAAACCTTCTCCCCACCATAACATGCCCCTGTGGGTGGCTGGACTGACTCCACAATCCATTCTATTGATGTGAGCTATTATTGTTTTATTATTGCCCTTGGTCCTTGTTATAATGTTGCTGCCTCAACTGCTCCAATAACAACCCAGATGCAGACACAATCACAAACATGTTACAGTTTCAAAAGGTGGAGGGGGTGGGATGTGTGGGTCTCCCACTCCAAGCACTTCTGCATTCATCCTTAGGATACCAGCCTTGTTGGGCAACCAACAGAAGTGCGTCCTAAAACTGAGGTAATTATGGTTGTTCCACATAGCAAGCAATTTACAACAAAGTACAGATGAAGATTAACAGACCTTGAGACAAGAAATCTAAATAAACCACTTAGCGGGCAGAAAGGCCAAGTCAAGCCCTTGAGCTTGTGCTGACTTTTACAGATATTTTAATAACTTTATCATTATATAATTTGCCATCTGATATGTTCAGAGAGATGCACTAATGGAGTGAGAGTGGCCACAACAGTGCAGTCATCCCCTGAGACTTCATAAAACAACCACGTTCGTTCCCCTCGTATAACTGGCAACGCCAAGAAATGCATCCCTAGTCACATTATGTCTCCCTCCCTTTTTATCTCAAGATGTTCCTTTAAAACTACAGAAGCAGCCCTTCTAATGAGGGATCGGCACAGTGGATGTGCTCTGGGTCTTGGGTCTGGCCTTGGAATGACTCAGGTTGAACACTTACAGATGCAGGGTAAAGAGGACTCCTTCCTAAGCAGAAACCAGTGGCTTCCAGAGCTAGGGGAACTTTGGGTGGGTGCTGACACTCGAGATGGAACTGACCCACAGACCTTCCCTGATGACCCTCTGCTCCTATGATACCAGTGGAGTCACTCCCAAACTCCAGAGCTGAAAGACCCAAGTGCATCCTCGTTGTACTCCCAGAAGAACCTGGCTGGTCACTACAGTGGCCCAAGCCTTGTTAAACAGAACTGATTATATTGATTTATGGAGCCTCAATTCAGTGACCCAATTCAGACTGCATGGAAGAACCAAGATGGTGGGGTGACACAGGCACCATTCCAGTTCCTACGGTGTTTCCAAGCTCAAGTCTCATGCCACCAGGAGCTGTAGGTGACATGAGATACAGATTCCTTCTGTTCAGTTCATGCTGATTCCCTCCGGGAGGAAAAGCAGGGAGTTTCATCTCTAAGAAGAGGAACTGCAGTTCCATGGGGGCAGGGAGTTAAGTGCGATGATAAGCTCTGGAGATTAGAATTGGAAGATGACTTTCCAAATCCTGCAACTCTATTTGGAAAGTTCTAAACCCTAAATATGACCTGAAGGTGGTATGAAATAATGATAATGATGGTGCCTGGAACTGTGGCAGTTCAGCCTCCATCTAGAGAAGGCTCTCCTGTCCCTGGCTCATCTAGGCACTTAATGACATGGCCCATGCTTTCTCTTGAAAATGCTTATATATTTTTAAACAGAAAATGTTTTTTTCATGCTACTCAGGAGAGCTGGGATGGGCTAAAACTAAACCTCAAGACTTTTCATAAACAGAAATCAATTGGGTACGAAGTGGTACACTCCTTATTTTCTTCCCCGTCAATTCTCAGGAGTGCACAGAGCGGCAACACACACACACCACTGACCAACATTTGTTTTGGGGGTGAGCTCTATACCTCTTTTAAAATTACTATTTTGTCTTATTTACTGTGGATGGTAACTGAATCTCTAACATCAAAATGTATAATGTTCTGCCAGAAAGAGATTATAGAAGAAAAGTCTATGGAAAGAAACTGGGTTTGTCAGGGAAGATTTTATTTGCAGGCCTTTTGCAATCCTGTACCTTCAATCTCCATAACAACTGGCTGTTCAACTGCACAGGAAGCAGATGTTTCATAATGAAAAAAAAGAAAAAAGTAGGGCTGAGGCTTTGAAAGGGAAATGTGAATATATGGTTCACATAGGCACAGAAGCCACTGTTGGTGTGGAGGCAGGGGAAACCCTTTGCCTCACTCCATGTCCCCTGAAAGTCAGGCTGGGGCGCTCTGAGGGAAATAAGGAAAGAGAGAAGTAGTTGCAGTCCCCCAGCACAATTTAAATCCCAAATGCTGGATTTGAAAGAGTCTGAAAATGAGAAATAATAATGCAAACGAGTAAAACCAACTCAGTTTGCAGAACTAGGTCTGTCAGAGCCATTTTTCATAGCTGACAGAGTGTTTGTTCTTCTTTTGGCACAAACTTTTGCTAAACTTCGATATGACTTCATGGCTACCATCAAAATTTCTTTGATAGATATCCCAGTTTGAAAGACTGTCGTCAGGTGATTTGTAAATTTGGGATAATGAGATATACAAAGTAAACCACTATTCCTTTGAAACAGATGTTTGGCAATGATGCTTTGCAATAAAGCCATTTGTTAAAAAGGCAGCTTGTTTCAAAACAACAGTGTTATGTCCAGCTTTTTGTCCAGGAGGTCATATTCTTGAGCCCATCCCAGCTGGCTGACTTTGGTCTTCCTGTCCTTCTCTGGTCCTCTGCTTATTGATATTTATACTGCTATGGCTTTGGGGAACTAGAGTGAGAGGCACCCAGGTTGCCTGTCTTCCTGTCTTGCATTGCTTCTGAGATCAGGGAAAATCTCCCTTTCTCTACCACTGTTGGGGTCTGTGTTTCCATTTGTATAAGTGTTCAAGAAAATACTGAGAAATCTTACCTTATCTAGGAAAAAAGAGAAAAGAAATCCCATGTTCTCCTGGCTGGGAAATGAAGGTGCACAGCACTAACCCCCAAATGGTGGATGGAGATGCTAGTAGTGGTAGGACATGAACCGGGTGTATAGGCACAAGTCCTCATGTTCCCATTCACCTGTCCTCCTATCTGTTATGGGGGATGGACATGCACAAGCTATATGTGGAGAAACCTGAATGCCACTGGCCAATGACCTGATGACCTTGGTATGTGAGTTGAATGGTGCCCCGTGAAAAGAGGTGCATGTTCTGACCTTCAGAACTGTGAATGGGATCTTATTTGGAAAAAGTTTTTTTTTAATATTTTTTTTAGTTGTTGACGGACCTTTATTTTATTTGTTTATTTCTATGTGGTGCTGGGAACTGAACCCAGTGCCTCACCTATATGAGGCAAGCGCTCTACTGCTGAGCTACAAGTCCAGCCCCTGGATATAATTACATAAAAGAGCTTGAGGCCACCAAGGACTGGGTGGGCGGGGCCTAAATCCAATGACATGTGTCCTTATAAGAAACAGAGGAATAGATGAGATAGAGGAGAATGCCGAATAAAGAGGGAAGAAGAGACTGGAGGGACACAGTCACAAACCAAGGGATGCTGGAGCCACCAAAGCCGGAGAAGAGGCAGGAAGATCCTCCCCTACAGCCTGCAGAGGGAGCTTCATCCTGCCAACACCTTGATGGTGGACTTCTGGCTCCAATTGTGAGAGAACATATTCCTATGGTTTTAGCCCTGAAACTGTGGCACTTCATCATAGCAGTATCAGAAAACCAAAAAGCTTGGTATTGTTTGTCAATGCCAATTGTGACGTGGCCTTTCCTGAGTGTTAACTGTGGGCTGGCTCTAACATCCACTGCCTTATGGTTCACTGTCACTATACCATCTGCAAGGATAGCTATATAATTCCCATGTGTCAGATGGGAAACTGAGGCTTTAAGGGGTTAAGTATCTTGCCAAAAGTCCTGTAGCACATGTTGTGGAGGCCAGATTGGGAAGACTAGTTTAGGGGGATTGCCTCTTGGATCTTCCTTCTTAGCCTATGCTCTGCTATCTTCTAACCCATTGTTAGCATCAATATCATATAAGTGCACTAACTTATAGTTTTGTTAAAACAAAGCTTCTTCCCCCCAAAATCCTTTAATGCACTGTCTGCACTGGCCTCTAGGTTCACAAGCATCAAGGAAACTTTGGGAACCTATGTAGCCAATAAGAACAATTTATCATTAAGATCAAGTCCTAAAGTGAAATCTTTCCCCCTTCTAATTAGAAAAGATGCCCACAAGGTACCAACATGCTCCTGAGAAAGTGGCTTGACCATTCTGAATGATACCCATGGAAACATTTGGTCTGCAAAGGAAGCCTGCTAAAATGTGGGTTTTGATTCCTAGGGTGCTGGGAGGTCACAGATTGGCAAGCCCCTGTGAAGGACTGGCTTATTAACTACTTAGCTATAAGTACCTAGCTGTAAATATGTCGCAGCACTGGAATGTCTGTTCGGGGACTGCTGGGTTGGTCCCTGTGCCAATCTATAATGGCAGAAGGTGGGCACATCAGAGAAGGCACAAAAGGTCTGCCCACTCTAAGCACCATGAAGCAACACCAAGGAGTGACTGGCCAGCAAGGATGTCAGCCACCTGGCACAGGTGGGTCAGGACGCAGGGCCAGCCGGCTCCTTCTCCTCCACTCCTCTCTCCAGTTGTCCATGTGCACAGTGCAGTTCCTTACTTTGACCTTCCCACACTTTCCTTAAACTTCTGGTTTGTATTGCACCGGCCAAGAATATAGAATAGGAACCGCGTTCCAGTTCCTGTCTTGAGGAGCTTCTCTCCACTAACCTGCCTGCTGGTGAGGGGGCAGGGGGCCACTGCACCTCACGCCCAAAGGGGGCTCTTTGTTCTGTGCTCATCCCTCTAGGTTTCCCTTCCTCTCTCCTTCCCTCTCTTCCTTTCCTTTTTCATTTTTTCTCTCTCTTTCCTCCCTCCCTCCTGCTGGCCTCCTGCAGCCCCCCTTCCTCCCTTCCTCTTGTTTATGGGAATACCGTACTCAGGCTGGCTTTTCAGGTATGATTCTGGTGCTATGGATCTTTAGGTTCTCAAACACTACATCTAGGTAAGAGGGGTTTTTCTTTCTTTCTTTTTTTTTTAAATGAAATCTTGCATTTTCACGTTACAACAGGTCTTTCAAGTTGGTTTCTAGCACTGAATATTTTACTGTGTGATCATTAAATGATCATTATAGATTTCCATAAGAGAATCTCTGGTTGCCTCTAATTTGATTGTAGTATATAATTCCAAGGTGAAAAAAGTTCCCCTCACTTTGTTTTCAAACTTCTAGAATTGCTAGAAAAGAAAAAAAAGGGGGGGGGGTGGGAAGGAGGGAACGAGAGGGGGGTGGGTAATGCTCTGCAGCTGGTGTGTCCTCCATGTCTGGAAAGGGTCTTCATGTCATTTTCTGGAGCTTTCTGGGCAAGAAGCCCCCAGGTCCCTTATCTCTTCCTCTGGCATGTTCCCTGGAGGCAGGGGTTTTACCTCTGCTCCCTACAGGATGGTGGAAAAGTCTGCCCATACGGAGAGAATCAGACTGACATGAGGAACCCAGCACAACTGGGGAGCAAGGCCGATTCAGTACCTCAAAGAATTTCACACACGGTGGCAAGAGAAGACAATCTACTTAAAGTAACATTAACTTTGGGGGAAGATAACCATCAATACTAAAAACCAGGAGATGATCTATGAAGACAGAGCCCTCTTGGTCATATGGAACTCTCCAGTGGAGGTACCCGCTCTCCTCAGGCTGATCAGATGTTGCCTGATTTGGTTCCATTGGACCCTACAAGAAAGGCTCACCCCTAGGAAGGCAATTGCCCCATCAAAGGAAACACAGAGTAGCTGGGGAGCCCTCTTCCTGCCCACGCATCCCCCTTCGTGCATGCTCAGAGATTCATTATTCTGAGTTGTCTTTTCTCCCCATCTTATAAACAAATGTATACAGCTGGGCACGTAGCACACACCTGTAATGCCAGCAGCTGGGGAGGCTGAGACGAGGATTGAAAGCTCAAAGTCAGGCTCAGCAACTTAGCAAGACCCTGTCTCAAAATTAAAAAAAATAAAATAAAGAACTGGTTATGTGCCTCAGTGATTAAGCACCCTTGGGTTCAATCCCTAACCCCCAATTTATTTAAAATAAAAGTACAAATGTACCAAAAGGGGACAGTTTAGTAAGACACCCATCAGAGAGCCCAGAGTCATCATTACGATCAACACTGAGTCATAACAGAATGCATTCAGTCAGGACAGCTTCGTGAGCGGCTAGCCAACACCTCTCCCATGTCTCTCCTTCTCAACACTGGTCAGACCTGTCTGCCCTTGATCCAAGAGTACAAGCTTGGGAGGGACTTCCAGCCCACCTGCGCTGGCTTCATGTACTGCCAGAAAGGTCAGTGTTTGAGTCCAGTCAAAGCCGGAGAGCTTGGAGACAGTGGGCAAGTTCGGCTTCTCTATTAGCCGTGTGAGACAGCCGTGAGCATAGAACATGGGAGACAAAAGGTCTGACCCGTGCCACATCACAAGTAGGCCAAGGAAAGTCAGAAAGATGCTCAGAGTAACCAGTGGGCGCAGTGACAGCAACACCGGCCTCTTAGTTCAGCTGAGTTTGACAATTTTCTACACCAGCCAATGTCCCTGTATCCTCATCTCCCCAGGAAGGAGAAAGCTACACCACCTTCAATGCAGTTCCTCAGATTTGGTCAATCAGAGTTAAATTCTTAAAATTACTCACTTGGGTTGCCCCAAGCCATCTCCAACTTGGAGATGAGACCAAACAGCACTCTAGAATCTAACCCTGTCCCCTGGTTTAAAAGGAATATGCGAATTCTGAATCACAATCATGGAAGTTCATGCTTGCATCTCGACTTGCATAACCATGAAGCCATGGCAAATGGCTTTCTCTTCAATTTTAAGACCTGGCAAAATAGGAAGTTGAAATTAACCTCAGCCCTTTTATAGTTAAAACCTCAACAAATAAACAGTGGTTTGGTGGCATGGCAACCTGCCCCCCTCTCCGTCTGCACCTTGCTTCTGATCATTCGAGATGTCTATTTTGAGTGATTCTGAAGCCCATCTGATTCTAGATAAATAGAGGTGCTATTCTGTATCAGTGACTTCCTGCTGACAGAGGGGCTGGCTTAAGCCTCCTGCAGAGGTGCCAGCGAGGCAGGGCCCCCAGCTTCTGTATGAACCTTGGTGATCCCCAAGTCCCCAGGTCTCTCTGTAAAGTTGAAAAACATTTACACAGCACCACAGAAGGGCTGCCCTGCCCACTTCTGGGATATTTTTCTTAAAACTACTGCTGCCATTTCAAAGAGTGATTTCTTAAAGTATCATCTTAATATGGACACTCTAGGCTAATCCTGGAAATCAGCCTTTTTTTCTTGTTGAGAACAAAGTGAAAAAAAAAACTGGTGAAAGAGACTTGCATATCATCCCTGTTAATTTTTTTTTTTTTTTTTTTTTTTTTTGGTACTGGGGATTGAATCCAGGGCCTTGTGCATGCAAGGCAAGCACTCTACCAACTGACTTATTCTCCCAGCCCATCCCTGCTAACTTCTAATTTCCAGAAAAAAAGCTTAAGGGGCTACTCAGAAAGTGACTGTATAACAGCATTTTCTTACAGGAAATATGGGGGGGGGGGAGGAAGCAGGAGACAGAGGAGGGGAGGAGAGAGAGATTTAGAGAGAGAAAGAGAGAGGAAAAGTAGTTTTAAAGAAAATATCTTGCTCACTCATTTCTAAGATGCTGTTCCTTCCATTTTACAAGTGAAGTATTGCATATCAGATTCATATTTTGGAGAGAAAGAACACCAGCAATATAGTTAACACATTCTTTAGAGTAGCAACCAAGCCCCTAAGGTACTCTAAAAGCAAGTTATGATTGCTTAGATGTTGCAGAAGTAAAAAGTTTTTAAAAGGAACAAAAGGGGTGATACTTGGCGCTAAGCACACGTACTCCAAAGAGCTACAGGATGCCCATGCGAGGCCAGGCCTCCGGCCCAGAGCCCAAGAGCGGCCGCCTGCAGAGGACAAAGAACCCAACCTGCCAACTTCCCATCCCCCTCTTTTTTCTTTTTTTTTTTTTGGCAAAGAATCATATCTGATGAAAAGAGAAATTAGATTACATTTGCTCCTCACCAAAACTGTCCAAAATAAAGCAGACCCAAGGTGAACATTTCAATTTGCCCCACTATGGTTGAATTCTCTTAAAAATGCTTAATATTTTTCATTCAGAAGTCTGTCCTACAGCAAATCCCTTTATCAACCTGGTAGTTCAAATGGTCACAGAAATGAAGAACGTTTAACACAGTTTTAACCCTTTGATCTTACACACTAATTGAAAGATGACTTACATTAATTTAAATGATCCTAAACAAGATAAAAATAATCTCCTGGGGAGTTTTATTTTTCATTAAAATAAAACTTGCCCCAAGTCCATCACTCTAACATATATACCAGCTGCTCTCATTTGCCACACACTCATGCACTGTGGAATCTTTTAAAATCAGTGTGCATATTTTGAATAACTATATATGATTATTAAGCATGAGGAGACTAATAATTTCATGGGACTGCTTCCTAAATACACTTACAATGAGATCGCAGATGAGAAAGAGCCTCCAGACCTCAAGCTTTAGGTTTCTATTTGTATACAAAAGGGCTGCCTACAGATAGGTCATTCAGTACCATGTGCACAGTTCATCTTATGGGGAGATTTCTTTGGGAACTTTCCACTCAAATAAAAGCACCTCCCCCAGGAGCCTCACTGTGAAAAATGAATGGCCTGGGCTTTCCATAATGCTCAGTAGAAGATGTGGGCACGCCTTGCAAGAGACCTGCGTGTGTTAGCCCTAAAAGAAAGCAGTTGGCCTAATAAAGACATGCTGCCTGTGCCCCTCACAACACAACCCACGTGCAGAGAATGCCTGGGGAAGCTAACGTCTCCAAGGAACTGCTATATCCCCTGCTGGCTACCTGCCCTTCTCCAGATGTGTTGTTTATCTTTTCCTTTGAGCTGAACAAAGCTGCTTCTTTGAGAAGGGAATCTTACTGTGACCATATTAAATACAGCTGTGTCTGCATGGCACAGAGAAAATGACTGCATTTCAGATATTTGAAATGGTACCATGGAGCAAGCTATCATTGACATCAGTGGTTCTCCGATGTAAACACTGTGTTATCTAATTTGGCACAGTGGGTTTTATGCAATTATTGCATTTTACAGTAGTTTTTCGATTGCTCACTGGCCCCTTGGGGTGGGGGAACTTGTGTTCTTTATTGCTTTGCAAATATTATGCTTGATATAATGGCATCCATACATTCCTACTACTTCTTAATATTTTTAAAAATAACATATATTAGATACAAACCCATGAATACTTTACATGCAGAAATAACTTTTAATATCCCCACCTCACCTTGCTAGACATGCATGTGTATGTGGGTGGTTGTGTGTGATGTATCTTCAAGCCTAAAGAGTAGGTAAGAAAATAGCACAACCAAAGCTCTTTAAAAAATTCCAGATTGCATATATGTGTACACACTCAGACACACTCATACACACAGAGTTGGTCCTCTGTATCTGTCAGTTCTGTATCTAAGGATTCAATCAACCACAGATTTTAAATATTTTCTTAAAAACTGCATCTACACTGAACATGTAGAGAGTTTTTTCTTGTCATAATCCCCCCAAAATATTATCACAACTAGTTATTTAGCATTTACATTAGCTACTACAAGTAGTCTAGGGGTAGCTTAAAGTATATGGGAAAATATGTGTAGGTGATATGCAAATATTAAGCCACTGTATATAAGGGACTTGAACACCCATGGATTTTGGCATCTGCATTGGGTCCTGGACCCTATCGCCCATAGATACTGAGAGACACTGTGTGCATGTGTGTGTATCTCGATATGTCCTCTGCAGCCTAGGCAGCACGGCTTCTCAATCTGCACATCCTGTGGCAATGCAGACCTGACTCAGTGGGCGGAGTGGCCAGGGACTGCATTTCTAACCAGCTCCCAGGTGCTGCTGCTGGCTCAAGGGGCTCCCTTTAAGCATTCAGGAAAAGCCACGCTGGTCTGGGTGGGTGGGGGAGACGCGCCCCACCTGGTACTTACCCTGCATCTGGCTCTGAGGCTGAGGGTTAAAGGCAGTGGAGTGGTTCAAGGAGGCCCGAGGGTTGGGCGTGGGGGCTGGGTGGTGCGGGCTGACCCTCATGGCCGTGCGCCGCAGCTGCTCCAGTTCACTGAGCCGCTCGGAAAAGGACAAGCTCCCAGGCTTGGTCTGATCATCTAGTTTCTGACGATGTCCTATTGTGGGGAGCGGGTGGGAGGGGTGGGAGACAGAGAGGGAGATGGGGAAGGAGGGAGGGAAGAGATAAGAAAATGTATTGTGGAATTTCTAAAACTGGGGCTTTTCTCGTCTTTCCCCTCCCTCTTCCCTCACCCCCAACATGGACTTGCTGGACATCTGCCCAGTGGGAATTTGGCTGCTTGTGGGAATTTGGGGCCACTGTCCCTACAGCAGACCAGGGCCTCTTTCATCATACTGGTCACTAGTGCTCCTCCAGTCTGGGCCTTGGTCCTCAACCCCCTACTCAGCTCCTACCTCAGCTGGGCAGGATGAATGCAGGAGGACACAGGAAGTGGCCATGGCAGTGGCAGTAGGGCAGGAAGCTGGGTTACCCGTTGGCACTCTGCCATGGTTGTGGGCTAACTGTGGTGGCCAGGAAAGGTGCCCTCCTGGCGGCACCAGGTTGCCCCTCTCTACTGCAAACCCAAGTACCCTCAGGCCTAAGCAGCAGCAGAGCGGGCCCTGGAGGTCAGCAGCATGCCCCTTCCAACAGGAAATGGGGTGTGGCCACGAACCACTGCCCTGGAGGTCAGATTTCCTGTTATAGGTGCACCTCCAGGGGCCGTCCCTCGGCCCCCCTCCCTCTCCAGGCAGGCTCCTCCGGGTTATTCTTTCTTCCCCGAAGCCCACTCCCTGGGCTCACTCCTATGAGGGGGTCGACAGGAAGGTGTGACCTGGTCCTCGTCCAGTACTCCTGCCAGCCCAGGACCTCTGGAGTGCAGAGTGAGCAGCCAGCGAACTTGGGGAGCTTCCCCAGGCTGGTTCAGGGATCTAAAGTGGGAGGGTGGGCCTTCGGTGTCTCTGTGGACAGTCGGTGTCACTGTCACCAGGAACAGCCAGCAGAGGGGCTCACATGGGGTGTACCAGGGGGATGGGGCCTCCAGTTTTCTCTCTTAAATTCCCAACAAAATGTCATTAAAGGAGAGATGGCAGAGCTGAGGTTCCCATGTAGGGATGCAGCCCCAGTGGGCCTTGGCAATTCATTCCTCTTTCAAAGAAGATGCCCTCTGACCCCCTCCTCACCCTTGAGGTTTGTTTGGATAAAGAGTCCTTGATCGATTTCACAAAAACAAACAAACAAACAAACAAAAAAAACCCAGCATCAAAACACAGCCGGCTTGCTGCCCCCAGAAAGCGCTCCTTCCATACCCTGTCCTAACCCTAAAGTAGAAAGAGAATCCTTGACTGCACGCCCCCCAGCCCCGGGTAGGGGTGCCACCTGGAGCAGCACATTTTCTCCTAGTTCTCCATCACTACAATTATAAAATTAAATTGTGTAACTCATGTTATGGTTCTCAATCTCCGCGGCCTGCCGGTTCTTCCTGCTTCGGGGCCCCTTGGCACGGTTGACACTGTCTCAAATTCCGCACCAGAAAAAAGGCCCACTATATTGCAGTGATTTTATCATTAACAAGACCTGTTTGGCTCCAAATGGAGGAAAAATACTTAAGCATAATATTTGTGTAGTTCAAATGCAACGCTCCCTCTTTTCATGTGTCACCCAGGCAAATCTGGACTCTGATTCAGTGCTCCAGCCCACAACACTCGAGTCAAACGCAAACACCCTGAGTCACGCAGGCTCGGCCGGCTCACATGTGAGAGGCCTCTTACAGGCTGAGTATTTTAAGCACCAGGTCTGTGGACAAAAGGGGCCAGGTCCCGGAGCAACCTCCATCATCCCTTTCCCTCAGAAGTACAAAAACGTCCTTTTCTAGAACATTCTATTTCTATCACGGTGTAATTCAGTGTCCCTGAATGGAGTCCTCCTGGTTCCTTCCTCCTCTTAGGACTGACCCTCACTTCCTGATCACACTGAAAAATCTGAAGGTTTCCTTGCGGAAAAACACACAATTACAACTCAAAAACCTTTAAAAGCATAATTTAGCCCTTTAAATGCCTCCTGAAGTCTGATGCCTGGTATTAGGAGTCAAGGAAAGAAAATGGCAGGAAGCATGATTCTGGAGTGTTCTATGGCCTCAGAAAGAATGCTGGTTGGCAAGGGCTTCCAGCAGGCTCTGTCTACATTTCAACCTCACATTCCTTGGGCACCCAGTGGCATTTTTGAAGAACACTGTGTGAAGGACAGTGGGTGACCCAGGGAATGATGTGTACAGGACTGTCCCGAACGCACGGCTTCGAGTGCGGTGGCCTCTTCGGCCAGCCTTTGAAGAAACCTATCAGTGTGTCTGCCTTAGCAAACCTGGGGACAGGTGCCACCGGGAAACTAAACAGGAATAAGTCATTTCAAGTGGCCACTGTGGCCCGACGCTACAGGAGGTTGGGATTTTTATTAGTCCCCTCTTATTACCCTACGCTCTAAAAAATGTTTTAACATGTGAACCATTTCTGTACCAGCTGACACCTGCCAAAACTGTAGTCATTTGCAGAGATTAACTGATGGCCGCCTGCTTTAGCAGGAATGTTCGGGCATAGCTCTCAGAGAAAACAATTCTGCACTCTAAGCTATTCCCTAAGCCCTGAGAGTCTTGGGGCTGAGTTTAATGCCAGAGGATTGGGGAAGAGTTCATTCCACACTCTCCCCACGTGTGTTCTGGGAGCAGGGAGGAGCAGTGCTGCCTCTGGGGGGAACTTGACCCCCAAGCTCACGACAGCGTTAGAGAGAGGCAACTGAGGGCACAGGGAAAAGTACGCATCATTATGTCCAAGGTGTGGTCCAGATGCGCTCAGAAGCTAGAGCCCAGGAACACCTAATTCTTCTTTTCTGAAACCCCCAGGCATTGTGTGCCAAATAAGCAATATTTTGCATGAAATATAGGAGCTTCCGATATAAACTTTCAGACTGGGGAAAATGGATGCTTTATGTCTTCAGTTTCCTGTACTTGTATGCTATTAAAACGTCAATTTGCCCCCTGAATTTTAAATAGAGGAGTATGGAAAAAGTCCACTATGAAATTCACTTTTCTGCTTCCTTAGTGAGGGCGGGACTTTGGAGGGCAACAGGGAATTCAACACAGGATCAACCCCCTGGGAGAATTACGATACAGCCCTAAACATATGCACGTTGGCAACCTGGCTTTTGGAGCGTGTTGAAAGTCAGGCGTGAATGTTTACAGGGTGCTGCTTGAAACCGTGGCTACCTCAAGACTCCACGCTGGGACATCTCACTAACTTTTAAACAGAGTTGAAAAGGACCCTGAATTATTTCATTATCGTTTTTACATTTGTGAAAAAAAAGTACTTGATTGGAATTTTATTATATATGCAGAGTCACAAAAAGAATGAAAAAGTATAATAAAAATGAGTGAACGCCATTTGCTAAATTTTACTTCATTACAAAAACATTCCTGTAGTTTCCTGGGATGGCTGCTCATGAGGGTATCGCTAAATGTTATAATGTTTTATGACAGAAAATGAGACCAGCTTTCATTTTCCTCGAAGACTGAGAAGGCAGGCGTGCCTCATTGATAACTGAAGTGGCTTTTTCAACACACCTTTGTGATCTGTGGTGGTAAGTGATCATCTTCTATCAGAAAAAACAATATTGCTAAATTACTACCTTTTCTTGGCAAAAGTTAGGCAAAAGTGTATAAGGCATTTTCCAGGAATCAATAACTTGTTTGTCCATGTTTTTGACTTGGGCTTACTACTTTTCTTGACAGCAGAAAAACTAGGAAGGTGTGTACACAGATCACCAGCATGATGAGCAGTTGAGAAAACTCTATGTGAAATGATAACACTAAAGAGATCTCTGTGTGCTCACGAGCGTGTGTAAAAAGTTGCAGGTCTCCTGAAAGAACAGATGGACTTCATACTCTCATTTTAAAAGGACACCTGCATTTCAATAGATGTTTGCTGATGAACCTGACTCTAGATTTAAAAACATGGAATTTTTCCTTTCTTACTGCAGTTATATGACTGGGGAGCAGAAACTGATCCATGTAGAGACAGCTCACCTTGCCTGTGCGACAGTTTAAACTCTAGGCTTCAGGGCCATTGGGGTTTTCAAGTGACAGTACTGAAGGTGAATGTAATCCCTGCTTAAAGCCTCCTGCAAGTGAGATGTTACCCTGCCTGACAGCAAACCCAGCCTTCTTCCAGCTTGTGTAATTTGGGAAACTTTGTCCAATACTATATATCATTTACATATTATACATACAATATATAATGCAACAAAAAGCATGTAGTGATGTATAATATGTTTATTACAATATCCTATATATTACATATCCTATTATCTATTACATATGTATGTTTACTACCCAATGTTCTATAAATGTAGACAGCCTCACTTCTCATATAGTGAAGCTAACAGAACAGCACAATGTGGTTGTATGGCAAAACAGGAGAAAGGCCAAGAAATCTATCACATTTTTATATGTGGGAAACAAAGTTCAGAGAGGTTATGCCATTTAATCCACCTCACACAGCCAGTTAGAGGAAGAGCACAGGCCTAAAAGACATGTCGCTCAACACCCTCAACATACACATTCACACTTGATGCTCCTAGAAACAGAAGTTTCTGTGGATCCAAAGTGAATTGAGATGAGCAGCACACAATGCTACCTAGATCTAGATGGCAGGGGTCTGGGCACTTCAACTTCTGCCCTCCCCATCTGTACGATCTCACTTGCCAGCTTGGTTTGCAGGTATAATTAGGAGAGCCAGAGCTGGGGTTCACGGTGGCAGTGTGTCCGCATGCTTGAAGCAGGCGCTGCAATACCTGGAGATGCCAGTTTGGCGGGTCTGGAGTATTCGGGGGCCTGAGAACTAGCATTTCTAGTAAGATCCCAGGTGCTGCTGCTGCTGCTGCCAAGCAGGGCACCTAGAAGCATGAGCTAGAGGGAGGGGCGGCTCCAACTGCGAGAGCTTCTCCAGTGCCCATCTCTGACCTGTTTCTAATTGGCTGTGTGCTGGGAAATAAAATGCCAAATAACATTCATCTCTCAGGATCCTCAGGGGAATGGTTCCAGGACCCTGGTGGCTACCAAAATCCACAGACACTCAAGTCTCTTATTAAATGGCCACATATTTGCACATATATATGCATCCTCCTGTGTACTTTAAGCTATCTCTGTACTATTTATAAACCGAATATAATGTCAATGTCATATAAATAGTTGTTACATTGATTAGGGATGATGACAACAAAAAGCCTTTACCTGTTCAGTACAGGTGCAATATTTGTTAATATTTTCAATTTGTGGTTGGTTGTTGAATCAGCAGATGCCAAAGCCACAAATACAGAAGGTCGGCTGTAGATCTCCACTGTGTTTAGACTAAGTGTCCCTGGGCACTGAGTGATGGCCTCATTTGGTGATAACTATTTGAAAAGGCTTTCCTATTTTTTAAAAAAAATTTTGATGTATGCACAGCAGCTTAAAGGGCTTGGACTCTTCACTTCTGGGTGGGTGGTATGTAACTAACTGTCCTCTCCCAGTATAACTAGACAGATTCTTCTAGAGCCCAGATCTGACAATCAGGTGATCTGTAAGGTGAGCCTAGATTCTTGAGTAGGAAGTTATCTCTGCCTCACCATCTGAGGGAGAACTTTAGGGAACGGCAGGAAGAGGTCACATGGAAACTTATTCCATTCTAGAAATGTGGCATTAAGACCTGGAGCACCCTGAGGATCAGGATGTCAGCGCAGGTGCCATAATCCTTCTCCCATCCGGAGAAAAGACACGGCCCCAGGAGACATCACTGCCAGTCTGGCACACACGCCCTCTGCTCTGAGTCTGCACTTCCTCCAAACTTTGCTGTGGACGAGAGGAGTCTCCTCGTCATGAAGACTCCTTATCTGGAAGCCTGGAATTAAAGGACTAAGATGGATTACTCCAAGGGGCTCTAAAAGCATCCATAACAATTACTTCTGCTGTGATTATCTACTCAACCGGTTCTTGCTGAAGGCTCCAAGCACCCTCTTTCTTGAACAACTTAAGGTGACCTTGCCTATGACTTTCAAAAGCTCCTTTTTGTCTCTTGCAGGTAGATTCCTGGCCTTTGGGAGCCAGTCCCCAGCATGACTGTTGAGATGGGTCTCAGAGCTCCATCTCAGTCCCCACCAGGTCCTCCTATCTGGATTCCACCTGGCAGGCCCTACCTTCTGAGTGCTGGTGACTGGCAGCTTGGCATAGGGTGACTAGGGACTTGTCCTCCCTCCCGAGCTGCTCTATCAGTGGCTTCTTGTATAGTGGCTGTTGGGGACGAGGAAACCCGTCTTCTTGGGTCCACTGCTCCCTCCCTCAAGCCTCCACAGAGCCTTTCCTGCCTCCCTACTGAGCAGGACATAGTGTTCTCCTTTGCCTCTGCCCCTCTGCCCCTTTGCTGCCCCAGAGCCGAGTCCAGAGGGAAAGAGGTGGTAAACTCAACCTAAAGGAACTTGCCAGAGGCTGCAGCTGGAAGAAAGAAAGCCACTCAGGTGAATTACACCCCAGCTCCCTCTTCCCTGCTCCTTATAGGGTTAGGAAATAATGATGCTCTGGGGTCCCGAGGCCCACGCCTCCCATCAGTGGCGGGAGAACATAAGTCCCCCTTCAGCTGCACTTTCTGTGCAGGGCTTCTGTCCTCCTTTCTCAGACTCGTCCTACCTTCCAGAGGTAGCTAAGTTACACCAAGTCAGTGGGGAGAAGTCTGCCAGATGCCACCTCTTCTTAGTACCAAACACTTTCTGCTTACTTGAGGGGCCCAGAGACACACGTCTTACTCCAGGAGAATCAGCACAGGGGATGACGGTGCCTCTGTCTGCCAGGAGCTTTTGCCTCTTGCCGGGGGCATTATAAGCAAGTGCAAGAGTCCACCTGTGCATGGTGCCCCTGTTCCTGGGCCCAGAATACTCTTCCTTCAGGTGCCTGTGGCCATGTGCCCCTCCTTCAGGCACTTTCCTAAAGGCCATCTTCTCAAGGGACCCCTGGACACCCTAAGTGGCCATGTCTCCCCAACCAGCCCTTTGGCTTTGGCTCCCTCTGAGTGCTTAGTGTCACTCATGGTGCCTGTGCCCCCTAGACCACAAGGGACCAAAAGACAGGGATAGAGACATTCCTAGTGCCAAAGAAAACTTGGCACATAGTAGGCTCACTAAATGCTGACTGACGGCCTAACACAACAAATGGGTGCTCAGATCCTTCATGACTGGTGTGGCCAATTGTCTCCACTGACACATTACACATAGCACACCACTCACGTACACACACATACAAAATCACATGCTTATATCACACACATACAAACCACACACATACACCCACCATATACATATGCGAATACACGATAAACACATATACACATACAGGGCCCATAGACACATATACACACATCACATGTATACATGGACTCCTCCCACACACGCACCATCTACTTCTATCACACACATAATAAAATATGTATCGCACACATGCACACATTATACACATCTAAACATCACATCCAGATACATACATACAGAAATACACATACACATAGCACATGCACGTACACACCATATACTTATTTTACACACACACAAAGCACCCCACGATCGCCTTCATGACATGGGCTGATACAAAAGCTCAAGTGAAGTGCAGCAGGACAGGTGGAGGAGCCACCGAAAACGGGAGGCAGAGGCAGCCAAGGCCAAAGAAAGATGAAGAAACAGCGGCTTCAGGGGAAAGGTTGCACTGGGGCGGATCCCGCCTACCTCTCTGGGTCCCGCCTCCAAGACTCAGGGAAGAAAACAGAACCCACACTTAGCTCTTGACTTCAAGGCTCAGAGTGACAGGCTGTGGTGTCTGCAGCCACTCACAGGACTCGTGGAGGCCTGGGCCTACAGAAGCAGAATCAGCCTCTGCAGGCTCCCCTGCCCTTGGTCACTGCCTCCTTCTGTCTGTCTGGGACTAAGGAGGGAAGAGCAGCTTAGGGTGGAGCACTGCTCCACCACTGGTAGCCCTCTGTGGGGTGGAGAGGCAAGTTCCCCACAGCCCCAACCACAGGATCATCAGCCCTCCCTCAAGAAGGAACCCTGCCACATGTCATTAAAAAGTAACCCGAATGGGGGCTGCCAGTGAGCTTGCTGTTTATCAGATAGCTCCCATCCTAGGGAGATGCAGGGGGACAGCCTCAGAGGGCAGTCTGAGATGCAGGGCAGGGGAGGGCTTAGCGGGTGAGCAGGGACTCCTGCAAGGTGCCTGGAGTTCCCGCCAGCTGTGGAGTTCAGGCCTTCAGCAGGCCAAGCCAAGCCCGGGTGGACAGGAGGCCTTGGGAGGAAACAAGCCCCCAGGCCTGCCAACTCCCCGTGCGTCAGAGTGTTTCCTGGCCGCCATTCTCTACCCAGACCTTCTCCCCTCCTGCAGGGTCTTGTCCCCCTCCTGTGTAAATAGCAGGGTGCTGAGCAGGTTTGGAAAGGACCTTTCAGGGCTGAGCAGTGCCCCAGTAAGTGCTGCCGAATGAATGAAGGAGTGAATGGAGGACGGTCCTTCTGTGGCCTAGGCTTGTGGCCTAGGTTGCTCCAGGACGTGCTGGGTGCAGGGTGCACTCTCCTCTGTGCTTATAAAAAGGGGCCAGGAAAGTCCCTCCTATTCCTCAGAGCTCTGCCCACGCGGCCCCAGGGCCTTTCCCAGCAGCAGGGGAGGGCACCTGGTTCTCCCTCTCCCTCCTGTCATAAATGCCAACTGAAGTTCTAGACTAGCCGAAAGAAGAGCCTGGCCGAGGGCCTTGCAGGGACGGCCGACAGGCCCTGGCTGGCACTGGGGCCTGACTAGCCAGAAAGCCAGAGTTACGAGTTGTTTTTATAGACTATTAGCCCTGCCTCCCACGTCCAGAGGAAGGGCTCTCAGGCTGTTTGGGGGATGACAGTTCCACTCAGGCCTCAGGCAGCCTTTTTTCCACGGCTGTCTGCGGAGGCCTGGGGGAGGGCGACAGAAAAGGCCACGGGAATCTCAGCTACCACTCCCCTGAGCAGGCCAGTGGCTACATGCCTGGACTCCACAGCAGGGTGAGGAGAACGGTCCCACCGTCTGCCAGTGATGCTGGGAGGGAAAGTTCTGTCTTCTAAGACACAAGTGCCCCCATTCTCCCTGGTGACCACATCTGAGTCACTTATGGTACTGAAGGGGGAGAAGACATGGTGACTTCCCTAGCAAAACTCAGAGATTGATTCTCCCTCCAAATCCTTTTCAGATCTGAAAGCTGCAGACCTTGCCCCTGGCCCATTGTGACCGGGGGACTTGGCCCAAGAAGGCTGGCCCTGGGGTACCAGACTCCCCACGCCCTCTGCTATCTTGGCAGTAGGGAACCCTTTGCCTTTTGACAAATGTTTTGAACTTTCCTGTCAGCTCCTTGCACAGTCACTCTTCTGTGTGACCACGCTGGTGTGTCAACACAGAATCAGCTCTGGAGAGCTCTATAAAGGGCCCCAGACCTCGCTGTCTTTTCCTAGCCTGAGGGGGCCCCGCCCCACTCTCTTCCGTCTCTTCCCCACCCCCAATTTTTTATTTTCATTTTTTTTAAAAGCCACTTCTGCTTCCTTCGTTTTTTTTGCAGCTGCAGCGAGAGATATAGTAAAGCTACTGTATAGGATTTTGAAAGGAGGGCCGCTGAGAGCTTTCCAAGCTCCATACAAGCCGGTTATTCTCTGGCTTGTTTTCTTTGGCTTCGGGTTAGCAGCACAGAATGAGTCAAACAGTATTAACTTTCAATAGGGAAGTGGTGTGGTCAACCAGAGCTGTTTGCGGCTAGATTGTGAAGATAGGTAGGGCAGGTAATGAAGAACAGCCCATAATACTGCTCAGAGAAGGAGGGAGGCAGCCTCGTCAGAAACACTCAAACAATTAAGTCAACAGAACTCACACCATCTTTTTCAGTTGGCTGAGGAATTCACACTACGGTCTGTGGCCGGCCAAGCCACGCTAGGGCTGGGACAATTGAACACTTTGTAGGTTTAAGGATGTCTTTTTTTTTTTCCTTTTAATGTTGCCAAAGTCATGGGAAATCTAGTTAGGAAGATTTCCCCTACGGTGGCATGTCACTCTTCCTGGACCTTTGTTCATCTCTTCCTCAGCTTGGGGTATTCACTGATGTACTCTCCCTCCCTCCCAACACCTGCCCCGGCCCCAGTCATCATCTCACTCTCCCAATTTGGTGCTCTGATCACAGTGGGGCACAGCTCTCCTTCTGGAAGGTAGAAGATGATGCTTTGAAGGCAATTGCTCTCACAGACATTGAAACATACTTTTAGGAAATGAAAAGAACCTTGAAAATCGCTAAATCCCTCTTCCTCTCCTGCAGATGAGGAAACAGAGTTTCTGAGAGGAAATGGGACGCACTGAGCTTCCTGGAGGAGGTGGGGCCAGAATCCAGGACTGGGCTCTCTTGGGCAGCTCCCTTGCCAGGGCTCAGGATTCCTTTTAGAGCTCAACTGAACTCCAAGAACAACCCAACCCTCAAGACTCAAATTTCTGTAGTTCCCAGTTCTTTCTCCCTGCACGAGGTACCTATTTATTTTGAGACTGGCTGAGTTACCCAAGGAATGGAATGGGTCTCTCTAGCATGTCAGTAAATGAACAGGACAGCAGTCTGGCCTGTGGAGCTTTGGAAGAGTCTTACCTCCAAGCAGTTGCAGTTTTTAAAACTGGCACCAAGTCTCAGGGGTATAGCATTTCACGACCTTGAAAGCTAACCCAGATATCTCCAGAAAGCACCATGTATAAAGAGCCATGGGGAACTCAAGGGTTAAGGCCCAAGGAGCCAGCAAGTTGCCATGTGGTCTGCCCCATTTCCCTTCTGTTCCCAAGTGGCTGTTCCACTATAGAGTGTTTCCATAGAAAGTACATGGAATAATAGAGTTGTAGTAAAAAAAATCATATTTGGTCTTGTCAAAGAACATACATTCAGATAAAACTCAACTCTCAATTGTTGGTCAAGGTTCCTTCCTCCGTTTCTCACATTTTTAAAGAGCATATAGATGTAGGTAGGCCAAGGAAATTAAAAGATATTCTAATGAAAAAAGGTAAAATTTCTGAAAACTATGGATTCATAGTGATGGACGATTTATATTTCCCTATTTTTTCTCTACAATTTTCTTCTCATAAGTCCTGAAAGATACAAGATGATATCTATCTTCAAGAAACTAATAATTATCATATTTAAGATCCCTAAAATTTCTGTGTAAAACATGCAGAATGGTAATAGTAGCTTTGTATTACTATTTTCTAGAACATTGCTATTACCTAGCTGAAAGATTATTTAAACTACACTTTGACATAACCTATCTCAATTTCTGCAAAACAATCTATGCAGTGATTTTGCAGAATTCATATCATTATTTTATCTTATAGACAGACACACACACAACACACACACACACACACACACACACACACACACACTCCAGAAGCTTCATTGAGGGATAACAGGAATCAGTTAGATGCTAGGGCCTTGGCAGGGGACACAGCAACATGGGTACTTACTGTTCAGTTAAGAAATGTAGCTGGGCCTGGTGGTGCATGCCTGTAATCCAAGTGACCCGGGAGGCTGACCCGGGCAACTTAGTGAGACCCTGTCTCAATTAAAATATAAAGAACTGAGGGTATGGCTCAGTTGTAGAGCATCCCTGGGCTCAATCCCCCATAACGGGGGGTGGAAAAAAGGAGCTACAATTTGATTAAACTTTTCATGTTTGGAAAAAGATCATGTCTCCTTCTCTGAAGCAGAACAATAGGTTACCCCAGTTGTGCTTCAATATTTGGAGTTTCCAATAGGTAGAGTGAAAGGAGCGGGGGGGGGGGGGGGGAGAGAGAGAGAGAGAGAGAGAGAACCCTTATTATACTATGTCCCAAGGGCCCAATTTGTGGGGATTCTTTTTCTCTTTTAAATAACTTGGCAATGGCAAAATTTTGACCCCTACTTGGGCAGGATTCCACTGGATTCCCTGGTAAGTGCTGTGGGACCAGGGAAAAGGAGCTGCCTATGTCCCTGGCATGAGCTTTAATGATGACAATTAATATTTAAGGGGCACGTCTGTGCCTAGCACATGTCCTTATAGGTATTACTTCATCTTCATTCAATCTGCACAAGAATTCCCAAGACAGGAATCCCATCTTCCTGGGTTCACATTTGCAGAGCTGACTTGGGGAGGTCGGTCTGGTTATGATGGAGAGGTGAGAGGGCGGCCAGCTTGGGATCGTGGTCCTCAGCTGCTGCAGGTCCAGGTGGCCCCTCAGTTTCTAGTTAGTCCTCACATTCCCTCAGGGCAGATATCAGGAAGCCCATTCTACAGATGAAGAAACTGAGATGTGCAGCCCGTAAGCAGCAGGGATCAGACCTGAGAGCTAGGTTGTCAGGTTCTGATCTCCTCTCCCTAAAGCTCCATGGGGTTCCCCCCTGAGGTGCTGAGCTATGCCTGCAAGTCAGGTCAGGCAATAGTGAAAGATGTTGCTCCTTAGTTCTCAAAAAGGAGTGAATTAGAAATACCATAAAACCACTCAAAGGTAAGAGAAAATAAGATGCCAGGAACAAATCCAAAAAGGGCCATAAATTTATACAGTACTTAAGAACTGACTGACTTCAAATGTTTACTTTTTATCTCAAATGACCAGAAGATGACTTATAAACCATGGTGAACAAAAACAAAAGCAAAAATCAGGAAAGCACATAAAATGTCCAATGTTTGCCAGTTCAGTATAGGAAAGTACGCGGAAAGATTTCAATAACAGCAAGAGCTTTAGTCAATACTTGCTTTAATGGAACCTGAGTGTACGTAAGTCATGGAAGCACCAAATTAATGCATTGCCATTAACTGGCTTTATAGGGGTCTAGGGAGTTGCAGATTAATTCCACTGTGTTGCTTTAAAAAAGGCAAACAGAAAAGAATAATGCTTCGGGTACTGAAGTCCTTTCCCTTTTTTTTTCCCTCTCCCCCCACCCCTTCTATCTTGGCTTTCACCTTTGGAAGTAAATCTGGAATATTTGCTATAGACTGGAGTGAACATTCCCAGTGATGCCGCATAGCTGATGTGTAGAACTTGATGAAAATCGTACTATGAAAAAGGCATTTCCTGTCCCACTAGATGTGTGTTGCTGTGTGACTGACAAGCCAGCTTGGCACACACGAGCAGGTGACACCTGATGATTCCCTTCCCTGATGCAACATTTCAAACTTTCACAGCCAAAAGCAAACCTCCTGAAAGAATGTTTTTTGTTTATTTGGTACTATTTATTTGAACCCAGGGGCACTTAACCACTGGGTTACAACCCCATCCCTTTTTGAGACAGGGTCTCACTAAGTTGCTTTTGGGCCTCTCTAAGCTGCTGAGACTGGCTTTAAACTTGAAATCCTCCTGCCCTCAGCCTCCCAAGTCACTGGGATTATAGATGTGCACCACTGAGTCCTGTCAAAGAATTGTTTTTATAGGAAACACATAGAAAGAACAGGGGAACTCAAAAATTGCAAATTAGCTCAGATGAACTTAAACACAGATAAGGATGTAGGTTCACCTAATTTAAGTAAAGCTTCTGGAGTGTTTGTGTGTGTGTGGGGGGGGGGCGCGCACGCGTGCGTGCACATGGACAGTAATGGTAGAGCTCTAAAGAGACCCAGTGGATCAACTCCTTACTAAGGTCTTTCATAGCTACCTGGCTTATAAGAAAAAATACAAGCCTTGGGGAAAACTTTAAAATATTTTCAAAATGAAAAATGCAAAGTGTCTAGGGGATGAACCAAATTCAAAAATCCATCCAAAAGCAGAGAAGCAGACACATATGCTATGAAGCTGTGACTGCCAATCACAATCCATCAGCAAGCTGTGGGTCCACCTATCTCTACGCAGTAAAGGAGCCTGCCCACCCCTGGAGGGATGGGACACAGAGGTCACAGGCAGCAGATACAGCTGCTGTGCATGAAAGGAAGAGGCTGCATCATGTGCATTGCTTTAGGAACCCAAAGGGTGGCTAACCATGTTTCTATGCCTGCACAGCTTAGCCGTATGTGGCTGGAGGTCTCAGGCACGGCGGGAAGACATGCTGCACTGGCCTAGCACAGTCGGCCCTCCATATCTGTGAGTGTCGCATCTGTGGATTCAATCAATTTGGATTGAAAATATTTGGGGGGCAGGGAATCACATCTGTATTGAACATGTGCAGACTTTTTTTCCTTCTCATTATTCCCTAAGCAATACAGCATCACATCTATTTATACAGTACTGACATTGTTAAGGCACTATAATAATCTGGATATGAATGGAGCAGACCAGGAGAGTGTAAGAAGGTTCTTACACTTACATTCTAGTATGTGTTGTATGCACATACTAGGCCATTTATATAAGGAACACCAGCATCCTCGGATTTCGGCATCTGGATGGGTTCTGGAATCCATCCTGAGGTCACCAGGGGAGGATCTCCCTAAGAACCCTGCCTTTGCATGCAGTAGTGAGGAAGGAAGGCTTCTCCAGCAGGATCATGTGCATATGGAAAAGGACCCACATGTTTGATTTCAAATACCCACTTTTGATGCTACTCAGACATGATTTTTCCCCTGAATTCTTCACAAAGTGCCACATCTGGGGGCAAGTCTATTTTACCCATTAGGGACTTAGGAATAGTACCCAGAGAGTTTCAAGGGCCCATATATACACAAGAAAAGAAATTTTACTGGGTCTAAATACAAAACAAAAAATAAAACAAAAAAAATTTAAGTTTTATAAATGTTTAATTAAATGTTAAAAAATACAACATTGTAGCAACTTCACCCATTTTTAAATCTAGGATTCATAGATCTTTTTTTGTTTAGAGTGTTCTCATTTCCAAAAGGATTCTAAGACTAAACATAAACAACAGCTGACCTCTTCTGAACACTTATGGTGTGCCAGATAGGGCTGTAGGCAGCCCACAGAGGCTGTGGCCTTGAGCTTCTCAGCCCCAAGACATTATGGCCACCGTCACTGTTGTACAGAGGCTCGGCTGGACCAGATCTCACCCAGGAGCTGGCCCCCCAGAGTCAGCAAGTGAGAACATGGGAATCTCAACCCCTGGTCATAATCCCTTGTTGGTGGAGAAATCAGGGCCACAGGAAATTAAATGAATGACTCTTGGCCAGAAAATTTCAAAAACAAATCACAAAGCCCTTTCAAAAATGTACAGCAAAAAGTGATACCTGAGTATGGCGTGGGTGTGTTGGGGTTTGCCTGATGTGACGCAGGTTGACATTGCCCAGGGAAGAGGGCTTAGAGGCTATGCCCTGAAAGGGGCCCAGTTTGTGGGAATCCATGACTATTTTGTTGACAATATTTTGTTACCCCTTTTGAGAACTAATTTAGAGATTATCTCGTCCCATTGCCTGGTTTGACCAAAGAGGAAAAAGAGGACTAAAGTACTTAAGATAATTGCCCAAGTTCACACCCACAGGTCTGGTGGCGCCATGTGAAAACCCAGGTCCCTGGGGTTCAGCATCCAGAAATATTTTTAAGCATTTTAAGATTAAGGAACGGAAGCCTAAATGTAGACAGGATTTTTTTTTCTTTTTTCTTTTAACACATCATAATAAATTCTAACAAGGACTGCAATATGTTAGTTTAGATCTCAACTTCCCTGGTATGCCATTCAAAGTATGATATAGTTTTACCATGATCGGGCGGAAAGAATGGAAAGTGGTATCACAGGAATGGTTCACGTTTCATTTCACATCTTCTTTCTCCTCTCTCTGCCTGCACTATAGACTGAGAGGGCACCTAGAGCATTTCTTTGGGTTCTTCCTGGGACCTGAAAGGAATTGTTTTTCTTCCTTTTCATAACAATACAAATGTCACCTAAAATAATCTTGGTGGCTTCTGTATAAGATGAGTGGTCCCCAAACTCCTGGGGGCAGAAACAGATTCCCTTCAGGGTCTTCTCACGGACCCATTTGCCCCTGGGGTCCTTTCAGACCTCCACAGGAATCAAACTCTTTTTTGGTCCAATTTGATACCACCAAAAGAATGAACAGGAAGAGATCCTAAAATTCATGGGAAACACTTAGGCATGATTATTATTGATGTCTTGAAAACCGCCTTTGCTGAGCCTTCAGGTAGTTGGGAAGTACCAGGGCGAGGTCCCCAGAAACCTTTCAGAGTGGGTGGAGGGAGGGGAGCGGGCCCAGCTGGTTCCTCTTCAGGGACCCCTCCGTCCTTCTCCTACTGCATATTTGGGAGACAGGGATGAAGAAGTATTTCCTTTTTCCTTGGTGGATCAAGATCTCATCTAGAAAGAACTGATGTCCAAATCCGAGGGAAGAAGGAGTGAGCAGAACCCTGTTCACACCCAGGAGACTCCCGGTGAGCGGTGCAGGTGTGAATCCTGAGATGGCAGACCTATGAACCTGTCGGAAACTTCGATAACCAGCTGGAAGCAGAGAGCGGACAGGCTCTCTGTGCTGGCAGGACGGGCGTGCGCACGCGTGCCCCACCAAGCCATGCGCTAAAGGGAGAAGGCGGCCCTGCTGGTCACGTGCCTCGCCTTCTTCTTTCCAGGGTACCCACTGCAGGGTCCATGCTATGTGCTGCTCTGGGTTAGGTCCCCACAAATGCGCATCCCCAAGCAGAGCTAGGGGACATGCGGCATCAACAACCAGCACATGTGACCACAGTGGCAGCGTCTGTGTGTTAGGGGCTCCTCTGGGGTGCATGTCACTCCAGCCCCACCTGGAAGAAGACACCAATTCCTTCCTCACAAAGTAACAACTGCAAAATGGCAGGGTTCTATATCCGTGAAGAAAACCATATGTGAACCAGACCTGTATTGGCAGGCCTAATATAAAACACAGGCATCACCACACAGTAAGCTCAAGAAACAATCCGCACAGTCCTTCAGGACGATCAGGGGCATCTGTGGACTCCAGAGTCTGCACTTCTCAGTTTCGTTTCTGGCTTATTAGTTGGACCTCGGCAAGGTCCTCAATTTCTTTCTGTTTTAATTTTCTTATCTATTCTTCCAAAGATTACACACATCAATATGCATGGAGTACTCTGAACAGTGTTGGGCACATAATTAACACTGTCTAATATTAGCTGTTATTGTAACTGATTTTATTTTTAAGAGAAAATAATATTTGGAAGAAGTACTGTATGTTACCCAATCACGAGAACAATTCATAAACACACTCGCCCCACAGTTTTCTGCCTATCTCTAGTGTTTTAAGTCCATCGCCACTCCACAACACACTCGTCATCTCTAAAGATCCTACTCCACGGGCAGGTAGATGCAGTACAACACAGACAATAGGTTTGCCATTTCCTTTTCAAGTCAGAGATTATGAGCACGACATCATCTCAGTAAAGTACTTAAAAATGTCACTGGACAGCGCGGGGCTAAGCCCTTGGTTTGACCTATTTTAATGAAAACTCTCTATAATAAAAGATTAATCAGCAAGATGGACACTCTGGAAAGTTCTCCAAAGTTTTAAGGAATGGCTCCGCCTTGCTATCTGTTTGCGTGAGTCTCAAGAGCTCCCACAGAGCGCAGTCACTGTAAAGGTCTCCTTTACCCCGGGGTGTAGGTAGCCCCAGAAATGGCCAGTGCTTGCTTCAGTGACCTCTTGAGAGTTTCAATAATGTTTCTCAGTGTTCCAGATGTAACAGATATCTGACCAGACAGGTGACGGCTGCCCAGACCACACCAGGGTGGCCCCCTGCAGGCCCCTCGGCGCCCCAACCGTTGGCTCTCCTTAACCTCCCCCCAGCAGAATATCGCCTCCATCTCAGGGAACCACACCATGCGTTCAGATTATTTGTGAAATACCTGCAGAGAATGTCCTCTGGCATCTCATCATGAACATAGAGTCACTAACTGCAGACACGGCAGAGAGAGCTGAAGCTTTTCCACTGGATCCCAGAAATAGGAAGACTACAGAAAATTACTCTTCTATATTCTTTTCCTGAAAAACCCTTTGGCTGTATCTTTTGTGCTTAAGCTATCTGTCTATACATTAATGAGCCCCCAAGAGTCCCACCTACCCACGGGAAACTCCTCTGCTTATAAGAACCCGTTAGCTGATGGTGCTTTTTCTCCATAATAAACTCAGTTTTTCAATAATTACTAATTTCTATATTGCTCTGAGATGTGGGGGAAAAAATCCCATGGAATGTGTAGAAAACATGTTTTGGACTTATTCAGTGGCAGACCAGTTACTGTAAAAAAACAAGTCACCACGTGAAATGGAAACCACTTCCAATTTTCTTTGGAATACACCTTGTACTACAGCATCACCACCGAAAACCAGGCGAGGGGAGGGACGCATCTAGTCACCCAGCGGTGTGCCCAACAGATTGACTGCGCGCCCTTCTCCATGCTTTGTCCTTGACTCAGTTACCTGGATGGCAGGTGAGCGAGGGGAGCCTTCCCTTGGGACTTTTGCACAAACCCTGCAAACTGAAGGCTCTGAGGCTACATTTCTAGACAACCTCAGGGCCGGGACCAATTGAAAACTCATATTAGCCACTTGCTCAGTTCAAGGGTGAGGATGCCAGGATCAGGGGCGTTCCTAAGAGATGATATGCGAACCAGATGCAGTGGCAAATGCCTGTATCCCATTGGCTGAAGCAAGAGGATCGTGAGTTCAAAGCCAGCCTCAGCAAAAGCTAGGTGCTAAGCAACTCAGTGAGACCTTGTCTCTAAATAAAATACAAAATAGGGCTGGGGATGTGGCTCAGTGGTTGGGGTGCTCCGAATTCAATCCCTAGTACCACCATCCCCCCTGCAAAAAAAAAAAAAAAGAGAGAGAGAGAGAGAGAGAGAGAGAAAGATGATGTCTGAGACTGTCCTGGGGATGGGGAATGAACCGGAGGACTGATGGCTAAGAATCCAGGGTTAGTGTCAGGGCTCCTGTTCTAATTCTGACTCATCACCATTTCTTTTAGGCTGAGGCTGATCACAGCATTTCTCTGGGGCTGCATGCCCTTAGCTTTGAGTGTTTATCTTGGTGGCTCCCTAACATCCCTTCTAGCTCCCAGAGTCTGTGATTTTGAGAAACTAGAGAACTTTGCAACACTATTCAACCTGGTGCATGATGCCAAAGCTGTTCTGCCAGAATGGCACAGAATTCACACTCATCATCCTGGAGGAGATGGGGTGGTCTTAGTAATCCACAGACCTGACACCAACTCAGGCCCCAAGGCTCACGCAGAGTCCTCCCTGCCCATTACATTCAAGCCACTGTGAGTGGAACTCCATCCAAGAAGCAGCCCCCTCCCTGAATCAAGATGTTCAACCAGGAAGGACAAGAGGCTCATGAGAACCAGCAGACAGACAGCCGGCTCTGGCTCCACAGGGCACAGAGAAAAGTCAGTGTCTCCCAAGTTGCCCTGGGAGTCTGTTTGCATTTGGCTTTTTTAATAGAACTCTCATGTGAAATTTGAGCCTGTCTACCTGGGGCTAAAACACCTCTTCATATCATACTTATCCTTATTTCCACCCATTTAATTTTCCCCTAGACCCCAAATTCCATTTGGCAGGAAAGACTATGCACAAATTGGTGCCTCTCAGGAGCAGATCTCTTCTGTTCAAAGGGCCCTTCTCCTTCACTGTTCTTAAATTATAAAACAGCAGGGGCCATGTAAACTGTAACGCAGGCGGCCCGTTACAATATGGAGATGTATTTTTCCCTTTTGACTGCCAATTCTTAAAAGTCGGAGCAGCCACTCTCTGTTTGCTGAAGTTGAACGACTTCATCAGGTCTTTGCAGGAAATGTAACAGGAAATGCTGGCAGTGGAGTAAAACCAGCCTTTTTACGCATGAGAGAGTAACAGGCAAAGAGGGCACATCAGGGGTTCCCCAGCATCGGCGGGTCCACAGCCCCTGAATGGCCTTCCTGAGTCTATTCACCGCAGTTTCCTCTAGCCCTACACCTTGCCCGCTGCAGGCCTGCTTCCTCTGTGGTCCTCTGTGGACAGCCTGGCCCTTTGGTGTTGTCACGTGTAATGCAGGGTCCCTATTGGCCTTCAGCTAGCCACTCCTACTCTGGAAACCCGGAGGTGGTGCCACAGTGGTTCCTGGGTTGTGTGACAACTATATGGTCCCACAACTTTGGTCTGCTGTTTACATACACAGAGGAATCAGGGGTGTTGTCAGCCCTAGGGTTCCCCGACTCTGGGCAAGGCCAGGCAGCCTCTATGGGCTTCAAGAGAAAGGCCAAGAGACCCTCCAGGGAGAGCAGAGGTCAGAAGTGCAGGGGAGGGGACCTGTGCTGGAGCTGGGGGCCGTCCCTGGGGGCTGGGGCTCTCTGCAGGCTCCACCACTCAGGACAGGGGAAGGGGGAGGTAGGCAGGGGAATGGTCTAACGGGGCGTGGGGGTGTGGCCAGGACTGCAGGGAAGGCCACCACGTGGCGGGTCCCCCCAGGGGGCTCTGAAGAGCTATAGCAGAGAAGCCCTCCGGGGTCCTCCTATTTCCCAAGCCCTTTCCCTGCACCAG
This sequence comes from Callospermophilus lateralis, assembly GCF_048772815.1. NCBI lineage: Eukaryota > Metazoa > Chordata > Mammalia > Rodentia > Sciuridae > Callospermophilus > Callospermophilus lateralis. Next base: position 9,364,253 of record NC_135314.1, on the reverse strand, counting down.
GCACATCGTTTCGTGTGCTCTGACAAAGGCACGCTCATTCTCCTCCCCATTTGGCAGATGGGGAAACAGGTTCAGAGAGGCTCTGAGACCTGGTGAAGGAAGAAACACTTCACCCCGGAGCCCAGACTCTCAACTATTCTGCCCACCCCCTGGCCTCCTGCATCGCAGCCTCTGGGGACAGGAGGCAGTCCCATTTCTCAGTATCCCCAACTCTGAGAAGAGGGCATTAATGTCACGCCAGGGACCTGGTATGGCTTGGGACGTGCAGGGGCTGAACCAGGGCTCCAGTCGGCCCACAGACATAGACCCATGGCCTAGTCTTAGGTCCTGGGCCAGGGTGTGGCTCGGGAAGAGAGTGTTACTCTGTGTTTACTCAAAGATAGTCATTAAGTCACTGTGAAGAAATCTTTTCCGCAGACTAAACAACCCCACTCCTTTTTTAAAAGCTTTCCTCACAGGAGCTATTTTTTGGTACCATCTTCTATATTTACTGGTTTCCCCCAGGCACTCCTCTACCCTCCTATTCTCTATTTTAAACAATCCTGTAGTGGGATTTTCATCTATGCCAGAAAAAAGAAGAGGCTCATTTTCAGAGTTTTCATCTCTGGCTTTAACAAATTAATGAAAACAGGCATGGTTGGTGGTCAGCCCCTTCTGGTCCACTTTGACCCTCAGGTCTTTTTTTTTTTTTTTTTTTTTGTCTACCCTGTACCTGACCAATCTTCTATTCATTGTTTGTTTCTGATAATACTGAACTTCACTTACTGTTGAGGAACTTGTCCTTAGTCTCATTCAGCTCTAAAATGGTTCCAACGTGCACTTGAGTCAGCTAAATTTCCTTTTGACCTCTAAAAGCATGATTCAAAAACAGCCCAGTGCCCAGAGACAACATCAGAAGTGAATATGTTGACAATGAAATTCCTTCTCTCTGTAGGGCCCTGACATCTCCCTGGGTGGGGGGGAGACTGAAGCCACAGACTGTGAGACACAGCGGGTTCCTGAGTGCACCAGGCCAGAGAGTGTACCGACCCCAAGGGGGCCCACTTACTTCGGGGTTCTCGGGGTCCATCCACTGTGATTTTGATGGCTCTGTGGTAGGTGGCTACTTGCGGTGGGTTTGTGAACACGGTGATGGTCAGAGTGAAGCTCTTCCCTGTTGGGACACAAAACAGAATGAAAAGAATGAGGGGTGGCCGAATACGTCTGTGGGGTAACCGATCATTCACTAACGCTCTCCAGCTCTCAGGGGAGAGGCGGGCGCTTCAGGCCAGGCTAGGGTCCCCAGGCGGGTCTGCTTTGCTGTGTCTGGGATGCACACCTCTGGCATCGGTCCAGGTGCAGCTACAGGGCTCTCCGTTGCTCACCAGCCAGCAAACAGGCTCCAGGGTGAGGCTCCAGGGATCACAGAGTCGGACTGGCAGCTCTCCGCCCCTGTCCCTCATCTCCACCCATCGCCCGCCCCGATTATTTATAAAATCAGGGTGAAGAGGAACAGAAGGAACTGCATCTTTCCCTCTGTTTGCACATGTCAGGATTAGAAGACAGAATTCTAAATCTGAGGATATGCTCAGTTAGAACTACTCTGTCTTTTTAGATATTAATTGCTGGTTGGCTTTAAATATTATTTGTAAATACCCAATGTTATCAGGGACACTCATGGGATTGTCTAGAATGAAATTCATGGCCAGTAAATGAGCTTAAGGATACATAAACGACAGACCAAGGTGCAGTAAGCACTGGCATAGATACACAGGTGGAGAACCTTGCACACGCTTTACCTGCACTTAGAAAAGGTGAGCGCACCTTCATTGTTTAAACACAATTCTTCCCGGACAAGTGACTTGGGGGATGGATTCTGGGTGTGAATTCTGTCTGGACCTACGGCAAGTCCTCAGGCCTACACAGCTTTGGGCCTCAGTGTGCTTGCCTGGAAGGTGGGGACACAAAACTTCTACCTTCTAGGGTTCCGGGGAGGACAAAGGAGCTCGTGTCAGCCAAACCATGAAAACAGTGACTGTTACAGGCGGTCAAAGGTGTGCGTGTGTGTTGTGTGTGTCTTCTCTGTTGCTCAGAGTCTAACATTTGAACCCATATCTAAGTGCAGTTCTTCAATTAGCACAATTTCTCTTAACCGTGCAGCAGAAACAGGACCCATATAAATGAAAGGAAAACAAGCCACGCCCATCCCCCAAGTCATGCATCATTTTAAAACTCAGCTCATCTTCCTCCCCGACGTTAGGGAGAGGGAATATTTTCAGTTGTCACGCTTGTTTCCATAGAAGGGAAGGCCACGGAAAACTGCTCCAGGGCCACCGCGAGCCAGGGACCCCTCAGGAGGCGCCTCCACCTAACGTTCCCCAAGGACGTGGATCCACCTCCTGACCCCACACATGAGGTGGCGCCTGTTTTGCCTCAAAAGACCCTGTGGACCACGGCAAGGTGGCCAGGAGACGCTGTCCCCCCTGCCCCCAGCTGCTTCTCCTTTGGGAGAGTCTTGTCGAACTTTAGAGCCTCGCCACCATCAGATGTGACGGTGACACTCCAGATGGTGTCCTGCACTGGCATCCAGTAGCTCTGGAGGAACAGAGGGCAGAGGCTCTGGCTGGGCCGGGCAGGAGGCGCAGGACGGCGGCGGCACGGAGGTCCCTTGCTCAGTCGCTGCTGGCTGAGAAGACGTCAAGGGGCAGCAGCGGCATCCCCGCAACCCCCTGCTGGGGAAGACACTTCCTCCAGGCCCCACGGTCAGTCTGTCCCTCCTCATTAAGAACCCATGAAGGTCACGACCATATCATCAAGATGCACTCTCAGAGCCAGCTTCTAGAATCTTCCCCACTGTAGGGCCCGAGGGGTCTCTGTCACCCTGCCACATCCCCAGCCACTCAGGAGTTGCTGCTTGAGACCCCCTGCCTTTGGAGTCCGCTGGCACTGGCTGCCAGCGCTCCAGGTGGCCTCCCCTGCGGGGGGGGGGGGCGCAGTGTGCTCTGTGGTGTTTCCAGCAGCTTATAAGCCCTCTCCCCTTCCTTTACCCAGGGCCTGGCTCCTGGAGGACAGGGACCACGCATGCTGCGTACCCGGCAGGCGCCACTGAAGAGAACTGGGAAAGGGGGATGTGGGAGGGGCTGCCGGGGAGAGGGATGGGGCACCAGCAATGGCAGTGACACTTCCCAGTCCTGAGAAGGCCTCGGGTGCTGGAGGGAGAGACGGGGCAGTCGGCTCCTCCACGGGCGAGAGCCAGGAGGCCGGGCACCTGCCCAGCCCATCCCGGCTCCCCAGATCTCAGCTCCCCGGCCTACTGAGCCAGGAGGCTGGGGGGCGCCATGTGACATGCAGATGTCACACTCTCCAATCGCCACCCATAGGCCCCAGACACCGCAACTGCTTCCTCTGTCACCGATGGCTCTGGCACTTCATAGGCTTCATTCCCCAGGGCTGCAACGATGAGCAGCCACAAACGGGTGGCTTAAAGCAACCTGCACGTATGGCCCACAGCTCTGGGGCCAGTGGAAAGCCACGGCGTGGGCAGGGCTGTACATCCCTCCAAGGCGCTGGGGGACCTTCCTGCCTCCTCCTGGCTGCTGGTGGCTGCCAGCGCTGCTCGGCAATCCCTGCTCCCCTTCACGTGGCTGTGGCCCATCTCCCTCTCCTGGTCAGGACGGCAGTCATGGACTTGGGCCCTGCCCAGGCCAGCACACCTCACCTGAACTGGATGACGCCTGTGAAGCCACTGTTTCTAAATGAGACTATTTTGAGATTCCAGGCAGATGTGAATTTTTAGGGATGCTGTTCAACACAGCAGCAACTGTCGTAAGGGTTCGTTTTGCCCTCTGCAGTCTTGCTCCTACCCTGGTCCTCCCATGGCTGTCCTATCCACGATTTCCTAAATGACATCAAAGAATGTGCTCAGCACATTGACATTTTCAGGTCTGTGTAGAGCTTACGACTTTTCAACACTCGCCCATATGGCATTTCATTTGGTATTCACAATAACCTCATGAAATAAACAAGGTAGACTTTGATTAACAGATAGCCAAGCTAAGACTCAGAGAAGTTAAGTAATTTTCTCAAATTCACACAGCTCCCACATAGAGCAGAATCCCCAAGATTTACTCTCACTGTTCTTTGTGTTATTGTTGCCGTTGTCATAAATCTCCATCTGCAAACCAGGACAAGGCATCCAAACTCATGGTACTCTACTGCTATTCCAAAAATGGAGGATTGTTCTTGTGACTAATGTACATAAACTGTCCTGTGAACCTGGAAGACTGTGAACCTGGGTTAGGGTTGAAAAGCAGGTTCTTTGTGGTTGCATTTGGGCTTCCAGCTGCTGAGCCCTTCTGAGGAGCCCTGGGTAACCTGGGCAGCCTACCGAGGAGGGAAATTCAACCAAAGTGGGGGTCTGCCAAATCACTGCTCGTCATCCTAAGTCTCACATTCTGTGCCGCCATCCTAAGTGCAGTCACAGGGAGTCCACCCCCCAGCAAGGCGGGGTCCTCTCTGCGAGGTGTCTGGTCCACCCAGCAGGTGACCTGTAGTCCTGGCACCACGGCCGCTGTCTGCAGTTGAGTAGGTACGAGGACATCTGCTCATTATCTCACAGTCGGGGTGACTGTCTACTCACAGGCAACTGGTGTTTCTCTGGGGTGAAAGCCCTGCCTTCCTCTTCCTGTGTCTTCCTGGGGCCAACCCGGCATGCCCTTGACAATGGGCTCCAGGTAGCCACTGGGCATGGCTGCCCGAAGCCCGCGCTCCGCCCAGTGGCCCCCGGCTGCCGAGATGCAGCCCTTCTTGGCCAGCACCTGCAGAAGTGGGCGCTGCCCCCCGGAGCACACCTGTCATTAGCCAAATTCCCTCATTAAAGCGACCTGCGGGCCTGGTATTTCAAGTGCGTGGGTGTGGGCAGCAAGAGACTCTCAAGTGTTTTTCTCAGCAAGTTGCAGCCAGAATAGCAAGAAGTCTAAGGGCGGCAGAAGCCAGGCTGGCTGCAAAACAACACTGGGCAACATCGGGGGCTGAGGGCCAGGCTGTCCCACGTACTTACCCACAACCTAGCAGGGCCCCGTCCCCAGCTCCCAGGCCTCAAGACCAGCAGAGGCTTTGGCTCCAGGGCTGCCCCGCGGGTGCTGCTGAAAGGGGGAGCCTGTGGCTGGAGGGGCAAGCTACGGGAGCCGCAGCACAGGCACCAAGGAATGGGACACACAGAGACCCTCCTTCTCCTGCTCACAGACGCCTGGCCAAAGCAGCAGCAGCCCTTCTGGCCAGGCTTGCGTCAGGAGGACAATAAGAAGCAGCAGGACTGAACAAGAAGGTGCAAAGAAGGGACAGGGGAGGGTCGGGTTGTCCTGACTTAAGTGTGGAAGCCCAGAGAGACAATCCCTTCTTATCTAACCCGTGGAGGTAGAAAAACAGGGTGACAGCTAATAGTGCAGACTCCCAAGTTGAACCACCTTTGTTCAGAAATGCCACTTGCTAGCTGTGTGGCCTTGGGCCAGTCACCTCACCTCTCTGGGGCCTCAGCTTTGTCATCTGTAAGAGGGAAGATGACAGTCTTTCCATCTCAGCCTCGTTATGCAGGTAAAATGAACATGGACGTGAAAGCAGGGCACCGAGCAGTTCTCAGAAAACATCAGGAAAATTATTAAAGAGATGGCAAATGTTATTTCACAACCATGGAGCTGGGAGAGCTGGCATGGCGAAGAGCGGATGAACGGCCGTGCACATCGGATGTGTGCCTGTGTGTCCAGCAGGTGATGGAGCTGCTACCAGGCCCAAGTTCAACTCGAACTTCAAGTTCAAGTTCACTTCTGCCTCACCAGCTGGCAGCCTTCATAAGGTGCAACTGCGACTGGCTGGTTCGCTACATAAACAAGCCCGGCCACGGCAACAAGTGTTGTCTCCCTCGACGCCAGTGTGTCCATCCAAATGGCAGGGCAAAATACTAACTGCTTTATTTAGTTGGGAAGAAGGTCACGGGGTGAGCCTTCCCCTGGACACTTGCTGCCCAGCCGTGCTGTCCAAGGCAAGGCTGCAGGAGGCCCTGGGTCTAGGCTGAATGGTGTAGTCAGTGGCCGACCATGCACTGAGAGGGCAGGGCTGGACCCCGCAGGTCTGCATGCACCCCGCTTCTCACCATGTCTGGAAAGTGGTCAAACCTCAGAACTGCTGCAAATATGCACTCTGCTCCCCAAAAAGTCAAGGTGAGGAGGAAACCAAGGCAAAAACTCCAGGGGTCACTGCAGTGGCCAGTCCCGAGGAGGGGGCAACGTGGATACCTCTGCTGCTGCACAGGCACGCGCACACACCACGCGGGACCCTCCACACCATAGCAGGGGCCGGACTGCGACTGTCACTCTCCCTGGAGTGAGTCATCTTCTCCCTCCAAGGGCAGTGCTGGGGGTATCTGAAACTAGCCCTGTGTCCCGGAAAGGAAGGCCTCAGGCAAAGGCTCAGTCTTCCCTGAGAGTGGGACCTCACCCTTCAAGAAGCATGTTTTGAGCAACTAATAAAAAAATTTTTTAAAAAAAGAAGCACAATATGAACATTTTTCACACACTTGTGTATCTCTGTAGGAAACCGCTTGTGCCCACAAACTGGAAGCACCCAAGAGAGTGGGAGAGGAAAAATGAAAGGAAAAATACAGACTTTTTTTTTTTTTTTTTTTTCGGTGAGGGGTACCAGGGATTGAACCCAGCCACAGCCACAGTCCTTTTTGCACTGTATTTAGAGACAGGGTCTCACTGAGCTGCTCAGAGCCTGGCTAAGCTTCTGGAGCTGGCTTTGAACTCAACACCCACAGAGAGCCAGGGAGGACTCAAAGTCAGCTCTTTGCAAATGTGGGAAATCCCCAAAGATCCTGAAAGGGTGCAGGGGGATTTTTCCTTAGACTAAAGATTACTTCAGGTCCAATTTTGATGACAATTAAGTATTAAAATCAATGCACCGTTAGATTCCAGTGGCAATCTGCATTTTGGAGTATTTCACAACGTACTTTCAATTATTTCTTACTTTTCCATAGGAACAGCCTGACAAAATTCATGAAATCACGTCTCTGCCATTTCCTACCCTCACTCTTTCTGAGAGTAAAGCTGCATAACTGATTTATTTGAGAATTTGTGAACAGGAAACAAATCCTTTAACTTGTACAAATCTCCTGGTTTCTCAAAATTGAGTTGAATTCAGCTGTCAGTGTATCTCCACTCATGTGCAAAGTGCCCCACGTGTGCAGATGCCCTTATCCATGTCACCTGAGTCCAGACAAGCAGAATGTGGACCAGAGGCCCAGGACTGGCACAGGAACAAAGCCCAAGAGCCAGGGGCTTAAAATAGAGAACACAGTTTTCCGTAGGAGCAGCATCTGTATGGAATGAGGAATTATTTGGAAAATAGCTATTTTATTTAGAGAAAACCAAACAGTGAGAAGCATTTTCTCTCAAGAAGTTGTAGGGAGATGAGACATTTGAGGACAGGGGTCACACTTGATTCATCCCTGTATCTTCTCTTCAGTAGTTGTTAAAAAATCTGAAAAGTGAATCAAGGAATCACTCCGTCAACTTGGACACTTGGCTCTTCTTGGTGTCCAACTCCACTTGGAGAGAACTGCTTTCCTTTTGGAGGCGGGAAGAGCTCAGACTTAAAACAGGAATAGATGGGAAGCCTGTTCCTTCACAAGGGACACAGTGGGTCCTTTGGTCCATATCAGAGGGTTCTGTATCCAAGGGGTCAGCCAACCACAGAACGAAATATTCAGGAACAAGATGCTGCCTCTGTACTGAGACTGGATGGACTTTTTCTTGTCATTGCCTCATAAAGGTTACAGTGTAACAGCGAATACATAGCTCTGACATTGCATCAGGCATTTTAAGTAATTTAGCTATGACTTAAAATACATGGGAGAGGTGGGTACAGTGTCGGAGGCCTAATCCTAGTGACTCAGGAGGCCAAGGTAGGAGGATTGCAAGTTTGAGGCAGTCCTCAGAAACTTAGCAAGACCCTGTCTCAAAATACAAATTAAAAAATGACTGGGGATGTAGGTTAGCATTAAAGTATCCCCAGGTTTGATGCCCAGTACCACACAACCATACACACAAAATAATGATAAAAAAGAAAAGTCTATTAGACAAAAGGATTTATGTAGGTTACATGCAAACACTAAGGATTGGAACATCCATAGAATCTGGCATCTGCAGGGGTGGAGTCCACCCCTCACCACCATGAGGGCTGAACAAATCACCTCCCACTTTAAAAAGGACCCTGGTGCTCTCCTGCACTTTGTGCTTTTCTTTCTCCATGCTTCACACTCCCTTCCCATCTTCCTGATTTTGTTGGTCCCAGAATTCCCAGTGACTCAGCGGAGTCGCCCACCTAGCCGGCCATAAATGCACAGTTCTCTGTAGGCCAAGGCACCCAGGAGAGCCGCTGCTTGGCACACCCTCTACCCCAGGCTCCGCTCATCCACCACGGTGTACTCCAGCCAGAGGCCACACAGGGCAGAGTGACCTCCCGGGTTGGCTGATGCCCCAGCCTATGTGTGCCCAGAGCCCAGAGCCTCGAGCACACAGTGCATGCCATCTGGAGCCACAACAGGGATGCCCGAGGCTGAGCAGCTGGGCCTTCAGATCCTGAGAGCCTGGTCAGCCAGGTAGACCAGATGCTATAGGGCAAGAGGGAAGTTCAAGGCCAGACTGAGGTGCCAGCTGATGTCTGGGTACAGCTACCTTTACCCAATGGGTGTTTGAAACCAAACTTACGCGTGTCTACGGCTGCTTGATTGGAAACCAGTTCTCCACCTTTGGATTGTCTGGAGTCCCTAGAACTCTCCAAGTGTCCCTTCTTTCTCCAAACCTGATCCACATGTCTGCTATGTTTACATCTGGTGATGGCACTTGTCTGTTGTTGCTCTCCTTGTCGTTAGGGTCAGTTCAATTCCTAGTGTGAACTCAAGGCCTTTAAGGGCATCCCTGCCCGGCCCTCTCCCAGGCCTCTTGAACTGGCCACCAGCATGTGCCTTGGCTCCTCCAAGACCTGGTGTTCCCACCCCACGCTAAGTTCTCTGCTGGATGCCTCCACCTCAATAGTGTTCATGTCACCTGCAGATCTCAGCAAAGATGACAACCTGTCTGGGGAGACTGAGTGCCCCTTTGCCAGGTTATGCATCAATGTTCATTTGCTCCCATCACACCTGCTCTCTGCCCTCCTGCTGTCCTCTACAAACAGTGATGGCCTACTTGTCCTGTCCCTCACTAGTCCCCAAAGGCTCAGCCCAACTTTGTATCTCCAGTGCTAACCCAGTGCCTGACACACAGTAGACGCATGAGGACAATATGAAGGCAGGCAGGCAGGCAGGAAATGCCCTCCATTGATGACCCAGGGGACAAGGCAGGGGAACAGTTACAATGAAACAGAAATAGACACTATGTTTCAACAACAATAGTCAGTGCCCAGCAAATGTTTGTAGGAATTATTATGCGTGCATTTATTTGTGACTGTAAGAAACTCTTGCTGTATCTCGGCACAGTCATTTCAGGTCTATAATAAGATAAAGGAATGCAAGTCCCTTGCTGTGAAGGAAGGACTGGATTGTGGAAATCTCTGCCATTCCTAACTTTCTGATTCAGTAAGACATGTGCTGCCTCCAGCCAGCTGTCTTCTCTCCTCCCTCAGTGACTGTCACTGTAGAAGGAAACAGTGTCACGGAAAGGAAAGCTGTGGCTCTTCTTCCTGCCATGTTACCTACATGCAGCACTTTAACCCTTCTAACGACCTTGTGGGGCCTGGATGAAAGACACGTCACACCTATCTACAGAAGGGGAGACTGAGGCCCTGAGGGAGTCCCGCAGGACGCCCTATTTTCACAGGATGTCACACTACCTTCCTAAGATCTGCAGAGCTGTCGCAATGGATGTGTGTTTCTATGGGGTTATTATGAATCAGAGGAATATTAAATGGACACAGTGGTCCCAGTGTAATCTAGAGCCCAGGGATTTGGCGAGCATGCAAGATAACCGTTCAGAAAGACACCTCTCCCATTAGCAGCCTGGCCAATCAGTTCTTGGGTTTACATTTGGCCACAAGAGACAAACACGCACGGACATTCGCGTGCAATTTAGGAAAATGCTGAGATACAATCTTCAGAATGGCTTCCGGTGGAAGAGTCAGCGTGGCCCGGAGTATGGTCCAGGGCAAGCTGCAGTGACACCACCATAAAACTCCCCTCCACTTGGGTGGAGGCAGCAATTATGGCTCAGGAAGAATGTGATGCTGCTGGGTGCCAGCCTGTGCGGCCCAGTGACGGGACAAAGGGATTATTCTGCTTCATTGTTAAAATGCAGTGTTTATTGTTAAAATACGATCGGGAATTAAAAGGGGCATTATGAATCATAAATATTTGCATGCCATTAATGTTTGAACAAAAGAGCTGGAAGGGCTAAGTGGGGAGGACTTCTTTTCCCATGAAAAACAGCGCCTCAAATTACAGTGCATATTTAATTTCATCTCTGCCATCGCTAATCTGAAATCTCAGTGCCTGTTGCGTAATAACCCTTTCGGGGCCTCAGAACTCCACGGGGCTGAGGAATAGGGATAAGTGTCAATTCTGCCTTCTGGAAAACTCATCCACTTTGACCAACAAAGAGCAGGCCCCTGGGTGATACTGTTGCTTGCTGTGAACTCACGATTGTCACTGTCTACTTCAGAGTTGGTGTCACTGAAGAGATCTTACCAAGCAAAGAAATGAGCCCTGGCCCATGCTTTACTGGGGGTAATCCGTCCTCACTGCCCTCCTGGCTCCCGTGGAGCAAGGCAGAATCGGGCTTGGACTGGTCAAGCTACTTGTTCATGGTGACGTATTTTTAAGTCAGGAATTCTCAACTAAGGGCAGTCGTCCCTGCTCCTCAGGGGACATCTGGCAATCCTGCAGACATTTCTGGTTGTCACAACTGGGAAGGAGGTGCGCTGGTTACTGGATCAAGGGCAGGGAGGCGACCAACATTCAACAGCTCAGGGAACAGCCCTGCACAGCACAGAGCCACCAGGCTGATATGTCAGCAGTGGCTCAGGTGAATCTGCTTCCTCTTGGTGAAGTATCCAGTGAAGCCCATGTAGGACCGCTTGGCTCTACTGCCTGGAGCAAAACAGTCCCAGAAGTCATCCGTGTGCAGATATTTCCTGAGTGTCCCCACAGTCTGCCAGGCCTGGACCTCATGGCTGAGGATGCCACTCGGAACTTCTCTGGGTATGAGCTGGGTCTCTTGCTTGTGGACAATTCTTGTTGGTCCCCCTCCGGATGCTTTCCAGACACATCTTGGCTTCTGTTCCACCGTGCGGGGGTCCAGGTGACTCCTGGAGTAGGCCCCTCCCACCACAGCTGTTCTGAGACCTCCCCCCAGCGACCTTCACTTCCAGGCACATCTACAACCTGTGTGTCCTGTGGGCTCCGGGCAGTCCCCAGCTCCATCACCAAGGGAACGCCCACCTGGACTAACTCTTACCATCACTAAAGACTTGACACACACTGAGCTCTCTGCCAAACCTGGGAGCTCCAAGGAAGTGAGAAGTAAAGTGGAGCTAAAGCAAGCAAGTGGAGAGAGAAACAACAGAACAGTCGCCGCCACTTAGTTCAGAAATGCAACCTGCCACAGAAGAACACTTGGAGGAGTCTCCTTAGACTTGGAGATTTCAAACCATCTCTCCCTGAATCTCAGTACAAAAACAGGGGACAGCTAACTAACTCATGGGGGGACGTGGAGGATACCCCAGAAGCACCCAGCCATGCTTCTGCCTGTGGAAGCCACAAACCCAGCCCAGGGACAGCAAACCTGGCTATGCTCAGAGACAGGCCAGAGAGCTGAGCCTTGGACTCCTCTCCTCTCCATTTTTATTTCGGGTGCACACACAGCCCTTTTGGAGTCTAGGGCTCTGTGGATGACAATTACCACGGCCTTACTGTTAGCACTTTTTAATTCTAGTAAACTATCCCCATCACATTAATTGATGTTCGTGAATCAGTGGGTCTGTGGCCCCTAGAATGAAATGCTCAGGGAAAGCACTGGATCTGCGCCATGTGACCTCCATGAGGGAGTGGCCGCAGTCAGGAGGCTCCCTGGAAGAGCTGTCCCTGACGTGTGGACCACCCCACTAGCAGCCTCTCTCTCCTCTGGCTACCACACAGCCCTGATGCCAGGTGAGTCTGACAGACGTGCAGCAACAGCACAATTCTATGCACTTTAAACACTGGGATGTTTTCTTTTTTAAAATCTTAAATTCAGTAATTCTCTCTCATTTCATTTTTTTATTATGTGTAATTTTTTTTTCTTTTTTTCAGTACCAGCGATTGAACCCAGGAGCTTTTAACCACTGAGCCACATCCCTATCCCCTTTTTATGTTTTATTTAAAGACAGGGTCTCGCTAAGGATCTTGCTTAAGGCCTCACTAAGTTGCTGAGGCTGGCTGTGAACTTGCAATCCTCCTGCTTCAGCCTCCTAAGCTGCTGGGATTACAGGCTTGCGCCACTGTGCCCAGCTGCGTGTAAATTTTTAAATTAAGTCTTTCATAAACTTTGTAGGGAGACAGACATGGTGGGGGGAGGGGCAAGGGAGATATGACAACCTATGAATACTGCGGTGCTAGGTCCGGGCTTTGCAATTAGTCTCCTCAGTTTCAGCATGACTGACATTTTGGATTAGGACTTTGTTAGAGGAAGCTGTCCTGCACAGAGTAGGATATTTAGCAGATCCCTGGCCTCTACCACTAGAAGTCAGAAGCAGTCCTCAAAAATCATGTGTGATAATCTAAAATGTCCACAGTTATTACCAAATGTCCCCTAGGGGTCAAAGACCGGAAGCTGATAACCACTGAACAACAGGAGTATCCTCAAAATTGATAAGCAGAGCCATAGATAAGATAATAAGTGTGACCTCCCTACAGTTTCAAATGGAAGGACAAAAGCAAAACATTTATCGTAGGTTCTGGAGACACTAGTTAAAGAGGCAGACGAAACCTTATTGATGACATAAGTTGACAGAGTCTCATTAATGACAGATAGATAGGTGGACAGGTAGATAACTAATAGCACACAATGGTTTCAGACAGGAAGAAGGAACACAGCCATGAAGTCCTGCAACCAATGGCCTGGGCCACCGGGGGTGTTTCCACCTCCAACACTCCCTCTTACATCATCTACCAGCACGTCCGAGGCTGACGGCACTAGAGCCAGCCGCGTTGCTGAGCATCACACACCTTTGTTGAGGGCCAGTCAGGCCCCCTAACTGGCCAGACGCCTCCCTGGGTCAGGTGGTGGGAGGTGGTGAGACTGGGCAGCATGGGCTGCCCGTGTTCCATGATGATGGTCTTAAATCTCATGGTAAAAGCAGGCAGTAACCTAAGTTGTGAAATAAACAGGAAAATTACTTCCATCTTCTTTGGGAAAAATACAGTTTAGGTGGTTCCTGAATAAATGCTTCCTCACTGAGGAAGCCGAATGGCATGAGCCTCTTAGGAAGTGACTGGGATTCCCTCATAAGTTATGGGTCCCCAACTCCGTGACGGCCTCATTGGAGAAAATTCGATAATTGAATCTCAAATGCAATTCCTGGATGGGATATTGCTGCCCAGCGTAGGCTAAAAGAGGTCGGGCAATGCTGGATTCCCAAATCAGAACAGCGCTAAATGAGCGCCATTCTAACTCCATTCCTGACACAGACCAAGATGCATCTCTGTTGTCTGCGGAACTCACGTTGGAACTACGCACTGAGGGAAGGCACCACTGAAATCCATGAATGCAGGCTGTTAAATACAACCCCCACGTGTGGGGTTCATCGGGCCTGCACCTTGCAGGGAGCAGACAACACTGGCACCTTTGAAGAAATTCATAGACAGCTCATTAAATCCACTTGACTCACTTATTAATTTCTGTTAATTCTTTAGTCCGGGAAGTGTCATCAGCATGGATTTAGTCCTCAAAAACATCTTGGTCCAAGAAATCCCTCAATGGAAGTATGTATGGTCACTCACACACACACACACACACACACACACACACGTAACTGGCTAAGAGTCCAACAGAATCTTCAAAAGTGGGCAACCACTACAGATTGACAGCACAGTCAGCCCTCTGTATCCACGGGTTCTGCATCCATACATTGAACCAACTATAGATCTGATCTATACTGAGCATGTACAGACTTTTTCTTGTCATTATTCCTAAACAGTATAGTATGACAACTATTTACAGGGCATTGACATTGAATTAGGTATGAGCAGCAGTCTAGAGACAGCTCAAACTGGATGGGAGGATGTGACTAGGTGGTACGCAAACACTACATCACTAGATAGAAGGGACCCAAGCATCTGCAGATTTGGGTATCCAAGGCAGGGGGTGCCCTGGAGCCCATTCCCCATGGATACAGAGGGGCAACTGTACACGTTCCTCATAAACATCCCTTGCTGATCTAAACTTGTTTTATAATCATCAGCAGAGAGAGAACAGTCATCAGACATTACACCATCTCTCTGTTTCAACAAGTAATTTTTCTTTAAAACTGGAAAAAAATTCCAGAAATACAGAATATGTTCTTCCATAACCAGCCTTCTCCACCCTCCCTCACCCCTCGCCAACCAGCACAAAAAGAAAATACAAAACTGATTTATTAGAACCAGAGGCGCGTTGCAGCCGTTGGCTGGACCAGTGTTTATGTCTCTAATGCTTGCTGCCGAAACAGGAAGCTCTAAAAATCACTCAACCATTACTTCTCTCCGAGGCACTTTCTGATTGATAGTCTTCTGTCTTGACCAAAGAGAACTGGCTCCACCCAGCTGGCTGGTGAGGAAGGGGTCGAGGGTGGGCGGAGAGAACAGCTTCTGCCCATCAAGTGAAAAATACTGTTCGTACAAATAACCTCAATTAAGAAAAGCTGTCCAACACCATGGGCAATGATGGCTGGCACTTCATAAAATCAGCAAGAGGACCATGAAGGGATAAATTGTGACACTGTTTGTTGCAGGCACAAGTTTTCAAGTAAGTTTTGCTCTGGTCCTTGCCATAGCAAGGCTTTAAGCAGGGCAGGGAACAACTTGCTTGAAGAAAGTGTTGT
Source organism: Callospermophilus lateralis (assembly GCF_048772815.1). Taxonomy (NCBI): domain Eukaryota; kingdom Metazoa; phylum Chordata; class Mammalia; order Rodentia; family Sciuridae; genus Callospermophilus; species Callospermophilus lateralis. Next base: position 9,349,169 of record NC_135314.1, on the reverse strand, counting down.
TCCTCTTTTATTGGCGAGTGTAAAAGAGAGTGAGAAACCTGATCTCTGGAGATGAATTCGACATCAGATCACAGATGCAAGCTCGTGACCTGCCATGGAAAGGCGGTATTTGCCAGGGCTGGCTGGGGCTTGCTATATCAGAAGCAGGTCTTTTTTCATCCTTATTTGCTCACAGTTAAATCTCAAGAAAGCAAATTTCAATCTATATGCTATTTAAAAGTGTAGATCAATAACAACAGAGAAAAAGCGGGTGGGGGATGAGAGACTGGGTTTTAACATAACTGGTGTCTTCTTGTATTTTCTCTAGGAGATCTGATTGCCATCCTGTATCTAGAACGTTACCCGTGGAATGTCTCTGGGGTTGGCAGATGGATTTTTTTTTTCCTTTCCCTGTTATATGAAATCTGTAATGTAGTAGAGAATGACTTGGATTCTATGATATTATTGTGAGTCATTCAGACCATCTTTCAGTAAAAACCACTACATTTAGAATATGGGTACAGTTCGCCAGTTCCCAGTTATACCTTCTCTTCCTCACCACCACAGTCTGCCACTCATCTGAATAACAACGTGTCCATTCTGTGCTCGGAATGATGTAAAAGAACTTAACAATGTAAATTCCTTAAGCAACCAACTTCACATAAATATGAAACAGCCCAGAATTTGACAAGAGATATATTACAACAGGGAAGATATCCACAGTGAGAGCGAAATGAAGAAATTTCACTTTATAAAAGCGTCAAGAAAGGATCCTACATTGAAAGTGGACAAGGTTAAGGTTGCCAGGGAAACCATCATAATCACCAAGAAATGAAACCCCATCCTGACAGGCCACAGGACACTCAGCATCCCAGGACTGGGCCTGGGATTCCCAAGGTGGCCCTGCAGCAAGGGGCTGGTGCATACAAGAGGGAACAGGCTGCGGTGTCCATGACGGGACGGGCCCCCTCCCCTTTACAAGTGATTACATTCACCCACACCTGGTGGCCATCCAAAGGCCCGGAAGGGCAGCCTGGATGGGATTTCTCTCTAGTCCTACTAACCAAGTCCTGGCTGTAACAAAAGAAGGCCACGAGCAAACCAGCTCAGAGGCAAGGAAACGCCCACCTCTTTTACTCGTGTATTTTTTCATTTTCCAGCTATCTACTTGACGAAACCTTGTGCTCGACTGACGCACTGTGGTCAACGTGAAGTTCTAAATTCACAGATTCCTGGCCTGGCACCCATGGATCCCCAGAAGCATTACAAACAAACTCCAGAAGCTCTGGAAACTTAAAATTGTACAGGAGATTTCGTTCACAAGGGCATATTTTTCCTCCTGGGGAAAAGTCTTCCAAAGGATTTTCAAAATTACATATGACATTTTCAAAATTGTATTCTGAGAAAAAAGAGAAGGAAATCTGCAAGGGATTCTCTTTCCCTGTTTATGATGTGGCTGATGATATGGTTTGGTAGATTTCTTGTTTGGTTCTGAAATGAAATAACTAGAGCTGTATTCACGGATGGATCGATTTCTCTCTAGCTGATTAAATACGTCAACAGGGACAAAGCACTCACAGATGTCATTGCTAAAATTTCTTAGATGTCTCCACCTGAAGCCATGACACACTTATAACTCTGAACATATCGGTAGCATCTGCATTAACTGCAGGTAAAAACTTATGCAAACTGCTGTGTTCAATAATCTCACTAAAGAGAATCGCTTTTAACCTTGAACTTGGGATTTTCTGGAGATGACTGATAGTCCCAGGCCATGTGGTTAAAATGAGCATTGTTCTGAACAACCAACTGTATCCTCTCCTAATCTCTAACTCCCAGAGCCCCCTACCTCCCTCCTCCGGGAACAGCTATCTCTTCTTCCTTGGCTATTTATCTTTTCTTCCTTGTAAAGGTGATCAATTCACATGGTGATACTGAATCAAAGGGAGAAACTTTCCAAGGCTGAGATATAGCCTGTATTAGATTTAAGCTGCCAGGGAGAAAAAGGAGGAAATGGGAGAAAACGAAGAAGGTTTGGGCTTCTGAGGCCTTCACCCATATTTTTAGGGGCCAGTGCAGTTAGCAGGGCTGTGGAAGCCGGACAGGCAGGTTTTCCCAGTTACAGGCTGAACCCGAGGTTAGGAGCTGTGATTCTGGACTCCAGCCAGCGCCCGGACAGATCAGTTTTGTACAACAGAAAAACTGTAATCTCTGGCAATTTCTCTGAGGTTTACGATCCCCACAGTCTGGCAACTAGGAAAATAAAGGGAACATCTTTTTCTACCTTTCTTCCTGCACTAGGCACCTGGCCCCTTTGGGAATCCATCAGACGAGTGGCTTTGGGTAGAATCAAAATTGGTACTGAAATGAGTAAATGAACAATGGCCAGGACCTTCTGGGCCACCATGGGGTGCATCAAGGCCAAGGGCTTATTTTCAAAAGCAGAAAATGAAACAAGAGATAGTCTTAAGATCACCTAATTAAAAAAAAAAAAACACAACAATGAGACTTTTAAAGGATAAGATTCAGTAAGGAAGATTAAGACTAATTGTCAAAATTAGTGAGAATCATCTGCTCGCCTCCTAATGAGAAGCAAATTGCAAAGAAAAAATAAATAAATAAATAAAAGCAAGAAGAGGAGGAGGAGGAGTGGGGTGGGAAGAAGAAAGCCTGGCAGGCTCTGATGTTGACACTTACACTAGAAAGAACAAAATCAAATTGCACTTTACAACTATGGAGTAAAATTGTGAGACCAAGTCAAATTGGGCCTCTTGATAGCTCATTTGTCTTATGCATTGATAACCCTTTGTCCCCCCAAAATCACTTAAGACCAATATTACACATGCTAGACATAATCAGGTCGAATGTTCAATTAGTGTTCCTGAATTTTTGATTACTTATTATCATTCACGGGAAGGAGAGTCTGTTGAAAACACATATTGCCATTTATGGCATTGAGTTAAGTTTTTCATTCCAGGGTATGAGAAGACAGCCCAGCCTTGGCTGCAGCTATGTCACTCTGGGGGGTTTATGCAAACTCAAGGGCACACTGGCACAAATCAGGCAGCCGAGCGCAAACAATCCACACCTTGGGGAAACAGTTCACTGTTACCCAAGTCAACGCAAGCACCTATTAGTCACCCACTCAAAACAGAAATGGCCAACAAGGGATAAGAAATCAGCCCTCACTACCAGAAAAATAAGCACGCTGCTTTCAAAACCTCCTTCTCTACAATCACCGATTTACTGCACGTTGCCAGAAAGCCACTATTGAACTCCTTATGGGAAAATGTCACTGGCGTGGGTCATTAAGTAGCTTTGAAAACTTTTAGAATCAAAATCTGACACACAGCCCCACACAGACACATATTATGAGAATAATCCTTTCTCTGGAAAAGCAACCAAATGATACTATACTCAGCTATCAATTTTTGAAATTAGAGATCCACAATAACTGGACTAAGACTGTTAGCCAGGCAGGTGGACCCGGTGTGGCGGGCCCTTTATCTTTTATTGGCTTCTCACCCATTCTGCTAGCGACTCATCCGGGCCCTTCAAGATGATTTCTAAACACACATCTCTGAATCATAATGCAAATTCCATTTGCTGAAAGGCAGGGACTTTTAATATAACAAGTGAACCCATTTAATGACTTGTGCTTTTATATCTTACAGCATCACTCGTACTTTCAATAAGTGGATATGATTTTCTCTGCATTACCCTATTATTAACATAGTTACTACTGTGAGCATATATTTTCAATCATGTTCTAAGTTTTTCATTTTCTCCAGCTATGATTCTATTATGAAAATGATCTGGACAGCAAGGGTAGCAAAAAACAAACAAACAAACAACAACAACAACAACAACAACAAAACAGTCCCAAAATCCAATACATGTCTGCCCCTTTCCCCTGTTCCACTAATCCAATTCTTTAAGAATGCAGATTTTCTAATATTTTTGAGTGCCTTTATAAAGAATAATGACTACTCCTGTAGTTGATCTTTTCATTTTTCCAATACAAGGACTATTGTTACTGGGTATTTATCGTGTCTCTTTTATTAAACTTGAAATAACTTTTATTCCTAGATTATTCAGTAGTATATTACAAAAATAAGATTTTCAAACGAATTATCTTGCCTCTTTCAATTAAACTTTTGGTGCTTGTTCCCGTGCATAAAATGTGGCTTAGGTTTTTACAATGCAGAGAAAAGACAATACTTGAAAATAATTGGAAACTTGAGATGATTACAATGAGCCAAGATTCCTCTTCCTGCTTTAATACTTTGATACAGTGTTAAAGAGAAAGAAAAGCAAAATTACCCATAGAGCTGAACTAATGCAACAATTTCTTTGGATTTTCTGGTTTCTAATGTCACTAGAACCTAAAATGTTAAGTGGGCCAACTCCTCTCCCCAAATCGTTACAAGGCATTCAAAACAAATGTAACAGGAAGGGCATATTGCCCTCAGTAATACTGACATGATTTCTTCCTATTATACCCTAAAGAGGTAAGCCTGCCTCAAATTATGCTTCCATGTCCTTTCACTAAGAATCCCTTGAAATTATTCAAAGTGGTCACTAGAAATCCTGTCAATTGTCACAGATTGCACATGAATCATAAATTCAAGGCTTACATTACTTGATTACCCAAGAACCCCCACCATATAATGTGTTTCCATTGTGGTAAATTTTATATTTTCAATTTTAGTAAAGTTTAGTAAAACTTTGAGGAGTTTTGTTGAAATTCACAATTTGTTTTGCACATTCCATATAGTCTTAAACCAATTTAGCAATAGAAAGCAATAACATAAAGTTAGATTCTGTTTAAAACATTAAATTTTAAATAAATATTTTCAAAAAACTTCAACATAACAATATAATAAAGACCATCACAATAACTGCTGGAAGTTTTGAAATCTAAATTGGTCACCACATAATATTTTGTGTTGCAAATTCAATTTTGACAGATACATACCTCTTCCACTCCGACCGACAAACCTGAGGTCATTGAATCTTGCCACTTGGTTCTTCATGGCCGCGGTTGCATTTCTAAGCTCAGCCGAGTAGTTTTCATCATTGCCAGCCATTACCGTGACCAGGGTGCCATCTGGAACATCCCCTAGAGCCACCACCTAGACACCAGGCAAGGGACAAACACAGACATCAGGAATGTCATACATATACTTATATATCATCTGTGAAGCAATTGTTCTAAAATAAAATGTGTGTTAAATGATACCTTCTAGTGTGCAGAGGAATCATAATCATAACTCAAGCAACACAAGGAAACAGTTATTAATGGGAAGATTTATTCTAATTCCATTATGTATAAATATAATTTTTTCCCTGCTGAAACTCTTACTAAATTCACCTCATGAAGGTACCTAAGGTCATATTGCCCAGTTAGAATGACTAACAATGGCAAGGACTTTGAAAAGCTATGCCATCTCATGAATGCAATTATCCTCTTAATTCCACATATCTGAGAAACAAAATGTCTTGTGTTTGTGAGTTTAGAACCTAACTCATCTTCTGTGTGCCCGGACCTCCACTGATGGGCCTAATTGAGCCTGGACTTCAAGTACTTAAACTTTTTTTTTTTACTAAAATTAAATTCAACCTTTGTTAATGATTCTTGAATGACGTAAACTGTCCCTTTGCATTTCATCTTTGGTCCCTCTACTGGGTTTAATCATATCAAAATTTCACTAGCAGTGAATCCTGTCAGGCAAGGGGAGTGGGGAGATCAGATAGGTAACCTTTGATGATTACTGGTTACAAAACTGGCAGACCTCAGAGAAAAGGTCCTCCCACTTTGGCAATTCTCAAATCCAGGGTGAAACTGGTTTGCATTTTTATATCTGTGAGTCCCAAAGTTGTGTTAACTATGTCCTGAGAGATGACTGAGGTTTTATCCAAACTGAGCTCATCTTAACCAGGAATTCCTTTAATGTAATGAAAAAATATGGTTTATTATCAGGACTACTGAAAAAAAAACCAATAGATAAGTATTTTGATACTCAGGGAATGAAACAGGAGTAACTCAAGGTAAACTGCTCTGAAGAGCATGGCCTGAAGTTGTTTTATGCCATGGTATCCATTTCTAGAAACAGTTTTCTTGGTCTAGACATTAATTATTGGCTTTATTTCTATTGTTTCAAAAATTTTTTTCAACGTGATCATAGAATTTCAAATCCAAATGCCCCAAGTTGGACTTGTTCCTATCATTTCTGATCTTCTCGGTGAAGATCCGTAATCTTTCTCAATCAGTAATGACATTTGTGTTATTCATTCCAATGGTATAATTGTTTTCTGGTGGTTTTCCAACTGCTAACAATCAAGGATTCCTTAGTCTACTGTTAAAATTCTTCCCCCTGTTTTTCATCTCCCAATTTCTACCTCATAATTGTTACACCATTTTTTGGTGGGAATTTCAAGTCCTCTCTCTGTATCTGAATAAGGCTGCCAGAGTTCCCTTTGTCTGACACCAAAGTCACATTTCTCAGCATTCCCGTCCTCATTGTGAGCTTAGTCATGACCCCTTCACTGTGTCCTTCAGATGACCATGTGCTGTTTCTATTCACAGTGGCTACTTCAGCGCCTAGGTTCTAAGAAGCGTAGCAGAAAATGAGCCTGTTACTCTGAGAGGCAAAAAGCTCTGGATCCTAAGACTTCACCAGGATAACCTACTCCCAAGGCACTAGGTAAGTATCTTCCTCATCTATTTCACCCAATTTACACTGTCAAACAAGATCTGGGCCTCTTATCTCTGTTTTTAATCCTTTCATTTCAATTGTTAGACATGTTTTCCATCAAGGAGATTTTAAAACACTGGTATTTATTCTCCAAGCAATCTCTAATTAGATATTTACTTCCCATTATAAGTGTGTTTGTTGCCATTTAATTAATAACCCTAATACGACAATTTTCTTTTGTTTCAAAAGACATTATTGAGATAAATCTCCTTGATCAATGAATTATTTTTACCTTTTCTTCCACTCCTACAAAATATGCTTGCTTTATCTGCTCTTTTTAGTTTCTTATTTTTTTCCTCTTTTTTTCCCCTATTTTCACTTCCCTCTGTGAACTTAGCTCACAGTGTTGAAATGCTCTCCTTCCACACTGATTTTGACTTCCTCATCCTCACCTCCCTGTGGTGACCCAGGCTTTTCTATTTTGACTCAACATGCAGTAAGTGTACAGGGTATTGGTCAATGACATGGCTTTCAAACTGAATAACTCATGGTGTGGCCAAATCTGTAAAGAGATTAAGATGAATACATCTTGTTTTATAACCACCCAAATGCATTCTGAATCTCTGGTGCCTCTACCTGTACCTCTCATCTGTTCAATTAGTGAGCTGGCACACTCAGGAGGCGGTCACCAAGTAGAAACAATACAACATGAAATTATCATTGGTGGCTAGATAAGAAAAGGTTGTGATGTTGGAGTACAAGAATAAAAAAAATAGAAATGCAACTTTCACCATTCCCATTTTCTAAAATGTAGTGGGAATCCAAGATTTTGGGGTGCTCCTTTACTTGGCCTTTTCCTGATCTCTGCCAGATTGGCAGGGGGAGTTGTTTTCCAGGGTAATGTCATTAATAATGTATCTCATCCAATGAACAAGCATACTCAGGCTAGTTTAAAAATTTTAAAATGTAAAAGTAATATGTCAGCTTATTTGATCCAGTTTTTTTGTCACTGATAGGCAATGTGAAGAGAATGAAGAAATATCTCATTTCAAACAGAAAAAAAAGAAGCAATTGGAATGAAAAGCTATAAACAATAGGTAAGGGAACACAAACATTGACATTTTAACACAGACCAAACAGACAAGAAGGGACTTGCTGGCCAAAGACATCTCATATTTTGTTTTACTTCTCTGTTTTTAAAGTATCAGGAAGTTGGGCAAAATATCTAACTCTCCTCTGCACTGTATGGACCTCCCAACACTGCTCTTTACGACTCAGTTCAAACTGTCATTTTCAACCAATTCTAATGAGGTTGAAATTACAGTTACAATTCATTTACTTCAAATCCCTTAATCTTCCAGTGTTTCAAAGAAGGCTATGGAGTGGAACACAGAATTCAGCCGAGATGACATTTAATGCATAGCTAGGAATGGTGATCTTGGAGCCAGAAACATTCCTGTTTTCCTTTTTTACAGAAAGCCTATCACCATCAGCATCCAAGGTCTCCAAACTTCCCTGCTGAAGGCATGTTTATGTCTTTGGACTTTGGTGTACCAGGGCCTAAACAAACTGTAATATTATAGCATTGCAAAATCTATCCTAAGCCATCCAAACAGCTCTGTAGGCTGCTTCTGTAAATACTGGGCAACACGTAGCAAATTTAAGATTTTCTCAGTGGTGAAAATATGTACCTCATCTGTGCAAAAATAAAGGTCTGCTATGGGAGGAAGGGGGTGGAGAACAGGTTGGGAGGCCAGGACACATAATTAGGACAATTTTAAAGAAAATTAATAATTTCAAATCTCTCATGAGTTCTCAAGATTAAGGCAGAGGATTTACACATAGAATTTCAGAAGACTCCTAAACAGGCACTTAAATGCTTTTTTCATCGATATTATCCAACTTTATAATTGTTTCACGTTTTTTCTTCTGTATCATAGGGAAAATAATAAAATCTCTAAGGATTAGCTTTCTAAAGAGATTGAGGTTCACTTAAAATGAAAATTTAAAGGAATACTTTTTTGAGAAACAGCTTAGGAGGTGTTTGGTGGGTAGGTAAGTACAGGGTGCAGCCAGGACCCACAGTAAATCAAGCCAGGATGCAGGCAGGGTTGAAGTTTCGCTTGCTTTTATTCTTACTCTTTAGGTTTACTCCTGCACTGAAAATTCTGTCTACTCTTTCAATTATGTAGTGAGCAAGTCTCCTTGAAGAAGGAGCCTCTCTTTTCGGGACTTGGTGGTGACAGATATTAATCAAGTGGTCTTTCTTTGCTATCCTTTTCTTTCTCCCAAATGTTCTTGAGAGACCCACTGGGACTTTTTGAAGGAGCTATATACCTTGACCCTACAGTAGCCTACAGGCACAGTAAAGAAAATTAAGACTTTTTTTTTCTTACAGTGAATTGTCTAAAGTCATTTTTAAAAGGAAATTTATATATAGTTATTGCAATTTCTGCTACAAGGAATTCTCTGATGGCTCATAAAAGCAACTTGTATGACTTTTCATTCTTTTAGAAGAAGACTTTCATGTGGTGGCTGAAGATTTTGCATTGGCCTAACTCCTTTTTATTAAGCATTCAGTGTCTTGCTATATTGGGGTGTGGGCTCAGAGGCAGCACAGAGAGTTCAGAAGAGACCCTGATTTCTTTCCAAGGGAAGCCACAAATCCCTTCGGGGGCTGGTGTGTCAGGGGACCAGCCTTAAATGGCCCCTTCAGTCGATTATCAGCCTGTCTTCTCTCTGCTCTTGCCTGACAGTGACCCCAGGACTCAGCCCTGTCACCCTCAGAGAGTGAGCTAAGAGATCTGCCAGCACATGTAAGGGGATTAGAATGATTTGAAATTGAAATGCCCCCCAACCCAAATCTAAATAATCAGAGGAAGGGAAGGAAGAATCCGATGGCTTCTCCCCTTATTCTCATTCCTTTCCCCACCCTACAAAAAAAAAAAAAAAAAAAAAAAAAGCTTTCAAAAAACCGAGTAGAAAAGGAGGCAACTGCAAATTGTTATTTTTTAAAAAATCACAATCTAACTTTAGAAAGTGTGTAAACTTTAAAAATGAAGAACCACAACTTTTTTTTCTAAGTGAACACTATTCATTGTAATTAGATCAAAATCTGTCTAAGATCTGGACCTATAAAAAGCTTACATTACATTAATCTTCCCCTTATAAGGAACAATTATTTTAAAAATACATATAATATTTTAAGAGTAGCCAATCTTTACTGGTTGAATCACCTGCCTTATTTAGCTCTTTAAATGAAGAGGAAATGACCGCACTGATTGTACTAAAAAGTTGCACTTTTAAAAACCCACCAAAGACAGAATCCCCACCGCAGAAATTAAATTCCTCCTGCTCACTGCCAGGGTAGTAGGGTGGTTGTTTAAAAACGCCTGAGGTTGTTTATATATCCTAGTTGAAGGCCAAGGTTTTTAAAGGCAGCTCAAAGCTAGGGCAAGATCAGGGGTGAAAAGTGAACCCAGACCTTTTGGGCTGCTCTGCTGAAGTTGCGGGGTCTACCCTGTGCCCTCCACTAACAGAAAAACTGTCGGATTGGACCTCCCGGCTCTCAAAAGACACCTTTTGCTGCCTGGGGCTTAATCTAGGTGAGCAATGATAACGTCTGGAGGGTTCCAGGAAAAGAAACAGGATTTGCTACTTGCCGCTTTGGGCAGGAGTAGACTAGAGGCTGGAAAAACTCTTCGGAAAACTTGCAAACTTAGCTGTGCCTGCTGTGGACTTTGTACATGCTAATTCCTATAGGGCGGTTTTTAAAGGAGGGGAAAATCCCTGACAGTTTTCCTGGGTGGTTTGTTTTTACAACCGGAAAGTATAAAAGTATCTCTATTTTATTTCCTGATGCCTTCATCTGAGACAGACAAAATGTTTTGAGTGTTAAGCCAGAGGTGGGGAGAGTCGTATGGAAGCATAAGGGCTTGTCCCTTGCTAGGTTATAACTTTTCCTACTTTGTATCAAAGGTAAGGCCCTTGCTAGGGAGGTCCCGGCTGGCCCTCAGTGAATTTCCTAAGGGCATCCTGATTTTTCAGCTCTCCCTGGATGCCGCTCTGGCGGGTTGAGGCGGGTCCCTTCCAAGGGTCGCCACGGCAACGCAGCATCCCGCATCCCCAGCGCAGATAAAAGGACCAGGAGCAGCGGTGGGTAGCGCCGTCTGCTTTCTAGAACCCGGCCCCGCCTGCCTGGTCGCTGCCTCCCGGGTCGCCCCGGGCATCAGCCGACCTGTACTGGTCCTCCCGACACCCCCTCCAGGCTAAGTACCTTGAAAGCGATGGGCAGGGTCTTGTTGCAGCGCCAGTGCGTGGGCAGCACAGAACAGAGGAAGTTGGGGCTGTCGGTGCGCACCAGCTCGCCCGGGTGGTCGGCTAGCACCTCCACCATGCTGCGGTCGCCGCTCCTCAGCTTGCCGGCCAGGGCGGCGCCGGCGTCGGGGGCGCCCAGCGGCAGCGCCTCGCTCATCTTGCCCGGGCTCAGCGCGGTGGAAGGCGGCGTGAAGCGGCGGCTCGTGCTGGCATCTACGGGGATACGCATCACAACAAGCCGATTGAGTAAGGACCCTGCAAACAGCTCCTACCGGACGGCGACAAGGGCGCGGATCTTCAGCAAGCAGCTCCCGAGAGACCAACATACAAGTTCAGGGGCCTTTATTACTGCGGGAGGGCTAGGGAGGAGGGGAGACGAAGTTACCAACAGTTCAGGATGGGGAAAGTTCTAGTTACTCCGACCGGCCTCAGACCCAGGCAGGACTCCTAGCAACGGGCCGCTTAGTGCATTAAAAAGTGGGCAACCAGAATCCGAAGTCAAATTGCAAAGGGAGCCTATCTTCTTCCGAGTCTTGCTTTGAGAGTTTAAGTTCAATCTTTGGCTATTAAAAATGTTTCCGGAGGCAAAATTCCCGCACTCTCTAAAATATTTATGCGGAGAGCAAAACGACCAGCAAATACATGGTTTGAAAGTTCCAGTAGTTAATCGCCTGTCAGTTTTTTTTTTTTTTTTTTTTTTTTTTTTGGCAGGTGAGTTTTGTCTAAAGTCCCAACAGAACACAAAATACAGGAGTGTCTTCCATACAGGGTGCCCCCTTTATCATGAAAAACTGGCTTCAGTCCTCAAAAGCAAGAGCTGTGACTTCCAAAAGTTTTGCTAATGTATGTGAACTTATATATAAATATATACATATGCTACTTCATAAAATATTTACAGTACAATCTGTAGAGAATTTAAACACAACAGAAATCCATTAAAGTCCGCTGCAGATTTTTTTTTTTTTAAGTAGCCTTGAAAATCAGCTTCAGTAGTTGGAAGAGGGCTGGGCTAGAATTACTTGTCATGTTCTCTCAATAAATTCTGGCAAAATACTCAGTGCGGAAAATTCAGCTTTTCAAAAAATTCTAGCTAAACTTAAAAAAAAAAAAAAAAAAGTCCAAGTCGATGATACTCGGGGTACAGCTCTCCAGATCTGAGAACTTGGGTTTGGGGATGTTGGTTAAGTTTGTGGCTGATCCTGTGGTTTGGTGGGAGTTGAGCTGCAGCCGAATCACACACATGCAGACACGCACCCTTCAGAAGCCAGCCACTGTCTACATCGGCTCGGTGAGTCAGCCCAGACTTGGGCAGTAGCGAGATGATCTTCCTCCAACGTCGCCCCAGCGCCGGCGGGTTAGTTCCTCCGACGCACAAATACCCAGGAGCACCGCGTAACCGCAGCAGGTGGAGCGGGCCTTGAGACGAGGCTCTGCGGCGCAGATCGAAACAGAGCAGTCGGCTCGAGTTACACACGCGCGCACACACTCCCACGCACACTGCCAAGCACACGCAACTTCACGGTCAGCCGGGAACCGCAGCGCACTTTCTCCCGCAGTTGTCAAAAGAAACAATCGGGGAAAAGTTCACAGCCAGGAAAGAAGTATAAACATCCAGCCAAGAAGCCAGTTCATTTAAAAGTAAGAAAGAAGGAGGGGAAAAAGAAAAAGAAAAATTAAAAAGGTCCAACGCAGGTCAAGGAAAAGCAGCAAAGGTTGACTTTCTTGTGGCGTCCCCAGGAGCCCGGGTTAGAGATGCCTGCCGGCGCAGGGCCGGGCAGCGTGGTGCCCTGGCTGGGTCCGGCCGCGGGGCGCCCGTCCCGCCCGCGCCCGCTGGCTCTATGAATGAGAGTGCCTGGAAATGAACGTGCTTTTACTGTAAGCCCGGCCCGAGGAATTCCATTCCCTCAGCTCGTTTGCATAGGGGCGGCCGGCGGCCAATCACAGGCCTTTCCGGTATCAGCCAGGGCGCGGCTCACTGCCGCCTGCTCCTGGAATTGGCCCGCGCGCCCCCGCCGCGGCGCGCTACTGTACGCAGGCTCGGCGGGGAGTTCGTGGCGGCTGCCGAGGCCACCCCCGCGCTCCCCGCACCCACGCGAGGCGACGCGTACACACGCACACCCTCGCTGGGGGTCCCTCCCGGGTGCTGACCCCAGCACTGCAGCAACGCGCTTGGTTGCAGTGCGGTTCGCCGGGTTTTGCAGCGCGCAGCGGTGCCACAGGCGGCCACAGTCCGGAGACCCAGAAGGAGAAATAAGGAACCAGCCCGTGAGCTGCGCCAGGAGAGGCCTAGGCACCAGCTAAGGGGAGGCGCCTGGTGTGCCTTGGAAACACAGCTGCCGCCGCGAGGCTCCAGGGACGGTCCCAGGCTCTGGGAAGCTGCCCTCGGCCAAAGCTCCGCTTCCCGGGCAGGGGTGGGAGTCGGCCGCAAGGGGGCCGGAGGGCCCGGGACCCCCAAGGCCTGGTTGTCAGCTACAGCGAAAGACGCTGATCGTTTATTAAGACCAGACGATGCTCCACAACCCGACTGCTGTGTTTTCAGCGTTTTCCTTTATTAGTGTTTTCGGCCGCGTCCGGCTTGCTCCATTGCCTAGCGCGCCTCACTCTGGCTGAGTGCTAGCGGCCAGCAGAGGAGTCGGGTCGTAAGAGACCCCAAAGAACCCGAGGCCGGAAAGAAAGTTGAAAGCCTCCGCTCGGCTGGCTCCCGGTTCGCGGCGCGTCGGCTCCCCCCGGGCCCGGAGAAAGCCTGCCGCGGGGCCCAGCGGCTGTCCGCTCGCAGCAGGGGCCGCCCCAGAACCACCCTTCTGCTCCCCGGAAACGGCCCCCGCTCCTCCCCGCCCAGCGCTCCCGCGGCGGGGTGTTGAACCCACCCGGCTCTGCGCGCGGCAGGGAACTTCCCCCTAGGCCCGTCCCCGCGGCGCCGCGGGCATTTTCGCGGAGCTTAAAGGACCCGCCCCTGGTCCGGCGCGCTGCCCACTCCCGCCCCCCGCCCCGCATCTGGCAAGGCTGCTCCCTTCCTTCCCCGACCCCCAATTCCTTCGGGGACCCTTCATCCTCCCAGGGCCTCTCAACCGCGCCATGGAGCTCCTCACCCCTCCCCATGACAAGGCCGAGTCCCTCAACAACATGAACTCCCCCGCTCCGGGGTCCCTCACTCGTCCCCGCGGGTCACCTCCCTCCCCTCGCGGACATGCGGCTAGGGTGCTGGGTGCTGCCGCTGGGGCCTGAAGGAGGAGGAGGCCGGGTCGGGCGCCGAGGTATTTCCCGGGCGCCCGGGCCGCTTCCCTAGCCCAAGGCCTGGAGAGGACGGCTAGCTGCGCTGGGCGCCAGGGAGGCCTTCGCGAGGCGCGGCGGGTCTCTGGCTCGGGGCGGACGCCAGGGGGCAGCAGCGGCCCTCACTCGACGCCCGGGGCTCCGGGCAGCAGCGCAGTGCACCCAGAGCGCCCCGACGGCGGGAGCTCTGCGGTTCTGCCTCCCGGCCTTCGGGTCGCCCTCGTAAGAACTTGGGTTTAGGGAGAAACGACAGGAAACGGCCGCCGGAGACAACTTGAGCGGCCGCGTCTCGCCTCAGCGGCCCTAGGCAAGCGGCTCAGCTGACCTGGCTGGGAACCCGGGGGGCCGGGGTCCCGGCTGCCCAGACTCTGCTGAGTCCTGTGTTTTCCCGAAGGCCCTCCGCCTGGTCACCTCGGTTGACTCATCCGGGACCCTAGGTGCTCCAGGTGACTCGGGTGCCTGGGCAAAGTCGCACTCTCCAGTCCCTGGCCTCGCCTACCCCAGCTTTCTGCATTTCTCCCCCACGTGGGCCATCCCCTAACTTTTTTGCGCCTGAAAAACAGGGACACTGCCAGCACCGAACTACATTTTCTTTGTTTAATTGGGTCTGGGGTCTCGGGAAGAAAAATGCTCTGCGTTCTTCTTTCTAAATGATTTTTTGAAGAAACCTTATTTCAGTTGTTAGAGCCCGAATGTCCATTCTCTGACACTCCGCCTCGGCTGCGTGAGGCCACACACTCGCATTGCTGCTGCCTCCCGCTGCCGCTCTCCTGCCCGGGGCCATCCTTTGGTGGTGACCCGGCGCAGACTCTGCCTGCTCTAAGAGGCGAGTTCGGGGCTAGTGGGACCTGTTCTCCTGGGCTCGGCTCAAATGCGCTCCCCAAGTGCCGACCGAGGGCTCTGGGGGCCACCGACAAGTGCATCCCCAGGGAACCCGAGGGACAGGGATGAGCAAGAGTGTGGCAAAGACAAAAGTGGGCTGTGATTCTACGTAAGGAGCTGATTCAGGAGTAATCTGCCTCTCAGAGGTCAAAGGAGGCTCCTCTGGACTTGGGCCCTTTGCCTAAAACCCTAAACCTCGCGAGGGACTGCGGGTGGGGACATTGGCTGGATGTCCGCGGGGGAAGCCAAGTTCCCTTTCACAAGGAAAGTAAGTTACCGCAGTGTGTGTACCTAGCTTAATTTTCTAGGGCAGTTCCCTGGGCGCTGCTCAACTGAGTTTCAACCCATAAACCCTAAGTTCCAAGCCAGAGGAAGATAATATCAACGAAAGCTTCTAGATCGGGCCGCCTGACTTGTGGGCTTCCTCGGACCTGTGCGGCTTGTAAATGCGCTGCGCGGTGCACACTTGAAAAAACTAGAAACAAACAAAAAAACGCCCCTTCCTTATAGAGGAATTAAAATGAATGACAAGCGGGGCAGCATGGGGCTCCACTAATGGGTACCTGGGATCCTTTAGTCCAAGGGCTTTTTACCGAGTTTAAAAAGTACTGTAACACCGCGTAGAAAATGAGGAATTCCTTTCCACCGAGAGCGCTCATTTCAACGACAATATAGAATTTCCTTTCCTTTATATCTCCAAGAGAGAAAGGAAACATTACCAAGCTCAATCTCAGTGCTACCCGGAATAATACAAAAATTTACTAATATAAATGAAAAAAATGAGACGCAGTGATGTACTGGGAGGATGCAATATGAAATTCTTCTGAATTTGTTGCAGGGGGGGATATTTGAATATGTCCAAACAGGAATGAAATGTAAGTTTCCACAGTGAATTTAAAAAAGTAATTGATTATCTGGAAGACGACGATTTCACTGGAGAACAATACAGTTCATTGACATTTTCTTTCCCCGACTTTAGGTGGTCTCAGAAAACATCTAAATGTTTTTGTATTTTTGCTTTTTCAAAACCCTTTCCAAGATAAAATGAGTTTAAAAGTGGGATTGGAATCTCAACAATTCTCTTAAAATCATTGTGATATTTCCAAGATTAGATTTCTAAAAAATGTACTATTTCTGAAAGAATTATTTCTATTCCTATTTTCATTCTTTTTTTCTTCTTCTTCTTTTTTAAATTAGAGAATGTATCCTGTATTGCTGCAGTTGGAAATAATGTCACAGGGATAAGGAACTATTCTGACAAATAGTAATATATATGTCCACAAAACCTGCTTTTCTCACTGTTCAGTTTTGAACATTGAAATTCAATCAAGCTTTTTTTCCCCCCAGAAGTGACTTTGAGGTTATTTCACTTTTGAAATTTAATTACTAGGGGGATGAGATTCCTTTTTCTTACATTGTATTCTTCCCCTGTGTGAAGATGTCCCTGGAATGCTGTGGTTAATGTGTGATTATCTCACTTTAACTTCATAAATCACTTGTGTACCTCACAAGTAGCAAACTGAGAATATTTTAAATTAATCTTTTGTAAATTTAGGGGTGCTTAGTAAACATTTTACCCTTATAAAATTTTGCATTACCACAGCTATAACAGAAGTAATAAACTGGGTTATAGGAGATAGAAGCTAAGCTTTATTTTTTAGAGAGTCGTATAGTCATTTAATAACAGCAGAACGTACAAGTGGTAAATGCCATAGAACTGAAGGTATCATTTAAGGTTTTATTGAAATATTTTATATGGTATGACATCTGCAATACAGAGAACTGCTTTTAAGTATAATGGAATCAGCAAAAAAAAGCTTTAATTATTTGTTAAAATTATATAATGTTTCACATATAAACATAAAATCATGTATATGCATAGGTGAATATGCCTTTTTATAAAAAATCTCATTTAAAATTTAACATACCGTGAACATCTCTAGAAGGATTCATTCCATGTACGCATTCTGAAATAATAGAAAGTAGGAAAATAAAAATAGTCATATGAATATACTTGC
This sequence comes from Callospermophilus lateralis, assembly GCF_048772815.1. NCBI lineage: Eukaryota > Metazoa > Chordata > Mammalia > Rodentia > Sciuridae > Callospermophilus > Callospermophilus lateralis. Next base: position 9,332,005 of record NC_135314.1, on the reverse strand, counting down.
AACCAACTGACAGTTAATGAAATTTAATTTAAATATAATAACAGCACGTTTAAAAACAATTTCTACTGAATTATTTTTTGTTGTTGTTGTTAGTTCATGGCTTCTCATACTTTTTAGTACTGGAGGTTTTTCACACCATTGCCCAAATATATCCAGCATATTTGGCACAAAACTAAAAAACAGCATATCAACAAATAAACTGTCATAGGCACATGATTTTATGTGTCATTCATCCCATTGCCTGCTAATACTGAATGTGTGTTTTAGACCTTTTCCCTTTAAGCTCTTTATATGATTTAATAATAAAGATAAAAAATACACCAGGAAGGTATAGAAATGAATCAGAATTCAAGGTGAAATTAAAATCAATTTCTAACTGAGTGTAAGAACACTTAAAAATCTGTAACCCAGCAGAGGCTAAATAAAAAAAAAAAATAGCATCCTTTAAAGCAATGAAAATAAACAATTTAGAATCTGTCTTCTAAAAGGAGTAAGCTGGTAGATAGATATTATAATCATTTACTTCCAATGACAAGATGTTTTAGAAATATTCTCCCTTTCTTGTTTTCCTTTTCTTTCTTTATCTAGAAAGGAAGTTTGTTTACATTGAAACTACTCTTGAAATAACAGGTGATATCAATTATTATTGTAAATAATTGTCATATGATAATTTCCAAATAGAAAGTACTTACTACATGCTGCTGCATAGACAGCTCTAGGGAAGTACCTGAAACTAAGTCATATAAAGCTATTCTCTTTCCCTTAAATACTTACAGGTAATATTGTAATTTAAAATTACCCTATCAGCCTTGGGTATTGATAATGATCAGCACCCAACAAATATTAAGAAAATACTACTTTTTAAAGTCTTAGGATGAGAGCATTTCAAATAGTGCAGACCTAAAGCTTTGAGCTCCACTCTACAATATTAGTATAATATGACTTTAAAAAACATTAAAAATAAGGAGGTAATTATTTCAGATTTCCAGACGCTGTTTAAATAGGGAGGAGAACAAGATGTGCAGCTCCTTAGTTGTATATTTTTGCCAAAGTAGAAAGAGCAAATAAAATAATTAGAGCTTCTGAAGGACTGCCCTATAATGAAAGATTAAAGGACTTAAATATGTATAGTCTCAAAAGAGCTTCCTTAACACAAAAATTTTAAAAAGATCATGGTTTACAAGTACATAAAATGACTCCATAAAGATTTTCTTAAAGAACAGGGCAGGGACAGAATCATTTGCACTAATTATGAATGACAAGTTAAGAAATAACCAGTGTACCCCAAAGCAGGTAAACTCAGTTTTAACAGCACAGAGGTACATGGGGGATTTCAGACAGCAGGATTTATGCTGGAGACCCAGCAGAACCGGGCACCCTGGAAGTTCTCTCAAGAGACCCCGAGAAGCCTCTCCATGTCTGAGGCTGAGAAGCTGCAGGAGAGTGGAAAGCAAGGTTCATACACACACCTGCTATTTCAACAACCTGGACAGAAAAGCCAAGATTTTTGTTCTTTAACCTTAAAGGCAAAAGCGAGAGGCTTTTGAAAGGTATGCAAGTTACCTCTTAAACACTTTTTCACCTTGAGAATTCAGCAGGCACGGGGTGCAGGTGAGGTAGAATATGTGGGGATTTAAAAGGATTTGCCCACAGAGATGTGAGAAGCGCTAACTAAACCTGAATTTCAGGAGAGGAGAGGTTTGTGGGTCCCTGACAGTGGAGGTGGAATCTGGCAGGCTCATCCTCTTGCCATTACCACTGAAAGTGATCACATACCTCGCCCAATTGAATCCCTGCAAAACCATTTCCCTCTCATTTTACAGATCAGGAATCTCCCTTGAGAATTCAGGAAAGTTGCCCAAGGTCACTTCATTCTTGACCTCTACACACACACACACACACACACACACACACACACAACCATCACACACTCATGCACTTATGGGTTCGCATGAATGATGAGCTATGTTTCTTTTGACCTCAACTGTGTATTTTTATGGGTATCCCTTGCAGAGTAGGGAAAAATTAGCTCTGATCTCATCTTTCACTTTTATCCTATGGTGTGTTATGCATGGACTGTATCAGAAAGTATTTCTGAAATTTTCACCATGCAAATATCAAATATTTAGGAGTCACATCCTGACATCATTTCTGGTCATCTAGAGGGCTTGGGAAGCAGGTCAAGGGTCATTTGACTGAGATGATTTTAAATGCATAATAAATATAAAATGGCTTTCTAGTCTTTTCTGACCTCCATTCATCCCAGCTGGCAACTTTGAGCCTTTTTCAGAATATGAAGCATTTGATTTTCCTCCCTTGAGTCATAGCTGCTAACAGACTCATGTGCAGGGGACAGGGAGCTGGTGGGAGGAGACACAGGAAGAAGAGGGCCCAGCACCACCTGACAGGCTCAGCAGAGACTTTTTTTTTTTTTAGTAGAGGTGGTGCCTGATTTGACCTTTGCAGTTTGGGTAGATTTGTAGTGGTGTAGAGGGATGAAGGAAGAGTTTGGGGAGGTGACGGTAGGATGGGAGAAGGCTCTCCAGGGCAGAAAGAGCATCTTAAGCCACAGAAAAAGACCAGCCCGTCAGCTCCAGTGCAGTTGGAGCGAATGCTTGAGATCAGGCTGGGGAGGGCAGAGGGTGGCGGCTCACAGAGAATCTGGACATATAGATAATGGGCAGCTTACCCAGCCTGAGGAAAGGTGAATTTCAGCATGAGGGCCATGATTCTAGAGATGCCATGCACACAGCAAATAATGAGTATGCCTTTGGGGAAAATAAGCCTGTCAAAGGTGGCTATATGAACTGGAGCAGGCAGAAATGAGAATCAAGGGAGCTATGAAGGGATCTTGAGGATCTGAGTTAAGGCAGAAGCAGAGGAGGGAAAGGAAGGCTGAAGGTGAAAGAGAGGCAAAGTTTACCCACTTCCTGGCCATAGTCGCAGCAGAGAAGGACAAATGAGGGTGGGCTTGGAGGTCAACATCAGGATTCGTCTTTGGATGGTGTAGAGGTGGCAAAAGCAGTCAGAAACCCATGGAGTGGTCTCATGTGGAAATACAGAGCAGATCATCCTCAGAATTTCTGGGACAACTTTATATTCCACAAAGAAGGGAGAAGAGAGCATGAAGGGGCTCTGGGGTCCTTCCAAAGATGAGCACAGGAAGAGGGATAGACCAAGGAGACTGAGCTGGGAAGGGAAGAGGAGAGAATGGGCCCTAGAAACTAAAGAGATGGGAGTCTGCAGAGGAAAGCCATGTCCCAAAGAACCAGAGAAAGGTTCTGAAGAAGAGGACTGAAAAGATCCTATTGGGTCTGTGTGTAGGCAGCGTGACCGTAGCTGGGCCAGAGAGAGGCAGAGGAGCAGAGCAGCCAACTGTGGAGCACAGAGACACCCATGGGGAGAGCCAGTGGGGTGCAGGGAGCGGGAGGGAGGGGCTGGTGGAAGAGAAGAAACCCAGCTGAGTGCAGAAGGCTGGGAAAGGACAGGATCAGCGGTGCGGGTGGGAGAGTTTTACTGAACAAAGAGCAAGATCATCAGCCCCCACCTCAACCAGGTCTTCCTGTGGTTTGCACTAGCTTCACCCCATTTCCAGACTGGAATCCATCTGTTGCCAACTAGTTTTCTTTGCTTGATTAATTTGTCCCCCTATTGCCATCATTTTGGTTCCGATTTTCTGACCTCTTGCCTGATTTCTAACGAAGATCTCTTTCAAAGGGTTCCCACTCATCTCACATGGGACGTCCAGAGTCACCTGCCACACCCCGGCTCGGCCAGCCATGCCACCCAAATCCAGTGCAGCTCCCCAGAGCATCCTGCAGGGGGAAGGCCCCCTCCCCTCCTTGTCCTGGAAGAGGATGTCAGGGCTCTCAGCTCTGCCTCCCTCTCAGAGACCAGCCACAAGCTTCACTGTGGCTTCCGCATCTTCTGAATCACACTTGAACTATACTTTGGGTTTTAGGCCTTGCAGTATATTGGGGTGTGGGCTTGGTCAGAGGCAATGACAGAGTCATGTCTTCCTGGCTTCCTTTTTTTTTAGAACAACATTATTTAGTGTAAAACTCTGGGCCCCTTTCCACACTCTTATTCATCCTCTACCATAAAAGATTGAATTGCTTGGTTAGTAACTTTGAAAACAGAAAAAAAACTTGAAGAAGAATCCTACCAAATGGAACCTCTGAGATTCCTACCCTAATCCCTGTGAGTATGATGATGAGCTATTATGCTCTGGCTATGGTCCATGGAAAAGAGGGCTATTTCCTATGTAAGCATAGGTTTTGAGTCAACCTACAGGGAGATCAGCCCAGGAAGCCTAGCCTCATCCAGGGAAACTGTTGATAATGGAGAGCTTTTCTGACTGGGTCAGAGGTGACGTCTATTCCTGGAAGGAGCAGTCAATATAGGAAAACAGTCCTTCCATGCTGAGGGTGAGCCCCTGGCAGCTAGCCAGCAAGGAAACACGGGCACCATCCAATAGCTCTGAGGAACTGCACATGCCAGTCCCCACTTACATATAGGTTTTCCCCTAAAGCCTTGAGATAAGAACTCCACTTGGCTGATCCCTTGATCTTTGGCCTCGTGAGATCCTGAGCAGAGAACCCAGCGGAGACCACAGTCCTAACCTACAGAGCTGTGAGTTCATAAATAGGTCTTGTTTACACCTCTAAATTTTATAACTTGCTGATTGGATAACAGTAGGGAACTAACACACTGAGCATACTCTTCCTCCTTCCTGTTGTTTGGGGTGACACTACCTGTATATCAGTGAGTAAGTCTGCATATTTCTGAGGCTCATGCCTAAAACTCTAAAATGTCTATAAGTGAAAAAGTTGATATTTCGATCATGTCCATGTGTCTATTCCTTTGTCCATCTCACACTTGACTAGGAGCAGGGGAGCCTTTCATCTGGGCCCCCCAAAGTCCATTTATACAGTTGTCTTATTCTCTTCTGATCCACTCTCACCTGTACACAAACATGACCACTGGATTTTCAATGCCTCACCCATGAGGCTGTGTCTGGCTTATCTTTAGATTTGCTGGCACCAATGCATAAATTGAAGCCATATCAGAAGCCCTGGGGATCTCAGGGGACTATACATTCTGACTTAGCAGGTCTGAGGAGAGGGCTGAGATTCCTGCAGTTCCCCAAAGCTCCCAGCTCTACATCTATGACTGCTGGTCCAAGACACTCCCAGCTTGGCAAGTCCTCAGGACACAGCTTGGTCTCCAGCAAAACTCACGCCTAGCACAGACTTTTAGACAGGAAGTTTTAAAAGTTTTTCATAGATAGCAGCGTAGATTGACAGTGAAGTCATCTTGGATTGGACTTTTTAAGCTAATTGTAAATGGGCAATATTTGTATCCCCCTCAAGATTCACGTTAAAGCCCTGATTCCCAATGTGATGACATCAGGACAGGCACCTGAGGGTAGCACAGAGGTTAAGATGAGGTGGGCAAGGTGGGTCCCTGTGGTGGGACCAGCGCCCTTATTAGAAGAGAGATCCCTCTCTCAATCTCTCCAGGACATGCGAGGACAGAGCAAGAAGGTAGTCATCAGCAAACCAGGAAGAAGGCGCTCTCTTCAGGGCCCAATGGGGCTGGCCACTGATCTCTGACTTCCCAGCCTCCAGAGTGTCAGAAGTGAAGGCTTGTTATTTAGGTCACCCAGTCTGTGGTGTTCTGTTACAGCAGCATGAGCTAAGCCAACTGTGACAAGGGAAGTTGTCTCTTAGTGTTTTTCTGTCAGGCCTTCCACTGAACGCTCTCCATACATTATCCCACTTCGCCCTCCAGCAAGGAGGTCTACAAACACAAAGGAGGAAACAAAGATTCAGTAACTGGCCATTTTGAACCCAGACTCCATTTACAGTTTGCCACGAGAGTGCCTAAGTTGTAACCAGCACTCTAAACCACCTTGCAAGGTGGTTCATATTCTAATATTTTGTCTTTAAACCAGGTGGGCATTGTTTCTTATCCTAGAACAGCACCATCTGATAGAAATATAAGTTAGATACATATTATATGTATCTAACTTAAAATTTCCTAGAAGCCACACTTTCTGACCTTTTTAAGTAAGAAGAAATGGATGAAATTCATTTTAATTATGTTTTATTTAGCCTAGTCTATTCAAAACATTGTCACTGGAACATGTCATCAAGGTAAAAATTATTGATGGAATATTTTACATCTTTTTTTTTTATTACATCTTCCAAACCCTGTGTGTTCTTCATATTTACAGTGCATCTCAATTGGGTTAGCCATAGTGCAGGGCTCAGCAGTCACTTGCAGCTAGAGGCTATCATATTGATCAGTGCAACTCTGCAGGGATACTCAATGCACAATTCCTCCTGAAGAACAATTCTGCTACTGTTCTGCTAGACCCCTGTTTCTAACCTGCTACCAGTGAAGACCATTAAAACATGCATCTTCCTTGGTTCATATTTTTCCCTCCGAGCTATCCTGAAATGAAGTTCAGAATTTTTACTATAGCATGATTTGGTTGACTCAAAGGCAGAAACACACACACACACACACACACACACACACACACACTCACACTCACACTCACCACACACACACACACATACATGGCAGCGACTGGATTGCCCAGGCTACTAACCAGTGTCAACACCCCAGTGCACTCCATAGCCCCTGGTGAGCCACAGCTCTTCTTTCCCCTTGGCATTTGGTAACCATGGATGGATGGCTCAGCCTGTAAACTACTACCCTGGTTTCTTTGAACTCTCAAAAAAATTATCAAAAGCGTCTCTTGTCCCTTTCTTTTCCTACAACACTAGTATTCTATGAAATCCAACCAATGGTTTCTTAAATATCAGCAATACAGCCTAGAAATAAAGGTTCTGTTTTCATAGGTCACAATTTAAAAATTGCTAAGCAGCTCAAGAAACTCATTCTCAAATAGGAATCCCTACAAACAGATTTCCTTTGAAAATATGGCATGTAGATTTTTCCAAGAGCCACTCAACACGCCAATGTGTTAGCAATCCTTCAGTTAAACTTCAGAAATAGTTCAGTGCAGTGAGGCAACTTGTACTGAGCTGTGAATCACATCCTCCTGTCTTCAGAAGACAAAGCCAAGGTCTGTCATAGAAACCCCAGGCTTCACCTTCCTGAGGGGCTGGCTGCTGGGAGCCCCGAGGGGCCTGCTGTGTCTTTTGAGCTGCATACCTGTTGCCATCCTTTAGTCCTTCCAGTGGACTGTGAGGTCAAGGGCTGATGCATGGACCCTAGAAAGAGTGTGGACCCTTCTCTTCATTCTCTCTGGCACCATTAGCCATGGAAGGTGGGTTTGAAGCCTATACTGAGAATTCAGTTTCTGCCTGAAACTATCTCCTCTTTGAATGCTACCCTCCTGTAAGCATTATGGGGAAATACCCATGTGTTAGGGGGCCTCTCAAAAATCACCTGGACTTGAGGAACAGGGAGGTAAGTTTAGGGACTTGACCATGACTCTTATTCTCTACCTGATCACTCTTATGCCAGTAAGGTATGCTGCTGGATGATGAAAGCAGGGCCTATAAAACAACTAATGCTATTATAGCCTGCTTTAATTTAGGCATTTTAGTTAGTATATTTAAAGCCATTTTAACCACAATGAATTTGAAACAAAACCAATATTTATTTCTAGGTTTCCTAAGAAACCAATGAATGAATGTATGAATAAATAAACAGGGTCATCTCATTTTTCCCATGATCATCTCACAAAAAAAAAAAAAAAAAAAAAAAAATTCTCCTCCCCAAATTGAATAGTTTATTTTGTAATTTACCTTTTCTCTTTAATTAGGGTATTTATGAAATAGGAAGTTATAGTTTTGTTTCCCTTAAGTAACATTTATGTTTAAAAATAACTGAGTCATTTTAAATGGCTCTTGAACTATTAGCCATAGAGAGGAGGATTGGAATTAACACAGAACCAACTCAATATAATACATTTTAATGACTATCATTTTCCAGCATTTCTCTCCTTCCACATAACATTTTCCATTCTTTTCAAGCAGGCCCAAGGAAATGTGATTTCAAACACAAATAAGTAGCAAACAAATAACTTAGCTTTTATATCTTCTGGAGAATAGTAAAACTGCATTATTGCAGTGTTCTGTAGCTTACATATGGATTAAGTATAGAACAAAACATACTATACTTAGTATATGTTCCCTGTAATAATTTATTATCACAACCATTAGAAATTAAAAAATCAGCTTTTTCACTAATTCTTCTTTCTCTGTTAGCCCAATTAGTAAAGTTTCACTATTATATTACAGAATAATAGCTTTAAAATAATAGGGAGGTACAACACAGTATACTTTCTTTAAAATAAACAGTTTTGAAATTATTCATTATTAGTAGTACTATTAGTACTTCAGATTGGCACTTTATATTGAGATAAATATTTTTCTATATGTGATTTCATATAAGACTGCCCCACACATACAGCAGAATTCCTTAGAAAAGGAATTTTAAAAAATTAAGATAAATCTTTGGAGCTAAATTACCTATTTTGCATACAAGAATTCTACTCAAGAATCAGGAGTAAGAAGTGTAGCTAAACTGTGAGATATTTATATTGCTCAGTTAAATAATATATTATAAATGTCTGCCTTAGAATATTCCACAAGCACTCTGGCAAGAAAGCAAATACTTTCATATTAATCCTGCTATTTTCCAATTTGAAAAGTCAACTTTGAGCTAAAGTTGCCCTTGCCCTGTTTTCTTGCAGGATCATGGAATTATCATGATCCATAAAAGCTTTAAAATGTCTTGTGCTGTATAAAATTTAAAAAATTTTAAAAACTGGAAAAAACCTAGCAGCAGCAGAAGTAACAATTCTAGTCTCTATAGTTACCTTTTGAAAATTTCATAAAATTGTCAACGATAGACATGAGAATGGTTACATATTTTCAGATTATACTAATAGTATTATATGATTGATGTTCAAGAAATAATCCCATTTTATGGATAATGCCCCATACAATGAAATGGAACATTTAACATTTTTGGGCACTTTTGACAAAACAGCATTGTCTATTTCTCAATTAGACAATGGTTAAGTCAGATTTAAACTTTTTAAAATATGATTGTTTCAGATTTCCTTAAGAATATTCTGCCATTTAAATCTATCGCCTATGTTAAGGAAATTTTGCTACCTTTTTGAATGAGTAACTGATGTTAATTGTCTAGGGTCTACCTTTTCCTGAAAAAGAGGAAGAGTGAAAAGAATTGTTTTTCAAATTAAAGAAAGATTTCTTGAAAATAGATATTTTCTGATACCTATTTTTCAACTTATACTTCCATGCATAATGAAAGTTTTACACAGACATCACCCACAAATTTTAAACATAATGGAGTACAAAATAATATTTGAGGAATGTTATTATATGTTTTTGCAGAGTAGGTAGGTTTTTAAAAATAGCAATAGCAAAGGGACAGATGTTTGACCACACATGACCACAAATGAGCCCCAAAATGAATTCTTGCTCATTTCTACGAGAACCACTGACCAAGGAGTGTGCTCATACTTTGTGGTTATACCACTCTCCCATTTTTTCCTGCTTCAGTAATTACCTAAACAATTCAAAAGCACATGAAGATTCCCATTTTGAGGGGAATTTCAAATGTATTATGGGTTAATATCGTACTCATAAGATTCTAAGAAGGATCTGAAGTAAATATTTCTACAAATAGGAATTTTTAAGAATATTTTTTAAAGCGTTCATGTTAAACAGCTCTGTAATTGTCAAGTTTTCAGTTTAGGGAGGAGCATGCCATGTCTGAGAGAAACATATTCTAGGTCAAGTCTTTCCATAACGGAGAAATTGTATGGTTTCTCAAAGAGGAATCCCTCTCTTTAAGCCAAGAACTCTCTTTTATACTGAAGCCACCACATGATGGAGAGGATTCTAAGGAGAGAGGAAAAGCTCTGCTGTTGGTCTGCAAATACCACACTCAGGCCATTGGAGCCACGCAGTCAGAAGGGCCAGCTCCCAGCCTAGCAGGATGACAGGACGGGCAGTGGGTACCTAGAAAGTGGGTGGTGGGCTCACTCTCTGAGGCCTGCACCGACCCCTTCTCCTAATTCACTCTCTGCCCCGGGCATCATTATTTAACACAGGCAAAGGGAACAGTGACATGAAGTGAAAGGCAGGATGGACATTCTCTTCCCCTCGCTACCCCAGCTCACCAGAGAATTCATTTCTTTTCTTTTTGCCTCAGGCATATATAGGCTAGCAATTTTCATTTTGTTACTGAAATGATTTCCCCCCTATCCTGCCCAATTACAGTGGAAGTGAATTAAGACTTCAGTTAACCCCTTTGTTTCCAGGAAGAAAAAGGAATAACGCCACAGGAAGATTTTGTTTTTACTTTTATGTTTTGTTTTTTTTTCCTGCTAATCAGGATAAACCTATAGATTCATCATATTCTCCCCAAAAGACATTCCTGTAGTGAAAACATGATCCTGCCTTAAGGTAAGTAGCAAAATAAAAGCCTCTTTATTCAGACTTTTATTTTTATGCTGATCATCTTTATATTTAAAAGTGCTCTTGAATTTTTATGCATAGAAGTAGGAAATTCAAATATAAACAAGAAAGTTAAAATAACACAAGAAACACACCACTTCCCAGATTATAGAGAATGAATATGGAAAACATGGAAAATTTCCTTGGTTTTGTTTAGCTTGAAATATCTGAATCTTTAAAAATTAAAAAAAAAAAATAAAAAAGAAAGCAGTGTGGAGAGATGTCTAGAAAATGCAGGGTCACCTCAAGTCTACAGCTTATTAAGTAGTCCCCCCCCCCACAACCCCAAGAACCTAAAAATAAAAACTTCTATAGTAAAAACATCCTCTCTTTATTGATCTTTAAGATTTTGGAATGTTGAAGTCCAAAGTCCATATCTCTTAAATAACTCCTCAGTAGCAACCAGTGAAGGCAGAGCTTGTCTCTGTTGGAGGTCTGTTTATTTGCAATGAACAAAAGGGAAGGGGATTTGGTCTCCCTGAAAAAAGCTAAATCTCCCTCTGAGATAAATTCTTGAATCTTCAAAAGTAACTATGGTTCTTTTCAATTTTTTTTTTTTTTAAGAAATCTTACATAAGTGTACACAGGATGGGCTTAACAGGTGGAGGACATAATTTACATCTCAGGAAGAGCCTGGGTAGCAGAACAGCAGGTCATGAATGCACTGGATCCTGGTTATGCTGGAATTTGATAGGTTTTGGGGGTTCATGAAGCAATTGGATCATTTGACATTTGTAAATTCATCAGGGGTCCCTAGTTTATGAAAATAGAAAGCTATGGAATCTCAAAATTGGAAGACTATGAGCTGATAGTGTTTTGATGACTGAGCACATTTTAGTGGACAAATAATAAAGGTCACTCACATTTTCTGAGCTACTCTGAGCTCCAGGCAATGTGGCAAGGCCTTCCCTTCCATTATCCCATTTAGTCCTCCTGCTAAATTCATTAAGTGAGGACCTATTAATGTGCTCAAGACCAAGTTGGAGAGAACCTGAAAGTAATCCTTTGACCCCCCATACAAAGAGCAGATGATTTTCGAATTGTGTACATTAAAAAAAAAAAAATGTTTTTCATATATCTCTTTCAAGAAGTTTTATAACAAGGATTTTAGAGGATGACTTTTGCTTCTGGAGGCAGCCCCTCTGGGGGTGAAGGGGCTTTGCCAACAGGCCAGCTCTTGCAGGTATGGTGCAAAGAAAGAAGGAACACAGAACTCAGATAGAGGGATAAATATTTCAATGACTTTTCCAGAATGGTACTTAAGGAGCAGAGCCCAACTCAATTTGGGTTTGAGCCCATGGCCTTATGGTTTAAATATAAAATGCATTAAAGCTCTTTATTTAGAGAGCCATATGCCAGTTTTAGGGAACAGCCCTGATTCTCCCTCTGACTTTAGTGGGAGGACAATGCAGCTAGGTGTCTCAACGCTGTCATTAGTATTCATTATTTATTAGGACTCGATGGTGTACTCAAAGTCAGCCAGGAGGGTCATGTGTCTCTTTGGTGCAAAGCTTGACTCTAAGGACAGAGCTTCCCAGTGTGCAGCCTCAAGAGGCCCTTGACAGGGCGAGAAAACCATCGCAGCACACAATCCCTGCAGGTCAAGGTCTCCACAGTCCATCACTTCTGTCAATTTAGAAAAAACCAGAAGGAGGCTGCCATGTGACATTTCTGGAGAGTCACTTCTAAAGCACAGCTTGTTGGGGATTAATTAACACTAATAACAAAAGAGAAGGAGAAGAAGAAACAGAACCACCAAATAACTGGGAGATAGTTTCACACATGGTAAGGAGAATTACGGCTTCCTCAAGCTGCCTGTTGACTGATGGCAATTTGAATTATGGCAATTTACTTCTGACTGTTGCTTATTATTCAAAAAAGTTTGAAAGCCTCTTGCCTACCATGTCCTTTTTTTCTTAGTACTCATTTTGTCCCGAGTCACATGGCTTGGTGGGCTAACTCTCTGTGGCTCCAGAGGCCTCCTGACCTTCCTGGGCCTCAGTTTCCTCCTTTGCCAGTCTAAAACCGTGGAATTCTTAAGAAGACCAAATTAAATCATAGCTGCTGAAACACGTTTAGGAGCAGAGCCCGACTCAATGGTCATCCAAGGTAAAGCACTATTATGAAATAAATCAGAGCAGAGCTGTTTTGAAGGCCACCCTTCTACAGAAGAGCATCAAATCATTTTGTTCAAGAGGTAATAAAGAGTCCCAGCAAACACTCCATGCAACTATTCATTTTGTAGAGGGAGAAGGAGGCTCTGAGAGAAGATTTGGCTTTTCCAATCTCATTTCCAAACAGTAACTAATCTGGGGTCCCTGGAGTGTAAATTATTGTTTTCTCGTTGTTGGTACTGGGGATTGAACTCAGGGGCACTTAACTAGTGAGCCCCATCCCCAGCCCTATTTTCTAGTTTATTTAAAGACAGGGTCTCACTGAGTTGCTTAGAGTGTCGCCATTGCTGAGGGTGGCTTTAAACTCATGATCCTCCTGCTTCAGCCTCCTGAGCCATAGGGAGTACAGGTATGTACCACTGTATCCAACTACCTGGAGTATAAATTCTTGTTTCTCTCTACAGCTTGCCTCTCCTCTAAAAGCCATTTCACTGTTTGTTTGTTTGTTTTTTAAAAAAAGAAGGGTCGTGTGAAAAAAAATTATAGGAATTTTACAACTCCTGAAATGCTAAGTTGATTTCCTCCCTCTCAAAGTGATTTCCTGATTGCTGTCACATATACTCAATCCCAATCCCAAAAAGAAATCATCAGGAATAAATACTACACCTCCAAGAAGAGAGATGGATGGAAAATTCTTTGAAATTCTCAAGATTCAATGAAAATTAAATATGAAGAGTGAATATTATTAATCTCCTACCCCAAATGTCAATTGAACACTTATTTTAAATAGCATTGGAAAGGAAGAGGGAATAATATTTCTTTTCCTTCTTTCATGATCTAAACTGAAAATAAGGGGAGAATAACAACCACAACAAAATCACCCCAAATGTCCTCTTTGGCTCTTCAGGGGAAGAGTGGTATAAAATATAGACATGAATGATACAGCAAGGTCGTTGCTCAATTTTATGTTGAAACACAGTTTTAACTGTCACTGAGGGCCAAGATGGCAAATATTGCATCAATTCCTCTGCAAGGTGTTTCCTGGGCTTTGCAGACAGGGGATCGGGGGCGGTGCAATCTATTCTTGTGAAGGGCAGATAAAGTTTTCTGCCTGGCCATTATCTCTTAGTGCTGAAGCTGTAGATAACAGTTTCACACACCCCTGCCCAAGTCCTGCTTTCCCAATTTGTAAGTCTTTATTGCTAAATTCTTGTGTGTGTGTGTGTGTGTGTGTGTGTGTGTGTATGTGTTTATCAGACACATTTTATCATCCTTCTCCAAATGTCCTTTGTCAAAGTCAGCCTTTGAACTTCTTTTGCTTATGCATTGAATGGGACCAATGATTCAGGATATGTAAAAGGCTTATCTTATAATTCTAAAGAAAGAGGAACAGAACCATTGATCTTTCTGCTAGAATAGATCTTGGGGCTGGTGTGTGTGTGTGTGTGTGTGTGTGTGTGTGTGCACGTGCTAAGGGATAAGATGTATAATCCTTTTTTAATATTTAATTTTTAGTTGTAGGTGGACACAATACCTTTATTTTATTTTTATGTGGTGCTGAGGATTAAACCTAGTGCCTCACGCATGCTAGGCAAGTGCTCTACCTCTGAGTCACAATCCCAGCCCAAGATGTATAATCTTATTATTTATCTTTAGGGTACAATGTAATAAGTTACATTATAAAGATGTTTCATGCCTTTTGTTTTTTGCATCAATTAAACCTCAATCCTGGGGCAATGAAAACAGGCTGAGGTCCAACTTGTCTTGGATTATACTAAAGGCTCCTTTGCCCCCTGGGGCTGGGTTCAGGGTCTGACCTGGGACTCCCAGTGTGCACTGCACCAGGCTGACTCCATGGCCAGGGCTTCATAGGACTCTTGATCTTATTTGACTTAGTGGTCTCTGAAACTGAGCATCAGTCTTTGCACAAAGAATCAACACTTGTTTATATTGCTTACATCTTAATGAGGAAAACAGAATCCATTTGGAGCACAGATAGGTTTATAACTTTCTCTCTCTCTCTCTCTCTTTTCCTCTCCTTCTCCTCCTCTTCCTGCTTCTCCCTTTTTAAAGTTTTTCACCATTACCTGTCAGGTTGTAAACCAGTTGCCCACAGTGTTTCGCGAATATCCACAGGCCAGGGTGGCCCCTGAAACAAGCCAATGGATTCAGTTTTACACAAATCAAGACTTGCATAAACTGCTCTGAGATCAGCTTCCCCAGCTCTAACAGCACGTTCACAGTTGAGCTTTCCCTGCCCCACAGCTCGGACTCCTCAGTCTCCCAGAGAGACCCAAGTCTGCATCTGTGGGTCTGAGTCACACCGTGTGGCTCCCTGGAGTCTGGCAAGCCAGGCAAGGGCCATCACTTCTCCACCTTCCCCCCACTGGCTGGAGTGCTCAAGACTCTCCCAGGCCCTATTTTTCTCATTTTGGTAATTTCCAGATGGAATCTTCAGTGATGGAGATAATTTTCAGAACTTTTTTTTTTTTCTGGCAGAGAATTCATTTAGGTTTCTGGGAACTAAGAACAAATGAACTGTCCTTCTGAAGTCAAGAACTGCATAATAAAAGCCAACTGCAGAGGCAAAAGCCGCTCCTTCCTTTGTCCTCTCCATCACTAACCCTGGACAAAGTATAGGAGTGCGAGAAAATCAACCTCACCCTGCCCCACTGAAACCCTGCGATTGTTCTGAGCGTGCCCACAGAGCCCTCTATGGACCGGACAGTGTCCAGACGCTGCCCTCTGAGTGGCTGTCCTGGTCCTCACCCCATCTAGAGTGAGCATGGTGTGGAGCTCCCGGTGCTCATGCTGGGACTTGATTTAAATAATGCATCATTTTTCAAAACAAGACCTGGGAAGAGGGCCCAGAAAGCCTTCGTTGGCGTTTACTGGGGACAAAAGGAGGTATCAGATTAGGGGAAAGAGTTGCTTCTTGATTTTGTCTCATGAAGTTGTGGTATAGGACCCAGGAGAGGGAGAGTCAGTCTCAATAAACACTCATTGGATAAAGCCGGTGGCTGTCACATCAACATATGCTTAAGGGAATGATGCAAGGTGACATCAACAGGAGCAACCTCCAGTGTCTATTTCGGGAGGATCCTGGTTCTAGATGCCTCACACCCAGCAGCCTTGGGAGGGGGGAATCTGATGTCCACAAGGCATAGAGAAGGGAGATCTGCCAAGGTTGTGTGTCAGACTGTCAAGGTTATGTGCCTTCACAGGGGAACGGCCTGTGGTCTGCTCAGTGTTGGAGTCTGTCTGGGGGGAATAGGAGCCATCCCTCCAGCCGGTATCCCCGCCCCTGGTGGTTGGCATCTCCTCCCTGTGCCACCGCATCCTCCTGGTCATTTCCCCCACTGCTTCTCTTACCCCACCACAGGCAAACAGTCAGGGAGAGAAATTGGAATGTGGTTTCCTTCATCCAGACTCTCCAAGGGCTTTCCAGGGTATTTGCAGTTCCAGGCCCTCTGTGTACTGGCTCAGCTAGGACCCTGGGAGTCCCTGTCCTCCTCAGCTGGCTCTACCACGGCACCTGTTCTGTCCCCCAGACATACCAAGCTCCTCCTGCCTAGGACCTTTCACTTCTTTCCTTCTACCTGGACTGCCTCCCACCCCCAGGTTTCTCATGGCTGCTCAGCACCATCTTCCAAAGCAGCCCTACTTCTTATCCCTGCACCCCTGGTATCACCATTGCTTTCATCTTACTTAATTTACTGATTTGTTGTCTAACTCCATCCTCCAAGGGACAGGTGGGGAGGATGGAATGAGGGAGAGTTTGTCCTGCTTACTGCTGGAGAGCACCCGGTACCAAGAAAAGTACTCGGAACTGAGTCAACAGTCAATAAATGCTTTTTTTAGAAATGAATGAATGAATCGCTGGCGATGCACTCTAGCTGCCACCTCCTGCAGCCTCCTGGCACCCTGAGGCGGCCCAGGTCTCAGACTGAGGGAAAAACCACTTCCAGGTGTTGAGTAGCTGGGAAAACCATCTCCCTCTGCCTCGGCTCCTTGCTCCTCTGTCACTGGGTGACACGGGAGCCCCAGGCCACCTCCTTTCCTCTTCTTCTCTGTTTCGCAGTTCTCTTGGTGTCTGGAGGGCTTGGAGGTTGATGTGGTCAGAATCCTCTGTGACCACATCTGAGTTTCGGGCACAGCAACAACCACAACTGGCCAGCAGCACTGGAGCCTCTTCCTAACACACTGCTGCAGATGCTTTGGTTATGCAAATGTATGGCTTTTCTCTTTCAGATGGTAAACATCTCTGGCCAAATCAAAACCAGAGACACCCGAGGGAGACCCATCTGTATACTCTTGGTTTTATTGCCCCCCCCTCCCCTGCCTGCTCCCCTCTTTACAAGGGCGGACCACTGTTTCCTTTGCTTTTCTTGTCTTTGGGATACAAGAAAAGTGGAAAGGGATCTCCTTGCATTTGGAAATCCCATGTCTGATGCATATCTGAAACTCCAGGTCAGCGTTAGAACTGTTTCTAGGTTGTGGGACATGGAGAGATGAGAAGTGATTGGATCTTAGCTAAAGGGTCCAAGTCAACGCAAAGCAGTGGACAGGGTGGTGTGGGGTGGGGGGAGCTCCTGGCTTCCCACTTGGTGCTTCACTTGGTCTTTCTAGCCCAGGACCAGGCCTAGAGCTGAGAAGGAGGGCGCAGTCCCTTGCAGGGACTTTTCTTTAAAATGAGCAAGGGAAACAGATACCCCAGGGCTCTGGTGCAGGCTGTCTATCCACAAAATGCAGCCAGGAGCCCATTTTCTGCAGGGAGAGGAACGCAGGTTGGAAAACCAGGACAGGAGCCTCCTCCACCCCTTTGGGGACAGCGTTAGCAGCAGCCACAGACTCCTGCTTCTGCCAGGCTCCATGCTTTTTAAGTCTCATCACCTCACTTTGCTGTTTTCTCTTTCAGCCTTCTACCATTTTGAATTGGGTTCAGGGCAGAGTCCTGATGGACATTTTGCACTGCCCTGTGTCACGGGGTCCAGTCTGGGGCAGGCAGGGGGACCCTTTACATTGTATTGTTTAATAATTCACATGGCAGCATTGTAGGGGTACTCTCAACTGCTTCTTAAAAGTAATTAATTGATTTTCTGACATATCAGTTAACAATATTACCCTGACACAAAGTTGTGTTCAGGCTCTCGACTGGACTGGAGGCTGCCTGGATTAAATTCAGCCTAGAGTTTAGCTTAGGAGATTCTAAAAATATGCCTCTATAAAAGGAAAGGCTTTTGACATGGAGTGTTGTCTAAAAATCTAAACCATATGTCCTTCCTGGGGCTGTCAATGGACTAAAATATAGGCCTGAGTGTGTGAAGCTGCTCAGACTTGAGCATGTGGGAGACGTGAAATCACCTGCTGCTACTCAGTGAGTCTCACACTCTGGAGCGAAAGTCGCCCAGGCCGTGCAGAGGGAAACGGGGGAACTCCATCCAAAGGTGGCTTACTAGGGGCTCTTGGAAGAAAGCAATGCGCACTCTGTCCCTGACGCTGATCATCTCCTGGCAGGCAGGCCGACTCTTTGGGTAGCTGACTTTGCAAGATCCATTCATGGCTGCCCTGTGATGCAGGCAGGTCTTGTACATAGGGAGGATTCTTGTCAACAACACAGACGTTATTAATGGGCACATTAAGACACAGATTGGTTAAGTGGCTTGCCCTAGGTCATGTCATGAGGCAGTGGGATGTTGGGCACGGGCACTTCTGACATCTTGGCTTGTATAGGGATTCACGTGAGGAACTTCTGTGATGAGGAAGTCCATGTGTATTTAAACACCTAATGAACATGTGGACACTGGGGGCGGGGTAGCTTTTCTTCCTCATTCCTGATGCTTCTAGACACAGGGAATGGAAGGGACTGCAGGAACGTGGCTCTGCTCTTTTTCCCTTCTCTGGGTAGGGAGGTGAGCATAGAAGGGGGAGTGGCAGCTCAGGAATGCAGCCTCCTCCTCCAGCCCTCTTCTTGGGCTGGCCCTGAAGGAAGCACACCTCCTGGCCTCACTGCAGGGCCCAGCACTGGCACAGCCTTGCCTGAGACAGGCAAGTGAGTTCAGCAGTAGAAGCCATTGTCCTGTGCTGTGAAGCCCCATTGGGTAACCTTGGGAAAAGCAAGGATTTTGACTTGCCTATGTCTTGCTTCTTTCTGTCTACATGTTCATTGATTTGGATCTCAGGACACCTGCCATTATCTTCAGCATCCACAAAGAGATCTGAGCTGAGGGCCAGATGATGGCAGAGCAAGCCCGTTTGAGTCCAATATACACATGCTTGCACTAGGCTGGTCATTTATTCTGCTTCTTGAATGACAGAATGGGGATAATAATTCTTAACTCATAACACTGTTATGGTGATTAAACGAGATACTCCATGGGACAAGTTTACCCCAGCAGGTTCTCAGTTAGTGAGACCTGAACTATTTTCTATTGCAAAGTACCAGAAGATGTAGAAAAAGTGCTTAAAAACCTCACTACATTTCCATATTGTGCTATTTTAATATTTCGAGAGCATCTTAAGTTCTGAGAGAGACTTTCCTGGAAGGATTAATGACTATGTGAAGGGAAGGGAGGGTATCCTTTAAGACAAAAAGTTCAGGGAACATCTCACAGGGAAAGCCCAGCTCATCTCTGATCAGTTCCTGCTAAGGATGGTGCTTGACATTCCTCACTTAACTGTGGGACGCTTCTTTCTTCCTTGCTTAGCTTAACCCGTGTGGGCATAAAGATTCACATTTCTGGTATCTGCTTTGGTTACATAGATGTTTTATGTGGTGAGCCTCACGAGAGAGAAAAGAATTTTAAAATCATGTGAAGAAGCGTTATATGCAAATAAAAATGTTCTCATTGTTATTCATATGACTCTATGGATCAGGTTAATTATTGTGTTTGTTGCTTCTTGGCAATGTGGAAGGTGTTGTCAGACTACAGAAATAAGTGCAAGAGATCAATAATGTTTGGGTGACTCACTTCAGAATTATCTCCAAATATTAACACTCGCAAATTCCTTTTTTTCTAGGTCAGTGTTTTTGCTTGTTTGTCTTTTTTTCTGAGACAGAGAACAAAAGTTAACATAAAAGTCTGAGTAGAAGTATCCTGGGGGTCTGAGGTGTGGAATATCAACAAGGCCTTCACATTTCTTATCTTTAGAAGTGAAAAGCTTTTACCCCGAAATACAAGTTGTTTTCTTTTCTGTTTAAAAGTATGGTAACAGGAGCTCCAAGGCAGATTCAATAATGCATATTCTGGAAGTTATTTAGGTTAAGAATAGAAGAGTTGTTTTTGTTGTTGGGGGAGTGGGGAGAGACATGAATTATTTACCACGGCTCTAGAGATGGAAGAGAGCTTTAAGATTTTGCTGAAGTCACTGATTGATTTTCTGACACAACAAGTGAGATGAAACTCAAGCGGCCCATCGGCATTGCATGTCAGACACACGATCTCCTGGTAAATGCAGAGCTGCGTTTCAGTTGCTGGGAGTTTGTGTTTCGGTGTGGGGCGGGGGAAAGCTGATCTCTGTTGCCTTATAATTAATACACCACATACAGGTGTCAAAGAAAACAACATATGAATTCTATGCTCAGTTCACGTGGCAAAGCCTTTCCCATGCGAAAAGTCCTATCCTAGGCAATTTGGGGAAGTGAAATTTGATGCAGGTACGGCCCCCAACCCTTACCAAATGCATAGTCTAAAAGATGGATCCTCAAATACCAACAGTCCAGGCTAGATTGCCATGAAGGGGATCATGGAGACAACCACTGGGGCTAAGGGAGCTCCCTGGGAGCTCAGGAAAGGGGGGAAATGAGCTCCATCTGGGGAAGCTTTGAGGAGATGTGGAGAGGGCTGAGTCTGGAAGGAGCGTGAGTTTTGAGATCCTCTACTGGGCCAAGGAATTTGAAGTTAGCAGCATGACAAGAGGAAAGTCAAGGAAGTGGAAAAACACAGGGAATGTCTCAGAGTGGCACACAGGGGAGGTGACTGCGTCACACAGCAGCATGGGGAAGAGGCTCAGGCAGGACACAGGATAGATAGGGAGGCCGACCCTGGGACAGGGCAGCTGTTAGGGTCTGTAAACAAGTCAAGATGGCGCCTGGCATTTTGCCAGAGGGAGTGGTTTGTGAAGTAACGCCAGCGAGCCATTAAGTGTGGAGATTCCTTATTGGTTGACTGCTGTATCTAGTTTATGTTAATTAAGATAAGCTGTGTGTAATGTATATATACCCCTCCTGTCCTACAATAAACGGCTCCCACTCCTGCTGTATCAATGTACACAAGTTGCTCGTCACCCCCCAGGTTATTTTGCTGCAGCTGGACTGTGGGAGGCAGCATTTAGTGAGCTGCCAGGACCTGAATTAGTTCTTTATATGTGTTATTTATTGAATGCTCACAACACTCAATAGATACCATGCATGTTCTATTTTCATAAATAAATAGAAGATTTATAGAGAGCCAGTAATACCCAAGGCCACTCAACCAGTAAATGGCAGAGTCAAGATTTAGGTTCAGGATGGGAACCTAAGGTTCAGCAGCATTGGTGCTGTGAATCCATGCTGTTTCTGGTATAATAGAAGTCCTACAACTAAGTCTATAACCAAGGGGTTTAGAGACTTATTTCCCAAGGGCAGGTGAGCATCATACAAGGAGTTTGAGTGACAGAAAAACCTAAGCAGTTATACTTCTTAGAAAGCCTCAGGAATCAGTAAGAAGAATGAGTGGGCAGAGGTTGGAAGCCCCTCAACCAGTGAGGAGATACGGTAGACATCTTGGTGAGGGGCTGTGGTAGCCAAGGAAACAGAAGGTGGATGGAGAAGACAGGTTGGAGAACACTTAGAACTTTGGAACTGGACATAGGGGTTCAGATGACAATGTCCAGGTGTTGAGCCTGGGTGATGGGGAGATTGAAAAATACCAACATTACGGATCATCAGGCGGCTCTAAGTTGAACTTAGAGAACTAAATTGTACATTAGCATTCCGGATTCTCATTCTGAATGCACGAGTATTCGATTATTAGCCGGTAAGAGAGATGCTGGACAGAGTGGTAGTAAATCAAATTAGGTCCACTCCTGCTGGGTGAGAGATTTAATGAAATAACAGGATCCCTTGATGTTGGTCTTGCTCTTGGCAGAAATATCTCAAAGAAGAGAGATGGGAAAGTGAGCAAATAGAGAAAATGAGAAAGAGCCTGCAACATTTAGCCCTCATACAAGCGCTAAAGTGCATGTGAAGCTTGGCGGTACAAAAGGCAAACCAATTATCATCACGGGAACTTGGAATCAATTTGTAAGATGGCTCAACTGGACCCCAGATGCATAAACAAAAGAATAAAAGATGGTTATAAAGTCCTTGGCTTTTACCCAAGTAATGA
Source organism: Callospermophilus lateralis (assembly GCF_048772815.1). Classification (NCBI taxonomy): domain Eukaryota; kingdom Metazoa; phylum Chordata; class Mammalia; order Rodentia; family Sciuridae; genus Callospermophilus; species Callospermophilus lateralis. The sequence goes on along the minus strand of NC_135314.1, from coordinate 9,309,988 downwards.
TGCTATCTATGTTAAGGTCAGGTTGATCTGAAAAATCACTATGTAGTAGTCTGAGCTCTTCCCTTGGTGGTGCTCATGAGATGGGAGATGCCTGAGACGACACTTCTCACCTTGAAAAGCTCTAGGGGAGGCTTCTCAACAGATGTTCATGACAACTGTCCTCTGGCCTGGGAGTTAAAAGAATCAGGTGATCAGCTGTATTGCCAGGTCAGCACTGGCACTTAGTGAAGTAGCCATCCGCAGTTGCAAGTGGAGGGGAATATGTTTATGAGTTTATTTTGAAGATTTGCTTATCTTATATATTGTGCTCTCATTGATGTCCTTGACTTTTATTTCTTGGGATGGGGTAGCTTTATGATCATGAAGACTGAACTATAAATCTTTCACAAACTTCGTAAATTATATGAAATAAGATGTGAGATATAAACAGGAAATTACAAGATAGTGTCCTTTGAGATAGATCATAATGCTTAGTATATGCCAGACACTATCATTATATATCAATTAATTTTAAACTAACCCATTGATTCCTTTCACATCGATGCTATGAAGTAGATATTATTGTATGCATATTTTGCAGATGAGGAAACTGAGGCAAATAGCAGTCAAATAACTTAACCAACCTCCAAACAGAGGTGGGATTTGAACCTGAAAAGTTTGGTTCCTGAATGCGCCTCTTAACTAGTCTTCTAACCTGCTTCCCTGATACTGAAACTTAATCCTTAGCATGGATTTGCAAGCACAGTCTTTGAGAAGGGCTAAGAGTGGAGACACAGGACTTCTGGGAGAAGAGACCTCCGACCTAGTGACCAATAGGAACCAATTTAACTAAATTCAGTGAAGACTTCATTTTATATGTGAACCCTGTTATTGGAAAAGGGGCCTATTCAGTTCTTTGGGCTTCTTGACCTTCTGCACTATTAGCCAAGTTTGCATGGAAGCTCTGGCTGGAGGATCTCACAGGCACCACTGGCCATCCTTGCTGCAGTGGGCTGGGTAAGCCTCTGTCCTCCTTAGCGGCTTTCTCTCCACCACACATCTGGCTCGCACTCTTCTGGGGGTGGTGGTGGGGGTGTGGGTGAGATTTACCAAATTAGCATGGAGATAAAAATACTTTCTTCTTTGATTGAGTGGTCTTCTTATAGAACAGAGACAAAATTAGATCCAGGAAGTGGCAGGTACTTTGGTAACTGATGCTTGATCACTGAGCATTATTAGATTCAGGTTTTTGCCCCAAAGAAACAAAAGAACATTAGAAAAGACTATTTTAGATGAATCAAATTGTGAGGGGCACATACACATTCTGTATTAGTGTTCCATTTTTGAGGCCTGCTGGAGAAGTGGATATAAGCATGCTCTCAGTGGAGAAATCAGAAGGAACCCAAGGTCCATGTTTGATGTGTGAACATAGCAAAGTAGCAAAGTGATCTTTGTCCAAGAAAGGATCTCTTGGTCTTTAGATAGCTGGCCTCCTTCCTTCTTTGATCAGGTTTGGAGATTCTCAGGTACTTCCTTCCAAGCAACTAAATACATTTTAAGGATCACTCCCACCCACATAGAGGGATTTTTAAATTTTTTTTTTTTATTTTTTAGTGTTTTTCTATTCTACAACCAAAGCCTTTGACCCTGCATTTTCTTTTAACTGACAGTAATTATGACCAAGTCATAACAGGAGGAGGATTGTCCTGTTTCTGGAAATGAGAAAAAGCAAGTACGAGAACAATCGAGGTAGCTGGTATGAACTACAGTGGAGTGTCTAGCCAGAAGCTCACCCAGAAGTCTGCCAATTTCGACCAAATGGAACAGTCAGTATAAACCCTATGAGCAACACCCACCTCTGCTCCTCACAGTTCAGCGGGAGGCACTATATTCAGGGAACACACCTGAGAACGTCTTTTGGGGTGACTCTCTGGAGACGGTCTTAACACACCTGAGCTTGTCAGGACCTTTTCCACTTCTCACCTGAAACCTAGAGTTGAACATGAGGCCAGTGCTATTCCTCTGAGATGGCGCTGGAACAGAGAGATCACACTCATGTCCCCATGGGCAAGTCACATGGGCACTTAGAAGGCCCTTTTTTAGGAATACCAGGAATTATTTAGACATCATTTCCCCCCCTCTTTCTACATTGATGGCGGTAAAATGTGCTCAACATAACATTTGCCATTTCAACCAGCTTTAAGTGGACAGTTCTGTGGGATTAAGCACAGCCTTGCACAAATATTGCCATCATCTCCAGAACCTCTTCATGTCCCCGGGTTGAAACTTTGTAGCCACTAAACAACAGCTCCCCATCCCGCCAGCCCTGGGGGTCACCATCACCTTCTGTCTCCACGAGGTGACTGTTGAGAAAACTCACAGCAGTGGAAGCAGTGCATTCCTCTTTCTGTGGCTGGCTTATCTCACTAAGCTTAATGTCCGCAGGCTTCCTCCGTGTGGTGGGTGTGGCAGAATTTCCCTCCTTTTCAAGGCTGACTGACATCCCATTGGAGGTGTGGGCTACATTCTGCCTGTCCCTTCACCTGCCGATGGTTGCTAGTGTTACTCCCACCTTGTGGCTCTGGTCACTAGTGGTGTTATGAACGTGGGTGTACAAATACAAATGTTCCTATTCATTCTGTTGACATAGATATATTTTTAAAAAATATGCAGAGTCCAATATGAACAAGCAAGCCCTTTAGAAGATCTGTGGCAGGATTAAGATGAAGATCTTAATTAATTTATAGAGGTAGAAATTTTTTATTGTAACATAGCTAGTGTTTGACAGGGCAGTGATATGGAGCAATGTAGGCCCCAAATGGCCAATGGTCATTATCAATGTCCTGTGTATGTGGCAGACCCTAAAGGTCAACTCTCTCTCTTTAGCATGATCCAGTGGGGTTGATGAATCCTCTTAAGGGACAGCGCAGCACGGCTGTTAAGACAGGTGGCAATATAGTTCAGTGTGACCAGAAATAAAGACAAGACTCAAATACACGGAGGCTGCTCATTCCCTTTCATCTTGTGCAACAGCAAAGATGAACTATCTATATTTAAGTTATGTTCCTTAAGGGGGGCGGGCTGTCACTGTCCGTTAGCTTTGTGGTTTTCTTTCCAGCTCAAATCAGCCTTGTGAGGAAATTGAATAGCAATGAGCCAGGCCCTGCTTACTTGATGACAGTTAAATACATTTTTAATCATGACGTCATGAAAACTGGTGGCACATTTCTAAAGAGTCAGAGCTTGATCTCAAACGAAACTCTAATTTTAGTTGTTTCTAAAAACATACGCACACACAAACCCCAAAACCCACAACCTACTTATCAACTTTGTAAAACCAAGATGTCGCATGGGAATTCACTCAAGTGCAAAACTAAACTTGTGGTGACCCCTAAACCTACTGCTCGCCCTTCTTCCTCAGTTTCATGAGTGGCAACTCTGTCACCCATCACTCATGAGAGAAACCTCAAGTCTCTCTTTCCCACCATTGCAACCTCCTTCCCATCCACTAGTTCATGCCGTTGACCCTCTCTACACTGCCAGTGTCTCTGGAGCTTATTTAGTAGGTTCCCTTGTATCTGGCCTTGACCTCCAACTTCCATCTTCCATGTTCATGCGGAACCAAGTCTTTCATATTCAAGCCTGAACTTATATCTCTGCCTAAAATCTGCTGATAGTCCTAGGTGCCAGAGGTCCTGCACATTGGGGCCTCTGTACACACGCCTATGTACCACATGTTTGTGCCCCAACCCAAAGTCACATGTCAAAGTCAACCACCAATGTAATAATACTAGGAGGTGTGGCCTTCCAGAGGTAATTAGGTCCTGGGGGTGGAGTGCTGTGAATGGGAGTAGTGCCTGTATAGTGACATGCACCAGAGCTTGCTTGGCCCCTGTGTGAAGATGCAGTGGCAAGGTGGCCATATGCCAAATAGGACCTCACTGGAACTGAGGACCTCACTGGAACTGAATCTGCTGGCACCTCACCCTTTTAGAGTAAATTTTTTCTTCTGTAAATGTCTATAGCATTGATAGTTTAGGTCATGTGTGTGAAAACTTAATTATAGAGATCTCCATTCTCTAAGAGGATCATACAAATTTATTTTTTGCATCCCTAATGCTATACATTAAATTGTGGCCCTCCCCAGATGTGTTGAAGTTCTAACTCCCAATATTTGTGACTGTGACCTTATTTGGAAATAAAATCTTCCCAGTTTTAAATCAAGTTAAGATGAGGTTATTAGTGTGAACCCTAATCCAAAATGATTGGTATCCTTATAGGAAGAGCAAAGCACTACAGGACAAGACCGCGGTGGTATCAGAGGCAGCGACTGAAGTGGTGCAGCCACAAGCCAAGGCATGCCGGGGACTGTGGGTCATCGTGGGCAGTTGGGAAGGGGCAAGGAATCTCTGTCACAGATTTCAGGGGGCGTATGATTTTATACTTTAAGCTTCTAGAACTAGGAGACACTAAATTCTTTTTTTTTTTTTTTTTTTAAGCTATCTATCCAGTTTGTGTTGGGCTTTGTTACAACAGCCCAGGAAATGAATATATCCAATTATTGTCAACTGTGTGCTTTTTAGAGGTAGCCAATGAATAGAGGACCCTGGATTCATTACAGCACAGCTCAGGAAGTTGTTCAAGAAATATTTACCAATTGATTATCTGATATGTGCATGGAGTGGGGGTGGGGGGTTGTGGAGGATGGGTCAGAGCCATCTGCCCTCCCGAGCTGCTAGGCTCCGTGTGTTCCTCCTTGGCCCTGGAAAATCTGTGCTTCTCTATCATTTAACTTCTGGTCTCCATGGTCATTAAAAGCAAAAACGAGGGCTGAACATAGGCACAATTGTTAACAGAAGTTATCTGTAGAGGTGATGTTTTGAGTCATTTCGATCAACTTTTTGCTTTAGTTGGAAAGGAACACGTATTTCTTTCGTAATGAAATGAATTTTTTTTTAAAGGCAAATGTCTTATGTGCCTAATATGAAAAGACAGCGCATATTTGTTGTTGATTGATTAAATCTGTCAGCGTCTTGATCCGCAGCAAACACAAACTGGGTTTTTCTAAAGCTCTTTGGGGCCTCTCATAAAGCAGGCTTTTTAGCCAATGTTTTGAATATATCAGGTTAAGGTATGCGAAATAGTCTCTCCAAGTGGGATTTAATATAATGCAATAAGAACTGAAGATTTAATAGAGGATTTCGTTCCTAAGCAAGGGAAGAATCAGGTAGTTGTTTATCATTCTTGGTAAGGAGCCGTTAGCTACATCGTCCAGACGGGTAAAGACAGATGTTCCCTGCAGACATCAGCATCTTGCAAAGAAAATCAAAACTACTCAACAGAGAAATATGAAGGTGGTAGGTGACGCAGATACGTCTGGAAGGATGGCTGGGAGCTAGCCGCGGTTTCTCACACTGTGCTGCTTTTCCCCTGAGGCCCTGAATCTTTCCCTTTGGCTAAAGCTATGTAGAAAGGGCAGCCGCTGGAAAGAGTCGTTTAGTGGGAAAAGAGGTGTGAATTCAAGCATTTCAGAGAACTTGACTTCTCCTTTATCAGAGCAGGGAGAAAACTCATGAAGAAGGTGAGCCAATTAAAGAAATAGGGTTTTCAGGTTGTTGATACAGGAAAACTGAGGGTTCTGCAAGGCACCATTAAAGAATTTACAGATGACGAGTGGGACTTCAGCCTGTTTTTTCTGGGCCACATCCCCATAACAGAACACACAGAACGTGAAGCCACAGGTGTGGTTTATTTGGGCACAAGTGTAGGGCACTCTGCTATTCGGTTTGTTAATCAGACTTCCCATTTGGTGACTCTGCCCTATGAAGTAACTTGTTTTCCAGACATTAGGCTTTGTCTTGGGCAGAAGGTGATGGCCATAGCCCTGGGCCAAAGATGGCATCTCCTCTGTGTTTTGGGAAGACGCAGATGGTGTGTGTGTGGGGTGGGGGCAACTCATTTCTCCTGTCTCCTTTGACAACAGGGACATGCTCGTCTGTTCAGATCTTAAATCTTTCCTTGAATTTGCTTTTTATTTTTGACATTGATGTTAGTTTACAAAGCATAGGTCCACACAAGGCTATTTTACAGCACAATAAGGTGCTGTTAGAACAGATAAAATACCATGCCTGTCACAGAGTAGATCCTTGTTCTCATATTCTCAGAAAACATGAGAACAGCTTGCTTTGGGGACAAAGAATCAAACTGTATATTGCACTGATGATATTTCAGACGTTCAAATCCATGTGGAGCTAATAGATGGACTAGCTTGCTGACTCTGGTGGAGTTTTTTCTAGAGCAGTTGTTCCAAAAACGATTACATGTTATGATTGCCTGGAGAGCTATTTAAAAGCATGATGTCCAGGCTACTGTCCCTATCAGAGAAAATAACACTTTCTGGGATGGCAATAGCCATCAGTCTGATGTGGCAATTTAGAATTAAATTAATATAATTTAAAGTTACTTTTTTTAGTCACAATAGCCAACTTTCAAGCACTCAGTGGCCACGTGGCTAGTGGCTACCATGTTGAACCATAGATAGTTGAGAAATGTCTATTATTGAAGAATTTCTGTGACTTCACTTGGAGTCTAACATTCGAGATTTGTATCTATGACACTAATATGAATGAATACTGAATGGCCACACTGCCAACAATATTTAAAATAAAAGAATCTTGCCATAGTGTTTTTTTTTCTTTTTCTTTTTAATTTTGACCTATATCTCTGAAAGGGTCAACTTACAACTAGAAGGCTAATTAAATTCATTTAAGATTTTCTGGCCAAAGCTATATCCCTCTTGGCAGAAAGAACCTGCTGTACAGGTTGAAACAGTAATGTGCTTTCTTGAGACACACAGGGCTTGATTGGTGCTCACCGTTGTTCCATAGAGGGGACTTTGATCACATTGCCACAGAAGAAAAAGGGACAGGCTCCACAGAATGCACTGGTCAGTTCTGGGGCCAGAAAGGCCCCTAGAGTCCTGCAAGTTGATTTCACTGTATCTCTTTGGGACTTTGTGAGCAAACCCCTTTTAGAGCTCCCCACTCTCCGCCCTAAATCCTTAAATCTATAGGAAGCCTCTAGGCATATCCCTTGTATCCTGACTCTGTAGATCAGCCTGAAACAACCTGTCACTAAAAAACAGAAAGTGAGAAGATTTCCTCCTACTTTAGTCATACAAATTATTAAACTCAGTCTCTCTTTGGAAAAATCACATCTATAAGGCAGAGCTCTCAACAAGTTGTCTAACTCAATCACGGCATATTTAGGAGTTTGATTATAAAGGTACCTTTTGGCTAAACAACACCTCCATTGGCAGACAGACTGGTGCTAGTTTTTAGGAAACAACTTGAAGATTCAATAGATAATTCATCTGAGAAAAACAAGTGACATGAACAAAAACATTGGTTCTTTAAGAGATGAAGCTAACCTCTGAGGAAGATCCCAGTTCAGTAGTCTTTATCCAAACCACTTCTGTTGCCATTTTACCAAACACACACACACACACACACACACACTCCTTACAGTGAATTCTCCAGAGCCCTAGAGGTGCCATCTTGGTATTCTATGAATTGTTTTCATCCTGGAACATTCTAAACTTAAGTATTCATATAGCACCTTTTCAATATTAATCATTGAAGCACATACAAAATAAGCATAAGACACAATTTCTTGTTCTTTAGGTATGAATGATATATATATTCAGGGTAAATGATCAGATAGATAGATAGATTCATAGAGCCTCACTCTATTCAATTTCATTTAGAGATGAAATATTAAGATTTGAGAAAAGAAAAAAAAATACCAAGTGAACCAATTCATAGGTAGCTGTTCAATTCCAAGGTCATAGCCACTTCTTCCTTGTTTTGTGGAAGAGGCAGTTCCCATACCCAGCCCTTCCCCAAAGTTTCATGGCTAAATCTGCAAGTCATGTTCAACGCCCAAGAACTCACCAAGCAGTCTCTGGTAGTGAGCAGTACTGGCTAGATTTGGCAAGAGAAACCCATCTCTGTCATCTACTTGACATTTGGGCTGGAATCAGATGGGTTTTGTTTACTGTAAGGATTATCAAATTTACCTCCAAGTTGTTCTTTGTCATTCTTGGAGCCCAGCATCCTGATGAATGTGTAAGTGGAAATTTGAAGTGGTTTGTGGTAATCATCTTTACACACTTATGCCTAGAGGTGACTCACTCTTAAAATTCTCCAATAATATTATTATTTTTCTAACTGTCTGGAAGGTCATGTCTGTGTTTGCTAAGGATTGTTTACATTTGAAAACAAGTTAATCATGTCTTTTATTAAGCATTTAACAGCAGTAATCTGGTAGGTCGTTCAAACCCAGGTTCTTTTTTTCCTGACAAGATGACTAGAGGAGAGTGGCCAAATAGGTTTATCTGGAATCCCACCTCTGATTGATTGGTACTGACTGATTCTGAGACCATACTTGAGCACAGCAGGAAGAGTGCTGCGATCAATTAGTGATGTCTGCAGTAGGCAAGAGGGGAAGATGTGGCTGAATGCATAATAGATAGTTTCAGTCTCCAGACTGTAAGTTAAGCATGTAGAGAGGACAGTGGACCATAGGTAGCATAGGATGAAAGACGCCTTGAGAAATTTGAACTTCATTCCTTAGGCAGTGGAGAGTCATGAAGAGCCTTGAGCATGACCACAGTATGATCAGATCTGAATTCTCAGGAAACCAACTTAACTGTTTAAGGTGAGCTGAAGTGGGAGAGGGTAACCAGTGAACTTGCAGCCTAAGTAAGAAAGGCAGGGACAGGGCAGGTGCGGGAGGGATTGAGGGAATTAATTTATAGAGTTTTCTTCTTTTATCTGGTTCCTAAGTGGAACAGTAGCACACCATTTTCCCCTAATGTTTCAGGACACTAACACTGAACAGACATTATAAAAATGTTTATGATATAGAAGTGAATGTGTGAATGGATGAAAGTGGAGAGGAGGAAATGATTTGAGAGGAAAAGGGCACATTTTATTTTAGGTATCCTGAGTTTTGGGCATTGGCAGAGCCTCAGTAGAGATATCTGCTGATCAGATAGCTCCCTGGTCCTCTGCAGACCTTCTGTTATACCACTGCTGGGTTGTAGGTATTTCCTTCTAAACAACTACTTCCTACATTCTGCTTTCCAGACAGCTCATTTAAGAGGCTCCTTTAGACAACAGGTCAGGGTCTCTTCCTATCTAAAACAATGACCATTTCCAGAGGACTTCATCAAATGGTACTACTTGTACCGCAATGTGTCATTCAACTTTCATGGCTCCCTGATGTCACATAATTATCCCCATTCTACAAAGCCAGAAACTGAAGCTGACACTCAGATGGTTTCCAACTCAAGTAAGGAAGCTAGGACTCAATCCCAAGTCTCCCTCCCTCCAAACTTGATTCTTGTCTCATTTTCCCATGCTGCCTCTCATTACTGATTGATAAATTGTGGAACATGCTCATCCTATGCTGGCCTTTTACCCTAGTTGATTGTGTGTAGAGAACCCTTTATCACTCTCTGAATGTTATGTACTTCTTTCCCACTGTGTCAGTCACCTTTCCATGACTATAACAAATACCTGATATAATAACTGATGAAGCAAAAAGGTATATTGTGGCTCATACTTTTGGAAGTTTCAGTCTGGATTGGTTGGCCCCATTGCTTTTAGGCCTGTGTTGAAGTGGGAGTGTGTGGTGAAGAAAGCCTATTCACCTCATGGCCAGGTAAGCAAGAGAGAGAGAGAAGAAGAGACTGGGGTCCCACAGTCCTTTTTAAGGCATATCATTAATGACCTAAAACCTCCCACTAGGTTCAACTCCTTTAAGGTTCTCACCACTTCCAATAGTGCCACACTGCAGACCAAGAGTTTACGTGGACCATTCCAGATCTAAACTGTAGCACCCGCCTTACCAACTTCTCTCATGCCTGCTCTGACCAATTAGCCACTCTTTCCTATTCACCTTCCCTGTCCCTGTCCCTGTCCTCATTGCATCTGTGTTCTTTTCTAGGTTTCCCCCTCTCTTTCTCCTCTGAGTACAGACTCACACGTGTGCATAATGATCCCATGCTCTTGGAGTGGTGCTAAAATGACTTATCAAGAAAATGTGGGACAGATACGGGTATAATGTTGTCCGTGTGCAGATGAAGCTGCTGGCTTCAACCAGAGATCGCGAATACTGACACAGGGTGTTGCTATTTTGAAAAGCAGTTGGGGACACCTTGGTGGTGGAGGTGTTCAGAGGAAAATGGCTTCCCCTCACTTTCTGTGTCCACCCACCTTCTACGGAGCTGCCATTTCATGCATACTGTGAGGTGGATGCTCTGTCAGTAGGGACTCGTGTTTCCAAACATCTCCATTACTAGGACAAATTACATCCAGAGCCCTGATGCTTGCATGCTATTTACATTTATTTCTCATTGACTCCAAGTTTCTAATGTTTCAGGACACAAACGCTGAACCCGACATCTGACATTTTATGAGTGGTGGGATGCTATCAATCCTTCACCAAGTTTTGATGGGCTTTTATTTTATGATTTCTGGAATGTGGGAGCCATTAAGATTTATTTCTAGAAAAAGGAACAAAGACGGTTGTCACTGTGTCCAAGGTATACTGAGTTAAAAATAGGTAAGTTTCAAGACCTGTGTTCTTTTTTGAATAAAAGGTTCCTAGATCTTGCCTTTGTCTTCCGTCTGGCTGGGCATGCAGTACACTATACTGGATTACCTGGTGGATCAAAAAGTCCCTGCACCAGCATGGAAACTCTTGGCTCAGTGCCATAGAACTTGTCTTGTTTTGGGGTCTGGGTAGTCTTGGCAATGGGACAATAGCCACTGTCATAAATGTACAGCTGCTGGTATTGTCACTACAGACTAACAGACCTAAAGGGTGATGCTAACAAGAGGCATTGGTCACACCTGTGTGTTACCTGGGGGAAGGGATATATGGATGCTGATGCTGGGTTTCCCCAGTGGCTACTTGGAGGTGCTGGGTGAAAACTCATATAAGAGCAGGATTGATATCCCATTGGGTGAGTTTTTGACCCATGAGAGACAGTAAATGAGAGGACCCAGAAGAGAAGTTGTTCACTTTTGTTCTAAGACATGGCAGATTTGTGCAGGTGTGTGAATGTGGGCGTGTCCTGAGATGCTAAGTGCTCATCTGAGTTTCTTGTAGGCCATGGCTAGCTCAGTCATTCAGCATCTTAAATGGCTCTCTCTTCCATTGGGCCTCTTTTTTATTTCCTTTCACTACTTTCTTGGGCTTGTGCACTCTTGTCATCCTACTCCAATAAGGTTTTCACATATAGTATTTAGCATAAGATCTGCTCTCTACCTATCTTAGGATAAGACACTGTTTTGTCCCTTCTGCTAGATAGCGAACTCCTGTAGGGTGGAGATCACATCATATTCATGTTTCTCTTGATAGAACCTAGACATTTAACCCATATTTGCTGAATGGACATGGCTGGCTGACCAGCCTAAGGGACCTTAGCCAAGGGGACCAGATTCACCTCATGCCCAACCTGTCACCCAAACACTGGTCCAGCCCACTGTGTCTTGCAGATATTGGAAACATGGCCTTGGATGTGGGTACATAGGCCAGCTCACATGATGGAGCTTCAGGTGGAAGGAAAACTACGAGAGAGAAGTGGAAACCAAAGGTGTGGCGCCATCTTGGTTGGCTCTGGTCCCTCAAGTCTGGCAGTGACAGGGAAAGCTGTGATGGGCTCATGGAATCAAAGCTCTGATAGGCTTTGGCTCTTCTGGAAGAAGGCCGTGTGGTGTGAACCAGGGAGGGGGTGAAAGCAGGGTGGGAGTTGGGCAGAGAGTGGGCAGGTGGTTCAGGGGTGCAGGGCTCACCGGTTGAAGACCTTCAGGAAACAACAGGCATATCCCTCCGTTTTCTCCCTTTCCCTTTTATTAGGGCTTTTCTTTCTCCCCTGATGTCTTTCTGTTCCATCTTCTTCATTCTGTCTTCATTCTACATTTGTTGGTTCAAAATATGATCTCTTTACACTTAATAAATTCTTAACCCAATGACATTTTTTAAAAGAGTGAAATTAATAAAAGAGGATTAGAGAGGAAACCAAAGTAGGCGTCTATAATGAAAGTAACGTGTTGCCCACATGGTAACTGATCTCACTGGATGAGGACTATGAAAAGTACCAAGTACCAAGGCGTGGGCTCTCCTTCCATGGCTGGGACTTTCTGCTGCACAGCAGGAGATCTGGGGATTCCTAACTGGGCTGGAGTGAACCAGAACTGGGTTTAAATGCTGCGGCAGATGTTCCAGTACCACAGGAGTTGAACACTTGGTTTCTTTATTATTATACAGGTAACACCTTCATATATGTGCTGTGGAAGTTCAGGGAAGATAAATGGAGTAATGGCTAAATATGATTCACCGGCATGCTAGGTTCAGGGATTTTAATGTTTGTGCAATAATTGATTGATATGAGTGATCATGCTAATTGAACCAGGCCTCAATAAATAAGGTGGGCTGATACATCTTTGTTGTGGAGAGTTTTACTCTATAGCTGAATATACACCCTTGACCTCTACTTACTGGAGATCACCAGCGACCCCTACTCATGGTGTCCCATCCAAAAATATCTCCAGACATTGTCAAATGTCCCCTGTGGGGCAAAATCACTCCAAGGTGAAAATCCCAGGGATAGAGCATGCCCAGTAGAGCCACGGTCTCCCTCCTTTATATATTAATGTTTTGAATAAAACTCAAAAAGCGAACACAATAGATGCCTCCATAAACAGTGGAGTGGGCTTGTGCCTTTGCCAGTGTTTATACAGAGCACATGACTATGCTTTGCTACGGCCAGTGACAAGCTGAGAGTTTACTTTCAATCCATACTAAGAAGGGAATCACACGGGGTGGGACGAGAAGCCGGGAGCCTGCCCTCCCAGCGGCCCCCTTCTGGATCACGAAGCACATGTGAGCAGCGAGTGTGAATTGATTTACGACTCCAACGATATTTGTCCACATACATCAAATAAAATTTGAGACTTCGAGACACAAGCCACATGCTCACCCCCCGTCCCTCATACTTGTGTGTGACAACCATTTAGAATTCAGCCTGTTTTTTTTTTTAAAACAATAGCTTGCTGTCATTTCCAGAAAATGTTTTAAATTAGTATAAAACTTGGCTAAATTTAGCTTTTATAGAAGAAAGAATAAAACATAATTAACTGTTTAAAGAAGAAAACAGAAACCACATGAAGGAATGAGACTTTCTGGCGAGAAATCTAACAGTAGTGCTTGGTAGCTAACCCACCTCCTGTGGAGCAGATGTTCGCGAATTTAAATGGGAACAGGACGGGCATCCTGGTGGAAGTTTCTATGATAAAAAGCTGCTAAATGTGCGGAGATACAAGTCGGGCACAAGTGTGGTGATTTGTCTCTCTTATTGTGCAGAGATGGAACTGTATGATCGCTGGTGTGGACCTGCTATCCCAGTGTGGTCAGAGATACTGACAGATTGAAGGCTTTGGAGGTTCCTGGCCAGCAGGCCCCGTTAGTCCACAGTGTCTGCTAATAATTGCCAGGCAAGTGCAAAGCAAACTCTGCAGCATTAGCCTCTGTTGTGTGCAAAACATATTACATCTACTGTAATTTCTCTGTAAATACTTGCCAGTTGAGCTATTTTTTTTTTCTCCCTATGCAGCCTGCTATTTATGGTACTGTAGTGGGGAAAGGGGCAAATTTGATTTAAAAACTGAAAATGATTCTCTGTTTGGTTTAAAAAAAATTCCAAAAATTCTGCACAGAACAGAGAAGAGACAAAGGATCCTATTGTACCACTGACCTAGGTGTGCCGCGTCTCCTAAGGAGCCTGCCCTGGAGCATGTGAGATTATGCACACACGGGTCCAATCTTCACCACCTAATAAAGACTCATTGAATCAAAGGCCAGGTTATCATTTATTCTGCGGGACTGACTAATGCAACATTCTTTCTTTAATGCAGTCTTTTCTTAAGACTCAAACAATTATAGCTATTATTATTGTTGTTGTTACTGTAATATTTTAAAAACACAGATGGACCTGGTAATGTGCCATTGTGACATTGTGGCTGTTGGCCAAGAGAAGTACAATAATGTATTGTTGAGCTGGAGCTCCTCTGTGATTCACAGGCTCTGGGATAATCCAATAACTTAATCTACTCTCTTTTCTATTCTTTCCTTCTTTTTTTTCCATACTGGGGTTTGAACCAAGGGGCACTTTTCACTGAGCTATATCCCCCGAATTTTTAATTTTTAATTTTGAAACAGGGTCTCACTAAGTTTCTTAGGGTCTCACAAGTTGTCCACGCTGGCCTCGAACTTGTGATCCTCCTGCCTGAGTCTCCAGAGCTGCTGGGCTAACCAGTGTGCATCAGTCTTGCTCCCTTTCAACATTTCATCTTCTTGCAAGGCTCAAACTAATAATAAATGAGATAACCAGCAAGCACCTTGAGAGATTACCTCATATTTGGTCACTTTTTATTTGAGATCTCCCTAAATATTCAAAGAATAACTTTCTTCAGTTGAAAAAAAAATCTGAAAAATTGAATCAGAAAACTTTAGATGCTCATTGTGTGGTTTTGTGTTAATTTTTTGTGTGTCATAACTGATTCCATCAGGTGATAAAATTTTCTAGTGAATAAAAAGAAAAAATATTTCTGTTCCTTGGGTGCAGGAAGAGAAAACCTCCACCCTGATTCAGTTACCTTACTTTCCACCTGTCTTTTCTGAAATTTTCAACAGAAGGTGCCAGATGAGGTCAAGTCTCCATTTTAAAAAATTTGGATTCTCTTTGACTTGTGGATTTAATAGTAATCCAAGAGGTCCTCGTGTCCCTAAGAAATAAGAAGGGAAGCTTACTGCCTTTTCTTTTTACCTGTTCTCCCCCCAAATGCCAAATCTTATCACATGAGCTGTCAAGGGCTTTTATTGTATAGGCAGCCTGCATTTCTCATGTGTATGTGCTATGTGCTATGTGACTTAGTACCATGTATGGCTTCCAAAGTTTGCATTTTGGTTAACAGGAGCAATTAATAAGTTATACACTCTGCACAGTGAATATTCCCAGTGATGCCGCAGAGAGTTTGACATATGCAGTGCCTCTGTGAATTATACGTGAGTTCTTCTGAAGCAGGCTCAGGTCTGATTTCCAAGAGAACCGAAGTTGGTGTGTTTATCTTCTTTCACTGAGGAGTCAACTCCATCAAAACAAAATGCTACCAAATTCTCTCTCAGAACTTAACATTTATCTAAACTACCCCAGCTTTAGAGTTCTCTTAGTTCTCATTAGAATGAAGAATTAGAATAAATTGTTCTTCTTTTTTAAAATATTTATTTTTCAGTTGTAGTTGGACACAATACGTTTATTTTATTTATTTGTTTTTACATGGTGCTGAGGATTGAATCCAGGGCCTTGCACAAGCTAGACAAGAGCTCTACTGCTGAGCCACACCCCAGCCCTGAATGAGTTCTTCCTTTAAGATTAAATTTCCTTAGTCTGATATTTTGCACACAGACCAATGAGGCAAACTAGATTCCCTAGGTCGTCTCAGTTTCCTTTCTGCTCTTCTTCTGTTCTTGGAAATTAATGCTTTCCTATACCTGGTTATCTTTCTGACCTGCAGAAGCCACATCTGTCCAAGTACAGACACACATTGTCTAAGAATAAGGATGAAAAACTGGCCCCTCATTAAAAAAAATAATAATTTAAGAAACATGTTTTGGTATGCAGCTGTGCTCACCAGATACAGTTTCTTATTCTATAGCTAATTCTGTAGATAGTAGCAGCAACTAGTAAACAAATAGTATTTTCAAAGGCTAAATGGCTACATTCATTGGACTGCCAATTGTTGAAAGAGTCCGTTTGCTTCTATGCTGTTCTTCAAAGTTCTTATCTACTGCTAAAATTCACTTTGGGTTCCTTCTATAGGAGAATAACATAAGGACCATGCGTGAGGTGTAGTGCAAAGATCCTCTCGGCAGAAAACATGGGGGGAGAGAATGTGTCTGCCAACCAAAGTGCTCCAGCCAGGTCCGAAGGAGAGGAGAAACAGAAGGCCCCTAGTCTCAGTCTTGAGCATCTTAAACAAGCACCCGTGGGGCTTTGGGGTTCAGCCTTCATGAAAGTTTGGAACGAAGCATTAGGAGCACCCCCTTCCCAATAACCAGGGCTAACTGGAGGCTGCCTAACACTTTCTCCGTGGGTGGGTGGGTGGGTGGCCTAAGCACATCAGCAAAAGCAATAGTCCGGGGAGCAGAGCTGCATTTGCTAGTGGGAACATTAGACTCCAATCAGCTCCTGCGTGAGTGGTCCAGGAAACTCTGGAACATTTCAAATTCTAGGATCTTTGCATCACTTTGCTTCCAGGCTTTATTTTATTTATTTATTTTTAAAGTTTTCTTCCTCCCAGACAAGACCTTTCAGGTTAGCCCAACAATTGTGCAACATATAACCAAGTATGCCTCTCCCCTTCATATTTTATTTTGTTTTTAATTTAAAGAGAAATCAACAGCCACCACCCATATAATGATCTGCAATAAGGAGACTAAAGCAATTCAACCTTGTTAACTTTTCAGTGTAAAAAAAAAAATAAATAAACAGCATTAGCTTCTTCTGGTATTCAGTCAATTCCATCTGCTTTTGCTTTG
Organism: Callospermophilus lateralis; assembly: GCF_048772815.1. Taxonomy (NCBI): domain Eukaryota; kingdom Metazoa; phylum Chordata; class Mammalia; order Rodentia; family Sciuridae; genus Callospermophilus; species Callospermophilus lateralis. The sequence continues at coordinate 9,293,341 of NC_135314.1, read as the reverse complement.
TATGTCCAATGGGTGGTTGAGTTGGGAAATAAAGCCACAATGTGGCTATTGGGAATCTTGTGGAAAGGCAGCTGCCAAAGGGCTGGCGAAACATTAATGATTATGAGGCAGATTAATAATGGTAGCTTCCACATAAGCCCCAGCCCAGAATTCTTGGACCATAAGTAAAGGGTTGCATGTGGTCTACCAGGTGGTAAGTATTCATTAGAGTCTTAGTGTCCTGGTTAAATTCGTTTTATATTAGTCATCAAAATCGAGAATTTCTCAAGTCAAGTTCTAAACACACAGAAAACAGCAAAGAACACACTGCAGGGATATTTCCTCTCATGATTTTTAAAATCAGTTCTTTGATAGTGCCAAGCCCATGTTCCTATGTGTGAGGACAGGGGACCTCGTGTATGCATATTCGTACTGTCACCTGGAGCAAAGACAAGTTTGCATCCAATGGATTTCCAAGTGCTAAATCAGAGCTGAGGGAAGGCATGAAGTCACCACACTTAGTCCCCCTCCCCCCCAGGAACAAGAGTGTGTGAGCTTTTCAGAAGTCTACCATTAAGTAGTTTCACTTCACCTTGAACTATTCTGCTCCCCAGAGAAGTACAGTGATGCTTTACCTAGAACTTTCATAAGGGAGTGTAGGAACTTTCTGGTGCTTTAAAGGGTGATAATTAGTAGGTATGTCTTCCACTGGGCTTGGCAACCTTTAATTTGTATTTCTGGCTTTTCCAGAACATATTTGCCCACTTCAACTTGAAATTAAATAAATTCAGGCCTTGGTTGCCTCCTTGAGGGGAGCGACGACCCAGCAATGACTCTTTATCAGCCTAGGGAACTGAAAATGTCTGATCCTGACACTGCCATAGAGGATTGCTGCTACGACTGCACTCGGGGGGTCTGGGATTGTCCTCCTTTGGGTCTGTGCATTCTACGGGTCTGGGAGAGAGTCACTTTCTCTAGCCTCAATTGTCTGATCAATGAACAGCTAAAGTATCCTCTGGACAAGCCTTAACCCAGAATTGTGACAATTGCTGCATTCACCCTGTTGTCCAAGAGTCAATCAGCCTTCCTTCAGTCTTCTCTGTGTCTTAGAAAGGGGATGGGGGGAGGGTGGCTGTCCCCAGACAAGAATGGTAAAGGCTCAAGGATAGAACTTTTATGTCCCTGGGAGAGTCAGACCTGCTCACAAGACAGTGGTCTAAATCAACATGGTGTGAGAGAAACATCTTTTGAGCTGGGAATTGAGGCCTAGCTTTTCCTCCTGTTCTGTAACTGATGAGGAGTGAGACCTGGGCCAGTTTGCTCCTTGGTACTATTTCCACATCTTCCCAGATGAAGCCTATATAATGATATCCATGAACTGCAACTCTGGGTCGTCTATCACTAGCCTTCTATTCTCCTTCTGCAGTGGTCTACAATGTATTTTTGTAGAAAGGGAAATAAGTGAAGATGAGCACAACAGGCACTCTTCAATGGGCATGTCCAGGCTGACTGTGCAGATGCCTCTGGCAGGAGTTGGGGGAGCTCGTGATTCCCGGCTGGTGCCCACTGTCCTCGAAGACACTGTATGAGGTCTGCCTCCATCTCCTCATCTTCAGCCTTTCTGTTCCTGCAACAGCCCCTGGAGCTCCTCCCAAGTAAAATCCACTTGCTGTTCTGTCGGAAGAGCCATCTACTCTCACATATGGCTTTAGCTCCCTGCCCAGTTCCAGCCACCCCACGCTCAGCATCTGATTCCATCACAGTCCAGTTCCAGCCACCCCACACTCAGCATCTGATTCCTCACAGTCTGAATAAGAGACCGACCCAAGAGCAACGTATTTGGCTTTGTGATTGCTAATGTCACCTACAGCTAGCCTTTCCAAGTCCTCACCTTCTCTTTTATGACATGTTCAGACTCTTGCTAAAGAGCTCTCTTAAAATGTCAGTCCCTAGACACTGCAGAAAACGTGCCTCTACCCACTGTGATCTTCTCTAAGGTCACATTACTAAAGCCAGATAACTGGAAGATGAATGTATGGAATCTAATTTCTTAATGGTATGGAAAGCTAAAAATAGCTTTATTGTTTGATGTTCAGCTATAGATGATTTCTCTTTCTTCCCCACTTTTTTTTTTCAGGTTTGGAGGATTACTTAATGAGAGACATATGCAACATGTTAAAGCTTGAAGCTTCCTTCATCTCAGTAATGCAGAAAACTCCTTAAACTGTTGATTTTCTTTTCGAGGGGCCTTGGAACCGTGCAAAATATGATCTGATTCCTCAAGGAAAACAAAGAAGGAAAAGTACCTTTGAAATTATGAGTCTCCCTCATCACCCCATCCAATCCAGGATTCAATTAGTGAGATTCAAATGCCAGAGATGTTATAGTAATGGGGTGTTTGGAAATTATTCCCAGAGGCCCCTGCCTGGACTGGGATGCACCTTGGTGCTCACAGGGACAGAGCATGGGAGTAGGCCAGGTGATACACCACAGGTAATTTGTATTGCACCTTACCAAGATTTATAACACTGAACTTGGCCATACTCTGACGTGCTCAAGTCAAAATTACATCTTGGGTTACCTGCCCATGATAACTGTCTCTGGTGAGCGTCTACATGTGGTTGCACAAATACTTTCACATTATTGGCCCTCCGTGAGGTTTCCTAGTCACTTGACACTCTCCAGATGCCCGAGGAGCACCCGCCTTTCTTCCCTACACTCCAAGTTCAGGTACAAGTGTCCATTATGGCTCTAAGAGCAAGTCTTGATTGTGCTTAATTGATATTTCCATTAGTCTGATGAACACAAATGGCATTAAATGCCAGGATTGGACACGGATTGAGAACAAGAGGTCCTTCGCAGCCCCCTGGGAGGGTGAGCAGGGATTTTGAAGGCAGAGTGGTGAGGACAATTAGCAGGACTAATGGGCTCTTTCCAGGAGTGAGATGACTCCAGATGTCCGTCGGGTGGGCGACTCTGTGTCTATGTGGGTAGCGGATCACACGGGTCTCCGTTCAGCACAACTCTGTGTTGCGGACATGAAGCTGCAAGACGATGAGCAGGCTCGAAGCCTCGGATCAGGCTGAAGGAAAGTTTTCTCCTCCTGGCCTACCAAGTGTCCCTGCCAGCTGTGGAGCTGGGAGCTAGCTGTCCAGCTGCTGGGACGCCTCCCTGCCTCAGGCTCACTGCCACAAGAGCACCATGTCAGCCTTTAACACGGGTCTCTTCTGCCCCTATCGGCACATCATGCACCTCCAAATAATTGGGATAGACGCAAAACCTAAGTGGGGATGGTCCACAGGGGACAATCAATCATTTCATCAGGATCCCTTTCGGAAGAAGAGAACCACAAATGTCTTAGAGAAAAGAAGCTAATTTCACTCTGACTTGGTTTAATGACCATGTTTTTTTACACTGTGTGGAAAAATACAAAGAACTGCTCAGGAACTAAAAACAGAAATGGACTTATTTTGAGGACGGTCCCTCACTGACTTTACCCAATGTGATAAGCCCCATCTAGCCCCCAGCAAGTGCCACACTGTGGACCCAAGGCCCAGTAACCAAAGCCAGGATTCCTACAGCTTAAACATGTAGGAATGCCATCTTTTGAGTGAAGAAATTCATATGAATTTCCAGTTTCCAACCAAAGAAGGATAAAAGGACCAACTCATCAAAAGCCATTTTATTTAATACAAAAGGGAGAAATTATTACAGAGCATTAAGGTGACTGTGGTCTTCATTCAATGATTAGACCAGCAATCTCCTATATGTTATCTACCTATCTATCTATCTATCTATCTATCTATCTATCTATCTATCTAATTTTGGTCCTGGGGTTTGAACCCAGGGGGGCTTAACCACTGAGCCACATCCTCAGTCCTTTTTTATATTTTGTTTTGAGACAGGGCCTCAGTGAATTGATTAGGGCCTCTCTAAGTTGCTGAGGCTGGCTTTGAACTCATGATCCTCTTGCCTCACCCTCCCAAACTTCTGGGATTATAGGAGTGCTCCATTATGCTTGGTCTCTTACATATTATTTTATGTTGACATTTTCTTGAAGATGCTCATGGATTTATAAGATTGTAACTTTGGGCTTGCCCTGATGCACTCAAGTAAAAAATTATATTATCAATTTACCTGTCCATTGACAATTGGGTCTTATAAAACTCGGGGAGGAGAAAACATGGAAACCTCTCCAACCCATTGCATACAAGCTTAGTTGAACCACATATTTCACTTTATAGTCACTCCACCTGGGGCAGTGTTGGTGGCAGCTACGGGAGGATTTTCCTAAATAGAGAATTTACTTATGTGACACATAAGTACATAATACAATTTCTCTTTCATCCAAATCCTTTTTTTTTCTTTCTGTTTTAGTAATGTAGGAAGAAAGAAAAGGAGATTTAGGAAATTATTTCATATACTTTAGTACAGACTCCAACAGTTTTCTTATTGAGTTTCTCATCTTAATGAACAAAAAAGGTCCCAAATTACATAGAAATCAGAATAAAGTTATGTGGATTCAGATTATGCAATAATTCTTTTGTTTGGCCTTTCTTCAGAGTATTAGACAAGGAGTGTATTCTTCATTGGTTAACATCTGTGTGCACAAGCGTGCCAGCACATGAAATATGTGGTTGAACATTGTATTGCTTTAGGTATGAGGCCTGATACGAGTGTGTCTAACTTGAACATTATTTGGCAAACTTGGCTCTCACAGTTCAAATGCAATCTGGGGAGGGAGGAGAGGGTCTGTCATCTCTACTTAGGTCTGATGGCAAACGCTGCAGGGTGAAAGGGAGAATTGGAGAAAGTTGGGTCTGTACTCATGTGGCTGCGGAATACAATAGAATTGTTAAGGGAAAGTTAAAAGAAAGGGAATTATTTTGTTTTCAGTAATTTCAGTGATGAGCATCTGCAAATCAACTTGTAAGTCTAATATATTATTTGGCTAATGTCCACCCATCAGTCAATAATCAACTACTGTAAATTTCCAATTGTGTAAGTAAAAAATTTCATCACATACAATGAACCTCCCAACATCCTAGCTTAGCAACGTGACTGGGAGCCAAGGCTCGCTGACGCTGCCTGGATTCATGGGAGAGGATTATACCGCATGTTACTAGCCCAGGAAAAGACTGAAGCTCAAAATTCAACCATGTTGAGTCAAAGCTATCATTAAGTCGGGGTTGTTTATGTTGCATCCAAGTTTCTTCTTTGGTTTCCCGTGTTACTTCCCAAATTATCTTTCTGACATCTAAGATTCCCTTGAGTCCAGTTAAATGAATCATTTCATGGAGAGCAGGCATGCTACTCTAGCTATCATCAAGACATGCCATCTCTCAGAGGCACTTGATGACCATCTTCTATGGGCCAGTCACGCAGTGGTGGATCTTCTTCCATCATCACGGATGTCAACTATAATATGTACACGCCTAAAGTCTCAGGTGGACTTTGACATCACGTTACATGAAATACAGGCAAAGGCATCCTGAACTTTGGCTTTTCAAGCATAAGACAATTCTGCCATCTCCCAGAGGCATGGAGACCCTCGTCGCTGTGCTCTTGCTCCTGGGTGTACAAGCCACCTTCCATGACCTTGACACCTGCCCTTTTTGAGAGTGTTTTTTCTTACCCACGTCTCAGCCACACACCCCACAAGAGTACCCCCGCCTCCCACCTCAGTCTCACTGTCCTCTCACCCTCCCGCCCCAGGCCTGTCCTCTACTCCCACTGCTCTCCTGAAATGGCTTTCTGAAATGTCACCCAGGTCAGCCGTTGCTGATTCACTTCTTCCCTTCCAGACTTCTCTGCAACGCCCTTGACAGCACCCTCCCGGAAATGCTCTCTGCCCTCGGTGGCACCCGGGCATGACATCAGGCTGAGGCTCCTCCACCTCTAATGGTCCCTTCCTTCTCTTGGCTTTGACCCCCTGCGCAATGGGATCCTGACTGGTTTCCCTCCCCTCGGTGTGACCCTTTCCTGCAGAGCTGTGCATGTCTTGGGCTCTCTTACTTTACATGACGGGCAGCACTCCTCCTCCAGACCTGGCTTCCCTTGAACTCAGTCCACGGTCTCCGTGTGTTAGCTGGACACCCCCTCTCTTGATTAGTCTTAGAATTCAACACGTCCCTCAAACTCATTGACTCCCTCTCCCTGGGCACCTTCTCTTCCTGGGTTCTGATTTGGGACAGGGCACCCTGATTTTCCTCTCAGTGGGTCATCCAACACTGTCAGTTCTGGTCCTCACCATCTCAGTGACTGTGCCTCCTTTTGGCTTGTCCTGCCACCTTCTCCCTCATTAATATCCTCTAGGATCGGGTCTTCCTAGTGCTAGTCTCCCCACTCTCTGGTTTTGTCTCACAAGTTCTTAGGCTGATCTCTGCAGAGAAAGATAGCACTGTGACACTTTGCTCTTCCCAAACACCTTATTGGATTCTGATTCCCAAATTTGCATTTTAGCCTTTTCTTCTGCTCTTTCTTGAACACCTCACAATGGTCCTTCACATCCCCGTGGTGTGGTGGTAGCTTCAATTCACAGGTCACATTTCCCTCTCTGTCCCCCTTCTTTTGTGTGTCCTTCCAGCTGTGTGGAAGATTCTCCTGCACTCGACTCTGTCCTCGTCATCCTCTGAGTCCCAAGTTATGGTGTCATGCTCTCCACAAAGCCTTTCCCCTTTTTGTGGCTGTTTGGGAAGTGACAGTAAGGCCCTGCGCATCCCTAGAGTTTGGCTTGATTGATAACCACAGATAAAAAAGATTGGAGGCATCTCCTCCCTATGGCCACACACCATGGACAACTCAGGAGGAAGTGGCTGCTGCAGGCCAGCCCTGCTTGCCAAGCCTCCTGGGCCAGGCTTGGCCGAGGCACAGGCCTGGAGTGGTGGTCACAGGCGAGTCTGAGCTGTGACATCTCTGCTGTCTCCAGCCTTGACTGCTCACCCCCAAAGGACTGGTCAGCCCCACAGGACTCCACAGGTGGGCATCACATGTCATCTGACTTCAGAGGAAAGGGCGGTCTTCTCCCTTCCAAAGCATCCACCTGCCTCCCTCAGCTCCAGCCTTCTCAGGGTCTTTCACCAGCTGCTTCTCAACTCTGCCAAGCCAGTTTATTCTTTAAAGACAAAGCACCTCAAAGACCACCTCCTTTTGATTTAATGCATGGTCATTAATGCTCTCTTCCTCTCCTGACCAAACTGGCACTATATCCCGGCCTTAGTTGGCTCAATGACTGTGCTACCTGGTGTTACGAGGTTCGTCTCACCACAAGGATTCTAAGTCTTCTGAACTTCATTCCTCATGATCCTATCCAACAAGGCGCTCAGCATGTGAGACCTTTGTTTACGGACCATTGCATATGGCAGCCCTCGGCATGTGAGCCCTTAGCGCCTAGCCTGAGGTTTAATAAGCGTTGGTCAAATGAATCTTGAAGGATGACATTTCGGATTCCTTTGGCCACCATCACTCTCAGATGTGTCGGTGAACTATACACGTATCCCACATGAACACGAAACGATTCGCCGAACGGCTGCTCCAATTTATGACTTTCTGTAGGGCTTCTAGGTAGAGCGACTTAGAATAAAGACACCCACTCACCCTCTATCACACAAATGACCGAACAATCTCAAACATTATTTATGAAAATACAAATCGCTGCAATAAAACGTCATTTATTTTCTGAAAGTGAAATCACCATGACAAAGCAGGTTGGGTCTTTTTTATCTCTTTTTGGTCAGATTTTTTTCCCTTCCTGGCGCGCTCACGAAGGTGTCCCATGTGTAACGGGGACCACAGCGATTTTTCTGGTAGTCTGAACACTTTTCACAGAAGCCCTATCTATGGTGGTAATGATACCAAGGACTTTATTTGTTTGTTTGTTTCCTGCACACAGCCTGCGTGTTCCTTCCTGTGCCCCCTCGGAGGCCTGCACAGTCTGAGGGGACCTCATAGTTGTGCGATCCAGAGACTCACTCTCAGGTTCCAACCTTCCTAGAAGTGTCCCCTGAGATCTCCACTGTGGTCTAGAGGTCCTTGGCTACGTTTGGAAAGTCACTGTCACGCTGTGAGGAAGCAGTGGTGAACCTCTGAGCTCTGCTTATGAGAGAACACCTCACCTCCGTGGCTCACACCACAGCCCGAGACCCCAACCTGGATCGTCTCTCCCTCGGTGATTTTCCCACTGTGTTGCTTCCTAATCTCCCTCTCAGCGGCCTTGCCCCCACCTAGACATCAGTGACACAGAAATCCTTCCATTCTGAAGTGAAGGTTGGTAGTTCAGCTCTAGATTTAAAACGGTTATATATATATATATATATATATATATATATATATATATATATATATATGTATTTTTTTTTTTTTTTTTCAAAATTCAATTTTTCATCTAGATTACAAGAGGATTAAAAGCAGAACAACGACAGCAACAAAAAGAAGGCCTCTTCCAGCCGGGTGTGGTGGCACATGCCTGTTATCCCAGTGGCTCTGGAGGCTGATTTTGAGTTCGAAGCCAACTAAGTAAAATATTTAAAAAGGCTGGGGATGTGGCTCAGTGGGTAAGCACCCCGGGGTTCAATCCCCAGTACAAAAAAAAACAAAAGTCCTCTTCCACAATAGTCACAGGAGCTGCTAATGTGGACTGAACCTGACCTCCCGGCCAGCCCAGTGGCCTTCCTTCCAGGAGAGAATCAACCCATCTTAGGGACGGAGGCCTGCAGCTCATCTGTCTGCTCTGCACTCCTCCTCCTTTCAGTTTCTAGCTACAAAAGGAGTTTCAAAGGGCTCCCATCTGGATAGGCCCTGGCTCCGAGAGGAGAATTTCTCACAAGACTCCAACGCGCTCTGCTTATATGACTGCAGGGCCAGGGCCCAGAGCACAGACATCGGCTTTGGGGCTGTAAGGACCTGGGACAGGGATGAGGTAGCATCCTGGCTGTGGTGATCAGCACTTCTCTGATTTGGGATTGGCTGGTTGAGGAGGTCAGGGTTCCCCAGGCCGCTGGAATGACAGAGTGGCCCAGTCCTGGCCTGTCCCATCAGTGCTGAAAGCAGGGAATTACATTTTCTGGCCTGGAGATGGTCACTTGTTTATGTTATTTCTTCCTCGGCCCCAAACAACTCAACTGGGCTTGTTTGTCTGTAGAATTGCAAGAAAGTGATGAATAGCGGTTTGCGATGTTTTAGTGAAGTCTGACCTAAAAATAGGGGAGTGAACTAAATGACATACCAGAGTCCTTTGTGTCAAACCACCTATGTCTGTGCAGCAATCACTAGCCCACTTTTGGGGTTCACTAGGGGAGCTTGACCACTGTCGGGGTTTTCAATTGGTAATCTCTCTCTTACTGAGTAGATGTTTTCCAGCTGCTGCGCTGGAAAGTGAGTTTCTGTAAAGCAAATTGTTTATCATGTTTTTTTTTTTTTTAAAGCAAAATTTCCACCATAAAAGCAGAGATGTAAACTTCAGTGTTGGAAAAGCTCTCTGACCTGGCTGGGTTCGATGCTTTGGCCAGGGAACGGTTGAGGGGGCACTCTGAAAAGGTGGACCACCACTTGGAGGAGGAAAAAGGACTTTCTTGGCGCACAAACCTCTCTCTCCAGGTGTGCCTGGCCATGAAGACAGCCCAACCCCAGAGACCCGCAGTGGGCACCTCACCCTCACCAGTGAGGAAAGGCCAGTAAGGCCTTTTACCTGGTACAGCCCTGGCAGAGTGCGAAGTGGGCATCTCAACCTACCCTTCATCTTTGTTTGGTCAACCAAATCATATCCCCTGGGGGTACAGGTCAGAAAAATGCACCAGGCCTTCTTCCAGGAGTCTATTGCTCCTCCAGGTAAACCAATCTGAGTGTCCTCCTGAACTGACCAGCATAGAGTAGGTGACAGCGGTGTCGGCATCTTGTCCTCAGAACTACAGAATCACAGGGTCATGGAATTCGATAATGCTGAGAAGCCTTAGGAATCTTCTAGCAAACCAAAATGGAATTAAACAATTGCCACAGTACCTTATAAATGCCAAGAGCTAAACAAACATGATCATCATCTGTCTGAGCCTCTCTGTTTACGAAGGAGGCGGTCTGTCTCAAGTGAAATGATCGCCAAGGGCTCAGAGGTAAGTTGTTCCAAGGGATGTTTAATTATCTTGAACAATATTTTATTTTTAACTAATATTTTATTTTTCAAATTCTATGATAACAGGGCTTATGAAAGAAGCTGCCTTGAGGATAAATTGGAAAGCAATTTTGTTCTGCATATCTAAGGTATGATTAATAAGACCAGTCAATGAGCCAGAAGCTTCAAACCCTTATAAGGACAGTTTAAGTCGTAATTAATTATGCCTATAATTACGTGATGATTTAGGCTGCATGTCATAGGATATTTGTGGTAGGCAGAGTACTGGTGAGTGGCCCCCAAGATTCTCCACCCTAATCCCCATGCATGTCTGACTCCCAGCATCATTCAGAGGAAGCATCAGTACCCTGCGGAATCCCAGAGAATATAATGAGACTTCTGTTGATAAATCCCTTATTGACATCAGTGAATGATTATAGTGCTGCCAGCGGCTCTGCTCCCTAATAGCTCATCATGAAGTTTTTTAGAGAAGACATTAGCATCTGTCAACAGCCTCTGGAAACCAAGTGACAAGGTTTTTACCTTTGACAGTGTTACCAAATGTTAGGATCTCTTGGCAGGCAGGAATTCCGCCATTCATTTACCAAAGGGACCATTCACCCTGAGTGGCTCAGATTTGTTGAAGCCACACTACAATGAGTTCTAAAAGTCAGCAAGAGGAAGATGACAGCCATCCCAGTAAAGAGGCCCTTATCACTGAAATTTGAGGTCCTGCTTGGGATTTCTTTTGTCTTTCTAATAAACTGAAATTCTTTTGAATAGCATTTTTTTTTTTTTTGTACAGAGATCGAACATCTCCATCCCTTTTTAATTTTTGTTTTGAGACAGGGTATCACTAAATTGCTGAGGGCCTCACTAAGTTGTTGAGAGTGGCCTTGAACTTGCATTCCTCCTGCTTCAGCTCCCTGAGCCGCTGGGATTACAGGTGTGCACCTTGAATAGAGCATTAAAAAAAAAAAAAAAAAAAGAAATGCATGGAATTGGTGTGTCTTTAGGCTGAGTGCCTGAGATTTCCATCTGGGTCACTGGTACTTCTTGTTCATACACAGTCATGTCTAGAAGACCAGAGAGTCAATACCTGCCACCTAAAGGAATGAATTCATCCTAAGCTTGCAACTGCTTTCTGACTCCCACAATTCTCTTGTTGTATCATCTTATTGAATCACTTTGTCCTCATCGATTTGGGAAGTAAAAAAAAAAAAAATGTTCTCCTTTTACAGAGAAAGAAACTGAGGTTTGGAAGTTTAATATGTCCAAGGAGCCATTTCCAATCACAGGTACTGTTTACTGACCATGCTGGGACTGGCGTTAGGCTGGTCTTTCACACACATTTCACATATGTTGGCCCTCCACAGTCCTTCCTCATTAATTACTTCCTCACACCACAAGGTTAGTTTTTTTTTTTTTTTTTTTTTTTTTATCTTCAGTTTTAGTTCACAGGCTCAGTGAGGATACATAATTTTGGACTGAGTTGCATAGTTTGTGACTGACCCAGCTGGCTTTAAACTGGACATCTGTCTACTAAAGAGAGCAAGAACCATCTTCTATAATTGGTCTGTCCTTCCAGCTGAGGTACAAAGTGATGACTATTGCCACTTTTAAATCTGAAATTCAGAAAACACCAGCCTAAGTCATGGTTAAGTGGACAGCTCAATTAAAGATACTGCTTTGTGTGTTTTTTTTTTTTCTTTTCCTTTTTAAAGTACATTTTGTAGCGTTTTTATGCACGCCAAATGAATTAAATTCAATCCAACAAGCTTTGATGAGAGTCTGTTTTGTGCAAATTCTGTGTGACACCCTGTGTCCATTTCTCTTTTTTCTTTAGAAATAGAGTTCCAATGTCATTGGGGACCACAGTGTACTTAGGAAAAAGATGCCATTTCCCATCTTTTTGTGTAGATGGGCAGCCATGAGAATACATTTTCGATGGGATTTTTTAAAGGGCTTCTTGAAGGGCCATTTTGTCTTTCCTCCTCCCTCTGCTAGAATGTAGACATGACACCTGTTGCTTTGACAGCCATCCTGGGTTATGAGGCATCCTTGTGAATGGTAGCCCAGGGGTAAGCAATGAAAGATATACGGAGCCTAGATCCCTAATGGCATGATAAGACTGTCAGATCAGGCTACTTACATCTGGATGATCACATGAAAGGAATAAAATTTTACCTTGTTTAAGCCATTACATTTATTTTATTTATTTTTCCTGATATCTGAATGTAATTTCTAGCAGACAGAGTGCAGAAAAACTAAACAAAATACACTTTATTGGTCTCTATGAAAGACAAATCCACAACTCATTAGAGTATGGTCTGGGTGTGATTTTATCTAATGGAAGTGTAAATTCAGTGTGGGGGCATTCCAGGAAAAAAAGAAGTTAGTTCTTTCTGGCTAAGAGAAGGGTGTCAGGAAAGCTGTATTATTCCCTGAATGGAAGACAATAAGAAGTGAAGGAGAAAACTCAGTAAGGAGAAGCTGGTGGCCAAGAGGTGGAGGGTAGGTAACTGTGAGTTTGATGCAACCAATGGAGTTGTTATTTCTGAGATGATCTCCTTGGAGCTATCAGCAAAGCATGGACCATCAGTCAGGGCTGGACCTCGCTCTATGGACCCAAATCTAAATCACACAGCAAGTTGGAGTGTGCCATTTGGGATATTAGGATACACTGAAGTTCCCCTTTTAAGCACATAATCTACTAAGCGGTAATATTATAAGCTACAGAAAAAGTGGGTCTCCTTTCTCCACTGGGCTGTAGTTGAGTGGAAATGGCTTTCATAAGATTCAGGTTTCAGGCCTTTCTTTGACTAAGGTGGGAGGGGAGGGAGAAGACAAGTGCCATTTACTTATGATCCAGCCCTTCCAGGTTGGGACCAGGAGAGGCCCATCTGTCCGCCTGGCCTCTCTCCCTACTGTGTGACATGGATCTTGTATTCCAGATGGTGTAAGGTAGAAGCAGCAGGGGACCCTGAGTCACTGCAAGGGGACTGTCCTTACGGAGACATTTGCTTTGTGAGTGAGGTAAACTGGGCTTGGCTATGTGAAGACACTGGACTTGGGAATTATCATAATGGCAGCTATCACTCTGATTCTGACATTACTCTTTGGCAAAGAAAATCAGTGCCACTCTCTGGTAAAATGAGTGAGTGTTGGTGGAGCTCTGGTCGGGGGCATGGGATCTGGAGTTGACACAATCCAGACTTCAGTTTGATTTCTGGGTTTGGTGAGTTTCCTAGCCTCTTCTACCCTAGATTTGTATCTATAAATTGAGACTCATGGTTGTTCCTCGTCCCTAGTCAGTGTTTTCAAAGTGTGGCTGGGCGGACCACCTGCATCAGAAACACCTTCAATTCTGCTCTATTCTATTAATGGCCAATCACTGCTGCCCACGCAGAATCTACTGAACCCCCAGATTGTGGGGTGGGTGAGTGGCTTGCATGTCCATGTTTTCAACAGGCTCCCAGGTGATCCTCATGCCCACTAAAGTTTGGAAAGACCACTGTGAGAAGTTGGGAGGACACTATGCAGTACTGTGAACCAAGTGCCTACCACCATATCTGGCCCGTGGTACATGCTTAATAAATGGTGCTGGTTGTAACTCACTCAGGAAAGTTGAGCAAGTCCATAAAAGGTGAGAAGGGAGATGGCCTCCCTTTCTTTAGGATCTAACTCTGACCTCAAGGGATGGTGGGAGGGCAGGCGTACTGAACGTAACCCGATTTGACTTAAATGGAAGGTTGAGGCAAATGGCTGTGATGTCTTGTGTATTCAACAACAAAATAACCTGAAAGCAGGCAAGAGAGAAGGTCACTCTCCTACTGGCAAAATCCCCTAAGACTCCCAGGCTTTGCGAAGGTGAATTTTTATGCATTGATGGAAATGCGCTAATGAGCATATAAAAATGTGGTTGGCTGGTGACCACTGTGCCTGAAGCTCTGCTGAAAAATTATTGACAGCTATATTGCTTATTCCTGTAGTGGTTAGGAAATGAAATGCCTTTCTCTAATCAAGTAATTGCATTAAGGAGCTACTGGGAACATTTGGTTGCTTTTCCGGAATAGGCAAGAAGTCAACTGTGCTCCAACCAGGTTAACTGTCAAGAGGAGTTTGGCTCAAATTTCTTTTAGTTCAACTAACATTTTTTTTTTCTTCTTACATATGCAAGCAAACGTGTAAAAATAAAGTTGAGTAATAGTCAAAACAAAACAGCACATTTATAATAAATCCTGCCTGCTTCCTAAATGAAATTCAGCAAAATATGTATTTTAGGGGGTGGAGGTGGGAATGGGGGGTATGGGTTTGGACACAGGGTCAAGTCCTAAAAGGAGCAGCAAAGGCTAGGACAAGCAGGATATCCCAAGATTCAGCGGGCAGCTCCATGTCCAGCTCAACACTGTTCTCTTTCCTCTGTGGGGACAGTCCCCGTGCATTTTGCTATAACCCACAGAGAGAGAAAGAGTTTCAAGTTACGTTGGTTTTCATTGGTAGGAATTTCCTAAAAATACAGGGTCAATTCTTGTCTGAAAGATTAACTGGAGGAAATTCTGAGCTCCCAGAACAAGAACTTAAGCAGAGAGGAAAATGATTGGTCTGTGCTGACACTGTCCCAGTGAAATCTCCAGCCCCTGGGGTCTCCCGAGGGGCCCTTTTCTATCTGTACAATCATGAAGATACAGGCACAGAGTGAAAACAGGGGTGGGGTGCGGGCAGGGTACTGGTCATCTGGTTTCACACTGCTGACTTCTTGGCTAGTCCTTTGGTCATCCAAGTGTACACCGTGTCCTTTTCATGTCATGCCTAGGTACAACTAGGTGAGGATGGGTGCCAGGATGGGTGACCACCTCCCTCATGGGCCGTGGTTCCCAGGCCCTGGACCCTGAGCAGAGTGGACTCGAGTGGCTAGAACTTTTGACCACTGTCCCATGATCCGTCTCTTCCTCTCATTTTCTCCCGCCCACACAGTAATATGCAGGGTGTATCACTACATGCTCTACCTCAATCCAAATGACTTCCATCTGTGAGGTAACCTTGCTCTTTCCCTTGGCCTTGAACTTGCTCCCCAGGCTTGCTGTGAAGAATGAGCTTAATAGACTAACGATTTCCCTGTGGCAGGACCACGGGTTCCAGAGCGCAGCTGGTCCTTCTGGGTGGCCACTGAGCTCTTCTTGCTTAAAGGGCAGTGCTTCATAACAGGAGCCCATCTGACGCCGGGGAAAGGTGACACAAGAAGGAAGCCAGCCTTCAAGCCTCTGAGCTGGGTGACACAGTGCTGGCCTTGACCTGAAGGCCAGGCTTCAATCCCTCCCAACAGCCCGGTGCCAGGCCGGGAGGGAGACGCTGACTTGGCCAATCTGGGTGTCATGAGGGTTTGCTAGTATTTGCTGGCTGCTTTGAAGATGAAAAGCATTATGGGGCACTAAGTACAATAATTATCAATTACAAAGCCTCACGCAACTCCCTGGAAAATTAAGGATAAATGGGCAGGAAACAGAAGTGTTTGTGACAGGAAGCCAGGAGCCAAGATGGCCTTGGACCAGCCAGGAGCTCACGTGTCTTTGGAAAGTCAGTGCTACCTGGAGCTGATGTAGCAGTCGTAGGGGAGGCTGGAAAGGAGATTCCCTTAGAAACCTGTTTTCTTAAGCACCCGGGCCTCTGGGCAGGGGTCCCTGTGCACGCTCCCTCTCCAAGAGCAACCGGGCCAGAGCATGGCGTCTTTGGGTGCCATGAATGGAATACTCTATTTGGAGTGTAAGCTTTTTCCTCATCTTTTCTGTATTACCTGAGGGTGGCAGGGTGATAAACCCAGGACCTTTTGGCCACTTGATACTCACACATGCAGACACCTGTGATGGTGATATTTCAACCCCACCGTTGTGACACTATTGCTTGGATCCTGGAGTGAGGCACACCTTCTCTGGCTCACAAACTGATGCTTTTTTTCCTTAGAAATCCAACCTTCCCTGAGTCATCAGAGTCATTAAGCTGGTGTTACATCTGGCTATGGGCACCTGTGCTGTGGGCAGTTGACCCTATAGCCTCGTGTGAGGTGTCGGGCAGGGTCCGTGCCAGTGTTTGACCCTTTTGCCTATCGAGGCACCATTGGAAATTTGTCCAGTGTTGGTTTGTCAGCACAAGCCTCTTAACAAATCCGTCTTTGCAAAGAGTGTTGGTAAAATAAAAGTTCTTCCCAATGCATCTTTTTTTTTTTTTTTTTTTTTTTTTTTTTTGTAAAATAGCAGAATTAGGGGCAACTATGGGAATTACAATGCATGTTCTCATATTAGATAAGTGATTTTTAATGGGCTGATGTGTGACCACAACACAAGAGAGTGGACATGGTGCCTCTTATTGAGGGTATGTCCAACATTGATGCCAAGTCTGAGATGGGCAGCAACCAGCCACGTGGTTGTGGACAGGGCCCTTCACCTTCTCAGGCTCAGTGTTGGCATCTGTAGAATGGAGTCTAGCTAGAAAAATAAGTTTAAACACCTTTCTACTATAAAGACACAATGTCTTTTGAGCTAACTCTAAAATGTTTTTGTCAGGTACAAGAAAAAGAGAGTTTTATGGCCTACGTGGGAGAAACTGCTAGCTGCATGACCCTGGCAAAGTATTTAACCTGCCTGTACCAAAGTGTCTCAGTGGAGATGACCCTGGCAGGGTTCTGAGGATGACACACATTAATATCGGTAAAGCTCACACATGGTACCCAGCACATCACCAATTCCATGTGGATGTTTATTAATAACAATAAATAAACTACAAATCCCTTCGGCAGATAGAGAAAGAGCAAAGAGTGTGAAAGGACCATTGCCAGCCACAAATCTATTAAAAGCGAAACCCACAGAGATTAAAAAGACCTTCTCAATGTCCTAAAGAGGACAGGTGTTTACAAAAGGTTAGGAAGGCGTTCAGTGTCCAGGGTTGGAAGGACAGAGAGAGTTGATTTTGCCAGGAACTTGGCGGCCCGAAGGAAAAAGCTCGGCCTAGGTCAGGAGGCAGAAGCAGAGAAGTATGGAGAACCGGAGAGGTGACCCGGTCAGGGCTGGAGGGGACGGGCTCCTTGGTCAGAGCCCATTGGTCCTAGGCAAGGGCAGCAGTGGGTGGAGATGGAACCGCCATGCAGCACCAACAGGGACAGGCTCCTTCGGGTTATCTGGAGCCTCGGTGACCATGAACAGGAGTGGGGGCAGGTGGGCACATGGCCGGGCTGACAGGAGAGGTTAAGAGGAGAGGGGTCCAGTGGGAAATCTGGCACGTGAGGTCACCACACACAAAGAGGTCGGCAAATATGAGAGTATGGAGAAAATCAGACAAGAAAATGGGCCCTGAAGCCCTGGCCGACTTGAAAGAGCAGGACACAAGCAGGGCTCCAGCTACAGATCAGTGTCAGTCACCGCAGAGGAGCTAGGGGCCAAACCTGGGCATCCCAGGAGCAGAGCTGTTCTGTGTGTGGCAGAGGCAAAGCCACGTCTGCCCCAAAGTATTTCCTTTCTTTCTGTGCCCAGGACTAGATACGTGTCCAGGGCCTGATAATAGAGGCTGACTTGTGACCAAGTCTGGCCAGTGGAATAGGAGCAGAGATGGGGGCATCATTCCTGCCTGGTTCCAGGACTCCCCTGAGTAATCCTCCATGGTTTTCTCTCCTGCCAACTGTTTGCAGAGCAGCATGGCAGCCTTGGAAGGAGTCAGGGCCACAGTGGAAGGGACCTGGGTCAGGGATCCAATCAGGAACATCTGTATTGGACTTCATGGTGATAGAGCACTCAGGTTTGTGGGTTTCTTGGTATATAAGCTAGTGTTACTGAGGTCACTCAACTGAGGCTTTCAAAGATAAAGTCATCTAAGGTTAAGGTCAAAGACATCCTAAGACCTGCCTGGTCTTGAGAAGCAATGGAGGGCCCTGGCTACTACCTGGAAAGTCGCTGAATTTTACAGGAGTGTTGGTTTTTGGTGAACCGTGTCTAATTTTTACTCCAGGACTGGACAACTAAAAATAAAAAAATACTCTTGGTCCCTTTAAAAGGATAGAAATCTTATGAAAGCCCAAATTAGTGACCAGATTTGGATAAAACCCACCCCATTTTTAGAAACAAGGATATTCATACATTTTCTTAGGACAGGGATCAATTGTGACTTTTGAAGAAAAGTCTGAGTTAACAATCCACAATAGACTTTGAAATGGAACCATCCTGATCCACTGAACTTCAGGGCCTGGTAACTCTGCTTAACAACGGTGTTAGTAGGACAGAGGTCAGTGACTTCAACCCAAGCAGCTTCTCAGAATGACATCTGACCCTAAGCTAGCCTGTAATTCCAGTTCCTACAGTCACCAAGGATTTTAGTCACGATGCACAGGCAATGTCCTTTCCCAAATCAAACTTCCATGAGAGGGGAGAGGACCAGATGTTCAGGGGGTGAAGGTGTGCTCGCTTTCTTCCCAGTGAGCTGATTCCGAGCCAGGGGGCCTCCGTCTGCGTCCTTCAGCATCGCAAAGTTCTCATCCATTTTAATGGAAGTTCTATTTATGTGTCTCTTAAATTTATAGATTTTTTTAATGTTTGAGAAGTTCATTGCACTTTTCGCTTCCACCAAATATTTTAAAACACTGAGAAAGAGGAGGCTGTGTTTTGCCAAAAGTAAGGGACCAAGTGCCCTTTGCAACTTAAGTCTGCTTAGAACTCAAAACAGGATGTTGAGTTTGACCAAAAGAAATCGTCTTCCTCTGCTTTTAATTCTCCTCTTAACTCTTCCCTTTGGAAGGGATTTGAGAGATCCTATCACCAGGCAGAGATTTACAAATCACTGGGCAGTTTCCCCCTGCATTCCTGTAAATTTTGACATCTGTCCGCCATTGATGGTTGTTGTCATTAATACGTTTCCTTCTTCACCACTCCATCCTGGAGTTTTGAGGCTAGACTTGGATTCAAAATGTCAAGGGAAAGGATCTTGGGCATGTGGTCCAAGTCCAGGTTCATGTACTGTGAACTTCTCCCTCCCCAGTCACAGACATGCCGTCTTCCCCATGACCATTTTGCAAAGAGTGATGGAGAGAGAGCGAATGTGCTTTCCTCCCCCAAAGACTTACCGCCACACCTCCCTGCCTCGCGGTTGTCACTCTCCTGAGTGTAGGGATAGAATTCGGATACTGGTTCTTGAACTTTGCCAGTCCAAATACGTGCCTGCCCTACTGCCCCTTAAGAGACCCTACAGCAAATCCAGGAAAGAAATGCCACTGTCATACTCAACAGCAGCGCTTGGTTCTCTGCGTTGTGTAAAAGCTCTCAGGCAGATCCATGAGCATCGAGGCGGGGGACCCCAGCTGCAGAGCTACGTCTACGGGTTGGCCCTGGTCCTCTTGAGTGTGGGGCCTTGACTTTATGGTATTCCTGTCTCCGCAGCATAGAAGGATTGCCCAGCAGTGCTGAAGGCACCCACTCCTTGCTTTCCAAAGACCAGAACTGGCTTCCCTGGGCTCAGAGCCATGCTTGGTGTTTATGGCCAAGTGGGACAGAGGTGCTAAGGCCACATGGATGATGATGTCCCTATCTTCCCAGTCTCCAGGGCAGGACACAGTGGCCTTTCAAAGCTTAAAGGAGTCTTATAAAAGACCAGAGGAGCTGCAGAAGGAGACTGAAGAAGCCCAGATGGAGTGAGGTCTCACCCCAGCTTGGCTGCCTACTGGCCCACTGTTGGTCCTTCCCTGGGCCTCCGTGTCCAGGGACTCAAATGGTCTCAGATGGTCTCTCAGATCCTCTGCACTGGCCCCAAACATCCTTCCATTTCCAAAGTGCCAGGGGAGGAGTGGAGGAATAAGCCTGAGATGAGGGGAGTTTGAGAACCAGGATGGCTTTTGACATCCACCCCACTATACACTGTTCAAGCCTTGGACCCCTCCCAGGGAGCATGACATCAGGACGGAGTTGAGGGCCAACAGATGTGGGTTTTGACAGGATCAGCGGGCCATCATTTAGCACAGCTGCTCTGTTGGATGACGGGACAGAAGGCTGTGACCACACAGTCGAAGTGGACAGATCCCTTGAGAAGAGATTTGGAGGACTCGCAGGTCCGACTGTCAGACACAAGGAACACTGAACCTGCTCCCCTGAGTGGGGCTCCCAGTCTCTGCTTTCTTTAATTTCAAATTAGTAAAATGCATTTACATAGATGGATGGCTGGGGCTGCCAGCCATCCAGCCATCGTTCATTCTCTCCAGAACCTGTCCTTGTCTCGCAGAGCTGGCCAGAGAGGGGAAGCCCACTGAAACCAGAGTCAGGCACAGTGGGAGACACACCCCTCAACTTGGTGACCAGACCTGCGATTCCAGCAGGAACATGTTCATGGCAGAGGTGGATACATTAGTACTAACCTAGGATTATGAACTCCCTCTCCAGCCAAGTGCATGTCCCTCAGAGCAAGTATTGAAGACACAAAAGTCTAGGCAAGTGGAGGCGGGCTCTCAGTGCCCCAGGAAGCTGGCCACAGCAGGTGGGCTCTTGAGGGCCAGGAGTGACAAAAAGCAGTGAGGGCAAGAAGAGCAAATTTGGTTTCTGATTCAGCATTTGCCACAAACCAGCTTTGTCACTGGGTGCACTAGGTCCCCCTCTGGGCCCTGACTTTCTCTCTATGTATTGAGTGCAAAATGTCTGAGCTCTCATCTGGCTGGCTCCGAGGCCATGGCAGCTGGCCAGCGCAGCTCCCCACCAGCACTGTCCTCAGCACGCACAGACAGACATGCTCACACTCACGGGGAACACATGTGTGCTTGTGCATACACATGCACATACACTCACACAGGCAGCCTTCCTGCTCACTCTCACACACATCCACCCATGCACACAGGTGCAGATGCAATGCACACACACACAGGTACCTTCACATTTTCATGTGCATGCAACACATACAGGCTCCACTCACTTGTTCACACTGGCTCTCATGTGCATGCTCACAGGCCCTCATCCAAGCACACTCCCACTCATACACACACACAGGCTAACACGTGTGCACACACAGCCCCATAACACACACGTGCACGTATACTCTCTCTTATGCATACACAGACATAAATGCACTCAGATCTCAAGTCCAATATGCCACACTTCATTTCCAAATTTTCAGAAAACCGTAACAGACCAGTCAGGAAACGAAAATAAATATCATCTGGAGTGTTTTTATAGGATCCTGATGATCTCGCAGCCTCTGCTTAGACCCTTTTTCCACTGCATAGGGCCAGATACTTCATTTTTATGTAGACACCTCTTCTAGGGAAGGAAAGCATTAAGAGAAAGAGCTAAGGGAATGACATTTACAACAAGAAAAAGCAAGAAGTGGAAAAGAAGCCCTTCTACTCCCATCCATGACAAAAATAAATTAAAAAATATAAAAGGATGTTTAGCATGTTCTTTCAGAATATTTGTATAAAGAACTGCGCGTCCTTGTTTACTTTCTGTGGAGCCCCATTTCCTCCCTAGAATTCCTGGTGCTCATACTCACCAGTTATGGGGCTCTTTAGATGAAAATCAGAGATACAGAGAGCGCACGCATGGGCAGGCAATCCCGCCAGGCGGGCTCCCAGTCAGGAGCACTCTGGATCCAGCATCTGTCTCCCTGTTCCTCTCTGCTGTCTGTTCCCAGATGAGGACAGCCCTGCTGGGGGTCCTGTCTGGCAACAGCTGTGTGGCCCATGGTCTTAGACAGTCCTCATCCCCAAGCCTGCACTCCAGGACAGGGACTGGTAGGGGCCAGCCACTCTCTGCTGGTCCACTGCGTAGCTGTCCCCGCAGTGCCACTGACTGTCCTCAGCAGAAACACAAATCTTGGCAAAGTGCGCTCCCTTCGTATTTGATTTCTTCCACACACGGCACACATTCGAAATACCCTGTTATATGGTTTAGGAAACTATAGAGTGATTAATGAGCCAGAGATCACCCAGAAAAGTAGAAGAGAGTGAACTTGGTCTTACATCGCCTATGTCCAAATGTTGTTCCTTTGCCGTTGTATCATGAATACTAAAGAACAGTAAAACACGCTAATCATTTCAAAATGTCTGGCACCATCTCAAGTTTTATGGTATCGTTTTATGGTATCAGTTTCTCTAATCGTCACAATGCTGTGAGGTGGACACTTTTGTTATTAGTGTGGAAATTGAGTTCCCAAAGGTTAAGTCACTTGCGTGAAGTTTTTATAGGATCACAAAAGGGAGAAGGGACACGTTGGTCCAACTACTCCAAGCCCCCGAGGAAGGCTTGGGCGCCCTCCCCTCCCAGCAGACTTCAAAATGCAACGTCACTTGAGCCTCAGCCTATCATGGACACCACGGAGAGCTTCACCCCAACGATCGATGGCAACTTACTTTCTCCCTAAGAAGCTGATAAATTAATCTGTTCGTGAGTTTGTGGCCAATGGAAATGAACGCTATCGGTCCTTCTATTTATTTTTGCTTTTCCTGCTAAAGTAGCTCTCACGGTTGTAAATGCCGTTTAGGAATTGTACCAAATTAATTTCCATCCAGGAGTTTTTGATTTTCACTTTAGATGGGGATGGAGACTGCCAACATGAAACAGAAATTTCTGTAAATCCTCTTCCTCACTGAAATGTGACCAATAAGGCAGAGAAGCAGGACAGGAGCTGAGAGTAAAGGCACATTAAGAAGGTTCTTCAGACATGTTTCCCTGTCTTTAATAATTGAAAAGCAATCTTCGGGGATGTCATAAAAACAAATTAATAAACACATTTAAAAAAATAGTGTTTTGTTTTCCCACTAAGCTTTGCGGGGGCTGAAGGTATATGGTTGGCCCTCCCCATCATGTCGACTGAGCTGTTAGTGCCACACACACGGCAACATTAGTGAAATAGCTGAGCTCTGCCCCCGGTCCCCCTGAGCACAGGACCCTGTGTTGGGAGCATGCACCAGGCCCCCAAGTGTCACTTCTAATGTTCAGTTGAAAAGGTGTGCTTTACTGTTTTGGAGACCAAAGGATCCTCCAGCCCCATGGTGAGAAGTGACAGAGTCACACTAAAAACAATGACAAGGCACAATGTAATATAACAGAAGGGTGACCAACTGGTACTCGTTCTGGGGTCCTTGGAGACCCCCGGCAGGGTCCTAAGGACTGGATTGAGGCTTGTGTGGGAGGCCTGACAAGCCACATGGTGCTCCACCAGGACAACAGCCCTGGTTCCCAGCACTGAGGGCTGCAGTTTGCTGTGTCACGTAGTCACCTACTTCCGAGAAACGTCTTTTCCATGTCAGATGAAAATCAGCTTTGAAGCCTCTTGCGTGCAGGTGCTGAGGCTGAGCTGACTGGAGAGACGGTGGGTGCCTTCCTGCCCCCATTCCCTCGTGGCCCAGCACCTTGCAGTCTGGGAAAAACCCTGATGGACGTTTCTGGGTTGCTGCGGCTTCCTCCCCAGTGCTACCTGCTGCATCCAGCTCTCTGCAACCCTCCCAAGGGTCAGAATGTCCTCAGGAGGCAGGTGGCAGAGTTGCTTAGCTCTAGGGTGAAGTCCTGATTGTCTCTCCGAGACAGAATAAGTAAGTTGGTCTACACCCTCTGCGGGGATCTGGTGTAGCCTGGAGATCCCTCCAAAGCAACGCTTCCCTCTGCAGCCTCCTCAGACCTGCAGGGTGGCATGGGATGACCTGAAGGGAGGATGGGAAAGTCCAGAGACTGAGGCCTTGGCCACAGGATCCTTTGGCATGGCCTCTGAAGAGCCAAGTGTGGGGCAGGGCCCCCCCAAAGCTGGGCTTGAGGAGCCATCAGTGAGCCACCCGACATGGAAGGAAGGGGGCTGTGCTACCCCTCACAGATCCTCAGGTGGCCTCCTGGTTGTGTGTCAGTTCAAGACTAAGACTGTCTAAGTCCAGCTGATAATGTTGGCAGAGGAATGCAGATGAGGAGAGCCACAGCCTGTCCTCTCTCAGCCTCCCCCTCCCCCAAGGCCAGGGGCTTCTGGAACATTCCAACATGGCTGTAGGGTGTCCACACAGCATCTACCACAGTAAGCGCATGACCTGACCCCGGGAAAACCTTAAAGTGACTCACCTGAGGGGAGCAAGTGGGCTTTGTGATCTGAAAAATGTGAGGCTGACAGAGAGTTTTCTCATTACCTAGCAAGGCTAAATTCACGTATTTTAGGAAGCCGTGTTCGGGTTGATATCCAGCTCAAACAATTCAGTGACCACACAGGCGGTCCTGCAATCGTTCTTGGGGTGGTGAAATCAAGAACGAAAAGTTCTCTCTCCCCATTTAGAAACCCACGGAGCCGGGAGGCCCAAGGCAGACTTTTTATATTACAGGCTCCTTCTGTGTGAAGAGGAAGTTCAGTTTTCATTTATCTCTGGCGCCCTTTGAAGTACAAGCCTCTGTCTGCTTAATGGCCCAAACCAGAAAGACCAGGATGAATTCCTCTTACATTAAACAAATCCAAGTCTGAAAAGGCTGTGATATTTCTAAACAAGTGAACCCGCCTCGATCCTGGCATTTCCTCGCTCAAGATGGTGCCTCGGAACTGTCGCTGCAAGAAATATGCTGCACTTCACAGCACGGAGCTGTCGGAGGTGACAGAGGAGACCCCTGACAGCTCTTCCTGCCCGAATCCAAGTCTTCTTCTAATTCATTCTACTCACAGGGCAGTCTGTCTCCTGCAGGGGCTGAGAAAAAATAGAGGTAGAAAGAGAAGAGGGGGCAAGAAAGAAAGAAAAGATGAAACGTGGAGAAACAGCAAAGGAAATGAAAAGAACTTAGCTGCTCAGTTCCTTCTCCTGCCTGACCCAATTATCAGATTTTGCATTTAAGTTTAAGACAGAAGATCAAACAGCAAGAGGCACTTTGTACTTCTGCCAGGAGACCATATGATATCTCTCAGTGACTCTCCTGCATGCCAGGAATACGGAACCATGCCTCTCAGCCCGCCTGCATATGGTGCAATGCGTAAAAAAACAGCAACATTCATAAGTGACTGCACTCATGGATCCTGTCCAGGATTTATGGCACTTTATCAGTTAAAGAAGAAAGGCCATGGCACAATCTAATTTTAACTTTCCACAAATAAGTCAAAAGTGGAATGAGAACTGAAAGAAGGACCAAGGCTTGTGTCACGCTTACTTTGCAAAATTGATCATCTCGAGGGTCGTTTTTTTTATGTGGTACAGAGCTTTTGACAAGGTATGGATCATGTCTGCTCCGGGTATTTTGACGTTTCTGGCAGTGGCCATATGCATTCTCCATAAATGGGAAAGGCTGGATGGCAAACCTTCCCTGCTTCCTGCCCAGGCTTACAGCTCGCCTCCTGGGAGAATGACTTGAAGAACACATTTATGTTCAGATAGTTTATGGGGGCCACAGTGTTTCATGGGGTTTCGTGCCTCTGAAGAAGGCTTTGTGCAGCTAGATGAAATAGATAGACGCCTTGCAAGAGTCACTTCCCAGAATCGAGAGAGCGTTGTGAAATCTTGACTTCTACTTCAAGGCTGGGAGTTTGTGAGTGGTGGGTGGAAGGATCTACCCTTTGTGGTGACAAGTTTTGGAAACACCCTGGATGGCTCCCTCACTACGAGTGGCAGCAGAATTCAGTTGGACATAGAACTCATTTATCCAAACGGAATCAGCTCAGATTCTTTTGAGATTTTTCAAATTCAGCCCCCCCGCCTTTTTTTGCGAGAAGACAGATATGCCAGAAGATGGAAATGACTGTTTTGTTCTGTTACTGGAAGACTGGGCATTTTGAGATTGACCTTGAAGGTCTCCCCCCCATGGCCCCTGCATAGACCCCACTTCCCTTCACCCTGGAGGAGACTCACTTCCTCCTTTGCACCTTCGCTGTGCTCCTAAGTCTGCCAGAGGCTCTGCTGTGTCTTGCTCTGGCAATTAACTTCTGCTCCTTGTTCTTTGTGTCTGTGAACTCATCTGTCCTCTCAGTAACCCCAGGAAGAAGGTGCCCTACTGTGTCCATTTGACAGACCACTATGGACCACAGAACACAGATGAGAATCCTGACTGCATGAAGAACGACGGGGAACAGTTGGCCGACCTGGGCGGAGAGTATGCACCAGTTCTTTGCGTTACTCTTGCAACTTTCCTGTGTGTTCAAATTATTTCATAATGAAAGGGGGAGAGAATCTCAAAGGTTAGACACTATCAGTGTGTGAATGATGGGTTTTACATATAATAGCTCATTCTACCATCGCTGTCTTATAAGTTATGTATGTATCATATATTTATTCCAACTGTACACATGAGGAAACTGAAGCTCAGGGAGACTGAAGAATACATTCAAAAAGGCTGTGCTTGTACATCCCAGCTGTGCTTAGCTATAGCTGGAATTGGCTTATTAATGTGGTGTTAAGCTCTCAAAAGCTGAGAAGAAATACAATGTCAGGTCAGTTCTTTTTACCAAAGAGAACTTGATGAGATAGTATCTGCCAATCAAGACTCTGACCTCAAGAGATACAGTATAAATCTTAAAGTTTCTTAGCTCTCTTTAATTAATTTACAGATAATAGTTTTTTTTTAAAAGTGGGGAAATCCAGGGAAAGATTAAGCATTTGGAACTTTGTTAATTTTAACCCTTCCTTGTAATCATTAGCGTTTAAACAATAAAAATTTTTTTACTTTGCCTTAAAAACATAACATGATCTTGATCTCTTATCACCTCCTGGGTACATCAAAATTTTTTGTTATATATCAGTGTGTCTGTCGTTTATCCAACCGTCCATCCATCCATCCCTCCATCCATGGACCAAGGTTTCCATCCATCCTTCCATCACCCGCCATGTATGATGTATGTACTACGAACAGGCCATGTCCAAGTGAAGGCATGTATCTTGCCTTCACTGAGTTGGAGGCAGAGTTGGAGGCAGAGACGCGTGTGTAACTAACTAGACCAGGGGAAGAGTGCAGGTCAACCAGAGGGCAGTAGATAGGGAGGTAAATGCCAGAAGTTCAGAGGAGGAGAACTGCTCCTGCTGTGGGGCCTGTGATTGCAACAATCAAACCTCAAGCACCACATATTTCACAGAACAAGCACAACAGCATGTTGTGTGGTTCACCAGCTCTTTATGAGGGATTTCTGTGGCTGTCCAGATGGAGCAGTGCACTGCATTGATGTCTGCCCTGGAAGTACCATCTCCGGGAGGATCTTCATGACCCTTGTCACCAACACAGGTCGTAACTGATCACTGGGAAACCATCCTGTTTCCTAAATCCAGGATGATTTCTCCTAAATACATTAACAGGCCAACATTTAACTTTACGTGGCATTTTCATTTCCCACTATCTAGATCTTTCCAGAATGTGTTTATTGATATGGCACCTGGACAAGTTCATTTTCACTAGGAAAACTGAGAATTTCACTGCCTGTGGCTCTGATTTCCAGAGGAGTTATAAAATATTGAACTGGTGGGTCCAACCTGACCCCTGGGGGCCTGGAATTAAAACATCTCATTCAGGAAAATGTCCATTTGGTTTCTGCCTCCATATCAATATTCTATAGCAAAACATCTTCCAGTTCCATAGTAATTAAATAAACAGACATTTTTACTGGGCCCTGTGCCAAAGGCCTTTGGAAGTGAAAATTGATTCTATCTGCTGGCTTCGTTTGTCCACTGGCTTATTCTTTGCATAAAGATATCTGTACTATATACGTTGCCCTAAAACACAAACAAATGGAAATCACCAACCCATCTTCCTAAGAATAGTGGTTAAATGCAATTTCTGTTTCCTGCTTGGCCAAATGAGTCATATATTACTATCACTCGGGCCGTTTGCTATTTGACAGAATTCTATCATAAAGTAACACACCACCCCAATTGATCTTTTGTGAAAACTAGATGTTTATATGTTAGGTTTATTTACTATAGACTGTATGCTATAATGGAGAAGTGAGACATGACTTTCCACTTAAAGGGAAAAGTGGTTTGGGATTTTGTATTGATCAACTCTGTGGAATGACGAGAACTCCCTTCCAGCCGGTGGTGCGCACACAGCACTGCTTCAGGCACTGTTTCCCAGGCCTCTCCTCCAGGATCTTCCTACATTTTCCAGTTGCATAGACAGACTCAGGGGCCCCAGACCCTGAAGTGAACTTTGACCCTCTTCCCCCTCAACGTCTTGGGTAGGGGGAGGAGGCGGGGTCATATTGTCACACCACGTTTACATTAGTGATTCCTAAAGCCAAGATCCTCAGCCCACAACTCTCTTTCCCTGGAATTCCAGACTGCAATTTCTGGAAGACATTGAGATCTCTACTTGTATATTTGATGGGATCTTCAAAACCAGTATATTTCAAATTAAGCCCATCACATGAATGGATTCTGAGGCTCACTGGATGGCAACCTGTTAAAAGGTTTTTCCCTCCTAGATCTTAGGTCTGTCTCCTGGATTTTCTAGATTTCAGCCCTGCATTTAGGAAGAAGATGTAATCTTTCATTCATCCTCCTCAACTCTCTAAAAGATATATTCTCAACTGGGCACCTGTGACATCATAGTGTAATGGTTGGCATATTTGATTTGTTATTATATGGAGGACAGACTTCTGGGTATGAGGTGGACAAGGGAAGTCCAATCCCTGCAGCTTCCTGGCTTCCTGACCTGGGCTCACCTAACGCACATAATTTTACATAAAGTTATCTGTACTATGCATTGCCCTAAAAAGCAAACAAATGAAAATAACCAAAAGCCCTAGGATCCAGGGGGAATTTTGGGGGGTGAGTTTTATAACATCTCACAGATCAAAACTATTTTTTAACAAGCCTCTTATTTTCTCTTAGAGTTAGTATTCTACTTTGTACCCATTCATGTAATCTATTCCCCCCCCACAGAACCAATCCATTCTTCTGTGTGTTCATTATGATAATCCTCCAATACTTCCTCTTGTAGGTCCCAAGTACTAGTTTAACTTACTAAGAGAAGAGTGGTGGCCCCCCAACATGTCACTGGAGGCCCTTCACATTAGACCCTGTTCCCCAGGGCCATCACCACCTGAGCAAAGCTTGTTAACCCTTTCTACTACTGCCAGTCACATGTGAGTTACACCAAATCTGCTACTAACCTGCAGACTGACATTCACCCCAGTTGTCATTGCTATTAAAATGTTCCCCAGGAGGGGACCCTGGAGCTGGCTCTCATCCTTCCTGTGAGTGTGCTCTTCGGGTCCTTTTGCCTTATTTTCTGAGTAGTTCTGATGAGTTAGCATCGTGGCTTGGATCATCTTAACCTTTGCAGTACAACTCTGTCTTCTTATGCATACAAAGTTCTAGACAGTTCCTCTGTCCTTTTTTGATTCATTGCTTTTCAATTTTATTTTTTTAAGAGCAAAGAATTGAACTAATTGATGTTTTTTCTTTTTGAGGTGCTTGACGGTTTTCAGCCATCTTAATCATTTCACTAGTGAGGCAGCTCAACCCTGGGCCTTCTGAGGCAGAACAAGGAGTGATCTCCCCCAGCGCCCCCGCCAGGACGGCTGACCCCGGAGAGTGCTGAGTAGGGACAGTCGGTGTTAGTTAAAGACGTGCCGGAGCTCCACCAAGGAACTTTCCTGAAACTAGGGCACATTGTACAGAAACCCCATTTTCAAACTGAAACCATGAACACAAAAAGGTGGTTCAGTGTGGTTTTTACTCAAAACCAGGTGAAGCTTTGTGGTTCAGCCAAGTTTTGACTTGAAGACAGAAAGAGCTTGCTGTGTTTAGCTGGATCTTATTTTAACTTTCATGTTCCATTTGGTTTTGTTTCCCAAACCTGAAATCTGGGGTTCATATGATGGGCATGAGATGAGGGACCAGCATGAAATCTGGTGCAGATGAAGACAACCTCAGCTTCACAAGCCCCCGCCCCCGCCCCCACCGGGCTTCTCTCTGCTCCTTCTTTCTCCTGACACTCCTTCCAGAAAGGATCTGGCCCACACTCAGGCTTTTTTAAAAAGAGTAGAACTATTAATACCATACAAAAATAGCAAAGGCTGTTTTGCTCTTGTTTATTCTAACAGATCCATTACTGAACCAGCTTTTGCAAAGCAGCCATTAAAACTTTTGAGAAAAAAAATTTTAAGCAACAGACTGCATTTTACATATGCATGTAATATTAATATTCTTTAAGTATCTATTGTGTGCCATATATCCGGACTTACTAAAAATTCTTACAATATATCACAATATTTTACAAAAAAGGGAAATTAGACTCAGAGAAATTGAATAATAGGCCCATATACTTAAGAGAAGGCAATCAAGTATGATAGATTGAGTATCCTTTATCTGAAATGACTGGGACAAGAAATTTTAGATTTTATTTTATATTTTTTATATTTTTTTATTTTTAGAATATTTGCACATACATATGAGATCGATTAGGACTGGACCCCAAATCTAAACAGGAAATTCATTTTGGCTTTATATACACTTATTCATATAGCCTGAAGGTGATTTGATACAATATTTGTAGTGCACCTACATTTTGAATTCACCTAGAACACAAAGTCAGGTGTGTAATTACCTGTTTGTGGCATCATGTGGGTGATCAAAAATGTTGGATTTTACAGTATTTTGGACTTTTCAAGTTAAGGATGCTCAGTCCATATTAGGTAGGTCCATCTAGTAAGTGGAGGAGGAAAGTGTGCCTCTCTCCCCAGGGACTTTCTCTAGCTCTTTCCATCAGACCATGGTGCCTAGAAATCAGGCCAAATTTCTATTTTCCAGTGGTTTTCAACTTGGCAAAGAAGCCAAAATACATACCTAAAGCCACAGTCCATGGAGAAAGTGCTCAGTGTCTTATGAGTTGCTGGGATGGCAGGCTGGGTAAGGCCAGAGGAGAGGGAAGGTCACGCACAGCAGATAAACGGGAGGCTTATTGGTTAGAGTGTCACATTTATCAAGGAGAGCTGAAAGAAAGGAGAGGCTGGGCCTAAACTGTGGAGGGTCTTGGCTTTGTGGCCAGTGAATTGAATTCTACCCAGGGAAACCAATCAGGATTGATAAAATCAGAAAAAAAAAAATTGCAGGCTAAAACCTGGGATTTAACTTTGAAAGTCATTCATGTCTCACTGAAAATTTGAAAGACGCTTTTAAAAATGCAGTAATTGGCTCACTTTTCAAGAAAAATCACAGGGAAAAAAAATGAATCATTTTTACACTGCGCTCAACAATGAGATGTACTTGTAATTATAGATTAATATGAAGCTTTGCTTTAGTTTCTGAAGTATTTATTAGCACATATCTTGCATCTGTCAACTGCCTACTTTCTCCAATCAAAAAATTTCCCAAAATATATGGGCTTTTTTTTTTTTTTTTTTTCATAATCATCACTTTCTAGGAGAAAAATGAAATCAAATTTAAATTCTCCCTAATGAGAAAAATGGGATGCTAAGGCAGGAGCTCTCAGGTGGGATCGGACCTTGGAATACCGCAGACAGTATGATGTCTAAGATCTGATAAGTGACTTTCATCCCCTTGGATGTGACACGGCCTCTACTGGAAATGGGAGACAAGGTCCCAAACTTGCTTCCGCCTGCTATTTCAGTGAACATAATGAAAGCTCCAGAATATGATAAAGGTTGTATTTCAGAAAGGCGGACAATTGCTGAGATGCCCCCCTGAAAGACAAAGGTCAAGCAGAACCTAGAAGGATGATCTTGCTGGAGTGTCACGGCCTATCACCTGTTGGTTGTTTATGCTTTCCTTTGGCTGCTAGTTATTTCTGTAAGATAATTTTTATCTATTTATTTTCTTTACCAAGCAGTCTGGTAAGGTTATGGCAACAGAAAAGTCAAGAAAATTCATATATGAATTCTTCAAAACCCAAAACATGAAGGAGGCCAACAATACAATAGACTGCTGAAGTCTAGAGCTTACACTGACTCCCAGACTGCCTCCTTACACTGCCTCCTCACAATTATCCTTCACGTGACAATTGTGAAAATGTTCATTTCAACCAACGCTGTGGACATTTCTTGGAGAAACCTTGATTAACAAATGAAGAATTTGATAACCTAATACAGTGAGCATGTAGTATTCTCTTTTAATTGTTGCTGCTTTACTATGGCTACTGTATAAAGTCCTGTTTCTTTTCAATCAAGATCATCCCTTTTATCTTTAAAAAAGAAAGTGAAAATTTGAAAAAGTTGGGACCTTGTGCTCCCTACTGTTCCCCAAAGGCCAACTGTTCATCATCTTCCAAAATGAATATTTTGAACCCACGTCATAACATTTGGCAAGAGTGTGGTTATTTTCAATGATCTTCCAGTTGGAGAGCACTTATTTATTTTTTTTTTCAGAAGCTACAAAAGTCATCTCTGGAGGATCATCTGGGTTTATTGAGCTTGGGCTATGGACTTCAGTACTGAGTTGGTTGCAATTTTAAAAAATTTGACTTTGGACAAATCATTCCAAGAAATCATCGTCTCAGTCAAAAGTCTAACTTGATGGCTTATCATCTCTAACCTATGACCACCTACTGTATACAGAGAGAAAGACAAAGATTCAACCTGAAAGCATCTTTAAGCTGCCCTGAAAATGCTGACCACACAAGAGTGGGTTTCTGTGGGATCTGATCTGAATTGGGTTACACCTAACTCCACACCAACTCTAGAAGTTGCTCCTGGCAGGGCGCCGGGGACCTGAGAGCACTAGAGTGACTTGTCCATAACCCTGTACGGGGCTGTCTTCAGAGAGAACTGAATGCTGTCTCTGTCTCTGACCCAGTCTCCTGCTCATGTGGCCCAGAGCTATGTGAGGGATGGGACTGCGTCCTCATGGGCTTCCTATTCCCTCACAGGTCCATGAGGCAATGTGGCAAGCGTCCAAGGTCCAAGGTCTTCGCCGAATAAGGGATGCTTTGCATCCAATGAGCAAGAGGCCCCTTCAGACATTCTTGCACACTGCCTGACTGCCCGATGATGAGTGTGAGGGGCTGCTTCTGGTGAGTTTTCCACAGAGCTCACAAGTAGGTGGTCCTTGTGCGGTAAATGAATGGGAAGGTGCTTTCAGAAATGAAAAGGAAATGAGCCATTCTTCCCTTTCAACTAACCTCAAAAAAAAAAAAAAAAAAAAAAGACAGAAAGCCTGGGTTTGATGTGTTATTATTCGTACTTTCCCAGGAGGGGGAAGAAAAGACCTTCAAACTTACGGATTCTATTTTTACAAGAATAACAAGATGTCACTGGGAGAACATTATTTTATTGGGGAAAAAAAAATTTATTTGTCTGCCGCTGCTTCACATATTTCACAGTTGTGTGTTTCCTGGTTAAAAAGCACTAACTTTTTCAACATTTGCTGCTCATTTTGTGAGCCAGATCAGGGCAAGGAAATTCCATTATTTATGAACAGCTGTAGAGGGTAATTAAGGGACAGTCTGATGTTTCTGCCAGTTGCTGATAAACTGTGGGCTGTCTGCTTGAAGCTCATTTTTCTGACTTGGGGGTATGTTTTCCAAAGCCACCTGGATGCAAAAAGAGTTTTTAAGTGGCCCAAGGGTCTCCCTTGCCGGAGTTCTCAGACAAAGGAAACACTATCCTGGGTCTATCCTGGGCCAGGTAAGCTCCTGGTGTCTTTTAGGAGACAGACCATTGTCCCTTGGGCTGGGGAGGGGGAGATTCCATGCTCCCTGTCAGCTCGGCTCTGAATGCTCCAGCTGCACATGGCTGATGGGCAACGGCCGAGCCACAGGAATATTGCACATATGCCCACACCAAAGTCCTGGAATTTCAGAGCACATGGAGGGAGAGGAAGATTCTAGAGCCCCTGTTCTAAGATACCCTCTGAGTTTTATATGTTGTAAACCCTCTTGGTCTTTCCTGTAAGTCACCGTCTCTACTGCCAAGGTTGTTTTTTTTTTGTTTGTTTGTTTGTTTTGTTTTTTTGCATTGGTTGATAACTCAGAGATCAATGCCAGTTACTCTCTACAATTACAACCAACAATATTTATTAAGAAAAGTTTTTCTTTGTTGATTTGTCAGAGAATTATGTAGGTACGTACGTGGACTAGGGGGACTTACGGTTTCCTTCAGCAGATGTTGACAAGTGTTAATATAAAACCCACCAGACTGATACTTGATCTTTCTGGAAGTGTCCATACTGGCCATTTCATGGCTGCTTCCCTTTTTAACCTGTGATATATCTATTGCTCAATATTTTGATTATCTTCCCCAAAGTCATATGCACTCACGGGTCACTTAACAACAGGGACACATTCTAAGATATATGTTGTTAGGCAATTTTATCATTGGGGAAACATCATACAGTGTAGTTACAAAAATCAAGACAGCTACAATGTCACTAAGTGATATCATCTTATGGGACCACTGTCAAATGTGGAGGCCATTGCTGAATTGAATGTCCTTCTGTGTCACATAACTGTACATCTATCATCCGGATAAGCCTATCCCACAGGTGGATAAGTCAATTCTACATCTCCTTTTAAGTGCATTTGATAGTACTCTGATGGTGTTTCTAGTGATATGAAAAGAACAGCTTTGAGTTGTGCATGGTGGTGCATGCCTGCAATCCCAGCAGGTCTAGAGGCTGAGGCAGGAGGATCGTGAATTCAAAGCCAGCCTCAGCAACTTAGTGAGGTCCTAAAGCAACTCAGTGAGACCAGGTCTCTAAATAAAATATAAAAAAGGACTGGGAATGTGGCTTACTGGCTAAGTACCACTGGGCTCAACCCTGGTTCCAAAAAATAAAAATAAAAAATAAATCAGCTTTGTAAGTTGGGCTTCATTGACAAGCTTTTTGTTGCCTTGGTATTAAAGCAACACAATACACTGCAAAGGGCAGGACCAAGAGGCAGAGATGCTGGCTCTGCAAAGCACAGGGCCATGTGTGAGCTCATGAGGCTCCAGAACCAGGTTGCCTGGTTCCTGCACCGTTCCACCCTGTTCATTCATGGCCCCGGGCTGCTGGCTGTAGACGGGAACGTAACACCTATCCTGCAGGTCGCTGGAATGATCAAAGGAGTCAATACACATAAAGCACTTAGAAGTGTGCCTGGCTGAGAGTAAGTGCTTTGCAATGCAAGGATCTGCTGTGATTATTTGGGATCTTGGCTTTGTCCCAGGGGAGCAGGTTGGTGAACCCCTCTGGGTCTTGATCTTTTCATATGGAACATTAGGACTGAGTTCTCTGAAACCTTCACCTGAATTTCTTTCTTTCTAAGCAAGGCAACTTGCAATCGCCTAGGGAAGGTCACACAAAGGAAAGGACTAATTTATCCACCAAACCAGGCCAATGGGCATAGCCGGGCAGTGTAATCTGCCTCATCCTGAGCCTTGCACAGAGATGGGGGAAGGGGGATTCCCCCTGTGACGATATGGGGGTGGGGTACGTGGTCTCCAATGATAAAGGTCACATTTAAATTGCCCTTAAATGAAACAACTGCTTCCCAAACCTGACATACTATTGGAACCCAGGCTTTTTTTTTTTTTCAACATCCATCTTCACTTATTCCTGACTCATAGAGGGGACACCAAAGGAGGAGACCTGAGTTGAAAGTCATTTGTGTGAATTTTTGTCAGCTGTTTTCTCTTGTAAAGCCACATCCACCATCCTGAGAGAAACGGTTTTCCCCGTCGCTGATGGAAAGTTAAGTCTCCTCATGAGGAGGATTTCCCTTCCAGAAATCCCAAACGAGGAAAGCATCAGACAATGGGATTTTGTGCCAGGGAGTAGTTTTTTTTCCAAAGATTCAAGTGGAATAATTTGTTTTTTCATTGTTTATAGGTAGTAGATAAAACTTACATGGAAAAACGGATGAGAAGAAATGGAAAATAAGACACAGGCCCTGGAATTGTATGCTGAAAAAGCAATTTGTTTTCCTTTGGCTGTGCCCAGAAATAACTTGAGGTCAACAAGTGAGTATTTCTACTGGAAGAATCATCTACAATTAGGTCGCCAACTTAGAGAAGAAGTGGGCGGAAAGTTCAACACCAACTCTATCATTATAAAGGCACTTGATCAGCAGAACTGTCAGTGACGGACTGTTGACTTAAGATGATTAAGAGGATAAAATATCAAAGCAGAAGATGAGGAGTTTGTGGAAGCCCCCCTCCTAAGATCAACAGCAGTCGAGGGTCCAAACCTGGGGAAGTGGCTCTAACACCATCCCCGGGGACTTGGTTTGAACTCGGTGCCTTCCACACAATCTGATGTGAGAAACGGGTGATTCTGCTCGGGGTCTCTGTTCTGGAAACATGGGCCATGCATTGAGTTCTGGTGGTGACCAAATGACAGCTCTGTGATTGTCAAGGATGACCGAGACTCGGCAATACTCTTCTGATGTCCTGCCGGGAAATTGGATGTGAAAACTGAAAACAGCTCAAGCTTCTCCTTAAACAATAAACACAAATGACCAAGCCTGGGGCCAGTGGACAGATGGGCTGGCCTAGCTCACCCAAGACTGGATGTAGTTTTTATTTCTTTGAAGTTTATTTAAGGTTTAAAAAGAGACTTATTCGTTAATCGGATACCTATTATCACATTACTTATGGGTTTATTAATGACGACATTTTATAAATATCAGATCCATATGAACCATGAAATTCAGAAAGTATTATTCCTGCTTTCTTAATAGCTGACTTTTCACAGTAGTTTTACTCGATAATTAATTTGCTCCATTTGGTTTGATCATTGCATAGTCTGAACTACCCACTGATGATCTATTTTTTTGCTTTCAAATCTTCCTTCCCATAATGACATGGCTTTAAGTTTCACAATCTTGCTTCTATTTCGTTAGCAACAAAAGGGGTCTGGGTCCTGGTTTTTGGTATCTGAGGCTCACTCAGTGCCAAGAGTTCCCTACAGCGGGCGGAGGCTTGGACAGAAGCCCAGAGAAGAAGGGTCTAAGAACATCTGGCAAACACGCAGCTGTAAAGCCAGGCAGGAGCGGGCAGTGCCAGGTAGCTACGGCACGCATCAGTGCCCAGCGGTGCCAACGGGCGGTCTGCAGGTGCTCTGCCTCAGGCCACCGCTGTCATCTCCATCATCACACGG
This sequence comes from Callospermophilus lateralis, assembly GCF_048772815.1. Taxonomy (NCBI): domain Eukaryota; kingdom Metazoa; phylum Chordata; class Mammalia; order Rodentia; family Sciuridae; genus Callospermophilus; species Callospermophilus lateralis. Next base: position 9,256,268 of record NC_135314.1, on the reverse strand, counting down.
ATGCGAGCACTTTTCTCCTGCAATCGCCACCACCAGGAATCACCACACCCTTTCTTACCAAGGATCTAAAGAGCCTCCTTGGCCACAGACGAGGTGTTTAGAACTCTCCCAGGAACTCTTTGAAGTCCCACTTACCCACAGAGCTGCCATCTCTACAGCCTGCTCAATAAAATGAAGAAGGTTTACTGTTGATGGAAGGGTGGGGTCAGTCCAAGGCTGTTATGAAGTCAGAAAGGGTGTGTGTGTGTGTGTGTGTGTGTGTGTGTGTGTGTGAGAGAGAGAGAGAGAGAGATATCAGGTTGAAAAAGCTACCATCCACTGGACTCCTAGATCAATGTTCTCTTTATGGTGAAGAAAACACAGCTTCATTAATACTTATGACATTATAACCTTCACCTTTAACATAGGAAATGAACTTAGAGAAATTAAGTGATTCCCATGATCTCACAACCAATAGGTGGAAGGACTGAGGTCTAGGCAAGTTGGCCTATCCTGGTGGTCCAGGACACTAAGCTGCCTTCCGAGTGACTCTTCAGGAACATTCCAGGCACCCAGTTCTGGTCCTTGGCGGCCCTTTCCCCCACCCACAGATGTCTGGTAGGTCACAAAGGGAGAAGGCACTGAATGTCAGGGCAAGTGCATAAGGTCGACTTTTTGAAGGATGCCCCAAATCACACGGCAGGCGTCCATCTTGCTTTTCAGTGTGACTCGCAGGAAGGTAGAGAATTGGGAGTGCTGGTGGTCATGTGACTCATAGGAAACGCGAAGCTAAACTACACTCCGAATGAGTCATTCTTTCCAGAAACAATGGCCCTTATTTCTCCAAAACTCTTAATAGACTTTTACAAATAGGGTTATAAAAAAAAGCTACTTAAGTTTGATATTACCGCTACTACCACTCATTATTACCAAAATAACTTTATTACTAATATTATTACCAATAATAGCTTTCCATTTTTGATAAGTTGTTATCAACTTGTCAGATTCATGTTATCAAACATCAAATAACATGCCTGGATGTCAAATAAATGCTAATTACACTTAATGGCAATGATCCACGATCTTTTCACTGTCTTGTCTCACACAATGTCTCTTCTATCCTTGGCCCATGACAAATTTGGTTCTTGGAAAGCTGGACTGAGACTTAGAAGCTAAAGAGGTGGAAAAGATGGAACTTAGCCAGTGGATGGGAGTGGGTGGAAGGATGGGGACCTCAAGACCCACTCTCAAGTCCTAGTCCCACTAACCAACGGCCAGTGGTGCCATTGGTAGAGGTAGGGAAGTAGAAAGTCAGAGAAGATGTTGATGAATTCAACTGGGGACCCACTTGCTTCAAGTTCCTCAGGGGACACCCCAGTGGATGTGCTCGAGACTTGATTGACAGCAAGACCAGAGCTTCAAGGCAGCTAGCCTGGCTGGGTCCAGTTCCAGTTCTGGGCCTGTAGTGTCAAGGGAGGAGTGGGGGGGTCTCCAAGGGTGAAGGTGGACCAGCCCGAGTCTAGCCAGAAGAGAGACGGGCTAGCAGGAGTAACGAGACCTACAGGGAATAGCCAGTGTGAAGGAGAAGGGTCAAGGGGTGGGAGACATTTTTTCAAAGAATTCAGTGATCTAGAATTTAGTCCCTTGTGTATCATCACATTGGTCACCAAAGTGGCTCAATCTTGGTGTGTCATTGTGTACGAGTCCTTTATGAGGGCTGGAGAGTGTGAACATTGCAGAGTGTGAGATCTTGGAGAGACACCATTTTTACAGAGAAACCTAGAATGATGCAGCCTACCGTAGACCTCAGCGGTGGAGGAACCATCGCTATGGCTGCCCGTCTTTGGTGCATGTGGAGGAAAGACGGTTCGAGACTCACTACTTCAGAGGAAGTGGTGGCAAAAGGAATCTATGCAGATGGTGTCTGGCAGGAACAGCAGAGCCGTCAAAGAAGGAATGTTTAAGATGAGAGAAACGCCCACCTGGTGGAGGGAAACCAAGAGAGGAGAGGAGAGAAGTGCAGGGGAGGAGGAGAGGGAATGAGGAGCGGATGCAGGAGCTCTAGAAGGAGCAGCAGGTGACCTGTCACGTCTTTGGGAGGCAGATGGGCAAATGCAATATTCATTAGAGAGAGGAAACGAGGTGCTGCTAGATCCTGTCCTGGGAAGGAGGGAAGTTCATAGCTGCTGCTCTTCCCAGGAGCACAGGACTGAGGGGATCTTCCCAGAGGTCGGGGTGCCAGGGCTGGGGGTCAGGGTGGGCAGCCCAGGGCTGGGTTTGGCATACCTCTGAAGATAGAGCCTGGCAGAAAGCTGGGCAGGGGCCAGTCAGCTACCGAGTGCACAGGTTAGAATGAAAAGAAAATCGTGTCCAAAGTGGTCTTGTGATGCCAACAAGTTTTAGGAGCGTTTGCCTAGAAGGGAGGAAGGAAGTGGAGGGGTTTCCACAAGGGAGGCAACTTGTGGTGGTCATCGCGAGTGGATGAGTGACGAAGGTGACAAGTTCAGAACTCTTCTGAAAGATGCAAGGGATTTCATGTGACTGTTTAGTGGGACGGTCCGAGCACAGCGTCTTGCAGTGGGTTGATGGAGCTGCTGGAGGAACTTCCCCAGAATGACGAGACTCATGGCAGAACCAAGGTGATCAAAGGACACTGCCTGGCCCGAGAGCAGACGTGGCCAGAGGCAACGTCACCATGAACATGGAAGGTAGACAGGAAGGAGTCAAAGCCTTGGATGAAGGAACATGGCAGAGTGCGAGAGAGACCTTGGAGACGACACCAGTTTTGCTCAGAAAGCGCTGAGCCCACGGTGAGCACTGAAAGAGTCTAAGACCAAAGACACCCTCCTCCTGCACTGACCCTAGTTCCAACGTTGGGGAGGTGTCCTTAGTGAGCCTTATCTACCCAGAGCCTCAGAGTGTGACATCTTTTGCAAAGAAGGTCTTTAGAGATGTGATTAGTTAAGAGGAGGTCAGACTGGATTAGGGTGGGTTCACCATTGAGGGACCAACGTCAACATAAGAAGAACAGAGGTTCAGGGGCAGACCCACGTGAAGATGAGGCAGAGATGGGAGTCCCACAGCCACAACCCAAGGGACATCAAGGACTGCTGGGAGCCACCACAGCAGGAATAAGCCAGGGAAGACTGTCCCCCAGAGCCCCCGAGGGACCATGGCCCTGCTGACACCTTGCTTTTAGACATCTGGATTCTAGAACTGCAAGGAACACATTTCTGTTGTCTGAAGCCACCCAGCTTGTGGCAATTGGTGTGGCAGCCCCTGGTGGCTCACAGGGCCCCTGAGTCCTGCCTCTGAGCTTTTCTCTGTCCCCTTGGAAAGCTCCCCCTGGGGTCACACGGCCCTGGTGCACGGGTCATGATTGGAAGGCTCCGGAGCCCCACGGCAAGGCTTCGGGCCCAGGTCAGGGCCTGCCAGTCCTCCTGGCATTCTGACTTAACATCTTTGTTCCTTTGAACTTGAGGCGGTGGCTGGAGGCTGGAGCAGGAACTTTGTTTTGACTAAACTCCCCACTGTGTGGTTTTCAGGTCAGACAGTCAGCCTTTGTTCTGTGAGTCACCGCCCAGAGATCCAATTAAGTCCTGCCTCCTCTGCCCGGAGGACAGGGCTCGGTGACTTAGGGAGACCTGGAGCATTTATCCGGTGACTGAGGAAAGCCAGACTTGCCAGGGGAACCGAGTGCTGACACAGGCAGTGAGCACAGAGATTAGGGGCCCAGGATGGTGGGTGGTGACGAATGAAGCCCCCTGAGCGCGAGAGGCTTTCAGGCTCAGGAGCAGCTGTTGAGGCCTGACACACTAATTTAGGCCCCAGGAGAGAAAGTGAGGGGCCTTGGCTACGTTCTTAGAGGAGGCCCGAGGTCAGGGGGAGACGAGACACGCCTTAGCACCTCTGTCCCTTTCACACGGGATGAGAAAGAGTCACCAATGGGAGTCTGGCCGGGATCTTTGTGGCGGGGAGGATTCCTTTGAAGTCTGACATCACTAAGAAAATTCTCATAAAACGGAGAAGTGGGGGAAGAAACAGAAGGTCTCATGCTGGCAGGGAGCACACCAGAGACCTGGGACGGGCCCGAGTCACCCAGAAGAAGGGACCCCCCCCCAAAAAAAAAATCAAACAGACAAGATTTCCAGAAGGGCCTGGAGAGTGGGCCTTTGTGGACTGTTTCCCCCTCGGGGAGGAGTCCCCCGTCCTGAGGGCACAGGTGGCCCCAGAGTCACGGGGTGCTCCGGCCTCAGCTGGGCTTCTGAGACGGGGTGGTTTCTGCTGGTCCCCTCTGTCCTTGCAGGATGTGTGGGGCCCCGAGGGGCCGTGTTTTGTGGCTTCCCACTGCGCATCTCTAAACGAGGTCCTATACACACTCCCCTAACCCCGTCGACGGCCACCACATCAGGTACCTGCCGCGCGGCCACCCGCAGCCTGGGTCTCTGCTTTGCTCTGTTCTGTGACGTCATCCAGTACTTTCAAAAAAGTGTGCCCGAGGCGCGCAGCGGCTCCTTCTCTTCCTTCCCCGGGAGGGTCTGTCCTGGAGTCCTGCCCAGAGGCTGCCTCCGAGGTGCGGCCGTCCCTGGGAACAGGAGCTTGGCATTTTCTCTGTTCCCGGCCAGCTGGCCCCTCCCCACTTACCCCCCATTCCTGACTGTGCAGCCGAGCAGCAGACCGTCCACCTACCACGATTATTTCTTTTGAATGGACTTCTCGACACCCCAGCCCTGGCCCAGGTACAGCGCCTGGAGTGGCAGTTGTTTGAGGTTGCGGGCTGGATGAGTGAACAGCTGGTGGGTTCTGACCCAGGAGCTGACCGTGGGCAGGACACCTTCAGGCTCTTGGGAAGGGGAATGGGGGGGTGTGGCTTTCCAGGCTCTGGAGCCCCGATCCTCAGAGGACTGAATGATGCCAATAGTTGGGGGTTAGAGAGAGCAGGGAGGTGGGGAACGTTGCCTTTGGGATATCCTCTTAGTGCATACTAAGGTGTGAGTGACTGATAGTTTTACACTATCCTGCAATCAAAGGGGACCCCCTGGTTCTCACCTCCCACCTCTGTGCTGTGGGGGACGGCGTTTTTGTTGCTGGTTATTTAACCTCTCTGCTTTAGACTTCTCTTGGAGGCTCCTCAGAGACTGGACAATGGAATGAAATGACTCACATAGAGTATCCAGCTCAGAGGTAGAAGCACCATAAATGTGAGCTATCCTCACAATTACTTGGGTTGCCCCTGCCCTGTGCTTCTATGAATCTGATTCATTTCCCTGCACAGGGACTGACCTGAGCATTGAGGTTCTATCTTTCTTCTGTTCAGAGCTGCTTCCCACCCAATGGGCTGTTCTTCATGTCTCCTTGTCAGTTTCTTTCTTAGTCCACTTTTCATTACTATAATAAAGTACCCGAGGTAGGTTACTTTATAAAGAACAAAGTTTATGTGGAGTTCATGGTTCTGGAATTTTAGGGGCCATATCATGTGATAAATCTTGTTTTTTTTTTCTTCTTTCCACATTTTTTTATTGGTGCATTTTTTATTGGTTTTATATAATGATGGGATTAGTTGTTGCATATTGGTGTATGCGCACAATAGAACGACATAATTCGGCCAATATCACTCCCTAGCCCTTCCTCCAGGTGATGATCTTTCCTCTGCCACCCCACTGGCAGCACAGAGCATCCCGTGACAAGTGACAGGAAGTGTGCTATGTGTGCGTGTGTGTGTGCGTGTGTGCATGTGTGTGCATGCGTGTGTGCTTGTGTGTGTGTGTGCATGTGTGCGTGCATGTGTGTGCTGTGCATGAGTGTGTGTGTGTGCGTGTGTGCATGTGCGAGCATGTGCATGCATGTGTGCATGTGTGTGCATGTGGTCATGTGTGTGCATGCGTGTGTGCTTGTGTGTGTGTGCATGTGTGCGTGCATGTGTGTGCTGTGTATGCGTGCGTGTGTGTGCGTGTGCATGCATGTGTGTCTCTCTGCAGCGTCTCTCCATCAAGCCCAGGTCTCAGTCGTGAAGGCACCACCGGACGACCTTACCTCATCCTAGCCACCTCCCAGGTGACCTCGGTAGTGTCATTGTTGGGTGGAGTTGCTACCCTACCTGACAGTGGGGATGAAGTGTGACCCATGACAGGTGGGAGAGCTCTCACCAACCCAACCTACACAGCAAGGTCCTTCAGAGGAGATCAGATGAGCCTGTGTGGCTGTTTGGGTGGGCTCTGAATCTGTGACTAGTGTCCCTCCAAGAAAAGACAGGGCAGGGCGCAACGCTGGGGTGCAGCCTGAAGTGACGGAGTCAGAAGCCAAGGAGGCTGAGGGCCACTGGCAGCCACGAGCCGGCAGACAGAGGCAGGAGGAGCCTCCCCCAGAGACTGCAGATGGCGCACGCCCTGCTCACACCTGAGATTGATTTCCAGCCTCCAGAACTGTAAGAATCAGTCTCTTGTGTCGTGTTCAGCCCCTCAGTTGGTGGCAGCGTGGTTTTGCAGCACGGGTGGGTGACACACAGCCTCTGCAGAGCCAAGGGGTCTTCTCTAGAGCCTGCAGAGGTCCTGCTCTTCCCAGGAGCCCAGAGAGGCCAGGGGGCTCCCTGGACACTCCACCCACTGACAGGCGCGTCCTGCTCTGTCACACTGCACCGGAGGCCCTGGGGCTTCTTCTATGAGATGGCATTTTGGGAGGGTCACAGTATAGGAGCACAAACCAAGGGTCAGGGCACATTCCCAGCAGCTGGACTTTGGGGAGGTGGACACCTGGAGCCTCGATTTCCATTTATAAAAATCTGTGCCCATAAGTGACTGGGAGCAGGAGTGTTCTTGGTGCTGGGATGGAGCAGGCAGCAAGATGGCCTGGTCTCTGTCTCATGTAAGGAACCCTCAAGAGGAGGCAGGCAACAGTCTCTCCACGAACAAGATGAAGATTCCAGGGAGTAATGACAGATGTGGAGAGAAAGCCACAAGAAGATGGCATTAAACCTGCTAAAGACCCAACACGTCGAGGGCCGATTCCTTTGGCTGGCAGGGTCACCTGTCACACAGACATCCTGGCGACGCGGCAGCACCCGGCAGGCTCAGGCCCTACTGGCTCTCAGACTAGCCCTTGGGCTGGCCCAGCTGGGGTCAGAGGGCAGCCGGCTTGTGGCCAGTGGCCTTTCCAAGTGCAGTTTTTCCATCTTGGGGCCAGCCGCAAAGAGGATGACTGGACAGGCAGCCGGCCCAGGCCTCCGCAGGGGGGAGCAGAGACTCCTTCCAGGCCGTGCCTCAGGCTGAGCTGGCAGCGAGGCCCACGGTTCCCCGAAAGGGCCAGGGCCCTCTCTGCCAGGAAGAGCAGACGGGGCCACAGGAAGCGCACTGAGGGGTGCGGGGCTGGCAGGCCTGGGTCAGGCAGGTGACGGCTTGGGGAAGGACAGTGTGGCCCAGAGAAACTTCCAGGAGGAACAAAGGGCAAACTTTCCAATCTAATGCAGGTGTCTCGGAGATCACCATGGGTCATTTGAAATGCAAGCAGAGCGACTTAGCAATAGGAGAGGAGACGCAAAACCACAGTCAGGTGAGGGAGGGGTAACAGAAACCATCCTTCTAAAAGATCAGTTTTGGAGAGACGGAGATTCTAACTAAACAACACTGTCCCGGAGCTCCTCCTCCCTCCCGGCTCTCCTCTGGAGTGACCTTGTCAGGTAACTTTAGGAGCATTAGGAGGAGGGGGGCGGCGGTGGGGAATGTCAAGCTGTTTGCTCATCCTAGACACACACACTCGCACGTCCACATGCACACGCACACACGTGGATGTGTGACCCAGGAATGTAGGGGAGGCTCGGAATAAATGCAGTGGGCTGATGCTTCCTTCCCACAACACTCTTCTCCAAGAGTGTTGCTCATTTCCCTAAAAGTTGAGTTTCATACCCTTTGAAATCAGGCAAAGGCTTTGGTGAAAATTATGTTCCCTCCAAGGTGGCAGCCTGCTAGATTGTCTCAAAGAGCCAACAGCCACAGAAATCAGGGTATCTCTCATTCATGAATGGAGGAGAAAATAAAGGTCGAGGTTTTGGGCTTGGAGCAAATTTTGACAATCACTGGGTCATTTAATGGTACCAGAACATTCCGGAAGAAGGACATTTTCTTGACCACAGTCATTATATTTTTTCCTTAAAAAATTAAAAATAATCTTGGGAGAAATTTTATAAGCTGGAAATAGGATAAAATATTCACTGAAGATGTTACCTCTGCAATTCCAGTGATGGATTTTCTTTATCCATTGAAGGGGACACCGCGGAAGCTTTTGCATTTTAAGCTCACGTACATACTCGCAGACTTTTAAACCAATAATTCATTTAGTCAATAAGATGCCAGTTGCCCTAAGAAAATAGGCATTAACTTCCAGCCTAAATATTGACTGGGCACTTCTGTTCTTGTACATTCTGAGAGTCTCCAGCCAATTTCTGGGGCGGTGATCTTGGTTTCCTGACTGGAACTGTGACTTAGCTCCGGGCAAGCCGGCAAACCGGGTGGCGGGAGGTCCAGGGGAGCATGAGTCAGCTCAGCTCTGGCAACCTGGCAATGGGGCTTGAGAGGAAACTTGACCAGTAGCCGAAGTCAACAATAGGCTCCAAGGAGCCGCGCTGTGCAGTGCTGGCAACACCGGGCAGGGGTGGGAGGGGACCGGGCACGGCAGGGGCAGGAGGGCCCTCCAGGGCCAGCATGTCCATGGACCAGCACACAGCACTCCACCCTTCCCAGCAGACTACCCACCATCCCCAGCTGCCCGCCCAGGGCAGAATTTAATGACCTGGGAACTACTTTCTCATTGGTTTTGGTAAATTAAAAATGATAGCGTGAGTCAGACACTAATATCATCTTCTATTTTTAAGGAACAGTATCACAGCTCTGAGATTTGGCCTCACTGGAGTAGTGATTGCTACCTGGGGAGCTATTTAAGTGAGATTTAAATGCTGTACTTTACTATTGTCCTCTATGGCCGCGGGGTTCATAGCAAAGGCCATCAGGAACACAAGGTCTCTCGGAGCCCCTCTGTCCCTTCTCTGCCTCTGAACACACACGGGGGTGCATGTGTGCGTGCCTGGGTGTGTCTTGAGACACTTGTGCTCTTGCACGTCAGAATGCCCACACGCAGGTAGACTTGTTTATCAGAATCATCGGAGGCTCCCAGGCTGCTTTCTGATGCCTGAGGAACACTGACCTGGCTATTCTGCAGCCCGGCCGTGGGTGAGGGCAGCGCTGGGATGTCAGGCTGGGGAGCACTGTGGTGCATTGCCGTGGACGCTCCGCCTTGTCACCCTGCCATCTCTGAGCTCTCCAGGTTGGGTCCACTCCAGCAGGGGTGAGTCACTCTGCACCCTTCAGCCCAGCTGAACAGCTTAGACGTGACAAGGCTGCTGAAGCGGGATTGAGGATGGGATTCAGCTGAGGGAAACGTGAAAACACCCGATGATCTGGCCAGAAGAGGCAATCAGAAAGGGAGGCTCTCAACGTGGGGTTGGGGGGCAGAGGCCGGGCGGGGGAGCTGCATCTCTGGAGGAGGGAAACTTATCAATGTACATTAATGTAGAAGCACTAGTATTTCATGCATCTCAATTTTCTATCAAAGACCATCTAGCAGCAAAGGATTTTTAAATGATACTTCTAAAGAAAAGCAAGATGGTTACACCCCACTTTTTTGCAAAAGAACATTTGCTATACAATCTGTGCCGGTCATGCAGTGAAATACAGAGAGCAGCAGATTCGCCTCCACCACGCCGGCCGTTCCGAGCGTCTGACCCTTAGCAGCTCTTTCTCAAGTCAGACCACGAGCTTGCTGGGGGCCACGGGAAGGCGAAAACTGAGGGCGGAATCTTTGGCTTCAAAGCAGAGTTCCTGGAACAGTTTTGACACTTCCAAAGCAACAGCTCGCTCAAACAGGAACAGCAGACTCGTCCCTCTCCCTCTGTCCACCTCTGCTTTCCTTCACAACAGTGAAACCATCAGTGGGGAAAAAAGTAGGCTTCACAGAGATCCTTGGTTCAGAAAGTGTCGCTGTGGATGATCTGGAAGCTGGGGCGTTTCTGCAGCACTCCTCTCCCCGGCTTTTCTTTACACTGTGAGACCAGGAAGTTAAAAATAAAATGCCCATGCCTAACAACCCACCTCCCCAACTGGAAAAAAATAAACCCAAAGGGTTTAAATCTTGAGCAATAGGACATAGATACCACCACAATATTTTGCAAAATTCAGAAACATTGCCACATTTTCCACAGGATTAACTTTTGAGACAAAAAAGTAATTTGAACTTGTGATTTCTTAAAAAAAAAAAATTCCCTTCTCCGAGCTGAAGAACTTTACTAACTGTTGTTCCCACAATGAGAAACACATTCCCACGGCCGTCCGGCCAGCCACTTGCTGTCATTACACCACAGGCTAAAATTGCATTCATCTATAATGAGTTAAAATATGAATGAAACTTTAAAATGAACTGGGAACATAAAGTCATGGTTTAAACATCCCATCCCTCCCCGCCAAAGCAAGAGAGAGAATGCTGGCTGGCAGTTGACATAAAGATCATTTCCAAGGATGAATCCCAAACCCAACAGCTCATATTTAATTTCAAACTGGATGCTTCAATTTCACAATTAAAAAAAAAAAAAAACAAAACCCCAAAAAACATAGGCATGTCCCTGTTGCAGTGACATAGGAACCTAATGGCTTTGAGCGTGCCCCTTCCTGCCACGTATCTGGCCTGGAGTCTTACAGAGCTGGCCCACATCAAAGGAAGCAGGGGAGATGGTGTGCGGAACCCCAGATAGCTGCAGGAAGGGGAACCGTCCTTTGCCAGAGCAATTGCTAAAATTAGATGGCGAGGTAGCCTCAGCCCTGGAGGGGATCTTGCTGACCATCTGCTCCTATAGGTGATGGGGCCCCTACTTACTCCCAGACCTTCAAAGAGAAGGGCTTATCCCACAGGCAGGAATGCTGAACAGGGCCCACGAGCCTTTCTGTCTGGGGATTCTTCCTGCATCTCTCTGGAATTCTTCATGCTGATATGCAAACCCCTTTTCTTTCCACTGTGGTCCTCCGTGCAGGGGGAGGTGGCAGGCACCACGCGGGCCCTGCAGACTTTCTAAAATGGTTTTCCTAATCCGAGACCATCACTGCTTCTTTTGGCCTCCTCTGTACACCTGCGTTGTGTGCGGGAACCGGGTCTGCACAATAGGGTGGAAGGTCAAGGTCAGCCTTATACTTGGGCTGTGCTGGTCACCGGGATGCTCTGGAGCAGCCCCCCTGCCCTCTCTCCCCTCCGTCCAGGTTGCCCTGTGACAGGGTCCAAATGTCTACCCCTCAGGATGTAAGCTTTGGGGTCACGTTTCTCTGTTAAATTTTGAGGTCATCAGGGAAAGGTCGAGCCCTAATATTAGTACCTTTGCTGCCCCGATTTCCTCTTGAGAAAACATTTAGGGAAGCGAGAAGGATTGAGAGGGGAGATGAAGAGAGTAAGAAAAGGGATTAGGGAAAGGGATCTGCACGGGGCCACAGAGATCAACCCTGTTTCCCTGAGAACATTCTTGTGGCTTCCTCCAAGCACCACACGATGTCCAGAGGCCACTGCATGACTCTCAGAGATAACAGGGGCAGTTCCTGGCAGCACTGGCTCCCCCTCCCCTGACATCCTCCGCCTCCTTCTTCCTCCTCTGGGGAGCTGTCTCTAGCTTTGGGCACCGTGAGCCTCCACTCTGCAGAGCAAGGAAGGAGCCAGAAGGTCCAGCGTTCATCTCATCTTGCCAACTTCTTTTTAAATTTTTTTTTAAATATTTTTTTTTTAGTTGTAGATGGACACAGTATCTTTATTTATTTATTTTTACGTGGTGCTGAGGATCGAACCCAGGGCCTCACACGTGCGAGGCGAGCGCTCTACCACTGAGCTACACCCCCAGCCCACCAAATTCTTTTTTACGACCCAAACAAACCACAGACCCTCTTACCCCACTGCACGTCCACCCATGAGGTTCAATCATTCCTTTTGAAGGGGGTGGCTTTGAGCGCTCTGTCCCACACATGGGGGGGTCTCACAGACCTGACCCAGGTGGGCCCGCAGTGGTGAGCGGGTTGTTGGGGAACTGCTGAGCTGCTGTGGGTGAGCCGGGCACAGACAGCTGGGCAGAGTGGCCCTTTATCTCGTGCCAGCTGGACCCAGAGTCGGGGTTTGGAGGCTGGAGCGATCGGGCTGCTCTTGGCAGAGGTTCCCCAAACGACCCTGGTGGCTGTGGCTCCAGGCCTGGCCCAGAGTAACACATTGTTAGCACATGTTAACAGGGTGCTTTGGCTCCAAAGATCACAAAATGCATTCCAGTTAGTGTCTGTTCCCAAAGTGTTACTATCTGTGTTTTATAGGCAACAAAACCGAGATGCAGCGAGGTCACAGAGCCCCACATCTGAGTCTGAGAGAGTTAGGGGCTGACTTGGGGACCTGCGCTTCCGGAGTGTCAGGCGGCTGCTCACCAGCTTTCTCCTGACCTTTTCAAAATCTTTCCAGAATGGTCTCTCTGGCTGGCAGATCTCAGGGTCTGGTGGGAGTTAAAAGGAACACGTGTGATCCGAAATGCCTGGAAAAGGGAGTGGTATGGGGCGCAGTCTGGTGTTCAACATGTGGGGACACAGATGAAAGGAGTCGGCTGCTGCAGTTGTGGGTTCTGTGACCACACGTGGCCAGGCCTCCGCCCCATAGGAAGCACATGAAAACTGAGAATAAGTCCAAGAGCTGGCTCCCCCGTCCTCTCCCATCAAGTAGTCTTCCTCGTTGGAGAAATGCAACCATCACGGTCCCCCAAACTGTCTGAGGAACTCACCACGGAGAGCATTCAGCAGGCAGAAGCTTCTGGACTACAGCTAAGGGGAGTTTTCCTAATGTGTTCAGCAGACCCTTTCCAGAGCAGAACCAGATGAACTTTCACCTAAGACGCTGGAGCCAGACTTATAATAATTGATTTTATGCAAATGAGCCTTTACTTGTAACCCAAATGAAGGCAAGTGATTCCAGAGTTAGAATCATCAACAGAAGGCTCTGAGACACCTCAAGACGCAGGCTGAAAGTGAATCCAAGGCGTCCTTGACTCACGGTGGGGCCACGATAATTCCCCAAAGGGAGCTAGAGTCCACTGATTTTTTTTTAAACTTATAGGGAAGACGGCATGATTTTCATCAGGAAGGTAGGAAGGTCTAACAACCAACCAGCAAACACTTCCTACGGACCCTGTGCAGGCAGGGCTGTGGACAGGCGCAGGGATGCGCATTTCATGCATGATCCTAGGGTGGACAGGGTCATGCTTTGTTCACTGGTATAAAACCCAGAAACTTCACTCAGCTTTTGGAAATTCTTGGTCATCTCTTAACTGTCTCACATTCATTGGCCTCCTAACTTGACTTCTGTTCTGGGAGAGATGGGGATGGGGTCACCTGTGGTGACAGAGGGGCAGACACAGGGACCAGCTAGTCACCAGGCTGGCCCTGAGCCACTTCTTCCAGTGCTAGTCTAAGCAGCAAGAGGAGCAGAAAGTGCAAGGCAGGCCCCCTGCAAGTCCCCAGCCTACCCCCTGCTCTCCTCTTTCCCTAAGGTACGCGGGTTCCTCCACGTCCTCTGTCCACGCTCTCACAAATCATGCTGCCTGACCTCCAAAGCAGCCTCTCTCCCTTGACCAAGAATACCTGCAACAGTTTCCTATTTGGGCTTTTATTTAAAAGTGTTTTTTTTTAAATAGCTTTCTTGAGATAAAATTTGCATATTCTGCAATTCATTTCTGTAAAATATATACTTTGATTTTTTTTTACCTTTTATAAAGTTTTTATTGTGATAAAATGTGTATAAAATAAAATTTACATTTAACATTTTAAGTATACTGTTCGTAGCACTCATTACATTCGTGTTATGAATCACCAGTATCTATTGCCAAAATGTTTTCATCACCCAAACACTCAATAATTAGGAATTTGTTCAACCTGATAAAGTTCACATATGAAAAACCTATACTTAAAATCATACTCAGTGGTGGACTATTAAAAGAGGTCCCCCCTGGGTCAAGAGTAACAAAAAATGCCCACTTTTGCCTATTTTACTTAACAGAGTACTGGAAGTTCTAGCTAGAGCAGTTAGTCAAGAAAAAGAAATAAAAGGCATTCAAAGTGGAAGGCAAAATGTAAAATTATCTTGGTGCACAGAGGCCATGATATTATATGTAGGAAATCCTTAAAGAATCCTCTAAAAACCCCTATTAGATATAATAAATGAATTCAGTAAAGTTTCAGTGTGTAAAATGAATTCATGAAAACCAGATGTATTTCTATACACTGGTCATGAACAGTCCAAAAAGGAAATTAAAAATCAATTCCATTTATAATCGCATCGAAAGAGCAAAACAGAGATGGAGTTAACTAAGAAGGCAAATTCTTGAACACCGAAACTACAAAACATTGCTCAAAGAAAATAAAGGTCTTAGCAAATGGAAAGACAGCGCCTGTTCACGAACCGGAAGGCTTCCTGTTGGCAGGATGTTAACACCATCCAAAGCAGCCCACGGGTCCGTGGCTGTCCCTATCAAGATCCCAATGGCATTTTCACAAGAATAATAACAGCCTTCCCCAAGGGCCACCTGTCATTTGCCCTGCTATTCCTCCCGCCGGTCTGGCAGTCTCTTGGCCAGGTCTCTATCTACTTGCATCCCTGTCCCACCTCCTCCAGGTGAGCATGCCACCTCCTCAGTCACAGGACCCCATAACCCTCTCCGTGCGGCCCCATTCACCCTTCCATCTCCAGGAACACCTGTTCATCTTTTCTCCACTCCTTGTACTATCACTTTTCACCCTGTCTTTTTTAGTCATTTATTTTTAACTTCCTCCCTTACATATACAGGTCACAAGGGGAGGGACTTTACGCTTGCTTACCGCTGTATTTCCAGCGACTAGCTCAGGCCAGGCACAGGGTCATCCCCTAAGACAGAGATTCACTGAATGCAAGCAGGAGTGGGAGACAACTATTCAAGTCATTTTTGTAATAAAAAAGGAGACTACTCATGGAATTTCCCCCTCACACTTTCCTTAACAGAGTCGAGCTTTATGGCGAGACATATTGGTTGCAAGAACAACGCGACTTCATCACCCATCCAAAGAAGTGGTGAGTTCACATGTTTCCTCCTGTTTGAAAAGCGAGTCCACTTGGGCTCTTTACACATCATCAGCTCTCCTGCCAATGTGCTGTTCCCTGAATCACAAGGCATCTGAAATCACTTCCCAGTCTGAAAAAGTCATCAAGGTATCTTAATCCCTCTTAATCTCCAATGGCAGAGGCCCCTGTGTGAATGGAGACGCAGTTATGACTCAGTGTGGGGCTCCAGAACTTGGCTTTGGCAGGGTGGGAGCAAATCCCCGGTGCCAGGGAGGAACCGTCAGCTGGCAGGGGAGAGCGGATGCACTGTGAACCAGTGAGGGGACAGCCCGCCATGGGAGACCCCGGAGGGGGTGTGTGAGTGCATGCAGTCTCCTCTGCTGCTGACCGCGTGCGCCTGCACAGGCTCGACGCCTGATTTTCACTTTAATGGTGATGAGTGAACAAAGCAGGAGGAGATCTGCCTGTTGAAGGAGATGACTCACCCACGTCTCATTTGCTGTCCGTCTTGGGAACATTCTGCTGAGATTCATCACTGGTCTCCTGCAGCCATGAAATCTCCAGAAGACCATCACCAAGCCACAGGCTGGAGGCCAGGTCACCAGGTCAGGGCGGCACCTCTGCTGGGCTCATTTCCTGCACTTCCTGTCTCGGGGGGTGTCATAGGAAGAGAAGACTGCTACCTCCCCGAGACCAGAACTGAGCTTTTCCCACCCAGCTGAGTGCCTGAAGTGGGTGCTGGAGCCCAAACCATGGACTGCATCTTAAGAATACTCATGAAGCTTCACTTTGGCTTGTCCTAAAGTGGGACTGGGACATTGTTCCAGGTTTGGTTTCTGTGCCTCAGTGTTCTAAGTCTCACTCCCGCCTTCCCCACTGCAGCAGACTCCTCTCAGCCTAAGGTCACCTGTGGCTGTCCACAGAGAAGTCATCGTGGCTATTTCATTGATCTGTACAGAGTTTTCTAGAAATCATGTTCTTCTTTTTTCGATATCAGGGATTGAACCCAGAGTCTCTTAACCACTGAGCCATATCCCCAGCCCCATTTTATATTTTATGTATTTAGAGGTAGGATCTTGCTGAGTTGCTTAGGGCCTTGCTAAGTTGCTGAGGCTGGCTTTGAACTCTTTGAACTTATCCAATCCTCCTGCCTCAGCCTCTTGCCTCAGCGCCACCATGCCCGGATTAGAAATCATGTTTTTTTTTTTTTTTTTTTAGGATTGGATATCTTCCCTGAACAATGTGCTCACCCCATTTGACAGTGTGTTGGTGAAACAGGAAAGAGAGAGATGGATGGATGGATGGATGGAGAGATGGATAGACAGACAGGCAGGAAAGTAGATAGTCTCCACTTGATTCTACCCCTACTACACACACTGGAATTCTGTATCCCAAAAACACCATTAGAATCCTGTGTGACACATTTTATGTCCCAAGAAATAGCCTCTTCTGTCCTCTAAAGTACCACGTCACTTTAAATGCCAGACTGCGTCAAACCGGAGTCAGATTCCACCAAGGCTCCACATTTAACCCACAATTTCATTCATCTATTCTGAGACACTCAACATCATATATTCTCCATCAGTTTTTAAGCCTAGTGACGTCAGTTTTCCAAACATGCCACACCACCTGAAAGGCAGTCTCCCCAGCCCCAACCTGTCCCTGGCACCTGACGGTCATGCCGCACAGCAGGGTAAATATCCAGCTGCCATGATCCCTTCCTACAGCTGGTGCTGGCGGGAGGGCCCTGGAACGCCATCAGCAATGGCTAGTGGGCATTTTCCCCTGTGGATGCTGCCCTGAGGAAGAACAGGACATCTGGTGACAGCTGGAGCCCTGCCCATCACGTACCTTTCATGCCAATACGGGGGACATGGGGTGGCCTTGTCATGGGAGTCCCTGACTGCACATGCAGGCCTGCCACATGACCTTGACCTGCTTAAAGCTACTTTCTTTCAATTGGAGCGTGGTGGCCAGCACACCCCCAGCTGGACCGAGGGGGACTGACTTGCTGGGCAATAACACCACAACTGGGAAGAGCCCCTGGAGGGTCTCTGGCAATGACTGAGCCTCCGTCTCAGCTCCTGGTTGGCAGTGCCCATCTGGGGTCATCCTCCAAGACAGGGCGACAAAAGTCTCATCCATAATTGCCACCAGGCCTCTAAGAGGAGCTACGTGACAACTTCACAGCCAGTTGTTCTGAGCATTGTCTCCGAGAGAAGGACTCTGTGGAAGGATAGGAAGACGCACGCGCTGGAGATCTGAGGTTGGAACCGCGAATGTCCCGTTCAAAGAAAAAATCTGCTTTGCTTCCCTGGAAGCCTCGAGCAGGCAACTGAGCTCAACGGTCTTTTCAGGAAGCATAATGAGAAGGGTGCTCCATCTGGTTCACAAGATCAAACCACATCACTCTTTCTGTCTTTCAAGCCTTTCGAAGCACCCTTCCTCTGGCAGACTTGGAGGAGAACTCCATGTGGTTCAAAGGTTAAGAGCCTGGGAGTTACTCTCCGCCAGATGTGGACCTGGGTTCCCTGTTCTCTGGGCGACTCTGGGCAAGTTAGAAAACCTCTCTGAACCGCATGAGGATAGCAAGAATGCCATTCTCTTGGTTGTTACGTATGAAGCTCTAGGCACAGGCCGGAACCCAGCAGGGCTCAGTACAGGGTGGGTGACATTATGATTATAACTACATCTTTTCTTGGAGTCGTGGACAAGAGCACGGAGAAGTGGTATCAGCAAATCCTTTGATCTGGGGGCTCAGCCTGGTGCTTAGAGGAGTCGAAGCAGGGCCTGAGTCACTGCGTGTACCCAGCCTTCTCCACCAGGCTGAGAGATGTGGAAACACAGGAGAGGGGAGCAGCGGCTGCCAAGAGGGAGCCCAGGGCAGGACACTACCTTCCTGCTTGGACCATGACAGTCCTGCTCACTGCTGCTGCTACTGGGACTCCCTGCCAGTCTGACTATGCGCCCATCTCAGGGACTCACTAGAAAGGGCAGAAACGACTGTGTTAAGCACTTTGGTATGGAATGCTTGAGGAAGTAGTATGGGCACAGCATTTGGCTGTACGGGGTTAAGTTAGTACTAGCAGAACTGCCCGGGAAGTCAGTGTGTGGGCTTGTGCTACCTTCTGTTGGACAGAGGTAACGATCGGACCCTGTGGACAGTGGACGACTCTGTGTTGGGTGGACGCCACGGGACATGCCCCTCGCCCATGGGACTGCTGGATGCCCTGGGCTGACGGGATCTCCACTCTGATCCCTTCCGGCCCAGACTTCTCTCTGGGCTGCACACTCCCCCGCATCCTGGGGACCAGGGACCCACATTCAACACATGCACACACAGGTCACCACCTCCCACATCCCGTCTCCTTCTGGTCTTCCATCAATGCTCCTCACCCCGAGTGACAGCCACCAGCTTCCAGCCCCCTCGCCCTGGTCTCGGCTCCTTCCCTCCAGGAGAGTCCCTGCCAG
The DNA here is from genome assembly GCF_048772815.1 of Callospermophilus lateralis. Taxonomy (NCBI): domain Eukaryota; kingdom Metazoa; phylum Chordata; class Mammalia; order Rodentia; family Sciuridae; genus Callospermophilus; species Callospermophilus lateralis. The sequence continues at coordinate 9,237,680 of NC_135314.1, read as the reverse complement.
GCCCCTGTGTCACTTTTCTTTCAAGCCTCTTCTTGCTGTCCTGCTGCCCGGGTCAGGCCCTGTTATTCTTTAAATTTATTGTTTCAGCATCTTCCAAACCTCTTATTTCTTTCTGCACCACCCCAACACGAGTGGGGTGTCCTCTCTCAAGCAATGTCTCTGAGCCTCCATTATGTCCAGCCCTGCACCCTGGCATTCAAAGACTTTAGGACTCAGGTCCACTTTTAGGTTGCGGCTTGACACCCCGTGCTTTTGAGGGCCTCTCCCACCCCACCCCTCTACCCCTAAGCCAGGCTGTTTTCTGTGGACACACGCTGTGTTCTTTTTGTTTGTTTTGTTTAACCTTTGAGTCTTCGGGTCTGGGTGCTCCTTGGCACTATGTCACCCATCCCCCTCATCTACTTTGGAGAGTTCTAACTGAAGGGCACAGTTAAAACCCACGTTCTCCACACCTTTCCCAGGAGAGACGCTTAGTACTTGGCACCTATTCATCTCTTGACCCTCCTTCCTTCATAACAGTTAGCACCAATTTCAATAATCCCTTGGAAGGTGCTCAGCAAGTGACAGTGAGTGTGTCAATGACTGGTGTCAGTGACCTCATGGTCATTGACCAGGCGTGTCTGAACCGAGGGCTGGGAGAATTCCCGGAGGACCAAGGAGGAGGGTCTAGAACCTGGTAACCTAGAAACAGAAACGGGGACCTGAGGCTGTGCACATCTGTATAGCAGACTTCCCAAGGACGTCACATCGACTGCTGGTTGAACGTGTGCCCCAAGAATATTCAATGTCAAGAAGACCAAACTTCACTGCAGAGGACAGAGGGGGACTTGGCTCTTCTCACCATGCTGACTATGGAATGATCATGGAGACGGAGAACAAGGAATGCTTTGGAAGGAGGTGGAATGACATGTGTATTAGGGTGTCAAACAAGGCCTTATCTGAAAAGAGCTGCAGATAATAGGCGGGGGGGGGGGGAGAGAGAGAGAGAGAGAGAGAGAGAGAGACACAACCAAAACGGAGGCCCCGGCTGTAATAGAGAGTCTGCAGCTTGGCTTTCACGACGGCTGGTCGTGTGTGTGTGTTGAATTACAGGCAATTATCGGTGGGCTCCCTGTTGGCCCTAAAGAATTCAGAACCGCGCGTCAAAGGGAAACCTGACCCAGCAGGAGGGAATCCTGCTGCATCTTTTTACCCTGTGCCAACTCTGCTGAGCTGAAACCTTCCCACGGTGCATTTGATTCTCGAAATCTCACAAATAGTTGTTGGTGAAAGTTTATGTGAGGATAAAATTCTCTGCCAGGTCACATGGCTTTTTAGGGGTCCCCATTGGGATTGTGAAACAGTTCCGTGACTTTGAAGGTTGAAATCAACCCTGCTGGAGGTCTCTGCTGACTAGTGCTCTGTCCGTAAGGGAAGAACTGACATTTTTGCACGGACCAACTGTGTACGCTTCACTAAGAGGACCTCGGGGTGCTGCAGGATCAGAGGGTTTGGTTTAACTCCTCAAAGAACAATCCTAGTGTGACCCAAGCAATCTTAGTGTTAGTTCCACATCATTACACTCCCGGGGCGTGACCATTGCAGAGGAGCATTGCAGACACTTGAGCCTGCGTCACTAGGAAAGAGACCCCAGGATGGTCCAATCACTTCTTGGAGCCAGGCCTGCTAGACAGCAATGTCCCGATGGGTCCCTGTTGTTGTTCCTGCTCATGCCTGTCCCCAGCCTTTGCCTATAACAGAGACACACTCGGCTTCTGATGTAGAAGAAATGAATGCTATTGGGTAGAGAAAATGGAAGCCAAATGTCGGAAGGATGACCCTCTAGGTTCTTATTTCCCAGGTCAGATTAAAATTTTGACACTCAGGAAACACAGCATGGGCCAAACAGCTTGGCATTCCTGATTCAGTGCAAAAATGTGCAACTGTGAACACGCAGCCCCCAGCTTCACAATCCTACCAGTTCATGCTCAGGCTGTTCCACAGACCACACCCTGGAGAAAACATTCCCTGAAGTCCGTCCTGAGTGTTCTTACGGAGCTGCTTGAAGGGAGGCTGCTGCAGAGAGGTCTCCTGAGAATTGTCCAGAAACCGAGCCCTGAACTCTGTGGCTGGCGAACACCATATGTTGGTGATCAGTGGGATTCTGTTTCCTCTCTGGCTCTGAGGCACACGAAGGCCATGCTGCATATTCTGTCTCAAGGTGGGTTCTCCCTGCTACATTTTCAACCAATAGTGAAGCACGATTATTCCACAGAGCTCAGAAGCATTAAAACAAAGGACTCAGTACCCTAGATATGGGGTAGTGACAATCACAGCTGGAACTGAGTGTCACCAAGCTCCTTTCCATGAGCTCTTCTATCTCCACGCTTTCATTAGCAGAGGTCCAGGCACCCACAGTTGTCACTATTCATGTGACGTAGGGTGGGCCCTTTGCCAGTGATAGGAAAGTTTCTACCTGACTGTATTTTAGATTTTTTTTCTATCCTAGCTTCTGGTGAAAGAAGAACCTCAGTTCCACTTGGTGGAGAACTGCGGTTAACAAATTTGCCAAGCGAAGGAGCAGGGGACCTAAAAGTCACACCACCCCAAGTAGAGAACTCTCTCTCTCCCTCCCTCCCGAGGCCTATGTTGGAAGACATCTCAGGACATCCAGGAGTCTAGGAATGGCAGGCACATTTCATCTTCTCAGCTCTTGACCCAATCCTAAGCCCAGGACACACAGAACAATGGACCCTGGCCACTTTTCTACAGAGGTCCTTCTCCATCCCCTGCTCAGAGGCAACAAGACAGCCACTTCTGATTTTCTAAGAGTTGTCACTTAGGGTAGACTCAGGTGTCCCACCTTGGGCTAGGGACTGCCCCTCACTGCCAATGAGAGCCAATACATTGGGGTCAGGTGCAGCCCTCCGTGGGCCCAAACAGGAAAGAAGAACCTCAAACAACTTGGCTTTGGAAAAGGGAAGCAGAGGAAGGTGAAGAGACATCTGTATTAACCGAGGGTGGGAAGCAGGATATTCTAGCACCCGGAGAGCCAGGGCCTTGGGAAAGTGCGCCGTGACCCTCCCGCACAGTCTATCCGGCAGGTATCCGCGTTTCCGCAGCGAGTGGAGGGAGAAGAGCATTTATAACCAGGAAACAGAAGAGAATCCCTGCTAATGACCATCTTGTCTTAAAGCATGGTAGTATCCGGGCACCCTCCTCCCCTGTCAGCTCCCTTCTCTGGGCTTTTATGTGGGCAGGGCTGTTGTAATTTCTCTGTTCAAATAAAGTCTGTAGAAAGCCACAAAAAGAGATCTGGACCCTAGAGCTTAACGGATTCTGGAAAGCAGCTGGTTTGTAACGTGAGTCACCCTGGCCCTAGCTTTCTCTTTTGTGTGTTTTTCTCTGACCTAAAGAATGGGTGATTGGGTGTCTCCTGGCAGGTGCTGCAGGATTAAGGAGGTGGCTGGTCAGAAACAAACTTTGAATTAGGGTGTTTTCAAAAACTAGTTTACTGAAGTAAATATGATCTTTAGCTTAATCCCCCATATCTAACGTGAGGTTCAAATTTAACCGGGAGGTTGAAGACTCGGGCGGCATGTGCATCTATTATTTGTGCCTCTGGTCCCGCTTCTGGAGTTACCTTTTAGTTGTTAAGGACGCTGTCTCCAGTACATTCCTGTTTATCATGGACAGTTGATCTGAGAGCTCTACTAACCATATAATTTTTCCTTTTTCGCAATGACAAGAGAAAACAAAGTGGAATATTAATAAACTTATTGCAGGGAATTTTTACTGTTCTAAAAGTCATTTTTAAGGGATGGCACAAGGTCTGCAGGGGGTTCACGGCGGTCTCGCACTCCTACAATTCCGGGCCGTGATAAATGATCAGATTTTCATTATGATGATTCTCTGGTACTTGGAAAGATGCTTCGGGGTTGTGAATCATGGAGGAAAGATTGACTTGAATGGTCTATTTTAGTGGTATCAACTCTATCAATATACCTAGTACTCAAATTAGCAAGAATTGGTGTCCTGCGTGCTTCATGTCTCGGTGGATTTAGATGCAGGGTAAGATCTAGGTGCGTAGGTCATTGCCACTCCTACACTTGTGACCAAACCGAAAGCGCCAGGAGGAGGGTTTTGAAGGAAATGATATACACTCGCTGGAACAGATGGTCGAAGCAGGGGCAGATACAGTGACCTTTTGCATGTGGAAACTCTATAAATAACTGCAAATTTTGGATCTAAAGATCTAACTTCAAACTCCAGCTCCTCCTCGCAGAAGCTGAGCACGACCTTGGACAATCACTTAACCTTGGAGAGATTTGTCTACTTGTCTCTCCACTGAGATGAATAGGAACACCTGCTCTCTCACAGGACGGTAAGGAGGAGGGAGGCGACTCTGGCTCAGCCCTTTGGCTACTCACAGGAGAATACACACCAGGTGTCCGTGAGGGTTCTCAGTGCAAGCTGGACAATAAACATCTTAGGCTTTGTGGGCGAGGTCTCCATCAAAACTACTCAGCTCCATAAGGTGAGAAGGCAGAGAAAGCAGCCAGAGCTGATGGATAAGTGAATGGGCACGGGGGTGTTCCAATCAAACATCGCTTACCCCTCAGGCAGCGGGCCAGACTGGGCCCATGGACTGTCCCTCAGTTGCTGACCCCTGATGGAAATGATAGCCCTGGCCACGTCCACACAGACGCTCACAGACCCCCCAATCAAAACTCAAAATCTTGCAGCCTCTGAAACAGCATTTCCATTGCTCATAACTTACCCCGTGGAATCTCAGAAATGTGCCCAAACATTATGTTCAGAGATGTGCATTGCACCATTAATTAGCACGGTGAAACATCAGAAACAACCTAAGTTGTCACTACTTTAAGGCTGTTATGGAATTCCCTAGAAGTCCACAGAATATTTTAGAACAGCAGAAGAAATGCTCATAATATCTTTAAGCAACAAGGGAATAGTTGCAAAGAATACTTGAGGTCTGAGGCCACATTAGCGTGTACTTCAACACCAAGGAAAACTGAACCGCTAGGTGGATGAAGTGGATTTCTTTAATTCTGACTTTTCCAGATTTCTCCAATGAAATTTTGCAGTAAGAAAAGAGTAAACGCCATTCAAAAAAAATCAACATCTTGATTGACCCAAATTGCCTGATCTTGAACTGCATTGTTTCTGAGGATGTGGACACTTGTATCTCGATACGTATTCATGTTGAATGACACGCATCATCACCCTGAGTCTTCGGTCTCCTGCAGCTGCTGAGTTCACGGTGATACATCCTGCTGGGTGATGCACCTGTGCAGGTGAAGGACTTTGAGGTGCAGACACCTGATTAGGAGTCAGATGACCTTCCTTCTCGTCCCGAGTGGGCACTTACATCCCTGTGGCACATTTCCTAACTCACTATAGGCAGGAGCTAATCTTCCTTAGTAGTTAACCTCTGAAGAGTTCTGGGGAAGGTGAGCTATGGCAGGTATGTTAGGGCTTTGTCCTTGTCACTAGTACTGAAACCTGCACGCTCTGAAATGCGAAGGCTGAAGAGCCATATAAAGTGCTGCCAAATAACCTGCACAATATTTGCTTTTGACAAGAGTGAGTGGTTTTCACCAATTGGAGACCCCTTGGCTGGCACTGCAGGGCATCCTTAGGGCTCTGCTTTCTCATTATGGATGGGCAATCCCTCCCATGGAGGGAGGAAGCCGGGTTGCTCTTCATTGTTGCAGGGCCAGCTCACTGGGGCTTATTTTTGAATCTCCCCTTGGGGACACAGGGATGCTCTGATCAGAGCGGGCACCTTCACCCTCCATCCTCACGGCTACCCTCAAGGTCTGGGTGACATGCAACCCACCAGCCTATGGTCCTGGCAGGGACTGAGGAGACAAGAAAGAGAGCGTCTCAGCTCTGGCCAAGTTCAGAGGAGAGGAGAGGAATAGCTGGAGGAGTAGAGACAGCTCTGCAGAGGGGCCAAGGGCAGAGATGCTGCCTGGGTTTCTTCACCGGCTTTGCCATTTCAGTTGTGAGACCCTGGCAAGGTCCTAAATCCCTCTGCATGTCCGTTTCCTGGCCTGTGTGACCCCTTAACTAACCGGAGCGCTGCTGTGAGGGCTAAACGGGCTAGCAGACGGGAAGCCCTTGGGCTGCACCAGGTGAGCCTGCGCTGGTGTTCCTGCTGCTGCTGCTGCAGGGAAGGGTGGTGTTGCTGTTGGGCTCTCTCCCCTGGAGAGGGTGCTGACCAGGGGAAGGACATCATGGGTGCAGGAGGGGGGCCTGGAAGGACAGAGAGCAGAGGGAAGAGAGGGGACCACAGCCCAGGCTGCATCTCAGGAGGCCCCTGCCGTGCTTCCCAACAGTGGGCTCTGGGGCTGAGCCAGCAGGAGCAGAGTGGCTCTTGGGATCCAAGAAAACTGCTCACTGAGGTCCCCCAACACGTGCTGACGGCCAGGTCTGTTTGCAGAGCACGGGGTAAAGCAGCGTTTGAGCACAGCAGCCTTACTACATGGCTTTTGAGCTGGCTCCACCTGCTCACGTCTCTGAATCTCAGCTCTGTCACCTGCACAGCAGGGACAACATGGGCCCCACAGAGCCCTTGTGAATGGGAAAAGATGCAGGTGGAAGGCCCCTCCAGGGCAGGTCTTGGAATGTCCCGGGCGCATAATGAATGCTCCTTCGCTTCCTCCTCCCCGTGTGACCTCTACAAACACCTGGTAGGCTGGTGACTTTTGCCCTGTCATGAGTTTCCTGGCACTTGTCATGAGCATCCATGTCTCATGTTCACGCCTCGGCCCCCACCACGCAGGGACCCAGACAGCTCCAAGGATGCAGCCCTGATCCTTGCACACCTATGGCCCGGGGCCCAGGGTGTCATGTAGGAGCTTTATTTCTGGGGCCAGAGTGCGGAGGCATGAAGGGACCAAGACCAAAGGCCCTGGGTCCCTCCTCGTGCACCCCAGGCACCTGCCTGTCAGGCTCCCTTGGCCGATCCCATGGGGCTCTGGGTTATTCAGCTGGGGAACCTGTGGCATCAGGATCCCGGGGCTTTAAGCACGGGCATGTTCCATGGTTGTGTGGGTCTGGACACCAGGACTGGGGCAGGGTGGGAGGCAACGAGCTGGCACAGCGGGTGATGACAGGGACGAGGTCAGGAGGGGAGGGGCCGGGAAGAGTGGACGGCAGCCTCCCTAGGAACTGGAGCCGAGCTGGGTTCAGAAGGGGACAACAGGAGACTTCCTTTCCCAGGCTCGACCCTCCTCTGCCGGCTCAGGGTGGGTAATGCCTGTTTCCCGGAGTTTGAGGTTGGAGACGTCCATCTGCCAGGCCTCGGGGAGCTCGGACATTTCCTATTTAAATAATTCTCAGAACCTGGCTGGTTTGATGGGAGAGAAGAAAATAAAGCTTATGTAGCGGAGAGCTCTGAACCAACCAAAGGAGCTGATGACGAGGGGAAGACTCGGGGGCCACCAGCTTGCAGATGGTCGAAGAGTCACTCTTTGGTGAGGGACCAGGCTCACTGTCATCCGTGTCTGAACAACTGGAAAATGTCTGAGAAGTTGCCAACACCAGTTGTGAGAAGGTGTAAGAATTCCGAATTGGAAATGAGAATGCCTGAGGTCTCCTTCTGGGGCTGTCCTGTGTGACTTTGAACAAGACACTTCACCTTTCTGGGCCCAAAGGGGACAAGCTCTAGAATGAGCAGGGCATGAGGGAGTTGTTGGGGTTCGTCCTGCTGTGAATTGCTCTGGGTCTGTGTGTCGGGTGACTAAGGCAGGGGGGAGTCTGTGATGTCCGTCTTTCTCACAGTGATGAGCTCTCAAGTTGGCTTTTATGATAACTGTCTTTCCAGAAGGGATCGATCTGCGAGGCATTCCCACGGGGCACCAACAGCCCCTCCAGAGAGAGAACAAAGCCTTCAGCTAAAGAAACAGAAGTTTCCACTTGACTCGGAAGGGCTGGCAGCTGTAGGGCAGCAAGTGTGTCCCCAGACTCTGAAGTCACACCTGGAAACCAGCTTTACCGTCACATAAGGACCAGGACATGGCACCCATGCCTGGAGCTGACACAGCCTGGCAACAGGGGCAGACTCAGCCAGAGGCTGCCAAGGAGGCTGGAGGCAGTTGAGGCTCAGATATGAAGCAGGCATTTGAACAGTCACTAAATCAGAGACTGCCATGGATACTAGAGTCTATTGCTATCAGGTGAATGGTGTCCCCCAAGTTTATATGTTGAAGTCACAAACCCCAGTACTTCAGAATGTGACCTTATTTGGAGATGGAATTTTATAGAGGAGATTAAGGTAAGATGAGGCCATCAGACTGGGCCCTAATCCAATATGACTGGTCGCCTTTTTGGAAGAGGAAATCTGGATGCAGACAGGAAGATGAGGGATGATATGTGGACGCCATCTACGAGACAAGGAGGGAGGCCCAGGGCAGGTCCTTCCTCTCAGCCCTCAGGAGGAAGAATCCTGCCGACACCTTGATCTTGGATTTCTAGGTTCCAGAAGTGTGAGGCAATAAATGTCTGTTGTTGGAGCCACCCAATCTGAGTCACTTTGTTATAGCAGCACCTGCAAACTCATACACACGTCATGTAAACCTTTCATAAAAACCTTTGGCTCTGCAGCCCTGCAAGTAGTTTACTAGAGTGACCTTATGTTGTCCAATTCATTACCTAATTGGGGGGATTAACTCAGGCACTCGCCCATGAACAGACCCGTGGGTACACTGGCCCGTGAATGGATGATCCCTTTGTGTGAAATGACTCTTCTTCCTCTGGTGGTCACATCTCCTGCAGGGACCCTGGATTTGACAGCCCCCTGCCTCCGTCTCCCCAGCTGGAGACAGTCGTGCAGTGCCCAACCTGACCAAGCCCACTCTGTAGGCGCCCCGTTCCAAGGTTTGGGGTACACTTGTTCCCCATGACTGGCAAAGTGAAACTGAACCCTAGAGCCAGAAAGTCAGGCTCAGGCCTATGACCCTGGCCACCAAATCATACTCCGGTTTCCCTTCTGTAAAAGGGGCAAAGGGTTCCTACCAGGTCAGGGCTGTTTGAGGGGTTCATGGCTGTCCACAGCAAAGTGCTCGGGTCAGCATTTATGAACTGGCTGACCCACCAGATGGTCTTCACTTTTCAGCCTGGCTTTCCCTCTGTCAGGAATACTTTGTTCAGGTGCTCTTGTGGAATAAGCATTAAGGATGGAAACTGCAAGCCAGCGGCTTCAGAGACTCACTGTGGACGTCTTGGGTGCCCGTGTGCCGTGACCACGCAGGCAACATAGAAATTCATCAAGTGCTATCACCCGGGTCATGAGTGTTCCTCAAAGACGAGCAAAGGCTTGGTCTCCGGAGAGGCTCTGTTGGGGGGCTCTTTAACAGGTGGGCCCAGTGGGGGGTCTGGAAGGAGCCTGTGGGCCCTGTCCCCTGCCCACTCTCTGCTGCTTCCTGGCTATAAGGTGAGCGGTTTTGCTCCACCACATGTTCCTACCATGATGTGTGCCTTGTCACAGGCCTAAAGCAACAGGGACAACTGATCATGACTTGACACCTCCAAAACGGAGCCCCAATCAACCATTTCTCTTTATTATCTGATTTTCTCAGGTTGTTTGTTATGGTGATGAAACGCCACTAACACTCTAAGCCCAGCATTGCTGCCTTCCTCACAGGCTCTGGAGCAACTGAGAGATAAACCCCAGAAGCCAACAGAGACATCCAGTGTCGACATTTGGACACAGAGATGGGATCTGAGGCCAGGGAGAGCCGCTGGGGTTTCTTCCACTTTCTATCTGAGTTCATTCCGTGGGAAGGCCTGTCATTCCCCACCCTCCCTCCAACCAGCCACAGGGGCCTGGGCCTGCCTCCCCAGCTAGGCCCTGCAGCAGGCAGACTTGGGGTGGGGGCAGGAACCTGGAAGGCAGGCCTCCTGGGGCCTCATGCAGGGGGACAGGGCAGGGGAAAAGTCACCCACCTGTTCAGCTGGCCCAGAGCTTCTCCCCGGGTGGAGGTACCTCCCTGCCAAGGAGACAGCCCAGAGCCACTTCTTCAGTGCTTTCTAGAAGGTTCCCATGTAAAGATCCCAGGTGGCAAGAGCAGCCCGGGCACACACGCCAGCGAGGACCCGTGCCCTTCCGCTGTGGTACTGCCAACCTAGTCACCCGAGCAGTTTTCTGGGGCTAGAGTCCACACCAGGCTGGACTCTGGTAGCTGGAGGAACCTGGCCTGGGGAGAGCAGGCAGCCCTGAAGGAGCTCTTGGTGCTGCCGGGCTCCCTCGCAGCGCTGGGGAGAGGGGTGTCTTGTGTTTGTGGAGGCTGAAGAGACCTGAGGAGGCGCCTCTTGCCTTGCTCTTGATGGAGTGCACTGGTCCTGCAGCCCAGCTGCCCAGGAGAGCTGACCTGTGCTTCATGTCAGGGGAGGGATGGGGACAGAGCCTGCTGCCATGACCTAACCCCAGGGTGCTGCTGGGACAGCTTAGCCACCAGGTTCCCAGGACAGAAAGCCTGACGTTACGGCACTGGGCAGATTTCAGCAATCGTCACTGATCACTGCAGTTCCGACCCCAGCAGTGCCCGCCCGCTTTTAAAGAGAAGAGATGCAGGTGACCCAAAGCCCAGGCGATTGTCAACGGTCATCAAATGACCAGCAGTGAGGACTTTGAGCATCTGTCACTTTCGTTTAAGTCCGTGTGATTTCCTTTTGCATCACTGCGTGTTTGACTACTAGCTGGCAAAATTCCTGAAAGTTGACGGTCCGCTCTCGTGAGAGCTGCAGGAGGAGGAAGCAGGCCTTCGCCCACAGAGGTTTCCCTTCTGTGACTCCCTCCCCTCCAGGTGGGACAGTGGATCAGCTGGGCTGCAGCTGCAGGCAGAGGGCGGGGTGGGCTGCCCTGGCCATGTCCCTCCCACACAGAGGCCCCTGGCAGGAGATCAGAGGGCTCCAGGTGACTTAGGGGCCAGCCTTGCACTCTGTCCCCCAGCTGGTCAGCCCTGCCCATGGAGCCCAGGGCCCGGCTTTCCATCCTGGCTGCTTCCCAGCTGCAGATGCTTCTGGATACAAAGGGGACTGGAGCCTGAGGGGGGAAAAGTGGGGGGACCGGTCAGCATTGTTTGGTTCCAGGGGTGGCTGCCGGGGAGGGTACACAAAGAGGATGGACAGAAGAGAGAGCAAGACCAGCCTCTGTGGGCACCAGGAGGCTCAGGGTGTCACAGGCTGCTACTTTTGCCAAAATATAAAGTTGAACATAATTTATCACATATAATGTCAAGTTGCTGCACATTTTATTTACATAGTTTACACCCTAAGTTAATATAGGTTATATATTTATAAATGGTATACATGTAGCATATTAGTTTGCTGCATGTATACCATTTATAAATATATGAACTATAGTAAATAAATATAAATGAACAAGTTTAGCCTGACACTTGGCCACCCAGCAGAAGATGACAATTCTCAGCCTCCCTTACAGCTAATTGTCTCCATGTTTGTTTAGGTTAGGGTCAATGGGTTGTAAGTGGCCTTGTGTGCTAAGTTTGAGATCCTATTCTTAAAGGGAAACAGTAGGTGTTCCTCCTCCACATTCTCCCTTTCTGCTGGCTGAAATAGGGATGTGGAAATAGGAGCAGCCATTTTGGGCCATGAGATAGGAGTCAGGTGTTACGGAAAGGAGCCCATCAATATAGAAGAGGCCTGGCTCCTTGTGATTGTGGGGTGCCATGCCAACTTCCTGAGATGTCTACAGGAGAAACACACTTCTATCTTGTGTGAGCCCAATAATTTGTAATCTCTTACAGCAGTCTAGCCCATACCCAGTACAAGCCAATGTACTTTCCTGCCTGCTATTCAAAATCAGAGCATGTCTGTGGTAAAAGTGGATCTCTGAGCATTCTCCAAAAGATGTTACAGAATTTTAATTAACTTTCTGCATCTTATTCCTTTAACTTCTCAAATAGCGAATTTCAGTTATATAATTAAGTTTCTGCTCTAAAAGTACTACTTTGTAGTGTTCCTGCTTTCCTGTGATTTTGCTTTCTGGGATTCCACTTAACTAAGGTCAACTGAGTCTGAAAATATATAGAAAATTCCTGAAATAAAAAATTCATAAGCTTTAAACTGCAAATCATTCTGAGAAGCCTGGTAAGATCTCATGCCATTCTACTCGGTCCCTGGAATGTGAATCAATCCTTTGTCCAGAGTATCCACACAGTATACACTACCCACCCATTAGTTGCTTAGTAGCCCCCTCGGTTTGCAGATCCACAGCTGTGGTATTGAAGTGTTTGTGTACAAGTGATCCTCACTTTCCTTAATAGTGGCCCCAAAGCACAGGCAGTAGTGGTGTTGGCAATTCAAATAAGCCAAAGAGAAACCAGAAAGTGCTTCCTTTAACTGAGGTGAAAATTCTTTACTTAATAAAGAAAGAAAAAAACGCAAGACCTTATAGTAAGACTGAATCTATCTGTGAAGTTGTGAAGAAAGGAGAAAAAAAAATCATGCTATTTAGCTGTCACAACTCAAACTGAAAAAGTCATAGCCCTGCAAGGGTTAATTAAGATGCAGAAGGCAATGAGTTACAGAGTTCAGCTTTCCTTGGTTTCAGGCACCCCCTGGGGGGTCTTGGATGCAGGACCACCTTACAAAGTCGACACAGCACCAGGCTGCAGGGCTATTTTTTTTTTTTGGCTGGGTGTGATCAGTTGTAGTGGCTTTCTAAGCACACAGGTGCACAGTTCTAGGTGGGTGATGTGCCCTCTTAACCTTGGCCCCTTGCAGCTTCACACTCTTCTCTGTGATGCTGGACTTCTCCGTGTCCAGCTGGAACTCACAGCACGGAGCTTATTCTACGGAAGAGCCACAGTGTCTGGGAGATAAGTGATGGATCACACCTTTAGAAACAACCAGAAACCACTGAAGACCCAGTCAAGAAACAAAGTGGCTAATGAAGCCTGGCGGTCCTTGTCTTGGTCAAAAGTGAGGTGCAACTGGAGAGTTAGAAGGATTTTTTTTTTAAACCTGGTTAACAACAAACTGACTCCCAACATCATTTCCAAGGAGCAGATCCAAAGAGGTTGAAAGTCATAATGATGCTGTTACAAGGGGTGCCCCTGCTGCACCCCCGCCCCCCGCCGAAATACTTGAAAGACTACACTTACAGATGCAAAAGTTCTGAAATATATCTTTATAGTCCGTTTATTATTTTCTACTCACAACTTAGGCACCTTTAAATTCACTGTTAATGATGGCTTGTAAATGAGAAAGTCCATTTAGGCTTTTCCATGAGGACTGCAGAGTGAAGAAGGGACTCCCCATGCATCAGCCTCTAAGCTCTCCCTGTGCTCCCCACCCCCACCCCACAGCAGCACCATCGCAGACTCCCTCTGGGCTCTCCATGCCCCACGCCAGCTCAGGAGACCCCCAAGTTCCCCCAGTAGATTGGACACCTTACTCTTCATAGCTGGCCCAGGCCAGCCCTGGCTCATCCCCCGCCTCCTTCCCTGAGCATGAATCATCCTCTGGCCTGAGATTTTAGTCCTTTGTATCTACATAAGGTTGAGTTCATACATCTACAGTCCAGACCTGACCTGCTGAAATATACAGATCTTCTTTGAAGATTTGGGCCAATATAACAGAACCTGGAAGATTCATGAAGGTGTGCGCACTGTCTTTACCCTTGGTTTTGGACAAAGGGGAACAACAGAAGCAAATATGAAACTCTAGTGGGATAGCTAGAAGGACTGCAGGGTCCCTGTGATGATGGGGAATCCCTTCCCGCAGTGGCTCAGCGGTGGGTTCCTGCAAGACTCTCCATCAACCTCCACAGGAGCCTTTCCTGCGACACAAGAATCCCTCTTTATGGTGTCTGTTCTTTTCAATGCTCAGAGAAGTGCCGTCTTCCTCATCTGAGAACACTGAGTTTTTCAGCCTGGGAGAAACTATTTTCAGGTTAATTCTCAATTACACCCTTTGCCTCGGAGGGTCAAGTTGTTCGGTTTCCAGCGAATTTGTGGTCTCACCTGTGGTTACCCGCTGATTTCTCATCTCCTCGCTTATCTGATAACAGGCAAATGGGGAAAGCGTTCTTAATACCCCCCCAAAGGGAAGACTGGTAATGAGTCACTCACGGCAGGTCAGCCAACCTACGCCAAGAAGGGGGAATCTGGACATGGGAGTCGGGGGCCCCTTTTCCTCCAGAGTTTGGCAACGGAGCCTCGTGTGCACGTCTGGCCTCTGTGCGCACCATGTGTGCGCTTCTTTATAAAACCAGCTCCAATTACATGCAATTTCCCTTCTCCCTCCCTTTCCCTCCCAATTACATACAAGAGGAAGTGAGGGGAAAGGAGGGAAAATATAAGGGGGAGAAATGAATTACAGTAGAGGGGGTAGAGAGAGAAGAGGGGAGGGGAGGGGGGAGGGGGGATAGTGGAGGATGGGAAAGGCAGCAGAATACAACAGACTCCAGAATGGCAATATGTAAATCAATGTGCAACTGATGTGATTCTGCAATCTGTATATGGGGTAAAAATGGGAGTTCATATCCCACTTGAATCAAAGTGTGAATTATGGTATATCAAGAACTATGTAATGTTTTGAACAACCTACAATAAAAATTAATTAAAAAAAAAAACAAAAAAAAAACAAAAAAAAACCAGCTCCAAGCCCCACGTAACCGATGCAGAACCAGCGACTTCTGCACCCCCTAAACCGTCATGTTCGTGACAGCTCGTAAATTTCGGCCCATTCCGGGGTCCACGCGCTGCCCGCATCCGCCCAGGGAAGTCCTCCGCGGTCGGTCCATCTCTCCTAGCGGGGGGCATCCTTTAGAAAAAACAAGGGGCCAAGTAACTGAAAGAGCGACGCGCACTGCAACAGCCAGAAACGGCGGCGGGAGCGAGCGGCGGGGACAGGAAAGGAGGCGGTGGCGCGGGCCGGGCGCGCTGCGCGCTGCGGCGGCGGAACTTCTGCAAAAGCGGCCGCCGCCCTTATCAGCGGCGCGCAGGCCTGCGGTTTTCTCGCTCTCGCAACCCTGCTTTAACTGCCGCTGTGTTTTTCGACAAACAGGATGCCTCCCTCGGAGGCTGTCAGCATCCCGGGCTCTCGGAGAGAAAAGGGTAGTGCGGCCCCACCCCGGGGCCAGCGCCGGCTCGTGTCGAGAAGCTTCCCCGAGAAGCGAGAAGCCTGCAGGTGCAGCCCGGAGCCCGGAGGGGCGCGGCGACGACCACTGCCCGCCTCTGCAGGCAGAGCCCGTCGCCCTGGAGAGGCTCCCAGGACAGCACGGGGTCCCTAGACTCGGGTGCGCCCGCAGATCCCTCGGGCGCTCCAGGCAGAGGCCCCGCTCATTCCCAGGCCAGGCAGACGCGCTGGCCCGGGCACTGGCAGAGCTCTGGGAGAGCCCTCCTTAGAGGACAGGCTAGTGGGTGGGCACGTGTGTAGGGGGTGGGCTGGGGCGCCCTTATGCCCCAGACTCTGGTTCAACGCGAGCCACCTTGCTAATGGAAAAGGCGATTCCTTCCTGTTCCAGAAGCAAGGGCCGTTTGAACAGTGGAGGGGTTTAAAAATCCCCAGAGGGTCCACCTCCGAGATTCAGGAGCCTGGATCTGGGTTCTGAGCCGCGAGATGGTGGGGGAGGGTAGCATGTGACAAAAGAAATAAAAACACGCTCAAAAAAACACCCAGCCCCCCCTCCCCCTCGTCAGGCTCTAGGCATTTACGTTTTGCCTTTGGAGCCGCCGCAGGTCCACAGTTTGCAGAAGCTGGATCCTTCTACATAATGGCACCGAATTTGGAGCCCATGGTTAATCTCCAGCCTGCTCTAGGATCTTGTGGCACACACTTCAGAATGTGCGTTTTCTACTCACACTTAATCACTAAGAAATCTGGCTGGGAGTCCACCCCTTGTGTGCAAAATCACAGGGAGGCCTCACTCTCTAAACCGCCTGGGTCCCGCCCGAGGCAGTACCCTCAGGTTCAGAATCAGGTTCTGCTGAGTTTTGCTCAGGCCTGGAGTTGCATGAAGATTCTAGTCAGACTTCTTCAAAGTCAGTCAAAGACTTCCTGTGACAGAATTTAATGTGGAAGACCACCGGGGAGGCAGGGTTGATAAATGCAAATTCTTGCTCTCAGCCCTGACTCATGGTTTCCCAGGGCAGGTGTTAACAGACACTGCACAGTGGTCTACAGGTTCGGGTCCAGCCCTTGGATTGCGGTACTCAGCATCCCTCCAGCCTCTCATCCTCATCCTCCCTGGCCCTGGTATAAAATGACTCCCATCTTCCTCTTTGAACCCTTCTCAGTTCACAGCTTCTCCTATAACAATCGGTGACTTTCCTGGACTGTGGCTGCTTTGGGACAGGTGACAGGCTGCTGAGCGCTCTCTTTGTTCACTATGGCCCCCGAGCTTGGGCTTTTCTCCCCCAACTAACTGGTGAGTTCCTTGAAGTTTGCTCAGCTCAATCTCATGTATTCTGGGCCATTTAAATATACGTTGTCATGGCCACTCGGACCCTTCAGTAACAAATGGCTCATGGAGGTTAGCAGACACACACCCTGTGTGTAGATTAGAAGCTGGGAAGAAAAATGGGAGTTCCATGAGAATCGGATCCTGTGGTTACAAAAGACACAGAGGGCGTGGGGAAAGGGAGCATCTGTCTGCTGTGAGAACTGGGGAGGGGACTCCTTTTAAGTTCTGCTTGAAACCTAGATCACCAAGTCTGTGAACCAAATGGTGGGTGTCTATTCTTCACCCTCACCCTCCCAAGCCAGGTCTGTGGTGGCTTCTCTTCACGGACGGCTCTTCCTCTTCAGGTCTGGCTGGCTTCCTCCTCGCTTTTTGTCTGGTTGGTGGTCAGCTCAAAAAGCTCACCTACAAGCTCGACTAGAGGAACTCTCAGGGTATTACACTCAGCCGGCCAGATGCAAAGAACCGGAGTGTATTAATAAGCTTGCTTTGATCTGAGCTCAGTATCATTTGCTGTGTAGCCTCGGTTCTCATTCTTGGCCACACTGAGTTTCAAGATTTTTGTTCCCTAGACTCTGAGCTTCTAGGTCATCTTGGACAATGTCATTGTCACAGCACGGGCTGCTCAGGCATCTGGTGGGTCAGGGACATATGCACAGAGACCACCTGAGGGAGACTGGTACGCTGACTTTCCAGGGAAAGAATGTGTTCCCACTGATAGGACGAGGTTGGACCTCTCCACCTCGTCACTGTTCACATCTCGGGCCTGGAGGGTCTTTGCCGGGGGGCTGTCCTGGGCGGTGCACTGTGGCTGGTAGCGTCTTTGGCCTCCGCCTGTTAGTTGCTAGTACAGCTTCCCTAGCTCAGCCACATCATCCTTTAAGCATCTCTAGAAATGGAAAAATCCGTCACCTACACTCGCCACTCCACTCCTTCCCCCAGTTACATGGCCCTGGTATAAAATGTTCTAGGTTGACATTTGTGGAGAAGAAAGGTAATTAGAACAAATGCTCTGGCAAGGTAAATATGACATCAATAAATGAAAAAACACATGGAACAAGTAGGCCCGCTAGAGAAGGAACGAGGGGACCAGATCTTAAGGAAGAACACAAACATTGCAATAGTTAGAAGGGATTAAATCAACTACGACTGGATTAAAACCATAAAACCCCAAACTGTAAAACTTCTAGAAGAAAATCTAGGGGGAAAGCTTGATATTGGTCTCAGTAAAGATTTTTGGATATGATCCCGGAAATACAAAAGAACGAAAGTGAAAATAGACACATAGGATGACATCAAACTGAAATCTTCTGCAAAGAAAAGTAAGCAATAAACAGAATGAAGAGGCAACGAGCAGAATGGAAGAAAATATTTGGAAATTATATATCTAAAAAATACAAGGAGCTCAGACAACTCAACAGTAAGAAAACAAGTAGCCTGACTAAATCACAAGCAAAGACCTGGAAGAATATTTCTCAAAGACCCACAAATGGACGTAAGTATATAAAGGCTCAGCATCAGTGATCACCAGAGAAATGCAAACTGAAACCCAGAGATGACTTCACACCTGTTAAGAGACATGTTACCAAAAAGCCCAGAGAGAACAAGAGCTGGCAGTGACATTAGACAAAAGGGAACTCTTGCACACTGTTGGTGAACACAAGTTAGTAGATACATTTGAAAAATGGTAGGGGAGTTCCTCATAAAACTAAAAATAGAATCACCATATAACCTAGTAATCATATATGTATATATCCCCCAAAGAAATGAAATCACTATATTGAAGAGATGTGTGCACTCCCTGTTGATTGCAGAATTATCCATAAGAGCCAAGATAAGGAGTCAGCCTAGGTGTGCATCAACAGATTGCTGAATAAAGCAAATGTGGCATATCAATACAGTACTATACAGTCCAGAAAAATAAATCCTTTCATTTGCAAAAAATAAATCATTTCATAGATGAACCTGGAGGACATTATATTAAATAAAATAAGCCAAACATACACAAATATTCCATGCTCTCAAATGTGGAATCTAAGAAGCGGTCAGTCTAAAAATATTGGTATACCATAAATATATACAATTTTATTCATCAATAAAACATTTTAAAATAAGGCATTTATTTGGGTGGAGGGCCCACTAAAGAACATTCCTGAATGGAACAAAGAGAATCAGCACTGACAGAATCTTAGCTGTGTATGTTGGCAGAGGTGGGAGATTCTGGATGACAGATGGACGGGCCTGGTAGAGTGACAGGTACCCAGGGGCTTTGAGGAATGACCAGATACTACAACTGTTTGACCATCGCAGGATGGAAGAGGAATAGGCAGATTCAGCACCACTTGTCCAACACCTCACTGCAGGGAATTTTCCCCTAAATTGAGAGATACAGAAAAAGGGTGCTGGGCACAGTGGGTTGATGTCCAGAGGGACAGACACACAACCACGCAGCATCCTATTGTTCTTTGATCCATGTCTTAGTAGCCAGTGTGGAATGGACCAGATCTCACTATCATGTGATCGGGGCTCTTGGGCCATGGACATTTACTTTCCTCATAGGGAAATTTATAGCACAAACCCATGGGAGCAGAAAGAAGTCCCAGGACTGTGGTGTTTCTCTCCTGCTTCTTACAGACTTGCCCCCCCTCCCCGAGGGACACCCACAGGACTTTTAGCCTGACAGCCGTGGACAGAAGTTGAACCCGTCTCATGCCTTCTTCTCCTCCCTGTTCCAGCACCTCCACACAGAGCTGCTCAGTGCTCACAGGAGGGAAGGGTGGAACCCAGTCTGCATGGAGGTCCCAGCCCGTGGCTTCCTACTGTCATTGTGTGCTGACGGCGGGGGATGACCATGACCTCTTCTGATCATACGCTGTGGGGTTTTTATACCCCAGCAGTAAACAAGTGGCTGGTGAGGCTCCATCCAACCATCCATCCATCCAACCACCCGTCCATCATTCATCCTCCTTCTCCCTCCATCTGTCCACCCATCCAGCCAGCCACCTCTCCATCCATCCAACCACCTGTCCATTCATCATTCATCCTCCGTCATCCACCCGCTCACCCATCCACCCATCCATTTTTTTTTTTTTTTTACCCTTCCAACATTTGTCGAGTGCTCGCACCCTGCCAGGTTCTGTGACTAAAGAGATAAGTGAGACATGGGACTCTCTCAGGTGCTCAGTCTCTGGGAGCCCACCTCCTGTTTGGTGGGTGCCTCGGTCAATGTATGCACTGAATAAACTTGAGCCTGATGGAGAACGTGGCCCTTGGCCCGAGCTCCCAATGGACGCCTCTAGTGTCACTCTGGAAGTCCAGCTGCATGAGGGAGCGAAGGCAAATGGAGTGTGTGTGTGCCAGGTCTGTGACGGGGACAGGGGTGGCCAGGGGCACACTCTGGGTTCTCCCAACACCTTGTGCAGACACAGGCCTCAGCTTTCAGTACCTGCTCAGTGCCTTTACTGGACTGAGCAGCTGCCCTGTCACCCGGCTTCAGGGACTGTGCTACCAGGAACTGTGGAGGGAACGCAAGACATCAGAGGAGCATGGAGCAGCGACCCCCCAGAGGGGACTCGAACATACAATGTAGAAACATGAAATCCAACGTGCTCTGGGGTTTCTGGACCTTTTGACTAAGTCTACCATCTGTAGATCCTTGAAGTCTATCACTGCCTTGTATTCTCAGTTACTGCTCTCTGATGTTCAAAAATATCCTTGTGGGAGATGATCTCCAGGAGGAAAAGAGAAGGAAAAGGAGGTTCCCAAAGTTAGGCACCACAGGATTCAGAACTATGGCTCTGTGCACTTCAAACCCAGTTTAGAAAGAGTCCAGGTCTCCTCGGTCACTGAGTCCCCATCCTGTCCCCATGACATTGGTAATTAAAGATGGAGATGTCCCATTTTAAGTTTATTCCAAAGGCCCGGAGTTCCCTTGGTCACTCTCTAGAAGTCCACGTCTTGAGAACGTGCACAGCTTGGTGGCCGAGCCCCCTGTCACTCAGAACAGGGTGCAGCTCACGGTGAACACTTTCCATCCTCAGCTCCTGCGGGGTGGTCACTTTCTTCTGAATCGTAATGGAGCAGCATGGGACCTCAGGCTCCCCCTTTGCCCTGGGGAAACTGGTAAAACTCGAGTTAGCCGTCCTGGCTTCCTCTGGAAGGCCCTTCCCCGGGTCAGTTCTTGACTGGCTGCTTGGGTCACGGTCACCTTCCTCCTCTGCTCTTAGCTACGGGAGATGAGTTGGCTGCCCTGATGCCGTGCCTTGCTCCCTGGCCATGGGTTTTATGGACCAGGGTGGGCTGGAGCAGGGGTTAGGTGAGGCCGCAGGATGCCTTTGTGTTGAGGAGGTTCCTTGGTTGATTAGTAAACGGGAAGTCACGACAGCGTATTGGTTCTGAAGGCTTTTTGGGAGCTCTTTGGTTCTCCCACTCCAGATTGTATCCCTCGGGGCTCACTGGGTGACGCTGGGAGAATCAAAACTTGCTGGGGACAGGGGGTTTGCTAATGGCATCTGGTGGGTGGGCCAGGAAGCTGCTTAACAGCCTGCCACGCACAGGACAGACCCCCCCACAAAGGACAACCTGATCCAAACGCCTACAGCTGGAGACCCTCCAGTGTCAACCGAGGGCCAGCTCAGCCTGCCTGACGCTGTTGGCCTAGAGCGTGACCACCCACTGTCCCGGCCACTGCTGCCTTCTGCAGGGTGGGCTGTGGGAGCGGAAGGTCCCGGCACAGAGGCACGTGCGGCCAGAGAGGAGGCTCGGCTCAGCCCAGGGCTCTTTCTGTCACACCGAGCCTCGTCCCAAAAGTCAGTGATGTGCTGCGGGGGTAAAATGTCACAGGCTGCAAAAATGCATCAGTGACCCTCGGCAGTCCCTGGAAAGGCAGACGCGGGGCTCACCGTTAGACTCGGGCTTTGTGTGGTGTGAAAAACATAAAATGGGAACATGGAGGGACACGGTTTGTAATTAAAAAGTAAACCGGATTGGAGAGGAAAAGCCCGGGGTGACAGTGTTCGTGAACTAGATAGCGTGGCCGTCCCAGCTTCCTGTGCATTTCTAATTCAGGGCTTATAAAGATCCTAGGAGGTCACCACTGTCACCATCACACTGTACAGAGGAGGAAAGGCGGGGACAGAGAGGGGAGGGCATCTGCGCCAGGTGACTCAGCAGGGCCAGGCAGGAGCAGCCTCTGGGTGCCAGACGCTGTGCCCCCACAGGCTGCACCTGACGCCCTGCCCCTGGCCGCGGATCGGGTTGCACAGAGGCCCCACCAGAGCCCTGAGAGTTGCCTCCCTGGAACAAGCCATGTGGCTGGGCTGCTTTTGTAACTCTCTCTGCTCCATTTTCCTTTTTGGTTTTATCCAGTGGCAGCGAATCCGCACCTGTATTGTAGGCATCATGTCCTGGGGGTGCTGGGGATGGAACCCAGCGCCTCATGGGTGAACGCGCACCCCGCCTGGACCTCAGCCCTCCTGCTCCCACCAGGCTCTTGTTTTGTTGTTCTTTTTAGATGTGCACGACAGTGGAGTGCATTGTGACACTCATACACATGGGGAGTAGGACATTCTGATTAGGATCCAGTCTCGTGGTTGGACCTGATGTGGAGCGACACTGGTCACGTAGTCCTATACGAGCATCGGAAAGTGCTGTCCATTCACTCTACTGTCTTTCCTATCGCCATCTCCTTCCCTTCCCTTCATTCCTCTTGTCTAATCCAACGAACTTCTATTCCCCGCAGCCTTACTGTGTGTTAGCATCCACATATTTCAGCCTTTGGTTTGTTGGGTTTGGCTTATTTCACTTAGCATGATAGTCTCCAGCTCCATCCATTTACCTGCAAATGCCATCATTTCATTCTTCTTTGTGGCTGAGTAATATTCATTGTGTATATTTACCACATTTCTTTATCAGTTCATCTACTGAAGGGCACTAGGTTGGTTCCATAGCTTAGCTATGGTGAACTGAGCTGCTATGAACACTGATGTGGCTCTGTCACTATAGTATTCTGATTTTAAGTCCTTTGGGTATATACTAAGGAACAGGATAACTGGGTCAAATGGTGGTTCCATTCCAAGTTTTCTGAGGAATCTCCATACTGCTTTCCAGAGTGGTTGCACCAATTTACATTCCCACCAGCAACGATTGAATGAACTTTTTCCCCCACACCCTTGTCAGATTATTGTACTTGTATTCTTGGTAATTGCCATTATTTAATCAAGAATGTAAAGAGAGAGGCTACATAATGGGAGAAAGTCTTTGTCACCTGCACCTCAGATAGAGCAGGAATCTCCAAGATATTCAAAGAACTAAAAAACTTGACACCAAAAACCAAATAACTCAATCAATAAAATGGGCAAAAGATCTGAACAGGCACTTCCCAGAAGAAGACATCCACCAGGCTAACAAATACATGAAAAGATGCTCCACATCCCTAACCATTAGAGAAGTGCAAATTAAAACTACCCTGAGATCCCCTCGCTCCAGCCAGAATGACGATTCTCACAAGACGAAGGGAGCAGCAACTGGGGACAGGGGAGCACCTGGTGACTGCTACTTGTCCTCATGATTTGTGTCACCATGTGCCTGGATTACAGTGTGACTTTCACCCTCCACCCCCAATGGCCAAGCGCTGCTGGAAGGACAGGCTGGGGCTGCCTGGCCTCCCTCTCCCTCCCCTGGGGTGTGGGTCCAGCTTCCCGGAGAGCCAGCCGAGAGGAGGCTGGCTGAGGTGACTCCGCTGCCTCTGGTGTGGTGGAGGTGACACCTGCCACTCAAGACCGGGGGACACCTGGGCTACAGAGGATGCGGCTGTGGGCTGTCAGTGGGACCTGGGGACTGAGATCTAAGAAGGACCTAAGTCTTGACCCAAGGGGACAGTGGAGGCCACTACCCGGAGGCAGCAGAGAAGAGGGAAGGAGAGAGACTCGGCTGGCGGGGTCCTGGTGGTTCGAGCAGCACTAACTAGGCATGAAGAAGCACCCGAGGGTGTTTCCTGAGTCACAAAGTTGTCCCAAATACAGTCTCGAGTTTCCTTCCTGGGAGTTTTAATTTGCTGCGGATCCTACACCCTGTAGGAGAAAAGCAGCTCCTCTGACCTTTCCAAGGAGCTCCATTGTTTTACTTTATTATTATTTTTTTTATTGCAGAGAATAATTAGCTTGAGCACATTTTAATTTGCTCCTATTAAGCTGTTTGCATAGCAACAATTAGAGGCTGGCAGCGCGGCTCTGCATTTGCACGGACTTTCCGTGGCTGCCCAGGAGCTGCTCTGGGAAGGGGGGCATTAATTATTGCACTGCCTACCCACCCGCAGCGTGTCCCGTGGAAGAAGGGAAGGAACTTTCGGTGACTCTATGGTAACTGGCTACAGAACAGTCAGATGGGAAATGCCTTTTCTACAAATACAGGTTGAAAAGGGGAAAAAAAAATGAAACCTCAAACCCGCTATGTGAAAGAAGGATCTGCAATGATGCAGGAGACTGGTGGCGTGCACTTTTGAAATGACAAAATGTTTCTGGAGAAAGAGAGACTGATGGTGAAGGCCACCAGTAAGGCCACCTTAGCACCAGAGTGGGGAGGGCCCAGTCTACAGGAGGGACTGGGCCACTTCTTGCTGTCTCAGCTACCTCAGCTGCTTCTGGGTAGAATTTCCAACCACAGCAAGGACTTGGATGCACAGTGTTGGGTGGGAGCCTCACGGCCAACCCTGGCCAAGGTCAAGGTCAGAGTCAAGGTCATGAAGGTGCTGGCTCCCAGGGCCTCCCTGCCTCCTGAAGGATAGGCTCAGATGGGAGGCCCCTGGCTACTGGATGGATCTTTGTGTGTGTTCCTCTGGGTCCCTGGGCCTGGACTAGGGTGGGACAAGAGATGCACTGGACACAGAATTTAAGGGGGCGCTTTCTCTTAAGGTGGTGCAAGTGCAGGGTGGACCCTGATCCTGGGAGCTTCCTGTGGGAAGTGCCTGGCATACGGGACCTAGTCTCCCTCCTGATTGACACCGAGGAGGCTGACCACAGAAACAACGGACTAGTTGGGATGGAGACTGGTCACGGTTTCTCCCTCAGCATCTTGAGGCTGGCAGGAGGCAGCTGTGGTGGGGAGGCCACGGGGCTGAGCCAAGCAGGCAGGGGAGGCCTGGACACTAAGGTGGAGACCCAAAGCCCCGAATGCATCCAGAGCCACAAATGCAGCCCCAGACAGTGAAGGGTGCCCTGGCCTGCAGCCACCCACAGTGCCCACCATGACCCCGGGCCTTGGCCTGCCCTTCACTCCGCATGGCCCCGTCTTCTGCAGGTCAGACAGATCCTCTTCACTCCCACCCGCTGCTCTACGGCAGACAGCGGCTCTGCTGCACAAATGCCTCTGTTTGGACCTGGCCCCTTCATTTCCCAGCAGCCTGCCCTCAGGAAGGTTCTCTCTCTTCTGTAAGCCCCGTCCCTCCATCAGGAGGTGTCCATCATGAGAGTCCTGCTCACCGGGCTGGGCAAGGGTTTCATCTGCACAAAAAGGCTTGGCATAGGCAGGTGCCTGGCATGTAGTATGTGCTCAATAAACGCCAGCTGCTACTGTGACCAGTTCTGGTAAGTGTGGGTCGACCCCCTGCCCAGGAGCCCTGGGGCCACGCTGCGCAGGTGCGTGATGAGGGAAGCAGACCCCATGGTCTTCCTCACAGGTGGCTCGTTCGAAGAGCACACAAATGCCCTTGGTGGCATTTCTCTAAGTGCCTTTACTTTTGGAGTTTCTCTGTGTGTCCAGAGTTTCATACGTGTTACCTCAAATCCTCAAAGTGGAGCTCATTACCGCTGGGGCTCCGTGAGGCTGAGTCAGTAGTTCAAGTTCACACAGGCAGTAAAGCTGGTGACAGACGGGGCAGAAGCCACCTGATTCCAAAGCCCCCACTCCGCCTCTCTGCTGCTCAGGCCTGTCCCCCTCCCAGTCTCCCCAGAGACAACTTGTGGGAGAGAACGCCATTCCCTGAACTTGACAAAACCACGGTAGGTACACCCAAGAATATACGACAGTGAATTCCACCTTTACGCACAGCTACAAAACACTAAGTAAAAACTAAATAAGTACAGAGACCCAAGGAACAGAGGAAGGGAAGCAGGGAGAAGGAGGAGGGGAGGGAAAGAGGAGGCACTGGGGCTGATACGGAGCAAATTAGATTCCATGCATCCGCGATTATGTCAGAATAAACCCTGTTATTAGGAATAACTATAATGCACTAATAAAAGCACTTAGAAGAAGATCTGGCGACCACAGAGGCTGGTGAAGAAGCAGAGAAACTGGGTCCCTCCTGCACTGGTGGCGTGAACGTGAAAGTCCGCGGGCAGAGTCACTGGAGGCAGCTCAGTATTTTTTTAAAAAAACCAAACAGGCAACTACTGTTCCCTGGGAACGAGAATTTATGTTCACACAAAAATTTATATGTGAATAATTTTAGCGGCTTTATTTATTAATAGCCCCAAACTGGAAACAGCCTAGATGTTCTTCCACAGGTGATTTGGTTAAACAAACTGTGGTACATTCACACCATAGAGGAAAAAGGGAAACAGAAAGATGCTTTTATTGCTAACATCACACATTTCCAAAATCTTGGTTTCCTCTGAAGCTTGTGAATCTGACAACTAAAAATACATGTTATTGTAAAAAAACAAGAAAGAAAGAAAGAAAGAAAGAAAGAAAGAAAGAAAGAAAGAAAGAAAGAAAGAAAGAAAGAAAAACAGGAAGCACAACTCCTTGCAGATCCTTCTGGATTGTTACCTCTGGGGGAAGAGAGAGGCTCAGTCCTTTCCAACAGAGACACAGTATTTGTAGGCCTCTGGGGATTTTCTGATTCAAATTGGGTGACCATGGAGGGCTGAGCAGAATCACAAGTTCTGTTTGAAGCTTCTAAATCTCTTTCTAATTTCCACCTGAGGATGTGTTTTATAATGCAGATGCTGTAATCACACCAGTGCAGCAGCAGGCCTGTAACTGGTAAGGAACTAACTGCCCGGGTCGTGGAGCATGCTCACCAGCTTCTCATCTGTGGCACAATCAGAGCCGGAGGAGGCTGGGGGAGGCTGGGAGAGGCTGGGGGAGGCTGGGGGAGGCTGGGGGAGGCTGGGGGAGGCTGGGGGAGGCCCACGTTCAGCAGTTCCTGCTGCCTGGACAGAGCTCTGCCTGAGGCAGTGCGTCCTGGGGCGAAGTTCCAGGAGATCCCCCGAAGCATGCACATTTTGAATGATGCCCCCCACCCCGTGTTGGGGGAGGCACTTTATTTTTCCAGAGAGAGGCCACTTCTGAGTGTGTGAGCTTCTCATCAGCAGTGCTGTGAGGACACTGATTCCTGCACTCAAGTTGGGGCCGCAGTGACTTCCTCTCGCTTTCCAGAGGCCCTCCCTGTCTGGCTGGAGCCTGCCAGCTGGTGGAACACATCCCCTCTGCATGGACATGCCCATTTGCCTTCTGCTCATTCGGATTTCACCATGGACGCTCACCCACACCAACCCAGTGAACCATGACTTGGCCCCCGGGGGTGGGCTGTGGTGGTGAAGGGGCTGCTGGGTTTGTGGGAGAGAACGTACAAAGGGCTCCAGCGAAGTGGAGGGCCTTCGGGAACAACCGCCTTCCTCATGCAGCCTAAGGAAGGTGCTGAGGACTTAAGGCTCCTCACACGTCGCCCACTTCACAGTCTCACTTTGTCTGCAAGGGGTCTGGGGTCCAGGGAGGCAGAGGAAACCCAGAGGATTTTGTTGTCTGCTAATTGTTTGGACTCTCAGATGGAATCAGCCCCATTAGTCCAGTAGCTGCAAAATTCTGTGGGCAGAAGCTAAGGAGACCTGGTTTTTGGTTCTGACTCAGGCATTGACCGGCTGTGGGGCCTTGGACAAGTGAATCTTTCTGAGACCCTAAGGTCAGAGTGTTTTAAATTACTCCATTCAAATATTTCTCTTTCTTTCTAAAAGTTTTGAAAAAAAAAACCCAGTTACAGATAATAGCTGTATATATATATACAGCTATATAATTTCAGATCCTCACCAAAACTATATAAAACTACTGTACACAACTATATACACAAAACATAAAACTCACAAAGCACCATTATACGGGGATAATGCTCACATGTCTCATAGTTCACTGTGTTTTAAACAGATTCATCTACCTCTGTGACACAATTATGTCTTTGTGTCTTTGTTTTGAATATTACCCAGGAAAAGCATATGGAAGGTAGAGTTTTTTTCTTTTTTCAAATGCAGTAATGATGTGGGGTGATTGACAGTTGAACAAAATTTCCTTTGTTGGCATGTCTGAGTTTTTATAGGTCCCACACCCTTCACAGTCCTAATATTTGTTAAAGGTTGCTAACATTTCTTTCCTCTGGGACTTTGAGGGCAATCACTCTTTTGATCTCTCTAAGCAGCGGATCCAACAACAATAAAAGAGCAGCTTGAATTTCTGTTCCTACCTGCGATGTCTACACAATTTCATTTTCACTATTCCTGCCACACTAGGAAGAGGGCTGAGCTAAGAGCCAACCTCTGAAGACGTAACCACCTTGTCCCTCCTTGGGGTTCCTCTGGACCCTTGCATGTGGCCTCAGATCTGATAAATTATACACTTCCAAAGCGGGTTAGTGTCAAGCTCACTATGAGTGTTAGGGAACCCCACAGACGCGGCCTGCCGATGGTGTGTGATGGGGGCTTCGTGGGTGGGGTTCAGAGGGCAACAGAAGCTGTGTAAGAAAGTGCAGCATGCTGAGGTGGTGTTGCAAGTGCTCCCAGGGAAGACAACATGTGGACCAAGGCATTTCAGCTTAACTGCCTTCTTTTCTGCACCTTCTGAGGCCATAGGAATAAAAAACATTGAAGGCTCCCCACCTTACACAATTTGCATAGGAAAAGGAAGTGAGCAAGGTGACAGCTTCTTTGATGTCATCTTTTGCCTCCCCTGGTACAACTTACCCGGATGGAATGTGGTCGGTGTGACATGCGCTGTGTTCAGTGTCCTTTCATTTGCTCTCTCAATTCGACTACTGCAATATTTTCTAGACCTTCCTTCAGGGAAGCACCCAGTCTGCAAAATCTTGTCCATTTCAGCAGCATGTGAGTGCCACCAAGACCTCGGAGGCGAGGAGACCCAGGCTGCTCTGTGGCATTGCCCCCAGGCTATAATCGATGGATTGCTCACATCGAATGCCAATGCGTTCTCCATCTAAGACCAGAAGAGATTCTTTTGAGGAATCGGTGTTCACAGGGAACACCCAAAGACCAGGAGCACAAGCTGGACGGTGCATAAACCAGGGAAAGCAGAAACTCGGCAGAATGTGAGAAGTGCCTATTTCTCTCTCTCAGCGGATGTGGCTTCCAGACGTGGCCTGTGGAGCCTGGACGTAGAATCAATTTAACACGGGCTTCACATGCACACAAAGAGGCGTCAGTCTTGAAATCAGCAGAGCGCTGAGCAATCCCGACTACGAAACTGAGATTTCTATTTCTGGTGACCCCCCAAATGCTTCCTTTGGAGCCCCTCTAATGTCTGTTTAAAAAGAAGTCCATCTAAAAATAGACAGTGAGGAGCATGAAGCCACAGGGTAGCTCTGGGTACAAGACCCACAATCCTCTGAGTGAACACCGATCTCACAAAATGGAAGGTCTGTGTTATGTCCTATCGCAAGAAAAAAAAAATCTGAATAAGGACTTTCTTTCCTTTTTCTCAGGTTTTGCAAAGGAAGCATTGACTCAGGGAGAGAGATTTGCATCCACACTCAGGAAGTAGACAGTAGTTACAAGGCAAAAGTAATGTGTGTCTTGCAGCAATACGAGGCAGAGATCAGCATGACATCTCCTAGATAGAGAGCAGTTATCTGCCTTTCGGATTTCTATGAAAGATAAGAACACCTTTAGGTAAACCTAAGGTGGATCATTTGAAGGAAAGTTTCACTCAAGAAATTCCGTAGAGGGTTGGCAGTGTAGCTCAGTGGGAGAGCACTTGCCTAGCATATGTGAGGCTCTGGCTGCAGTTCCTAGCATGCGCGCGCACATGTATTTGCAAAGAGATTAGGGTTTTGGGTGATGGAGTTTTGAGAATTTAAAAAGAATGAGAAAGAGAGAAAAAAAAAGGATTCAATCATTTCCATCTATTCGAGCCAGGTGTGGCAGCTCTGATGAGCTCCGTTCTGGGAGAAATGGGGCTGTGTTCCTTTTGCTCACGATGGTCTCACGATGGTGAGCAAGTATGATTCTGGGCTTTGGCATTGAAAATTTATCTGACCTTGTCTCCCATTAAGCCTGCTCTCTGCCCTACCCCACCCCATTTCCTATTGTTTTGCTTGCAATTAGCCAAGAATAAATACCAACCCCCCACATCCATCTACCTTTCCAGGGACTCAGGAAGAAGTGAGTGTTTGTGCACGCTTGGTAACTACTGTCTACTTCCTGAGTGTGGATGCAAATCTCTCTCCCTGTGTCAACGCTTCATTTACAAAACCTGACACCCTGGGTGTCCTGGGAGGGTGGAGGGCCTTCCAGGAACCTCCGTGGAGACCAAAGTCCATTCTATAACATGGCAGAGTGTTGGCTATAACCTGTGTGCATCTTCCCCACATTTAACGCACCCTGGATTACTTGTCATACCTAACACCAGGTAAGTGCCATGGACACACGCTTGTTATACTCTGTTGTTTAGGGACCAATGGAAAGGGAAAGTGGGTTCATGTTCAGGGCAGACACAGTGTCCTTCCCTGAATATCTTCCATCTGCAGTTTGTTGTACCTGTGGATGAGGAAGCCCTGGATACACGGGGATGGCTGTGTTTCCAGCACACCCCTGGCACGGCCAACAAACCTACAAGACGTAGTGGGAAGGAACAGGCTGCACAACAAGGGTCTTTGGTGCCGGGTACAGTGGATGCTAAACAGCCTCACTAAGTTCCAATGCCATCCTCCTACCTCTCAGCTCTTCTCCACTCTGTGGGCAAAAAGTGACAATTCCACTGTCCTAGGCCATTTCCAGCCAGAGGCTTGTGACAACAGTTCTTGCCTACATGATATGGAAGCTTCCTTTCCTGAATGAAAAGACCAGGCCCCACAAGGAGAAGAGCTAGAGGTCTCCCCGCTCCTTCCCTCCTGGACAGATCTTGTGAGGGGGCCATCTTGCCCTGGTTCAAATGGTGGAGCCAAAACACAGAGGCATCCTGCATTCCTCTGTATCAGCTCTGGGTTGCTGGCCGATGACCACCTCTCTACATACAGACCAGCACCACCTGCCAGAGCCACTGTGGCCAGCTTCTCCTTTATGTGTGGGTGAACACAGTTCTCACAGATAAACCCAAGCAAGAGCTTCACTCTCTTTCTGTTGTTGTAATAAAATGCGTCATTCCGTGAGGTTTCAAATACAGGACTCACTGATTTCCCCGTCTTGGTTCCTCCAGTATCATTCAATGTGATCAGGAGGACAGAGACGAAGGAGAAAGGGAGGGGAGAGAGAAAGATCCAGGAAGCCAAGAGAGGATGAGAGTATGTCTGTCCAACAGAGTGGAGCCTGGGCCACATCTGGGTGTGTGTGAGTTCATCTTGCCAGAGGTCAAGGGGACCTGAGGTTTTGAACCCTGTTTTGTGATCATGAGCCCCCCCGCCCCCATCTTCTTACAGCACTCCTGATCTTGTCCGTGGTCTGCAAAGGTCTCAGAGGAAATGCTCCCTTTCCACCACTCAAGGACACCACAGTTATGTTTCTCTGCAGCAGGTTGGGGGAAAGGTGCAGAAAACACATAACCTTAGTTTGAATTGATGCTTCTTTTATGTAGCACCCCCCCCGCCAAAAAAAAAAAAGAAAGAAGGAAAAGAAAAAGAAAGGGATTGGTGGCACAGGGAAAGTGTTTGCAAATTTTAGTGTCTATTTGGGCACCAGAACTGCTTCTGCCGATTTCTCTAAAGAATAAAATTTGGGGAAAAAAAAATAGTGAATGTTGGAATCTGACTTCCATGTGCAAAAGGGCAGGATAAGTTTTCCTAACCAAAAAAAAAAAAAAAAAGAAGAAGAAGAAGAAGAAGAAGAAATAAAAATTGCTTCGTGGTGTTAAACTAAAAAGATTGGTGATGTGTTTTATGATTAAGGTAGTCAAAGATTTTGAACAGGAACTTGGTGACTCTGAGGCAAGCTGGCTGAGAACACTATTAGCCCCTTTTGCAGAACTCAAACGAGACAAAGACATTTATTGACTCATCTAGGTCACTGGGAAGTTACCTGAGAAACTGAAAATGTGCATGAGTTTCCTGTGTGGGCCTCCCCACCCGCCCCCAACCAGACCCGAAGCCAAAGCTGCTTTGTCTCTGAGCTTTGACAAAGGGCACGAAGACAAATGTCGCCGAGAAGGGAGGAAATGGCCAGTTTCAGAGCCCTGGAGAAACTGCACGTGGCTCAACAGGCAAATGGTTGTTTCCTTCAGCAGAACCTTCCAGAAAACAAAGCCACCCAGCACTCCCAGCCAGGGGAACCACCTCTACTGTCCCTGTGTGTTCAGACCCAAGACTGTGTTGCAAGGTGTCCCAATCAGCCTCCGTCTTTAAAAGCTCGCCCTGCGAAGTAGAATTCCACAAAGCGCTCTTGCTCTTTTTCTGGCCTCTTTATGGCCGCTGACCCCGAAGGGTCATCAGACCATCAGATGGGCCGTGAGCTCACAGCCTCCCATGCCCCACATGGGGTCCTGTAGTTCTACCTGGGCCAAGGCTGGACCCCCAGCCTAGACTACCCGTTCCCTGCTCTACCCTCCCCATCTTCTCTGCCAAGTCCTGCGGGGAGTGTTTTCTCCTAGAGCAGACAGAAGTTGACCAAGTAAGTGCCATTTTAGGGAACTGAGTGGCTTGGATAAGTAGCCATCGTTAACTCCTAACTGCCTGCTCGGCGTGACTGGGCCACCCACTTGCCACAGGTTATTTAATGGAGTCTGCAGCGCTGCTTTTTGTTGATAGGCCTTGCAACTGTCCTCAATTTGCAGATGAGGAAACTGAGGCTCAGTAGAGAAGCTCTGCATGCTATTTGACCAAAGCCAGGAGAGATAAGAAGGAATAGGCCCCACGGTGTCCCCGAACATGCTCCACTTTCACACTCCCTGTCTGTACCCTTTTAATAGGGACTGCTCTTAAACACCCAGCCAGGCCCCATCTCTCTATGAAGGCCTGTGTGTGTGCAGGGGCTATAAGTCCTCCTCCGTCCCAGCACGAGGCCGGCCTTGCTGTCCCTGTAAGGGACTACATCACCCTTAAGCACACCTTCCACACCTATGTCCATAGGACAGGAAAATCTCCCTGCTGCCGGTTTTTGCCCTTTTAAAACGTAAGCATCTCACTTAACAAGACCCTGTATCAAAAATAAAAACGAAATGGGCTGGGGATGTGGCTCAGTGGTTGAGGACCCCTGGGTCTAATGCTCTGCTACCAAAACAAGACAAATCTGAAGCCTCTCAAAATTGCCATTTTGTTGTTCTCTAAATTTTCTCAGTGTGCCAATAAATTAAATAGCAAATGGTACAAGTATGATATTTAGATAGCATTTTTTTTTTCACATTTAAAAAAAATAGTTTCAAAATGCCTGGGCAGTTTCAGCTCTGAAACTCTATCTCAGGAGGCCTGATTCTTCAACAGCCTGGAGAGCAGCCAGGATCCTTGTACCACAGAGTCCTACGGGTCGGGAGCAGGGGACTTCCTGAGACCCACCATGAGGGACTGCAGGGCATCCCAATCCGCCTACCCGGCATTCACAGGTTGAAGCCCTAGTCCCCAGGCCCTCAGAAGGTGACTCTATGGACCTTGGGGTACTCGGAGGTATTGGTGTAGGCCTGAATCCAATGTGCCCGGTGTCCCTTTAGGAGGAGATCAGGACAAAGACATACCCAGGAACAGCCATTCGAGGACAGGGAGGAGACCGCTACCCACAGCCAAGGAGAGAGACCTCAGGAGAAACCAACCCTGCCGACGCTTCCACCTCAGATTCCTGGCCTCCAGAACCCTGGGGAACACACTTCTGTCGTTCACACCCGAGTCGCCTGAGCTGACCAACACAGATTCCACACGGTGGCCATGCCATGGCCGGTTTAATCCATGTCTTTTTTAAGTCTTCAGTTGGGCCAGAAGAAGTGTTTGGATAGATATACACTTTTTAAAACAGTGGCAAACTGGTGCCCGTGAAGCAGCGGGCTGCACACGCTAGATCTCATATTCTACAGTCCCCTTTGAAAGGCCCCAGAAGACGGGAGTCACCCAGAAGCAAGCGACAAGTAGTGTTGCTGAGATTTCTACCTGTGGTTCTAGGAACTCAGAGGCACCTCGGCATTCAGACTTTGCATAGACCACTAAGCCACTTCTAAGAACCAGGGTACCTGAGGCATCTTGCAAAAATATGTATGTGCTGGGGCTTTTCCTCTCCACACCTACCGCAGCCCTTTGGGCCAATACATCACCCCTTTCTAGGGGATCAGAGTTGGGGTTCTGCAAGAATTTTATGTTACAAACCACACATGACCATTCCAGGGAATCTCAATAGCATCTTATCTTCTTGCCTAAGCAAACCAAGTGAGAACCTGGTGTGGTATGATAGAGAAGAGCTGCACTCTCTGTGGTAGACCACACTCATTTCGCGTGCCAGTGTCTCAGACGCTGGCCTGACTCTCACGAGGAAGGGAACAATGGTTTGCTGGGTCCCACATCTCTCTTTCCCCCCATTTCCACATGGGTATCTGGCTAAAAATGAGTTACGAGTTTCCTCCTGTGAGAATTGCGGGGACTGATAAAGGACCATCCCAGGAAGAAAACAAGACGCTGGGCCGGCTCTCAGTTGCTGCTGGGAGGGAACACAGGCTATAAATTACAGGAGGAGAAGTGACCGCATGGGGCACTGCCAGTGGCCAGGCTGTGGGAACAGGGAGAACTGTGGGAGAGAACAATTCACTAGAGGGGAGAGGGTTACTTCTAGCATCTGAGGCTAAGGTGGTGTCTAAACGCTACCAAAAAAAAAAAAAAAAAAAAAGAAAGAAAGAAAAGAAAAGAAAAAGAAAGAAAGAAAGAAGTTTTCACCTCTCTGCCTCAGGGAGTGGTGTGGACAGTGAATCTGGACAATTAACACCCTTGTATTGATGGATCATTGAGTTGAAATTAACCAGGAAGCAGCCACAATTTCACTGGACCCCCAGACATTAAATCTCCATATTATATCATCAGATTAGAGATTCCAACCCCAGGTTCTTTTAGCCAGGGGGAAGGACAAAGACCTTCACAGATGAGCCCTTCTGAGCCCTGCACTGTGGGGGGTGGCCCCTTGAAAGCTGGCTGGCCCTTGTTCCTCAAGTGGGGTAGTTGGGATGACTCTCCAGGGGCACAGCAGTCCTGGGGTTCCGGGACTCGGCTCCTCCTATTTCCTGGTGTCTGCAGAGGTCACCATGTCCCCTAATTATCTTTGCTGTTGGGACAGTAAGAACAGCTCTAAGAGCCAGCACTACAGGCTGACAGCCAACCTTACTGCCCAAGGGAATGTTCAAAAATTTCCTGAATCTGCTTTCCTGAGTTGATAAAATAGGAAACAATAAACGTTTGGAGGGGGTACTGAAAGCGGAGTAAGTGCAGGAAGATCTCTTTTCTGTTATTCTACAAATATTGCTTCCTTTGCCTGTTAGCAGCCCAGAGGAAATGCAGCGAGGGGGCAGATCGCAGCTTTGCACCAG
Source organism: Callospermophilus lateralis (assembly GCF_048772815.1). Taxonomy (NCBI): domain Eukaryota; kingdom Metazoa; phylum Chordata; class Mammalia; order Rodentia; family Sciuridae; genus Callospermophilus; species Callospermophilus lateralis. Next base: position 9,202,543 of record NC_135314.1, on the reverse strand, counting down.
GGCCTGGTGTCTGCTGTGCCCGCAGCACGACTCTGCAAGGCGTGTGACTCACTCGAGTCCGCATGATTCAACTTCACTACATTTCCTCAGCTGCCAGGAAAGGAGCACTTGAAAACCCTTTAATTTGAAGGTTGGAAGCAGTTAATGACTTGCTTTCCTCCCTTTTCCCTCTATCCTCCCCATCACCCCACTGTGCGCACACTCACAGGAACACGCGGACGCGCACGCGCACATGCACAGCTCTGCCAAGTTTTAAAATTTCAGGGACCCGGAAGCACAGAAGCTCTGTGGCATTCACAATGGCATTTGTGGTGACACAGTGGCTGGCAAACCCTCTGCATTCCCCTGCACACTTGACTGTATGAATAAATAATGAGTCACAGATACTGTTTGGGTGTGCTTGAGAGTTTGTAGCCAGAAAATTAATTATTCCCCCATCCCATCCCACTCCACCCGGGCTCTGCCAAACCATCAAGTCACACTGAACATCGGTCAAAGTGTGTGCCTTGACACACTGTGAAGCCTTCGTGACATTTTTACGGCATTATTTTTGTCTAAGCATAGCCTTCTTTTACCACTAAAGATATACAGTACACACATACACACACACAGCCACTCATGGCTCAACTCCAGCTTTGCATACTTTAAGACACTGGGTGCAAAAAAATGCAGACAGGTTTTGCACACTAACTGAGCCTCTTTGTAAGCATGCAGTCTAGCTATTTTAGCTGCGAGAATGCTTGACTTAGGAGACGTCCTCATTGCTCTTTTTGACAGAGACCTCATAGACGACAACTTGCCTTCTTCCTCTCTTGAAAGACACTGGTTGCCTCTTTGCAATGAGGCTACAAGGGAAAACACAGCATAACCCCAACCTGATGGTTTAACCTAAGCACATCAGCCTGGAGGTTCCTGGGCTCTGCTTTTGGGGACAGCAGAGCTGCCACAATGGCCGTGGTTGAAGGCGTATCCATCAGCCTCCTCCAGCCCACACTGGCTCCAGCCCTCCCAGCCGGCTCAGTACACGTGCCTGCCGAGCCCCGGGGCAGGCTGCAGCCTGGGCCACACAGCAAGCTGAGTTAAGCATAACTCAGACAGACTCATTCCACCCCACATGGGAACCGCCACCAAAAGCCAGGGAGCTTCGTCAAGCCTCCTAATCTCTAGGACTTTAAGCAAGAACATCACAACTTCCCCGCACTTGACAGCTCTCACACACCGACCGAACACTTCAACAGCTTAGCTAAGCATTTCTTCAAACATTTCTGAAGAGCTGCCTCCTGGTGAATAAGTAACCCAATAGCCTGGTAATCACACGCCTCGGTCTGAGTTCCTCCCACCCCACCGACAGAGAACCGCCGGCTCCGAGGTGCATCTGCACCAAGGTCCAACAGGCTGCCATTTCCTTACACGCAGAGCTGAGCAAAAGTAGATATTAAAAGACCAGCGGGTACTCACCTCTCATGAAGCACTGTGGGTACGAAGGAAATGACTCAAATATGCTGTCTGAAGCCATCGCTTCCTTCTGAAAATGTACCCTCTTCTGAAGGCAGGGGATTCAATGATTTACCTTAAGAGCGAAAACCAAGAAAGGTCACTGTTTCAACCTCACCTCTCCCCATGGCTCCTTGCATCGCTCTTTCCTCCCCCTCCACACCACTGGGACTCCCCAAGCCCTATGAAAAATGTACCTTCGCGAAAACAAATATTCAAATTGTTAAAGATTAAGAAGGGGGGGAAAAAAAGCGCCGCTTTGGCTGTGGGTTGAGGATGCTCACCACTCTGCGAAACCCTGTGGTTTGCATTCAGTGTGATTCGTCCTGCCTGCTGACCACTATGCCGGGCTCAGACTTCTGACACTGCCAGCCTACCCAACTTGTGGTTCTGTGGTTGTTTATGAGGCCCAAAGAAGTTTTCACACAACCCAAATTACAAATTTAACTGTTCCCCTTTCCACAGCTCATGTTAATTGGTTCTTGCCAATCATGTGACTTAAGTGATGTCAATTTTTTTTTTTTTTTTTTTTTTTTTTAACTTTCTGAGCAATGTCCCTCCTTCTCTCCACCTGCCCTCCCCCAGGCTGGGTAAGAAAATAGTCGAGTGCAGTTTGCAAGAGAGGGAATGTAAAAAAGTGACTCAGTCTCTTATTATATCTCCATGCTCTTTGCTGATTTAGTGTAGCTCGGCTCCTGTTGTTCTTATTTGTGGTTTTGGGAACAACTGATTATTTTGATAAAGATTTCATTGCTGCTTATTCAATAGTAATTCAATGCTGGCATCAAGCTGCTGCTTAGACAGGATGTGGCTGCCATCATCTGAAATGCCGGGCATTAGCTCCGGGAGAGTTCAGTCCTTGGTAAAGACTATAATGGCATAAGTGAAACTATAAAAGGGAAAAATAAATAAAAGGAAATGTTTTGGTGAGAGTCTGACCCCCTAAAAGGGGCTAGCAACTTAACTGCTACTTTAAAGCCTGAAAAAAGGAAAGCATTTTAATTTTGAAATGAAAAGATGATTTTAATAAAACCCAAATTATGTGGTTTGGGGCTGGGGCTGTAGCTCAGTGGTAGAGTGCTTGCCTAGCATGCATGAGTCCCTAGGTTCAATCCTCAACACCACAGAACAACAACAACAACATGATGTGGTTTTACTCCCGCATTTCTTCAAGTGAAGAGATAAAATCATAGCAGCTCTTAGCAGCCACATCTACACCCACACTCACACACCAAGTAGGAAGCTACAGGAAAACAAAGAAAGAATGTCTGCATTCTGGGACGAAACAGTGGCTCTTCTTAACTGTCTGTTTTCCCCCATCGAGGTCTGACTATGGCAGACCTTGCTCATTGTTCAAGTTCAGCTCGGATCAAAAGGCTAATTCGCACCTGCAGCTTCCACTCCACTCTGAGCCCCTTGAGACTGCCCCTCCTCATGGGGCTGCCCGGGGAACATCACACAGTTCATCTTCTGCCTCAGGAAGCCAGGCTGGTTTGGAGGAGCTAAAAAATAGGACAATCCTGGTGTGAGTGACCCATTTCAGCTCACATATATTTATGTGCTTTTTCTACCCCTTGGTTTTACCTGCTGACAAACAAAGCACATTCTCTTTGTAGTTCCAGGAGGAAGAACGACTTTCCTTTCATAATTAATTTCTTCCTTTCAGTCTGATCTGCATACACCCTCCACTCTGCATAAGTCAAGGCTTGACACACACTTGATAGAAACAGTGAGATGAGACACGAATCCGGCTTGGCTTCCCTGGAACCACCAGCAAAGGTGTTCTGAAAACTCCGAACCCCGACATGATCCCTCGGCTCATCCTGGTGCAGTTTGCTCTGCGCACAGAGACCCACTGCGATGTCACCTTCGATGGCACAGTTCTTTCAAAAGGAGCAGACATAAGTTTTACTTACTCCTGTTTTGACCCAAAGAGGAATTGAAACTCTAGAGACTGCTTTCTCTCAGACTGCTGAGAAGTCAGCTCGACAAATGCCACACTTTGTCACATTCAATGGAATGTAATGCTTGAATTTCTGTTAGGAAGCTCATTGATATCTAAATGCAGTGCTTCTGAAAGCAAGTCCTTGGTTGACAAGATCCACTCATGTTCCTGTGCTGTTAGAGTCCCTAAAATGTCAAGTCTGAGTCAAGGCCCGACTGGCTTCTGTCTCCCTTCTCCACTGAGGGTGGAGGGCTTCTGGGAGCTGAGGCCCCATGACTATAGCTGCCATCCCAAAGTCGACTCGGACTTAATAATGACGGAGAAATTCAAGTGGCGATGCATGCCGAGTAATCTGGAGACAATTTCATTTTAGAAACTCCCTGGATGATTTCAGCCTAGGATTCTAGAAGCCTGGGCAGAGGGTTTGGGTATGTTGGCTTCTCTCTATGGCCTAGTTATAGGCTACGTGCTTTCTCGGTGGGGCCTTCAGAGGACAGGTCAGAATTTGCAGAAGGCCGTGAGGCTGGGGCTGGCCAAGGGCTCGCTGCACACATGTGTCTCTGGCTGAGTTTCCGGCAGGCAGCAGGGGGCAGAGCACAAAGGCCTCACCAGGCCAGGCCCTGCACTGCCTTCCCTGGGCTCCACGGCCACAGCAGCCGCAGCTAGCTTCACAGCCTGTGAGGCAACTGTGGGGCTTTCCTGGGCCTTGTCCAGGTCCTGACAGGGAGACTCAGCCGGCTGCTGGTGAACTTGGCCTTCCCGCTTCCTTAGGAGCCTGAGCCGCAAATACTCGTCTGTCATCAATGAACAGCCTGGAGAAATACTTCATCACATCTTCACCAGGACTGTTTAGGATTCTTTAAGTCTATGCACGGACCCAACCCTCTAAGTCTATGCACGGACCCTTCCTGCGAGTGACTCAGATGGTGTCCTGGGCTGCTGGCTTGAGAATTGTCCCTGGGTGGCTGCAGTGAACTGTGGCTTTGCCAAGTAACTGGATGGCAGTTTTCATCCTTGCTCAGATTAGCTACAGCTTCTAAATGCCACCCTTGGGGTGGGGTGAGGAATATGCTCAGGTGTCTTTTTTAATGGCCCTATAAAAATACCAGCAAAGGTTGAAAGATGCATAGTTGCATAACCCTATAATTAATGCACAGAGCTGTGTGGGCAATCCAATCCAATTAAAATACTCTCTGGTCTGCATTTTTATTGCCATTACTACATGCTATCTCTGAGCTCCACAAGTTGATGATAAAACCTTCTCTGGCCAGGAAATGAAGGTAAATAAAGATGAGCACTCCCCCCCCCCGCACCCCGCCGCCCCAACTTGGATGTCATCTAAAATCCCAAAAGAATGATGCTCCTGAATTATCTCTGTGTAGGATGAATTTTATTATTTTCTAAATCTGTGTTTTCCAACAGAGGAGCTAACTTGGAAGGTTCCATGATAGGCCAACCATGAGCTCAGTGATGATTCTGAAATCGAGGCATAGACATTGAAGCTTCATGGACTGAGCATACCTTGCTCTTGGCTAATCCAAGGGTTTGAGGTAACTGGACACCCCAAAAGTATCCACCTGTTACAGATTTCTCCTTAGACACTTGGGATGGGCGTCCAGGTGAGGCGGGTCTCCCTTCTGCCCAGGTCTTTCCCTCCTCCAGGTATAATTCAAATTAAAGCCACTAGAAGAACTCACCTGACAGCCTAGCGAGATCTTCACATGTATATTTTTTTTTTTCCTGTAGATGAAGAAGTATCGTTCTTTGGGAAAATTGAATATAAAAAGGAAAACATTGAACTAACCCACAAATCAACGTGGTCTATTGAAATGAAACACTGTTTATTGAGAATTGTTTCAAGTGGACGTGTTTAAGCCTCTTTGCACTATACCTGAGGACTGTGAGCTGGCAGCAGTGTCACCATCTGGCACTTGCTAGGTATCAGGATCCTGGGCTCCATCCCAGGCCTCTTGAATCAGAGCCTGTATTTGTGCAAGATCTACAGGGGACCTCTGTGCCCATCAAAGTGGGGGATACTCGCTCTGAGGGAAGCAAGCATTGCCCGTGCTGGAATTTAGTAAGGAAAGAAAGAGCAAGGTGCTAATTGTTGACATTCTTGAAGATCTCCTCATTCCCCAAGTTTTCTGAAGCATCAGACTTTCAAAGCATCTGACTTGGCATGACTTTTTTTAAGTCCTGGATGTTTCTAGACAGCAGAAACCCACAGGAGGTATGGCCCATGTTCCTCCACAGTGAGCTTTCTGGGATTGTCACTTGGACCACTCATCTCATGCAATGTTAAGGTCAAGTTTTCACTTCAGGGTCTGACACTATGTGGGGGGCACCCCTGTGTGCTGTGTTGCTGGTGGCCAGGGGCTAGACACAGAGGGCTTTTCCTGCAGGGACACCGGACTCTCCGTTTCCAACTACTTTGCAGTTTGGAAACACGTGGATTCGTCCTGTGAGTTCTTCCAGACACACACCCCATGTCTGGGAGGCAGGCAGCATTGCAGGTGGTCTTGGGGTCCCATGGAGCTCTTCTCCTCCCCAGGGGGTTCCTGCCCCTGTTCTCCAGTGACCAGTGTGCACATGTCATGCCCTGACCTTGCTCCAAAAGAAGCGCTTGCCACTTGTAGCAGCCAGACCTTCCAAGGTCCAGAGGCTCATTTTCACAGGCTCCCAGGAGTTTGGCTCCTTCTTTTAGATGCATCTGGATCGTTTCAGGTTTGCTGTGGGCCAGAAAGCTTGTTTGGAATAGTTTCTTCTTACAGACTTTTGGCCCTTCTGTTTCTGGTGCCATTTGAAACCAGGAGGGTAAAACTGGGAAACTTAAACAAACCCTCTTTGAATGCTAGAAAGGCTCAGGCATTCGAGGTTTGGTCAAGTGATGGAAAACATTCTGAGTTTGTATTGAACTTTCCAACCAGTTTCTCCAACCTTGAGGCTAATTTTAGTAGGGTACCCACATGGGGGAGAGCACAGGGAAATGAGGAAAGGGCTCTGGGTTGGAGAAGCCAGAGCTCACAGTGGTTGGATATTGTAACACTCAGTACTTGAGTTTAGGTGGCAAATAATGGTTCATGTCCCAAGTATGGTCAGAGCACTTGGCCTTAGGAACTTTGGACTTTTACTTTAATTGCTACTTCTTTTCCTGGTGGCAGGCAAATTAACAAACTTCCACATGACTATTTAGAAACCAAAGCATAATAGTACCTTTGTCACTTGGGTGCTGTGCGGATCAGTGAGTGTTTGGACTATGCAAAGTGGTTTTGAATGGACTAAGAAAGAGGTCTGTGGTTGTCATTTTAATATGGAAACATCTAACATGTGAATTTTAATACTTGCACTTGCCAGGTAACATGAAGACATGGTGTCAGGTTCCCACATTAGAGGTCCCGGTAAGAATGAGGTGAAAATAGTTGATGCTACAAAAATCCTGTGTTCATGACTTCAGTTTTGAATTCAGTGTTATTTTGAAATAATATCGTATGGTCCTACAGATGCAGGCTGAAATTCTTTCAGAACCTCAAAATGTCAAAATTAAAAAGAAATCAATTTTACAGAGAAACAAAAATATTGGCACTTAAAATCGTGTGCCGTGGATTTTAATTTCCGCCTCTTTGAGTTCCACCTTCTCGTTGCCAGTTCAGCAACTCGCTGGATGTCTGGGTGGAAAGCAGGAAGGAAGATCTGGGGCATGTTTCAGTTCTGATTTCATCTCCTTCTCAAATTTTTACTTCAGTTGAAGCAGAGAGAAGACACTGAAGTGTCACCTGTAGCACAGGGATTGTACCACAGCTACCAGGACACGATTGCCGCAGTCTGGCTGGGCACAATTCAGGAGCCACTTGTCAAAAGAAACTAACTTTATTTTTAGAACCACACAAGATAAACAAAACAGCTCCTCAGGAAAAAACCCTCAGAGCCCAACTGCCACCACCGGCTTCCCCCAAGCCACACACCCCAACAACCTCTTCTTCCCACAATCCTCCTGCTCTTGAGGCCGATTGGCTGGGTCGCATGGGCGGAGCCAAAAAAGTCCCCCAATGAGCAGCTCCGTGGTCTGAAAGGGCAGGGAAACAGCCCAATGAGCATCACCGCAGAGGAACCAATCAGCTAGATGTTGCTAGATGTTGCTGGGGCTGCTGTGAGCCAATCATCAGCTGGTAGTCTGAAAGGGCAGGGAAACAGCTCAATGAGCATCTCCACAGAGGAGCCAATCAGCTAGGTGTTGCTGGGGCCGCTGTGAGCCAATCATCAGCTGGCAGTCTGAAAGTTTGCTGGAGCCTCTTGGGCTGTGGCTCTCAACACACGATCACAGCATCTGGGGCTGGTTTTTTGTCCACGATTAGTCACCTGATATCATCACTGGGACCCAGATTTGAAGATTTGAAGAGTACAAGTCTGTGTGTATGTGTGTGTAAAATACATATGCATGCATGGTGAAAACATTTAATATGAGATCTACTCTCCTAACAAATTATTATTATTGTTATTGTTATTGTTATTATTATTATTATGAAGATCAAGCCCAGAGCCTGATGCATGCTAGGCAAATGTTTCCCCATAGAGATACACTCCCAGCCCCAACACATTTTTAAATGTACGATAAAACCTTGTTAGCCATAGGCGTGATGTTGTACTTATTCATCTTGTGTAATTGAAACTTTATGCCTGTTGGTTAGCAATTTCCCATTTCCCCCTTATCACTGCCTCCCAGAAACCGCCATTCTACTTTCTGATTCCAGGACTCTTGACTATTTTGGAGACCTCCTGTAAGGCTACCATGCAGTCTTTGTCTTTCTGTGACTGACTTAGTCCCCTGGCATGACGTCCTCCAGGAGGGCCCCCGTGGCCACCCATGGCAGGGTTTCTTTCTTTTCAAGGCTGACGAATGTTCTGTTGTATCCATGCACCCCATTTTCTTTATCCATTTATTTGCTAATGGACATTTAGGTGGTTTTCATATCTTGGCTACTGTGAATAAGGCTGCAATAAACATAGGAGTGTCAGCGTCCTCTGGGGTCTTAGTTTTAATTCGCCTGGATAAACATTCAGGACTGGGATTGATGGATTACACAGTAGCTCTATTTTTAAGTTTTTGAGGAGCCTCCATACTGTCTTCCATAGCAGCTGCATGACTTTGCATTCCTACCAACAAATACACACACACACACACACACACACACACACACACACACACACAAATCAAAGATACTGTTTCCCACATAGGACTTGGATCTGAGATAACCTTCCTTCCAGAATAAGGGCCTTTGGAGGGCTGGCAAGCATAAGACTACAAGGTTATTTGGAACAAAATGGGAGGCATTCATCTTGTTTCCATCATCAGAGGGCAGTGATCTTTGCTGTAGGACACATTGAGTTTCAGTGGCCTTTGATTATTATGGAGTTATTACCCATTTTACCATAGCTCATGTCATAATTCCCAGAGTCTATATTGAGACCGGAGATTCAAAGACGTTTTATCTTGCCCATTAGGACCACATGATGTGGACTGGGCCTCTAGACCTTATTCTAACTCAGAAGACACCAGGGGGTTTCAGAGATCAAGCAAACATTGAACATCACTGGGGATTCTAAAACATTCTGAGCTACTTGAGGATTTGATTTCTTATCTCTGTTTTAGTCAGCTTTTTTGACACTGTGACTAAAGGATTTGACCAGAACAAGTATAGAGGAGAAAAAGTCTATCCAGAGCCTCAGGGTTTCAGAGGTCTTAGTCCATAGAAGGCTGGCTCCATTCCTCAAGGCTCGAGGTGAGGCTTAATGTCACGGCAGTAGAGTGTGGCAGAGGGAAGCGGCTCACATCATCATGGACAGGAAGCAGAGAGAGATTCCACCCTCCAGATACAAATATATACCCCAAAGCCATACCCTAATTCCCACCTCCTCCAGCCACACCTACCACTTCAGTTACGGCTCAGTTAATCCCTATCAGGGGATTAAGTCACTGATTGGGTTAAGACCCTCACAACCCAATCATTTCTCCTCTGAACCTTCTTGCATTGTCTCACACTTGAGCTTTTGGGGGACACCTCACATCCAAACCGTAATAGTCTCCATTAGTATTATCCAGGGAAACAAGTTTGACAATGTGCACTTTCAAATTTTGCAAGCAATCTTTAAGTTTTCTCTATGGGGCTTTTATTATTAAGTACATAATTCCATCTATATTCTTCTGGCTAGTCATAAATACCAATTCTTGCTCCTCTTTAAATCACTATGTTTCCATGATGGATAGGCTTTTTATTTTTACCCTTCAACTTTGGTTATGTGTGTATGTATTTAGCTTTATCTTCACTATGAAACCCGCCCTTAAAGCCCTGTTCCTCCATCTCCTGTCTGTGTGAGTTTACATGGGGTCACCCCACTTGCTGCACAGTCACATGGACTTTATCGTCTTCTGCCTCCCAGGTGCAACATGCCCCACAGATGCTCCATGTCATAGCAACAGTGCTTGCCTTTAACTCTTGTATCATTCACATATATTAACTTGCCTTAATCAAATGTAGAATCATTCCCCTTCCCCTTAATCCGTACATTATTTGCCTCTTCTGATCGTTTCCTTTACCAAGCATCAGGAACACCCCAATTTCCCTGCAAACTTGGTTATTTCTCTAAGCATTTATCAATGGTTACTTGGTTACTTCACTGAGAATTTATTTCCTAACCATGTGTGATGAGATCTGGTCATGCTCAGAAGGTCCACAGTCTTATGAGACATTCATAGAAGAACTAAATTTTTTAAAAAAATGCTCAGGCCTGGGTCGACCCAGGGCTGGTGCTGGTGCTAGGGGTGGGCGAGTGGGATCCTGGGGTGCAAAACTAAAGAAGTATTGTCTGTCAGTGTCAATCAAATCTTGCATGGCCCTAAGAGTGAGCACCTCCTTCAAGTTTTCACCTTAGGTACTTTATTTGCCTCACCCTGATCTTGACCTTGGATTTGGCTCACAAAACTAAGCAGAAACCATGGGGTTGGCAAAAGGTGGTACGTGAATCAGGAAGCAGGGTTGTGGGTTAAAAACCTACAGCCACAAAATAGTGTAGTCCTGAGCTGGACCTTCAAGATCTGCATGGTTCATCTTACTTGTGCCAGGTGTGCACACCTTTGAGAGCAGAAAGGACAGGGAGAGACATGGAGATAGGACAGAGCTCTGAGGTAGAAGGCTTATTTCTCTAAGCCCACCTGCTTGGGAGATGGTGAGCACCACAGCCTGGCAGATAAAGAGGCGTTTATGAAGGAGATAGAGAAGGACCCAGCTGGACATGTCAAACTTAGTCCAAGGAAAGGAGGCTTCCAAGGCCAAGCTGAGGAATTTGCTTTTATTCTGTTCACAGTGGGGAACCATGGAAAATGTTGGACCATAAAGATGATGGGACAGTGGTGGAGCTTCTGGAAAATCGATTTGGTGTTTGCATCTATGGTTATTCTATTAATGGACTGACTCTCGAACATAGGGGTCTTGACTATTTTGGTCATTATTGCGTCTCTAGCATCTAACAGCATATTTGACATGTAGAAATTCCAATGAATGAATTAGAGAGAGAAGGATGGATGGATGGTGAGGCTTTATTGGGACTAGAGCCAGGGAGTCAGGCTGTAATCTGTCTGCTATGGAGTAACAAGCCCTTAACTAAGTATACGAGTAGTGGATATGAAAGGCAATGGAACTATGACCACATGAATGTCCGTAGGCTTTTGCATCTCTTTGTAATCACGTCCTTTGTGCCATAACTGTACTTCTCTCCCACTGATCCTGACCTTGTCCAAAGACTTGCTTTGGCCAGTGAGATAGTCACAAACCTGATGCAAGCAGAGGCTTGGAATGGGAAAACAGTGTGCATTAGAATACAGCTAGGTAGGTGTCCTGGAAGGGGAGAGCTATGGAAGAGAGTCAGTCATCCCAGCCCAGGCCCTGGTAGGTAGCTCCACTGAGAGCTGACCGTCAGACACTCAGTGAGCTTCACCCCACCTAGAAAAATGAACCAAACACAGCCATGACCAGCAGAATTGGCTGCCTTCCCTCAGATCCATGAGTAACAGTACACGGTTAGTCTTTTAAGCTGCAGGTTTTGGGGGTGGCTTGCAGCAATGCATTATTGGGGTGGTAGGAAGAGACACAGACGCAGAGAGCATTAGTGCAGAGCTGCCACCGAGGCAGTGAGCAGGCAGTTAGTTTGCAAAGGGAAAGAGTCCACATGGAAACACAGGTAGGAGGGGTGGGGGGAGGCAGGAGCCAAGGAAGGCGGCAAGAGGAAGAGGGTAAAGAAGAAGGGGGCCCAGTACCCATCCAGGGAGGAAGAGGCTTCAGGGGATGGGAAAGAAACAAGGAGAGGTGCTGAGGATAGATAGGAAGAGCCAAGACTCTGGAGAGGTTGACCAGCTTAGCAAGAGCCACTGGAGAGCTGTTCCTTTGTGACATCTCAGCAGACTAAACAACAGAGTGACATCCAGTTTTTCTGGTATGTGGACAAGCAGTTCTCCTCTGCTTGAATGGGAAGTTAATATGAAGTTAATTGTTACATTTGGACGCTTGTAACATTTGGACGCTTGTGGGTGATATGTTTTCCTCTTTCAATTCAATTCAAAAAATATTTATAAGACATCTACTTCATAGAACACGGAGAAATTACAACTAAAGAAAGAAAGATTTGGGCCCAGTGGCTCTGGAGGCTGAGACAAGAGGATTGGAAGTTCAAAGCCAGCCTCAGCAATGGCGAGGCGCTAAGCAACTCAGTGAGACCCTGTCCCTAACTACACTAGAAAATATAACTGGGGATGTGGTTCAATGGTTGAGTGCTCCTGAGTTCAGTCCCCTGTACCAAAAAACAAACAAACAAACAAACAAAAAAACCCAGAAAGAAAGAAAGATTTTGATGCTTTCCTAAAACAATTTTTAGGGCATGTTTGAGATAGACTGATAAAGGGAAAAGAAAGTGGCCCTTTGAAGAGACAAGTGGTCACTTTCCACTTTCCACTGCAGGCAGTGAGTATTAGCAGAATGCTCTAGTTTACCTATGCTATTAAGATACGATGGATATTTTGATGGCGCTCACCTGTAATCCCAGCGGCTCAGGGGGCTGAGGCAGAAGGATCACAAGTTTAAGACCAGCCTCTGGAACTTAGTGAGGCCCTAAGCAACTTAGCGAGGCCTGTCTCAAAATAAAAAATAAACATAAAAAAGGGCTGGGTATGTGTCTCCCTGGTAAAGCACCTCTAGGTTCAATCCCCAGTACCAAAAAAAAAAAAAAAAAAAAGGATATTAGGGAAAAAAACAGAGGTGTGAGACATTCTGGAAATTTCTGAAAGAAGAGGCATTTAGACATTTGATCCTCAGTAAAGATATGAAAAAGGTTAAGAGTGGCGATTGGAGAGCCTTCAGTGGCAGTGTTTTGGTGGGGCGTGGCTGAGGCATAGAGTGGAATCCCTCTTACACCTGGAATCTAGTAAGAGGGGCTTAAGTGGGACATAAGAGCATTTGTCCTTAAGTCTGGGGCCTGATTCGGTCCTGCTCTCTAAAGGGAAAATGACTTCTTATAGGATAGGAACCACTTGTACCCTCCTCCAAGAATCCTTAGATATGGGATTCCCAGTAGGATCTGACATTATTTTAAATAACAAACTTTTCCCAAGAACATGGACTTCCCAGGCAAGGAGATTTGGGCCCAAAGAGGTCACAAGGCAGACCACAGGGATCAGGAGCTGTGAGGGATAGAGGCCTAAAGAGGACGCAGACGGCACCCACAAGGACTCCAGGTGGGAGGCAGCCCCTTTGTGTGTCTGGTAGGCCAGAGCAAGCCTCGCCATGAGCCAAGCCCCTCCCTGTCCCTGTGTCCTCTCCAGCACGGCGGGGTGCGGAGGCTTGGTTAGCAGTGGGGTGGGAGCCAGAACTCCAGGCTCTAGGAAGGAAGGAGCTTGACCACGCACCCTCCACCAGCCTGTAAGGCGACTCCAAAGCCGTGATGGGTGTCCGTCGAGTTTGCAGTTTTGATTCTTTGAGACTCGGTGATTCAGAGTGACTCTAGGATTTGTCTTTTCAGAAAAGGGATCGCGACACTGAGCATGTTTACAAGGACAGGGGAAGACAAAGACAGAGAGGCTTTTCAATAGGTGGATACGACCCAAAGGGCCCATCGACAATGTGTGTGTCAATGTGAATGGACACATAAAGAGAGGTATGGACATGGAACAAAACAGTGTTCCACTCTAAAAGGGGAGGACACTTCTACACATGGTACAACCTGGATTATGCTCAATGGAAGGAGGCAGACAGAGGGATGGTATCGCAGGATCACACTCACATGAGTATTCAGCGGGGGCAAAGTCACAGAGTGGAACAGAGGTTACCAGGGGCTCAGAGGAGGGTTGGGGGAGGGCAAGCCATTGATTAATGGGTACAGGGCTTCAGATTGGAAGGAGGAAAAGTTCTGGAGACAGACAGTGGTGATGATTGCACAACGTGAATGTAATTAATGCCACTTGTGAAATTATAAAATAACAATTATATGGTGCATATTTTACCACAATAAAAAAATCAAGGGCTTTTGTCATTAATGCCAACAAATTCTTTGTGTCCAAAATAATGATTTAAAACCATGGTGTGACTCTTTTTTTTTCTTGTGGTACCCGGGATGAACCCAGGGGTGCTTAAACACTAGCCATATCTTCAGTCCTTTTTTTATATTTTAAGACAGGTTCTCAGTAGTTTGCTTAGGGCCTCCATAAGTTGCTGAGGCTGGCCTTGAACTTGGGACTCTCCTGCCTCAAGCTCTTGAGTTGTTGGGATTACAGATGTGCACTACTGTGCCCAGCTGCATCTCTCTTTGTTTTTTATTTTTTATTTTTTTTAAAAATCTTTTTAGTTGTAGATGGACACAATATCTTTATTTATTTATTTTTATGTGGTGCTGAGGATCGGTGTGAGAGCCTCACACATGCTAGGTGAGCACTCTTCCACTGAGCCACAATCCCAGCCCTCTGTTTGTTTTTTGAATAACGGTTCACACTGTTCCTGGGGGGAGTTGACTTCCTTATTAGAGTCAGTCCCCACCCCAGCTCTTGTCTTTAGGTGACTGGTTTTCGTATCCTCTGTTTGCATCCTGAGATCCTCAAGAAAATTCGTTTGACTCAGTGTGTGTCCCAGTTAAACATAGTACTTGCTACCTAATAGGCATTTATTAAACATTATCTTTATGACATTGGAAATGAAATGGGAAGATTGCCCAGAAAAGTGATTTTCCAGAAAGTTTCTGCCTTTGGCTGTGCCTTACATGACGATCTGTACCTTAGACGAACTTGGAAAAGAACGCAGCATAGTAGCTTACTTAGTTGAGGAAAAATACAATTTAAGGTTGTTTTTTAATGCCCCCTCCCCAACAAAAATTAGTTTGTAGTAGTGTTGACTTAAAAACTATAGAAACACACACACACACACACACACACACACACACACACACACACACACGCGTGCGCGCACACGCCGGCGATCCAGGGTATTGATTCCACCACCTTGGACGCTGCCTCACTTGGGAAGAGTAGGTCAGCAAGCCTCAACATATTTATTTCCTCTCAGTGTTCTCTGTTCTTGTAGGTAGTCCACTATGAAAAGGGCAGGTCTGGAGGCCATAACTGATTTCATTATGAGACAAGTGACTTTCTCTGCAGCACCGTCATATGTGGAGATGATCGCACTTGCTCCCTGAGCGCTGTATCTGCTGCCACTCCTGCTTATTCCCACAGGAAACCTCTTTTCCTCAAACTTACTCGGGTGCTCGACAACAGCCCTCCAGGCTTCCGTCACCCACGTGGACCGTCCACCATGGAATCCCACTGGTGAGTAGTTCTATCCTTCCTGGAGTGGCGCACCTTCCGGTGCGCCCATTATAGAGACGGCAGTGGAAATTCAAAATGAGAGATGGCGTTAGGACTCCGGGTTGGCAACTACGTCCCTGTCCTGTGCACACTTTTAAGGTAGTCTTCCATCTTTGTTTACATCACAGATCTGGTCCAGGGAGCTTTAGCTCATTGTCTTTCTGGGGTATAGAATGAAAAGATCTGGACCCCTCAGGTGACTCTACTGTACACCAAGCCGGCAAGTTCATGGAGTCACTTATTTTTGGCCCTTCTCTTATGTTGAAGTTCAAGTTTATCTCCTACCAAGCACATGTATCTGTGATGTAATGAGGGCAGAGTGGCCACATTTAGCAAAATAAAACAAACCAAATACCAAAAAGGCAGGCATTGTTAGCTTTGAATTTCAAAGAGAGAATACATTTTTAGCATGTCCCAAACATTGCATGGGACGTCCATGTAGTAAAGGATTCTTTGTTGTTTATCAGGAATTAAAATTTAGCTAGAACATTTAATTTCAGACACTTAATTTAACTGAATTCACTTTATGTGGCATCCCCTGTCAGTGGCCAAGATGCGAGGAATGTGTGCATCTGCATCTCCCCTAGGAAGCAGGAAACTTTGGGGGTTCATTTAAATAGACAGGAGGAGGTAACTGAGCACGCCTTTGAACTTCAATCACTGCAGGCTGGTGAGGATTTTTTTTCTTCCTCTTTCTTTCCAACCTTTCAGGGCCTGCGGGAGAGTTCAACACAGGCTCACCTTGCTGGTGGTTTGTCCATCAGCAAGACACAATGGCAAGAGGGATCATTTACCTTGTCTTTTCTCCACTTTCTCCTGCTTTCGGGTCCAGAAGGACTTGCTGTGGTCTTGTTCTTCTCCGCCCCTTCTCCAAAGGAGAGCCCAGGCGTGCTAATTGCTGGGTGGCAGCTACACCAGACGCAAGTGGACGACATCTGGGTGCTGGGCACGCTCTGCAAGAAGCGTTTTGGGTTTCCATTGTTGTCAGCACCGTAATCCTGGCCCTCCGTCTGCACTAACTGCTGTTTTAGGTCTCCAGCAATCGGCGGGCGCTGAAAACATAAACACCTCCCTGCGCTTGCCCTTATCATTTTCTTTTTATGTTGGCTTAGGAAATGCACCTGAGACACCCAGCGCTCACAATGAACCCAGCAATTACCGACCACCAAGGGCAGGCAGCTAATGTTGGAACAACAGCACACCCAAGGATGGGCGGCCCCGGGCCTCCGCCTTCCCTTGAGGCCCAGGGCCCCAGATCTGCATCTGGGATGCCCGCCCACCTCTGCCCAGAGACAGGGTCCGGCAGTGCTGCCCAAGACCTGAAACTTAGGGGAAAATTTCTCCTGATTTGTTTGGAGTAAACAGCTGGTTCAGGTTGTGTGGTGCAGGAAGACTATTTAATACAGAGACAGAGGCAGGACATTACTGGCTTGTTTGCCATCCATGACTCATTGAGTCACTGAATTGTTAAAAGGAAAATTGGATCGTTTTTGATGTTCCCAGGTATGGCTTTGACAGAAAAAATCCCAAAGGAACCTTAGAAAGTAGAGATGAGGGAGAGGGTAAGAAGAGACATTGGAAAATAACACTACTTCATATCTTTGGGGCTTGAGTTTTTCCTTAATTTCACAAATATTTATGGAGCACATTCTATGCATCAAGCACTATTTTAGGGAGCAAAATAGGCAAAACGCGCATCCTATTTAAGTTTTGAGGCCAGATAATTGGCAGTGATGGTAATTACCATGAACCCAGCCAAACTGCATGGGTTTGAAACCCCAGCTCAGCCACTTATAAGCCACGTGTCTTTGGGCAGCTACCTAACTAACGTGTGTGCCTTGGCTGTCTCACCTGTCAAATACCACATATCCCTCAGAGGACTATGAAATGGAAATCCATGTTTCTTCACTTGTAGGGTGTTGTGAGGATCAAATCAGCTGAAGCCTGTGAAGCGCTGTTCTTGGCATGTACTACAAACTGAGTGCACACTCACTTTTATTTGGTTATGTTGATATTCAGAATTAATGGATGTGCTATCTAGGTGACCTTTTGCTTAAATGATGGGGAAAGGAAAATGATTACTTCTCAAATTTACTAAGAAAGGTCTAGGAAAGCATGGTTTTATATTCATGTTCCCTCCCACGGATAGTAAACTGCTGTGGTCCCCAAACCTCAAGAACAATCTTCCTGTTACAATTTGTAACTGGAATGTTCCTCACAGTCTTAGGTGTTGAAGGCACGGTCCCCAAAGCAGCAATGTTCAGAGATGGAGCTTTTAGGAAGTGATGGATCATGGGGCTCTGACCTCATAAGTGGATTAATCCACTTAATTGATTAATAATTTGAATGGAGTATTGGGAGGTGGTGGAAATGGTAGGCTGGTGGGCCGTGGTGGGTGTAAGTAGGTCACTGGGAACATGCCCTTGGGGACGATGTGTTGTCCCCAGTCCCCTCCTTTTTTTTATTTCTTTTTCTCTCTTTCTCTCTCTGCCTCCCAGCTGTCATGAGCCGAGAAGCCCTCCGCTGCCTGCACTTCCACCACAATGTTCCTGCCTTGGAACAAGCCCATCGTGGACTGCAACCTCTAAAACTGTGAGTCAAAATAAATCTTTCCTCCTCTAAGTTGTTTTTCTCAGGTCATTTGTCATAGTTCTTTAAATAGTTCTTTCACACTTATCAGGACATCAGTGATATGAGCCACCTACAGGAACATGTAGAAAGCATGTTGGCCACCAGCTAACCTACAATCAGAATGACCCCACTGTGCGGTTGAACTGACTCTTCTGTATGTTCCCGTGGCTCATGACCGCGGGTCCTACACCTTTTGCTTGTCTTTCTGCCATGAGATTGACAGCATCTTGCCACAACTAAGGCACAGCTTGCAGGCAATGTGAGGAAGAAACCAACCTCTGTGGTTGTCCACCATTAACACTGGGATAGTTTGTGGTCCTAGTAGAGCTCACCCCAACTTTTACATTGGCTTCAACCAATATCCAAGTAACCCACTGTTCACTGTTTCTCTGATGCAAGGGATTGCTTTTCATTCATTAATCGGTTGATTTTTTTTTTTTTTTTTTTTTTTTGGTACTGGGGCTTGAACCATGGAGCCACATCTCCAGTTTTTGTATTTTATTTAGAGACAGGATCTCACTGAGTTGCTTAGGGCCTCACTGAGTTGCTGAGATTGGCTTTGAACTCATGGTCCTCCTGCCTCAGTCTCCTGAGCCTCTGGATTACAGGAGTGCACCACTACACCTGGCTAACTGATTGATTATTATAAAAAGCATAGATATTTCATGTGTTAAAAAGTAAGGACTGTATCCAAAACAATTTTCATTTCATTACTAAATGATTGTGGATGTATCGGCCATTTATCTAAGCTCACCGTTCTTTTACTTCTTCACATGGTCTAGCAGACCTGTAGTTAGTACCTTGTCTATGATGGGTTCTGGGCTGGTACTGGGGGTGCAGGTGCAGTTCAGAAATGCATGAGGCAGATTTCCTGTCTTCAGAATGCCTATCAAAGGAGTGGAAAAATCTGTTTAGGACATGTGGGTTCTAGACGTTGACGCTACATTTACAGTAGAGTTCTAGAGATTTGCTAGTAACATTGTGTCCTAATACCCAGCTCAAATTTCAAACTCTGGTCCTGGTTATAGTTATTGTATGAGCTGGTATTGACTTAGTGGTTGCCCTAATTTTTTCCCTTTGTGCGGATTTAAACTTAGCTTAATTTTCAGGTACAACACTTGCCTTGTTAATATTCCTCTCTCACTGGGTGGCTACTCTGTCTCTTCCTGTTAGTTTCCCCTGGCTGCTGATTTCTACCTCAGTGATTTCTCTCTTTCGAACAGATATCAAGAGTGACTAAAATCTCCCGAGGTTTGACACCTCATGACTTTGTTGATGAGGAGGGTAATATTTTTTTCTGCAGTTTTCTTTCCAAAAAAATCCAGAGGATAAATACCTCAGATGCATTTCTCATTTACATTAGTCTCTGGCCAGAATTTTTTGGATAATAATAGCTTTGGGGTCTCTCTCTCTCTCTCTCTCTCTCTCTGAGTACTCAGTGTACTCAGTATTCTGTAGGCTCTGGAGGTCAGGACTATGGGGGTCAAGTTCCCTTCAGTGTGAACACTTTCTGCAGAATCCTGAGTACATCACATATCTTATTAATATCTTATTCCTCTGGTGGTCATATTTTCATTTGGAAAGTTATTTCTTTTTTACAAAGAGAAGAGGAAAATCATGTCTTATTTGTATTATCAAATGAATGATCTTTGATAATGTGAACACTTTCTTTTTGAAAAGAAAATAAGAAATGCTGGGTCAGTTGCTGGAAAACAGCGCTGACTTCGTCAATGGAATGCCGTAGAGCTTACTACGGACAGCAGCGGTCATTGGACTCCCACTGAGTGCCTTACAGAGGCGACCTTGCTTAGTTTTCAGGTCACAGTTTTTATCCCCATTTTGCAGATGAGGAAACTTGAGGTATAAGGAGGTAATTTCCAAAGCTCCATGGACAGAAAGTGGGGGAGACTCTCCCAGTTGCCACTGTATTTTCGGTGCTCACCCTATTCCATGTCTTTGCCTTTATTTGTTTTCATTCTTAATTGAAGAATCAACGAAGATAGGAGAGGGGAGATTTGTTCCAACAGGATTTCTAATTTCACACGCTTTATAGATCCGCACTGGGATTGCTCGTTTGAGATTAATAGCAATATTTTCTTTAAAGTTCAGAGGGTTCGTGGGTGGTAGTTCCCCAATTTTATTGTCTTTTGTCTCCACAATATACATCATTTACAAAGTGTTCAATTAGACTACAAAGGGGTCCTATGTTCCCTTTGGAGATTTAAAAAGCATATTTTGAGGGATATTATGAGTTGGCCATGCCCAGGCCTGCATTTGTCTGTGTCCCCACAAAAGGTAGGATGCTTTTAGGTCATTTCAGGTCTTATTCAATGCAGGGGATGTGATTTAGTAGTTCACTGAACTGTCTGTGAAGAAATTCCAAATGACTACTGACTCTGTCTTTCCTCCCAGATCTCTGGCTCTTCTTAGCCACTCACACAGTGAGTGCCATCTAGGCGACAGCTACACCATATCTTCCCTAACCGATTATGACCTTCGGAGGGTCAAGGGGATCCCTCGTTCATTGCTATGGTCTTTCAGAACTTAGGAAGGGGTAGGGCCTTCACATTTCTGCTGAGTGCGGTGTCAATTATCTATCACCACAATCGCGCCACATTACAAACACCCAGAAGAGCTGAGTGCACTTAACAACCAAACAGTTCTTACTGTTCTCAGGTCTGTGGGCCAGCTGGGCAATTCTGGTTCCAGCTGGGCCCACTCATGCGGCTGTGGTCAGTTGCAGGCTGGATGAGCAGCTTTGAGGGCCTTGCCTGTGCTCTCACACGCCGGGTTGCTAGTCTAGGACAGTCTCAGCTGGGAGACTTGGACCCTCCCCTGTGTGGTCTCCTATCCTCCAGGACACTCCCCCAGGCAGGATCACGTGGAGGTGACAGAACGAGCAGCGCAGAAAAGCACGGTCTCTCCAGGTCCAAGCTTAGAACTGACACGGGACCATTTCTGCTGCTTTCTGACGACCCCATAAAGTCACTAGGCCATCTCAATTCAAGGAGTAGGCTCCAACTCTTGGTCAGAAGAGATTCCTAGTCACGTTACAAATGGCGGGTATGCCAGGAGGGCCAAAGAACTAGGACTAGTTTGGGAATTGGTCTGCCACCACTAGAATAAATAGAGATCAACCTCAAACCACCATTGTCCCTACTTTCCTAACTGGGCACCAAAAGTGGTGTCATGAGGTGAAAAGAGGGTCAGGGATGGAGCACCTGGCACAGGGTCCCTAGCCTTTCCACAGTGGCTTGAACTAATCTTGCCACATCCTTGATCACAGGTGGCCACCTCTCTGAGGTTGTCATGGGAATCCCACTGGACAATGTGCATTGAACTGCTTCATACATTGTAAACCTCAATGCCTGTGTGACCCCCCATTTCTGTTACCTCATTTGAGGCTGGGAAGCCTGCCTGGAACGCCACTAATTTGACAGATTCTGTGTAAACCCACAGAAGAAGACCATTTTTTCTTACTTCACTCTAAGACTGAGTCTCATGCATCCTGAGACTCAGAAATGGTCACCGTGGAAGTGAAGGTGTCACAGGAGCCTGCCTGAGATACAGAGAGGTTTGTGGACATGCTGCTTAACACCCATCCCCCGGAAGAGCAGATGTTCATTTCCTGCTCTCACACCCCAGAAAGGCATCGTGCTGAAAATACAACGTCTGCATGTGTTTCTGCCTGAGGATTAACAAACTCTTAAAACAAAGTCACAACTTCTCCCTCGGATTTTGTGGTTCCACAGTGGAATGGGGCCTTCTCTCTTTGCTGATGCCTGGGTTGATTGTGTAGCCTGTGTGAACATCGGAAGTAGTCTCTGATGATGTTGATAAGACTGTACTTTGGAGTATCCAGTGGAAGGAATTCCCGCCTCTTGTGGAGTTCTTTGTGATTGAACTGGAGATGGATTTTGCATAAATGACTTACAAGGAATCGCTTGCATATTCCAGTGGGTTGGTCCTGTTTATGAGTCAAATGTGAATGCAAATGTTTAACACATCATGAGAAATGGCATTTTGGGAAAAATGGACCTAAACTGATTAAATTTGCGATGGAGACAGCCCACACCTTGTGACTCTAAAGAGTCGAAGGCATCCACTAAAGTCAGACAGATCTGTGGATGTTTATTTTGCCGAAAAACATGTGAGATATAAAATTAAAAGACCTTGCAAGGACAGATATGTCAGAGAGAATTTCTTGTTCAGATTCCATTCTCCAAAAGATTTATCATTGCATGTGTAAATCCTAAACTCAAAACTAGCTTAAATGAAACTACACACGGTATATACACAATGCGAGCTGCAAACCCACCATATATATTTCTCCCCCTCTTCTTGGCATCGACATATCCTGCCATCCTTCACCTGCCAGTCATTTAAACCCAACCCCAGGCAATGCTGTGCTGGTTCTGCGCATGTGCTCATTAATTCGTTGGCCTTAGCGCTGCTCCTCTGGGCCGCCTTAAACCAGATGGAAACAACAAGGGTTGGCTTTTTCTTTCCTAATTTGCAAGCCACTTACCTTTTCCTGGCTCCACATCCCATCCCTGTCTTAGAAAGGGGGCGGAGATCAGAAGGTGGCCTTGGAGGGAATGTCCAGTCTTTGGGCCTGAGCGCCATCAGCCAGCAGGGCTCAATGGCTGAGGGCAGGTGGGTGGGGACTCTGTGGTGACCGTGAGCAGGACTATCTGGCCAACAGCAGCAGCACTGTGGTGGCAGGAGAGACAGCACTGTCCTTTTTTCATTAAGTGTATTTATAAACATACTGAGCATGAAACATTTTTCCTTTCTTCACAGTGATGGATGATTATATGTCTATGAAATGTTTTCATTTATTTGGCGCCAGAGTAATCAAAATCAGTTGAAACTGTCCCACTGAAGGGAAAGAAAACAAGTAGGCGTGGGACAGCCTGGGCTCCTTCCCTCCTCTCTTCCAGGGGAGGAGCTGGCAGAGGGCTCCTTTGCAGAGGAACATGCTCTTCAGCTGGTAATTGCTCCCAGTCCTGCTCATGGCTGCTATCCACAGAGGCTGCCGCTCTGCAGAACTTTCAAAGCAATCGCCTCCACTCTGGAAGCCGTGTGGGAGCGTCAGGGCCAGGCTGTGCGTGACTCTGTTTAGGCTGAGAAGAAGCTGGTCCCAGAAAACCTTTGTGAATGAAACACTCCTGCTTTCATGTCTGCCCTGGCCCGTGTTCTGGGTCAGGCATCCTGATCTCCAACATCCTGTTTAAACTGGTGTTTTCCACTACATACAGACAAAACTATTTCTATTATAAGCTCCTAATGATTGTGCAAAGACAAGCAATGGGGATTAGGTAGAAAAGCAGAGTTGCCCTGTGTGTGTGAGAGAGACAGAAAGCAGAAGCCCAGTTGCTCTTTTTGATGGGATTCTTTGGACAGCTACATGGCTCGGATCTCTGTTTTACAAATGCAATGTTAATTTTGAAAGGCCACCGTTTTGGTGAGTTTATCCAGCCTAAACCACAGGATAATGTTGCTTGCTTCTGGACATCTCTCTGTTTTATAGTTTTCAATACAGACTTGTTTACAAGCAGGAGAATTCAGACCCTCTGTGGGTAAAAAAACAATTGCCCTGAGACCACTCATCACCTTCAGGGAATTAAGTTGAACACTGGAGCAGAGAAGGAATTTTCACCTCTTGAATAGATACCAGAACTTTTAAAAAGTGAATTGAAGGAATTTCTTTCTCAAGGGCAGAGTTTAAACTCTTTGCAAATAGACATAGAAAATAATGTGCCTCAGTGTTCACCTCCTCAGAAACACCATGAGCAGGGGGTTGTGAGGGGACTGGGGATTCCGCTCCCTGGTCACTGAAGTTATCAGCAAAGGTTGACAGTCCATTTGGCTCATCTGTACTAGTGACACAGTGAAAGGGTCTAAGTAATTCTCAATGTCCCCAAAGTTAAATCAAATAGTAGGTAAGTGGCAAATAAGAAGTAATACCTTATAATCTATTTGGATAGACTGAAGTCGAACTCATACGTACCAGGCTTGGGGAAGAGGAGGGCTTAAAAACTATACAGTATTCTCCAGCAGCAGCTTCACAGATGTAAGAACCTCAAGATGCTGGGTGGGTGGGGACTAGCCTAGAATATCTGGGTGGGCCCAATGCCATCAGGAGCACCTCAACAGTGGACTGGAGAGGTGGACATGTCAGTGTCCGAGGGCCACAACACGAGAAAGACTTGTCTACCCATTGCAGCTTTGAAGATGGAGGAGGGGGCCACAGGCCAAGGATTGCAGGCACCTTGTTCTGGTTTGGATGTGAGGTGTCTCCCGAAAGCTCACGTGTGAGACCATGCAAGAAAGTTCAGAGGAGAAATGATTTGAGTTGTAAGAGTCATCACCCAATCAGTGATGTGATCCCTTGATAGGGATTAACCGAAGTGGTAAGGTGTGGCTGGAAGAGGTGGGAATTGGGGCTTGGCTTTATCTGGTGAGTGGACTCTCTCTCTGCCTCCTGATCACCATGTGAGCTGCTTCCCTGTGCCACACTTCCGCCATGATGTTCAGCCTCACCTTGAGCCCCAAGCAAAGGAGCGGGCCTTCTGTGAACTAGGACTTCTGAAACTGTGAGCTCTCTGCAATGGTTCTGGCTGGGTCCTTTAGTCACAGCATTGAAAAAGCTGAATAAAACACACCTGCTAGACACTGAGAAGGGCAAGGAAAAGTATTCTCTCCTGGAGTCCCCAGAAGGAAAGGCAACCCTGCTGACACCCTAGTGTTAGCCCCACGGGAGTCATGTCAGGTTTCTAACCCAAAGAACCATAGGGGGATGAGTTCGTATTGTTTTAAACCACTGCGTTTGTGGTAATTAGTCATAGGAGCAATGGGAACATAACACACAATTCGACCAGGAAATTTTCCTGGTTTATGTTCTGAAATTTGTGCAAACTGGATAAAGGGTGCTTTCCATTTTCCAGTGTTCTTAAGAGTACACACTGTGATGAAGCCTGACTTCTTGAGCCTTTACATATACCCAGAAAAGATGAGCAAATGCTGCACCCATTTTGAGCATATGTAACTTGGAAATAAAAATAAATCACCTTATCAATACATCAAAACCGTGTTGAGTTTTGAGTGTAATATTTCACCATGTAAATGTATCTAGTTTTAAGAAAACTATAATTGTGTTTATAGCCTCCTAGGTAAACACACAACGTGTTAAACTTCTGACGTTGCAGTGACTAAACTCTTCACGTGAAGAAGGACAGTTGCTTGATATCCTTCACTTACAAGGCAGAAAAGATTTTAGCTCTCCATTCTGCATGCAAGTAGCATGTGTAAGCAGGAAAGTGAATAAAATCATAAGGTTAAAAGTCTCTCTGATATAGATACAGCATCTTTTCTGTAGGAAACAAAGCTGATACCGGCCACTGAATAACTAATAGGTCTTCCTGATACTTCTTAAACCCCCATTTTTAGCTGTGATTTTGGAGGTACCCAATTTCTAACAGTATCCAGAGCTGTAAATGTATTGGAGTATTGTTTAAAATATTTAAAATGAACGCTGGGTCAGTTTGCAGAAGGCAAAAAATGTGGCATAAAAAAATCCTCCATGTTCCATATGGACTTTCCATAATTAAAAATTAACCAGTATAATTAAAAATAGGATGATAGTACTCGTAGAGGAACCCCTGAGAAGGAGACTCTTGGGTCCAAGGAGAGATCATTGGAGTTATTCTTGGGATGGCAACCCTGATTTCAAATGTTTAGGTTTTCATTTGGTTGCTATGAAACCTGGAGCTTCTCTAAGAGAGGAACTGATTAATTCAGAAACAGGCAGTAACCAACTTCCTCCCAGTGAGGTAAGATGACATCACCTCAAAGTCCAGGCAACATGCTAAATTCCATTTCAAAATAGCCAATCATGTTGGCTGAGGTGAAGCGACCACAGCCAACCAGGTTCACCCATCCTCTATCATCCTGCCCCATTACCTCAGCCTTCAGAAAAAGTCCTGGTGAGCAAAGACAGGGGCAATCGGCCAAGTCTTACACAAAGCCCTGCGATACCTTCATCTCCGAATAAAGAGATCGTGTTAGAGACTTTGGGCAGAAGCGGATCCTGTGGACAGTTTAACTTGGGGTCTGTCTAGTTAAGGCTTTCCCCTCATAGGCAGAGCCGACTGAGTCATTTAGAAGGAGTCTCTTCTATTTTTATAGATGTCACGTCCATTTTAGTCAGGATTATATCTAAATTGGGAACAAATTCTCTAATGCTAAATGTGAACCTCAAGGAGAAAGTCCTATAATCAGAGTGCAGTTCAATCTGTAGAATCAACTAAGTTCCTCCCTCCCTCCCTCCCTCCCTCCCTCTCTCTTTCTCTCTCTCTCTCTCTTTCTTTCTTTCTCTTGCCAGAGGATTATTTATTTTAAAAAGACACACAATGTCATCCCCACCTGGTGGGTTGGCTGAGTTTAGAGTCCTTCATTTCTACCTGCAGCCAGGTTGCAGGCTGGGCCATCCTTCCATGCGCTCCTGTCTCTGAGTGTCTAGAATGCTTACTGTACAATATTCCGTTTCCTGAAGGACACACAAAACCTCATGGTGCACGAGCGTGGTCACCTACGTTCAGGACAGGCCGGACCATTCGTAAGCCGTCTCCATCCCTTCTCTACTGCTCTGCCAGGACACCTCAGACTGGCTAACTTACGAGCAATCCAGGTTTGCTCACAGCTCTGGAGACTGGCAAGTCCAAGAGCATGGTTCTTCTGTCATCTGGTGAGGGACTCTGAGAGTCTTAGGCCACTGTAGAGGGCAGAGGAGGAAGAGGGCAAGATCAAGAGAGCCCAGACTCGTCTTTACAGCCATCTGTTCTTGAGGTAACTAACTTCCTTGATAATGACATCCATGCATTTGTGAAGCCAGAGCCCTCAGGGTCCAATCAATTATTAGGGACCACCTTCCAACACTTGCTTTGGGGATTAAGTTTCCAACACATGAACTTTGTTGGAAACAAAGCACAAGAAACATTCCAACTTTGTTGGAAACATAGCACAAGACCTTGTGCAGAATGAATATGTGGGTTCCTTCTTCAAAACTTATTAAGAATTTCAAGATGAGCTAGGTGTGGTAGTGCACTCCTGTAATAACCCCAGGGACTCAGGAGAATGAGGCAGAAGGATTACAAGTTTGAGGCCAGACTTGGCAACTCAGAGAGACCCTGCCTCAAACTAAAAAACAAGAAGGACCAGGCATGTGGCTCAGTGGTAGAGTGCCCCTGGGTTTAATCCCTGGTACAGCAAAAATAATAATAATAATAATAATTTCAAGATGGCAACCAAGGAGCACTAAATCAGTGTGAGGGGTGCTTCTGAGTGTGCGAGGCCTGCGTGACCTCACAGGGTGCACACCTATGAAGTCGCCCTTGACTACATTAGTAATCACACTCACACACCCACTCCTTCACAGGTTCACAGGAAAGAACATTCTTGAAGCAATTCAGTTTAAATACATTTGGTGCTGAAACTCCTTTCATTCTAATAACAATTACTCCTAACTTGGTCATGATATATTGTCAATGATGAAAATCCTACTTTCTTAAATTAAAATATCCATAGTTTATAAAGAATTTTATATACATTTTCTTCTTTGATTTCAAGAGGCTCTTATTGTTCCTAATCTGCCGTTAAGCGAACAGGCTAAGTGACTTATCAAAAGTGGTGCTAAATATTTTTTTTTTTTCTGATTGTAAGTGTACTACATAGAAAATTTGAAAAATACAGAGAAAGAGAAAATATATATTATCCATAAAACATCCCATTTAGGGATGACCATTATTAAAGTTTTGGTACATGTCATTCAAAATTTATTTTTTACACAAAAATTTGTATAAGTTATTGCAACTTTTAGATCTAAATTGGGACCATATCATAATACTGCTTAATAATCTCGCTTCACTTCATAATACCACAGAAACCTTTTCCATGTTATTGAACATTCTTATAGAGCCTCATGTTTCATGGTGCCATGGTATCCCATCATGGTTGGTGAAGAATCAGTTTTGAAATGAGTGAGAAATGTTCAATAGAGAAAATAATGGCACAAGTAGTGCTAATTCCTCTTCCTTTTCCAGTTATAACTTTTTTTTTTTTTTTAATTCTAGATTAAGAGAAAGAAACTGAGGATCCAAGAATTTACACACTTTGCTGGAAGTCACATAGCTTTTAAAGCAAAGAAAGAATGTGAACCCAGGTCTGTGACAAAGCAAAGCTAGTACTCCAAGCACATGACGATGACAATCACAAGTAATTTTACTACTTTACACAGAAGAAAGACTGAGGAGTAAGTGCATCCCTTAGAGAGTTGGAGATTTTCAAAAGTCTGGCAGTTAGTTTGTCTGCTTTGGGGAAGAGGAAGCCAGGGGAGTTCATGAAACAGAGAGGGTCAGAGATACACAGAGATACATTCGAGTAATGATGACAAGTGACGATCGGGGGCTACCTCTGAGCCAAAAAGTCTCACTCCAGAAATTATTTCCTCTCTAATGGGAATCCTTCTGGTAACAGATGGTTGAATTCACACATTAGGAAAATTTAGCAAAGATGACCATATGCTTATGAAAAACAAATGCAGGAGTAGGGTGGCTTGGTTTTCATCTTTAGGAAAACAGCATTTGGATGAATTCCTAATTCATGTGTCTGTTACACTGCCTGTTAACTCTCTGAAAACCTAGGGAAACTTTGCAGAAAAATTGTATTTTCCTAAAGTTTATAGGGAATGTCACTGGGAAATGATTTCCTTGGTGTAACATTTTTTACCCTCCTAGTTCATCAGCTGGTCTCTTATTGGCATTCTGAGTACCAGCAGCCTAGTCCCAAAGGGGAATGGAAACAATTTCAGGTATTTACGTTAAATCAGAGACTTCCTGATGCCTGAAAACAGCTAACTTGTCTTGACTATAAAGGGATCCCCCAAGCAGAGGCCATTGGCAGATGTATCAGTTTCCTATAGATGCTGTAACAAGAACACTACACAATTCTGGGCTTTAAACAATGGAATTTATTCTCTGCACAGTTTTGGAGTCCAGAGCTCCGCAGTCAAGGTGTCAGCATGGCTGTGCCCCCTCCATGGACTCCCCCTCTGCCTTGCCCGGGCTCTGGTGGTTCCAAGTAACGGGTACTTAGGACTGTCACTCCAGGCTCTGCCTCTGTCTTCACATAGTCTCCTATGCCTGTGTCTTCGCTTCTGTCTCCAACAAGGACTCATGTCATTGGGTTTGGGGCTCACCTGGTTAGTCCAGGATGATCTCATCTGGAGATTCTTAATTAGATCTGCAGTGATTCTTTTTCCAAATTAGGACAATTTAGCAAAGATGACCATATGCTTATGAAAAAAAATTGCAGGAGTAGGGTGGCTTGGTTTTCATCTTTAGGAAAAATGCATTTGGGATGAATTCCTAAATCATGCTATATTCACAGATCTTGGGGAGTTTAGGACATGGACACATCTTTTGGGGGACCACCATTCAACCTAAAATAGCAGGAAGCCTAGATGCTAATGTGTCCCTGAGGAAGGGCTACTGAACCTTCTGGGTTTGGATCTTGGTCTGGCCTTCTTTTCTAGATAAGACCCTCATGAAGGAGGAGGGGCTCCAGCCAAAAGGCTGACCCGGTTACAAAGGCAGACAGATCTTGCTGTCTTCAAGTCTTAGCTAAATGATGTCTGTGGGCTCCGAGGGTCAGTGAGACAGCTGAGGGAGAGAAAGCCATCTCCATCTGTGTGGCAAGGAGGATGCCAGACCAGGGGGTGACCCCTGGGAGGATTCCTGCCTAGAGATAGAAGATTACCAAAGACTCAGCCCCGGCTTCCTGCCCCGTGTCCTTGCACAACATAGCCCTGGGACTGAGCTTCCACTCGAGGCAAGAGTGTACCTGGAATTGGGGATGAGCGGCCCATTGAAGTGAGCATCACAACCAGAAGCTGAAGACGGTACAATATTAATTGTATTAGAGTTTTCCAGAGAAATGGAACTTTTAGGAAATAAGAAAAATGCATGCGTGTGCATGCACACTCACACACACCACACACACACACACACACACACACACACACACACCACACAGTGAGAAAGAAAAAGAGAGGATGCTGTGTGGTTGTGGTCCTGGAAGCTCTGAAATCTGCAATGCCAGCTAGTAGGCTGGCAATTGAGGTGAGAGTTGAGGGCATAGCCTGGGATTCAAGTTTCACAACACAGCAGGATTCCAGGGTGCCCTCTGGAGAATCTCTCCCTCTTGGGGGATCCTCAGACTTTACTTTTCAGGCCTTCAGGTGATTGACTGAGAGTCTAATTCCCTCAGTCTCCAGATTGTAAATATCAGTGGCAGCTGAGTACTTCCACAGCGGCATCTAGACAGTCTTGGCTCAAACGCTGGGCCAAGTTAGTACCTAGAGTGACTTGTCCGGGACACACACCAGGCATGGAACTGAGACCTGTTTCTGAGCACCCAGTAAGGGCCCATCCTTGCGCTGTGTGCTGGAGATGTGGGAGTGGACGGGACGTGGCCTCCGTTGTCAGGCAGTCCACAGTTGACCCATTGATCCAGAACACACCACCCAGAGATCGTGACATCCCGAGCGTGTAGAGGCTAGCTCGAGAACACTGAACCGGGCACAGCAACGCAAACTAAAGGAAAATAGGCGTGACCTGGGGCAAGGGCCGGAGGCAAAGGAAGGAGGAGCCTCCTGGGCAGAGAGGGAGCTGGGAGGCAGAGGAGGATGGGGAACTTCAGTGGCTAGAAAACAGGGGCATGGAGAGAAGTCGTGGGCAAGTGTGGGGCCGAGTGTCCTGTACGCCCTGAGATGCAGCAGTCAGACATTAGTTTGAAAGCCCTGTGCAGCCAGCCCTGAGTTGGGGATGACCAGACCTGCCTTCTCAGAAGAGCGCTCTGCCTATTGACTGGGAGGTGGGGGTCAGGGCCTGGACAGTTAAGGGATCCGTTAAGGGATCCCTGTGAGATGCGAGAATGGCCAGAGTTAGTCATAGCCTGAGGCTGGACTGCAAAATGCATTTGTAAGAGCCCAAATCAACCAAGAGGCTCCCCACCCCATTTTCAGATTGCTGTTGGGGTTTGGGAGGATCAATAGGTGGAAACACACTTCCCAATTCATCATCCCAAGAGGACGTGCAATTGAACATGGAGTAGCAACTGTGACCATTTTGCAGTCTTTTTTCTTCTGAATGGACTTTGTGATGGTCCTTTCTCAAATGCTTGATGTCTAATGTAAAGTGTTTACAAAAAAAGGGAAAAGACTTTTTAAGAATTAATCAATTAATCAATTGCATATAAGAAAGAAAGAAAGAAAGAAAGAAAGAAGGAAAGAAAGAAAGAAAGAAAGAAAGAAAGAAAGAAAGAAAGAAAGAAAGAAAGGTAGGTGGATAGTCATGTCCAGAGGAGATGCTTTGCATCCCCACGTCTTTGCAGGGCTGCCCCCAGCCTCAGGAGAGCCCCTTCCCCACCTCACCCCAGATGCTGACATCTTCCCAGCTTACTTGAGCAGCCCTTGGCCTTTCATTGACAACTGAAAACTGGAGTGAATTATAATTGAATGTTATTCAGCCTTTCCATATTAAAGTGAACATGAGATCAAATTGTTGGTTTTCCCAAACTTTAAGTCATTTTGTATTAGGTTACTTTTCTCATGCCAGGACATAGAGCTCATATGAACCCAAAGTGGAAGAACTATTCAAACTTTGCCAAATCTATAATGTGAAGGGAAAAAAAAAAACAAAAACCAACCACCTAAGTGAGGTGTATTTGAACGTGAATGAAAACTCCAGCTCTGCCTTGGCAACAGAATGAAATGAACTCAGCCCGCACTTGGCATTGGGGCTGCTCATGTCCTGAACTCCACCTCCCAAGCGGTCTGAATCCTCACAAACCAGAGACATGTTTTGCCAGATGCTTCCCTAATATGTGCACTTAGTGTGGAATGGAATCCATATGTCCCTTATCCATTTACACTTAAATCATCAAGATGTTACTCGACGATGCCTCTGTGATTTACAGATCTCTCGGTCTTTTATTTTTTTTTTTAATTTCAAAAGGGAAAATCATGTTTTGTAATGTGTAGACTTGAAACCACAAATTTGTACAATGAAGAAAAATATGCATCTGCTGTTTTCTTTCTTTTTGCTTCCAGCCTTCAAAGGGGAGGCTGCCAACTTGCAAACACATGACTTACCAGAAGCATCCACACCAACTGCATGGGCCCAAGGCTTCATTGCTCCTATTATTGTTACAATTCTCCATCATTGGAAAGGCGTGGGGTGGAGAGAAAGAAAGGAAGAAAGAATCCTCTCCAGAAATATTGATAAGAAAGAGGAAGAGGAAGAAAGAGGAAGAGGAGGTGGAAGGGAAGAATTTAAAATTTCAGAATATCTGGGTGATTGATATATTTATATAGAATAAGTGAAAATATGCTTTTATTGGGAATAGCTTGAGTTAGACAATTATTTTATCATTCATTCTTTTAAAAGATATTTGTGTAGGGCCTTCTGTGCCACAGACTATGGCAAAATACAGATAGAACAATGTCTTGGACATTTCTCCTATGCAGAGGCTGGCCCATTTCTTTTCCACTGAATCTAAGCTGGCCTGGGGCTCCTTGGACCAGTGCAGTTTGGTGAAAGGGATGGTATGCCAGTTCTGGACCTAACTTTCAGAAGATTGACACTTTCTTTTTTTTTTTTTTTTTAAAGACTTATTTATTAGTTGTAGTTGGACACGATACCTTTGTTTTATTTATTTGTCTTTATGTGGTGCTGAGGATAGAACCCAGGGCCTTGCACGTGCAAGGTGAGTGCTCTACCGCTGAGCCACAACCCCAGCCCAAGATTGACACTTTCACCTTGGCCTGTGGAACCTATCCACCATGCTGAGATCATGAGCAGACCCAGTCAACAGCTCCAACTGGGTCACTGCATGACAACCAGCATTAGCTGCTAGCCCTGTGAGTGTGCCACCCTGGATATCCATCCATGCAAGCCTTAAAAATATAAAGAATGTGCTAGCATCTTATCACTCCTTTTTGGAGCCAAAATGTTGCTTTTCTGTAAAAACCTTCATAACATTGGTGGGCCAGAAGTATTTGCTCATACCATGAGGTTCTGAAGATAGGTCTTCAGAAGTTTCACACCATCGCCGCCAGGCATAAAGGATGTATGTTTTTCTGGGCAGCGAGTCTTTTCCTTTTAACAATTTCACGACCAAATAGCAATCATTGCCTTCTTAGAAGCGCTTCTTATTTGCACCAAAGTGATTTATTTTTCTGGAAACTAGCTTTGCTTTGTTCTTCAGATTCATTTTCTTTGGCTTTGATGTAAATCTGGAGGGAATGCATGAGTGACTTCTGAAAGATTGACTGTCCCCCACCTTTACTGCTTCCTATGTTTTTCTTTCTTCCCACTAGCTTTTGAGAAATCGTGCTGATAGATGCCAGTTTTGAGTATTACAATGTGCCAGAAACTATGTTGACTGCAGCAAATGTTATCCCAGCTAATTCTTACAACACCCCCTTTGAAGTAGGTATTCTTTTACTGTTCAGGAAGGAGAGACTTATCAAATACTTGCTCAGGGTCACACAAATATCGATAGAACTAGGATTTGAATCCCTATTCCTCTTGTGAAATCATAGCATCCTGCCATCTTATCTTCTTATGTACTGACTCATCCACAGGAATTCACTGATTCTTTAGACATCCAATGGACTCAATAGTTTTGCAAATGATAGTAGGTGAAGGGCCAGTAAAAACCAATAGGACATTCTTCGTGTTCATGAGGAGATTTTCTGGGCAAGAATGTGAGTCTTGTTTAATTTTATCAGCAAAATGGTACTATAGCTATGTCTTCCCTTCCATGAGGTATCGTTAGGGCTAGGCTGGGTTTTGATGGCGTGACAAATAATCCCACATTTTCAGCGGTTTAAACAAGGTTATTTTTGTGCCCATGCTATTTCTCCCCTGAGGCTTAGGTAGAGACCCTGTTGCTTTTTGTCATCATTTTCACTCTGGAATGTGGCACTGTCTAGGTCACTAACAGTCAAATGGCAGGAGAAAAAGAGAACTGTGGAGGTCTCACGGGACAAGGAAATAGTCCACCTAGCCTTAATGCACGCTGTCCACACTTGTAATGCATTGGCCAACGCTGATTCTATCTGCCACAAGAAGCCATGACAGGCAGCCCTCCACAAGGTGGAGGTGCCAGAGCGGGAAGAACCAGAACATCTGGAGATCACACTAACACTACCATATAGAGGGCAATTTAAGAACTCACAATCTAATATGTAAAAGGATCTTAAAAACAGAAAAAAAAACCCCACATTATGCCTGAAATATTATAAGTGTCATGGAATTCTACTGAAAGACTTGATGCTTTTAGGATTTCTTCAAATCCCTTCTTCCAGGCTAAAAAAGGAAGAAGGTATTTAATAATCAGTCTGCTATGGTTTGGATAGGAGCCTCCCCGATACCGGCCCAAAGCTCTGGTGTTAATGCAGGGATATTCAAGGGTAAAATGGTAGGGCTGTGAGAGCTGTAACCTAGTGGGTCCTTCCTGGTGGGAATGGACTGACTGGTGGGTAACTGTAGGCAGGTGGGGCGTGACTGGAGGAGGTGGATCGCTGGGTGCATGCACTGGAAGAGTGCCTACTGCACTGTGTTTCTTCTATGTCCTGGTCACCCTGAGCTGAGAAACTGTCCTTCACCACGCCTTCCTGCCATGATATGCTGCTCACCTGAGCCCAGAGCAATATGGAGTAGGCCAACCATGAACTAAATCTCTGAAACCATAAGCCAAAATGAACTTTCTCTCTTCTGAGTGGTTGTTGTCAGGTATTTTGGTCACAGTGATAAAAGCCGTTTTCTTTATTTTTTTGTTCTCTTTTTTTTGTCTTTTTCAATTTATGTGACAAGGCTTCTGCTAACACTGAAGGGCTAGCTCAAGGTGGACCAGTGCTACTATCAACAAAACAGAAAAATCCTGGATAGAGTGCACATCCACACAGACACACAGAGACAATCAGACAAAAGTTGCTAAAATGAGTTATGTTTCGGGGTTTGTTATAGTTTAGCTATGAATTATCCCCCAAAATCTCAAGTGTAGGATAATGCAAAAAATTTAGAGGTGAAATGATTGGGTTTCAAGAGCCTTAGCTTAAACAGCACATTAATTCATTGATAGGGATTAACTGGTTGGAAACTGTAGGCAGATAGGGTGGGGCTGAAGGAGGTGGGTCACTAGGGGTGTGACTTTGGGTTTATATTTTGTCCTTGAGAGTGGAGCCATCTCTCTTCTTCCTGATGGTATGTCCTGAGCTGCCTTCCTCCACTACCTTCTTCGGCCATGATGCACTCTCTCACCTTAGACCCAGATGAATGGAGTTGTCCATCTATGGACTGAGAACTCTGACACTGTGAGCAGTAAAGTAAACTTTGCCTGCTCTAAAATGTTTTGAGTTACAGCTATTAAAAAAAAAAGTTGAATAAAATAGGATATGATATCTTAAAAAGAATGGCCACTCACTTAGGACAGCCTGCCGTTATTCCCTGAAGTTCTTTCCTATCCGTCTCCTCAGCAGAGGCTCAGGAAGCAAAGCGTCATAACCCAAGGGCAGAGAGGAAGGCCATCTGAGCAGAGCCTTGCTCATCTCCTGCCTGGGGAGGTGGCAAGGGACCATCACTCTTACCAAGGCCATAGACTTGAGGAGCCAAAATTCTGGAGGAAATGGAAGTTCAGAGAATTGATATCAACTCTCTGAGCTGATTTCCCCCTAAAGATTCTTGCTGATTCTTGAATAGTTCAGGCTGAGAGAGAAGTTAAGTAGAAATCAGTTGCCAGGAGGCAAAAAATTGATAACAGAACTCCATTACTCATGATACTGGGGTAAAAGACACTAGTTCAAGGTTTGCCAAAGGAGAGGAGCCTAGTAGACAACCCTGTTGGGACCCTGAAGTACAGCTGTCCTTTAGCATCTATTGGGAATTGGTTCCAGGACCCCTGCAGATTCCAAAATTTGAGGATGCTCAAATCCTTTATATAAAATAGTATAGTATTTGCATACAACTTGTGATCATTCTCCACACACCTGGCATCATCTCTAGATTACTTATAATTCCTACTACGATGTGAGTGCTAGGTTAATAGCTGTTATGTAGTGCTGCTTAGGGAACACTGGCGTGAAAGAGTCTGTACCTGTTCAGCACAGAGGCGACCATCATAGGCCTAACTGCATAATGCATGAAGGAAACCCGAGGTGAACAGGGCTCAGACAAGGACCGTGGCTAGGTGTGTCTACACACTGCTTCCTGTGTGTGGATTCCGTGTAGTTCTCAGAGTAAAGCAAGTTCAAGTTTTGCTGTTTGGATCACTTGGAATTCTTCTTAATGTTTTTGATCCATAGTCGGTTCATGTTGCAGAAGTGGAACTGGTAGATACAGAGGGCCTACTACACTGTGTTTCAGGAGTCAGGACAAGCCAAATTAGATAAGGCCTTTTAAAGATTAAAATCCAATTTCAAGTCAGCTCCAACCCCAACTGGATTAAGGAATCCTCTTCTATTTTAGCCAGTTTCAAGAGGTCAAAGAAGGTCACTGCGAAGTACATGAGATTATCCAGGAATTTTACTTTTTTCTCATAAAAATTTTTTTTCTCAATAAAAATTACCAGGCACACCAACAAGTAGGACCAAGAATAAGAAAAAAAAAACGTTTGAAAATATAGACAATACTGAAACTTTCAGCTACATACTTAAAAAGTATGCTTAATAGTAAAATAAAATAGATGAAAAGTTGAAGAATTTTACCAGAGAACTACAATGTATAAATTCAATGGAAATGAGATTAAATGGATGAAATTAATTGTGCAACAGATGATTGTCAGCAAATTATACAGCTGAAGAGTAGACTAGTTACCTGAAACTCAGGTCCATAGAGAATATACAAACTAAAGAGAAGAAAGACTTCTATGCAATAAAATACAAAATGTTTTTGTTAGATAAACAAGAGGATATCAATAAATGAAAATAATCATAACATTTAATAAAACTTTTCTATGGATTACAAAACTCAATATCAGAAGAATAACAATTTTCCCCGAATTGTACTTTTCATTCAATACATTATTACTGAAAATTCACAGCAAGTTTGTGTTTATGTGTGTAGAAACTGACAAACTGATATAACAATATAGAGAGAGATGCAAAGGTTCAAGAAGAGCCTTGTCTATCTACAAGAGAACAAGTTGGAGGACTTGTATAATAAAATGTCAAGATTTATTATAAAACGGCAGCTATTTCGATGATATGGCATATGGTGTTATTTATATAACCACTACTGAAAACAAAAATAGATCAACAGCCAAAGAAGAGAAGGGGAAAAAAGAAGCAAACATGTCCCATGGGGAAAGTGATGGTCTTTTAAATATCATAAGGAAAGCCACATGGAAAAAATAAGTTTCATTCCCTACCTCACACCATATTCACAAATTAACCGTAGGTAAGTTTTAGCTCTAAATATGAAATGTTACACTATAAGACTTCCAGAGGATAATGTAATTTCTTCACTGCCTTCACGAGATGGGCAAAGATTCTTAACTATGAAACAGAAGGCACTAACCATTATGGAAACTACCCAGCAGAGTGGATCACACTAAAATCAAGAACTTCTGTTCATCACATGACACCAATAATTAGGTGAAAGTATATGCCGTAGAGAGGGAGACACATCTGTAATGTGTGTATTTGACAAGAGAGGCAGGACAATACAAAAAGAATAGAAAACTAAAGAGAAACGAGTTCAATACAAAAGTATTGAACAGGCATTGGAAACGAGAAGAGCTCTAATTGGTCAATAATCATATGCAGAGATGCCCAGCTGTGGTTGAGTCCACAAATTTAAATAACAGCAGAATAGCACTAGTCATCCACCAGAATGACTAAAAGGAAAATGAAAGTGCAGGTGCTATTCAGGATGAGGATGTATCGAAATCCTCATGTTCCTACATTGCTGGTAGGGTGCACGTTACATTAGTATCCTCACTTGGAAAATGTTTGAGAGTTTTTACTGAAGTTAATGTATCCATGCTTTTGGCCCAGAAGTTGAGCTCTTGGTGTATACATAATTGCGCACCGCAGATATGTGCAGTGAACATCACATGCAAGAATGTTCTTGGCAGCAGCATTACTAGAAGCTCCAAATGTCCATCAACAGTAAAATGGATAAATTGGGACTTCATAGAAGATGCCACATAGCAATGAAAATAAATAAATATATTACCCATACACAAGACACAGAGGATTATCACATACCAAATATCCAGAGAAAACTGAAGGTACCATCAAAAGCACATGCTCTGTGATGCCATCTATATAAATTTCAACAAAAGGCCCAATTTATCTGTAGTGAGGGCGCTAAAGGTAGTTATCTTTGGGAAGTGGAGAGAGGTGGCTGAGGGGTCCTGATAATGGTTCATTTCCTTCTTTGTAGGGTGGTTTAATGAGTCTGTTCATTTTCTGAAAATAAAGCAAGTTTTGTGGTAGAGCCTTCATGTATAATGTGCTTTAATAAAAATGTTCATTTTAAAACACTAAAAGTTCTATAGGACAAATACATCTAGCAATTGAAAAACATCATTCTTCTCAAAGAATCCTGCAATGAAACATATTGAGCATGGATTCACATTTTTGTATTGTTATAACCAAATCCTTTGCAAAGTAGGAAATTATCAGATGTTTACTTAAATGTCTGTCTTAATGCCACTACTAACATTTTGAAATAAACACACAAATACTTATGATTGTTTTGAATTTTTATTTTGATTTGTCTCTGTTCCACATAGATCCAGATACTCTTAAAGATAAATTTATAGGCTTTAAGGAAAAATGTTTATTTGAACAATGCAACCCATTAAAAGGCTTTTTAAATGTTTGTTTTTGAATTTGGTTATATAAACTAATAATGAAATTAATTATTTAAAATTCTGTAAACTGTCATTGTGAAAGTACATAGTCTCATTTTAATTTTGTCCTCTTTATTTAAAGACAACTGTGGGAGTCAGACAAAGCGGAACACACCTGTAATCCTCGTGGCTCAGAAAGGTAAGGCAGGAGAATCACAAGTTCAAGGCCAGCCTCAGCAATTTAACAAGATCTTAAGCAACTTAGTGAGACCCTGTGTCAATATAAAAATAAAAAGGGCTAGGGAGGTGTCTCAGTGGCTAAGTGACCCTGGGTTCAATCCCTGGTACAAAAAAAAAAAAAAAAAAAGAAAGAAAGAAAGAAAAGAAAAAAGAAAAGAAAGAAAAAGAAAAAAAGACTGTGGGAATTCAATGCTGATTCTTCTTCCACAATAACTCTACAAAGTGGAATTGGAAAGAATGACTCTACTTCTTTTTACAGATGAGAAAACTGATGCAGGGGGTATTAACCAACTTCTCCAAGATCTCACATCCTTAGATAAACGTTCTGACCTTGACTGACATGGGCATTTTTCCTAAGTTCACATTTGCCTCAGGTCTGCCAGGATGTGGATTCAGAAAGCTCGGGATCCTGTCTGGCCTGCCCTGGCAGAGCTGGATCCATGGTAGAAAGGAAAGCTGTGACATCAGACAAAGCAGAGTTGAAACGGCTGGAGATCTAGATCAAGGCAAGATCAATTTCCACAACCAAACCATAAGGCAAGAAATAGAAAATGATAGTCACCTTACTGCAGTTTTTATTGATAAAAAGAAAACCCAGAAAATGAAAAACACGTAGAACAAGATAATGAAAACCTAGTCTTAAGATGGTGCATCTGTTTCTTAAAAGGTTCCATTGCTTCACAAACCAAAATTTAAAATCTTCCACCCTCTCTCTCATCCCTTAACTAGGGTAGGAAATGGTGTGATTGTCAATCACATACCTCCCTTGCTTATAGTGACTTTGGGACCATAAGATGGACTGGCCAGGGTGCTTTGGGGTCATTTCTGAGATGCTTGGGGCTCGTTCTCCATGGCTGTGAAACTTGGACCTGCCAGACCTCCCTTACCCCTCTCTCTACCCAACTGCTCCTTCCTGTCTCTGGTATCTGGTTCTCTCTGCTGCTCATCTATGATCCTGTCTCTGAAACCTGGCATTTTCCCATTAGCCCGGGAACATTGTCCGGAACCCAGCAAGGTCTTTCTTTTCTCCCCATTCTTGCTAATCCCTATTCTCTTCCCACCTCAGGGGTGAGGGCAGCATGTCTGATCACAGTGGCCACTGCTGGGTTCTGAGTTCATAAATGGGAGTCTAAGGCTGTCACTGGAATCCCCTTTGCCAAGTCCTGCTGTCCATACTGGTTATTGATGGCAAGGGACACCATGCAATGGTGACTCAAGCAATATGACAATTTCATTGTCCCCTGTAACGTTTGTAGGAAGATTGCTTCACCTCCATGCGGCACATGGCTTGTGTCATCAGGGCCTGAGCTGTTCCCATTCTTCCTTCTCTGTGACCTTTGGCCAGTTGGACCAGCGGTCAACATGGCTGATACAGTCCCAGATGGCGCATTCTCATTCCAGCTACACACGCAGTTAGCAAGAAACTGACCTCAAAAATGTCCCCCAACAAGATGTCCATTGATTCAAAAAGTGGATCCCTTTTTGCCTCCCTGCATGTCCCACCGTGGGGGACTAAAATATCTACGTCTCTAATGGACCAGAATCGAGGAGACTGGGATTTCCATGCCTGGTTCAGACCGATCAGACTTCATCCTGAGTTCTGGGTGGGACTAACTTTTTGAGGGTGAAGGTCTCTGGTTAACACTGGAACACAATGTGGGGAGGGGAAGCCGTGGGGCAAACAGGAAACCGGCCTGAAGCTGGCGCGGCACCAGGCACTCTGCTCCCAGAGGATCTCAGGGCTCCCACCTGCCTGACTGCGGCCCCCATGGGCACAGAGTAAGCCCCGAAGGCAGCGACATCTGCGTGGATGAATGGGCCTGTGGCTGAGCAATGAGTGAAGGTGGTGACTGGGTGCCGCCTTCTCCTTGCTCTTCAGACCTGTCAGACCCCCCCTGCCCCCGTCCTGCGTTTGCCCTATGGAGGGGTTACTTTGGGTTCCGTCGTCGCACTGGTCCTGTGTCTTATCGTCCTCATTCTCTATGTATAATCCTAACCTCTGGGGCCTCCAGGAAGCTCCTCTGTATCATGCTCCTCTTGCTGGGCAGGCTTCCCCTCTTGAACCCCTTCCCTCTCTCCGTTGCACACTCTCTCCCGGACAGCGTTCTCC
Organism: Callospermophilus lateralis; assembly: GCF_048772815.1. Lineage (NCBI taxonomy): Eukaryota > Metazoa > Chordata > Mammalia > Rodentia > Sciuridae > Callospermophilus > Callospermophilus lateralis. Next base: position 9,161,308 of record NC_135314.1, on the reverse strand, counting down.
GGGCTGGTCTGCCGGCCACGGGTCTGATGTTTCTTTCTTTGGAAAGTCAGGTTTCATTGAAGTGAAATGGAAATACGGTGGGAGTCCCCGTGTTCAGGCAGAAGATGGGCTGCATTTCCACAAGAGCCGTGGAATCGCCCTCGATGGCCTTTCCATCAGAGCCCGCAGTCAGGCCTCCCAGGACCTCAGTCTCCTCCTCTGGACCGTGGGTTTGCTCCACTAGGGCAGGGCCTGTCTGCCGCCCGAGGTTTTGATCCCCAGACACCGGCTCCACCCATAACTGCTCGGGTTGCTCATCAACCACCTACTTCGTGGTACTTATTAGAGCAGCCCGGACTAAGATATTATTCCTGAAATTTCAGCCTCGGTGTTCTGCCCTCTCAGAGTTTGCTGTGGTCCCACTCGCTGACGTAACAAGTCCCTCTCCTGGGCTCCTGTGGGAAGGCTGGCTTATTTCTCATGGGCACTTACACGAGGACCATACTTGGCTGTTTCTGTCTCTGTAGCCAGACAGGCTTGGGGGGGTCTGCCGGAGGAGGGCCACATCATCAGGCCTGTCTCATCCCCAGAGCTGGCCTGGAGGACTCTCTGTGCTGCTTGTTCACAGCCTGCAGTCCCATCCCACAATCCCTTTCAGTCTGACACACTAAAATCATTATCTGATTTCTACAGAAGTGTGAGGTGCACCAGGTCACAGGAGCTCATTTCCACACTGGAAATGAGTGAAACCAGTGAAACAAGCATCTCCCACGCGTGCAGCTGGCTCTCCTGCTTCCATTAGTCACCTGAAACTTCCTTGACCACCACATGTGCCTGTTGTGATCCTCACCCTCCAAATAAAATTTGGAGGAATTTTTTTTTTCCCCTTAAAGCTTCATGCTGTCACATAAAATGGTTTAATTTAGAAATTCTATGTTCTAGAAAACACTTCCCCACAGTTATAATAAATATAACTCTGAAAAATGTTATCAGACTTGTCTTTCAACAGTCCCACTAACTGCTTCCTTTGGTCCCCGTCACCCACTGCAGTGCCTACCAAGGATCCTTCATGATGTTCAGATAAACCCTCAGACTCACGAGTTATCACAGGATGCACTTGACATCCATCTGCTCAGAGGACGTGGGCCTGGAGCAGCAGTCTGCCAGCCCAGAGGCACCCGGCGTTCCCCTCAGTGGGAGTTCTTACACCAGCCGTCTACCAGCTAGGAGAGGACTCCACACTGGGCCCCTGCGGAATCCACTCTGACCGCAAGGCCCCATACCCTCAAAATGCACCAGTATATCTTGTAACGTCCCCAGAGGTGTGGTTGTTAGGGTTCCCTAAGGAACCATGTCTCAGAAGCCCTAAACAGGACACCTAATTAGGCTCACTTTTAGTTTCCCTAGTCTACCGGTTTACTATCCATCAGCACCGTTTTTACCAATAACAACAAGAACCTAGTTGGCATTTAATCTTACCAGGTGCCAGGGAGGACCCGGCTAATCACAGGTTGATTCTGACATGGAAGGGGAGGAGGTTTGGCGCATTTCCCCTTTGTCCACACTCACATAAACAAACACCAAATTCATTAGTGTGAAATCAAGGGAATCCAGCCCCGGGACAAGTGTCCTTCCATGTTTAGTCACCCTCCTCCCTCCCTATCGTAACATCCCTTACATCAACTGTCTCACCCTTTTCTGGAAACAAATTACCCGTGTGTCTCACCCGCAATGATTTCCCCACTTATAAAACTTTCTCCCTTGCCTTTTTTGCTCTTTCTTTTTTCCAACTCATTATCCTAGTGAAACTCCCAGACCAACTATACCATGCCCAGATTATTTATTTCAAGCACTCTGGGTACCATGCTCAGAATAGCCCAATAGACACCTTTGTAAGTTCTTAAATGAAATTGCAAGAAAATTTCCCTGATGTATATTTGGTCTGAATTCCTAGAGAGGGCATTGGGAATTGTGAATCTTTTAAGTATCATGCTCAGATTCTTCATTTCAAGCACTCTGGGCACAGTGACCCCTCCCATAAAATCTCTCTGACATGGCTCTCCAGGTAGATTAAGTCATTCTCATATCTTTGCTGCTCTTCCTTTTACTCACACATTTATTTCAAATGAAAGAAACAGACAAGGTTATCACTTTGAAATTTTTAGTGAATTCTTATTGTGGCTTCAACAAGACTGCTAGTCCTTAGACCATAGGGAAATCTTATCTTTGAGTCCCTGTACCTAAACAAGTATAGCCATGTTGCAAAAAATATTGTTGAAAATTTCTTGTAATCTCACAGATTACTGGAATATTGATTCCAATAATAGATCCCTAGAACATATCAGAACCATTTTAAAGATGAATATACAGTTCACAATATTTGATAAAGGTTTATAATTCTAGCAAGCTCTTGAGTGCTATGGCCACAGTTCTACTCCCTCAGTTAATATTCAGCACAGCCCTGTGGGGAAGACACTATTATCATCTCCATGTAACTAAGGAAGGAATTCAGTGCTATGGGGTGGTTTATCCCCCAAGGGTTCATGTGTCAGAAGCTTGGTCCCCTGTGTAGCAATGTTAGGAGAGAGAGTTGGACCTCTGAGAGGGTCCTAGTGGTCACTGATGGCACTGCCCTTGGAACAAGTTAGTATGGTTTTCATGACGGTGTTGTTATAAAACAGTGAGTCGGGCTGCAAAGTGGCTCTCTGGCTTCATATCTGATGATGTGATCTCCCCTTTTCACATGTTCTCTTGCCATCATGCTATTTGTCATTAAGCATTCAACAGAGGCCAACTAGAGCTACGCAAAATTGGACTTTGAGCCTTCAAAACTGTAAGCTAAATAAACCTCCTTTCTTTATGAATTTCTCGGCCTTGGGCATTTTGCTACAGTTATGGAAACAGGTGAATGTACTCAGGTTAGGGATGTTAAATGACCTGGCTGTGATCACACAGCTATCGAGAGATGGAGTTTGGATTCAAAGCCAAGCATACTCATCACAGAGCCTGCCTCAGAACTCCAGGTTGTATTATCTCTCTTACACCTGGGAGGATGTCAAGGACTGCAAGGATTCTTCATTTTTATTTTTTTCAAAGGTCAAATTCAGACTTCTCACTCTGCTCCTCTCTTCCAAGTGTCCATGGAGAACAATTTCAAGGCCATCTTTAAATTCAACATGTACGGTCCCCCTGGAACAACTCTAAATTGAGTTAAACAATCCATTTGTGACTTTATTTAGGTACTCTGTAAAGATTATTTTTATAACATCAGTAAAATACATTGTAATAGTTTGACTTTTAAGGTCATGTTAGCTACTTGGCCCACTCCAATGGGAGTTTGATATTTTCAGGAAGGGTCTGAAGCCAAAGAAGGGTTGAAGCTTATGGTGTTGGGGGAATATTTTTTCTTAGTGTCAATATCTGGGTCATTGGGTTTGTGACTTCATATATTATTATGCTAACTTGAATGTGCCCAACTTAGAAATCTATCTGTGTTCCATTTGCATGGCATAAGAGTGATCACATCAGTTACTCAAGGTTGCCCAATAGTCTCCAATCAAGGGCAGAAGTGTGTGATATTTTATCCTTTGCCTTTGATGCAAGTTAAATCTTATCCACATTCATGCACATTGAGTGTATGAAAACAAAAATATTTTAAATGATATCTTGGAATATTTTTGTCCAATTCAGTAAGTGTCATGAGTTACATTCCTGAGGCCTTAGCAAAGGTACCCAGACAGAATAGTAAAATCCACCCTGTTACTGAGACTATTGCAAAAGATTCTATTTTTTCCTGAAACATATGTGGTTTAATTTTATTTGACTGGCACTTCTGAGTTTGTATGCGAAGGAAGCAGGAAATGAACTCATCTCTACCCATTCATTTTTTCATTAATTCAAGCATTTATAAAGCCCCGTCTATTAATCTTGATTCTGTAAATTAGATTATAACAGTACTTTCTTTATTAGTTTAGTCTTCAATTATAGTGCTTATTTCTCACTGGTTTAAAACTTAGTTCCAGACCTAATGAAGAATTTACTTTGTAAAATCTCAAGATAGTAAAATCTTAGGTGTAAAGGAGGTAGAAAAATCAAATGAAAAGTAGACCTCTGAAATGTTCCCCTCCCTTGCTATACGACAATACCAGACTCCAACTGAAAATATCCACTCCAGGGTTACAAAGAGTTAACAGGAGGCCTTCTACTGCTAGAGAGTTTTTAGACTAGAAATAAAGGCCTCAGGTATCGAGTATTCCCAAAGGAAGATAGCAATTGGAAACTCATATAATTTTCAGGTGGCTTTGTATTTGGGGGTAAGAACCTGACACCAGGGAGTTGTTCAGAGTATATTTATTTGTCCATCTATAGACACTCTCTCTGTCTCCCCCATCAATCCACTGGTCCATCATTAATCTCTCTATCCACCCATGTATCAATCCACCCACAGATTATCTACCCATCCATCATCTATTTCTTATGTATCATATATCACATCGGGTCATTCCTACAATGGATACAGTTGAGGCAGAGCAAACTTGTTGATATATTATCTCTGAATTCTCAGGGTGATTTTGGTCTTAGTGGACTGTGATTTTTCCTGGTGCTAATGATGACCATGTGGTTATGGGGATAGACAGTGATGGAGGGTGTCATCTTTATGATCCTCTATCTTACTAGTAATCCAGGTGCTCATTGTGGTCCCGTGGACTTCAATTAGTCTTCTACAGATAATTTGAATTTTTTTATTTAGCTATAGCTTTTACTCTAATATATGGAGGTTTAAAAAAGGTTACCACAGGTATTTTCCATCAGACATGTTGCTCTATTAGCAAATAAACCTTTCCTATATATAGAAATGTAAAACTAGACCCAATAACATGATAAAAGAAAAAAAACTGTAACCAATACACTTGGGTTAGATTAAAAGTTTGCTTATATGCTTTTATTTTTCCTATAATATTTTTATAAAGTAGGTGGTAGTCCAGTATCTAAAATAGCCATTTACCCCAAGAGGCTGTTAATTTCTAGAGATTAAACCACTCATCCCTACAGGACTCACTTGAAGAAAATGTTTATATAAGTCTTTTAATTCCAAGAGATTTCAAAGCAAAGAGTCAACAATGATATGAATTAGCTCCTTCCTTCTCCAAAATGCAAGATATTCTACAGAGTGTCCTATATATGTTCGGTGTGAAAAGACTGAGAAGGAAATAAAGAGTTTATAGGAAATTGACTTGTGTGAACTACCACGCAGGTTGGGCGGAACCGAGTGGTCTCCCAGAGCTCTGGCTTAACCAGACAAGGGGACGATGCCCTGGTGTCTCGGTTTGAGTATGATGAGGTCAACTACTATCTTTGCTGCTTCATCTCAGTGTTGACTCAGAATACTTCCAGTGAAGCCCAACGCACAAATCATCCTCATAAATTCTGTTAAACCTCAGATGCCCTCTCACTTTCCACCTCTCTAAATCTCATTCTCACTCCTCCCACCCTCAGTTTCCCCAGGTCCCTCTGGACCCTTGCTTCCTCCATGTTCTACAAGCCATCAGGGTCCACCTGGCTTTCCTTCCTTCTTTATCTGGCTCCGGTCCTTCACTTACAGTGAAAAGCATGTCACTTTTCACTGGGAATCCCCTTCGCTTTTGTCTTCCTGTCATCCAGAGCTAGCAAAGTACCACCCATGGACCCACCTTTTCCACTCCGAGGCTGCATTGCAGAGAGCTGGAGAAAACCGCCAAGACCCCTCAACCAGTCACAGGGGAAACTCAAGCGGCTAAGCCCACCGCTGCCTCTTTCCTCCATGCCTTACCTCCTAGCTTCCTGACTCATGGCGGGTGGCCTGGCCTCTGCAGACAGTCAGAAGCCCCTCCACTCCCCGCCTCAGAGCCCAGAAGAGTGAAGAAGCACCTGGATCCACCCGCCCCTGGGGCTTTTCCCTTCGACTCTCCGCGGCCACTTCCACAGCGGCACTCTGTGCTGAAACCCTCTCACCCTTCCAGACCCTGTTTCCTCAACCACCTCCCCTCTCTGCCATGTCCTCACCCCTCCCTCTTTACTGGGTCCTTCCCTTAGCATGAACCTACATGTATGTGACTCCTTGTGTCTAAACACAGTGATAGTTTTTGAAAACCATTTGTTGACCCACTCTTCTTGACATCCTTGACTGCACTGGTTTCCAATCCCCTGACCTTACACACATTCCCAAAGCCATACTCTGGAACTCATGGTAGCCCAGAGTTCTTCCTTCTCTATAAAATTATCCTTGGCCATCCGTCTTTCTGCCCACAGGTTTGCATTATTCTTGCTCTCGTACTTCTGCATGCTCGCTTGCTCTTGGAGGCTCTGAGTGCTTTTTAGTCTCTTGCTGCCCTTACTTCTACCAGCAAAGTAGCCTCAGACTCATGACCCATCGCTTTAACCCTAGTCTCCTCTGCATCTTCCATTCCCACGCATCCTCGTTCTTCTTTCACACTCGCTGCCAAATTTCCTCCCTGGGTGGACCCAACCATTCTCCTTGCCTACACTGCATTGCTGGTGGAACTGCCCAGTTGTCTCTCTACAAATCAGATGAGAGCTCCCCTGTCCATCCCTCTGAGTAATTGTTTCTCTACAACCTTCGAATTCCTCAGGGGACTCTCCCTTCTGCCCTTCTCGGAGGATGACATCTCTTCTTAACCCTCCAAACAATGGAGACCAGCACTAGTGTCTCCTTCAGTGCTCAGCCCAAGCACTGATTGCAGGTGGAACTGTTTTCAGATCCCCGAAATTTCTACAGAGAAACAAATGTTCACATCTCACAGCCAAATTCCCCGCGCTCTCTCCTTCCTGGGCTTGGATGATCACTACAGGTTCTCTGTCCCCTTCTCCGATGCTGCTTCTCCCGCTCCTCGGCAGGTTCTCTTCCTCTGCCTTCCACTAAAGCGTGTTTCTCAACCCCAGGCCCCTCTCGGCCTTCAAACCTTACCCTGCCTTCCTTTCCTCCGTGAAGTACTTCTTAAATAAAACTCCTGACGAGCTGAGCTCTGTTCTTTGAAGACACATGGCATTATGGAAACTCCATCGATGCACAGTTTGGTTGTCTGTGTACTTCCTCCTGTGGCCTGTGAGTTCCTTGTGAGCTGGGCCAGGCCCACGCACACACATCTGGTGACTTGTAGAGAAGACAGCAAACACTGCTAGACCTCACTGAGCTGTTATGTACCATCCTCAGACAAGAGGCAGAAAGCCTACCAGTGCCCTGCAGGGGGCCTATGGTCCTGTCCTGTCCTTTGCCTCTCGCAGGAGACCTTAGCTTATTTTGAAAAGCTCTTGGAAGCACCAGGCATCCAGACAGTATTTCTTATTCTCAGTTATATTGGTCTTCCTTTTTTTTGTGTGCAAGTGTTTTCACATCTGACTTTACCAGAGAATTTCCTGTTTGGTCACCTCTTTAGATACTTCCCCATTTTCTTCCCAGTCTGGATTCCACTGGGGACAGGTCTTTCTCTTCTGGTTGAGGTGGCCTGCATCCCACCAGCCTTTGCCCTAAGTCCTTAGGACTCGGCTTTCTCGGAGGTGGCTGCCAACGCACACCCAGCTTGCCTGCGCGCACGCTGGGGTGGAGGCTGCTCCTTTGGTGTCCACGGCCACTGTCATTTCCTTGTTGGTTAGAAGGGATCCACAGAAGCGGTTCTGCATCGCTTCCCCTTTCGGCTGAAGTTGATTTCCAGCAGCTGTCCCTACAGCCTCCGGTTCCCGGCACCCTCCCTCTGCTGTCACGGGGTCTCTCCTAGCGACTGTTTGATCCGTGCCTGGAAGCCATCACCGCTTCCGCATCTGGGTGGGTGGTCTCCAGCACCTTCCCACTCCCCCCCTCTCCTTTAATCTTCCTCCAGACTCTCTCCTGCACAGTCAGTCCTCCACTGTGGCACATTTCCCTTCAGGTGTCCATGGCCTTGACCATGTCAGCTGTTAATCCTGCTTCTTTTGAGGGAGGCCCTTCCTAGACCTTGGCGAGCAGGCCAGTCAGGGAGCTGCTGCAGCAAACCCCGGCGAAGGCGGGTCCTGCTGTTGACCTCCCCGTGCTAACATCCAACCTGCATTCTACGGTTGGCTGGATTTTATGCTCACTAATTTGGTGTGTGGACATAAGCACTAATTCTTGGCTCATTGTAAATTATTCTTGATTATGAATCACTTGGCACCAGGTATTGCTGTTTTCTATATAAATCTTCTGAATACTTATTTGAACTTAATGCATTTTACTGAAGAAAGACTTGACTATTTTTATCCCTCACATTTTTGTTTTAACTTGGAAAGTTTTTTACTCTCTAATTTTTATAGAACAAAGTTTATTATTACTGGACCATTATCATTTTATTACTATTATTCAAATATTATTACTTGGGTATTTGGGAGGATTATCTTCATGAGATATGCATGATTTATAGGAAGCCATATTTCAGTATAATAGTCCATGGCACAGAAAATAAGATTCTGTTCCAAGAATACTAGCAGTAGTAGAAGGATAGTAGTTACCATTCACTCATGCAGATTAAGCAGCTACCATATGCCCTGCTAGATGTTGGGGAGGAGAGAGGGGGACATATTTGCATGACTCTGACCCCAGGATGCCTGCCTCCTGGGGAAGAATATCAATCTTCACACAGATGAAAACAAAACTTAGACCCATGATCAGGCCAGAGGCTCTGGTCACCTGCTCCACCCAACCTGTCTCTAGGCCTTTGGTGACAGAACCACTGAGTCAGCCAGGTTCAAGGCTGCCAAGCCAGAGATGGGGACCACATGCCCCTGAGAGAGGGACCTCTGTTTAATAATTACTTAGGCAGCAGTCTCTGGCTAGCCCTGTGCGAAGCCCCTCACCCAGCTGGCTCCTTTCATACTTCTAAGAACCCTTTGAAATAGAGCCTATTATTATCCTCCTTTTATAGATGAAGAGCACAGTGGTTGGACACTGAGTTCAAGGTCACACACCTCATACTAGAAGAATCTGGGGTCCAAACCTAGTCACTGTGGCTTCAGGGTCAATGTTCTTGACCCTGGCACCAGGCTCCTGTGTGGATGTCTTGTTCTTGTGTGTACATGATCTCTGTGTGGAAATACACTGGATGCTGTGTGTTAGGTGTGCAAGGAGCCCAGCACTGGCTCTTTGATCCCATACTCCAAATTCAATGCTGCCTGAGCCTCTGGTGTTGACTGTGTGGCCACCTGCTTGTCTTGACTAAAAGAGTAGATGACTCTTTACAAAACTCATCTCTTGTCATGCAGAGGACGGTTCCTCAGACCATGCATGATCCCCATATTCAGGGGTCAGTCGGAGACTCGTCTGATATGAGTTTCTAATTGCTGCTGCAAACAGGGCCCTGATACAGTTTTGGAAAAAAAAAAATCCAAGTACAAGTAAAATCACGACAGTTTCAGAGAGACACTTTTCTTGTGGCTGTCGAATAGCATACGCAATTCTGCTGAAAACAAATGCAGCCAGGAAAACTTCTTTCTGCCCCCTGATCCTCATTTGGTGGCCAGCCATGCTGAGCAGACCTGCACCTTTGACCTCCGTGGACTGCAACTGCTGGGGGATAAATGGGAGCACACGGCCCGTACAAGATAGGAGCCTGGCGGCCTGGAATAAATGTGCACAGAGATGTTCTTCCAAGCAATCTTCTGAGGCAAGCGCTGGTATCATGGTGTTGTTCACACTCATTAACAACCTTCCTTGAGTGGGGTTTTCAACATGTTTGTTCCTTTAACTCTGAGTTATCTGCCAAGGAAGACTCTTTCCCAAAGTCTGCCAGCAGTTGTTAGTTGGGTTGTGGCTCACACAGCAGTTTCCAGCTGTCAGCACAGCAGGAAGGGGCAAGAATAAAGGCGATTTCAAGGTCCCTGCCCAAGCCAGGCAAGTGCCAGCAGCCAACCCAGCAAGCCCTGCATAGGTGCGTTGGGAAACTGCTTCTCTGATTCCTGCTCACCACTCCCTTGAAAGTGCCAATCCACAAATGGCCCCTCAGCCTGAGAGTCCTATGGGATGTTTGAATGGTAGTCTATCGGGTTCTTCATGTGGACTGTATAGAAATCCTACCATGTAGCTGAAGCTCTGCAAATACAGGAACCATCCTAATTTCTCTGAGTCCCAGGATGCCAACTGGCCTGATACAGTCATTGTTGAGTAAATGAGATGTAGACTGAATTGAGGACTTCCTTCCCCGGCCAGCCCAACTCTCAGGACCTCCGTCTCTGTGCCTGAGTCATGAACTGATGGGACCAAATGACATAGACATTTTCTGTTCCCTACCTGCTGACCAGGACTGGTTTCCCAATTCCCGAGGTGCTCTCCACGGTTAAGACAAAGTGGGCCAAGACACCTTCTGGCCCCTGACAAGTTTAAAATGTAGTGAAAGAAATAAATACACTAGTGGATCTAGTTCAAGCCTAAGTTGACCTGATGCCAAGAGGAAAGGGCAAGAGTCATTTTGAAAAAGGAAATGAGGAAGACAAGATCCTGCCGTGAAATCTAACGTCAAACCAAGCACTGAAGAATTTTTAGGTATTAAAAACATGTAGCTTTTATTTTAATGGTAAGGTGTATGTATTTGTAGGAGTCCTGGAAAATTAGAACAGAAATCATCACAATCCCTAGCATTCGGAACACAACACAGACATGTTACATGCTGACAGAATTCTAGAAGCTTCCCTGGGGTTCTGGTGTGTGAAGCCGTCACAGGGCAGTGGACCGACCTCCTTGACTAGACCTGGGTCCCTTCTCCCTGCTCATTAGCACAGTGGCAGTGCCGCATGCCTGTGCCTCTCTGTAGCTACCTTCTTAGCTGAGCCGCAACCACAGCAGGGCGTTTCAGGCCCAGAAAGCGAAGTCCAGGTGTGTTTAAGAACAGTGTCCACTTTTACCAAAGTGTAAGGCCTGTGACCAGAAATGTGCAGGAGCTGGAGAGGGGGTCAGAGATGAGGCTGGGCCTGTCAGGGCCTGCTTTGAGTGACAGGATGTGCTGTGGACACTATCAGAGGCAACTGGGGGTCTGTGACAGGATCTACCGAGTGTGCATGATGTGAAAGTCGGGGGTGAGTGGAAAAGCACTGGAGGCTGTGTGTCAGGAGTGTTCACAAGCAAGTCACAGCCAGTGCTTCAGAAAATGGAGAATGAAGAGTGTTCGTGTCCACAGAGAGCCCACACTGTGGAGAGCAGTGATCCCTGGCTGTGCTCAGATGCTCACGATGTCTACCAGGGCCCCAGCTCTTTCCATGGCTCTGCTGAGCTTTCATACATGGCTGGATTTATGTTCCATGGACACAGATAGGTACTCTGCTCCAGGCATCGTGGTTTCAAACTAGAACAAGAATCAAGGGTATCGACAGGGTGAAGGAGAACTTGTCTGTGTCACTCTCATCTTTAATCCGTGCACGAGTCCACCACACACTGGGGGCTTATAACAGCACAGAAGTGTCTTCTCTTCAAATTCCGGGGACCCGAAGTCTGAAATCAAGGTTTGGAGAGGACCCAGTCGCCTCTGCAGGCCTGGGAAAGGACCTCCCTTACTCTCTTCTAGGTCCTGCTATTGTTGGTAGCCTGTGCTCTCCTTGGCTTGCAGCTCTGTCACCCTGTTTCTGCCTCCAGCTTCCTCTTCCCTGCGTGTCTCTTCTGCATCACTAAACGTCTAAATAATATCTCCTTTCTCTTTCAAAGACACCCGTCATTGGGTCAGGGTCCACTTTAATCCAGCATGACCTTGTCTTTTTTTTTTTTTTTTAATCTTATTTATTTATTTTTTTTGGTGGGGTTCTTTTTTTTTTTTTTTTTGTCTTTTTTTGGAACTGGAGGTCGAACCCAGGGCTTTACGAATGCAAGGCAGACGCTTTGCCACTGAGCTACATCCCAACCCATGACCTTGTCTTAACTTGATTATGTTTGCAAGGATTGTATTCCCAGGTATCCCACCTTTGTGGACACCAAGGGTTAGGACTTTGAACATATCTTTTTGGAGAGATTCAATTCAATCCACTACAACTGAGGATCAAAAATCATTCTAACAATTCCCCAGGATGCACTCCTTATACCTCACAGCCAGGTCTGTTCATCCAGGGCCGGGGGTTGATTAAGAGCTCTCTGGTTGATACCTGAAGAGAATCAGAATTCAGATAACATGGAGAAGAGAAAGAGTAAGGGATTCCTGGTAAGTGGGCCACAGGCTCTGCCTAGCAGGGAGACAACTTAGGAATATGTATATTGCTAAGAATACACACATGGAGTCCTTCATTCCCATATCCAGATGGAAACCCGTAGGGACAAAGGAAGGTACAGGTTTGACTGCGTTGCCCATCACTGCCGCCAAGAACAGCGCAATCGCTGACTGTCCCACCCATTGCACCCACTGGGACAGCCATTGAGGAAGGTAATTCAAAATGCTGAATGATCTACAAGGCATAGGCAGTGGGATGGGTGTGAATGAAGCGCAAGTTGAAGAGCTGTGAGCCCAGGGAACGTGAACCATAGAGTATAACTTCTCCCCGATCTTGCCCTGGGTGTGGATTATTTATCACTATACTTAGATGAATCCTTTAACGAGCTTCAGTTTAAGCACAATAATATCACAGAGTGATTTTCTGACGGGAGCCAGAACTGACTTCCTCCTTCCAGCTGAGCCCCTGGGAAGCTCCTCCTCCCTGTGGAGATTGGCAGGCGGACAGGGTGGCGTGCTGCACAGGGTGTGTGAGCTGGGCTTGCTCACCGGGAAGGCGCCCAGCCTGTGTTTGAAATGGTCTGCCTTCACCTGCGTGCACAGGCAAACAAAGTGAGTTGTGATTGAGGAACTGAGTTGGCCTTTGTCATCTACAAAGAGTGATTCCTGCCTGTGCAGTTTCCAGGGGGAGCCCCGTGTGTCACAATGTCCCTCTGAACCTGTCTCCCCATGATGGAAGGGTGTGATGGTGTCAGAGCTCTCAGTTTCCTTTCAGCTACCAAGTTTATGATGTGCTAAACTCGTGTGTTGCAGTCCTAACCCGAGGGACCTTGAAATGTGACCTACCTCCTTTGGAGATAGGCCTTCACAGAGGCAATCGAGTTAGAGTGAGGTCATTAGGGTGGGCTCTACTCCAGTATGACTGGCGTCTTTATAAAAAGGGGGAGTTTGGACATAGAGACACACAGAGGGAAGAAACTATGAAGACAGGCCGAGAAGGTGCCGTCCACAGGCTAAAGAGACACCTCAGAAGTTCCCAGCTCTGCTGACACCTTGATTTCAGACCTCCACCTCTGGGACTTTGGGACAGTGTCTTCCCTTTAAGGCACCCCCTTGCTATAGCAGCCTGAGCAAACTAAAACAAAATTCTAACACGAATCACATCATTATAAATTTGCTAAAAACGCACACACACGATCTTACTGAATTCTAACGTTGTGTGAGGCAGAAATGATTTCCCTAGTTTCTCAGAGGTTAGACATTCCCTCCAGGCCCCAATTTAAAGATAAGGATAGACAGGTCCCCACGTGACTTGAGCAAAGTCACCCAGAGCGGTGGGGGCAACTCTGGACCACAAATGCCCCACCTGCTCCCGCGGTGCCCGCTCCATTACCAGTGTCACGGCCCGGGAAGGACCCTGGGAGCTCATGTTATCACCATAATCAGCAATTAATGCTCAAACCCAGCAGAAGGTGAGGTGAGTGTGGGAGCTCTTGCGAACATTTGCTAGACCCAGTGCTGGGTGCGGTCTGTGGGCCCCGTGCAGGAACAGCAGGACTGCAGCAGAAGCCCTTTCTTATCGGGGTATCTCATTTGCTTGCTTCGTCAGCTTCAATTGGCTGCAGAGAAGATCGCTGCTGCCAGAATCTGCATGATACAGGAAGGCACAGATCTCTCTGGAAAACACATATTCTGAGCGGAATAGCCATAATTGGTTCCAAACTGCAAAATGTGCAGCTCTGAGGAGCACCCTGTAATTACATCAGGGCAATTTGGCAGCATGTCTCAAAACCCAGATCCTTTGACCCATAGTTCTAGAAGTTTCTCTTACTAAAATTGTCCAGTCAAAGGTAGAAAAATGTGTGTATAAGAATATCCTAAGCAGCTCAGGTACCAGGGGAAAAAAAAGGAGCCTGGAGGGAGAAGAGCTAGCACCTGTGCCACAGGGTGGAGATGCAAGAGACCTTTGGACAGCAGGAAGGCCAAGACTTAGTGACTGGAATATACATATACATATGCAAACTTGCTCTGAATTAAATTGTACACAGCAGATAGACTCAAAATAGTTGGCAGACTTAAAACCCCAGAAGAGCCCATTTTTCAGCTGAGAGCTCCACTTGGAATTGACGGCCATTAGCCACCCAAAAGCTTATATGGGTGTGTGCATACTTAGTAGCATGCAACGATGTCAAAGACATGCATGAAGTAAAATTGGAGGTACAGTCAAAATAGCACATAGAGCATCATGGATGCAGGCTTTATATATGAAGTAAGATCAGAGAGAGATAAAGTAAAAATAGTATCTGAAGCATCATGTTGCATATACACACAGGAGTGAGTGTGTGGACATGTGCACATGCTCAGATGTGTATACAAACATATGTACACATAAATGAAGCATGACATGACTCAAATCACACTAGCCAAATGCTAGCTGTGGCTGTCCTTGTGTTGCAAAATCAAAGAATACAAGTGTTCTTTCTCTTGCTTTGCTTATACATAATTTCTGAAATTCCCAGGAATCCAGTTATTAATTTGTAAGAAAAAGCCTTTTAATAAAGATTTAGTAGGTTTAGGTCTATTATATTATTATGAGCATTATTTTTATTTTAATGTTATCATCCAGTTCTCTAATGTGTTTGATAATGACAGCCAGGGCCAGCATTTGCTAAGAGCATTACACACTCTTTTATTTAACCTCTACTATTGGTCTTTCTTTCTTTGAGGCAGTTTGCTTTAACTCAAGTGCAGACAATACAAACAGTCACTGGTATCAGGTGCTTGGAAGTGTGGGCAATTATATGGCTCCCATTCTACCATGTTTTGGGAGAGATAATACATCATAGATTAATCAGACTGCAATTTCATCTCTGATGGAGAATTTATTGACAATATTGGTGCTGGGCATTGTCAGTGTTAGATTTCTTCAGAGAAACAGAACCAATAGGATGTGTGTGTGTGTGTGTGTGTGTGTGTGTGTGCGTGTGTGTACATGTGCATGTACATGTGTGTGACCGGGGGCGGGGGTGGGGGAAGGCATTCACTATGAGGAATTGCTCCGTGGTCATGGAGGCTGAGTCCCAGGATTTGCAGTGGGCAGCTAGAGAACCCAGGGAGCTGACAGTGTAGTTCCACCACTGCTCCAAGACCTAAGTTGGCTGACTTAAAACCCCAGAAGAGCCCATTTTTTTCAGTTCAAGTTCAAAAACGGGAGAAGACCAATATCCCAGCTCAAGCAGAAGTTTTCTCTCCCCACACGAGGGCTCCACTCAGATCTTCAATTGACTGAAGACACCCTTCCACATATGGAAGTGCTATCTGCTCTGCTCAATCCACTGGTCCAACATTAATTGCACCCAGGAAACTCTCAACCACACTCCCAGAGTAATGTTTGGCAAAACGTCTAGGCCCTCTCTGGCCCAGTCAAGTCGACACATAAAATGAACCATCATGTTGTTTGACATGCAAGTGTCTCAGTAGTCATAAGCTGCCGACCCCAAACCTCCCCAGGGGCTCTTCCCACCTGTCCTGTGGAGACTGGCTGATGCCACGGCAGATGTACTTTCCTATGCCCACCTCAGAGGGTGGAGATGCAAGAGACCTTTGGACAGCAGGAAGGTCAAGTCTTAGTGATTGGAATACACATCTACATATGCAAATTTGCTCTGAATTCAATTGCACACAGCAGATAGACTCAAAATGGAAAATTTGTTAAATTCATGGTTTAAATTATTCCCTAACCCTTGTGAACACTCTATTACTCTTTGGCCACCAGCTGATCCTCTGGGGTAGACACACGAACACAAGCTGCTGCTATCACAGATTGGCCGCCCTGTGTATAGATGTTCTGTTCAGATTCATGTTCCCCAAAGCTGAGGGTTGGACCTACTGTTCCCCTGGGTGACTCATCCTGAAAATTTAGGTCTCAAGAAATAAATGCTAAAGTCCAGGTTGTTTGTTTGGTCCTGAATTCAAGATTTTGTCCTAGCATAGTTCCAGGCTGAAGAATTTGGTCACTCTCTCAAGGTAGAATTGGGATCAAGGATGACAACTACACACAGGGGATGTGAGAGTTAGTTCCGGAAGAGAATCCAGAGATGCCAACAGAGACATCGCACCCACGTCCAAGGGGCCCAACGCTTACCAGGTCTGGCAATGGTCAATTCTGCTTTTCCAATCTGGGGGTAGATGGCAGATGTGGGGAACTCAACAGGGCTCAGGACTGGAACGCAAGGTTGTGGCCCCTGGGGATTCCTGCAGGATCCCAAGGGAAGATCAGGACAGCACTGGGGAAGGGTGCAGTTGTCCGACAGCAGAAATTAAGGTCTAAATCCGGCCCAGTGGCTCCCAATGAGGGAGTAGTTGGCATGCATCTAATGGGTAGAGACCAGGGACTCTGCTACCACCTGACAAGGTACAAGACAGTGTCCTATAGCAAATGTCAGCAGCGCAGAGACTGGGACGGCAAAGACTTGGGGAGGGGACCGTGGAGGAGAGTGGAGGTGGCGAAGAGAGCTGGGAACTAGGAAGGCCACAGGGCGCCTGGTTTGCAGGAAGGAGCACTGATTGGCAGGAGTCCGGTACTTACAGTAGGTCCTAATCCCCCGCTGGGCTGCTTCCTGCGAAGGCCCACTGGACTCCAGGAGGGCGAAGAACTTGGGGTGCCTCCTGCCCGGGCAGCGGGGACAAGGGTGGGGCATCTTTGGGGCTCTCTGAGAGGAGAGTGGAAGGGGCCTGGACAAGGACAAGGGCTCTAATGGCCCAGGGTGAAATCAAGGGAAAGCGCCTCAGGGGCACATGGGAGGGGCTCTTTCTTGTCCCTCTGTCTGTCCCCCCTAGGCACAGCTTACCTTGGAGAGGAGCGAATTGTTGGTAAACAATATGGACTCTCCATCGGTCCCACCCAGGCCTGCCCCCCTCCTCTGGCCCTGGCTGGAGGCAAGCTGCTTAGCTTGTCCGTGCCTCAGTTTCCCCATCCGTCAAGCAGGCCGATCACAGAGCACTGAGAGAGATAATGAGGGCTCTGTGAGTCAACAGTTGAAAGAACAAGGGTGACAACGTGGTACTGGTGAAGACGGTTGGCATTTGTAATGATATTCTTAATGTTCGTAAAGATGAGATGGGACAACTGTGTCTCTTGGCTTCTCAAAATAGATGACAGTTTATTTCCCACCTCCTGAGATTAAGCCTCTCACGAAAATGAGGGAAAAGAGAAGAAAACATCTCCTCCGCCTTGCTGTCTTTTTCTCATTACTCTCAGATCCCTGGGGCCGCGAGAGCTGGGCTCTGTCAGGCCTTCTCTGCAGGGGGACAGCACAGGGGGACTGTGGTCAGGGGGTTTTGTGGGCAAAGCTGCCTTGGAGGGAACGTGGAGCGTGTAGTTTGTTTTCCCTAGTGATATAATAACACACTCCAAACCCATGTAGGTCAGACTGCCTAGGTCCAGTCCAACTCCCTATACCACCTTTAGGGACTGTCACCAAAATATACTGCTCCAGAGACATGAAAAAGTGCAGGCCACAGCAAGGGTCTGCAACCAAGGGTGAGAACCACCAGCCTGGCCTTGGCCTTGACAGACTGCAAGGGCCCCAGATGGAGCTGCACACAGCTTCTCCAAAAGCCCGCTGAGTCTGCATTCAGGACGTGAAAAAAGGTGAAGGGAAAGTAAACCACGCTGACATTTATTTTAAAAGGTCGCTGAAGGACAACACGGACAGGCACTGTTTCTATCGTACCATCTTCAATACGCATGGAGGTACTTATTCATTATACAACTGCCTAACTATTGAGGCCAGAATAAAACAAGAACATTCTTCTGAGTTGTTTTTTTTTTTATTTTTTCCCCCCACAAAATCTTTCCTGCTGTGATTGTCCTTCCCGTAAAGAGACAAGACAAACTTGGTTGAGCAAGTTAGACACCGGACCGTTGATTGGGTGTGACAATGTCACTACTAGTTGTAGCTTGATCGGTGACCTAGAGAGTGGACATGGTCTTAGGGTGCAGGCTTAGGGTCAAACAGGCCACTTGAGAGACTGCAAGTGAGTTCTTCTTGCCAGATTCAAATAAGGCTCAGGATACTCCCAGACACCAGGGGCTTCCTTGACCAGTGACGGATCTGGACATGATGGAAAGATGACCCCACACACCTCTTTCATCCCTGTGGCCCTAGAAACGAAGCCTTCAGTTTTGTCTCTTAGGCTGTGGGTGGCGAGGGTGGGCCCGGTGGCAGTGCTGGTTTTTTCTTTGTGATTTACCCTGCTTTGTAGGAGCTGGCGACGACCTTGGGCGCCCACATGGCCTCGTTTTACAGGGAGTTGAGAGCCACTAAATTTATGTCCTTGTTTGAGCTTCCAAAACCAATTAGTGTCAGAGGCAGGCCTTGATCATGCGGCTCCTGGTTCTCACTTCTGGGTTCCCCCTGACGCTGGGTGGGTCCCTTCCCGCAGAGACATCTGCTCCGAAGCATTTGTGCCGGAGGACTGACATGACACTTTTCAGCACCTACTACTGCCTGAAGATGGGAAGCCCGGAGGCTGGGACCCCTCACTCGGTACCAGCTAGTCTTCATTTCCTGCTGTGCTTTAACTCAGACCTTGCGGAAGGTTTTCAAACGCCTGTCTCAGGGCTTTCCTTGACTCCAGCAGCCCCCCAATGGGGGATTTCATCTCCCAGGATGCTCTTGGGGCTAAGGATAAAAATGAATTTTCAGGTTCCTCTTCTCTGGGTCCCTATTTGCAGCTGAAGATTCAGCAGAGCTCTCCCAGCTCACCTTCCTGTGAGCCCTTCTCTGATCCCAGCTCTGCTGCCCACTGGTCTATACCGTCCATCCCAAGAAACACACCACTGTGGTTTTTACAAGCCTCCCAAGTTTGAGGGATTTGGGGATTTTTTCTGCTTTTGAAACTCACCCGTGTGTGGACGCAGCATAAATCTTGCCCTGTGTGAACTAACAGATAAGAAAGAAGAAAAAATATTGGCACATCCAAAAAAGCCTAGGAATGGGAGAAAAGATGCCATTATGTGGCAGAATTGCAGAAGTAGTGTGCCCACTTATTTCTTGAAAGGGCAGGCGGTTGGCATAGGTGCAGACACAGAATATCAGGAGCTGGGGAAGAGCCCATCCAATATTTTGGCTGCCTGCAATTTAAATGAACAACTGGCTCTGAGCACACACCCTGTGCCAGCCACTGTCATCCCTCTTGTTGCCCAACACCCTGTCAGTGCTTGTCATTCACAACCAACAAATCTCTGTGAGCCAGAAACTTAAAACACAACTGGGTTTGTTGGGCTACTATCTGCTGTGTTCCCAAAAAAAAAGCAACAGTAATTGAACGTGCCAGGATTCTTGCTTTGGAAGGATCCTGCATCCAGCCCAGGGTCCACTATCTTCTCTGTCTAGAATTACTCATGGGTGTGTTAATCTGTAGTTCCTCCAAGTTTGTGTTTTCCTCTTTGTTTCGATTAACATTTTTAATGACCAAAGGCCACCAAGAATCAATGATCATATCACAGTGCCTTCCACTTAGATGGATGTAACAGGATTCCTCTAGAGCATCCACACTGTATGTATTTTCTTTTGAATTTCCCTTCTTAACTTTTATCTAAAATTTTATTATGATGAAAGAAATGATTTCAGATAGGAGAAATATATGGATTCTAAAACAATATTCAAGTTATTAGTTGCAGATACACAGTAAATGTACTAAGATAAATGAGAGCTGAGCCAGAGCCGTGGGTCCAGGCTTCTGAGCCCGGGATCGAGGTTGGCCTCCTGCACCGTCCACCCGAGGGCAGGTGTTGGACTACGTCTTTCTCTCTCTCAGCTTTCCACTGCTCTGTCTCATTACACTGAGGAGGGAATGTGAGACTTGCCACATTGTTCGACGGCTTCACTGTTATTTGTTGCTGTTTATGTATGGAAATGACACAAGTTTATCCTGCCATCCAGAATTTTCAACAAACACAAATAACTCTCACCCAAAAGTCTTTTTTTCTGTTGGTTGTTCCCTCGGGAGCAAAGCATAGCCCTTTCTAAGTGGGACATATTTCGCACTTCATTAAACGCCTTGATCTTTTCCTCACGTTAGCCTTTAATGCAATAACATAATCTTAGATCATCTGGATTAATGATTACAATAAAATCGTGGGTATAAATCTTCAGAGGGCTGTGAAAACGACCAGCTGCAGACACTGAAGTTTGATTTCTGAAACTTCAGCAAGATTTATCTCCATTGACATATATCCTACTTTTTTTGGTCTAAAGTAAACCAAACTTAAATCTGTCATGCGCTTCTTTCCTTGAGATTTATCAGGCTTCCAGTCAGGGGGTTAAATAGGTCTTTGGAAGCTAATTTGCTTCGTGGCCTAATGTTTAACCCAGTCCTTCTGGTGCCTCTGAAGTTCAGCCTTGATGTTTCGTGGAGATCCCGAGCACTATTCATGCATGGGGTAGCCTCCTCCAAGGTTCCCTGCAGTTCAAGACGGGTACCCTGAATTTAGGACAGGCTGGCTTAGACTATGCCACATCCTAGACGCTGCCAAGTTCAGCTCCCTGATACATGCTGAGCCAGGCAGGAAAACGGCCTTGCACCAGCTGGAGTGAGGGACTCACACCTTCCATGAATCCACAGCGGACAGGCCACTGTCCTGAATAGAAGCCACTTCCAAATGCATGTGGGCTGAGGCTCTTCCATGTATTCCTGATACTTTGGGTCAGTTATCGAGTAAGATTCATGAATAAGGAGAGAGAAAACAGACTTGGAAAAGTTGGAGCTTTTTTATTTTTTATTTATTTAATTCTTTTTTTTTTTTTTTTTGGTTCGGCTGAATAAGGCAGTAAATAGCCCTTGGTTCTATCAGGAATTCCAATCAGATTGTTCTGGAACATTCTGTGATTCCCAGGTACAAGACACAAAATATAATACTTTTCTATCCACTTCTTTAAAGTAAGTTTTCCAGATGTGAAAGAACCCAGAAACAACCTCTGCTTTTTAGGTATCAATGTTTTCATTCTCATGGAACCAAAGGCTTGGGGATCATGTGATAAAGTCCATTTGATTGTCTGATGTTTTCACCTTTTATCTCCCTGAATTGAGTCTCAGCATGACTCCTTGGAGAAAGATGGTTGGGGAGGAGATGGAGGGCCACCCTCTGTGTCTTACTAACAGAATACCACAGACTGGTTGGCTTAAACAATGGACACTTATTTCTACAGTTCTGGATGCAGGCGAGTCCAAAATTGAGATGCCGGAGGGTCCAAGGTTGGGTGATAACCCTCTTGCTACATCCTAACAGGGTGGAAAGAGCACAAGAGGGCAGGCTGGGATCCCTTTGATAAGGTACTAATCCTATTCCTGAGGGTTCTACTCTCATGACAGACTTGACCCAAAGTCCCTCTTCCGAATACCATCACCTTGGGGGTTAGGGTATCAATATAGAAATTTTGTGGGAACACAAACAGTCTATTGCATTGTATAAACGCTAAGGTCCTCGGAACCTGATCTCATGGTTAAGCTCATGAGCCATTCATGAGCTTAAGCTTCTCCCACTCAAGACGGGGGAGTTGAGAGTAGTTCTGGCCAAGATCAGAAGCCAGTGTCCAAGAAAGAGTAGGATGGGTCAGTAAGCCCGGGTACCAAGAGGTGCTGGCCTTTCTCCCACAGTCGGTAGATGAGCCAATCATAGATCACCCACATGTTCCTAGGCAGCAACTTCACAAGTCCAGATACAGTGACTTACAGTAGGCTAATCTGCCAACCACCTGTCACACAGGAAATGCTTATCCAAAGATACGCTATCAAGACAATGGCCCAAAGTTTGTTAAGTATAGAAGGAAATGACAAAATAAACCCCAGTTAAAGGCTAAACAGATAATCTCCTTTTAGGGAGATTTAGCTCCTGCAATTTCCCATCTGCTTGGCTTGGGGCTGGAAATGGGAATGTTCTTGAATGTCTGGCCATGTCTCTATTGACCCAGAAAGCTGCTGGTACTCATTAAATATTTTGAAACCTCTAAGTGAGTTTTCAGTATTCATAATGACTTTATTAAACGCAGCAAGACAAGATAAGGAAGGTGAACAGAGAACATGAGGAATGAAGGAAATGTGAATGGACTAGCCCAGACACTTCACGCTGGCGCTAGCAAAACTCCAGCTCCCCTGTTTCCCCCTCCTCTTCTGTGTTCCACCTACTTTGTCCGCACTGCAACACAGCGGAGCGAGTCGGGCTATAGACTGCCTGGAAATCCAGACCAAGAAACAGAGGAGACACCATCTTTCTCATCTCCTTGGGATCTGGTTCTGTCTGCTCCATGCATTCTTCCTCCCCAGGGAAAGCTCTATTTCCTACCCACAGGAATGCAGACTTGCCTTTGCAAGCATTGATAAGCAAACCACGGGTCCACACCATGACCTGAAAATCCATGCAATTACTTCATACCATGGAGACAAGGGCGTCCCAGAGATATCTTCATTCCCTTGTTTCTTTCACTGCTCTTTAACTTTCCTTCCCAAAGTGCTATTATCACCTTCCGGAACTCCTTTCATTTGTGTTATACCTTCCAAGTCTCTTATTTTTTCTTCCTTGTGATTTCTATCTCTGAGACTCTATTATCAGTTTTCAAAGCACTAATTCACTTTTTTTTTTTTAGTTCATCTATGTTTTTAATATCAAAATATATTTCTTAGCTCCCCAAATCACTTTTGAGCTATCTTCATCCCTGGAGATTCATATCACTTTTTAGTATTTCCTCTTCTTTTTCTCTTACAATTGGAACCACCAGGGTCAGTAGCAAACCTTGGGCTGCCTCCCCATATGACATCATCCCCTTCATCATCTGTGGTTTTCTTGGTCAACTTGTCGTTGAGGGTTTCTGCATTCAGATCTGGATGTTTGGAGTCTCCTGAGTAGGGACTAGCTGGAAGCTGAAGGAGGGCAGATCAGAATCTGGATTGACGTCTGGGACAGATGAAGTTGGCCTTCCAGGCTTCTCTGGAGCACATGCCGGCATCCCTGGCCAGCATGTGGGCGGCTCCTCTTCAGGGAGATGTGAATCAGTGGAGTTTCCTCCAGGACCAGAGGAGAGGCCAGCTTTTGCCATATTAAGGGTCCTCTGACTCTCACTAAGACCTGGTCAAAGTTCGTTCTTCCCTAAAGCAGACATAAAGAGCCAAGAAGAGCAGGTGTGGTGCTTCTGACCTTGGCAGAGGTGAACCTGCTACAGTCACGCCTTCCAGGTTCACAGCTAACCTATTTTGAGTAATTCCCAGAGTCAGTTAAGGGACCTAGGAACTGGAGGCACACACTGGGATAGATAACTGAAAGTCTTTCCCTTTCAAGATGACTCATGCTAACCAGCAAGAAGCCAGGGAGACCTTTCCTGAGAAAAGATGGATTCGTGTATCCTCAGACTGTGGGTTGATAGCATCTGATCAAAATGTGCTCGATGGATCATGGCCCAGGGTCAGAACAGTGTCTCATCCACCCAGGGGAT
Organism: Callospermophilus lateralis; assembly: GCF_048772815.1. Lineage (NCBI taxonomy): Eukaryota > Metazoa > Chordata > Mammalia > Rodentia > Sciuridae > Callospermophilus > Callospermophilus lateralis. The sequence continues at coordinate 9,137,649 of NC_135314.1, read as the reverse complement.
GGGTTCCATCGTCATCTCTCTCTCCAGCTGTTATAGTATGTGATGTCCCCCCAAAGCTCATGTGTGAGACAACACAAGAACATACAGAGGTTAGTTGGTTAAATTATGAGAGCTATGACCTAATAGTGATTTGAATTGGATTAACTGGGGAGGAACTGTAGTCAAGTAGGGAGGTGGCTGGGGGACATAGGTCACTGGGGATGTGTCTTTGGGATCTATATTTTGTCCCTGTTGGAGCAAAGCTCTCTCTCTGCTTCCTTGTTGCCATGTCAGAAACTGCTTTCCTCCACCACTCCCTTCCACCATGATGTTCTGCCTCACCTTGGGCCCCTACCTATGGAGAGGGCTGACCATGAACTGAACCTCTGAAACAGTGAGCCAAAATAAACTTTCCCTTCTCTAAATTGTTCTTGTCAGATATTTTGGTCACAGTGATGAAAAACTAACTAAACTACTATCCATCCCTTTCTCTATCTGTCTGTCCATCCATCCATCCATCCATCCATTTATCTATCCATCCATCCACCCATTCTTCAGTCCATCTGTCTACTATCTTTCCATCTATCCATCCATCTTCCCATTCAGCCCATTCCCACCCATCTTCCCACAAATCCATCTACCCATGTATTTCTCCATAATTATTCATGACATCAGAGCATTTAATATGTAGTTTTTTAGAAATATGGAGCAGATAGGGAGCTCATTTCCAGGATCACATGTCATACATAGCTGACACAATTCTCCTGATGGCAGAAGATACAAAGCCCATAATCCCTTATATTGCAACATCCCTTACCCCTTTTAAAACCAAGTTTCAAGTTTTGAGCAATATAACTCTAGGGTATTATTAAGCAAAAACATTGACATGTCACAAAAAATAATAACATTGAGATAATAACAGCACATTACAAAATTAGGGAGTTCTATGACTTTTCAAAGCACTTTCATATTTGTCATTTAACTTGGTTTTCACAGGCACCCACCCATCAGTGAAGTAGAACTGATGTCTCTATTATTTTCATAATCTTCTTTAGAGCTTATTTTTCAGATTTTAAAAGTGACTTTAATTAGAAAAAAAATGAATATTAGGATTCTGGGGTATAAATAACATTTAGTAGAATGCATTAGCCTGAATTTCCTTATTAAAACATGTACTTTATTTTTAAAATGACTTTCTCATCACCCATTATTGTTCATTTTCTCCAAGTCATGAGACTTTCTCCAAGTCACTTTATCTAATAGGGCAACCCTATCACGAATTCATAACAGTCACTCAACTGAAATTTAGCTGGCAAAGTAGCTGATGTGGGAAGAGTAAGTGGAAAAATTATAGGAAATAAAGATTTGTTTGTTTGTTTTTAATTAAGAAGAAAGCATGCCAGGAGAGGTGGTGCATGCCTGTCATCCTAGCAGCTCAGGAGGCTGAGGTAGGAGGATCACAAGTTCAAAGCCAGCTCAGCAACAGCGAGGCACTAAGCAATTCAGTGAGACCCTGTCTCTCACTAAAATACAAAATAGGGCTGAGGAGGTGGCTCAGTGGTTGAGTGACAGATCTTCAGTCTTCCTTCTTTAAAGACGAGGCATAAGGAACAGATGAGGTCACATTCGCTGGCAGACAGGACTTGTAGTTAGTGATCAGAGTCTGTGGATTGCCAAGGACACGGGAAAGCACAGCTACCCTAGATGGAAAGGAGTTAGGCCTTCCTGCCTCACACAGACAGTACCTTCCAAAGCCCCGTCCTGTCCCACCCTCCCCTCTCCAGGAAACACAGGCATCCTCTCCAACGTCTGGATCCCTCCTTACTAGCTTTGATCTCTTTCAAAGGTCACTGCTGCTGGGTGCAATGGTGCCCGCCTGTAATCCCAGCAGCTTGGGAGGCTGAGGCAGGAGGATCGTGGGTTCAAAGCCAGCCTCAGGAACTGGGAGAGGTCCCAAGCAACTTAGTGAGACCCTGTCTCAAAATAAAAAAAACAAAATTGGCTGAGCATGTGGCTCAGTGGTTAAGCACCTCTGAGTTCAAACCCCAGTCCCCCCACCAATTAAAGTCATTGCCATTCTAACTTTGAATTGACATGAATATATTTAGTATGCTAATTGCTTGGCATTGGCTTTAAATATCACATTAGGCTCTAGGCTTCCTGGGTCAGAGGCCTTCCTTCTGTCCACCTTCTGTACCTGGCCTGCCTCCCTCCTGATGCCGTCCTCAGTCCCACTCTGATAAAGCTGAGCACCTGAGACACAGTCCTGGCTGTGAGAATGTTGACGTCAGGTTAAGTCCTTACTGAAGTTGGCTGAAGGGGCAGAAAGGGGGAGTTTGGATATGCTCTGAGTGTGGCCCCCAGGGGTTCATGTGCTGGACACTCGGTCCTCAGCATAGGGATGCTGGGAAGTGAAGGGCCCTTTAAGAGGGAAGTCATTAGGTCACTGGGGGTATCAACCTCAGAAGGGATTAGTGCTGGTCTTGCAGAGTGAGTAAGTCTTCTGAGTGTGTTGCCCGGGGAGGCCACCCCTCACCTTGGCCCTTCTGCATGTGGTCATTTTCCTGTCTGCTTCTCTGCTATGCTGTAATGCAGCCCGGGGCCTCAGGAGAGGCTGAACAGACAGAACTCTCCAATCTTGGACTTTCAGCCTCCAAAACTGTGAGCTACATAAACCTCTTTTCTTGAGCTGGGCACGGTGGCTCACGCCTGTAATCCCAGCGGCTCGGGAGGCTGAGACAGGAGGATCGAGAGTTCAAAGCCAGCCTCAGCAACAGCGAGGCACCAAGCAACTCAGTGAGACCCTGTCTCTAAATAAAATACAAAATAGGGCTGGGGATGGGGCTCAGTGGTCGAGTGCCTTTGAGTGCCACGCTTAGTACCAAATACATATTTAAATAAACCTCTTTTCTTTATAAGTACCCAGCCTCAGGATTTTTGTTACATTAACAGATGACAGACTAAGACAATGTTTCCAGGGGAAGGTGGAGTTAAACATGGTTAGACCCCCTTCTGGAAATGGAGCTCTTCTCAAAGTGCTCTCTTCTCTGGGTCTCCCCTGACCACTGAGGACCTCCTGTTGTTTTCAAGATTTTTCCTTTGGGAATGACTCAGAGTCCTTTCTAACTCAAACAATTCATCCTCCTTTAATGTTTTCCAACTTTCCTTCATATCATAATCCCTGAATACCCTACAAGGGCTCAGAGTCCAGCAGGTCAAACTTCTAAGTGTGTGTGTGTGTGTGTGTGTGTGTGTGTGTGTGTAAATTAGCTTTGAGGTCAGGAATCTGTGAATATTTATGCTTTCATCAAAATCATATACATCTTAAAAACACTATGTGCTTAGCGAGTTCTTACTACGTTGGGTCATTTCTCTGTCACCTGGTGGGCAGCACTGATGAGCCTCAGCCCAGGGAAGGAGACTTCTGCCCCTCCCCATCAGGGCTCAGAGTGAAAACGAGCTGTTCCCTTAGTGACTGAGGCCAGAACCCTGAAGAGAGACCCTGGAGAAGAGCTCGTGTGCTGGGATGTGCTCGGGTGTGTATCTGGCCCGGGCAAGGTGAGCAGGCCTTGGTCCTTGTTAATGTGGGTCAGTGTGGTAAGAATGATGGCCAGAGGGTTGGGCATTGGATGCCTGTGTTGTTGGACTAGTCCTGGGGCCTTGGGCAAGTTCCTTAGCTAGCTCTTATTCTACAGTCCTTTGCAGAGTTCTTGGGAGGATTAAATATGCTAACATACATCAGATACTAAGCACAGAGCCTGGAGTATAGTAAACACTCAATAAACCTCTGCTGTTACTGTTATTAGGGCTGACCCCAACTAAGGCCGAGAGGGGGCCGCGGCCTCAATAAATCCTCATGAGAGGGGAACGCAAGGATCAGAGGGTGAACTGGCTTGAGTTTTTGGAACTGTCTTTATATATTTGAAATTTATACTGAAATCAATGTGCAGAGGTCCCTTGATAAAACAGGGGAGGGGGAAGTGGAAGCAGATGGTGGTCTGAGTCTTGAAGAATGACTTCAATTATAGAAACAGGCTGTTGAAGAAATCTGCCTTTTCAGCCCCGTCACTCACGAACCTTTTCCAAATGTTGACATTATGCATGACATTAATATACTATAAAGGACCCGTATAAAACTGGAAAAGCACAAACATATTCTGCAAAGCCGAGTTCTGCTAATGTCCCTTATGGATTAGAATAAAAAATTCACAGTGAGCTCTGAGTGTGAGGGTGTGCGGTGGCTTATGTCAGGAGACTACAATAATTAGTCATCATCTAAGGATGTGGCCACATCCGGATCTCTCTAAATTAAAGGAAGCATTTTCACATTGAGAACCTTATTAAACTTTTATTCTGTATTACTGCTGTATCAGGGACGTTTTGTCTTTTGGTTCCTTTATTGGTTTAGCCGGGGAAACTCCCAATTAAATAAAGACCCGTTTCTTACCTTCCGAGCTTGGGTGAGTTATTCAGGTAGAGAACAAACTTTGAAGTTAAGGGAAAACTGTGCTATCAAGCTAAAAATACAAAACCCAATGCCTCTAATGCATTATGGAATACATAGCAGAATCTGGCCGAAGGTGGTGCTAATTTTCTGCTCTTGTCAATGAAAAACAGACACCAGGATGACTTGCTCTGTATTCCTGGGAATCCTTGGGACTCTGAGTCGTCACATGGCAATATCAGAAAGCTGGGGAGCCTGGTGGATGTGGGGAGCTGGGTGCTGGGGTAAAGACTGGTTCCTTTATTTTCTTTGGCATGGCTTATGGAAAAGTCAGAGAAAATGAATTTCAAATGATGGGTCAAAACTCAAGATCTGAAACACATTTATTCCACCCTGTAGGTCTCCTGCATCCATGGAAATAATTTCGATAACTGTAACTCCACTTCCAGTTGCAGGTATGTGGCCCATAGAGTTCCATTAAAATATATATTTTTATTTCAGTCTTTTACCAGGCAATGAATCTTTTAAATCCTGTAAAGTTATGGAAAAAAGTTCAAATTGACTGTAAATGATTACCCTGATTTCCTGTTTTCTTTCCATTTCTTCTCTGATTGCCCCTTTTGCCTGCAGCAAATTTGCATCAAAAATGTGTGGAAGCCAGAAGACCCACTTCCACCGCAGCAGGCCACTTTGCCCCTCCCTCTAATTTCTCTACGTAGTAAAAATATTTTAAATGTTCAACACATGTTCTCCTGTTCCATGCAAACGTGGAAATACCATGTACTGTTTGATGGTAAAATGCAAGAAATTAGACAGATGTGCGCACAGTCTCATGGGAAGAAGAGAAACAGCTACTTTTCTAGAGGCACGGAACCTTCAGGAAAGGGAGCAGTGTCCAAGCTAGAACCAGGAGAAAGAGCATAAACGTCATCCGAGGAGCATTTCCTGTTGTTCCTTCTAGCTAATTTGGTTATGAGGATGGCCATAGGCACTGTATTTTGCCATAAAGACAGAATCCCAAGAGGAGAAGAGCCCCATCTTACATGGGCCCAGAGGACCGTCTCCCCCTGGAGTTTCCAGCACAGGGATAACTACAGAGGCACAGGCTCTGACCTTCCACTCGGAGGATGTGCTGCTGCTGCTGCATGTCTGCCATCTCCCCACCCTGCCTGAGACCCAGACCCCCATCCCACTGCCCCACACCCACCCCCGTTGACCAGGGTAAGACCCAGGCATCCCTTGCCCCTGTTCCTGGACATGGAAGGCCCTGTAAGCATGCAGAGAGGATGTTGGAGGACCCAGCTGCACAGTTTTCTACCTGTGAGGAGGCTCAGAGCAGGGAGAGCTGGAAGCCCAGGATGGCGCCCCTGGGAAGCTGGGTGGTGTCTCTTTCCACTCCGAGGGTCTACCTGGTGCTAGGTAGTGGAGGTCCCGCAGGTGGGGTTAGATGGAAGAGTGGAGGTGAGCGGTGAGTTCCCACTCACCCCAGGAAACCTCTGCCCTTTGCCCCAGGCTTCTGGGAAGTGATGTCTCTGCCTCTGGAATGTCAGGCCTGGTGGGAGTGGCTTGGTTTGCCTGGGGCCTTGGATCAGCCAGATGGAAGAAAGTGATTTGGGGTGGGGCTCTGAGCCACTTGGACAGGCCGAGGGGTGGGGGTGGGGGGCTGGGGTCACATGAAGTCAGCTTGAATTCCAGCTAGAAACTGAGGTCAGCTGCCTGAGCGGCCAGTCGTGCCCACGCAGTGATAAAACCCAGAAAAGGCCCCTTACGTTGAGGCTCAGGTGGTCACACACTGTTGCCAGGAGACCAAGTTGTCGAACTCCATGAGAGAGGACCATGGGAACTGAGTTTGGAACCTTCCTGGGTTGGGTCCTCTGGGCTTCTTCCCTTGGCAGAGCTCACCTGTATAAGCTGTAGTCGTGGATATGATACTTTCCAGTGAGTTCTGGGGTCCTAGGGAATTACCAATACTGACGGTCTTGAACCCCTTGAGTTTGTAATTGGTGCCAGAAACGAGGTGGTCTTCAGGGCATTTTCCCTCGATTTTGCAGTGGGGTGTGGGGTGTGTCATATCTGAGTCTTTCTCCCAAGGTAAGGTCTACCTCACTGTCACAAAATCCTAGGATTCTCACAAGGACTTTTCCTTTCTCAGCTCTTTCTTTCTAACAGAACCTCTCATTCTTATTTCTCGGTTCTACGTCACCCACCCCCATGATTTTTATTTGGTTAACTTATGTTCAAATTAGCAATCACTCCTTACCTGCAGCTGATGAAGTCTGGTTTGGTTTGGTTTTCCTCTTGCATGCTAGGCAAGCCCTGTGCCACTAAGATACATCCCTAGTTTTTGTTTTTTTTTTTAAGGTCAAGTGTTTTGAAAAGGTCCTTTTAAGTCTTCTATACCAGACCATCAATAAATGTGAGTTCCTGTCTCTATTCGTTTGCTGAAGTTGCCTTAACAAAGTTGCACAGACTGGGTGGCTTAAAATAACAAGAATCTATTCTCTTACAGTTTTGGAAGCCAGCAGTCCCCAAATCAAGGTGTTGGCAGGGCCACATTCCTTTTGAAATCTGCAGGGAAGTCGGCCCTTTGGTGTCTCCCTCCTAGCTGCGGGTGGCTGCCAGCCGTCTTTGGCAGCCCTGTGCTTGTTGGTGCAAGACTCTGGCTCTGCCTTTCCCATGCCTCTTCCTCTGCCTGTTTGTTGGCAGTTTTTCCTCATAAGGACCACAAAGGTCATATTGGATTAGGGACCCACTCTACCCCAATATGACCTTATCTCAACTAATTATACCGGCAACAACCCTATTTCCAAGCAAGGACACATTCTGAAGCCTTTGACCATTTATTTTTTGGAGAGACACTATTCAACCCATCACACCAAGCTTTTCCCCTGGTTGAAGACAAAGCAAAGCAGGCGGATCCTGAGTCTCTGTTCCTTCACCTGTGGGCGGGGGGGGGGGGGGGGGGGTGGTGGCGGGGGGGATCCTATCACAACCTCCCAGCCTGGGAAGGAAGGGATCAGAATCATGCAGAACGCATGGACTGCACACCGAGAAGTGACAGCGCCCAAGTTGTCTCTGCGAGGACCCATCCTAACTAGATGTCTTCTAGTGCATTTCAGTTTATTCAAATCCAAGGCCTAAAATGTCTCCTCCCTCACCTGTGCCTTCTCCTCCTGGCTGCCTGTTGCTCGGAGCCAAGAGCAGCACAAACCAGGGGACATTGTCTCCTGCGGAGCCCCATTCATCAACTCCTGCCAGACAGTCATCTTCTCCACCTTGCCTTACCCTGTGTCTTGACTCCCAGCTTATCTGAGAGCCTTTTGTTCAGCCTCGCAATTATTCAGTGACTCAGGAGCCCACAAGCATTACCCGTGGAGACAGACAAGACCAGCAAGCTGCGGGGACCACCTGTTCCAACTCATTTCCTGTGTGGGCGGCAACTTCACAGGGCCGAAAACATGACTTATGGTAAAAATGTCTCCAACCCTGGCGCTCACAATTGTTGAAACTAGATGGAATCTTGTTTGATTAGGTTCTGGCCAGACGCATTTCATTATCACTCTTTGCATATATATTAAAAACTCTTATCCCTTCATAAGCAAATGTTGGGGGGGGGGTGAGAGAGCATGCCCTTGCCCCTTTGCTCTCCTACAGCAAACACCGGATGTCTTACCAGCTGGGTCAGGTCCATGTGCAACGGATGCAGTTGGAGGCTTTCAGGGCCCTGGGCAGCCCATGCCATGGCTCCCCTGGGCGCCACGTGCAAGTGGGGAATCCAAGAATATTCACAGCAAGTAAGTCACACATGGTGCCAAAGTGGGGTTTTGAAAACAGTCTAAATTAATCAAAATATTCTGTTCCGAGTCTGCCTAAATTGGCCAGTGGAGTGGAAAACAAAACAGCCAAACAGTTATTTATGTCATGTAGACAAAACTCGGGGCTGGTTGACTGATTATTTCCACTCCAGAGTGAGTCGTGGTTGACATTTTCACTGCGAATATGACAGCCCCATTTTTCCACCAATGTGACTGCCCTTCAGGAGGGACAGTTGTTTTTAGCTTCCTTGCCCCCTCCCCGCCCCCACCTTGTGTCTTCCTGGGCTGGCTGTGGATTGTCAAGTTCTTGGGTCAGGACTACACGTTAAAAGAAGTTTCTTCCTTTTATTTTTCTGATTATGGAAACAAAACATGCCCCAAACATGCTCACTATAGAAAACTTCAAAATGTAGGAAAGTTTGAAGAAACAAACAAACAAAAATTCACCGCAGGACTATCACATAGGAAAAACTCCTTGCTGTTGGTACTTGGATGGTTTTAATGCATATATAATATTAGACTATAATATGTTGTAAATACTGTATCAACATTTGATATAAAAATTATGGGTCAGTGCAGGATTCACTTTTAACATAAACATAAGTTTGTAATGTTGTGGTTTTATTTATTTTCCAAATTTGCATTGTTTTGCTCTTTAGCTAAGAGGGCGGTGTTAGCTAAGGATGCAAATTCACTAATTATAGGAAATAAAATCCTAACAGATTACACAACACCGTAGGATGCAGACCTGATAGAGAGGTGAGATTCTTATCCCAAATGCAACCATTCAAGCTTTGAAAAGAAAATGAATCCTTTTAAAGCAGGGGACCCTAAGTTCACATTGTCCCATTAAACTCCTACATGTTCACCCTAGACAGCTCCTTGGACATGACAGGCTGGGGACCTGCTCCCAGTTGGGCAGTTCATATGTGTCTGACTGGGAGCTCAGGTTTTCCAACTCTGGACATGAACTATTTACAACATAAATGTGCCCCAAATCCTGCTTATACTAAAATAGTATTTGTTGTTTATCTAAAATCCAAAGTTAGGTCTAGTATTTTACCTGGGAGCCCTACAGAGGGGGTTGGTGGTTTTGCAACTAGCTTTTGCCCCTGGCTGGACTGTGTCTCATGACCTGTTAAATACTTCAACTCTCATCTACCTGCAAGAGCCAGGCCACTTTGTCTTTCGAGAAACCTATTTATTTATTACCAAGAGAACTGACCTAGAAAGAGACCTGTTTGCATCACTGAAGGCAGTGTGATGTTGTGAGAGAAACACAGATTTTAGAACCTAACTTGGGAATTTGCACGAGTTTACTTAACCTCTGGAGCTAATCATACCCGTTCCCATGATAATGAAGGAGATGACACATGTTATCCCACAGCAGGCCCTCCGCTCAAACCAGGAGTCCCTTATCTGCACTTAGACCCACTTCTACCTCCCAGCCAGATCCTCCAACGCGCTGAGTATCAAACCCGCCAGGGCATGGTGTTTTGTGAGGAAGAGTTGGGGATGGTAAAGGGCATATGAGATTCCTTGAGCAAAAGGCTCAGACCTCAAGTCCAAATGATGCCTTTTGCTTTTTAAGGTGGCCCTGTTGGCCCCGCACAGGGATTAGCCTTGTAATCTGACTGAGACCATTCACAGGCTCATTTGTCACTCATGGGCAAAGAGTAACTGGGACAGACACCACAGGAGGCTCCACAGATCTGAAACCTGCTCCCTTCTGTCCTCTTGCTGCATGTGGCCTATCAGGGGAGAGGGGCATGAAGCCCGTGGGGAGCAGATGAGGGGTCAGGCTCAGCTGAGGTTGGTGCTGCAAAGATGAGGCCTGGGTGGCCTGGGAGTGAGGCAGGGGCGTGACTCAGAATGGAGCCCTGCCACCCTCAGCTGCAGGGAGCCCTTGCTCTGTGGTCCCAGCCAGGACACCCCCCAAAGGAAGGGAAAGAGAGGCCCTTCCCTTCCTTTGAGGAGCTCAGAGACAGTTCAGAGACAGACAAGGTGGGGAGACACAGGCGCAGAGCTGGAGAAGGGGTTGGACCTGGGACCAGATGCCTGGATCTTGTCTCTGGCTTTGCCATTCGAAGGCTGGGTGACTTTGGGTAGCTCTCTCCCCCCCACACCACTATCCCCTCTCTCCTTCTCCCTGTATCTCCTTCTCCCTTTCCCTCCCTCCCTCTCTCTCCTACCATGCCCCTCCCCTTGCCCCAGAATCTGGAATGGATGGTCCCCAATGTCCCATTCCGTGTTTATGATCTATGTTGGTGTCAAGGAAACTGGAAAGGGTCAGAGTGCTAATTTCTGGGGCATAATTCAAGTCTTCACAGATAACTTCAACACGAGAGTAGCATTTCTGCAGAACATCCAGGATGTCTAAGAACAACTGAATGTCAAGGTTGGAGGGATCCTTGGATAGCTTGGGGAGTTCCCCAAAGCCTAAAAATCAGAGATGTTAAAATGTTTCCCAATGACACAGATTCTTGGGACCCAACCCAGACTGACTTCTAGTTCCCAGGGCAGAGGGCCGAGAAGCAGTTAAGTCATCAGGCAAGTTTGGACAACACAACACAACACCCAGATCAATGGTGCCAGGCTTGGCTGTGCCCTGGAATCCCCAGTGTGCTTTGGAAAGTGGGGTTGCGTGGGCGCCACCCTAGAGATTTTGATTTATACGGTATGGGGTGTGTTGTGGAATTTTCATATTTTCCTAGGTGATATTAAGAGCCTGCCAACATTAATCTAGATGGAGAGAGAAGGTTCAAAGAGGCTAATCTCACAGCAGTGGAAACAGTGTTCTAGGCCACCACTGACTGGGAGCAGCGTGGGGCTGGACCCCAGGCCTCTGTCCACTGCACTATGTGACTCCCATAACACTCAAGTGTAAGAGTTTTCTTTTTAATATGCAGAAGAATATTTACATTAGCTCAATAAAAAGATATTGTTGAAAATTTTAAATTTAAGATTAAATAAAGCATTTGACTATAGAGAAAGAACATTGTTTTCTTCTCTATGGCCCCATCACTACCACCATCAGCAGGAAGACAATTAAAAGACAGACGTGAACTTGGAAAAACACTTGAAGCAGAGCTGATAGAGGAACATATGTAGAATCCCTAGAAACCTATAACAGACAAATGGTCCAAAACAGGATGATCCAAATTTATGAATATAAAATTGACAAAGAAGAAATTCAAATTATCAGAGAAAACATAAACATATTTGACTTCCTTAATAATTAAGAAAAAGAAATTCAAATACTAGTGAAGTATTGACATCCATTCCTTGAACTCTGAAGGATTAAAAGATGGACCGTATTCATTATTGAGGAGGAAGTGATTTCTGGTGAGAAGGCAAATTAGCAGAATCTTTTGAGAGTGCAATTTGACAAATATATCAAAGGCCTTAAAATATGGGCATGCTCTTCAACCTGGTAGTTCTATTTTTAAAAAATTTTTATAAAAGAAAATAACCATTGAGAAGCATATGCAAAGATAGTATCATAGAACCATTAATTATATAAAAATTTGAAAATAGTCTAAACACCTATCAATAGAGGATTGGTGAGATAAAATTGGATAAATCTACACAGGAACAATGTGCAACCATTTAAAATTATATTCATTGCAGAATTATATTTGTACTATAAAAACATGTTCATTGGTTTACAAGTCTGTTTTGGTGCTAATATCATGCTGTTTTTGTTATTGTTGTTTGTTACTACAGGCAGAATGGCAGTTATTAAGAGTACAAACAACAATAAGTGTTGGCGAGGATGTGGGGGAAAGACACACTCATACATTGCTGGTGGGACTGCAACTTGGTGCAACCAATATGGAAAGCAGTATGGAGATTCCTTGGAAAACTCGGAATGGAACCACCATTTGACTCAGCTATCCCACTCCTCAGTCTATACTCAAAGGACTTAAAAACAACATACTACAGGGACACAGCCGCACCAATGTTTATGGAAGCACAATTCACAATAGCTTAACTGTGGAACCAATCTAGATGCCCTTCAGTAGATGAATGGATAAAGAAAATGTGGTACATATATACAATGGAATACTATTCAGCATTAAAAGAGAATCAAACCATGGATGGAGTTGGAGAATATCATGCTAAGTGAAGTTAGCCAATCCCACAAAACCAAATGCCATATGTTTTCTCTGATAGGAGGATGCTGATTCACAATGGGGTTGGTGGAAGGGGAGCATGGGAGGATTAGACAAATTCTAGATAGAGCAAAGGGGAGGGAAGGGAAGAGAGGGGACATGGGGGCAGGAAAGAGGGTGGAGAGAGATGGACATCATTACCCTAAGTACATGTATGAAGACACTAATGTTATAACTCTACTTTGTGTACAAAGATATGAAAATTGTGCTCTATATGTAAAATATGAATTATAATGCATTCTGCAGTCATATATAAAAAATTAGCTTTTAAAAAAGATTTAAAATTTTTTCATAAATATAAAGTGATCAGAAAAAGTTACCAAACTATAAATCATAGAAGTCCATTTTTTACTGTGTGTGAGTGGCTGTACACACACTGACAAGCCAGACCCAGGGTTGGGATGTGGTGCTGGTTTTGCTTAGGATAAACAACAATCTGGTTTTCTGGGGACTGTGAAGCATCTGGGATGTGGGACTTTCCATTTCAGCCTGGGACATTTCCTGGGAAGACTGCCATGATTGACATGAAATTCTTGCTTCTCACCAGCTACATGACTTTGAACATCATTGTTCATCTGCTTGTGGTATATAGCCTATTCTTAAAATAATGGATTTGAGTCCTTTGGGTATAAATCAAGGAAAGGGACAGCTGGGTCAAATGGTGGTTCCATTCTCAATTTTCTAAGAAATATCCTGCTCTCCGAATTAGCTGCACCAATTTGCAGTCCCACCAGCAGTGTATGAGTGTGCCTTTCCCCCCACATCCTCGCCAACACTTATTGTTGTTTGTCTTCAGAATAGCTGCCACTCTGACTGGGAAAGAGAGGGGACATGGGGTTAGAAATGATGGTGGAATGTGATGGTCATTAATATCCAAAGTACATGTATGAAGTCACAAATTGGTGTGAATATACTTTGTATACAACCAGAGATATGAAAAATTGTGCTCTATATGTGTAATAAGAATTGTAATGCATTCTGCCATCTTACATAAATAAAAAAATAATAATGGATTTGAAATAGCTGTGGCTGGACGATCTGTATTCTCTCTTATATTATTAATATTCCTGTTAGGGTAGTGGGATTATAAACATATTGAAATTTCTTTTTTGATATTTTTCAGACTGAATATTCATAACTTTAATAATATACAATAAAAAATAACTTCTATTAAAAATAATACCACGTGTCAAGCAGGGGCATTTATTGGCAAGTGATTGTAAAGAAGTGCTTCCATGGAATGTTGAGCACAGAAGATTTGGAGCACAAGTGGAAACCTAGAGATTCTTGCCTGAGCAGAGTCCTACATATAGTCTCTCCCTCTAGGACCTTAATGTCGTACACAAGTAAAGATCAATGAATAAACAAGAACTTGACTCTCCTGTTTTATGGAAATAGCAACAAGCCCCATGTATGAATTCAGTGCCCATTAATATTTGAGTCCAGAATGATTTCTTCACTTTGTCTTCAAAAGAAGAATGAGGCAGGTTATGAACAATTTTTTGAAAGTTTGGTAAATTTTGTTTGAAAACCCCCACCTTGAAATTTTGCTATTGCTAATTTCTATACAGCTTTGATAACACTAAATAGTGATGCCTTTCAGAGAATCCTGTGATGATGTTATTAATTTGCCAAGAGAAGAGTCCATCTACAAAGGAAGTGTGTCCGTCTAGGGGGCTCTCTTTAGCAAGTTTCCCAGCAAGGCAGAGGTGTCTGTCAGGTTGAATCAGAGATGGCCATCGTGGGGAGAGACTGTGGATGTCAGAGCTCAAAAGGTGAGCAGGAATGAAATGGAGTCTCTCCAGAGGTGTCGGGCCTGTCAGAGTCGGGATGCATGTAATAGAAGGCTGATTCTGGTGCCTTCAAGACATTTAAAGTCCTGACTTTCCTGAGAACAGGCGTCCCTGCCAACTTCCCTGCTGTCCTTAATGGATACAGAAATACAAAAGGCAAGGTACCTAGAAACTGCCCTGCAAAGACCTGGCCACCATCCATCCCACAGAACCCCAGGCCACACCGCTCACCCCCAGACTGGACTCACTTTTTCATGCTACAACTCTGACATTACCTTCCTAACTCCTTATTCTTTGCGCTCTGAGAAAGCAAAGACAACGCCTTGACAGCTGGGTGTTCTGCCTGTGAGAGGCGCTCTACCTCCTTCTGTTTCTGGACATGACACCTGGCTCCGGAATGTCCCCCATTGGTTCTGACAAGGAAGTCTGACGAGCTGGTGCCACCTGACTGCCCTGCCACCGTGCCAGACAGGTGTGCACATGAATAGTTCTGTATCGGGCTTATAAATCATTCTGTGGGAAGGAGAGTAAACCTGGAGAGGTTACTAAGCAGTGCATTTCTTCTGTCTAATTGTAAGTTCCTAAATTTGTTTTAATGAAGCAAGAAATGTTAGCAAAATTTCCCTCCATTCACTTAGAGGGTGCATGGTGCTGGTACGTGCTCAGATTGCTGCAGAGTCAGAGCCCAGAGGGGTGTCGGAAAGGCAGCTAAGGGCTGGCTCTGAGCATTCCGGACTCGCTGTCTAAAACACACCTTTATCCCAGAAAGAGAAAACATAAATTGCAGTCCCAAATACAAATATGGGAACCATGTCTGTTCTCTTGAATGTCCTGGAAAAGTACATAGTAATGCCGGGGTCACTCCTTAAATATTGCTGTAGAATTACAATGATTTGGAAATAAAGCATTGAATAACATGCTTGTGACTATGTTGAGAGCATTGAACTAACTTTTCCCAGCTCATCAAAATAGAGCAATGTGAAGAAAATTACAAAAATAACCCAGCCTACCACATCCTTCCCAACTGAATCCTTTAAATATTAAAATTGATTAAATCTAATCTCAGTTATAGTCTTGGGTCTGCAAGTAATGGCTGAAAAGGGCAAAGAATTTCATGGTCACTTTTCTAAGAATTTATGTGTTCATATGCTTCCTTTCAATATTAATCTTTCTTCCTTTAATTTTTAGACAGCTGATTAAGTAACTGAAAATCGCTTATCTGGTTTGAGAGAGCTGGTGGGTCTGAACATCCCTTGCTTTTCAGATGGAAAGGACTGTCGCAAGCGCTGTGTAGCAATTGCAAAGTGTTGCAGATGTGTAAGAGTCTCTGGGTTGAGACTCAGAGACACCTAGACTTCGAATCTCATCTGCGTCACTTTCTGGTCCTGTGACCATGAATATAAGATTTTAAAATCTTCTTCATGGCAATTATCTCATTTAACAGTTAACAAATATTAATAGGAATTGCACCTGAAATGCAGAGAGTGGGGGAGTCAGCCAAGACCACATTCACACTGTTAACCATTATCAAGATCACTGCCACCATCACCCCCACTTTCACCCACAAGGGTGAAAGCATTCTGGCCTGCAAATATAAAACCTTCCTCATCCTCCAAAGAGACACATGTAATATATTATTTCAGAAGCATGGTTTTAAACTGTTTTGCTCAAATCAAATCTTAAAGAATCCTATTGATTGATTGTTGCAAATTTTTCGCTCTCCAGAGAAAAGTGGTCCATACTCTCAGCTGCCAAAATCAAGCCTCTTAGAGATTCATGTCCACAGAATACACCCTGGAGATCTTTCTTTTCCAAGACCATGGTGACTCCAGAGTGTTCCCCAGGAACCTTAGTGTAAAACTTCCCCTTAAATTGTCTTCAAGCTGTTGCAAAGTCAATGGTGAGACAGCAGGAGACAAAGGTGCCGTGGAATACACTTTAGGTTCAATACAGTAAGTTTTCCCCAGCCCATTCCTTACGGTAATGCCTGAGAAAACTTTCTCCCAAACCACTTCCAACTCATAAATAATATTTCCATGATTAAACTTAAAGAACTTTGTAATACTCCCTCAACCAAGCTCTCTGGTCTTCCTCCCCTTTGGGGAGGGAGAGTAGGTGACGTGGGTGGGGTGGTGCAGGGCACGGACACAGAAGTCCTTTGTCTGGAACTTTTAATGACTGAGGGATTTTACCAAAGAAACAATTTCTTTTACGCATCTCACCTTGAATTCTATCCATTAGGGACATGGTTGATCAGTGATGTAATTCCACAGTTATTTAAGGATAGTGATTCTTTTATTCTCACAAAGGATTTGCTGAAAATTAAAAGAAGCCTGAAGTCATTTATTTTAATCTCTCAGATTGTTTACTCATTGTTCCTACAAGTCAGGGCACCCCCATTTTTGGAAAGCCAAGTCCAAGAGAAAAGTTGATAAAAAAATAATTGCATTGTTAGAGAAGAGGGGTTTTGCAAGATAGACTCACTGTGGATGTTTTTTTTTAAGGCAACACTTTCTGTTTTATCATGTGGACTTTCTGAATTGCATAGATGGTCATTTGATTTACATGATAACCATTGAGCCGGGCACTTTGGTGCACGCCTGCAACCCCAGCTACTCAGGAGGCTGAGACAGGAAGATTGCAAGTTTGAGGCCAGCCTCGGCAATTTAGTAAGACCCTAAGCAATTTAGTGAGATCCTGTCTCAAAATAAAAAGTAAATAGGGATGGGGATGTAGCTCAGTGGGTTCAATCCTCAGAACTTCCCCACAGAAAATATGAGAATTGATTTGCCTTTGGAGACTTTGCTAACATTAAGAAGGCAGCAAACACCTACAAATTGTAAACTTCGATAATACGCTCTTGAAAACATTCATGCCTTTTACTTCCCATGCATTACCATGTAGCTGTTTGCTATATGTACGGTATACAAAATGAGGAAAAATACCTATACCAGTTAATATGGCTTCTTCGACTATTAAAGCTTTTCTCCATATAATTTTCTCTTTTCTCCATATAATTAGTCACCTTTCCATGCATGATGGAAACTGCTAAATGATTTTATTCCCTTGGGGTTAAAAAGTACCCCAGATTGTCAGCTTTTAGTTTTTAAGTTCTTTGATCTGTTTGAATGAAGGATGCAGGATCCCCAAACTGGGTGGGTGGCCTCCCCCTAATAGTGTAAGAAAAAGCTGTGAACTTCACCTTATTTTTTTTTTACATCCACGTATTTTTTTATTTATAGGAAATTTAAGACCCAATCAGCACCTTTATAGTTTGTTCCCCCAAACATTAGTCACGAGGTATTTGATGTCCAACATATTCATTTTTTTAAAGATTTTCTTAAGCTCCTTTCCTAGAAAAGGGATGCTGCTTTTGCCAACAGCACATTATCTTCAGTATCCAACGCTTTCAATTCTTTTTTCCACAACTTAAATTTTCCACATCTTACATCATCTCAGTTCTCTGAACTACAGATTGGGACGCTTAGAAAAGACATTTCTTTCTTAGCAGCAGATTCTCCTTGTTTGGGAAATTCACAAGATTGGAAAACCAATCATTCATCACCAAGAGCAGAATGACCAGATCTTCAAAATCTGCCTCAACCTTGATAAGCACCTTCCAGCTTCCAGTCTGTTCCAAATGGCTCTAATTCTTATCAGGTTGAAAAAGGACAGAAATGTCCTACAAGGGAAAATATCCAAAGTGAATCAAAGTTTTAAAAATCCAGCTATGTTTAAAAACTACAGACAAAAATGAACTTTCAAAACTAGATGGAGACGAGATCACCTGTTGTTAGAGATGTGAATAAATTGTGTGAACTGATCTCAACACAAGATCAACCCTCATGCCTATAGAGGAGATCCCAATCTGAACCATGCCATAGACTTCAGCACTTTTCTGAAGATGAATGTCAGGGTGGTTTGGAAGAGAATGTGACTGAGGTATTCATATTTTTAGGAATGTGGCTGTGGATTTCTCAAGCTTAAATTGATTAGCTACATTTGGTTTGCCTAGAATGGAGTTTCATGCCCTCCCAAACAATACACTCAGGAAGACACTGTGCAATAGTGTCTCTTCTTGTCCCTAAATTCTACCTGTCCTCACGATTTATCATTTGGAACAGTCTAATCAGCACTCTGAGAGAGCTAATATCTCCTGGTTCTTCTAGCTCCACCCAAGGAAAGTCCACAGCAGCTCAAGATTGGAGCACATGGCTTCTTTTGTCCATGCTGGATGACCCTTGAATGAAGCCACTGAGAAAACATGGCTGCAGATGCATGTTAGGTGTCTTTATACTGTTAGGTTTTTTGCAAAGATTTTTCAAGAGTTACTTATGGCATTTGTACAGACCTCATGCTGTTTATGTATCTACTCTTGGGCTTGGTGAAAACATTCTTGCCCCCTCCAGAAACAGTCTGTGCCACTACAGAAAGCTATCAAACACTTATCAAACTCAATCAAAACTTGGTGACCTTAGTGCAAATGACCAAAGATGAGAGAAGATGAAGAAGAAAACCAAAGGTCACTTGTGGAAAGTCAGTGCCTTCATTTCTTATCTCTGAAGTAATCAATTCTTGATCTCAGAGTTTAGAAACTCTATTTGGATTTAGACATATTTTCAACAGTCTGTGTGTGTGATTTCCAAGTTATCTACCCCACAGTTCTCATTAATGTAGAATAACGCAGTCATTGCTATAGGCCAAGTCAAGCACACGATGTTCACGGAAGCGGCTTCTGGTTAAGCACTCAGGGCGTTGTGTTTCTCTACCATGATCCTCAGCTGACCTGCTCTAAACTGGTCAGGAAGAAAGAGTGGTCTTATGGGAAACAGAGTCTGCTTCAAGTACCTCTGAACTAGGGTGACAAGAAATCGATTGTTAGACCTATATGTGATTTTGGGGGAGTTTCTAATCTTCCCAGTGTCTGGTTTTCTCATTCTGTAAAAAGAAGGAAATGGGAAAATGGCCTCTTCCAAGGAAGAAAGATGGCAGACAAGGTGTAAAAGAGATAACAATGTCATCAGAGGTAACAGTGTCATCAGTGGGAGTGAAAAAGTAAACCTCAAAAGGTTAAATGCTGTTTGATTTCATTTGTGTGGCATTCTTGAAAGGACACAGGTTATAGAGATGGAGAAAAGATTGGTGGCTCTCAGGAACAAGAATGGCACCATGGGGACTTAAGAAGACAGTATGCAGAAGATGCTCTGTAGTGATAGGACACTTCTGTGTCCAAGTTATATGGGAAGTAACACAATCTATATGCTAGATAAAGTTGCACAGAACTACACACACACACACACACACACACACACACACACACGTAAAAATGGGAAAATCTAAACAAGATCTACATTCTAGCTAAGAGCATCGTAACAATGTCAGTTTCTTGGTCCTGGTGGTGTACTGTGCTCATACGTCATCACTAGGGGAAGCTGGGTGAAGGGTACGCTGCACTCTACCATTTTTGTAACTTCCTTGAATCTGCAGCTATTTCAGGACAAAACATTTTCTTAAAAAAGTCCTTATGTACCAGTTGCAGGAAACTTCTTGATAATCCTATGTTCTCTGTATGTGTAATTAGAATGAAAATAAAAGTAGAAATACCTTTCTTAAAAGAAGACAGTTGTGGGAGAGCGGCACATGTTATATGAGGTGGGATGAGTCACAACAAAGCCTTCAAGCACAGCTCTGCTCTGGCTGCGTGAAAGTGAACACAATGGCTCCTTGTTGAATATCACTCTGAGCTTAAAAGCCATGTTCTCAGGAGCAGCCTTTGAAATCTAAACCTTTGGTAAATTGAGATGCCTCAAAACATTTGTTCCATGGGCTACTTCATAAAAACAAAAGAATTTATAGAAAAATCAGATTGGAAATGCTGAAATTCAACATAATTTTTTCTGGATCTCTTTATAGTAAAAATTTTGGAAACTGGATTCTAGACTTATACTTCTTGAAATAGTGAACTGGGTGATCCAGGTGACTTGGACCAATTATAAACATGGGTACAACATACATCACCATCACCTTCATCCTCTCCCTTAATGCCAGGAAGAATGATTAGGCAGAGACAGAACCACAGGGAGATGGCTCCAGAACTTGGGTTTGCTTTTACCCAAGGATAAATGCCAACATTGGAAGAGGAGGCTTAAAACCCGAAAGGTGTTCGGAGCTGGCCAGCCCCAGCAGGTAACTGGGAAAAAAAATGGGAGCCCAGGGCCCATCAAGAAATAGGTCTTGGAAGACCTCTCTTGCTTTGGATTGAGACCAAGTCCTGGTATACCTGAGGGGTATACTAGGGAAGCACAACCGCCCTCAGGAACTGATGTCTGTTTTAGCATCCTCTGAGTCCCTGAAATTGATCCTAGAACGCTGGGCCTTCTGGCAGCCTGCTGCAGGCAAAGCACATCACCTCTCCAGGAAGAGAATCTTAGGCCACTTTTGTGTATTTTTACACGTAGATAAGGTAGTCAGTCATTAATATCAAGGCACAGAGGGGAATACAGAAAAAAACAATAGGAACAGCACCAAAGGAGGACCAGGTATTTGTTTCCAAACACTTTAAGATAGCAATGCTCAAGTGGTTGAGGAGATTACAAGAAAAGATGGAGAATCTTTATGAGAAATTGGGAACTGTGAGGATAACCACGGGAAATGTTAGAATTGAAAAGTGCAAAAGCTCAAATGAGAAACAGTGGAAGATCTGCCCCGTATTAAAAAACAGGAGAGTGAATCAATGAATCAATGAATTGAAAAATGGACCCAAAGAAGACATACAGAAGGAGGTGCAGAGAGAACAAGGATATAAATTAAAAAAAAAGAAAAGAGAAAGGATAAAAGTCAGAAGTCGTGTCGTAGCAGTCACAAGATTCCTTCCAGGAAAACAAAAGAAAGAGAACACAGTGGCTCTGTGTGTGCAGAGGCGCTGACTGCCCACCTCCCAAATGGTGGAAAATTACAACCCTGAGAACCAAGAAGCAAGATCGATCCAGAGAAAATCATGTCAGAGAAAATGTCCAAAACCCAAACCCAACGAGACCAGAAGAGAAAGGAACCTTGGTTTCAAAGAAGGAGCATCAGACTCGTACTTGTTGCCTTGAAAAAAAAAATAATATTGAATTTTAGAAATATTGGAAGCCAGAAGATACTCAAAGAAATGTTGAAAGCTAATTTCCAACCTAAAATTGGGTGAAAATATCCTTCAACAATGAAGACAAATTGAAGACATTTTCAAACAAACAAAAGCAGAGAAAATTCATCACGAGGAGCCTGCCCTGAGGGGATATTGGAGATTTTCTTCAGGAGGAAGGAAGAGGATCCCAGGTAGAGCCTCGGGAAAGCGAGAAGAACCAAAAAACAAAACAACAACAACAAAAAAAAAAAAACAAGAAAAAGCAAATTTGTTTCTAAATTGAAATGAAATTAACCATCCAAATGCATAATAGTATTTGAATAATTATGAACTATATAAGCAGTAAGGGTAAATGAAAAGAATAGAAAATAAATTAAAAGGCGGGAGAGGAAGTTCTTGCATGATGAGAGACAAGGGGGAAGGTATTCATTTATGTCACGTTCTGGTAAGTCAAGGTCAGCTGCAACCTCTGGGCAAAGGAGAGCAACCGAACACTAGTCCCCACACTCATGACGGGAAAACCAGGGAACAAAGTTCCAATACTCCATAAAACCCAAACACTGCCAAGGAGGAGGAAAAGGAACACAGAACCAGGAGAGCAATTAAGAGAAAATAATGGGAGGATGAGTTCTATGTGCAATACCACTATTCACCCCACTTTAACAACCAGGAGACAGGCACAAAGTGTTCACAGGCTGGCCAGGATCTCCAGCAGCTCGGGAGCAGAGCTGGGATTTGCAGGCAGGTGCTTAGCAGAGTCTCAGAATTTAGCCACTGTCGTGTGTGTGTTACCCTGCCTCTCAGGCAGAAACCCTGAGAAAGCTCCAGACCTACTGTCTGACATCCAAGAGATCACTGGATCTCAGGAGTTTCCCCTGGATCACAGGGAAGGCTGCTTCATTGCTGTCTATATTAGAAGCCTTGAGAAATTTGACTTTTGCTGTAGTTTGTGCACTACTAGGAAACCATCCCAAGGATAAAATAAGTGCAGGGAAAATGGATGGATAGAAATGTCCACAGAAGGCTTATCTGTGATAGTGAGAAGGCTGTACCACGAGAACAAAATGTGTCATTGATGACAATACGTGGCCACTAAAAGAGTATTTTTAAGTAAAGGCATGGTATATTCAGGTCCACTGACCCTGACCTGAAATGCTTGGTACAGGGAGTTTTTCAGATTTCAGAGTTTTTCAGAGTTTAGAATATTTGCACAGATGTAATGAGATACTGTAGAGTTGAAGCCCAAGTGTAAACAGGAACTTCATTGATATTTCTTATACACCTAGGCTGAAGGTAATTTTATACAGTATTTTTGATAATTTTGTGCATGAAACAGTTTCAGGGTGTGGAATTTTCCACTTCTGCCAGCATGCCAGCACTGAAAAAGTTTTGTGTTTTGGATTTTCTATATTCAGATTAGGGATGCCCAACTTGAACACTTGTGTGTGTGATAAAAGTTACTACATTAAGTGGCAAGGAAAGAAAATAAGATTCTCTCCTAGTCTCCTTGACAAAAAATCTCTAGAGAAAGAGAAAAAAACTATGCAAAAGATCATGGTCTTGAAACAAATGCACTAAAACATGAGTAGTGTATGTATTTAGGTTTGGGGAGCAAAAAGGCATTGTTCTTCCTGCATTTCCCGGTTCTCCTTGGGGTTTACATCAGGATTAATATGTTCATCCATTCCTACATGGTTATCTGAAACAACGAAGCCTTCTCTCATCTGGGGAGGGGACCCTGACACTCCCTCTGAATGTGTCTGGAACAGGATCCATTAACCAAAGGGGTTGTGTCCTGATGGGCTGCAACCCCATTTTCCTCCACTGAGTAACCAACAGCGAGTACCAAGTGGCCAGGAGTTGCTCATCTCGCCCTTTCCCTTTGGTGATGAAGAATCTGAATGTGAGGCCAGGCTGAGATGACCCTGCACTGGCCAGACCAGCAGCTATAAGGGAAGGCAGTGCCCTGAGGCCTCAGAGACCACACAAGAAGAGTGGAAAGCGAACTCTGGAGAAAAACAAACCACGAAACATCCCTGGGGAGGGCGGAGGTGGTCAGAGCTCTCTTTGCAGCATTTGTGAGCTTACTGATCTTCCTACCCATAGTCAATGGATCACAGAGTCCGTTATGTGGAAGCCAGGCTAGGGGCCCAGAGGGGCTAAATTTAGTTTGAGGAAGACATACAGGTTTTGTCCCAAATACCAATCAGTCATGGAAATGGGGGCTTTTCCCTCCTTCTTTACCAAGACCCACTTTAGTTTCCTCGTCTACTGCTAATACCCTTTAGATGTTCAGTTATCTGGAGAATCAAAGAGACTGCTGATTAGTTGGTGATGTGCTTCTGAGAGTAAAGGTCTCAAAAGGTAGTCTTTGCAGGAAGGAGCAAAGAGGCACCGGGCTTCTTCACATCAGGGCTTATTTTGGGGGGCTCCCTGGAAAAATCATGATTTGGGTTCTTAAAAACTTGGTTGGTGTTACGGTTTAGATATGAGATATCCTCCAAAAGCTCATGTGTGAGGTAATGCAAGGATGCACACAGGTGAAGTGATGAGATCATGAGAGTTGTGGGTGATAACAGCAGGGAGTTGGGGTGTGGGTGGGGAAGTAGCCTCCTTAGTTGACGTTTTTCCCTGTTAGGAGGAACTCTCTCTTTCTGCTTCCTGATGCCCTGTCCTGAGCTGCTTCCCTATACCACACTCTTCCGCCATGATGTTCTCCTCATCTCAAGCCCCGAGCAATGGAGTCAGCCGATGGTGAACTGAACCTCTGAAACTGAGAGCCAAAATAAACTTTTCCTCCTCTGAGTGGTTCTTGTTAGGTATTTTGGTCACAGCAACCAAGAGCTGATTAGAACAGTTGGGATACAATGAGCCTTTATTTTACAAACTTCTAACTCAAATGTAGCATTTTCTTCTATCCTGGATACCGAAAATTTGCAATGATTTAAAAAATAAATATGACTTTCTCCACTAAGAGAAATCAGAGATATTTTCAAATCCCCTCTAAAAAATGTTTGCCGATGTATCAAGTTATTGTGCATGTCCATTACTGTCCTGAAATGAGAGTCATTCAGCTCAGCATTGGGTCTTCTTTAATGAGTTAATAAAGAATTGCAACTGTTGCTATTTATAATATCTAGAAAAAAGTATTTTGATAGCAGTATTAGTCAGGGTTTTCCAGAGAAATAGATAGTCAGCAAGCTGGAGGCTTAAGAAGCTGACAGAGCAGTTTCAGTCTAAAGGCGGACAGGTTCAAGATCCAAGAAAAGCTAATATTTCCGTTCGAGTCTGAAAGTAGGAAAACATGGATGCCCCAGCCCCAAGATAGTCAGGCACGAGGAATGCTGTCTTCTTTGAGGAAGAGTCAGTCTTTGGTTGTATTCAGGCTTTTAGCTGATTAGATGAGGACCACCTACATTAAGAATGTGTCAGTCAGCTTTCCATTACTGTAACAACTACCAGAGGTAAACAAATTAAGAAAAGGAAAGGTTTATTTTGACTCAGTTTTGGAGGCTTCAGCCCATGGTTTGTTGGCCCAGTTGCTTTGGGACCTGTGGCAGGGTAGCACACCGTGGTCAGAATGTGTGGCAGAGGAAACAGCAGGACACAAAGAGAGAGAAGAGAAAGGGGTCCCAATACACCCTTCAAGAATGCACTACCCATGACCCAACTTCCACATCTTAAAGGTTCTGCCTCCTTCGGATGAGAGCAAGTCCCAATACCTGGGCCTTGAAGGGCATGCTAGATCCAAACCCTAGCAGGGACGGCCATCTCCTTCATTCATTTAACCAATTTAAATGTGAAATCCATCCCCAAATACTTCTCATAAACATATAAACACTTAGTATGAGGTTAGAACAAATATCTGGACACCCTACAGTTTAGGCAAGTTGATACATAAAATTGAGCATCCCAAGTCCACCTCTGGTCAATGCGGCCCCATAAGAATCTCCTTTAACTTAGTCTTTCAATGAAGACAATAGTAAGGTGATCATTCTGCCTGACAGGGTACAGCTATCCTTCAATCAACCAAACATGTACTAGTCCCTTTTCCAGAAGGGGAAGTAAAGTCCTCAAGTGATATTCACGCTGCTCCTTGATATCCTGTAACTTAAACGTGGTGTAAAATGGACAGCATTTAAATGCACGCTATGATATAAAGTCAATACATCTTATGCTCCATGATAAGATATAAAAAAAGAGGATATAAAAAAAGATATCTGCCATATACTTGTACACACACACACACACACACACACACCCCCCAAAATAAGGGAGAAATACTCATGACAATTTCAGACCTCATTTCTGCAACTGGTCATGCAGTGTAGCTGGTGTTTACTGACCCCTTTCTTTATGAGCTATTCTGTATTCTCTTCTGTAAGCACCTAAGCTGGTTGTGTTCTTTGCTTAGCGAAGTGACCCAAACCACCATTCGCGAGGGGCAGGGCCATTACCAGTTCTGCCTAGATTGGCTTGGGGTCGTTTTCCATTGACCTTGGTCATAAGGCATGGTAATGCCAAGAGGTATCCTGAGGGGTCACTTCTGTCCCACAGGTCCTCTTCCTCCTCTCCACTGTGAAGCAGGGGTCCCATTCCCCCTGGTAGTCAGGATCAGTCACCCCAGCCAGCACAGTAACCCTCCTCTGTGCCTGTTGATTCAAAAGCATGAAAAGTACAAAGTGGGAAGGCGGAGGTCTTAATTTCCTACTCAATACAATCATTGTGAGTCTCCTGGCAGAAGCATTCTGCCTTTTAGAGCTAGGGCCTCTAGGCCAAAGGGTATGAGGTCATGGGAACAGAAAGCAAAAATTTTGCTAGTGGAAAAACAGGCCCATATATTGGACACGACTTTAGGTCTAACATCCTTCTAGAGAACCCTGCCTTGGCCTATAAGTTATAGCCACTGAGCTGGTGCTGTAACTGAGTCTACAGAGGGCCGTTCCACCCTCCTGTCAAATCAGTGGCTTCTGGATAGTGGGAAAGAAGGTGAGACCAGTGAATCCATGAGTCTGGGCCCACTATGGACTGTTTCTATAAAATGCATGCCTCGGTCAGAAGCGATGCTACAGAATACCATGGTGGTGGATCGGGCGTTTAGCGAGTGCGTAGATGGTAGTTTGCCAAAGCACTGTATGCAAGGAAGACAGATCTATAGCCAAGGTGACTTTTCTAGTAAGAAGAAAACACTATCCAGTGTAATCCAGCTGGTACAATCCTGCTACCAGCTTGGTCACCTGCTTGGCTTGGCTTAGCAACAGGTCTTGTTATTTGTGAGTTAATAATGACATGTAACTGTTACTATTTACAAAACTTTAAAAAAGAACTATTTTAGGAACTACATTTTAATGTAATTGTATTTAATAAAACAAGGTCTTAGCAAAATACTGGATGCTCTTGTCCCTAATCACCACCTTAGCTTACTTTGGGATAGGGTGATATTTTCTCCGTGTACAGGCAACCTGCAATAATCTTCCATGGCACTAATAATTCTATTTTGCTTTTTATCCCCTCTAACTCAGTTCTTTCCCAAATATTTCAGACATGAGATATACAATTTCTATGGAAATGTATGCCTTCATCTTTCTGATCCCCCAATTGTTCTATGGAATCCAGTTCTATTGAAGGGATTGTACTCTCCCTGCTGCACTTCAATCATGAGCCTTACCGTAATCTCAGAGTCTAGGGAACGGCAGGATGAGATCCTATTAGAGG
Organism: Callospermophilus lateralis; assembly: GCF_048772815.1. Classification (NCBI taxonomy): domain Eukaryota; kingdom Metazoa; phylum Chordata; class Mammalia; order Rodentia; family Sciuridae; genus Callospermophilus; species Callospermophilus lateralis. The sequence goes on along the minus strand of NC_135314.1, from coordinate 9,110,599 downwards.
TGGTCCCAGAGAATATTTATTCCTTGCTCATTAATTTAAATATTGCATTTCAGAGCATTTCAGGAATAATACCAAGCCCCTTAGGCTTCAACGATGGATCAGACGTGTTTACCTCAGTAAAGGAGCATATAAGAAGTCCCCGAGAGCACAGAAAATGGAGCTGGGGACTCTGGCCAGCACCAGGATGATGGCTTTGTGGACGGGGGTACATTTAAGCTGGACAGAGAAGGGACGAAGAAAAGGGACGGGATGCCCAAAAAGGAGGCTAATGAAGAGGGACCCATTCCAGGCAGAGGAAGCAAAAAAGCAGAGGCCGTTATGTGTTGTGGGGACCCACAGCTGGTGTCTGTGAGGCAGAAGTGAGCATGATGCAGGGTGGTGAGGTGGGAAGGTGTTACTGGGAGGTAGGTCACTGTGGAGGCTGAACGTGGGACTTGTCAACGGGTGACTGAAGACCTTTCATCACTTTTCACTCAAGCCAAGCCCTTGTGAGAGCCAGGCAAGCACCCTGTGACTGGACCGGACCCTCCCAGAGGTGGGGGAAAGAGGAAAGAAGGTGCCTCCCGAATTTCTAGCTTAGGTGAGAGGTGGGCGGTGATATTTTCAATGAGGGTTGGGGGTCAAGATGGAGGCAGAGAGTAGAGGTCCGAAGCTCAAGAGAGAGGCTGGGCCTGGGAACATGCACAAGTGCCTGAGTCACCCCCGTGGAAGTGACAGTTAAGGCTGTGGGAATGAGTGTGCTTCTCTAGGGGGAGGTCTAGACTGGAGATGTGAAGGGCTCTGAGCACAAAACCCAGGGGAGCACTAACCAGGGCAAGTGGAGCCAATGGGGATGAGTCAGAGAGAGCAAGGGAGGCGTCCAAGGGCCCTGGACGGCACCAGGACGTACCCCACCAGGGAAAGTCGGGGCAGGGGTGGTGGGGACAGCAGCAGGAAGAACTTCCAAAGTGGCTGTGGAGGTTGGGATCAGAGATGAGCGTCTTGGAGGTGCAGTGACCTCGTCTCCGTCCCCCCGGCCCCGTGAGGACGCGTCTGGGCTGCTGATGGGGGAGGAGGTGGTGAGATGAGATGGAGGTGAAGACCGTTAGCACTTCAAAGTCAGGGAGGGAACCCGTTACTTTGAGAAGATGCTCATCGGGGACAATCATTTCTTGAGAGGGGACCTAGATAAGAGGACACCTCACTCACTGGCCTTCCCTTACAGGCAAGGGAAGGCACATCTGCAGTTCCACTGATGGATGGCCAATAGGCAGGATGAGTGCCCTTCCACGAGGAAGGTGTGTTTCCTGGCTGGTTTCTGGTTGTGTTCCGGTTCTGCTTCTTGTCATGGTGGGAATCAGAGCAGAGAGGGGTCATGTGCCCACATCACAGTTGTTGAATCTACTCAGCCAAGTGTGGCCTTGACCTCCTGACTGCTGAGCCCTCGGTTACCTGGGAAGCATCTTCCAGAAGCCTATTGTCATCAGGAGCCACTTTGGTCACGACTATGACCGAGTCAACCGATGGAGTAGACAGCAGACAGCAGAGATGGGTCATTTAGCCTCGGGGTGAGGTATCCGGTGACTCAAGGGGGATCTCCCTCTAAGCGGGGTCTTCTCTCCTGCTCTCCTCCTCCTCTGACCTGCCAGTGGTCCCTGGTACAGCTCTTGCCCTCCAGTCTCCACCCTGCTCACCAGCCAGCTCCTTTGAAATGACAATGACATGCACCTCCCTCATTCCCCCAATTCGCATCCAGTGAAGACTCTTCAATCCCATTTTGAAGCTCTCTAGCTTCACATTTGCCTAAGCACTGGCCTAACAGAGCTAGGGGCCCGCCAAGGGAGGCCACCAGACTGCCCAAGTTAAAAGTCATGACAGTGGACACCAGGCATCTCAGAACAAGCTTGCTTTGGTGAAATGACCTACATTTCTTATTCTTCCTTTCATTCTTTAAGCTTTTACAAGAATTCCCTGGGCAGCCTGACAAGCAGCCTCAAACACGAGAGTCAAGTGGTTTCTTACCTTGTTTGGATTTCACTGTGCAAAACACTTATATGTATGATTGGACACATGTGGCCACAGACATCATCCTATGCAACAGAGATTCTCTTGTAGGGCCAAACTATCTATATATTTTTAATTTTGTAGTTGTAGGTGGACAACATATCTTTATTTTTATTTGTTTATTTATATGTGGTGCTGAGGATCGAGCCCAGTGCTCACACATGCTAGGCAAGTGCTCTCCCACGGAGCCACAACCCCAGCACCCCCCAAAACTATTTCTTATTTTCTAAATACAACTAACATCAATGGAAATCTCTGCAGACTTGAGTTGGGGAGAGGACGTCCAACCTGAAGCTCTTCAAAATATTCTATGCAACACTGTGTTCCCAAACAGGAAAGGTTTAAGCTTCAATTTGATTCATTTACAGTAGAATCATTTTATGACCTTGTGTGAAGCTTTCTTCTACAATACAATTTTAGAACCCATCTTCAAGACCCTGATTTCCTATTCCCTTTTTGCTTTTTGCTCTTTTTCCATCACCCCACCCACCCACCACCACCCACCAAAGAGAGCTCTCTCCCTAGGGAAAAAGTAAAAACAGCTTTTCCTGGAAGGGTTCCTGCTGCCCTCATTTACCTTTTGCATAACAAAAGCCCAGACTGTAATTCTGAATGGCTGTTTTGAGTGGTGGTACCAGGTGTCTGCTGCTTGGAGAGTCTGAACATTAGAAGTCAGAGAAATGCCAATTTGTGCTGTTTCAAAATACTTTGTTTTAATCGCTGCCAAAGCCTTGGGGCAAAAATGCTATAATCTATTTCCAGTTCTAGCTTTTCAGTTGGCTCAGCCTAATTTTTTTTAAAATTGATTAACATGCTTCAGTGACACAGTATCACATATTAGCTTTATTGATCTCGGAAGAATTTTATTAACGACAAAACATATTCATTATTTTGGGATTGGTGCTAGTTCCATCTTGACAATAAAACATCAAAGTCCTAGAAGATGAAAACTGATGTATAAATAAATAGTAAACATGCAAGTTAAAAGAGATCAGTGATATATGTATATGGATTAAATAATTAGATGATAGTCAAATGAGGAAAGGAGCGTTTACACTGCATTTAAGGTAGTCTCTTGATACGCCTGGTAGCAACGTGTTTCCCATTTAGAGTGTGAGAGGCATCTTGGCATCTGCAGGACCATGTCCCTCTAGTTGACCAGGTCCTTTTTTCTTTTGGAAATGTTGCATTGGCAAAAAAGGATGTTGATCAAAGAAAAGGCTGTGCATGGATTGCCAGCTACCAGAGACACAAAAGGCCCTCAGATAAATGCAGAAGTTTCATTTGATTAACTAACATTTTCTGAAGATTACTATGGGCTAGACACCAAGTTTGCAAAGTAAACATAGATATTTGTGTTAACATAAAATTGAGCACCTGGGTCCCGAGCTGGGATTTTCTCCATCATTCTTCCTCAACATCTGGATAAGCTTATACATCACAGATCTGTTTTTCCCTCCAAAGGAGGCAACTGAAGTCCTGAGCACTTTTCATGCTGGAAAAGAATACTACAGGCAGTCGAAGACGTGGAATCCAATTCTGACTCGAAAAAATGGAGCTGGGCAAATGATGGTACACCCTGGAGTCTCAGGATCCTCCTTTAGAAAATAAACTTGACCTTGCCATGTCGGTCTCACAACAAAATGAAAGAGTCCCCCTCCACTGCTGATGGGACTGTGGCGTGGCCCAGCTGCTGTGGAAAACATTTTGGCGGTTCCTCAAAAAATTACCATTACCATATGACCCAGCAATTCCACTGCCATTTATATCCTGAAGAGAATTGAAAACAGGTACTTAAATGCATGTAAACACATGTTCATAGCCACATTATCACAGTGGCCAAAAGATGAAAACAGCCCAACGCCCATCAATGGATGGATGGATAAACCCAATACAGACTGCGTGGACATAGAGTGTCACTATTAGAGGGGGACACAGGGTCAACACGCTCCAGTGTCATGCACCCTGCAACAGCAGGGCAAGTGGAGGAAGCCCAGTGCAAGAAGCCACATATTATATGATTCCATTTACAGAAAGTACCCAAATAGGTGAATCCACAGAGGCAGAAAGCAGACGGGTGGATTCAGAGGTGGGAAAGGAGAAATGGAGGATAACGTTTAATGAGCACAGAATTTCCTTTCAAGGTGGCAGGAATACTTCATAACTGCATAGAGAGAAGGTGTTTGCACAACATTTGAATGTACTAAGCACCTCTGAGATGTTCCTTTTAAAATGGCAAATTTCATGTTTATGGATTTCACTTCAGCTGAACAAAATGAAATAGTATCTATGAAAATGCTCCACAGATTGATTTAGTGACTCACCCAGGGTTCCTCAAGGTGTTTGGAGGTTTTGGGGTAATACTATGTAGGGAGGTGAGAGGAAGTCTAAAACTTCTAGTGACACTTTCTATCCATCCATCCATCCATCCATTCATCCACTTATTATCTATCTATCTTTGACAAAAATGAGATAGACTGAAGGTGTACAACATGGCATGTTGACTTATGTATACACTGTGGGATGATTAAATAAAGCCAATTAACATATATACATTATTTCACCTTTTTTTGTCTTTAAAAACTCTTAAATCTGTTTCAATAATTTTTAAATATATAAAGTATTGATATAATGACAGTAATTGCAGTGTATAGCAGGTCTCAGAACTTATTCCTCCTGTCTAGTTGACATTTTGTCCCACTGACCCACAAGTCCCCATCCTCCTCCTCCTGGTCTCTAGTCACTGTCCTTTCTCTGCTTCACGCTTTCTGCTTTTCTTGGAATCCACAAAAAAGGGAGACCATGCAGGCTTTGTCTCTCTGCGCCTATTTGACTTAAATGATGTTCACCAGGTTCATCTGTGTGGTAAATGATAGGGTTTCCTTCTTAAGGCAGAATAGAATTACCGTGTGTGTGTGTGTGTGTGTGTGTGTGTGTGTGTGTGTGTGTGTATTCGTTCACGTGTGGATGGACGTGGGTTGGTTCTGCATCTCAGCTATTACGAATGATGCAGCAATGATATGAGACTGCAGATTCCCTTTGATATACCGATTTCATATCCATGTAGTCACTCTTAAGAGAGGAAAAAACCTTTTATCTGAAGAGCTTCCCCCCAAGAACTTCCCCATGTCTCTCATTGGCCAGAATCAGGTCACATGACCATTCCTAATCCAATCGGGGCAAGAGGATGGGAATTATTCTTAATTATATGAAGACCATACCAGGCCTTCTCGGAGCTGAGGATGAGGTCATCTCCACCTGAGACCATGTCGTGTGTGTGTGTGTGTGTGTGTGTGTGTGTGTGTGTGTTTGTTTGCAGGCACTAGAAGAGAATCAGAGTAATCCCAGGACAAAATAAAAGGTCTTGAAGGACACTTTAGGTGACCCACAACAACATGATAGCTGGTTTCCTGGCCAACATGGATGAGCCCGTACCTGTGTTTAAGTGTGTGCACTTCCAAGATCCCACATTTGGGGCTTTACGAACATGTGGACTTTTCCCAGGTAGCATTATTTCAAGGCACTTAAACCACATGCTTTTGTACCCTGGGCTCTTCCTACAATAAGACAAGCCCCTTGAGTTCAGGGAATATATCTCTTCTGTGCCCCTCGTTTTTAAATAAGCGTCTGGCCTATGGTTCATAACTGAACGTAAGGATGGTCATCTGTCTAAACTGCACCAATCTTGAACCATTTGTGCTGAAGTGTGAACCGACCAAGACCTCTGAGTCCTCCCGGGGTCTATTCAGGTTTGGACTGGTAACCTTGGCCCTGGTTGGTATGTGGCTAAGTGGCTGACTCTCTTCCTGGACTTCATTGTTCTTCTTGCCCCTTGGTTTTTAGCAACAGGGAAGGTGCTGTCTCTTGGGGGTCAACTGCAGGCATTCATATTCCCATGGAAGGGTAAGAGAAGATCCCACGACACAAGATTTGGCCCAAATATTTCTTTGGGGACATTATTCCAGGAAGCACGGTGAGGGAGGAGGGGAATGTAAAGGTAGAGGGTGGAAAGCTAAGGAGAAACGTCAATTTGTAGGTTCCATTATTGGCAGATAATGAGTCCCAGACTCAGGCCTGTCTGGGACCCTCTGAATTTTTGTGCCTGCAGCACTGGGGGTCCTTCCAGAGGTGGAGGCGCCGGGGCATCTATTCACAATGGCCTCCTTGTTAGGCCCCCTGGGGAGCTCCCTGGCACATCCAGTCTGTTCTGCATGTGGTCAGGCCCTGTGGTCAGGAGGTGCAGACATACCTGAGGTGGCCTGGGGGCAGGGCTGGGCCCCAGGGACATCTGGGGAAGGAGGAGGAGGAGCGGTGAGCCGACCTCTGCAGAAGTGTGCTGAGGGGACCATGCAGTTCTGCGGGCACATCCGTGGCTCTGCAGGTTTCTTGGGGCTGCTCCAACAAACCACCACCAACTGGGTCACTTATTGCCTCATGATTCTGAGCTAGAAGTCCAAAGGCAAGGTGCAGGGCGTACTTCCTCTGCAGGCTCTGGGGAAGGACGTGTTCCGGGCCTTTCCCCTCCTGGCTTCTGGTAGCCCCACGCATTCCTTGGCGGGTAGGCAGCTATCTTCTCCCCGTGTGTCTTCACACTGTCTTTTCTCCGTGTGTCCATCTTTTCTCCCTTTTTATAAGGATACTAGTTGTTTGGAATCAGGGACCACACGGATGATCTCATTTTAATTTCAAAACCTTATTCCAAACGAGGTCGTATTCTGAAGTACTGGGGGTTAGGTCTTCAGTGGATCTTTATTTTGGGGGGTGGGTACATAATTCAACCCATAATGGTCACAGGAGAGGAACTGCCCCCTACATCCCCCCATAGTTTCTCCAGATGGATGAACATACCCCCGGAAGGTATCTTAGGGTAGCCTCAACCTCCCACCTCTGTGAATTTCATTTCTCTTGCTCACATGAAGGGGAAAAGTGGGCCCAGCTCTTGCAGCAGTGAGACAGTCTACCATTGAAGTCACGCGTGTGTATGGCGGGAGAGAAAAGCCACTGTGACTTAGAAAACCCACTGGGTGACTCTGTCAACGTGGAAGATCCCTTAAAAACTCTTTTAGGTGAAGACTGGCTATCAGGGGAGGCGTGGGCAACAAAGGAAGAGAACATCCCCGGGGGTCTTTGTAAAAACCAAAAATAATTAAAGCCTTAAAAACTAGGAGCTAGGGAAAAAGAGAAAAGGAATTTGACGATTGTGCCTGCGGAGAAGCAGACGGAGGTGTGGCTTGGCTGCTCCCCCACAATTGAAAGGTGTCCAAGGAACTCCTGTTCTCTTGGAGGAGAAATGCTGGGAAAGAGCTTAAACTGGGGTGGGGGCAGGGCCGGGTGAAGAATGTTCTAGAGTTTGCTTCCATGGTGGGCCATTCCAGCATTGGCTACCCGGCAGTAGAGACTTCGCTTCTGCCTAGCACTCCACGACTAAGGCAGACTCTCCCTGGATGACTTTGTTTAAATCTGACATCCGTCTGAGGCAGGGTGGTGGGTGGGGGGATGAGACAAGTCACATTGTTCAAACTGTGAAATGCAGTGATTTACACTCTTCCTCTATGAAATACTTCATTTTGATGAGTCCAGAATTTTTACAGCATCAGTCCAAGTGAGAGTGGAAGGAGCTGTCCTGTGCACTTCTGGTCTCTACCCAGGAGACAAATATCTCCAACCATTGCCAAATGTCCCCCAAACGCAAAAATCATCCCTGGTTGAGAAGACCAACCAGTCTCAATACCTCCCAATTCAATTTAAGCTCTTTTGCCTTTTTTTTTTTTTTTAAATCATCAGGGGAGATGAGAAATATTCTTGGTCACTTTTTAGACATTTTTAAACATTTGAGAAAGATGAAAAGACACCACCACCAACGTCCAGGAGCTCAGAGACCACTGAGGAACGGGCCTGCATTCTCCCCGTCACGGGGAGGTGGCTGCCATGTGATGTGTCCAAGGGGCAGAAGTCACAGGAACATGAAATCTACCCGGCATTGCCAGGGACAGAGAGTTCCACAGATAAAGGAAGGTCAAAGCTAAAATATTAAATATCTAGGAAGTCCTGTTTACCTCCTAGAGAGTGTCATTTGTGATATTATATTCAACTTTTTATTCTAGGTAAAGAGCAAACAGACTATGGACCGTGAGTCAAACCGGGTCTGCTATTAGATTTTATAAATGAAGTTGCATTGGAACAAGCCGTTGCTGTGTGTGTGTGTGTGTGTGTGTGTGTGTGTGAGAGAGAGAGAGAGAGAGAGAGAGAGAGAGAGAGAGAGAGAGAGATTTTGTGTCACAACAGACAGTTGCTAGAGCCCATATGGCTTGAAAAATAAAAAATAATATATATACTATCTGGACCTTAACAGAAAATTTTCTGAGCTTTTCTCATGCCCAGGGCTGTGAAGGACACAGGCCTTGCTGAATACCTGCTCTGCAGCACCAACCTTGTTTCCTGTTGCTTTAGTTAGATGGCCTACTATGTATCAAGCACTGTGGTTGATATACATCCCTGATTTCTTCTGTATAATACTTAAAAAATAAATATTGTCACCCCCTGGTCAACAAGTAGAATTTCAGGTAAAATAATGAACTTTGTCAAAATGATATAATGAGTGGACAGGTAAACGCAGAATTCAGATTCCCTTTTTCTTGGCTTCAAGGTTGTTAAAAACTCATGAACATCAGTTTCTTTTTGTCCAAAGCAAATCAGGAAGCCCACCTTTTTTGGTCAGAGAACAAGTTTTCCTCAGATGGGTAGTGAGAGGGCCGAGTTTAACAAGAGGACGCACACACTCAGGCCCTAGTGAGCCTTCCCCTCTGTGGCATGCAGCACGACTTTGGGGCCAGCTGTGTTCCGTAGCAAGTCATGGCAGACTCCTTTACACCACGTGAAACTTCCTCCCCGAGCTCAAAGCTAAGTTGGCAAGTCCAGAGAAACAAATAAAACTCAAGCTTGGAGTTAAAAGAGGCCCGAGAATAGAGACTTGAATAAATCTGCTCTGTAAAGAGTTTAGAGACCCTGGAGGCCACATTAAAGCCATCCCCTAGATCTCTCAGGATGGGGCTGCCTGGGTGGTGCAGAACTTCACCTGCTCTCCACCCTAGCTTGGAAACAGCCTGGTAGGTGGGAGAGCCACTGGGATTGGACAGGCAGGCCTCTAATTAAATGGACAAGGGGGTCATGCAGCACCCTTCCCTCCCTTGCTTCTCTCATCCCCTGGGTGCTCAGCAAGGTACTATATTGGGTGCACACATGTCACTTGGTACTTGTGTAGAACAAAATGGCAAACACAGCCATGATGGAAAGGCTAACCAGTAGGAACACAACACACAAAGTATTTTATCTCCATCATCTTCTTGGATTCTTACAATCACCCTTCATGATAGGTGCTGGTATTAGCCCCATTTTACAGATGAGGAAACTGAGGCGTGGGAATCTTGAAAACTTACGCAGACTCATGTGAACACTAAGATTGAAAAGCAAATCTTCCAGACTTACAGACGTTTCACAGTCATATCCCTCCAATAAGAGGAGGGTCCCCAGCTAAGGGCACTTCCTGCCCAGGGACAAGGAGGTGTTCTGGCTTCCCTGAGCCAGTGTGGTTCTGTCATGTCTGACTCCTGGGTCTCTGCCCTTTGCAAGTCATGCAGATGGGGTCCGGGTGTGTCAGATGGCTCAGATGGGGCCGACCCACACAAAGGAGGCATGTGCAACCAATCAGTGCAGGAAAAAATGAAGGAAATGGTTTCGGGGCCCCCCATGTGCACAACATTTGGAAGGTATCTGAGCAGCAGAAGAAAGAGGTGTGAACGCCCCATGCCTCAGGCGGGGCCGCAGCTTGAGCCCACGTGGGAGGATGTGCCTTTCCCTGCCAGAGTGATGGCTGCTGCAGCCCCCAGCATGTGGGAAGTGTAGGCGGGGAGGGTGGCCCCTCCCAGTTCACCCCAGCCCCAGCTGCCTTTCCACTCTGGGGTTCTTCCAGCAACCGGGACTCCCAGGGTTGACAGGAGAGTCTGTGCTCTGTGGGACCCCCACCAGGGCAGGCACGGACAATGGGCTCTCCAGGGTCACCCTCCAGGGGCAATGCCGGATCCAGAAGCCCCATGTTCATGAACTTTTGTGGTGGGTTAAGTGGCATCCCTCCCCAAAGATACATTATGGCCAAATATTTAGAATCTATGAACATGACCCCCTGTGGAAATAGGGTTTTTATGGACTGAATTGTGTGTTCCCAAGTTCGTGTAATAAAGCCCTAATAAAGGTGTCTGTATCTGGTTATAGGAATCCTTAGGAGGCAACTGAAGTTAAGTGAGGTCAGGAGTGTAGAACCCTGATCTGATAGGACTGTAGCCCTCTAAGAAAAGGGCGGGGAGAGAGAGAGAAAAGAGAAGAAAGTGGAGGAGAGGGAGGAGAGAGAGAGAAAGAACGGGCGGGGGGGGGGGGGAGATTGAGCATTGCATGCTGCCTTCATCTAGGGACACAGCAAGAAGCCAAAGAGCTCTCAACACGGTTCAAATCTGCTGCCCCTTGATCTTGGCCTTCAGCCTCCAGAACGGTAAGAAAACATTTCCATAGTTTTGGCCACTTACTCTATGGTATTTGGTCATAACAATTAAGAAGACAAAGAGTCTTTTACAGATGTGATTGGGTTCTCAAAAGGATATCACACTGGTGGGTCATAATCCAAGAGAAGAGGTGCAAAGGCAGCTAACCAAGACACACAGGCGGAGACTGAAGCGATGCGACCACCAGCCCAGAACTGCCTGTGGCTAATAGAACCTGCAAGAGTCAGGTTCAAAGAGAGACCAGGTTTCAGGGAGATGGTTTGACTGTCAAGTTTGTGGAGGTCTGTCCCAGCAGTGCAAGGTGGTCAGTGTGCCCCTTCCTAGAGGAAAATCCGCGAAAGTGTTTGAAAAGGTGTTTCTACCCTTCTGCTCTGTGGATGTCTTTTCAGTAAATCGACACCAAAGTGTGTTCTGGCACTACTCTTGGTAAGACTGTGCCACACATTGCACACTCGGTTGCCTCTGGTATTTTCCTTTGCCATCAATCTGGGAATTCCAGTTGCTTTTTTCTCTTTTCCAGATGCTGCTTCTGACTCCTTGGTTCTCCCTCTTCTTGACTTCCTTCTTCATGTGGGGAGTATCTGTGTGCAACACAGTTAGTTGACAGCTGGGTCCTGGGGGCCGTCTAAGCAGGATCCAGCTCTTCTTCCTCCTCAACTCCCATTGAGTTGGATGGGATCCTGCTGCTTAGGTCCATGATCTCTGGGGACCACATGCCCTGTGGAGTGACCAGCTCTGCTTGGTCTGACAGGCTACTGGAGCTTTCTAACATACCCTATTGAAAATGAATTATTTGGGTTATGAATGTAACAGTGGAGGAGCATTTGCCTAGCTTGAAAGTGGCCCCAAGTTCCATCCCAGGCAACACACACACATGCACACACACACACACACACACACACACACAGAGAGAGAGAGAGAGAGAGAGAGAGAGAGAGAGAGAGACAGTATAATCTACAATTCAGTTAAAAGTCAAATTTCCCTGTGGTTGGCCGGCAGCCATGGAGACTATGAAGCAATGAAATCAGGTATTGGTCTGGAATTCATGCCTTAAAATGGAGTGATCGTATCAGTTTTCTGCCACTCAGTGCCCTGGTGCCAGGCCTCCCTAGCTGCTCCACCCAGCATCAAATAAACCTAACAGCTCTATGGAATATCATCCCTGGGGCCAGGTTGTTATGGAAAATCAGCTGTCAACCTGCAAATGGGACTGTTGGGAACCCATGTCCTTGATCAGCAGGAATTTCCCACCATAGCAGGAGGAAGGAATGAACAGGGATTTAATAAGGACCAAAGATTAGGGATTCTAGCTGCTGGAACTTGGGTCCTAGCCCTGAGAGGACCTTGCTCTCAAGTTTTCCTCTGTTGGCATCAGTGGACCTTGTGAGAGGGAATCGAGGGTGCTGACAGGAAGACAGAGCGAATGTCCAAATGGGCCAGCCACCTTCATGTCATGGGAGTTTCTTGTTCTGCTGTAACAAATCACCCGAACCTAGAGGCTGGAGGCACCACAGACCCACCGGATGGTTCTGTCGGTCAGGAGTTCTAAGCTGGTCTTGTAGGTCTAGAATCAAAGTAGAGGCCCACATTCCTTCTGGAGGCATAGAGGAGGCTTGCTCTCCTTGTCTTGTCAACTGCTAGAGACTGCCTGCCTTTCTTGGTCATGGGAGAGGTATACGGGGCCGTGCCACCTGTCACCTCTCCCATTGCCACGACTTCCCTGAGTCAGACCCTCCTGCTTCTCTTTTGTGGGGACTCTTGTGATCACACTGAGCTCACCCAGATAATGTAGGATTATCTCCCTCCCCGGACCTTTACCTTAATCACATCTGCAAGCTCCATTTTGCCATGACAGATTCATGGGGTCCAGGGATTAGGATATGGACATTTGTTGAGGGGGCGGGTAGTGAGCATTATGTGGTCCACACACATCTCTGCATCTCTGCCATGTGCAGGAAAGCACTTGCGAAGCGAAGTGTCACCTGGAACCACTGCCCGCCTCGAGTGCATGCGGTGGCCCCCGGGCCCCAGTCGATCCACCTCTCTTCCCCTCACCTTGACTCCACTCCCTAACTCAAAATCTGATTAGTAGGAGTTAAATTTGGATCTAGTTTTTGTCATCACTGGAAATATTTTTTAATGAATTATCTCCACTTAATTATTTTCAACAGCGAAATGTGAACAGCTCCCTGCCCAGGACTCAATGCGCAGGCATCACACAGCACGGACAGTCTGACTCGCCAGGCCACTGTGGTCTTTCCCCCTGCTTTCCTTCCTGAAGGCTTTTCCTTGGACAGTCTTCAGCTTCCTCTTGGGGGGCTTTGGTTCACCCCATTGCCCAGGGTTTTCCTGCAGCCCACCCTGTGGCCTCTGTGCTCATCCACACTGTCTGGTCCAGTGGCTTTCACAGTCTCTTCTCTTAAATGTGATGACTTTCATTTCCAGCTGCTCCGCAGAACCCTGGGCCTCTGTTCCACCGACCTGAGGAGCATCTTCTCCGAGGTCCCACTAGCACAGGTGACTCAAATGCAGGCCTGGGTCACGCAGTTCAGCTCACGTGGAGCTTCCTCTCCTTCCCCGGCAGCTCCGGCTCTCAGGAGGCCGGGGGACAGCACCTTTTCCCATTTTCTTTTTCAGACCTAGAGATTGCTGGTGCCTGGGTGTGTAAGCTTTGGTTTCTAAAGGCTATACATCTGAAAATATTGACTTTCCTTAAGTTCTTCCCAATTTCCTCCATTTGGTGGCTGAACATCTGTTTTTCAGCTAGGAGCCAACAGCTAGGTATGGTAAGCAGCACCAACAAATAATAGCAAGTATTTTTTAAATCATTATCACATTGCTCTAGGATTGTCCTCTGGAATACCCAATAAGAACGGGTCAGGCCACAGGTGGAACTCTAGGATGATACTCTTTAGTCTGTGTCCCATCATGGAAGATATTGTTCTGAAGGAGCCTGAGATCTCTGCTACTTCACCTGGTGCAGTTTGCTTTTCCAGGATTTCTCTGTATCTGTGGATGGGATAGTGGTGATTTCTTTTGAGGCCAATGTCATGCTTTCACCCAGGGAAAGCCCAGTGGCAGTCTACAACTTGCTCCTTGTAGGTTGCACATTGTCAGCCCTGAGACCACTTCATTACAGATTTATTTTTTTTTAATGCCTTCAGTTTTCCTTTGGCAGATCCCTGAAGTAGAACATCCAACAAAAACTCACTGATCACAATGGAATGTACCAGCTCCTGTTACGAAAGGTCACTTCACTACATGGCATCCTGTGACACATCTACAGAATCAGCTTAGTCAGAAGCATGTGCCACATGACTAACGATTGGGCCTGAATTGAGCATTGTGTAGCATAGCCTCCGCAGGTGTCCCCATCCCTCCACAGCACCCCGTGTCCAGTGGGCAACGCCAAATGGTGCCGAGAAAGCTCGGGGAGCGAGTGCAGGAAAATCTCCAGGGTCAGCCTGCGACGAGTCATCTGTGCACCCAGCACACACTCAGTGCCCAGCGATGAGACCACGTCCAAAGTCAAGTGGGATTCCACATGCAGAATGGAGCCGTGATGGCGAGATAGGAGCATGGAATGATAGACTTAAGTGAACCGGAACTCGTTCAAATAGCCTAGGAAATCACATACAGATGAATCAACCACTGGCCGATAGTAGAAAAGACAGAGAAAGAAATAATGGCCTAATTGTGATGAGAGGCAAGCTATGAGGCTTCTATTTGGGAGAGTCATATACTCTAGGTAGCAGTGGATGACTTGTCTCCCAATTTCAGTAGCACTCTTTATGTAAACCCTGAATTACTTTCCATCTGAAAAACAACATTCCATGAATAATTAAAAGTAATAGGAACACATGGTTGTTTCTGAGTGGGTGGGGATTAACTGGGAAGCAGCCTGAGAGAACTCTCTGAACTGAAAGTCTTGTTCTATAGCCTGTTAAGGGCTGAACTGTATATCTGGGTGCATTTATCAAACCCCTCAAAATGGTGCATGCTGGATTGATGCATTCTGTGCGAGGCAATTTTTTCCTTAAAACTACAAAAACGAATATTGAACTCTTGCTAATGATACGTATGTGAAAGCATTTACACTTTAATTCTACTGGTATCTGCAAATTGTTTCAAATGCATGAAAAAGAAGAGGGTGTGATGGATGGATAGAGTTGAATAGACAGATGTGTAATAAAGCAAATATTGCAAAATATTGCTTGTGGGCAGCAGATGGGGATATCTTCTGTATAATCCTTTCCACTTTTTAAATGCTTGAAAATCTTCTTTTAAAAAATATTGGATGAAAACTAAAAGAAACTGAAAAGAGAAATCCTAGGGCTTCTCTTAGGTTTGAGGACATTTCAAGGTGTCATCAGGCTGTAAAAATTACCAAAGTATTGCTTTTAGAAATGCAGGATGCCTAAAGGGGTAAGACAAAGGTGATCCAAAGTAAAATAAAACTCTCCAGAATTAAATCTGGACATTGAAAACGGATCCCTAGGGAGATCAGCAGGCATTTAGATGGGAAGAAACAGGAAGGCCAGAAGATGGCAAGAAGGGCATGAGGCCATTTCTAAAGAAGCACTTTGGGGCTAAAGATTGATTCAGTCCTTATTCCTGGAAGTCCTACCTGCCATCCCCCTACCTCCAAATCACTGACTTCACTGAGGTCACAGAAGGTCTCAGTGTGACCCATTTGTGGGCTCAGGTACCTGCTGAAAAATCCTGTGGTGTGGATTGGAGAAAATGACAGACACATACTTGCAGTTTCTTAAGAACATGGTGAAAAATGTGAGCTTTTCAGCTCTTGTCTTTTGAAAGATCCAGATCTTTTTTTTAAAAAATTGAACATTGTATAATTTCCCCCCAGCTTTATTGAAATATAATTGACAAATAAAATAGCATATTTTAAGGCATGTTTGGCATTTTGATGTATGTAAACCTGTGAAATGATTACTGCCATCCAGGTAATTAACACATCCACCACCTCTTACACCCATGTGTGAGTGTGTATGTAGAACACTCAAAGACTTATGCTTTCAGCAAATTTCAATTGTGCATTAACCATAGTCACCGTGCTATATATAAGGTCTCCATAAATTAATCTTAAGCTGGATATTTGTACCACTAGGGTCTCCACCTTGACTCGCTCTATGGAGTGAGTATCAAAAGAACGAGTCTTTTCAGACTTTCATAATGGAAGACTCTATCATAGAGAATCCACTGTGCAAAGTAGATATTTAATGACTACGGGTTGACTGAGAGATGCATGCAGGATTGAGGGTGAGAATTACGGGAGATTGTTTGCAAAAAAAGGGATGTTTCTCAGGGACGTGACTCAGAACAGACAGATCTGACGGGGACCTAAGTAATTAAGGGAAGGAATTAAAACGGAGGAGACTATGTCCTCTAGAAAGGAGCCAGAGGAAGCGGACATGGACAGTAATGGCTTTGAATCACACAGCTGCTCCCCTTCCTGCGGGGCATGGTACCTTTGGACAGACTGTACACCTCTCTGAGTTCATTTCTTCTCTGTTCAAAACAAGAGTGATAACAACACTTCCCGGTAGGATTATTGTATTCCATATTAAAAACGTGTAAGAACCCTGGCAGGTGGCCATGTGAGACCCACAACAAACAGAGGAAGGTGAACACACAAGCCTCGTCTGCTGGCCTCCCCGTGGGACCGGCTCAGGGCTGGACAGGATGGAAACACGGCGATTCCTACTGGAATGCAAAGCAGCCGATGAGCTGAAGCAGGAGGATCAGAAACAGTCAGGGTGTCTAGAAATTTCTTAAGAGTAATTTTACTGGGAAGGATGTCTGAGGAGGATATACCACAGTCCCAGGCACGGGGGAATGAACAAAAAGGTGAGCTCAGGAATCCCCATCGGAGCGCAGGGACACTAGGGGACCTTCAGGCTCCACAAGAAAACACTTTCCAGTTAAGGCACCGTTTGCACACACCACCCTGGCTGCTGCAGAAATATGTCACATCTCTATCATTATTAACTGCTTCTCATATCTGAAATTCTGGCTAGAGAATGAAATTGAGGGCATGAGGGTTAGGGGTGGATTGCACTGCGAGGTCAAGGGAGAGCATTTCAGGGAAAACGCAGAGCTAGTCCGTGCCTCGGAAGAAGTGCACACAGACCAGTCCTCCAGGCTGGAATTCCAGGGCCAACTGCAGAGTTCCCCACGTGCTTCTCCCGGCTTCTTCCCTTTCCCTCTGGTTTAATCTGGAGCATCAGTTGCTCCTCCTATGGGTCCAGTCCACCCCCATTTAGTTATGTATTTCATGCACAATAAAAAAAATCTTTCAACAACAGTAGCGAGACAACAAATCCATGTCCTTAAGAAACAGAAAATAAGCTTTTCATTGCACTTTTGACATACACTAGTAGCATGTTGGGCACAACAAAAAACCCCTTTAACATCGTCCCAGGACAGCTTGCAGAAAAGCGCTTGTAGTGGGGACTCTTGCTGAGAAACAAAGAGAACAACCTCTTCAGAAAGCCCCATTGGTCTCTGAGTCCAGGGTTCTCAGGTATCAAGGATGACGACCTGAACGATTCAGATCAATTGATAGGATGATAGGGTGACAGCTTTGGATTAATGAAAAAAAAAATTTACAGCAGCTCACCACTGACATTTTGTGAATTAACTAAAGTTATATGATCAAAATATTAGAGAATATGCTCATATTTTTTTTTCATAAAGTAAATGTGGCTTTATCTACACCCTCCTCCTCCACCCAAAGCCCTTTAATGTATGTAAGTGGTTAAGGAGCGTGAAGCTCAAATTGTTCATGCCAATATGCTTCTTGGCCGTGGAGTACGTTTTGTTGTGGCTTGTGTGTTTTCAACAGCACAGGGATATTTTTACCAAGGGTCAAAGATTGCTGTGAGAGATGGGAGACATTTTATTGGGCTTCCAAACTTCGTAAAAGAAAAAAACCCGAACTCTGTCTTCCATCTGGGAGTCCTACTATCTCCATATTGGTGGAAATTTTGTCTTGCTTGTCAGACTTTTAGATCTGTGGAAAATTTCTATGTATATTTTTTATTGAAGTGTTAAAAGGAAATACTTGTCATGTAAGCCTAAAGGAAAATTCATACTTTTGTGAACCATAAAGAAACGCAGACAGAGGCATGTAAGAGCATTCAAACGTGGATCAAGAGGCAGTTTCCAGTACAAATTAGAATTTGCCATTTACTTTTTCCAAATTGGCCTCATGCACTTAAATCACAAATCTCAAGGATTTTCCTTTTCTAAACATTGTTTGTATTTAAAAACAGGGGCAAGTGATAAAGCTCACCGAGAAATCCAGACTTGTTAGAAAGTTCTACAGAACTTTCCTGTTAGGGCATTGCATGAATCAGAGTTTGCAAGGTTATGATGTGGCACACATGACTCCCAAACTGGAGGGGCTTGTAAAAAACAAGGTTCAGGGTTTCCTCATGTTATATGTGCATACGTCTCTTCCATACCAGCATCGGAACCAGGGGCAGCCTTTTGGTGGTGGTTCTGCTACCGCTTACAGCTCATATAAGCATGGGTCCTTCCTACTTCAACAACTGTAGGCCAATTTTAAGGGAAAGACAGCCATTTTGAAGTCACCAAGTGCTCCAGGAGTCACAGAAGGTGAAGAATTGTGCCTATCTCACATGTAACTATCAGTGCTGGAATGAATGAAGAGAAGGAGGGCCTTAACACAAGCTAAGAATTTTATCATGGGTTGCCTTCCTCCCTCAACTTTCTCTTGTCCCAAGTGACATGTGACAGTCAAATGCGGTACCTCAAAACTTGGTGGATTGTATGGCTGGGTCAGCAATTAGATGCACCACTTTAGAGTCAGGAAACTGGAGAGATGGTGCTGGGCAGGAACACACCATGCTCCACTTCAAATCACACAACATGTAAAAAACTAGGAAGCTCCGAGAAACCAGAAGGAGTTTGCTGCAGGGGTCTAACCATGTGGCTAACATCTGGGAGCCAGGATTTGGCCCACATCATCTCTTCTGTCCTCAGGGGAGCAGGATGGGGGCTACTGCTGTGCTCCTGTTTCCCCAGAGGGGAAGCCAAGGCTAAGGAGGACCCGAGTAACCTGGGACAGATCACACCTAATGGGGGAGAGTCTAGACTTGATCCAAGGCAATACACTTTGGTAATCTGCACTTTCAACTGTTACGTAGTCTAGTCATGACCGATGTTCACAATCTTGAGCCTGGGATATGATGAGAGTCAGAAATGGCTTCTGAATCAGAAAAGATTAAATTGTGCTCCATGAGACCTCTGTTAAATTTATTTTATCAGCACACCTTTTCCCAAAAAGAGCCAAATAGTAAACATTTTAGACATTTTAGGCTACAAATGCCTCTATTGCATGGTTCTATTACTCTTACGGCACTTAAAAAATGTAAAAACCATCCTTAGCCCATACGACCATAAAAAAAAAAAAAAAAAAAAAAAAGATTTGGGCTAGATTGGATCCATGAGTCATTGTTTGACAACCCATGATAATTCATCAAAGATTGAGATACCAGGTATGATCTATGCATCACCTCTCTGCCAAATGATGTGATTAATCAGAATGGCCCATTTACAAGTATTCTGAAGCCATGGGAATCTACTAAAATTAGAAAGTGAGTTTGGGTGTATGTTTATGTAACTTCGTGAACTTGTCCTCTGGAGTAACCTCAGTGTGGATTAAGACTCACGTGAGGACACCCAAGTGCCTCCTTGGAGCAAGGCAGTGCCACACGTAGCCCGCGTTGTGCAAGGGCACCAGGTGATTGTTCGTAGATGTGCCTGTCATTGCACTTGAGAACTTCATTAAAAAACTTTAGCAAGTTTTATTGAAATGAAAAGACTACTTCTAAGCCTCCTCTCTCCCAAAAGGCATCAAAAACCTTTAGCAGAAAGTACTGGATCCAAGATAATTCACAGAGTTACGAAGGCCCAAGAGAATGCCTTGAATCTTTGGTATCATGTTGTTGGGAAATTGGATCCAGAAGGATGACCACCAATATTCCCGACAATACCCTGCTCATCTGTAGACCCCTGCACCTGGTGTGGGTCTAAGCTTTATACAGAGTAATGTTTAATTTTCACAGCCACTCTGGGAGGAAGGTGGTTGTTCTGCCCCCATTTTTTTTTTTTAAGTTTTTTTTTATTGGTTATTCAAAACATTACAAAGATTTCAGAATCACATCGGTTACACATCCACATTTTTTACATAATGCCATAATAGTAACTGTTGTATTCTGCTACCTTTCCTCCCATTTTTGGATGGGGAAACCAAGGCACAGAGAGCTAGATGATTCATTTGAGTTTACCAAGGAAGTAAGTGGTAGATCCAAGATTTGGACCCAGCAGCCTGGGTCACTGAATCATTCTCTTTCCATGAAACAAAAAAACAGACCCACAGAGGAAAAGTTCTGCTGTATGGTGAGTAGGACTCAATCCATGAATTCGATGCATTACATGAAGTGGTTCAAGTTGTTTAAGGCAAGTGGAAGATACAAGGCTCTATTTCTGTGTTTCCCAATCAGCTAATTAAGATTCATGATCTTTCATGTTGATGTTTAATGTTTTCTAATCACTTTGAGCCCTATCCTCCAAGGAAGTCATGTGCATGTGGCCTGTGACATGGTGCAGGCAGCCCCATGACCTCGGGGATGTGAAGTTCCCACATTGATCTAATTCATTTATTCTACAGTGGTAGTATAGAGTGATAACATCTTCTCATCGTCTAATCAGAGACCAGACTGCATATCTCTACGGTGTCTTCAATAATAATATTTTTATTATTTGATGACTGCAGCAATATTTACTCACTGAAGGGAGTCTTCACATACCAAGGGAAGTCTTTCACTAAATAACGCTTTTAAAAAATCTCTCGTGACTGTGGCTATTTGCAACCCAAAGCATTTTTCATTAACTATGTGATAAAAATGTTCTTAAAATTAGATCACATTAATAAGAATCTAGTCTGATAATAACTGTGTAACCTCACTTCCCAAGACTCAGCCCTTTAGCAGGAAAAATGAATAAACTTAACTCCTCCTTCTTCAAGGGCCAAGATAAGAATCTCAAGGCACCCTTTAGATGCTATAATCTGCTTTGAACTTTGGCTCAAGTTATTTCCATGAACATCCTCTGTGTCCATTGGGGTAGACACTGTATAAGACAGAGCACTACAAATCACTTTGTTTAAAGTTCCCAAAGAAGGAGGGAGAAGAAAAACCCACGCGGAGTCTGCTATTAATTAAAACCAGCCCATGATGCACAGTGACCTGTCTGGAGCGCTTCTGACTGGGCTGGTTCCCTGACAGCTGTACATTCTTTCCTGCCTGTATTGTTTGAACTACGTCCAACGGTGCAATCGTTAAATCTGAGAGAACTGTTGTTTAAATAGGAGAAGCGGGGCTTTTTGTTTTAAGTGAAAAAGGGAGATGAGTCGAGTATTGCTTTTAAAAAGTTAGTTCTTATTAGATCATGTTCACGGGCTCTCGAGAGAATGCCTCTGGTCATTTTGGGATTGTCTATTGACACTCTTCTATTGCACGAATGTTAAAAAAAACTCACATCCCCCCTCCTTTCCTAAGGGATTCCTGCTGTAGGTAAGGCAAATAGCGCTGAACACCTGGTCTTACTCAGAGGCGCCTGGGGATCCGTTGATTTCACAGTTGAAAACCCCCTGGGGGAGAATTCATTTGAATGTTGCTCATAGAGAAAATGACTACCAAAAAGGTAAGGGGCTTCAGGAGAACTACACACACACACACACACACACACACACACACACACACACACACACAATGCTTCTTTTTTAGTTTGACAGACAGACATTTGATGGCTAGCAAAGGATAACCAAACTCTAAATACCAAGGCAACTTTAATGAATCATTATTTGCATTTTATAAAAGACATACGTGTGTGTGTGTTAGTTATTGGGGATTGAAATCAGGGCCCTGCACATGCTAGGCAAGTGCTCCACCATTGGGCCACATCCCCAGCTCTTATCAAAGATTTTATTTTGAGACAGGATCTCCCTAAGTTTCCCAGGCTGGCCTCAAATTTGTGATCCTCCTGCCTCAGACTCCCAGGTAGCTGGGATTACAGGTGTGCATCACTGTGTCCAGTTCTAAAAGACAAACTGATATTACAGATGTCTAAAACACAAATTAAAATGGTTTCCATGCTATGCATACACTAAATTTTTGAGCATAAAATATTTCAAAGATGCAATGCCCTTTCTAATTTACATATTTATGTGCAATATATAGGCATATATGGATATATAGTTACATAGATAAATAGATGATTGAGGTAGAGAGATGATAAACAGATAGATAGACAGACAGACAGACAGACTTAGTGTCTCAATTTATGTTTTAGGGTCAGTTTCTTTTTTCAAGTTCTGTTTCAGGACAGCTCTGTCTACTACCAAGAGGTGGGCTGGGGCTCAGATGAACATGTTTGCCGGCCACAGTAGCCATGGGGTTCCAGCCCAATGTCACAGCGCCATTCTTCCTATGGGACTAATGCCCCTTTGGGCTGCAAGTATGGCCCCTGTTTCCTGTGAAGAGCTTTCAGAATGAGACAGACTGTCTTTACACTGGGTCTCTAGGCTCCTGGAGCATTTTTTTTTTTTTTTTTTCAAAGACAGGTGTGAAAGTTATCCTTGCTTATTCAGAAATGAGTCACTCTCTCCTGGCCACTGCTGTTTATCCCAAGGTGGCAAAGTCCACATGAAGTTATAGTTTACTTAAACATATTCTGTGTGGGGGGCTGGGGATGTAGCTCAGTTGGTAGAGTGCTTGCCTAGCATGCATAAGGCCCTCGCTTCCATCCCCCGCACTGCCAAAAAAAAAAAAAAAGGATGTTCTATGTGAGTTTTTTTTTAGCATCACTGGGACTCTTAAATTTATTTGATTTGGGATAATGCAACACATCCCTTCAAAGAGAGGGGCAAAGCCAAGAATCACACCTGCAATGAGGACCCTGGGTAAGAGGTACCACTCTAGTAGTAGGTAAGATCTAACCCAAATCCAGGCCTTCAGCATTGAAAGGGGACCAGGAAGAGGAAGAGACTCCTAGGCAGAGAAGCAGGACTCCATGGACTTTAACACTGCATAATGTTCAGAAACAAAGGAAAATCATTAAGGAAATCTCAAAGAAAAGAATTGGCCAGTGAATTAAAAAATGTCTTGCACTCTCTGCCTTGAAGTGAGGTTGATATACAGCTTCGGGTTATGGATGATGGATTTGAAAGCCCAGGAAGGTCAGTGGGTCTGTCAATCCTCTTGTACGCAGCAATTGGCCTTCTAAGATCATGGAGATGGACAGGCATGGAGTGTCAGGACAGAAGCTGGTTCGGATCCCAGCTTGACCTTCAATAGCTTTATGAGTTGGGTTAATTGATCCTCTGGCTTCAGTTTTTTTCATTTTTTAAAATGGAAAGTAAGAATTTTTATTTTACAGTTTCCAAAATGTTTTGGTGAGGACTAAATAAAATACATCAAATAAAGCCACTTGATGAAATGCCAGGGATATAACATATGCTAAAATTATTAGCTGCTATGATCATTTTAATTATCTCATGCAATTGCATAATATTTTAGTTCCAGGAAAGTTGAGAAAGTTCCTAAATGTCTCCATGTGTTCAATAGAAATCATAATGCTAGTAGGAAAAAGTACCTGTCAGTTATTACATTTCTTACACTCATCATTGCTTTCCTAGAATAATGTCTTTAAAGCATATTTCACAAAGGATTCTGAGAAAGACACCTGGATAGCATATGAAACTGTTGGTTTCTCTCTCACAGGATCTGCCAAAATGCTGATTTCTGCATAAAACATGAGAATTTTAAATTGTGGGATATTGAATAATAATTTTTAAATGATGGACAGATTAAAATATTTCCATATTTCAACTACTTCAGAATTATACTATGGTTCCATATTTACACTATTTTAGTGAGCCACTTAGTGGCTCAATAGTTTTATCATGTGTTCAATCCTAAATAATCACTCACTAATCTTACATGACAACCAGATCTTAATATTTATTAGTGTTCTATTGTTGATAATAGCACCTTATGCTGTTTATAGCATCTGGAATAAAGTTATGTATATACCAAACTGCTTATTCCAAAACCATGCCAACTGGATACTCTTAATGTCAGGCCAAAGATTATGAAATTTATATATGCTATAACCAAACAACTAGTTTTTAATCCTTATTTGAAATTAACTGGAAAAGTCAATTAAAAGAACTTTGTAACTCATTCTAGAAAAATAAGTGGTTTTGTAAATGGGAGCTTGCCTATGTAGTGTTGCCTTAAAAAGAAATACGCACAAGTTATTGGCAAATGTTGCTGATGTGGTTACTAAGGCAGGAGGACTGTAGGTGATCAACTCAGATCACAATCGAGCCAATTATAAGGATTTGGGGCACAAAATATGATTTTAGTTTGTTTGAATGCTTTGTTTTCTCTTTGAACATGATATAGATTGATTGTCCCTAATCCAAAAATCTAAACTCCAAAACATTGTCAGCACCACCATGACGCCACCTGTGGAAAATTCCTCACTTGACCTCATGGGATGAGTTGCGATCAAAACGCAGGTGTGCAGAGAGTACTGCTTACAAATTCCCTTCAGCGTGGGCACATAGAGGACATATGAAGCAGAAATGAAGGTCGTGTTCGAGTGCCATCCCCAAGATACCTCAGGACATATATGCAAATATTGTAAAATTCAAAAAGATTCTAAATCGGAAACACTTTGGATCCCAAAGTGGACAAGGGATACTCAACCTTTACCAGTCCCCTGCAGCCCCTTGAGAGAATGCCAGAGGGCCAGAGGTGAGATGAAGGACACTCTTCACCCTCCCTGGGCCCAGGCGTCCCTTTCCAAGCGTTTCCCTGGATGCCCTGAACACCACTGCTCCACGGGGTGAGCTTCTCCTCACCTCACCCTCTCCGCCTTGGTTGGTCAGCAGACTGCCATCTTCCTCTGTCAGTCCTTCCCGGGTCAACCCAGCACACCTGTTGAAGAGTCTGGCACCCGAGACATCCTTTCCACTCCGCTCAGATTCTGCTGACCCCCCATTATCTGCAGAGACTTTGGGGTTCAGATGGGCAATGACCCCACTGCCGTCCTTCTTCCTGGCTGGTGGCTTTGGTCTATTCTCTTCTCAGGCACTCCCTCTCAAAGTGAGATCCTGGAATTCTCCAACCCTGAGTTCTTAGCACAAATACTCCAGGGTGATAACCTCAACTCATGTTATTTCAGCCCTGCCCCCACACTATCTGCTCCTCAGACTCACCATGGCCCTTGACACCCCATCGCTTTCCAAATCAGCCTCTCCTTATTTCTTCCTTTCCTTTTCTCTCTTGGATACCATCATGAGTATCACTAGAACCATCCATTTCTCTGCTCTCCAATCTTCCATAATACCCACTCAACAAATTCACAGCATTAGATCCATGTTTCAAGACTTTCTGGCCCCCATACAAAGGTAGCTAAATATTATTAGAGGAAATACATGATTTCATGTCTCTGATATTATCTACCTATATATTTTTTTACTTATTGTTGGGCAATTAATTTTCCAATACTTTTCAATGACTATGATAGAACACCGTCCCTCTTCTTAAGAACTATAGCTCAGCCAGGTGTGGTGGCACTTGCCTGTAATCTTAGTGGCTCAGTATGCTGAGGCAGGAGGATCACAAGTTCAAAGCCAGCCTCTGCAACTTAGTGAGGCTCTAAGCAACTTAGTGAGACCCTGTTTCAAAATGAAATATATAAACGGGCTCGGGGTGTGGCTCAGTGGTAAAGCACCTCTGGGGTCAATCCCAGGCACCACATCCACACAAAAAGCATAAAGCAAAAACAAATAGAAAAACCCTTATCCCACACACAGACTCCTTAATTTTTGTAGAAAAGTCACACTTTAGTTTTAAAAAGTCAGGTGACTATTGGTGTGTTTCACAACTTTGTTGCAAGTGCATCTTTGTGTACCAAACCTAGTACAGATTATTCCCATTTCATACCATCAGGAATCTCTTTTCTTGCTGAAGTTCATCTTTGTCTTAGATGGTGTCTCTTTCCTCTTCCTGAATCTTTCATTCATCGTCCCTGATCCCTCTCATATCTCCGATTTCTCCTTTTCAGTTGGATCCAGCATTAGCCACCAATTTGTTCTATACATTTCCATCCATCGTAGCTACAGGCCTTCAAAACAGCAGTTACCATTTCCTATGTAAACTTTCCATTTCTCATCCCTTTGTTGGTATTTTGCAAGTCGACTTTTGGTTATTATTGCAATTTTCCTTCACTTCTCTGGCTATCGGCTCTGTAGCACCCAAGTACTGGTCTTCATCAATCTTGTCTGTCCTGTCCAGACACCTCCTCATAAAACAAGGCAGCCCAAGAGCCCTCTTAAACAGAGCAGAGTGCCCAGCATGACAGGAAGCTGCTCCCATCGCATATACCTGTGGGGAGTGTCCAGTCTGGTCAAGTGCACACAGAACACTGCATGATGCTTCAGCAGTAGGCGATCCTGAGTCTGGCTGACTTTGGTAACAGTGGCGGTCTTTGGCCATAAATCCAATGGTCTGGTAAAGGGGAGGGAGTCATCAGAGTTTCTTGTCCCTTTGGACCACCATGCTCAAAAGTAGAAAACCAGGGTGCAGCAGCAGTTTCCGTAAGATTTGAGGACATTGCACAGGCACGGTGTTCCAGATATGTGGGGTCAGCAGAGTTTCCATTTCCTCACTGGCTCTGCAGGCTCTGTGGCACGTAGGAAGCCCGGTGGTGACAGCGAAGGATGAAGATCATGGGTGCTCGTAGCTCGTGCACACCCTGTTTGTAAAGCCACCGCTTATTTCTCTAGCATGACAGACAAGAACAACTGTAGGAATTTGTCTTACATGTCCTTGTTGGGAAAATGCATTTCAGGAGACATTCTTTACATCTTGTTCAATCATCAAAGTTCTTTATCTTGGATCAAATCCCTTCATCCTGTGGAAGAGGGTTGTTGATTACCAAATTCTGTTGGCCAACAAGCCTCCTCGGGTTTATGATATGTATTTCTTTGATGTCGCTAAACCATGCTCTTAATTCTTTAATTCTACTCATCCACTGACTTTTATCTTGAGAAAGAACTTAGAGAAGTAGCTTCCAGAAAACTCAGTGGAACCCGCTGCTTCTTAGCTGTCTTATTGTGGCCCGGTATTGACACTTCCAAGTAGTTCTTCCCGCCTTTCATATATGAGTTAAATGTCTCTTCAGAGTCTAATTTTATTTGGATCTCTTTTAGACTTGTTTGAATAACTGCAGAAGGAAGACAATGCCTACTTCTTACTCGTCAGGCTACATTAAAGTTCAGAGTCGGGGGATTTAGTCAATGATTGGATAATGAGGGCTTCACCTCAGATGGATTAATCCACTGACAGCTGAGTAACTACTGGGAGGTGGGACCTCACTGGAGGAAGTAGGTCCTGGGGGGGGGGTATGACCTGGAAGGGTCCATCTTCTTCCAGCTTCTTCCCCCTCTCTTCTTCACTGCCGTGATCTGAGAAGGTTTCCCACACCATGGCTTTCTATCATGATGTCTGCCTTACCTTGAGCCCAGAAAAATGGACTCCATCTTCTGAAACTGGGAGCCAAAATAAGTAGTCCCTCTTCTAAATTGTTCTCATCAGTCATTTTGGTCACAGACATGAAAAGTTGACTAGCACCCTCATCACCCTCTATTTTAGTAATCTTATCAGTGACTCATCAATAATATATTTACTAAAAAATTCCAATGAAAAGTTATCCCTTAGAGAACACATAATTAATACTTAGACTCTGCTAAGTCTAGGGACTTGGAGAGTAGTGGGAAAGGAGACTAGCAAGGCACCCCAAAGCCAGGCAGAAGGGGTTTGTGTGGCCTGCTGAGGAACCTGGTCTTTTCCCCGCAAATCTTAAAGATGTCATGAAAGTTCACTTTCAGGAAACTTTTCACCTCCTTTCCTTCCGTGATAGTGCACTCTCTTGGTTCTCCAGCCAGCCATTCTGTCTTCTTTTGTAGGCACATTTCCTGTGCTCACCAGTGAGATGTTGGTACCTAGAAGTCTGTCCTCAGCTCCTGTCTTCTCCCTCTACCTTGTGATTCCTGGGGTGTCTCATCCACCCTATGCCTTTGAGTGCTTTATGTAGGACATGGATTATTCCCCTGAGCACAGCTTCAACACTGGCCTCTACTAGAAGAGCTGTTTCTTGCACACCGTAGGGTGGGCGCACAGGCTCTCATACATTGTATGTCCCCACTGGTTCTCATGATCTTTCCTTCAGACTTCTGTCTTCTTATGTGACCACTCTCAGTTCACTCAAACACTCTAGAGAAAGAGAATTGGGGGTATCACTTTGCCTACCATTTCCTCCCCCTTGTCTAGTCACACTCCCAGTTCTTTTGGTTGGATTTCTAGTTATTTCTGGAGTCTCCCCACCTCCTCCACCCCCACTCCTGCATGCCTCCCTACTTGATCTGCTTCCTGGGAGACCTTCGTCATTTCTTACCTGGATTAGTTCGGGAGCCTCTAAACACCACTCTTCCACCATCAGCATGTTCCTCTGCGAATCGTTCCCTGGCATCACCAAAGTTGTCTAGTCCCAACTCAAAGCCAAATATGACACCTGGTCCAGGCGAGCCTTTCAGCGGCTGCCATCACCTGGGAATCCCAGCCCAGTTCCTTAGCAGGACTTTTGCCTGCCTCCCCAGGAAGTTCTCTCACTCCTCCTGACTCACATGTCCCACCAGAAGGCACTCCTGACATCCCTGATGACATCCCGCCTGGAGAGCTTGTCCCAACCACCTCAGCTCAAGCCTTGAGGGGTTTGCCACTCAGCTCAAGGGTTACCTCCTCGGTGCCTCTAACACCACCCTAGGTGGGCCAAGCCTTCTCCATCTGGGCGACTTAAACTTATGTTCACCTGTATTCCTTCGTTTATTTTATAACGAGTGTTTTTGTGTGTGTGAAGGTGCTTTGTATTCATATTTATGGCACTAAATGTGGTACTGGGACTATATAAAGCTCTGTCACTACTTTTTATAAGAAACAATTCAAGGAAAAATAGAGTTCCATCTTTCTTACAAATAGATCAGAATGTATGGAAGAGGAACCATGTTTTGGAAAAAGTACAATCTCTCTCTCTCTCTCTCTCTCTCTCTCTCTCTCTCTGTGTGTGTGTGTGTGTGTGAGTGTGTGTGTGTGTGTGTGTGCGTGTGTGTGTGTGTGTTCATTCTGACGCAGTGGATATCCCTGGGGAGCTTGCTATTGCTCAGTGCAATCCTCACCATCAGAGATACAGCAGCACCCAAGACAGGGAAGTCCCTGATCTAAGGGAGTTCAGCTTCCCGGGTGCAAAGTATTCTGAGGGTGTCCAAGTCAGCCCACAAATGAACAGAGGACTCTGGTCAGTGCTCAGTCATTCGATTAATTCTATAAATATTTACTGAGCTCCTGCATAAGGGCCAGACACTCTTCTAAGTCCTGGGACTCGATGAAGGAACAAGAAGAGTCTCTGCCAACGTGGCACTTGTAGCTGAAATTCAGAGATGATTAAAGAACATGGCGGAAAACTAGAGGTGACTTCCATGAGGGTGGCCGAGAGGCTTCTCTCAGGAGGTGTCATTCATACTTTGGTTTCAATGGTGGTCCCAGCATGCAGGGCTGGTGTCGGGAAGATGGCGTGTTCCAGAGCAGGGGGAGACAATGAGCTTGGTGCACACAGGGGTGCAGCAGAGAGGTGACAGCGCAGACTCGGGACTGTCATCCACAGAAAGGCCTACTGGGCTGACTCCTGGAAATTTGGACTTCCCAGTGTTCCCACAGTTCTCTCACTCAGAAGGATGGCCAACTGTGCCTGGACTGTTTGTGAACACATGGTGACTAGGAGTCTGCGATGCTGGTGTGGGTCAGGGAGAGAGTGCTCTGTGACCAGCCGAGTAGCCCCTCAGGTGCTGTGCCTGATGACTTTCCTCAGTGGGCAGCAGTTTACACATGCCATCCAGTGCTGGAGAAATTACCTGTGTTGCCTGAGACTGTCCTGGGAGAGCGGACCCCTGGAGGCCTGTCCCCGTCTCCTCTGGACCTTACCTTACCTGCCTTTTCACTGCCCTGTTTTCTGGGCTTCAATTCACTATAACTGATTGTAACTAGTTATAGTACAGCTATCAGCTGAGTCCTGTCTTTTTAATTTTTAAAATTTTTTTTTAGCAAATCAGTGATTCTGGGAGGGATCTTGGGAACTCCAGAAACAACACAAATAGATACTCTATGCATATATACTTGTGCCATGTATTTGAAGAAAGAGGTTAGTGTGAACAGAAGACTTGGGATGAATGCTGATGCAGGACCCAGGGGTGGAGAGACCCGCTTAGGAGAGTGATCACCAATAACACTGCATGGGGACAAAACCCTACGCAAGTGTCCCTGAACTGCCTTGAGTCCTTTTGTGGTTTTTCTGGTCATATACCTTCTTTATAAGGCACTTTATATATTCTGGATATCATCCTAAGCTTTTTTCTCTTTAAATTTTTTAAAAAAATATTTATAAAGCTTAACAATTCACACTATAGAGATTGTCTGTAAGATGCCTCAAGATCACATTATCCCATCATTTGGTGAAGAGTTCCAGAACACAGACAGATGTCTTGTTATAACCCAAGTAGGGTGGTAGTCACTGGTGATTCAAAGATGACCATGGCAAACTCACTCTGTCCTCAAAGAGCTCTCTCAAGGGAAGAAAAAAAAAAAAAATCGCCAACACAAAACAGGCACAAGGACTTGGTTCAGATTGCAGTTTGGGAATCGCATATCAATTTCAGGAGGTTTTGGCCACGCCAGGCCACAGGTGCTGTACCACAGCTATTCTGCCAACAGGTGAACGCAGGAGACTGTTAGGTGAGTCAGAGTATGGAGAATGCTGGGGATTCCTGAAATAGCCCTGAGTCACTCATCACTGATATCCTGGCTCAGTCCACGAAGCAACTGGGAATGAATAAGCAAAGAAAGTGAACCAACGGTTAGAGGATGGAAATACCCCTGGGGACCTTCACTGAGTCAGGGTAAGGACG
Source organism: Callospermophilus lateralis (assembly GCF_048772815.1). NCBI lineage: Eukaryota > Metazoa > Chordata > Mammalia > Rodentia > Sciuridae > Callospermophilus > Callospermophilus lateralis. The sequence continues at coordinate 9,079,867 of NC_135314.1, read as the reverse complement.
TGGAAAATTCAGCAGTCATGGATGCAAATGGAATGAAACAAGAGAAGGACATTCTCCAACAGCTTGATCTCTAATCAAGATCATTGGCAAGCGCCACTCCTCTGGATTCTTTGCTTTGGGAATTGGAGAAAGGAAAGGAAGAGAGGAATAAAACATTGTTCGGACCACAGGAGATTCTAGATGTACGTGGTAGGACAGGGCCTAGTCTGTTACCTGTGTTTGCTGTGTGACTTTTTTTTAAATTAAACTACAAAAGAAAAACTATAATGTAAAAGGAAAAGTGACATAAAAGGGAACAACCCCAAGAAATTGATGGAAGCAAAGATGGGTCTTGGATGAGATCAACTCATTAGATCACTAAAGATGAGACAGATTTTTTTTCAAAACCACAAATTGGGATACACATGTATGTATTGTTCAAGATATTAAGTCTTCGTAAAATGGATTTGAGAAAAGTCAGTGTGACACTGGGTGTCTTGTTTAGGGCACCTCCCACCGAATTTTGACCTTCCCCCAAATTTACCACAATGTGAATTGCTGGGAAGCGTATTCCATTGCTTTCCACTTCAAAATCAGGGATGTAGGTTTCTCTGCCCCCAGGAAATAAGACCCCTTTCTGTAAGAGACCTACTTAAGAACACAGTTAACTTCTAAAAACACATCTTAGGGGAAAAGACTCACATCCAACTGAATGCCATTTTTTCAAAATATTAATGATGGGATGTACTGAGTCATTGGCATAAAATTGTTCGTGCATTTTGGTTCAAGACGTCAATTTAGAAAACTCGCCCAGTACCTTGTCCCTGTTGCTTGTGCTGGGTCATTTCCTCTCACCTACAGGCCTATCAACTGATTTCTCAGTTGTCCTTGGACCCGCCAGTCCTCCCACTCTCCAAGCCTTGCCTGCTCCTGAAAAGGTGGCTTCTGGACTGTCTTTGTGGGCTTCTCCCCTCCCCTCCAACAGAGACCCTCCAGGCAGCCTTAGGGATGCCCCACGGGGCTCCAAGACCCCTGCAACAAGCCCACCTCAGAGACCACCACTGCTTCCTCTGAAGACCCAGATAGGACACAGACGTCACACCCATCCTGCGTACCAAGAATGAGTCACCGAGTTCCCACCATGTTCACATCCTGAATTCACCATCACGTTCCACAACAACCTAATGAGCCATTATTGTCCCCATTCCATAAGTGAGAAAATCCAGTCACCCAACCCTTGTACCCCATTGCCCCTGGTTGAAAACTTAGACCTTTCTGACCCCACAGCCCTGCCCTGCCCACCACGCCCACAGCTTTCTCCCAAGACTCTCAGCCACCTTAGACCACATCCTACACCACGTTTGGATTTTTTTCTTTTTTCTTTTTCCCTTCTATAGCACTCATTACAGAGAAAGTGCTCAACACGGTTTTATTGAACAACTGCATTTTAACAATATTTATTTTTATACCATTCATGGCATGGCCAAGTGCATAGGCAGGCCCACTTGAGTATCTCCTGGCAGGACCAACCATTCAATGGTAATAATAACGACATTTTCATTGTACCTACCAAGCACTGTTCTCAGACCTAATACCAAACTATTCTAACATGACAGCCCAGTGAGGTGGGTACCACTCGTATTCCTATTTCACAGATGGATACACGGAGGCTTCCCTGCAGTGAGGTCACAGCTAGGAAGCGACACGGCTGAGACCCGAAGCTAGGTGCCTGGCCCTGCAGCCCCGGCCTTCCATCACGGCACCCCTCTGCCTTCTTCAGCTCTGAAGAATCATTGGCAAGCGCCAAAGGACTCGGTTCAGATTGCAGGTGCTAGGCCCAGAGGGGGACAATGCTGTGCCTGGGCTGCTGCTGCTTCTAGAAGGAGGCTAAGATCTACTTTGTGATCCACGGTGGAGAGAAGCCACCTCCCAGTCCAGTCGTCTCAGTGACTAAGCAAACCCCCAAGGAAACCACGCTAGGGCCCTGGAGGCCAAAGGGAATCAACATATGGAAGAAGTATCCAGAAAGAAAGTAGGCAGCCATGTGCTGGGGCAGCAACAGGAACGGGGAGCACGGTGCTGTGTTGTCTGTTGTTGTAAAGCAGGGGATGTTGGGAAACCGCAGCTGAGAGAGGAATGGGGTTGGCGCAAAGGGAAAGATATTCTGGAAGGCAGAAGTCTGCCTTCTAATCAAATGTCTGAAACCCATCAGCCTACCCGGGAGCAGGGAGGGAACCAACCCAATCCGGTCGGGATCCTCAGCGCTGGAGGGAGCTGGTTCAGTAAATGGCAACTTGTGGGCTTGAATGAAACCCCATGTTTTAAAGGAAAATGTGGACAGGAAGTCAATGCGCTTTCTACACTGCCTTCCACTCCCCACCCCACCCCCAAAAGAAGCAGAGTAGTTTTCCAAGCTTCCTGAAGGAGGTGTGAGGTCTTGGTGGTTTCTCTGCCTTCGAATCCCGCCGTTAATGTTACAAAACTCTGCCTCTGCCCACAGGGCCCGTTCCAATGTTCAACGCTTTACAGGGAATCGTGAGAAGCCACTCAGCTAAGGGGTTACTCTGCTCAAGGGTCATCCCTTTTCCTTGGCCTTTTTTTTTTTTTTTTTTCCTTTTGGTTTATTTTTGTCTTTATCAGCATTTGAAAGAAAACTAGATACTTTCTTTTCGAGGAAGTTGATGGTTTCAGGTGGAGACTATGCAGCTGTGGCAGAGACTCTTGAAACACAGGGAAATATCCTGTCTTGGATAAATGTTTATGGCAGCAGGAGGACTGAAGAAGAAAAACACAGCAAAAAGTTGCATGACTCACAGGCCCAATGGCTTCTAAATAAAGCCTCCCTCAGAGTTTCCCAGGAGGTGTTCTGAGTGCACAAGCAGCAGGGGCTCTGCTGGCATGGTGGGACCATCTAAAATACAAAAGGCGGACCCAGCAGGGACTCCAGAGGCTGTTCTGTGGCTCTGGAGGATGAAGAGAACACATGTCTGAATGACAGGGTCAGGTCTTGACAGTGTCCTACTCCGGACCCTGGAGGCAGCCCCACTAGAAGTTCCAGCTGGGCCTCTGTGCAAATGATGAGCAGAGGTTTAGCAAGACCATCGTCTTGACTCATGGACACTCCTCTACTAGAGCATCTCCCAGAGATGATGATTCTGTTTAATTTTAGATCCTGTGTGCTGGAACCGGGAATGTTTTCCAACTGGAAGCAGACTTTGCTGACACTGGCATGTGAATTTTGAAAGGAAGGTCATAAGTCTGAGATTATCTACATATTGTTCAGTCCCATATGCTCCAGAACACGGTGACTCTGGAACCAATTAAGGGAAATCTTCTGTTGGAACTACCCTGCAAATGGCAGGCACTCCTGGCATTGACTCTTGGTCTCGTAAATAGAAACATGGCCACCATTCTCTATACTTAGGACTTTCGGACTAAAAAGTTCTAGAAGGTTCTGGAAAGTCCCATGTAAGTATTCAAAAATTTCCCCAGTCAAGTCTAAAGGGCTTAAGATTATGAGGAACTGTGGTTGAAACACTCCTCAGTGTTTCAATTCTTATTGTAACTTACTACGAGTTATATAAGGTCTGATTACAGATTGGCAATATTATATTAGTTAATTATTTGGGGGCACCCTGCATAGGGTTGCCATTTAGAAATGAAACAATTGCTCAAAGGAATACTTACTGTCTAGGAAGTGTTCAACCCTTTACATGTCCAGAATACCATATCAGTGAGTAAACTGACTCCACTTAATTTCCAGATTTAATAAATAAAATTGCATGACACCATTAGATTTGAACTTCAGATGTTTACGTGTCTATAAATAAGCTTATAAGTAGATGTACGTTCCATGCCACATCTCATTATTCACTGGGTACTTGAAATTTAAATTTCACTTGGCTATCCTGTATTTTAAATGGTGACCTTAAGAGATGCGTGAGCTTTTCCGAGGTACTATTTTATTAAGAACACATTCTGAATATTTTCCTGCAAGAACTGGGGAATCTAGAGAAAACACGTCAAAAACATTTAATGTAAGTGAGAAAATGGTCCTTCTGAAGGGGCTCTTCTCAGCTACCGACACATGGTGTAAACCTACACCCAGAAAACTAGTGGGGGCAAAGAAAGAGCCACTCGACAGTTTAATGAATCCTGTTGTGACCTAACACTTCCACGCAGACAGCACCAAAGCTCCTGCCAGTAATCCTGGTCTTCCAGGTCTCACCCACTCCTGTGGGGAAACCGAGGGAAGAGATAAAGAAGGGGGGGAAATAGAGTGTCCAGCGGCACTCTCATGTACATTTGTTTTGGCATTAGCTGAATTCTAGAGATGAAAACGTTCTCCTGCTTTTAATTCGGTCCATGTGCAACAAAGACCTACATTGGGAGATCTGGCTTTTAATAAGAACGATTAACAAGCGTTTTTGATCACAGGAAGTCGAGGGGAGTCTTTGCTTCTAAGAATACAATAAACAGTGACTCGCCCTTAGCCGCCCCTAGCCGGGCCTGTGGGCCTGTCCGTATTGGTGTATGGCCTTTTTTGCAGCTTCTACTATGATTTGCAGCAGCATGAGATGGGCCAGGACAGAGCTCCCCCACTCCTCCACACACCGCCACCACGTGGGCAGCTGCTCTGCTCTGTGCCAGAGCCCTTCCTTCCTGTCCAGGGAGGCAAGCTGCTGAGGCCGGGTCTGGGCAAGTGGCCACTGCGAGGATATTTGCCTTAGATAGCCTGCAGCTGGGCCGAGTGGGCGTCCCGCTCAGACTCAACACCGGCAGCTCCCACCGTCTCTGTGCTCGGACCAGGGAGCCTCTGGGCCCTTGATTTATAAAGGGCTCTCTGTGCTGCGGAGCCGTAGGAAGCAGAGCTGTGATAGACAGAGGCCTGGCTGCCTGTCTTTGGGTCTCCACACACACACAAGACCTACGAAATTCACCCCTTGGGTTGGTCTAAGAAGGATGATAGATCGGAGGACACGTGGGCCCCGGAGTGGTGCCCACCCTGGTGTGGGGCAGTGGGGTTCCTTGGTCATTCTACAGCCTCCTCCCTAAGGTCAGCCTCAAACACTGTGAAATCAGAGTGAGAGGCTCGCAGTGTGGACAGCTCACGTGGATGACACCTTCCAGTTTGAGACCATCCTGGGAGCCAGGTCGGCATTTCTGGGCAAGGCCTGAAATGGATTCTTTTTAAAAAACTTTTTATTTATTTTTCCTCCCCACAATTGTTTTCTTGTATGCTTGGGAATTAAACTCTGAGGATGAGGGGTGGGGAATTCTCATGGGGGGGCCCCCGAGATGTCTTGTTTTCTTGTCGCAGACTACAAATGACTGCCTAATTGAGAGATTACCAGGACGGGGAGGGTCCACTGTGGAGATGTGAAAACAAAGCAGAGAAGAAATGAAACCCAGGCGCTTCGGTTCCTGTTGATCCTATTTTTAATCTCCACATCGCAGTGGCCCTCTTTCTTGGTTCCCTGGCCTTGCTGGAATTCGCACACACACCTGGCTTTCCGTTTGCCATGGGGACAGAGGGGAGGTGGGGTCAAGGGAGGGCAGGCCCTGCTTGCCTGGGGGCTGCGGAGGGCCAGGGCTGGGCCTCAGAGGGAGCTGAGCGGACAACTCAGCCCTGGCCAGTTCAGAGGTGGTGGAAAATGATAACCCCTCCTTGCAACTGTGCATCACGAGCACTCCTTGCACTGTCTACCTGGAGGAAGAGAGTGGACGATTCTAGACAAGCAGGAAGAAGCAAAGGGGGAGGGGAAGACACAAGATCATGGAAGGATGTTCAGTCTGACCAGTGGCCTGAGGAGGTACCAAGGCTGTGTGCATTGGTCCCCTCTGTCCTCTCTCCTCCCTCCCTTCTCTTTCCTCCTTCCTTCCTTCCTTCCTTCCTTCCTTCCTTCCTTCCTTCCTTCCTTCCTTCCTTCTACACACTTCTGGAAAGTGCCCAGGACTGACAGTCTCAATATCACGCTCCAACAACACAGAGGCGAAGGAGACCAAGGTGGTCCTTATCCTCAAAAGCTCAACCAGGAGCAAACGGACCCTTGGGGGACACCTGTGTCATTCTACAAGGTGAGATAGGTGCCCACGCGGCCGCCGCCCCCTTCAATGATGACAATACTTTCTCTTCCCTCTGAGCCGGGCTGTTCCCGCCCTGGGTTGGTTCTGTAATGGAAGAAGGCTGCAGTGAACGAAGCACCTTGAGGAAAAGAACACTCTCGCGACTTCAGCTGAGCTTGAGAGCTGCACAGCCTGATGAAAGGGACCAGGGGCTGGGATCTGGGCCTGGGAGCACCCTGGGTGCTCTGTGGCAGCACCTGGCACCAAGGGTCTGCCTCTGTTCTCAGGTGAGCTGAGAGGGAGGCACGGACTCTTCCTCTGCGCCTTTGTGCCCTGCGTCCGGCGTTCTGCCCTGGCTCTTCCCAGCACCTGGAGGGTGTCAGGGACACAGGAGACCTGCCCAGGGCAGCATCGGGGCCTACTCCTCCCAACATCACCCTGCACCACACACACTCCATCCGGCACTCAGAACCCTCACAGGGTTGTGCTCATCTTCTTAAGGCCTTTGCCATTCAAAATCCCCGTTAGGATCCAGGATTTGGGGTTTGCAGCAGGAAGTCTCTCCCTGAAAGCTCTGGCTCCCTCCTCCCCACTCCTGTCACTTGGTTACCTGCCCTGGCCCATCATCACAGGAGAAGAGCTGTCATAAGACGGATCTCAGAGAACAGAGAACAGCCCCTTTAGGTCCCACCAGGACCTACCTTTTCACTGGGAGCTGGAACTTTCTGGTACCTTCTAGAACCTCATACAGCCTGTTAAATGCTGGCCAAAAAAAAAAAAAAAAATCAGTAATAAATTTGTTTGGTGTGTTCAGCCTCCACTGCAGGGGGCTCATCAGAAATTGCTGCACTACCTAGGCTTAAATAATTTGAATAGAAATCGATACATTTATAAAACCAACCTGCTTTGTTGAACTGTTTTAATCTTTAGGAGGGGTCTCAATTATTTTCCTCAGTACCACATAACCTTGAAATAAACTGCTGATGTATAGTTGATTTTAAATGTTAGGATATCTTGAACCCGGTTGATTTCGGTCTCAGTGAAGAACATTTTGAAGTGGTTTCATGATTTTTACAACACAAGGGATTTTACTGGGGGAGGGGGAGACGTTCCCATACAGTAAAACTTTAAAAATGCTGGCTGTGTTCTTCGGTTCCTCCAACATAAGCACCCACAACAGTAAAGCAAACAAATCCACAGTGGGCTGGAACTGTGGTTTCTGGAACTCTCTTAGACCTTGGCTGACTTGGGGGCTCCCAAAGGACAGGATTACTTCATGTCAAGGCAAAAAATTCTCCTGACTCTGTAAACAGCCCCTTGGTTCTGGGAAATATGGAGAACATAGATCAAAAATGAAGTTGGGCTGGGTTTGGAACGGCTGCCCGTGATCTTGAGCTTCCACTCCTGAGGGATCCACCTCCGCTGCTGGGGTCTCCGAGGTCCTTCTCTCCGTCACATTCTCTGGATCTCTCCTCACCTTCTTTCTCAGAGACCCGAAAGCCAAGATTCTATTACCTCTAACCCAGGAGGCTGATTAGATCTGAACCCTTCTTTGGAGCTCAAACTCCACTGCGTAGTTTTCATAGTGAAGAGTTTTGTGGTACATGACAGAGATGTGGCAAGAGTCACCAAGGCCTCATTTCCCACTGGTTTTGTGGTCAAAACCAAATTGGAACTCTCTTTTCTTCTTCCTGCCACACAACTGACTCTCACCCCATGCTTTTGATAGGTAAGTGTCAACTCCATTCCCACAGAGAGTTTTTTATGGTTCAGCAAATACCCTGTGAACCTGTAACACACTGGGATCCCATCAGGAAAGATGGCGCTAGTTAGCACACCATGTGTCCCATCAGAAAACCCCAGAGCCTTTTTTCCATCATAGAATTCATGTTGTGAAGGTGGAAAGATGCTTTGCCCACAAAGAGACCCATGGAATAAACCTGTCCTAGAATTTCATATTTCATCTAATAAATTATCCAGACAAAGAGGATTGGGACTTTCGACAAGATTATGGACGTCTATTAGAAGAAAGAGAAACTACTGTATATTCTATTTGTTCCTTTGGCAACTGGACTATTTCCTTGTTTTAAACCAAACAAACATTCACAGGGAAAACCAGCTGCTTTTACAATGAATAAACCCATTACCTCAAATCCGTGTACATGACTGAGGTATTTTTACTTGTCAGATTTTCTGTTTTGTGAAAGCTTGGATATTTTCAGCATGCTGTCAATGCAGACACAACAGAGCTGGTCTTGGCAGCAGCACCAGATGTGTATGAGAACATGGGCCTTCCTGCCCCTCCAAGTCCAAGGTTTGCTGGTAAGTTATGGCTGTTGTCAAAAATAGCAACGGCTTTGGCATCTTGACACAGGGCTGCCTGGTGCTGGCTGAGCTGCCTGCACAGTAGCCAAGAGAGGAGGCTTCATGCATGTGCAGGGAAGGCTGGGAGGCCCAGAGTTCTGATTCAAGAGCCTGGCCTGCTGCTGTTTCCACTGCTGCAAAGACAATCAGTGCATATTGCTTCAAGAATCCCCTGACCTTGAGGGTCACCCATGTTTGACCCATAGCAATCAGTAGCATTAATTGTATGGAGGGAAGCAGATGATCTAAAGGATCCAAGATGAAAGAGGACCAGCATTAAGTCCAGGGTCCACAGCACATGCTTGTAGTCCCAGTGCTTAGGAGACTGAGGCAGGAGGATCACAAGTTCAAAGCCAGCCTCAGCAATTTAGGGAGGCCCTAAGCAACTCAGTGAGACCCTATCTCAAAAAAAAAAAAAAAAAGAAAGAAAGAAAGAAAGAAAGAAAGAAAGAAAAAGAAAAGAAAGAAAAAGAAAAGAAAGAAAAAGGGCTGAGGTTGTGGCTCAGTGGTTAAGCTCTGTTGTGTTCAATCCCTGGTACCAAAAAAGAGAGAGAGAGAATGGCATTAGGGCTCCTTCCTCTACCCATATAGGGCCAGTGACTCCCTCTTTTCTGGATTACTGGGAATCACTAATGCTCAGGGAGCAGAGGTGGAGCTGGTGCTGACAGGGCCAGGATTCTCCTGGTCAGTTCAGACCCATCTGTGACCCACCGGTCAGACAAGACAGGTTTATGAGCCTGCAGTCTGGCAGGAGGGGTGTGGAACTGGTACAGATGGGAGCAACCTCCATCCACACTGAACCTGTGGTCTCTGCAGGAGAAATCAGCCTGTCACGGAACCAGAATGAGAAGCAGGTTAGAGCCAGGACCTCCTCAAGGATCAGCAGTAGAAATGATGGTGAAAGTTAACAAAACAAAACAAAACTTCGTTTACACACAAAGTCACTTGTGCCTGCTCACCTCTAGCCTTGATCCCACCCAATCTGGTGTCCTTGGAGTCTTGGCTGAGAGTAAGAGTGGCATCTGGGCTCATCTGGTGTCCACCTCATGTTGACTAAATGAGCTTGAAAACGTCTCTTCAATGCTTTGGCTTCAGGTTTCTCATTTATAGAGAGTGGGGACTATCTGTCCCTTGGAGTTTATTGATGTATATGACAAATTTATCATAATGTCAAGAACCTAGTCAGCACTCAACAGGTGCTAGGAATGGTTACTGACAGCAAACACAATAGACTTATGTTCAATAAGGAAGGTATGCCCAGAAGAACGTATATGTCTAAGATGGCGGAGAGGCCCTCCACATTTGGTCTTTCTCTGCATTCTCCCCCTGACTCAGCGCTCCAGAGACACTGAAAACTGCTCAGACCCTCTAAAGTCCCAAGGACTTTTTCTATCATCCAGCCCACTTCAGGACTAAGAGCAAACCCCACCCACACCCCGGTTCCTTCTGGAAAACACATGCTGTTACACTCACGTGCTCAGTGCTGGTGTCTCCATGTGACTCCACGGAACCCTGAGCCATGTTCCATTCCTATTGCTAAGCCAAGCTTCAGCATTCATATCAATGCCTGGGTTGCATCAACGTTTACTGACTGAAGAAATGAAATTGTCGACTCATTTAGAAGACTCAAAATGAGAAAATCCCTCATTCCCAGTGGCTCAATTCAAAAGTAAGAAGACCTTTGAGTGAATAGGATAGAATCCGTTGTGTTGTGAAAGAGTAGCCTTTGCTGAAGAAATGGTCAGTCATCTTCTGATAGCTGATTTCTTCTCATGTAGTAATAGAAAACTTGAGGTTTGGCTTTGATTACTTTAAGATAACAACGGCAGCAACAAAAGCTACATTTCCTAGCACCCTTTGAGGTAGGTGTGAGCAGATTTTGGAAAAGTTCTGACCAATGAAATGCAGACTATTGTTGCTCCTCTTTAATCCACTCTCTACAAAATCTGGGCTAAGTATGTAGTGAAAGCCTTCAGACCCTGCCACCTGCAAATTGTGTATTGTATAGCAGAATCTGGTGCTCTAGATTTTTTTTCTCTTTCTTTCTTTCCCTATTCCAATACTTGGAATAATGATATGATGGCTGGAACATTAGTTATCCTGAACTTTAAGGGAAATGATTATATTTTAGTACCTGTGAAGTACAGAGCTGGACATAGCTGGGTCCTTGAGTATTTTAGAAAATTTAACCATCCTACCAGCTCTAGATTGCTTATCGTATGAGTTTTCAATTGATTAAGCAATTATGATTATGATTATGATTTGTGTGTGTGCGCGCGCGTGTGTGTGTGTGCGCGCGTGCACGTATGTGCACACATGCTACTTGAGATTGAGCCCAGGGTTTTGACATGCTAGGCAAATGATCTAAGGCTATACCTTAGCTTTTTGTTTGTTTGTCTTGTTTTGAGACAGGGTCTCACTAAATTGCAGAGGCTGGCCTAGAACTTGAGATCCTACTGCCTCAGCCTCCAAAGTAGCTTGAAGTACACCCCACTGGGCCTGGCTGGAATTCTTATTTTTATGCTCTATTACTCACAGTTAGGTTTCAAAGAAACCTCCCAAGATCAAGAATTGCATTTTGCAAACAACATTCTTTTGTTGGAGAAATAGAAATTAAGAAAGTTTCAGAACTATTTTCATAATAGATTTTCGTGAAACCATAAATTTACAATTTTTTAGAATCTTTGCAATATCTTCTAATAATTATCATCTACTTGACTGATGTTAACTGAAGACTTTTTCTAAGCCATAAAGATAACTGACTGTTGTGGTGTAGATGGGCTTTCAGGGTGCTGAGCTGAGGTGTTGGGAGCCTGGTCCTCAGTGTGACAAAGGTAAGGGGACCTTTAAGAGGAGGAGCCTAGTGCTAGTCGCTGGGGTCATGCCTTTGAGAAAGATAAAGACAGTTCCCATCTGATTCTGTGCTGGTTCTCATGAAGATGTTGTTATAGAAGCACCCCTGTCCCTCTCTGGCTTCCTGTGGGGTGATGTCATCTCTCCCTCTCATAGACTCCCCTGCCACTATGGAGACATCCACCATGAGGTGAGGCAGCTCTGGGGCCCTCACTAGAGCCAACACCATGCTGTCTGGACTTCTGGCCTCCAAATAAACCTCTAAATAAACCTAAATAAACCTCTAAGCTAAATAAACCTCTCTTTGTAAGCACCTGTTCATTATAGTAAAAGGACACAGACTAAATCAATGAGCAAATTAGAAGACAAAATTTAAAAAAAAAAAAAGTTTTTAAGATCAGAAAACAAAACAAAACAAAACAAAAGCCATGCTTCTAGATTGAAGCCCAGAGCAGAATGCTTGACAATGACCCAGGTAAATTAAAGGATGTAATGTCCACTGAAGAGCCAATCCCTCCAGGAGGTAGCTCTGTTTCTCCAGGTGGGGAACATAACAACCTTTGTTCTTAGGTTCATCAATCACAGGTCCGTGAAAATTGGGCAAAATGTTCAAAAGATTTATCAGTCTACTCGTCCTGGATGCTGACCAGTTGGAATGGATGGTAGAATGGATGCCATCGTGAAACCAGCGTGATGTCCCCGTGGCATGGTGGGTACTGAAATCATGTTTCTTAAATTGCCAACCACATTCTGCCTGATTTATGGGAGACTTGCCTCTGTGATGTGCTATGTGTGGGAGGTCCTCTCTCCTTCTGAACTTCCCTAATGGGTTGCTTTAGAAGAAAGGGAGTCCTTTGGGATCTTTCTGAATGGATTTTTGGAAGGTGAATTACTGGCTCCTTAGCTTATAATTTCCTTAAAAAATGTTTGCCCGTGTTTGAGTGACAGCTCATGTGCAAGCGTGGTGGGTTTGTGTGTGCTTGTGTGTGCATGGTGCATGTGCATGCACATAGAAATGCACCGACCTTCTCCTACGGCCAGCAGTACCACCCTCTTTCCTTGCAGGAACAAGAAACATCGGAGCGCCCAGCACACTGGCCTGCCTTCTGGCATTCAGGGCTCCTAGTGTCTAAAATACTATTTTTGATATGCAGCTGTTGAGTTGAAACATCTGACAGTTTCTCTTCTCCAGGATGGTTTGGTGTGAGATACCAGTAAACAATCATTTGTTTCAGTTCTTATAAAAGTCAGGAGACTAATATTAGACTGTGGTTCCTCCCACATGTGGTCCTTTTCTTTGACTTTTAGCCCAGAGGATCCCAGACCCTGGGAAAACACTCGGAACCATTTTCCAGCATTTGGGGCTTTTATCCTTGAGACTTGTGAGGTCCTGTCTGGTCCACAAAGTCTGACCAAATGGGAGAATGGGAACAGTCAGGGTCACTCGCCCACACCTCTGTGAGTCCATGTGGTGTCCTGGCTGCGTTGGCCAGATTTCCTTGTGTTTCCTTCCCTGCGGACCTGGAGACCAACTGGCCATGATTCACTGAAACAAGTCATTTGAGGGTGGTTAGCAAGACGTCCTCTCAGTTTGGAAGGGAAGTGGTGATGAAATATTAACAACTGTAAGACTGAGCAGCTAGCTGTCACCCACTCTGAATGGACTCTGGCCCTGGAGCTCGGGAAGGCTCCTGGAGGACCCTTGTTTATAGACTCAGGGGCTCAGGAAAGCAAGCCTCTGCCAACTGGTCTGGAACATATTCATTGATCTCGACCACAGGCAGACCTGCTCTGGTGTGCTCGTGTGGAGAATCCCCAGCCCCGGCCTTACCCCCACCGCCGTCTGGGTTACCTGCCCTGGTGGTGTTGCTCAGCCTGGCCTAGGTGGTGATTGGCAGTGAGAACACTTTCTATAGCTAGGTGACCTCTGCCCTTATCTGGAAAATCGTTTAAGATATGTTTTTAATCTTTATAGGAGAGATGGTAGTGACACAGAGCCAGGTCATCTCTGACTTACGTCAACTGAAGTGCTGTGTCATCAGTTCTGCTACAGGGTTGCTGGAGACCCCCGATGTTAATCATGGGTTGTTCCCATGAAGGTGTGATGCTCTGGGCCACTCTCCGGTTGGTCTTCCCTGTCCCATGGGGTTGTGTTCTGGTCACCACGTCTGTGGAAGAAGTGACACCCCAGAGTGTATGTCCATGGTGAAGCATGTCGTGTGGGAAAGGGTGCAGGGTGCTTGATATGGGCACCCTTACTGGTCCCTCTGTCTTTCCCTGGGCTTATTCAGTGATGCCTCAAATGGGCAAAATACAGCCAGAGAGCAGGAGTTAAATGGAGCTAGCCCTGGAGTCCACCAAAGGAAGAATGAATGGAAGGAAAATGAAATGCTATGGTAAAATCAGTTCAAGGTCAGGGCAAGTCAGTGGAAGGAATATCTGTGAAGCAACTGTTGGGTCCTATATGAGGTTTTTTAAAGAAAAAAAATGGGAAGAAGAATATGGGTGCTGCAAGTGTAGACCAGTGGTAGTGCGCTTGCCTGTCCCCCGCGAGGCCCCGGGGTTTGATCCCTAGCATTGAACAAATAATGATAATGCATAAAGATGAAGAAGCTTTAGTTGATTATAGGATACAGATCTGAGAATTCATGAGAAAACATCACAACATGGGCCTACAGAGATGGTTTAGAAGATCCCAGAGGAGGGCAGGGAGGAAGCCGTCAGGTCTCCTGAGGAAAGAATTAATCAGGAAAATATCCACCGAACAATGAATGACAGATCTGGATTTTGAGGATGAATTCCTCTTTGACTAAGGCTGACGCATGAGAAGAGACGCATATTCCAGGCTGCAGGGCAGCGTCTGCCACGCCCAGGGAGGGCCTCCTGCATATCCAGAGAGCCCGGGAGGCTTGGAACCAAGCATCTGTTGGAACCAATTATTTCATGAGGCAGCCCTCGCTCATATTCTTTTGGGATATTCTATCTACATGGTAGGGTGCTAGAAGTTTCATTTCTTCATTCATTTTGAAGTATTTGCTTATACATTTCCATATCTATTCAGTTTTCCTTAGTCAAGGAATCCTCTCCTCCAATCACTCTGTGAAGAAAGTATTTAGCAAAAGGTTTTCTGAGTTGAAGAAAAGGGAAACATTCAAATGTGAATGAAATCAAGACTTTTTGTTTCAATATCTCCCCCCCCTCCCCAGCGGGGACTCTTATTTTGCATAAGAAAGACCTTCTGCTGGATCCCCTTTGTAAATTGTACTACCATTTAACAAAAACGTATCTCGGGCATCCAAAACCTTGGAGATTCAGGTTCTCAGAGGAAAAATTGGAATTTTGTAAATGACCAATGACTAATGCAAAAGAAAGATGATGAATGTAGAGTTCCTTCTTTGTCACCCCTGCCCACCAGCTCTCTCCATGAAGGGCCCCACATTCAACTGAATATCTAAAATCTTTTTTAAATCCTTTAGATTGATTTTAACATGATGTTAATTTTATATCCAAGCATTGGGTTTCCTGAGCATTTATTTATTGAACAAGAGCCAGAAAATGAGGACAGGTGGACACCAAGAGAGTGGCGGGGGATGGGGGCGGGGGAAAGGGGACAGAGGAAAGGGTTGGCCACGGCCACAGTGCCAGGGACAAACTACCCTCCCCAAGCACTTAGGAATGTTCTGGCTGCTCTCAGACCAGCCCTTTTCCCACCTGTCACCAACCGCCAGTCACCACTGCAGCAGCAAGGAAGGGTCATCTCTGTGCCCCGTTAGCTGTCCGTCATTGCTGGACTTGAAAAGCACCCATCATGTAAAAACTGTCACATTTCCAAGATCTTAAGCTGATGGCTTCCACGTAGCAAATAAATGTCCCTATAAATGATTACTCTTTTCTAAACCCTGTGAAATGTCTGTTGAGTTCACTGCCAGGTGCCACATTATCACTTACACAAAAATGTCTGTATAAAAATAACTTCCCCTACTGGAATGGTGGCGCATTCAGAGGGAGCTATTTATGCTTCAGTTCAGTTTCAGACATTTTTTTTTTTTTTTTTTTTGAGAAATGAGCTGAATGGAAAGAATTGAAGCAATATGGGCACCTCTGGAAAGATGTGGCAGATGTTAGTTCTTGAATTGGTGGAAATAAAAATGACAACCTTTCATTTCACTTAAGAGGGCTGGTGTTCTGCTGACTTTTTAATATAATCTGGAGCAGAAGTTACTTGCTGTGAACAACACTGGCTTTTTGGCATCAAACTTTTGGCTTGAGAAGCTGCTGGCCTTCCTGCTGCCTCCTCCTGGCCATGATGCTCCTTAAAACAGGACCCTGTAGAAGGGATGCCCAGGGTGTGTGGAGCTGTTGACTGGAAGAGGCTCTTTGTAAAATCTCCTCCATGTCTGATGGCAACTCGAGGCAACCTGTCACAGTAGCTAAGTCACAGGTTCCTGGTGGCCTGTGTTGCATGCTTCAGGTGTGTCCCTCACGGTCTCAGCAGAGCTCAGGCCCTTATTTCTGGTGCCCTCTTAACTTGCCACTATGGGGCACTCACCCTATTTCCTCCACTCCCTCCTCTTAAATGGCAAGGTCTGGGTCATGTTCGTGGGCATCCCCAGGACCCAGAATGGAATTGAGACCCTCATGGAGGCTGAACGAGCATTTGTTGAAGGAGCTTGTGCCGTATGAGTGACAGCAGGGTGAAGTGGCTGGGGAGGTTGGAGCAGCTCACCTGGACATCTCACCTGGACAGGAAGGAGACCCAGAACTGGAACCCCAGGTCACCTGCAACGGTGGGTAGAACTTCATGCCCAAATGATAGTGTAAAAAGAATAAGTGGGGGCCTCAGCTCTGCTACACTTCTAATATCGTTCATATGCAACAATTTGGAAAAGTTGACGTCTCCAGCCTCTCCAAATAGAAATTTGGTTTCATTCACCTTAGTAAATCCAAATTTAACTGTTACTCATTCACATTTAGCCAAAAGTGCATAGTATTTAAAATTTTTGATTAAGCCAAATAATTTTTAATTGTCTCAGCAATTCCTTGAAAATTTTTATTTTCTATTTTTTAATCTGAGTTTACTTAAATTGTTCTGGTACTTAACTTTTCTGGTTATTAAGAAACATTTGACTGAAATCATCCTTTGGAGATGATTCAGCATCAGAGTACTAAGTAGGGTGCCCTTGACACAGAGTTAGCAGCAAATTTTTGAAAAGGAGGTTAAATAAAATGCATTCATTTTTTAAAACAAAATCCTTTGGTGAGCTAGGGCAGGCTGTATGTGAAACTGCCTTCTGGTATTCAAACACTTAAAAAAAAAAAAAAAACACTTAGAAACCAACATCCTTAGAATAGGGATGCTTAGTCCAATGAAAGCTTCCAAGTGTTGGAGCCAGTACTGCCAGCAGCTGAACTTGCTTATATCCTGCTGCAAGAAAGGTGGATGGCAGGAGGCTAATGTTACAGGCTGTTCCTCTCAAGGCCATTAAACTGTCCCCACCTCCTTTCCCATACACAGAGCCTTTTGATGCAAAGGAGCAAGGGGCTGCTCATTCACAAATAAACATTCCCCAGTTCAAACAGCCTGTCTTGGGCTTCAATTTAAAAAGAGGTTGAAAGAGTTATTTGCTTTCTTTTCTCTTCAGGGTACAGAAACAAAGCAGGAGCCTCCACAAGTTCGCTTTTTTCAGGGGCAAACGCTTTCGAAAGATGAAGTGGCCAGGAAAAGAGACGGACTTTCTTGAAGCCACTAATGGGAAGTCATTCTTGCAATGAGGCCAGGAGACTCCACCAACTGAGAACAAGCGCGATGCTGTCCTTCAAGAGTGAGCACATTAAAATGGCTATCAGTGAGCCTAAAGGGTCCTCTTACAGCAAATCAGAGAATTCATTCAGTAAGTATTCTGAGTCTGCAAGATAGCCGTGGGTTACAAGATCATGGGCCTGCATCCTAGGGTGCCCAGGGGACAGACACAGGTGGATGGGCTCTATCCCTACTCATCTAGACCAATGACGGCACCTGATTTCAGATTCACATACATCTGTGACTCAAAGTCTCTGACACACCAGAGAGAATGACAGGTGCTAAATAGATACAGAACCTAAGGGAGCCATCACATGCTGACTCAGGGGGAAGCAATGTGGCTGAAAGGCCTGGTGGGATTGGAAAGCCCAAGCCTGCATCTTAGACACGCGCGCCTCAGTAGGCTGATGGGCTCCTCCTTAACACATTCTGAATTATCCACAGTACTGGCATTTGTGGACATATTTTGATTCTGTAATAATGCATAATGGGGATTGTTCATTCAAGAGGTATTTCTTGACTACCATTATATGGTATTGGGCTGCTGTGACTTCTGAATGCTGGGAACATATGCAAGGACATAGTCTCAGCACCCAAATTACCTAGGGGAGTTATTCATGGTTTTCAGAAAGAAAGAAAGAAAGAAAGAAAGAAAGAAAGAAAGAAAGAAAGGAAGGAAGGAAGGAAGGAAGAGAGGGAGGAAGGAAGGAAGGAAGGAGAAAAAGAAAGAAAGAAGGGAAGGGAAGGAAGGAAGGAAAAAAGGAAGGAAGGAAACACATATGGATAATAAATTTTTCAAAACATGGCAAGCATTCTAGAATTTGCATAGGTAGCATGGTGTGAGATAATGTAATAGAAATCTTTGCCTTCTGCTGATTAAAGAGATATTGGACAACTTAACTTCTAGAGAAGAACTCTTCCACGGAAGTAAAGAACCAAGAACAAAAAATTGAATCTATGAAATAGCAAAATAGAATTTTGAATGACTGCTTTACCATGTTGTTACTGTGGGTTGAATAGGGATGCTTAGTCCAGTGAAAGCTTCCAAGTGTTGGAGCCCTAAAAAACCCATGTTGTTTTGACATGGGGTCTTGCAATGTTGCCCAGGCACTCCTCCAACTTCTGCCTCAGCCTGCCTAGTAGCTGGGACTGCAGGCTAGCACCACCACACTCAGCTTGTGGATGGGTTCTTAACCACTGGGGGCTCAGTTTCTGAATATAAAAATATCTACTTCGAAGAGCTGGGTGAAGACTACATTCACTAATGGCTAGCCCATGATAGACCTTCTGTAAATGTTGGTGCTTTTCCACAAAGACTTTTCCTTTTTCTGTATTTCAATCCACTAGATTCACAAGAAATGGGTCTACTGCATGGAAGATCTGATGTGCCAATCACGAAGGCCTGTGAAGGAGCTGATAGTTAGACTTCTCCAGCAATGTGGCGAGCAAGGCATCCTAGCACCATCCCTCTTTAGAACACACAAAAAACTGTGGATAAAATATCAATGCTTTTTAAGTGCATGGCTTATGGCAATGTTCAGATGTCAAAAAGTGTATGTGGGATCACTAATCCTGATGGGTGGCTGTAATACTGGCAGCAGTCTAAGCCTGTCTCACTACTTCAGTGAATTAGAGTTCTGGCTTAATTTAATTGTAAACTGGTGGTAACTTGATCCCACCTAATACTAGGGTCATCAAAAACTTACAATCTTAAAGAATGGATGAACTAAAATATATTTATTTTTTCACAAGTGCAAACATGCAGCGAATTTATTCACTACAGTTCTGATTGTAGACAGAGGAGAAAGAAGTGTGTTCTTTGAAAATTTGGAGAATTTATTACCATTCTTCACACAGGTCTGAGACCCAATTCACAGAGTACATGGAGCCTGCAAACATCAAGTTGAGAAGGTGACATTCTGTGGCCAGATTGGTGGTAACCCAAGGTATTTGGCAGTGAAGACAGATCTTCCCAAGAGTAAAGTACCCTCAAAGGAAGTGCTTTAAAGAAAGGCACTCTTCAAAGAAAGTACCTCAGGCTTCAAAGAAAGTTCCAAAATTCATGAGCTAAAAAAAAAAAAAAAAAAAAAAGCACAGACTACATGAGTAAACAGGGTACCATGAGCGAGAATCTGCAGAAACACACCCAGGAGAATGAAACCAGAAAATAGCAGATGTTGACATCACTGGGCAAAAAAGTAACTTAAATATATTCAATATGTTTCTCTTAAAAGAATATGAAAAGGTTGACTTGAAAACAATAAAAGAGAAAGGGGATGAAAAGTAATGAGTCTGATTTGAAAAAGTAGCAAATATATCTTCCCGGAATATACAATAAATAAAATGTGAAACTCAGTGCAGAGACTGAAGACAGATTAGACACAGCTGAGAAAAGATATGGTGAAATGCAAATCCATCTCATAAAAGGATGCTGGATATGGTACAGAGTGATGAGGTGGTGGAAATGGTGAAAGGAAGGTTGAAAACATGAGCGTAAAGTGAAAAGGCACAATGCACATTCAGTCAGACTTCAGGGGAGAGACAACAAAGAGAACAAAGGAGGCACCATCTTGAATTCTCTTGAGTTGATGAAACCCAAGGATCCTCAGAGCTAAGAACTTCAGTGAATCCTAAGCAGGATAAATTAAATCAGCCCTAAATCCCTTGTACTAAAATGGCTGAATATCAAAGATAAAGAGACTGTTGGCAAAGTAGCCTTAGAGAAAAGACAAATAGCTTCAAAGGAACCACAATTAGTCAGGCAGCTAGTCCCTCCACAGGGGCAGTAACAGGAGGTAAAATGCAGAGCAGCGTTATCTGCAGAAGGCTGACCTAGACCTGGGTGCCCAGGGGAGATGTCTTCAGCAAGATAAAGACACATGCAGATGCACAGCAATGAGAGAATCTATTCCCAGCAGATCTTCACTAATGGAACTTCTCCTGAGACTATGTTCAGAAGGAAAGAAATGACCCCAGAAAGAAGGGGGGAGACAGATGAAGGGGCGATGAGCAGAGAAAATACATGGATCTCACAAATCCAATGTGGACCAAAAGATGCATGCCAGATTCATCCATTCATCAGAGAACCATTTATAAAAGGTCAAGTAGTAGAAATACATCTTGTCTGGGGGAGCGTACATGAGAGGAAATCTATAAGGAAAACCAGGTAGTGATAAACACTCAATTTCAGATAGTATTTCCTTATGAGAAGAGGAAGCGAAGACAGCTTCAATATATATTATGTCCTACTTCTGGTGCAGAGTGATTATATTTTATGTACCTTCGGTATAGGCCACCTATGCCCAGGTATGTTGGCATATTTGAAATATTTCATAGTATAATAGATTATTTAAAAATCCACTTTGAAAATCGCAGATCACAAATTTTGAACAAAGGATTCAGCATTCTGAATAATCTAATATGTATTAATTCCCATTAAAGAGTTGGGGGGATCAGGATGAACACGGAGAAGGTCAACATGGCAATGTAGATAAGATTCTACCATACCTGACATCTCTTGAATCAATAATTAGATAATCAATAATCAGATAATTATGTAGGGGAAAGTTTTACCATGTGTTGATACAACCCACTGGACTATTTGACAATTTGTTTTTTGTTTCCTTCCTTGCAGTGGCTCATGGGAAGCTCTGATCTCAGTTTTGTGCTCAGCTACTCTGGGTCACAACGGGAATTTAGCATTGATTCCTTCTCCTCATGGTTCCTCAGGACATTCTGGGTGGTGGAGAGGGTCTTATAGTTGGGTCAAGGGTAAATCAGGAGGGACATCAAAGCAAAGGATGGGTAAAGAGTTCTTGGTGCTTCTGTCTTCAAAGCACTTTCTGAGTTGAAGATAGTTGTTGCTCTTGTTCCTCATCCTGTAGGTAGTCATGGGACATGGCTGCTCTTGGTCCATGGTAATCCTATAAATTTGTGCCAATGGAATGAATCAGTGATGCAACCTAGACAGCTCTGCTCCTAAGCCACTGCTCATGAGTGTGTTCGAGCAGGTGAAAATGTGTACCCCCATGCATATGTGCACAAACACACACACACACACACACACTGCCTCATGTGTATGCAGAAGTTCCACAATCCTTTGGTGCCAATGTCTGAGAATGATAAAGATCACCAAAGGAAACATGTTTAGTGGCTTTTACACATGCTACCAGGTCCCCAGGGTATGGTCTGTGAAGAACAGAACACTGGAGTGGAATCAGCGATGGAGACTGAGGGGCTGAGATGGGCGAGCAGAGCTAATGCCAGGCAGAAGCCTGGGGTTACACGTGGACCATTTGGGGGATCTTTCCTAATTGATAGATAAAAAGGGCTGGAGAGCATGTTTGAGAACCTCCTTCTATTCCCCCAAACTGTCTCTACCCCGCTGTCCCTGTGTCTGGTGGGGACTCTGCCCTCAGCCTCCATTTCAAAGCTAAGCAGCAGGGCTTGTTCCTCGGGTCCATTTGTGGACCACAGACGTCGGGGGAGAAGTGCCTGAGAAAGCAGGTCTAGAAGCCCTGCCGTCAGAGCCCCAGAGCATCACTGAGGGGACACAGGCCATGGAGATGTGGCTCCAGAGGATGAGCTGGCCTTCTGGGTTGTCCTGGAGATCTATCTTGGCTCTGGGTTTGTTTCCTAAGTGAGTGGGCTTAAACATTTGGTAAAAGACCGCAGACCAGAGAGGGAAGGCCAGGAACCAGGCAGAGGCCCAGCACTGTGCTACCTGCTGATCCTGAACCCTTGCTCCCCATGAGCTTCTGGAAAGATGGGAGGGGACAAAGTTGACTTCCAGTCACCTCCAAGAAAAATCTGACATTCCCACAAACAGCACCCTGGTGGCTGCCTGAATCTGACCTCTGCCCTCCCAAGCCCCCTCCAAGGGTCCCCTTGGCATTTATTTCTATTAATAAGTCAGGCGGGTGGGAAGGAAGGAAGGAAGGCAAAGTCGGTCTGCCTGGGCCCAGCGTCTTCAGGATGCATCTAGATCACAATCGGGAGCACAGAGGCCTGAGGCTGGAGGGGACAGGCAGGACAAGTTGTCAAGGAGTGGGTGGGAGGACGAGAGGTGGGATGGCAGGATGGACAGGACCATGTGGAGGGACTTCCCCAGAGATCCGGCTCTGGCACCAAAAGTCCTTTCAAATGCGTTGTGCTTCACTGAGATCAAATGCACGGGAACTGGGCAGGTTTCCAACTTGTCCTTAATTGTACTCTTGGTAGCACAGCTTTATTATTGGGCTGTAAGTGTTGTGAATGCCAAGAAACTCAGACACCATAAAATGAAGGCTGGATTTAAGAACCAAATATTAACCATAGCTTTCACGTGTGTGTCGCTGGTGGACAGCACATTTTTCACACCCATTATTTCATTGGGTCCTCGCCCCTACTGCGGGAGCTATGAATCCTGCAGGAACTGATGCACACGTTGTGCATAAGGGAACTGGGGCTAAGAGAGGCTAAGGAACTTTCTCTAGATCCCTCAGCTACCAAGCAGAGAAACTGAGGCTTGGATTTAGGACTTCTCTTCATGGTCCTGCACATCTGTGTCCCAGCTACTTCTGATCAAGCCTTGAGTCTGGCACTCAGATGGATGCAGATCATGGACCATAGTTCCTGAAGCACTTTCTTTCCCTCTCAGTAGCACTAGTCACGATCGGGATTGGACAACACCCCCGAAAGTTGGAAACACAAGGGGTTCTGAACTGTGACGTAGAGGAAAACGTGTCTTCTCGTATTTCTGAATTTTAAGGAAATGCCATAGAAAGGAATCAGTATCGCTCTTGGAAAGTTAAGCCAACCCTCTCCCATCAATTAGAGAAGCATATCAAGTTCCAGAGAGGTAGGCACATTGTCCAAGCTTAGAAAGACCACTCAAAAGTCAGCATGAAATTGAGACCAGGGGCCTTGCTCCTGTTGCTTTTCCAGCCCACGTGAAGGTAAATGCTTCCAAGATTCGGGGGGTAAGGGGGGGGCTCCATTCGTAAGAACTTCTGGACTCAGGGCTCAGGTATAACTTTTTCACCAGAGAAGTGTAATTTACAAGCCCAAGAAGTCACCCTCTTCCTCTTCAAGCGTCAGGGTGGGCACACCTGGCTGGACTGTGGCTAGGAGTGTCTGCACCTGGAGAGGTGTTTGGTTAGGGCCACTAAGCCACCCCCTTCCAGTGTGGTCTGTGTGCGTGACGGCCCTGCAGCCACAGTCTGACACTCTGTTTCATGCAGCTGCGGGGAAATGCTCTTAGGCTGTTGCACAGTGTACAACCAACAAACTATCCCGGAAGCGGAAATTTAGCAATTCCTATAAGCCTCCAATATGTCTACCTTCTGATCCAGGGATTCCCCTTTGAGGAACTTAATAGCACAGAGTGGTGCTTATTTTAGCATTTTTCAAACTGCAGATGATTAGCAACAACTTTGAAGGGCAATCAGTGGGCCCTGGGAGGTTATCTAGTAGCACAGTGGAAAACCATCCAGTTTATAAAGAAAGAGCAGGGGCCACACGGACTGTCAGGAAGTGCTGACTACCACGTGTAAATCAGTAAAGCAGATTACAGGACAGCTTATACACTGGATTTTTATATTTTGGAGAAAAGGAAAATATATATGCATACACACATATACCTCTAAGTGATCATATGTGCCTGGGTAATGGATTCGAAAGAAGTACAGTATTTTGTGTGGTTGTCAGGTCTTGGAAGAGAGTATGGAGAGGACATTTTTTTTCTTTATTTTACACAGTCTAGTATTTTTCAGGTTTCTTTATTTTACATATTCTATTATTTTTCAGGTTTTTTGGTTGTTGTTGTTCATTAAACAAGTACTACTTTCATAACTTAAAATATCAGTAAGTAAATATTTAAGAAGTAGCCAACAGGTACGCAGAGCTTGCTCTGGGAGAGGCAGGATGCTACATACCTCGCAGGCCCTACACACAGGGCAGGTGGTAGTGTCATCTCATCTTATCAACAACAACAACAAAAAAATGAGAATCAGAAAGACTGAGTAACTTTCCCAAGGTTGCACAACTGGACTTCGGGCCTCCAGACAAAGGGGTCCAGGCCACGCCCTTGGTCTGCCCTCCACATGAGGAATATCTATGTACCTGAATATCTATGCGGAGCCACTAAAGAACCAGAGAGGGGGACCAGAAGATCTGATTTGATACATGAATGTTAGTTTAGGGTCACCATGTCTGGTTGTGCAGTTTGTGCACTGCTCATCACCGAGGGGACTGAGCCTTTTCAAAGTGACATGGAGTGTCCCTTTTCCCCATTGGATGCTCTAGTACTGATTTTTGGGCTGACCCACAAGGCAATAAGGAGAGAACTAAGGAAATGTTCCCCTGGCTTTCTCTGGGCTTCCTCTTAGGGGAAAAAGACAACCCTTAAACTAAATCACAGTGGCTTTCCCCGTTCTTCGTGGAGGCCAAGGACAGCTTCTCTGGAGCTCAGATGTGTGCCGCCTGCGGGAACTGGGTCGAAGGTGCTGGGTTGGAGAGAAGCTGCCCTATGGGTTCTGGCATCGCCCCTTTCGGGAACAGGGCTTTGGCCCTTCTGCAAGTGGCCAGGGAGATCTAGTTTCAGCTGTGCTGAGCTGCAGGGAAGTCCAGCCTGGGGTCCAGCCAGGCCCGAGAGTCGCCTGGGAACCAGTTCACCCCAGTGCCCTCAGCCTGGGGCCAGGACTCGGAGCTCCTCTTCCTCACCTCTCGGGGGACCCCACAGCTCCTGCCTGCCGCCTCTGGGATCCCTGTGAACACAGGAAGCTTGGGAAACCCAGCATGGGGGGACTCAAAAGTTCTGATGAGCCATCTCTGGGGCCTGATCCTTAGCCAGGTGCTGGGCCACCCTGTGGACCTGAGCTCTCTTGAGCATCTGAAGTCCTCTCTGCCCGAAGGCTGCACTCAGCCCGACACTTGCTCCTCGCTGGCTGAGGGGCAGTGCAGGGGCGGTCTCCACCAGGCCTGGCTCTGAGGCCCCTGGCTGTGACCCCCACTCCCTGCTTCATGGACACGGTTCCTTTTACCCAGCCATGACCCAGGCCTGGCCTGCGTCCACCCTAGCACAGAGCTGGCGCTGCGGCCTGCCTGGCTGGAAGCAGGACAGCTCCTCTCTGCCTCAGGGAGAATGGCGTCAGCCTCACGCCTGGACCTATGTCAGGCTTGTGTTTCACCTGTGAGGGGAAGACACCTGAGAGAGTCCCAGGAGGACAGAAAGAAGCCCCCCTCCCCGGGAGGGCAGGGACTGGAGGTGAGACCCCCAAGGAAGTCAGGAGCACCAGCCACCAAGCCTCCTGGCTGATTCATCAAATAAAAGAAACCATGTCGGACTCCTTGTGGAGGCTGACCACTCAGCAGACAGGAAGACAGCCTTTTTGCCCCCGCCCGCTTCCCTAGATGGGCACTTTTGGGCAGTACACAACCAGACAGCGGTGGCTCTAAAATAACATGAATCCACCATGTGCTGAGCTCCCGTGAGGTGCAGGTACTAGCTCAGGTATTTTGCATACGATATTTTTATTGAATCTTCCATCGACTCCAAGAAACAGGGACAAGTGCTCTCCCTGTAGCAGCAGAGTCAACAGAGACTGAAGGGGCATCTAGCTCAGAAGAAGTTTGCATCCCATCCCTCATGCTGGCTCGTGAGCATCAGCTTCTGACCCACACCCTAGTAGGTCTCGGGAAAGCCAAGGCAAAGGCGGCCACATCCACCCTGCAAAAGAGACGGCCCTGGGACAAAACACCTCCCCGGAAGAGAATGGGTAGATTCAGGGAAATGGGCAGGTGTCCCCGGGCACATGGCGCAAGACCAGCGAGGGCCAACAGGTGCCCTGTGAGGAGAAGCAGCACCTGCCAGTGGGGGAAGGTGGAGGGAGAGGAGAGGGGACACAGCACCTGTCCTCCCAATGCGACAGCAGAGGCCTTTGGACAGCTGGCGAAGATCACGATGCAGAAGGAAGAGCAGCTCTGGCCTCAAGGGTGGCTGTGAAGTGGACAGGGAGGACAGAGATCTGCCGGGGTGGGACACGTTGGCAGGAAAGCTGAAGCTTCACAAGTTCACTGAAAAAATTATATGAAAGTAGTAGATGGGAGACTTGGTTGAAATTTAAGTACCCTGGGTTAATCTATTTTGGAATTATTTATTAGGCACACTCAACATACGAGGCCCTTCAGCAGGTCCTGGGGCCACCAAGGTGAACAGGACATCACGCTTGCCTCCCACAGTCCACACCACAGGTAGAAGTAAAGACCCAGGGCAGGTGGTGGCGCACCCCACCTTAAACGGGCACATTTTCTGTAGAAAATTTCACAACAATGAAGCTGATCAAAGCTAGTAATTCTAAACAAGACCAGGGATAAAATACTCCTCTCACAAAGGAAAGGGGGGAAAAAATGTCCAGGTTTGACCAACTGCAGCCTATGTCTCAAATCCAGCAGCTGTCTCTTTTGTAAGTAAAGTCTTATTGGAACCGGCCACTCATTCATTCACCTGTTATCCCAGGGGCCCTTCTTCATGATACAATGGCAGAGTTGAGAAACAGTGACAGAGGCCAGATGGTGACAAAGAATAAAACAATCACTCTCCGGCTCTTACAGAGCAAGTCTGACGTCTGACCCAAGTTATAAACAGCTATGGCAATCACTGCTGAGTTTGATAATGTATGTCAGTTTCAATCAGCACATCTTATTACTTGTCCTTTGGTAGATATCTATTCTACAATAAGTTAATTCTGAAAGTCCCAGTTACAGTGTCCCCAAAGGGCTCTGCTCATGTGTTTGTTTTGAGTAAGCTTGTCGTGACGGGGATTGATTCACATCTCCAAACTCTGTGTTATCGTGAATTTAAAGAGTGGGTTCAAAATAAATGATGATCCTCTGATTATGAGGTCAAAGAAACAGAACTTGAGTTACATCAGTTTTTTTTTTTTTTTTGTTCTATGTCTAAGTCCATTTGCAGCTTTTTATTCGTGTTTAAAACCCAAAATAGCAAAACAGGTGCAAACTACTTAATGTAACTTCTTTGTTAAGCCCAAATTTTAGCTCCTATACAAAATGAGCTACAGAATTTAAATGGTAACTTTTAAATAACCATTGGATTATTTGTAAATCGTGACTTAGTATAAGATTCTTAGTGAAAATAATTGCGTCATATAGAAGATGGAGTGTCAAGAACATTGCACTTGCAAAGCGTATAAGGACTTTTAGTATTGGCTATCTCATGAAGAAAGGCCAAAGGTCACCAGAAATATTCAATGACAGAGTATTATGGGGGCTGCAGACAAGGACAGCTATTCCAAATGGAGAAATCAGTGTCCCCTTGTTTGCAGGAAATGTTGCTGATCGTCATCATCATGCCAATGAGAATGCCTGTCTCAAGCCCAGGTTTGGAGGTACATGACCAGCAGCTTCACGTCTCTCCTCTAAAAAGATGGCGACCTCAGCAGTGGGCTATTCAACTCCAACAGGTGTGTGAAGCTCAAGACAATCATGGGGCATGGGCACCGTGGGAAGGGAGAAATTCAAAGGAAAGGCTTTCCCATTTCTCCTGAATCCCATCTGCATCCATCCAGAGGGATGTACTGAAGGCACTAAGAGAGCGACCTTCTCAGTCCAGACTTGGCCCACGCAAGAGTATGCTGGTCAATCAAGAAAGGTAGTCTCATGGACAAGGGCTGCCACTCTGTACAAACTTGAGGCAGTTGGTTGCTTTCAGGGCCAGCAAGCTTTGCAAGAGACCTCAGATATGGACCCTGAAGCTTCACCTGCATACTCTCAGAGGAATAAAGACAGCATGATCCAAGGAGCCAGGCTCAGCTCCACGTCCTGCAGAATGGTGTTCCAAAGCCTGGATCACAGAGCATGCAACCCAGGGCTCTGCTCCTCTCAACATGTTCCATGAGACCCTTTGGAGAAAGGGGCTTGGGAATGTGTGTATTTAACAAGCACCTTGGGCCATTCCTCTCTGACAGGTCTGAGGAGTGACAGAAAGGCTACTAGACAGCCGCCAGTTCCAGGAGCAACACTGCTGTACTGGGCACAGCTTGGGTTCCCCTCAGTCTTTTTATACAACTGAATTAGTCACAGCGTTCTACAAGTTTTGTGCTAAGAATAGCAGAATATACAAAGTAAATAAATTTAAGTATTATGCCTATAATAAAATACATAAGAAATCAGAACTGTAAGAATAGCTCACATTTTGGGGAGCTCACTAAGTGCTTAGCATGTTGACTCAACCGATTCAGCCTCATTGCATTCCACTGTATCTCCGCTGGATCCCACTTGACAAGTGAGGAAACCAAGGCACAGGTTTAAGCAGCAGCCCAAGATTACAAAAGCTACAGAATTTGAATATGGAGGCAGGATTTACGAACTAGGCAGGGTCATCCCCTTGTGATTATGACAAATTGAACTGTTCTAGCCCCAAGCCCACAACAGACATGTGGGCTCTTGATGTAGTAGTGTGACAAACCACAGGGTACTATGGAGCAGAGGAGGTCCTTGGCTAGCCTCTGTTAATTGAGGTTTGTCAGTTTTCCTGGACATCTCTTAAGTTTGCAAATCTATGTGGCAGCCATCTCTGTGGACCTTTCCACCTTTCCATGGCCATTTCTCCCAACTGGAGACTCCAATTAGAAAATAGGGCACCAATAATGCAGGTGGTTAGTCAGGCGTCAATTGGACTCAAGTGTCCTGTGGTCTCCAAAGAGAACCACTAGAGTCACCTGAGGACCTTCTAAAGGTACAGATTTCAAGATCCCATCCCTCAGGGAATCTCCTCCCAGGCACCAAAAGCTCACTTAGAAATTAGGTCACTTGGGTGCTCTGGGGTTGACAACAGCTACTCAAAAGCATTAGGATTTGGAAACTGCTTCCTTGTTTTGATTTTCCAGGTCAAGTCCTCATGAGCTCTTCAGTGGGAAAACCACCTTCTTTCCTCTTTGCCTCTGTCCTTCCCTTTTTTTTCTCCTTCCCTTCCTTTCCTCCCTCCCCTCCTTCCTTCCATCCACAAATGTGTGTTGAGCATATTGTGATGCTGTGCATTTGCAGCCCCTCTCCAGGTGGGGCCAAGGCTGGAGTGTGAGCACGGGTGCACATCTGCCCATCCCGAGGATACAAGGGGTTCAGGGAGCCTGCTGCTGCCTTCCCGGAGTGGCTCCAGCCCTAATGATTCCTGGAAGACCCAGGCTGTTGACAAGATTAGAGGACAGATGAGGAGTGGCTCCTCCAGCTACTCCTGCGGCCCCCTTGCCACTGTCCTTGGCCCCGTGGCCACAGGTTTGGTCACTCCTGCTCACTCATGGCTTGTGAGTCACAGAGGAGTCATGGCTGACCCTGACCCATGTCAAGGGTGGTCATTTATTTACCCTTTGAAACGTGACCAGGTGGCCCATTAATTTTGTAGCATTAATTCCGAGAGGAAATTAGATTCCTACCAGAGTCATTCATCTTTTTAAAAGAGAGCCACAAGAAGAGAGCATCAATAATCAGAATGCAATTTTCTGAGTTAGGAAGTGGTCAGAACGTTGGTGCCAGAGATCTCGCGCACCGAAGGATTTCATGGCTTTTTTTTTTAAACGATTGTTTTAAGACTGGTTGGTGGGGACCACTTCAAAGGACCCTTTGCTGCTGAAAATGTAGCTTAGACCCTTCTTAGGATGGTGAAGGAGAATGCATCTACTGACCATTAATACCAGTGGTTGGTTAATCTACCCCAACCCTCTTACCAGCACAGATCTGTTTAATACGTGGGTTTACACAGCCCTGCTGCTCCACGTGGCCCCTTGGTGGCCCACTTGGTGACATGAACCCTCTATTTCTAACTTGTCTTTTCGTAGTCTGTGACCCTCTTAAAAACAATAATGATGATTTTCATGAAAAGAAACTAAATGTTTCTCAATTATTTAAGCTACAAATTAAAGTCCTAATTAGTTTATATCCTTTTACTTTAACCTTCTATTTCTTCTGTCCTCTGACAGAATTGTATTATTTACCCATTTTACCCCAATTCTTCTCTTTTTGAGTCATTCATTTCTAGGCTCTAAAAATATACATTTTTTTTTATTGCCTAAAGCTTTTAACAAAGAAATGCTATGTAGAATATTTACAAATACCTGGCTTTGGTGCCAATCAGTTTTACTAAGCAAAACAATGAACAAAAACCAAAGTAATATGGCCTTCTGTCTGTCATCTTTCAGGCCCAATTTAACCAATTTCTATTGATCATACAGGAATTAAAGAAGGTCCATAGGAAGAATGAAGATAGGCTAACACTGATTAAAATTAATATATGATTATCAGGTCACAATAGGAAGGACTAGAGTTTTGGACTGGATCCCAATGTTGAGAAATCAGCTTTGGGTCTGGTTTTATAATTAGTCCCCTTGTCTTGAGAGATTGTGAATTTAGCCCTAATAACCAAATCCCAATCAAGAGGCCACTCACATACAAAGTGACCTCTAAAGATCGTCACTGATATTTTCTCAACTGCTTGACTCTATGCCTTAACACAGAAAGGCTTCTTCCAAAAATCACCTTTTGCTAATCAATTGCTGTCACTTTCCAACACTAGGCATGTACTGGGTATGGTATCTCCGTATAATTCCAAACCTACCACACCGCTAGGGTTGTACAAGGCATTCCATGTCTCCAGATTTGAGGTTTCTTCTCAAAGGCTTATCAGGAAAGATCCTGAGGAAAGGTACATGTCTCCAATGTGTGTGTGTGTGTGTGTGTGTGTGTGTGTGTGTAGGGAGACACACATGCACTACGGTAAGAATAACAATACATCTATCCATATCGCAGAGGCTTCTGGAAGAATAAGTCTCTTTATCCTGGACTCTGGGCGTGCCAACATTCCCCCTTGTACATTCCTGTGACTATTATTAATACACATTGATAGGCAGGAAGAAAATCAATGTTGTTTATTTTCATAGAACGTCCCCAGCCCCTCAGGCATCTCCATGTGTTTTGACGTTTCTCTTTCAGTCAGAATTTCATCAGTCCATATGGAGAATGCCAAATATCAATGCCAGTTACACAAACAATTTCACAAATAGCAAATTTTTATGAAATAGAGAATGTTTCTTTCTAGGCAGTAGAAGCGCTGAAAGAGAATATGTACTAAATACAGACAAAATTGCCATCCCGCGAGGCTTTGGGGTTCCGACGCCCAGTTTATGATGCTGGTGAGGAGCATCTTGATGGATGTGTGCTTTAACTTCTGTGTCAGTGGCAAATTATTTTTGTTATAGAAGAAGAAGTACCATTTATTTTTAATTCAAAACATCACCAGTGCCAGCCGTCAAAGTGACTGTTGGTTTAACCACATCTTCTTGAAACTGGCGACAAAAGGCAGTAGCCTAAATATGACCACTGCAATTGTGGCTTGGCTCCCAGAACCACCATACAGTTGTTAGTTACTGTGCCCCAGGAGAGGAAAACACGGCTCAAGGCAGGGACAGGAATTTGCAAACTGTCGCAGCAGGTTAATTTAGATCAACTTGGACCTCCATCATGAGAATCAAGTGTCTCAATCACGTGAATCAAATATTTGGTCAAATTTGCGCTGCTTAGGTTGACAAGAGAAGAGTGCCCTAGTTTTCAAAATTTTAGAAAAAAAAAAGATAGCGATAGATGGGCAAAGGCATTTAAAATATGTTATGACAGATATATTACTTCCTTTGGCTTCTTTCTCTAGACCATAACGGGGCTCTATGTTTCCTGGGGTATACCATGAATTGAGTTGGCAATGATAGCATCATTTCCATTCATTCATTCAAATAACCTAGCAATTCTGCTATAAGTCTCTATCCAGGAAAATCTTGTATATGTTTACAAGACGACACAAGCAAAAATAGATATGCGTGGAAAAAAGAAAGTCTAAACTTTTTTTAATAATATCAAAACTTCTAAAACCAGGGGAATGGATTACAAATGGGGCTTAGGTGTTTGGGCATTACGTTTGTATGTGAGTAAAATGGAGTTCAATTTGGGAGGAAAATCTATATATCAGCATTGATAAATTCCAAAACAAAGTATTGAATGAAAATAACCATTTGTAGAAGGACATGAAATCATGTACTCGGAGTTTATATATGCAAATTCATACTGTTTGCATTTTAGAATAGGCTTGCAGTGAAGTTATAAATCAAAACATGGACATGAGAAATAACAAATCAGGAAAGTAACTCCTTTATAGGGCATGAATGAGAATGATACCAGGAGCAACGATTAATTGGATGACATTTATTTCTAATAGTTTATTGAGTAGCAAGCATAGGGTATATCACACCTTTTAGTTAATTCTTTAAATAAACCAGTTAATGAAGGATATACTATCTATACTCTTCTTGTACATATGAAATATTTAATAATTATTCTTTTTAAAAATCTAGATTAAAAAGATTAAATAGAGTAAAGAATTGGAGACAGATTTCTTCCAGGTACTTGTGAGCCTGAGCATCAGAGATCAGTCATCGTCAAGGTGACCTTGTGCAGTTCTGAAGGCAAAGGGAAAGCAGCCCATGGAAAGTGAGACTTCATAGTCTATAAAAAGTGAAGCCTGGGCGGTGGGGCCCCTGAGTTGAATGCAGAGAGTGGCACTAGGAGAGCAGACCTGGAAGAGGTAAGCGGTCATGCAAGATGGCCAGCATTCCCTCTAGAGCTGGCTTGAGGCCATGGTTGGAATCGGAGAGTGAAATTCTTCTGTGTTCAGAGGAAAATAGAGAAAAAGAGCTCAAGCTGGGGGCCTTGATTCAGGCAAACGGAGAAGGTGGATGACCTGCCAAGGTCTTTCCAGGCTGCGCCCCCTGCTTGGTGCCCTCCCTTGCGACTTCATCATGATGGTCCATTCACTCAACTGGCCCCTCCCTCACCACCAGCACAGCTAGATGATAAACCCTTTAGAGGGGGTACTTGCTGCTTTCTCTACTCCTGTATTTTTAGTATCTACCTAACATTCGAAGCAGATGGGTGCTGGTCAGAAAATATCTGCCAGATGAGTCAAAGGCAGAGTAGTATTAAGATGGGGGATTCCACAGGAGAAAAGACTTCCCATGACTTCCCAGGGGCGTGTGTGAGGCTCTAGAGTCCAAAAGAACAAAAGATTTATGGACAGGAATTGAAGGTGTCCCTAAAGGGTCAGACTGCAAAAGCCCAACACGCTCTTCCAAGTCTAACATTAAGAGCAGAAAAGCAAACCTTAGGGGTGAGCTGGGACTGGGCTGGGGTGAGCTGGGACTGGGCTGGGGTGAGCTGGGACTGGGCTGGGGTGAGCTGGGATTGGGCTGGGGTGAGCTGGGACTGGGCTGGGGTGAGCTGGGACTGGGCTGGGGAGCTGTGGGTCAAGGGGCCTGGAAGTTCTCCCACCAGTGCAAGAGCAGAATTGAAACACGTCTGACCAAGGACTTTCAGCTGAGCAGGGTTTAGGAGTATCAAGTACCAAGTGAAGCAGGAGCGGGCAGATTCTGAAGGCCTTACTGGAGACCAAGAGCTGTAAAGGAAGATGGTCCTCAGCTGAGTCACAGGAGGAAGAGAAAAGAAAACTGTGCTCCAGCCTCTCAGGTTGTCATGGAAGAAGGATGATGGAGATGATGGAGAGAGGCCCTGGGAGGTCGCCCGATGGCAAGGACGATTGGGAAGCTCATGTGAGGGTCATGGGACAGAGGGAAGCCAAGTGATGGCAGATGACTTTCTCACCAACCAATGATTTAACTTAATAGAAGGAAAATTTGGTTAATAAAAGTACAGAAAACTGGAACTGAGAATAAATAGCTGCCTGCACTTGAGAACTATTGAACGAGAAGCATGCTAGAGTGGCCTATCTGGTGTCTTCCCCATGTTATGGTCTGGGTGTCTCCTGACAGCTCTCAGGGGAGACAAGGCAGGAACAGTCAGAGGTGAGATGATTATATTGTGAGCTGTCACCTCACCAGTGGATTAATCAATTTGACAAACTAATCATTTGAAAGGGCTGCTGGACTGGGTGATAACTAGGAGATGGGGCATGGCTGGAGGAGGTGGGTCACTGGGAGCATCCCTTGGGGATTTTATCTTGTCCCCTGGCTTCTCCCTTTCTCTGCTTCTGGCTACCATGAGCTGAGCCACGTTCGTCTGCCATGCCCTTCTGCTGTGACATTCTGCCTCACCTCAGGGCTAGAGCAGTGTAATCATCTGACCGCGGACTGAGACCTCTGAAACCATGAACCCAAGTAAACATTTCCTCCTCCTCGTTGTTCTTATCAGATATTTTGGTCACAGCAATGAAAATCTGACCAACACAACCACCTACCCACAAGCAATCTAATTGAGCCGACTTTTCCCCAGGCTAATACGACGGTTTTTGAATTTCCACTTTGGAACTGATTTAGCAAATCGGATAAAAGAATGAACCAGGAATTCAGAAATCAAGAGAATGGAAATTTTTTCCCATAAATATTATGATATGTCTTAGTTTGTTTTATGTTTTTTTTTGAAAAAAAAATTTAAAAATTTAATAGTTGTAGATGGACAGCATGCCTTTATTTTATTCATTTATCTATATGCAGTGCTGAGAATTGAACCCAGGGCCTCACACATGTGAGGTGAGCCCTTTACCACTGAGCCACAGCCCACCCTGTTTATTTTGTGCTTTGATAACAGAATACCTGAGACTGCATGATTTACAAGGAGCAAGATCCTTTCTTACAGTTCTAGAAACAGGACGTCCAAGGTGGAAGAGCCGACACCTCCCAGAGTGGAAGCAGAAAAGTCAAGAGAGGGGGAAAAAGAGAGAGAATGTGCAAGAAGAGATGGCTGGACCTCCTTTTATAACAAACACTCTTGTGATAATAAACCCATTCCCTGATACCCACATTAAGAGGTGGTTAGTTCTCACATCTCAACATTGTCACGTTAGATATCATTAATACACAAAATTTCAGGACACATTCAAACCATGGCATTATGTAACAATAAATATTTGTGGGTAAGAAATAATTGGACTGATATATAATTAGGAGAAAACTTCTTTTGCTTGTCCTTCTAAAATTTGAAAAGGTTATTAATTAAACTTCCAGTTGTTTTTCTAATCAAAGCAATAAAACATCACTGACAACCAGAGGAGTCCTTAGAATACATCAGTTTAGTTCTTTGAAGAGAGATAAGTGTTTTTCATATTAAAAATATATAAAACGAGACCAAAATCCAAACAGTGGGAAAGAAAGGAGGTGCAAGTGGGAATTCTCACCTTGCAAAATCATGTACATCCTCTCCTGCCTTCTCCCATCTGCCACAGGAATGAGACCCCTGCAGCTTCCTGGCTAAGATGGCGCTCACCAAACACAGTGAGTGGATGGTGGAAATAATATCACCTGATCTCAAAAATAATCAAAATAAGGAGGATTAGGGGAAAAAAATACTGAAATACTCGATTCTTGGTGGAAACAAGACAGGTAGGGAGGTTCTGGATAAGAAATAAAATTGTATGTGAAATTTTATTTTGATCAGCATGAGATGACACCAGTTTTTAAAGATTTCAAGGTTGTCACTTGCAATAAAATTGTTTGGTACCTGGGAGAATGTTATTTTTTTCTCCACTATGGCGTTCTTTTCCTTTTGCAAACCTAAAAAGCGTGAATTCTTAAAAATGGAGCCTTCTATGCTATTTCTAACAAGAGAATACATATTCTCTACTCTTAAATCAGAAGAAACAATCAGGGGAAAATTGGGTCCTCAAAATGCTGCTTCTTTTATCCACAGAGCATGCATCTTCTAGTGATCTGACAGCAATAGCTTGCCTAAAAGTAGGCAATCATTTCTCAGAAAGCAGTATTTACCTAATTAAGAGCTTCTCCGTGGTCCCCAGTTACTTAATTGTGTCATTAGCAGGAGCTTTGACATGAAGAACAACTCGTGTCTAGAGCCCCTGCCTGGCCTCCGTTAGGGAAGCCCGGTGGAGTGGCTCCCAGGGGGTCTGGCAGCAGCCTGTTGCAGTATGTACAGCACAAAATAGAATAATTGGTCCCCAGAGGACCTGTCTCTTCAGCTGCCAATAGGGATTGGTTTTTTTTTTTTTTTTCTTGTGAATCAAAAGCCAACTCTCCACAATTCCCCTACTGAATATTAACTATAGCTCTGGCACTTGGCCACCCGTGGGAGAGACCAGGTCCCAGGGATGCTGCAGCCATCCTCTCTGCAGCTCTGCCACCGATGACAGCATGAAATCGTTGGCTCCCATCAAGGGGATAATTCGGTCACGAGTCCTGGTAGTCAAACGGATGTGATGTGCACTGGACCGTTGAGGGGTCCGACTGGGCAGGTCACCGGGGTCCACCCCAGACTTGGGGCAGAAAGGATGCCCTCGTGGAGCACAGCATGGAAAAGAGCTGGGGTGGACCAGGACGACTGGGGAGCCAGGTGGGTGCTTCCTGCTGCTCCTTCCTCTCTCCTGCTCTAAGTGGGCAAGGAGTGAGGGATGAACACAGCACTTACAAAGCCTTTTCCCAGGGAAAAGTGTCTGCAATATCTAGCATGCTCTTTTGTGTTTAAGTTTTATTTGTATCGAAATACAGTTCACACACAACAAATGAACCCCTTTAAAATGAGCGTTTTAGTGGTTTCAGGATATTCCCAGAGTGGTGTAACCACCCACAATTCCAGAAGGTCTTCACCACCCAACAAACACCTTTTACCCAACAGCATTCAGGCCCATTAATGTCACCCTCCTCCCAGCCCCTGGCAACCCTTGAACTGCTCCTGTCTCTGTGGATTTGCCTATTCTGGACATTTCTAGGAAGGTTTTTGATGTTGGGTGGTATCTCGGCACAGGTTCTTCTGGAACACAGAACCCGTGCCAATAGTTTTCCTATAAGTTATAAGGATTAGCCTTGGCCCGTAGTGAAAGAATAACATTAGAACTGGGGAAAAGGAATTTCTGGAATCTATGACTTATCCAAAGTCCTAATTTAAACTAGAACTTCCAAAAATTATTACAGAATAAAGATGGTCACAAGCCCATCTACCTACTTTGTTCTGATTCTTTGGATATTAGAATTGTCAAAATGTGTCATGGAAAGTTTGGCTATGTTTTGTTGATAGAAAGACTGGTTGGTTGGTTTTATAGACTAACACAGGGAAAAGTTTTGAGGAAATAAACATTCTCATTTGTAATATGAATCTCTATTTGAAGCCTTTTAATTCAAGGCTGTCTATCATTGTCCTTAAAAAAGAAAATCCTTCTGTTTCTTGCAAAGCCTTTGAAGACTATAAACAAAAATATTTCAATTAATTTTTACTTTCTTAAAAAAAGATTTATATTTTATAAATAGCTGCACAAAATATTCAGACTTACTGAGCCAAGTCAGCTCATTGAAAATTGGCTTTTGTTTATGGGTAGGTAAGAAGGGCCTTTACCAAATACTCTAGAACACAAAATTCTTGAGTCTAGGGCCACTGAAACTATGTATGTGTGTATCATCCCCCTTCTCCCCAAAATTTCATTAAAATTATTGGCTCAATTTTGCCATCGACTTTCTCTATGCAGCTTTGAGGACCTAATTCTAGGACACCTGCCGTCTTCATGGCAAATCAATGCCAACTCTTATTTTTAAGAAGATCTGCTCAGTTTGTTTGACATCCAATGGTTAGCTGAGGGGGAACCTGTTAAAGGCTCTTCTCTCCGTCACGTGTCTTCATGTTGGGCGGGATCTTAGCCCAGGTTCTCCTGGAACACAGAACCTGTGCCAAGAGCTTGCAAATAGTTTATTTTAGGTAGAGTCAAAAGACAGGAGTGGGAGCGCGGAGGGAAATGGAAGGAGAGGACACCCATCTGCATGCCCATCATTGAGCCTGAGGTAGCCAGTGTGGTTGAGCAGAGGGGCTTCAAGGCCACAGCCCCCTACAAATGCATATGGCAACAAATGGCTGACCGGAATGAGGTGTGAGGAGCTTTGATATGGAGAACCCCAGTTTTACACACAAGATGGACACTCAAGGTCTGCAGAGGATGAGCCACCATTCTGTGCATAGGGCAGCTCGCTGTGTGTATGGAACTTCAAACAAGGAACCTTTCCAATCAGCACATCTTGGGACACTCTGGCTCACGGTGGATGCCAAAGATTGGCAGAGGGTTCAAGCCAGGAAAGAGGACCCAGTCCCAAGCATGCAGAGCTCAGCGAGGGAAACACGAGTTTCTGTATCAGGCATGCTCTCCTGTGGAGCCACATGTGACCAGAGCTGGGCCAGGACAGAGCAGGCATGATCCAGGTGGGACCCAGAGGGGGATTTCCAAGCACTGTCCTTGGCCAGACCAGATAAAACAAAGCTCAGCTTCTCAGTGAGGATAAACTGAACATTGCCTTGGACTTTCTATGGTCCTTAAACATGGAGGAGCCAAGGCAGATCTCATTCCAGGATTCAAATTCAGTCATTCTCAACAAAATATTTGTTGTTTTCATAAAAGCTACCATTAGCCAATTCTTCTCAGTTTGTTAAAACAACATTTGAGTTAGGTAGACTGTTCCTGCTTATCAGAAATAATGCTTTTGAGATTTTTAAACACTAGTGGATGTTTATCCAG
Organism: Callospermophilus lateralis; assembly: GCF_048772815.1. Classification (NCBI taxonomy): domain Eukaryota; kingdom Metazoa; phylum Chordata; class Mammalia; order Rodentia; family Sciuridae; genus Callospermophilus; species Callospermophilus lateralis. The sequence continues at coordinate 9,041,255 of NC_135314.1, read as the reverse complement.
GCAAGTGGACAGGTGAACTGGGTGGCCTTTCTGTGCGAGGGTAACTGGCACTGAGAACCCAAGTCATAAGGCATATATTCCCTTTGGCCCTAGCAATTCCACTTTTAAGACGCGATCCTACAGAGAAGAGGAGATAATTCCACAAGTACGACTATATGAGGATGGTTAGCAAAGCATTGTCCATAGCGTTGAGGAGCCGAAGACAATGTTTGCGTTTATTAGTTGAGGAGCAGTTAATGAAATTCTGGTATAGCCAGAAAATGGAATACCAGGAAGTCATCAAAAATACAGCATAGGGGCTGGGGATGTGGCTCAAGTGGTAGCGCGCTTGCCTGGCATGCGTGCGGCCCGGTTCGATTCTCAGCACCACGTACAAAGATGTTGTGTCCGCCGATAACTAAAAAATAAATATTAAAAAATTCTCTCTCTCTCTCTCTCTCTCTCTCTCTCTCTCTCTCTCTTTCTCCTCTCTCACTCTCTCTTTAAAAAAATACAGCATAAATGTGTTTATACTGACAGGGAACAATGATCATGATATTTTTAAAAATTCTTTTATATGTGTGATATAATTATAATGGTGAGTTCATTTTGACATATTCATACATATTTGGAATTTAGTTGTCTCCATTTCAGTCCCTAGTACTTCCTGTCCCTCTCCTTCCCCCAAAACCCCCACACTTTTCTCCTTCCTCTACTTTTCTACCACTTAATTGGTTTGTAGATATACATAAGGTATAATTCACCATGATGTATTAAAACATGCACATAGTGTAACTTTTTCAAATTCTTTCCACATTTATCCCTTCTCCACCCCCCTTCCCTCCCACTCAATCTCCTTTCTTTACTCCACTGATCTTCCCTCTGTTTTTGTGAGATCTAACCCCCTACACACACACTTTCCCCCTCTTTTCTCCAGCTTCCACATATGAGAGAAAACAAAAGTCAAATCTTGACTTTTGAGCCTGGCTTATTTCACTTAGCATGCTGTTCTAGTTCCATCCATGCACCAGCAAATGCCATAATTTCATTCTTCTTTGTGGCTGACTAGAACTCCATTGAATACATACACACATCTTATTCCATTCATCTGTTGACAGGCACCTGGACTGGCTCCATAATTTGGCTACTGTGAATTGTGCTGCTGGAAACATTGATGGATCACAATATTTTTAAGAAAGAAAGTGAGTTAATAAACTGTATGAGTGCATTTATGTAAAAATCATACATGCATAAAGAAGTGTCTATAAAATGCTTAATAAATTTTTAACATTGATAATTTCCAAGTAGCAATGTTTCAGGAGAATTTTCCTTCTATACATTCTATGTATCATCTTGGATTTTGTAAGTCATACTATTATTTTTGCCATCTAAGAAAAATAGTGAAGTGATTTTTATTTTGATAAAATGGATCCTAGTTATCAAGTTTGGCAAAAACACACAGGTAGCTCCCACTCTACCTGATGGAGTCTGGATGTGCTGTTTGTGACAGGGACATTCAATAATTAGCTGACTCTGTGTGTGTTACCACCCTGTTGACACAAAAGGTCTGGGCTGTTTTACTTCTTTGGTGTGAATTGAGATGGCTAAACCTTTACATTACATAAATAATGTACCCCCAAATCTAAGGACAGTCTATCTCTGTGCATGCTAAGAGCAGACTCACCTGGGGTGACTGATCTGGTAATCATCCAGCCCCCAAACTTGTTCTTGGTTTGCTCGGGGTGCGACTGAGTCAGGGAAGGACCGGCATGTGGGACTCAAAGAGATCAGTATCAAGAGAATGTTTCCCTGTGACTCTCCAAACATCCTTCTTGCTTCTCAGTCTCCTCCCAGTATTTGCTGGGTTCATTTGAGGTCCACTCCTCACCTTATCAGACTTCATGGGAGATGATTCAACTTATTAAAGGAAGCGTTGGTTTAAGACATTTTATGCAATGCATCCAAAAGCATACGTGAGACTATGCAAACTATAGATCCCATGTTGGATAAAGTCTATTGTCAGTCTATTAATTAGCTTTCCAGATTAATTAATTAGATTGACCTGCTAAATAATCAATAAGCTTGTCAGAGCTTCCCTGCTGTACCCTGGCGATGGTCTCCCTGGTGAAGCACCCAGTCCTTCTGCTTCATCAAAAGATGAATGATGCTCATCAAATAATTGCATTGTATTCTAATTCTCTGCTAATTGGTAATTCACGCATGGAAGATAAGGGCTATCTACTGATGTCAAACGAACAGCTCCCTGTACATTGTCACACACTTGTTTATAGATAGCTGTGCAAGTATTATCAAGTCCATCATTCTTCTTTCCAGTAAGGTGATTTTATTTATGTGAGCTCTGGAAAGACCAGGATGGTACCTTGGAATCCCTGGCGCTGAGTGTGTTGCACTCTGGAACCCTCTGTTCACGCTGCAGGTGTGACTGGCAGAAACTCTTCCGGAACCACATGGTTCCGTAACAAGACAGTTGACAGGTGCTTGCAGGTGGCAGGAGTTTGAGAGAGGACCGTGGATGACTGCTTGACAGAGGCCTCTGCCCGTAGGTGGCCTGGCAGGGGATCAGCAGCAGTAGCCTTTGCCCACTTGCATTTGACAGTGAACCTGTTCCCGAAGGCTAGCAACCTGGAGCAGACCTAGGCAGACGGGGACCAGGCTGGACCACCACAGGGGACCCTACATCTGACACAACCTGTGGGGCTTTGTTTTGTTTTCCTTTATTATCTTTGTTTCCTGAAGAACACAAAGGTTTTGAAAACTGCTGTAGGCCATTTTAATCTTATTTTAAATCTAGAAATGTTTTCTCAAAAAAAATTTTTTTCTTCATATCTTTTATGCTAATTTATTTCACTTCTTCTGATGTTTTTAGGAGTATTTAAAATTAAAGATTCATAGGCCCTCCTCTGGGGATTTTGATTTGATGGTTCTAGGTGCATCCCAGGTCTCCTGATTAATTAAAAAGCAGCCTGGTGATTCTTAGAGGCAGCTGAATTTCACAACCATTGACTTGCTCTCTCAGTCTCAAAGTACAGGAAAACATAGCCTTCAACTTGTGTAATTTCCTGGCACAAGGCAGGCCTCCCCATCAGTCATTTGCAATTCTAGTATTTATGGAGCACATAAATATGTATCAGTTACTGTTTGGCCTGGGAACAGCGACGGTACCAGGGACTGGGGAGAAAGCAGGTGGAATGTAAACTTGCCCTCGGCCAAGCAGTGCAGCCACACTTCATAAGCAGAACAAGATCTTCATAGAATTTCTGAATGATCTTTTAGAAATGGTAAAAGTGAGCACTTTGAATCATATCATTTTTTTGCATATCTTCAGAAGAAAATACGTTCTTAGAAACAAGAACAATGGAACTATGTTTTTTCTTACAAACATCAATGTTACTAGAACTTTGATACATACTAGATCTGAGGATATCGGAGAACATGCAAGCTCTAGAACGTGTCAATGAGGTACATTGTAGACACTATGTACTAGAATCATGATACAGTCCAGAACTTAAGGATGCTTTAGCATTTAAACTGCATTTCATAAGTTCCAGTCCATAATTATTTGGTGGGTTCCCTCTCCTTTTTCATTTGCTTTAACATGGACGGATATATCGAGGGCTGCGTTCTAAGGGTCCCTTCCAACCTCTCACATGGAGCTGGGCAGGCTCCTGGCCTCTCTCTGTCTGCACTCTCTGGCATCTACTTTGTGACCCAGTGAGCATGACAGAGGAGACTGACCCCCCGCTGCCGGTCCTTCTCTCTGGGCTGGGTAACTCTAATTCCAGGGCATGGTTTTAAGAGACCATGGTTGCTCTGAACTTTAATGTCCCCTGCATCCTAGCTTTCATCCCTCAGTGATGAACAAAGCTGTCCTTTGTCCCCCCCCCCCCCCCACAGATGTGGCTCCTGCTCTTACCTCTCACTGAATCAGGCAGGGAAAACAAGAACACTTTCCAACTGTGCTTACCAATAATATTAACTTGCTGCAAGATCAGCGAGTGAGAACCATGCAGGTTGTTCTGAAACACGCAATGATAACCCAATATTGGCAGAGCTGTGGTGAAAGGCACAGAATAGGTCCTCTCCGTCTCCACCACTTACTTGCTGTTTGGCCTCAGGAAACCACAGAACCGCCTCACCCCTCGGTTTCCTCATCTGTAGAACGGCACCTTACAGGATTACTATGAAGTTACACAAGTTGGGATTTGTGCTTCAGTCAAATGTTTGCAGCAGTGTCTGGCATAACGTTGGTATCTTTCATGTGATTGTTAATATTATTATTATTTATTTATAGTTTGCTAATGTTGTTTCACTGTACAATAAGGAAAAAAGTTCTTGACTCACAACAGAAATGGCCACCTTAGATAATCATTCAAAATGATTGTGCTTTGCAGTGTCAAGACCATTTCTCATTAAACCAAGATAGCAGGAGACGTCAGCCCCTGACATCAACCCCTAAGCAGTGACTGTTGCAGCATGAAGGAATCACAATGGATCAACATTCTGTAAACAGCCAGGCGTGTGGCACACAACCGTAACAGCAGTGACTCAGGAGGCTGAGGCAGGAGAGTCTTAAGTTTGAGGCCAGCCTGGGCAACCTAGTGAGATCCTATCTCAAAATAAATAATAAAAGGAAAATCGAGATGTAGCTCAGTGGTAAAGCATCCCTGGGCTCCATATATTAAGTGTTTGAAATATTTTTAAATGAAAATTGATGTAAATATGAACAACCTGGAGTACCTTCTGATTAAACCCATCTTTCCTACGAGCAAGGCAGAACTTAGTAAATGGAACTTTTCATACTAGAGTTACAAAAATAAAACAAAGCACCAGTCATGTTACTTTAACATGAATAACCACCTAAAGCAGTTGGACAATCTGGTCTTTGGGACTTCGTCTTCCAGTTTCTTTCTGGTGAGTTCATAGTTATCCTTGGAGAGTTTGACCAATATTTTTACCTTGTAGGAGGCAGAACAAGCCACTCTGGAAAAGATTTCCATGTCCCAATCCTCACAATCTGTAAAAATATGAATGTCATCTTGCACAGCAAAAGGGACTTCGCATATATGATAAAGTTAAGGACTTTGAGGGTGGGAGAGTGCCTGGATCGTTCAAATGGGCCCAATTAAATCCCAAAGGAAAAATCTACTCCCAAAGAGGTCTAGAATGTGTAGCAAGATGGTAGCCTTCCTTTGGTGAGTTTCTCTCTAAATGTAAAACAACTACCACATACAAACATGAAATGGAAGACAAAAACCCTAGTTCCTTATTGACAAATTGGATCTGACTGGAATGTACATAATCATTCATCCAAAAGAGATGGCTGTGTTTTCAGGACCTAGTTGGTGCCGGATACTGTGTTGAGCCTAAGATAATGAAAGAATGGATAGGTAAGAACAGCACGTCTCTTCCTTCCCCTTCTTCTTCCTAACTCAGTGAGCAAACTGCACGCACCCAGCATTTGCTGGCATTGACTTAATCCATTCTTATGGTAGGTAGACTTATCATTGTCTCCATCTCACAAATGAGAGAAGTGAAACACGAGCAGATTCAGGGCTTGCCAGGGTCATATGCTAATAAATGGTGGAACCAGGACACAGTCCTACGCAGTCTGGCCCCACAGCCTGTGGCACTGACTATTCCAACCCACGGCCTTGCATACAAATAATATCAACAGCAAGGTGATGGGTGAAACAATGGAGATGAGAGGGAGGGCGTGGGCACAGGGTGCCACACAAACGTCCAGATGGTTCTCCTGGAAATGCACCAATCAGGCATCCGTGTCCACTCTGATTCAGGCCCCCAGCTCTGGGATCCCTCCCATGCTTGGGGACTAACTGGCTGGAGGCTGTGCTGCCTCTGCCCTCCTCACACACTCTGTCCTGCCCCATGCTAGCCCAGGCTCATTACCTGCAGGTGGCAAGTTCCTCGAGACGTAGTCAGTTGGCAAAGAGTTATTTCTGCCCATCTTCTGTTGGACAAAGCAAAATGCAGGGGATCCCAGGGAAGTTACAGGGAAAGACTCAAGCAAAAATAGACTATCTTGGATTGGAAGGAGCTGAAAAGTCACAATTCAAAGGGCTTGGACACAAGAAGAGTGTCCAAGTTCCATCGGGAACCTTTTTGTTACCAACCAACCCTAACACCTTGGTTCATTGAAGCCCCACAACCAACCTCTGATATAGTATCATTGTACTCATTTTGTAGTTCATTTGAGTAAACTGTGGGGCCAGCATGGGCACCAGGGGCCCCTGACACAACAGCCTCAGGTGGACCGGGGGGTATAACCTGTACACCCAACATTCACAGGGGAGGGAGGACAGGGGAGAGAAGATTCTCTGGTGCCTCATCAAGCAGGACTCTAGCTTTACGCTGGGGAGCATCAGCAGCTGGCCAAGGACCAGGAGTCGGAACCAGGTACCTGGTGGCAGGAGCTGAAGGCGGAAATGATGGTGATGGTTAATGCTCTGCTGCAGTCCAGGGGAGAGATGGCAAGCAACTGGGCCAAGGCTGTGGCTGGGGACTTGATCAGAAGAGAACTGAGAGACAGGTAGGAAGGAGAGTGGACGCGCTAGACATAAAGGGGGAAGGCGTGGGGGATTTGAGGAGCTTGAAAAGATGGAGATGACATGATGACATTCACAAACAGGCAACTCAGGAGGAGACAGGTGTGAGGGTTGAGCCACAGACACAACTCCTTCACCATTTACCCAGCAAGCATTTCAGTGTCATTCTACACAAATACTGCCCTAGGCCCTTGAGATGATCAGGGACTAAACAGAAAGAAACATCAGTCTCATGGGCCTTTTATTTTAGGACAGAGACCAACAATGTACAATAAGCATAATGAAGGAGTAGCATTTATAGTGTGATCAAAACATACGATTACTGCGTGTATCAGTTGGCTTTGGCTGCTATAACATACGACCCCAACTTGGGAGCCATAAAATAGCAGATATATGTCTTCTGACCATGATGGAGGACAGAAATCCAAAATCAGGGTCACAGAGTCAAAATCAAAGTGTCAGCAAAATTGAATTCCTTCTGGAGGCTGGAGGGCAGAATCCTTTCCTAATGGTTTTCCAGCTTGGGGCCTGGGGGGTGGGAGTGAGGGATTGGCATTCCTTGGTTTGTGGTTGAACCTCTCCAATCTTTGCCTCTAGGCTCACTTTGCCCCTTCTCACATCCTTCTCATAAGGACACTCATGACTGCATTTAAGACCCACTCAGATAATCCAGAGTAGGGCTGAGGTTGTGGCTCAGTGGTAGAGCACTCGCCTCACACGTGTGAAGACCCTGGGTTCTATCCTCAGCACCACATAAAAGTAATAAATAAAACAAAGGTTTAAAAAAAAGACTATTTTTTTTAAAAAAAGAAAGAAAATCCAGAGTAACCTCTCCATCTCAAGATGCCATGAGTTCAAGGTGACCCTGGAACCTCCAAATCCTGGGCTGGATGGGGAAAAGGATTTAAAGGAGAGGTAAGCTCATGATCCAAGATGAGGTCACTTGGGAGAAATACAGTCATCCCTCAAAATCTTCAGAGGATGGATTCCGGGACCCACCACCCGCTGGTGCCCAAATCCACAGATGTTCAAGTGCCTTATGTAAAATGGCATTGTACTTGCTCGTAATCTCCCATCTTCTATCAATCATCTTGAGATTACTCACAATGCCTAATAAAATGTAATTACTATGTAAGTTGTTGTTATGCTTACTGTTTAGGGAATAATGGCAAGGAAAAGAAGCCCATACATGTTCAGCACAGACATAATTTTTAATACTTTTGATGCAAGGGTGGTTGAATTTGTGATGAAGAATGATACAGAAGGACTCCTGTGTATACAGTGAGAAGAACAGAGGACATGGAACAGAACATGGCAAGCCAGCATTGAGAGATGGTTGACTTCAACCTCCTCTGTCTACAGAAACTGGGGTTTTAGAAACAGTACCAGTCCATTTATCAGATAGCTCCAACAGCCTGGGCTGGGCACTGATCAGCTAATGGACCAACTCCACTTTGAAGCCACAGAGATGCTCCGTGGGATGCTCTCCCTCCCAATCCACTTTCCTAACATTAGTCACAGGTCTCTCCCGCTGTTCTGCATCCTGACCTCCCGGATGCCTGAAACTTCTGGAACAGTGTGGTCTACTTGTTGGATGCAAGAAGCTATTAGCAGTCTTAGTTTTAAAAGTCTCAACTGCCAGGACTGATAATGATTCCACCATCAGAAACAGGAATGAGAAACAGTGCTTACTTTAGGGCCATTCCCCAGAACTAGCTGTGTAGAAAGAGGAGACACTCATTCAAAATTTACTTACTATCATAATCTACTCATGTGACAACCCAAGGAATTATAGGGTGCAATTTTATTCACTGTTATTACCATGGGATTGGATTGGAATTCCCATTTATGTGAAAGTAAGTCTTACTTGTTATCAACCAACCCTAACACATTGGTTTATTGAAGCCTCACAACCAACTTCTTATGTAATATTATGTCCTCCATAAATATACATAATATAAATATATAAAATAAATCATATATTTTATATCTTAAGAAGATATATAATATCTTTATATATCTTATATCTTTCAGCACTGAAGAAAATTATATATATATATATATATATATATATATATATATATATATATATATATACACACACACACACACACACACACACATAGACTAGGAGAGAGAGTTTTTGTTTACACTGATTTCTATTGACTTAGTTTTAAGTTTTTGTTTACACTGATTTTTATTGACTGAGTTTTACATACACATGCCTATCTTTTGATGATATACGCAACTTAAATAAAGACTCTGGGAGGATATTAGTTTTATGTTACTGTGAGATTTTTTTCCTCTGGTGATTGTGCTGAATTTCATTTGATACCCATGAGCCAAGGTGGAGCATGGTGGCTGACTTACTGCAAATATTAATCATCTTCTATTTGCTCTGCTCACTCCATTTTATGTAACTCTACTAACTTTCCCAGACTTTGATGTTTCCTTAAACCCTATATTTCAATACTACTGCCCAATTCACAGTGGATTAGAATTGTCTTTTGACAGATTAACTTTCCATATTAAGTAATGGGCCACAGGCAGATAGAGCACATTTCACCAATTTGGTACAGCTATTAGACACCGTAACCAATGAGGAGATGCATCTTCTCCACTGAGTCAAAGCCTTGGCTTTACTGTTAAAAACTAGAGCCATGCTCAAGAAGCAGCTAAACCTGTTGGGTGTGATGCTCAGAAGCAGTGTTCTGTATCAGTCATACCCAACAAAACGTCACCATATGGGGTTCAGTTTTCAGCACTGAAGGAAAACTGCAAGTGGACCCTGCCCAGCCAGTCACACGGTGTGGTTACTCAGTATGAACTCTGTAGCGAACTCTGCAGAGACATACTTGGCTTCATATGGGCCACATTTTGATGGCTAAGATGGCCACTTGGGAATTCTTTCCATTGAAACAATTCAGACTAAACTTCCCATGTTTTAGGTGGCAGTACCACAGTAGGTGTGCAACAGTCTATGTAAATATCGTGTCTGTTCTGATCTCCCACGGCCCAGCTCCTCCCAGTACCACCATGGTCCGTGCTATGCTCTATATGTTTGGGTCCTGGTACTAGGAAGTGGGGCCTTTGGAAGGTCATTAGGAACAGCCCTCAGGTATAGCAAGGGACCCTTAGAGAAGCTGAGGAGGAAGTTCCCCAGCTCTTCTATATGCTCTGTGAGGTTACGTTGAAAAGACGGCTGTCCGAAGAAGCACAGGCACCAAGCTGCCTCCACCAGCAGCTTGATCGTGGTTTACAAGCCACTCCATCAGTGGTTTTCTGTGGCAGCACCCTGACTGGACTGAGACAGCCCGCTTGGGGAGAGGTGAGAAGGTGATTTACAGGACGTAAACCTGCTCCAGGGAGGAGACCTCTGTTCCACCTGCTGCAGGCTTCCCTCAGGTGAGCTCCTCCACCTCTGACTTCTTTAGACTTCTCTGGGAGCCTCTAGAGAACATAAGAGGCTGTGCCTTACCTTGGGCCAATTGCCTGTGACCCTCAGGGACTGGGGAGAGGACAGGGTTTAACTCTCCAGGTGATTTCACAGCATGCAAAGGTCAAGAGCTTCTGGGGCACCTTCTCTGATCAATCTCATGTTCAAAACTTCAATCATAATTTGATGGAGATCTAAGACTTTCCAAAAGTTTACTTTAGATATCTTGCATTTAATAAAGACTGTCTAATAAAGACAACAGGTTGGTCATGACAGAAGCCACCATGGACAACCACTAAATGGAGTGCTGTACATCATCTTATTTAGTCCCCACAGAGCCCAACTGAGTAGCTGTTTACTATCCTCATTCTGTGAAATAAGCACTTGGAGCATGGAGGAGGCCATATATTCAGTAAGAGAACTAAGAAGCAAACGTACAGGTGTTTGATTTCCAAATTCAACAGGCCAATGGGAATACAACATGGGGTGGGGGTGGGGATGAGTGCTATGGGATTACCAGGCTGGGTCAGAGCTAGCTAGCCCAGGACTGGCTCACCAAAGGAAGCAAATCTGTCACCTGGAGGATTAGAGGAGCCAGATTGGGAAGGCCAGGGAGGGGTGCTGAGGGAGAGAGGGGCACTGGACCGGGGACAGAGTAGGAAGAAAAGAATGTTTGGGTGAAACAACATGTGCAAAGCCCTGGAGATGAACAGAAGATGCTGATGATCCAGGTGAGAATGTATATGACACCCGGCTCAGGTAGATCTGCCAAAATCTCAAAATGAACACATCACCTCGGGGAGTCTGTGGATCAGAGAACACATGGAGCTTACAGAATCGGAATCCTTAAGTGTCCCATAGGAAAAGAGCACAGGTCCACAAGGGTGTAAGAGAAGCTCATTAATGAGCTTGTGGAAAAGCAGGTCCCTTAAGACCACTGCGTGCTATTCTCCTAAGATAATTGCCACCATCCTTCTGGAAGTGCATTAGGCCTTACCTCCTGCGGGCCTTCCTTTCAGTTGAAGAATCTGAGCCTCAGAAAGGGTCAGTGACTCATCCAAAATCCTAGCTGCTGCCTAAATGGCCCCAATATTGGCCTGAGACGTAAGGTGGGTGACCCCTGAGCAGGTCTGGCCTGGGACGCAGGGTGGGTGACCCCCGAGAAGGCCGCTTTTTCAGTTTGTCCCCCATGGAGCTAAGTCGTCAAGAGAATGGAAAACATTTTTGCTTAACTGAAATGATAAAGGATAATGAAGAGTAACGCTTCCTACAAGGGCCACCTCCCCTCCGATGTAGGAGCTCTGACAGCTGTGGTCCTCCACCTGGGCAGCCGTCAGCAATACACAGACTCCTGCAGATGCATGTGCGAGCATGGTTTTGTTGTTGTTTTGTTTCTTTGTTTGTTTGTTTCCCGGAGGAAGAAGAACCTTCAGATTCTCAAGGGTAATCTCAGGTCTCTGGCTCCCAAAGAGGTTTTGCAATGGAAACGTGCTTTTAGTAAAAATCTCAAGGGGCACAGTGGTTTTTCATAAGCCCACATGTTCAGTACTGTTGGTTAGTTTTATTTAAAAGTATTTTTTGCACTGTTTTTGTCAATGTAACACTAGCTTATGCCTATATACAGAAAACAGTCTCAAGGACAGAATTTTCAAAGATGATTATATCAATAAACATTGATTCATTCCTATTAACACTGACAATGTGTTGTATAGGATGCTAAGAACTTTCCCTGTGTTATTATATTTAATCTCAAAAGTATTCTGTTAAGTACTTGTCTACATTGCAGAGAAGAAAATTCACGAACAAAAAAGGTTAAACTGTTTGTACGAAGTTGATGATTCTCAAAGTGTGGTCCCTGGACCAGCAGCACCAGTGTTATGAAGAAACTTACAAAAAATGCAGATTATTGGCCTTATCCCAGAGCTAATAATTCAGATATTCTGGGTATTAAGCCCAACACTCCTATTCATAATAAATCCCTCAAGTGATTTTGAGGTCCCAACTCATTCAACTGGATTACCAGGATCCCAGGGCTGACAGTTAGAAAATAAAAGTATTTTATTTACTGCTAAGTGTAGGTACCAGTGCCCAAATCACACAGCTGGAAAACAATTGAGGTGACCCTCAAGCCAGGGAGCCTACTGCTGGTTACCCTCTCTCATTTAAGCAGTGTAGACATAGACAATCTAACTGGGTTATTGAAACCCTAATCTCTATCTATTGGAACTTGATATCATGACTCATGGATCAAGTCAACTCCTGGGTCAGGAAGCTCTGTCCAGCTGCTCCTGTTAGCTTGTTTTATATCACTGCTTTGTCAGTGTGGGGGTTCAGACCCTGTGACCTCCTGATCTGAGCTATGTGACCCAGGTCATTTTACTAACAGTAAGAAATGGTGGTTAGGCAGGATTTAACTCTAAACACACCTGATACTTTTTTAAAAAAATAATTAATAGATAAGATAGTCTTTATTAAAAAAATGATTTTCCTTATAAGAAAAACACACCTCTAGGACCATGTCACAAAGGAGCCAAAACCTCGTTTTTAAAGCACCTTGGGCCAATGGGGCACAGTGCTGAAAGGTGAAGCTTGGATTCCGTGAGAGCCCAACCCTGGAGCTAAGCAGGAGAGCTGGAAAGACCCTGTCCAGGCTACAAATGGGAAGAGCCCTGCGCACACACCAACAGAGGACGCTCTGTTTCCTGAAGCCTTGACTTAACCTCCTTGGCGTAGCCCCTCCTCCGCAAACTCAGTTCCAGGTCTTGGAAACCACATTACAGCCACAAGGCCACACTTGGGGACTAAGGACAGGTTCAGAAATAATGACTTCAAGTTGGATTGGAATCTCTCTTTTCTTCAGTTTATACTTTTTATAAATCCATCAGCTTCTCTCACTGGACAGAAGACTTTCAGCAGGTGCCAAATATCTCACAGGTCAGTTCCTAAACGGCTCAATATCAGGACAGCACATGACACAAGCTGTGACATAGGGTGCACAGCAACCTCGAAATGGCAAGGGCCTGTGAGGGCGCCGTGTGCGTGGAGTCGAGTTACCTCATGCCTGGAGATTAGCAGGCCCCGCAGATCAGGGAGTGGGAGCAAAACATATTTTTCTTTTATTAGTAAGTCCCATTAACTCCGGTTCCAGCTTTCGATACTCCCTGTCTTTCGCAAGGAGTGTCACCAGCACAATGACACAATGTTCTGCCTGTTTGCATTACCACACACAGGAAGTGCAGTGGGGAAACAGCCGCTCATAAAGATGAGTTCAGACACTTGATACAGATGTGACAGATACCACGCTGATTTCCACAGAGGGGATTCTGGGTTCCATTTTGTGTGAAAGTAAGATAATAAAACAAGTCGAAAGCCACTCTCCAAGTTCAGCTTTTAAATAATACCAATAGGCTGATATCCTATAATGAATCATCCCCACAGTGGAATCATTTATACTTTTCATATTTATATGTGTATGTGTGTCTATAACCACATGTAGATGGGGAGAGAGGAGTTGTAGACAACAGGTCAAGTCGGTGGCTACCGCATCGTGACGGGTATCAAGGTGTGGTTCACATTTAGTAGAATGAAAAGATATTGCTTGACAGTGATGATTGACTACAGATTAGAATGCCATAAAAGGAATTTATCAAGTAGTGGCATTAGAGAAGATGCTTTTGAAGGAAATATGAAACTGCACAGAAGAGTTATAAGTTGCAATTTCACCAGTTCTACCTGTATGTGTGTGTGTGTGTGTGTGTGTGTGTGCGCGCAAACATGTAATCTGGGGAGACCTCCCCAACATAATCTGGGGAGACCTCCCCCCAATAACATCCTTCCCTGAGCTGTTGCAGTCCTAAGCCAGTGAGGTCAGCAGTCAGAGGTGGGTCTGAGAATCAGCAGGGGCAAGGGAGGGAAGAAACCCACTGTCCTGAGAGCGAGGGGGGTCCCACACGTGCAGAGTCGAGCCCCGTCAGGCGGCACAAACTCACTTCACAACCGTCTCCAGCTTTCCCAACTCCCCACTCCGCCTGCCCCACCAGCCTTGGCTTCTGATGGCCAAGGTAACCGTGATTTAAATCACCCTAATCCCATCTTCTTTCCTACTTGATCCTAATGACTAATCTGTTCTTCTGCCAAGAAGAGATGACAGTCCTTGTCATCCCTCCACTTCCTGTGGTCAAGATTCATTCCTCCAGCCGATATTTATTAATCACCCGCCATGAGCTAGGCAGCCGGAAGCAACCCCGACTCCATTTCTGTCCTTGGGCATTTCCCACAAGCGCGGCCCTCTCTGGAGCTGCAAAGTGGACAGCACAGTCATTCTCTTCTCAAAAGACGAGAACCCCCCCGAAAAAGTCATTTCATGCCTTCAAGTACCTAGTACACCATACTGGATGGAAAACAGTCATTTAATTTGTCAAGTTAATGACAACTTTTTCTTGGGAAAGGAAGTTAATTCTTTTTTTTTTTTTTTTTTTTTTTAATTCATTTGGCCAGATCTCTCAGAAGTAGTTCTTACATATGACCACAAAATGAGCTAGATGATGGTGGACACAAATTGCCCAATCAGATTTTTCTACCAAATAAGTTCAATGGAAAAAGATCTCTTCTAAATGTGGAAACCACAATCTCGTGCCAGAATTTTAGGGAAATGGAATTTAAATCTAATGATTATTAATATCAGGGATTATTATTCCTTATTTCTGAAAATATCTACCTGGGAAGAACAAATCTAGGATATTTGCCTTAAAAAGGCCTTTTTCAAACAACTTGAGGGAAAAAGAAAAACAAAAATATAAATAGGTCTTTTGTCAGAGTTGAGTTCGTTCAGGTAATTATGTTCCTTTCTCCCCAAATACCCATATTTTATAATAAAAAGTGCACATGAGCTTCGTGTTATGCTTTTATGCATTCCCATCTGTCTTTTTGAAAGTTGTATAAACTCACAAAATACGAGCAGACTCTACTCCTGCCTTTGTCCCCGGGGCTAGTTTCGGCTTGCCTTTTTATTGGTGCTTGGTTGAGCAGTTTACACTGTAGGAACGTTTTGTAGAAGAGTGTTCCTGGATGATCGAGATCTTTCTGAAATCCCCCAAACCTGGCCTTGGCCAAGCAAGACCCCCTGGGCTCAGGCTGCTGGGCTTCCCCTCCTGACCCATGATGGCCAGAGCCCGGGGACAGCTCGTGTGGAGCCTTTCCAGATACCAGCCCTCGCCTCTGTTATTCCAAACGCTCAGCAGCTGCTCGGCCCGTTCTTCCCGTGGCCACTCACGACTGCGTTCCACAGAAATCCACCTTTAAAAAAATATCGTGAAAACTGAGACCTGAGAAGCCACGGGTGGCGAGGAGGAGACGGACGGCCGCCTCAGCCCTGGCCTTGGGTGCGTGCCCAGAGGGACGACATTCTCTCGGCAGCAGGGAGAGTTTCAGCTGACCTGCTCTGAAGGCCCCAGTGAGTCACTGCCCTTAACTCCATCAGCGCCATTTGCCGTCCACTTGGACGTTTCTGAACAGCTGCTGGGCTCTGATGCCAACCTCTGACTGGAAATGGGCCTCCTCTGACTCAGTCTCAAAAGAGCTCGGCCGGTGGGGGCAGGGAGGGGAACCACAGGCCGGGAGAGGGGCACAGGAGCCCCTTTCCACAGAGGCCCACGGCTCTGCTTTCTCCTTTGACTGGGGGGGAGCAACTGTCAAAGAAGTGCAGACACCACTCCTTCTTTACTTTGGTCTTTTCCTCCTGAAGGTGGGTGGGGATCTTGTATTGAAATTATGTGCCCACGTAAGAGGTCTCTCCTTTCCACATTTAAAAAAAAAAAAAAAAAATCTTATTTTCCAAACATAAAGTGAACATTTCCTTAACCTCAGAAATATTCCTCATAAAATTGAAAGTTCATTTTGAATCAATCAACAACTTTTTTGGAGCCTTTGATCGAAGGAGCTTCTGGGCTAGACATTAACAAGGGTTCTGAGAAACATCAGACATGATCCCCGGATTCAAGAATTTGTAATAAAAAGAAGGGAAAAATGCTGTTCAAATGATGGCCCGGGAACCATGTGAGGGAGGGTACAGAAAAGGGCCAGATGCCTGCCACAGCTACTCCCAGCCACGGGAGCTCGCTCAGAGAAGGGCTTTGGGCCCCTGGTTTTAAACCTAGAGTGATGGTAACTGATACTAACAACTGAAATTAAATTGACTTTACAAACATGGGCGATGTGTCATAGCTGGGCACAGAGCCCAGGTGTCTACATTAAAGACTAAAATATGCTCACATGGCCTTGGTATTTCATTTCAGGGGAAGTCCATAACTTTTATGTACATTGTTGTATGCATAAGCACATGTACACATTTTTTTTAAAATTCATATTGCCAGAGTCACTGAGGAGATGACATGCAACTTATTCCCCTCAGAACGTTCATCTACCATTTTGTGGGCAGTAAACAAAGAGAAATCCAGGTTTCTGGGGCTTAGCAAAAGGTAGAAAAGATAAATAAGGTATAAAGGGTCTTTCGTTTTGAAAGATCTCCAGATGCACTATCCTCATTTCTTGAAAGATTTCAGAGGGGACAAAAGGTAGTTAATACTTAGAGTTTCTTATAATAACATAAGTTTCTTATGTATCTATAGCCTTTCCAACACAACGTCTGCACTCACCACAACTTTTCCTGAAAGGTAAGCATTGAGATTGTTCCACGATCACTGTTGCTTTGAGTTACCTTTCACTACAGGACTCACCCCAATTTACTACAGTTTGGGACTGAAGAGACCTTGTTCTTCAAATATCAGCATAATGTTTGCTGCTGAATGAGTGGATGTATTTATTTAATCCTAAAGTCATCAATTGAGAATTTACCACTGATTCAAAATGAAATAAATATGCCTGAGGCTTCAATCATGAGAAGACTTGCAAATATTAGAAAACAATAAATTCAAAAGAAATACTTTGATTTGGGGCCCTAAAATCAACTAGCAATTTTCCCCATAATTTCCCAGCTCATATCTAAAACTGTTTGAATAATTAATAAACCATCAAAAGTTTCCCAAGCCACTCAATCACTCTTAATTATATGTGATGTATCCAGATTTGGGTGTATTTAAATCGGTCTTAAATGTTATCCATGGGCTTGATGGGAACAAAAGGGCTTTCTTTTCTCCAAAGGAGAAGAACAGCCAGAAAAGGAAGGGAGGTAAGACCTGTGGGGTGAACACATACAATGGGTGAAATCACAGATCCATGCCTGAGTAATCTCGCTTTAATATCATGGTAAACACAAAACAGGCAGGGGACAAAAAAAGAAATAAGCAAGATAGATTCCACAGGAACATGAATTCACACAGCAGCTCATTCGGCACGGGTGAGGGGACGTTGAGCGGAATTTCCAAAAGGAAAAGGACACTTGAGCTGGGCCCTCCGTGTGTCTTTGCCACCCTGCCTCAGGCAGGGAGTGGGAAGGAGCAGTGTTCACCCAGTGAGTCCCGCCATGCGCCAGGTGGTCTTCCCAATACTGGAGACATCAGGCAGAACAAAATCAAGTCCTGTCCTTGTGCTGCTTGGGATCCCACGTGGAGGACACAGATAAATGTAGATATATATGTGAATATGTAAATAGGTGGGCAGAATCAGGCCTGTAGAATCCTGCAACGTAATGACAAGGGCTAAAAGAAAAATAATATAGGGTAGGATGTTGCTATTTGCTACTATGTAGAAGTGTTTTTACAAAGTGCAGGTGACTTTCAAGAATCAGCAGGATCTGACTGTACTTAGAGCACAGTGTGTTTGGTGGGAGCAAGGGTAGGAACAGGGTGATAAAATGACTAAAGAGGAAAAAAAAATACCTTTAGGTCTTCAACTCCCACATTGTCTTATAAACCCTGCTAAGGAGTTGGGATTTTCTTCTGGTGGCAAATTAGGAGCCATGAAAGGTTTCTTACATAACAGAATGACATGCCCTGACCTGCCTTTATGTAGATCACTTCCAGGGCAGAATAGAGATTGAGTGTTGGGTGAACAACTCTGGAGCTTTAGGTCTCAGGAAGAGAGGGATGTGCCCACCAGTTGGATTGAAAGGGCTGTACAGAGGCTGCCATGTGTCTGGTAGCTTGGGCTCTGGGGACAAGGAACCCTGACCCAGGTGAGTCATTTGCATGGCTGACCCACTTGTGGTTAACAGACCTCCTAGTTTTAAGTTAAAGGGTTTCTCCAAACTCCCCACTCCACTTGTTTAGGATTTCCACTATGGTAATGTCAGAGTAGCTGCTGACAGACAAACTGCATGCCATGGTATGAATGTGACCCAAAGATTACGTGTTGGAAACGATCCCCAATGTAACTGTTAAGAAGTGGGACATTCAAGAGGGGATTGGGTCATGAGAGCATAGCTTTCATAAATGGATGAATATGGTTATCAGGAAATCAGATATCATGGGAAGGGGTTCCTGAGAGAAGGATGCCTCAGACCCCCTCCCTCTCACTCTCTCTCATCCTCTCACTTTCCACCATGGGAGGAGACAACAAGAAAGCCCTTGACAGATGGTGGCATCTTGCTATTTGAACTTTCCAGCATTGATAACTGTGAGAAATAAATTTCTTTTCCTTACAAATTACTTAATCCACAGTGTTCTATAATAGCAACACCAAAAAGACTAAGACACAGTGAACTCTGGGAAAAACAGAAAAATCAATTACAGAATACACTGGAGAGACCACAGGCAGGTAGTGACTAAGACACTGCTGGTAACTTGCAGGAAAAAAAAATAGTTTTCTGTATTTCAGTTTGTAGCCAGAGAGCTGGTCAAAGTCAAGGCCACATTGGGAAACTGAACTTGGATAAAAAGCAACAGTCTTATAGAAACAAAGAACCAGAAGACACATTTTTGGTCAACAAAACAAGACCAGAGACAGACAGAGAAGAACTACCAAAATTTTGTGTTTAAATTGTGCCCCAAATCTCTCAATGAACTGTGGACTGTGCAGACATAAGGTGGACTCAGAGGAGACCAACTGAGGCTAAGAGAACCTAACACAGACTCCAACTGAGGCCAACACAAGGGTGGCAAAATTTGGAATTTTATTCTGACCAAGTGAACTATGACTTTGAACTAAATACTCATACTCTTTGGAAGAATATAACAGAATGGAGTGTCTTTGAAATCGATCACTCAAAATATCCAGGACTACCAGATATACAAAGAAAAATTATTAGACATCTAAAAACGAAAATAAAACCAAGAGAAAAGACCTAAGCACTAGACATTGTTCCTGAAATGACCTTGGTCTGAAATTACCAGAGCAAGATTTGAAGGTAAAATATAAAGGAAAAGATAATATAAAGGAAAAGATATATGTAATAAATGAAAAAGTGTAAATCTTAGTAGAGAAGTAGAAACCATAGAAAATAACAAAATAGAGAAACTTGAACTGAAAATTACAATAATTAAAAAAAGTGAACTGGTTTATCAAAAAAGAGTGGTACAAGAAAACATTCGTGAAGTTAAAGATAGATCAATACAGTCATAAACTCTGAGGAACAGGAAAAAAACAGATTGGCTCATGAGGAAATTTTTAAGTCTTAGTATTCATATAGTTTGACTTTCAGAAGGAGAAGAGAGGAAAAAAAACAGAGCAAAAATTTTCAACGTAATAATGCTTAAAATCTCCCAAGTTTGGTGAAAGATATCTATAGACTCAAAAAGTTCAACAAATTCAATCCAAATCAAAGGAAACTGAAGTGAGACCCATCATGTTCAATTTTAAGAAAATAACAGATAACAAAAGATTCTTAAAACAGCCAGGAAAAAAAAAAAAGATACATTCTATATAAGAGAACAACAATATGATCAATTGCTAATTTCTCATCAGAAATGTGGAAGCCAGATTGTACTGGATCGATAAGCAAATGATAAAAGAAAAATAAAATCTTTCATGTTTGACTTTTATACTCACCGCAAATAATCTTCAATAATTAAGAGACAGAAAAAAAAAAAACTAAGATAATCGGCTGCCTGCAAATCTGCAGTACAAGACATGCCGCATACAGGGTGGTCTTCAGGATGGCGGACATTGATACTAGCTGAAAGCTGACTCTCAGGAGAGATTCAGTTCATTCACTCTAAAAATGGTAACTAAGTGGGCCAGTATAAATGACCGTTTGAAGCAAAAATTTATAACTTTGTATTATGAGGTTCATAAATCAGGTTGGTAATAAAATATATAACATACAGCATAAAGAATGGAGGAGTGGGTAAGTGGACCTAAATAATTGCAAAAATTGTATATTTTACATGAAATGGCACAACTCTAATTTTTAAATATTATTGTTACTTTTTAAATATTCCAGTTGGACACCATACTTTTCTTTCTTTATTTTTGTGTGGTGCTGAGGATCGAACCTAGCACCTTGCACGTGCTAGGCGAGTGCTCTACCCCTGAGCCACAACTCCAGTCCCCACAATTCTAATTTTAAGTGGACTGTGAAAGGTTAAGAATGCATATAGTGGTCCTTAGAGTGGTGACCAAAAATGTAAAAAAAAAAAACCCAAAAAACAGGTACAGCTAAAAAACTGATAGATAAATGAAAATCAATCCTAAAAATATATGTAGTTATCCCCATAAAATAGGAATAAAGATTCAACTTCCAACTCCTTAGGTGATTTTATGGTAATCTGATTCACTACTATTCAACTGCAACTTATAAGATAACCTATAAAATGAGAAACCCCAAATCTCTATCTCCAGTCCACATTTGTCCCCTGAGAACCAGACAATATGTCTAACACAGGGTAAAAATGGGAGGCCCATTGGCCAGACATAGCTATTTGTTTTTTCATAGCATTTGGTGAATTGGAATATTTTTATATTAAAATCTAAATTTCCAGAGTCTCTTTTAAAAAAAATAATTTTCTGGATTTCAGGTCCTGAATTCCTACCATAACATCATGGGCCAAATTTGGGTAGTGACTGTGATCTGTGGTCTGGATACTTACTGACTCCCTAATCTCAATGGCTCCTTATCTGTCCACCTTCTTCAATGATGACCAGCAAGTTAAAAAGCAAGATGGGGAATCGGATCACCACATCTGCTGATATGAACGCTATAAACACTGCGATGTAATCTCCGAATGAATTAGCTTTCTATCAACCCGGTCATGCTGACCTGACCTGAATTTGAAGTCAGCAAGATCCCTGGTCCTAGGAACTTCAATTTAAATAAATCTTTCCAAATTATATGTCGGAGGTAGTTTTTCTGAGCCTCAGTGCAGACTTTCCCAAGTATTTCTCCTAGGTTTCATCTCCTGGGTTTCTACCCGCTTCATGAACAGTTGAACTATTTCAGAATCCAGATTTGGTCATCTACTAGAGTAACTTTCCTTCCAACTCCATGTCATTGAGAAACTGGCATCATGCCTTCTGCATTTTCAACTGAAACGGAACCAGTCTCTGGTGGCAAAGAAGGCGGTGGCTTATTAGTGTCATTGTGAAACAATTCTACCTAGGAACAGTCCTCCCAGATGATCTTCCATCTTCACTGAAACATGCCTGCAGAGGGCAGGATTTGTGATTGATGGATGTTTCCCCACTAATGTTCTCCCCTTGACCTTAGTACTTCTGTCTTTTAATAAATTTTCTAATGTCAGCGACACACAGGATAAGAATGAATAGTGTCAGGCGGAGAACAGCAGGCAAAACAGGAGCATCAGTTTGAGATGTGGGCAGCTTCCCTGGGACTTTCTGATCTGAAGTTTCACTGATTCTTGCCCCAAGGAATGTGGGAATCTGGGAATAGTTTGCAGATGTTTTCATGCCCTTAGCATCATAAAGGGGACCATTCATTGTGTGTGTGTCTCTCTCTCTTTCTCTCTGTATTGGCACCCTTTGAAAGAAAAGGCAGGAAAACAAAAGTTGCCACATATATATTCAGATTGTTGAGCCGCATTTGCAAAAGTGAATATAATTTTGGCATGTGTGTATATAGGTCTTGGATGTGTGCCCTTTTACAATGAGTACTGGCCTGCTTTTCAGCTGTGTCTCAGGTTCTGGAATGAGGAAGAAAGTCTTCATAATTTAGAAAAAAATGAAGAGTCAGATATTGCTGAGAACATGGACCTCTGGTGTGGAGCTAGGGAAGACTGACAGTGGCGTGGAAAGGAAGGCCAGGCATTTCTACCCTCAGTTTCTCCAGGAGGCTCTGAGGGTGAATTCAGGACATCCCTGAACTAGGTGCTGTGTCACTGGTCTGCATAAAAGATGTGCCTCGTATTGCTCCTCCTTCCTGTGTGTCCTTAACTCTGACTACCCACAGTGACATGTTGTAAGAGAAATCAAAAGGAACCGGTTTCAAGGTTTTAGAAATCATGTCTTTGATGTCTAAGAAAAGCACCCCAAACTATTTAAAACATTATATTGTGTTTTTTATTGAGATATAAAATCTACCACAGAAATGAGCCACTCAGACACAAAAGGCACTTTAATCCCTGCAGAGATCTTTCAGTAAGAATGTGACCAAGCGTAAGGCATAACAATAAAACAGCGTGTGCCCAGCACTCATCTCCAAAGCACTTTACAAGCATAGCTGGTAAATGTTCTGGGCTCATCCCTGAGGTGGCTCCTCATCCTATCTCACCAAAGAAAGGTGAGTGGGCCACCTGGGACTGTGGAGCCAGATACTCCTGGCATAGAGGGTGTCAGAGCTGACACTGCACCCAAGTCCAGATAGCCTCACTAACACCAGGGAGAGACGGTCCTGCTTCAGGAGGGTACCCAGTGCTCTGGCTCCCCCTCCAGTCTCTACTCTGTCTCTTTGTCCTTGAACTTGGAATTCCACTTATTCCCAGAGATCAACTGTTCTCCTAGTATTGATGCTTCTGAAATCTAGTCTTGCCCTAGATCTCAACTGTAGGAACCATAATTCCACCCTTGGCTAGACCATCCCCTCCATTCTGCCAGGCTTGCCAAAAACTGAGTTTATCCAAAACTTAACTCATAATCCTTCCCAGATCTTGGTATCTTCTCTGCTAAATGTATCAGCAAATTCCTGGATTCAGAACTTGAGGTTATTTATAGGTTCTTTTTCCAATTCTCTTCCATGGGTATAATCTTTGCCTCAACTGAAAGCAAGAATAGGACTTCAGGTCAATTTCTTAGCTTCCCTGAGCTTCTGCATCCTCTTCTGTTAAAGAACAGTGAAAAATAATCATTGTTGTAAGAAATTAAAGGAAGCACAGCAGAGCAGCACTCAACAGGGACTAATTACTACACAATGTCTTGCCCTTAGTTTCACCTTTTACTTCACCCAAATCCTAGTTTGGATCCCCTTTTCTTCAGTAACAGACAATTTTAGACAATTTTTAATCACTTGATGTTATAGATTAACATCAATTTTCCAAAATTATAATGTTGAAACCATAATTCCCTTGTGACTACTTGGAAATGGAACCTTTAAGAAAGTAATCAGGTTAAATGAAGTCTCAAGGTGGGGCCCTAATTCAGTATAATCAGCGACCCTGTAAGAAGAGAAGGACCAGAAGAAGCATGTTCTCTCTCTTTCATGGGCACCGAGGAAAGGCCACATGAACACACACTGAGAAGGTGGCCATCTGTCAACCAGGAAGTGAGCCCTCACTAGGGCCCAACCATGCTTTCACCCTGACCTTGGACTGCCAGCTTCCAAAACTGAGAAATAAGTTGAAATCCTTTAAGTCACCCCGTTTGTAGCATTTTGTTATGGCAGCTCAAGACACTTCCTAATAGTCACCTCTTCTTTTTCTGTCCCCTCTGTAACAGCACTAATAGTTAAACAGACAGTCTCCATTCTCACATTCTTCCCACTGACAGGTAGAATTCTTGGAGTACAAAGTGCTCAATTAAAACTCAACACTGTTCTTCAAGGCCTTTTGCTACCACCTAGTCTATGAGAATGTCATTCTATTCAAACCAATGCTTTTCTCATAAAAACGGATGCATTCTATTGGCAGGATTTTGACGCTTACCTTTTCTTTTTTTACCTAAAGATCTGATAGGATGTTTGAAAGTGGAATTGCTTCATGGATCTTAAGGATTAAGTCGTCTACTTACTAACTTAGATGGACTCAGGTTCTTGGTGTTTCCCTGACTGTGACCATCTGTGATGGTTTGGAAGTGAAATGACCCCACAAAAGCTCATGTGTTAGTTACGGGAATATTTAGAGATGAAATAATTAGAGTATGAACTGTGACCTAATCAAAGGATTAATCCATTTGATGGATTAATAATTTGAATGGATTTCTGGGTGGGAACTGTAGGCAGGTGGGGTGTGGCTGGAGTAAGTAGGTCACGGGGGGCGTGCCCTTGGGGACTATATCTTTCTCTCCTCCTCTCTCTCTCCGCCTCCCAGTTGTCGTGACCTGACAGCTTTCCTTTACCTCACCCTTCCGCCATGATGCTCCACCTCACCTCAGGGCCAGAGCAGTGGAGTCAATCAACTGTGAACCATGGAATCTCTGAAACTATAAGCCCAAATTAAACTTGCCCCTCTAAGTTGCTCTTGTCAGGTATTTTAGTGACAAAAGGGTGACTAACATATAATGTCAACTTTCTCACTTCTTGTTCCTATTTGAAAAATGAACCATTGGGCTTTATCCATGTGCTATTAGGTGGAGATGTTACCATGCCTACTGCCTGAGCTTCCCAACTATTCTCCCTATTACCACCAGAAAAAATCTTCTCGTGAGACGGTTTCCATTAGACCACTGTCCTGCTGTTCTTGGGCTTCTCACTGTGCACAGAACCAAGCTCAGCTCTGGAAGATGGAACAGCTTCTCGCTCTCAGGCTCCTCTCCTGCTTGGTTTCCCTGCTCCAGGTTCTGTGCTCTGCGGTCCCATCTGGAAAGATCTCCCAGACACACCTGGTAGTGTCCCATTTTCTTGCCTCTAACGCTCTGCTCGCTGCTCAGAATGCCTTTGCTTCCTCTATATGCCAAAACCTGACCATCCTTGCAGTGTTGGCTGAGATGCACCCATTCCCCACGGCAGCAGAGTTTCTTGTTAGGAGTCTTTCCTATCTGCACTTCCTCTGCCTTGAGTACAGTCCCAGACTGCTTCTGCTCTGCTGGGAATTCCATGCACTGCAGACTGTGGAAGCAGCATCTTGTAGCAGCTGTGAGTCTGAGCTCAGTGTCCAGCCTGGGTCACCAGTAACAGCCCATGTTCTTTGCAGGAGCCCTCTAAGACCCTCTCTGTCCCCATTTTTATGTAGATGAGGGTAACGAGAGCATAGATGATCCCCACTGCTAATGGTTCCACTGGTGACTTCTCAACATGACCAGGGTGCCGGAGGAGCACTCCCACCCGTCCGTTCTGCTTTTCATTGCATGCAGTAGGCAGTAAATTATGAGCTGATCAACACTTTATTATAAAACAGGCTTTTCAGTGGATGATTTCACCCAACTTTAGGTATCGTAAATGTTCTGAGCCTGCCTAAGGTAGACTGGGCTAACCTGGAATGGTTAGGTCAGATGTACTAGGCACATTTTTGACTTCTGGTATTTTCTCCTACAATGAGCTGTAGGATGTAACCCCATCACAAGCTGGGAAGTATCTGAACCTATCCCTAGCAATAGTGTAAGAATTAAAAAGGAAACATGCAAATAAAATGTTTTTAAAGTGACTGCTACATAGTAACATAAATGTGTTTATTTTTCTTCCCTTCAAAATAAGACGCACCACGGTGGCAGTTACTGTCCTGTCTCTCTCTTATAGCTTCTCAGCCCACTGTGTGATGCTGCATATGGTAGTCACATAATAAATATTCTTCTGATTTAATCCATCCTTATTTTGAAATCATATGAAAATTCCATTTTGCAGAATGACACATGGAATTGGAAATACTTATAAAAACATCTGATGATAAATGAACCCAGAGAATAATTTCAATATTTTTTTGAATTTTAGTTATCACTCTTGACCAGTTGTTTTTTAGAATATTAATCTAAAGGGCTGCCTTTCTGAGGAGAGAAAGATGGATTCTGATCAAAATCATAGCTCTCTGCTGCTGTGGGTTCTGATAAGGAACAGCAATCATGACACAAAACTTGAGATACTTCTGGCCATCTGTGGAAGCATCTAGAGAAGCTATCAATCCACTTGGTGTCTCTGTGCAAATTCCTCCTCTGCTAGAGGCTGGCAAGCAGACAGCAGGCTGGCTTTCATTTTGCAAGCACTGGTGGCCTCAAGATGATCCTATGCATTCACCACCCCAGACACAACAACTGTGGCCTTAGACCATGTTATAGAACTAGAGTTACATAGACCATGTTCTTGTGAGGCCGCCATTCAATGATGCAGCATTTACATCAGGAAAATATATTGATTATACTGATCGACAGCATGTAGTAAGCCAAACATAATAAAGCGACATCAACTAAATGGATTCTGTTCTCTTAAACTTAGAGGCTGGTTGGTCCTGTTCCTCAGTATCTCCTGGACAGAGAAGCTATCTTTTTCAGGCACCCACTGAAGGGTCTTTGACCCTAAGGACACTAAGTTATTCCTTGTGTCAAAACAAAGTCCCTTAAGTGCAATTTGAAGCAAATCCATTATTTTATTCTGTGATGAATGCAAAAAAAAAAAAAAGAATTTTTCTCATATTAGGACCACAATATGAGTTTTCAAAACATGAAAGATAAGGAAAAATAAAGGGGGGGGGGTGGGCAGATCCATGAAAATAGAAAGGAGATCAGTGGGCAGAGGAAGGAGATAGAGGGGAGAGAGAAGAACAGGAAAGAGGAGACTGTGGGAAGACATTGACCAAACTGTTATGTCATATATGAACATAGCACAGTGAATTTCACCTTTATGAATATCTGTAAAGCATCCACTGAAAATGATAACAAATAAATAGAAGGAAGACCAGTAGGGCAGAAGAAGGAGAAATGGGAGAGGGAGGAAGGGTGGGAAAGAGGAAGTGGTGAGGACTGAGATGGAGCAAATTACACTCCACACATATACGATATGTCAAAATGAACCCCTCTATTATGTATAACTGCAAAGCACTAATAAAATCACTTTTAAGATGGGTTTATTGAAGATGAGTGACATGTTATGCAGACAGCACCAGACATACCCATCCCCTCTCAGTTTCCTCCTGCCCTAATGTTATGATCGTTGTTGTTGTTTGTGGGTGTTAAAAATACACACATCCCTCTCAGAAAAATGTAAGCATATAATAGAATATTGGCAGCTATAGGCACTGGGCTCTACCGTAGATCTTCTGCACTTATTCAACTTGTGAACAGGAGACTTTATTATTAAAAACTAAAGACAACAAATGTTGGAGAGGATGTGGAGAAAAGGAGACCCTGGTACACTATTTTTGGAAATGCAAATTGGTACAGGCGCTATGAAAAATAGCATGGTGGTTCCTTAAAAATTTTTAAATAAAAATACCATAAGATCCAGTAGCACAAACTCTGGGTATTTGTCCAAAAGAATTTTAATCAAAATCTCAAAGAGATTCCTGCACTCCTGTGTTTATTACAGCATTATTCCCCAAAGCCAAGATACAGAATTAGCCAGGCATGGGGTTGCCTGTGGTAACCCCAGCAACCCAGGAAGCTGAAGCAGGAGGCTCACAAGTTCAAGGCCAGCCTCAGCAACCTAATGAGCCCCTAAGCATCTAAGCAAGACTGTCTCAAAATAAAAATAAAAAGAGGGCTGGGATGTGACTTAGTGGTTAGGCCCCCTTTGTTTTAGGTTTTTATATTACACACACAATATGTAGAGAATCAGGATGTCTGTTTATAAATGAATGCGTAAAGATTGTGGTATGTGTATGTGTGTGTGTATGTGTATATATATATAATGGAATAGCCCTAAAAATATAAGGAAATCCTGCAATTTGTGACTACATGGATGGACCTGGAAGATGTTAAGTAAAATAAGTCAAACACAGAAAGACAAATACCAATGACCTCACATGCGGAATCTAAAATAGTTTAACATAGAAGCAGATGACATCAGGACGGGGCTGCAGGAGATGGTGGTCCAAGAATCCAAAGTCTCAGCTACACAAGATGAATAAGTTCAGAATAAAACTATTTTAAAAGAATATTTGTAATGGTTAATTTTATGAGTCAATTTGAACCGTGCTTTCAGACGAGATTAACCTTTAAATTGGTGAACTTGAAGTAAAGTGGATTATCTGCCACAGTGTGGGTGGACTCCATCCAGTCAGCTGGGAGCCTGCACAGAACGGCAGGGCAGGCGGCCCGGTTAGGAGGAAGCCTCCAGCAGGCTGAAATCTGGGTCCAGATGAGCGCAGCCAGCTCCTGGCCTCCCAGCCTGCTGCCCTCCCCACTAGAGCTATAGGTCTCCACTCGCAGGCTGGCACTGCAGGAGGGGGCACCCCAGCCTTTGTCATCCTGTTTTATGTTTCTATATCACACACATAATATGTAGAGAATCAAGATGTCTGTTTATAAATGAAGGCATAAAGAAATTGTGGTACGTGTATGTGTGTGTGCATATAATGGAATAGCCCTAAAAATCACTTCCTTATAATAAATATAATCACCCTGTGAGCCAATCCCTTATAATAAATCATCATCATCATCATCATCATCACTCACACACACACACACACACACACACACGCCATTAGTTCTGTCTCTGGAGAACCCTGACTGATACAGTGACTTCTCTATTTGCCATCTCCCTTGGCGTGGTCAAGAGGAAGCGCCAGTCCCGTGGAGATCTCAGAAGAACATGCTCTGACTGTGAAGGGTTGAAGGGGTGGGGGTGACCTTCACCAAGCACCTTAGTGTGGCTGAGACACAACACAGACATCGTCTCCTCTGGCCTCCACGACACTCCTGCCCTGTGAGCGCCGAGATGCCCAGCTAGCAGAGCAGTACACGGAGGCCGGAGCCAACACTTGGGCGTGGAGAAACCATGCTCATCTGACTCCCGCCTCGCTGCACTGACCCACCATCATTCACGGACGACATTGAGCTTTCACACCTAAAATGCCTTGACCCAGTTTCATTGTTGGGAATGTCCTCTGGGGTCTGTTGGTCTACAGAGACGAAGTTTTTCTGGTCACTTGGCTGCGGTTGAAGGAACATCTGAGAGAGAGTCGTCCCTGGGCACTGGCTCCTGCTACCTCGCTCTACACACCTTTCAAAATACAGGAATCTACTTGACATCTCTTGTGCTATACTCCCCGTGGGTGACAGGGCGTAGAGCTGAAGCCTCCGCACACTGGAGAAGTGCTCAGAGACAAAGAACCTCAAGTTCAGTGGGGTGAGGAGGAGGAGCAGCGTGAAAAAGAACTGGCCCAGCGATTTCGACACCTGCCTTTTCTAATTCACTTGAGTAATATTATTGCTTATTAAATATGACGACGTGTCCAATTATCCAAGGAGGGTCTTGGAATCTTGAAACAGCATCCTCAACACCAATAACACAAATATAACACTTCTACAGGGCCATAAATATTAGTTTTCAGTAGATATATTTAGAACGAATAACCACATCTGGAGAATGTAACCAAAAATCCTGTAAGGAAGACTTGGTAACATGAGGCAAACCAAACCAAAAAGAAAACAGAAAGAAAAAAGCTTCTATCATTGGAGTAAATAAATGTAGAAAGGCCATCACTGGGCTGCAGAAACGTGAGGAGGTCAGTGTGTGAGACAAGGTGAGGGCCAGAGTGGACCACAAGCTCCCTGCTCATCCTGGAAGCGGCTTAGGGGCCAGGGAAGGTACAGGAGCCCTTAGACCAGTGGACGCCTGGGAGCAGGAGAGCAATGTGCAGCTGAGCTTGGAAAGTGCGGAGGAGAATACATAGAGGACAAAACCTGCCCCCCGTCCGACCATTGCCAGGGTGTGAGTGGGAGGGTCAGGGAGACTGTAGCAGCTAGTGCCAAACCCATCCAGGGATCACAGGTCATCCTCACCTGAACCCACGAAGACCAATAAAAGTAGTAATAACTGTGCCTTCCCGGTACTGTGCTTTGATTTTCAATATGATTAACTCACACTCTCCAACACTTAGGGGCCAATAAAATAAAACAAAGCAACACACACACAAGGCCGAGGTCGTCATCGTCACAGCTTAGTCGTCCACACTGGGCTTAGCCATCCACACGGGGGATTTAGAGATTTGCCCACGATCACATGACAGGTCCTCCGCAGCCCTAGACATGAAGTCAGATCCTTCTCCGTATCTCACATTCCTTGGTTCAGGCCACAGCAACCCAAGGGGAGTGGGTGGGTCTGCTCCTGCCCTTGCTACTGACCCTCCCTCCTCCATCAGGGGGACCCTCTAGTCCATCTTCCCCTGACCCTGGGGGATGGTCTGCAGAGGAGAAGCGTGTGTGTGATTGGTGGCTGCTTCTTAAACCCACAGCACTGCAGGAAGAAGAGCAGAGTCACCCCTCCTGCTCCCAGGCGTCCACCGGTCTAAGGGCTCCTGTACCTTCCCTGCCCCCTAAGCCACTTCCAGGATGAGCAGGGAGCTTGTGGTCCACTCTGGCCCTCACCTTGTCTCACACACTGACTGCCTCACGTTTCTGCAGCCCAGTGATGGCCATTCGACATTTATTTACTCCAATGATAGAAGCTTTTTTCTTTCTGTTTTCTTTTTGGTTTGGTTTGCCTCATGTTACCAAGTCTTCCTTACAGGATTTTTGGTTACATTCTCCAGATGTGGTTATTCGTTCTAAATATATCTACTGAAAACTAATATTTATGGCCCTGTAGAAGTGTTATATTTGTGTTATTGGTGTTGAGGATGCTGTTTCAAGATTCCAAGACCCTCCTTGGATAATTGGACACGTCGTCATATTTAATAAGCAATAATATTACTCAAGTGAATTAGAAAAGGCAGGTGTCGAAATCGCTGGGCCAGTTCTTTTTCACGCTGCTCCTCCTCCTCACCCCACTGAACTTGAGGTTCTTTGTCTTGAGCACTTCTCCAGTGTGCGGAGGTTTCCAGCTACGCCCTGTCACCCACGGGGAGTATAGCACAAGAGATGTCAAGTAGATTCCTGTATTTTGAAAGCCAAAGAAGATCAGTTGAATATTTTTTCCTTCTCTCCTTGGTATGGTCCTAGGTTTCTTAGTAGATCACATTTTGACCTGAGAACATTTTTCTCTCTGGAAGGAGAAAACCAGGCACACACTGAGATATGGAGACTATTTTCCTGTTCCATTCTCTCTTTTCAATACCCCACCTAGCATGAGGAGGAATTGTAGGCCTAACCAAATACCCCAATTTATGTTAAATACACACCCTCCAAACTCCCCAAACCAGTTAGGCTTTATTGAGAGTTTTGCCATTCAAATATTTTCCCAGTTGTTTTGTCTCAGGCCACACCCACAAAACAAATGCAAAACCTTCAGCACCCAGGTGGGCAAATAGGGCTCAGCTTCCAGCCTCTCCCGGCCCAGCACACATTTGGCCTGAAGCTGTTTTGCTGTTTTGTACAAATGGAAGCCACTCAACTGCTTTTACACCTTATTTTAATGCCTTATTATTTCAAAGGGATCTCTGTTCTTATTGACAATAATTACTGTTAACTCCCCCATCAAGTTCAAAGGCTTCTGTGATTATGAAACTTCTTCTAAGGACTGGCCGATTAATCCAGCTTGTTATTAAATTAGAACTATATTCTTGACCTGTTTTAATGAAGGTTTTATTATTGCTTTCCTAATAAGCTTAACTATCACCTTGAAATCACATTAATATTTTCTAATCTCTATTATCTCTATTGGGAGGGCTCTGGGCTCACTCATCATTAGATGGGCTGTTTTATGTCTCTGATAATGTGCCTTCGAATTATCAAACTTGTGTTCAGTCCCTGATTTCCCTCACTTCCATCGTCCTGGCCCCCACCTTGAACCCTCTGGTGCAATCAATCAAATCTTTTATACTTTGATGTCTGAACACTCCATGTGCAGATAGGTAGGCTGTGACCCAGGGCTCCTTCATCATGTTCACCTTCTTCTTCCTACTCAGCTCCTCCAGTCCCCTCGCTCACTCTGTCCTGCAAGCTCCAAAGCACTTGTGGCCTGTCCCCCTCATCTAAAACTAGTATATGGCACTTAGCACCAAGTTAAGACTTGACCATTCATCTCTTGGTCCTGACTCCGAGGTAGATGATAAACTTGCTCCTATACATTATCATGACCTTCGGATTTGACAGAGTCCCGGGATCACTGGAGGAATCTACAGAGGTGGCAGATGGTGTGTAGTTCTAGTTATTACTTATCAGCTCTAAGGTCTTGCACTAGTCGCTACTCGCTCTCCGTCCCTTGGCCTCGGCTTCTCATTCATAAATTGGAGACTGTGCCTTCCCCGGCTGACTGCTTTACTGAATGATTGCAGGGAGCAGACATGTTACTCTGGTGGAGAGCCTTGGGGTTATCTTGGCTGCCACCATCTTTCATTCTCCAGTCCAAGTCATCAGTGGGCCCTTCTGCTCCCCTTCTGTAGTGGAATTGGACGATGCCACCTCCCACCACCTGCAATGCTCCTACCTGGCCCAGGTCCCCATCGCTTCTCACCAGGGGCTGCTACAACAGCCTCTACCATCTCCGTCCATGTGACCTTTGAAAGTCTGCGTCATAGTGTGTCATGACTCTGCTCAGAACTCGCCCATGCTCACCAAGTCCTCGCCAGGGCTGCCCCCGCGCCTGCCTCCGCTTCCCCTCTCCCTCTCCACCATCTTTCCAGCTTTTGCTACCGCACTACAGAAACACGAGGATGCTGCCGTCTCAGAGCTCAGGACTCACTCCTTCTGCCTGGCTGGACTCCTCAGGCAGCTGCCTGGATCCCTTCCTCACTTCTTTCAGTTCCCTGTTTGCAGGCACTATGTCAGAGAGGCCTTCTGCATGGCCGTATCTTAAAAAGTGTCACACACGCTGCACCCCTCTGTTACTTCACTGGTTTTGCTCTTTGGGGTTCTTACCAGGAACGATACACCCCATGCTTCTGTGTTCCTGTGGATAGTCTGGGTCTCTCAACATTTTAGCCTCTCAGAGCAGATGGCCAGCACCTTGAAAAGTTCCTGGGACGCAGTCGGTGCCCAGTACGAACCCTTCAGATAAATGGACAAATAAATGAGTGGATATAGAGGAGTTCATTCAAAACCCTGCAGTTTAGACCAGTGGTACCCTCTGAAAGCTCCCTGGAGTTCCCAGTGCATAACCAGGTTGTGAAGCCTGCTCTCAAGCATGTACAATGGTTTTGCTGTTGAAATATAGTTTGTGCTCCCAGCTGACACCTTGATAGCTAAGTGCCTCGCGCATTCCAGTGATTTAACAGATCCTGCTTGTGCAGTTGATTAGGAAATGACCACTTTCAGTCCACAGAACAGTCTGTGCACTGGGAAAACCTCAATGCTATTTACTTGTTGCATTTAGATATGGAACCCGGAGAACTGAGTAGCTGCTCTCTGCAAGGTACTCTGTCAGTTTCCAGAGACACAAATACCACTTAATACCCAGGTAATGAGGATCATATTTTTCATATGGTAAACCAATGTTTTTTTTATTATTATTTCTTGCAAATCATTTTGCCCCATGGCTCCCCACAGATTGAATCAGAGGCATTTTACTGCTTCAGGGAAAAGCAGACACTCCCTAAAACAAAGACAACTTTGTGCAGCTTTGAGAAGCAAACTATATTTGTTAAGCTCAGGCGAGACAACAATCTTGAAAGCTAAGCTTGTGAAGAGAGAAAAGAATTTGATAAATACTCAAAGCTTCCTTTTAAAAACAGATGAGAAAACTTGCAGTTTCTCAAACTTCTTGATTTTAGGGTGTGTTTGCAATATTAAGCATTATTGAGGCCTCAAAGAAGTTTTGTTTGTTTCTGTGTTCTTTATCTGTCAATAATTACCAATTCTATAAATTGAAATTGAGATGTTTAAAAATATTTATTGATTTGTTTTTGTAATGACAATGTTAAACACGTTAACAAAATAACACAATTTATGAATAATTATATTGCCCCAAACCATATATGATTGAATCTCTTTAATGTCTACTTCAATAAAAGACAGTTGGATTTTTATTTCTGAATTTAGTCTGCTTTAATCTCTTATTTTGCTTGAGGAATATGAAGAAAGTTTAGCTCTCCCACTCTACTTTTTTTCAGTCACTGTAACAAATACCTGAGATAATATGCTTATAAAGAAGAAAGGTTTATTTTGGCCCATTTGGAGGTGTGAGTTCATGAATGATTGGCCCCATTGCTTTGGGCCTGTGCTAGCCCATCATGGTGGGAGAGTGTGGTAGAACAATCTGTTCACGTCATGGCCAGAATAAAAGGGAAAGAGATTCATGCCCCACAGTTCTCTTTTATGGTATGCCTCCAATAACCTAAAATCTCCCCGTAGGCTCTGCCTCTAAATGGTCTCTACCACCTTCCAATAGCACCAAGCTGAGAACCAAGACTCCACCATATGAGCTTTTGGGGTCATTCCAGATTAAAACTATAGCTATATGTAGCTCAAAAAGTCAAAGTATATTAATAACTGCTTTAGATTACCTTGAGATTCTCCTTTGATTCTACCCCAAATCCTGCAAAGATTCGTTTAAAGATTAAAGATTAAAGTTTCGTTCTAATATGGAATCTGAATCTTCTGCAGTGAATGTTTGTACTTTGCCACATAAAACTTAATTGATCTGTCCTGCGCTCTGGGTAGAGCCTTTATTCATGTGGGCTTTTGTAGCAGCACACATTAGCCATGTGGAAAATTCTGGTTCCCTAAGTTAGGCAGATCCTCCAGATGTTGACCCTGCTCATTATTTAACATAACAAAATCACCACCCACATCATCAGAAACTTCAGGCACTTGGAAGTCAGTTCACAGTGCTGGAAATAAATTTCTAAACTTCAAATCTTCACTTGAATGAATGCTGTTGTTTTTCTTGAAATGACAGGCTTGCTTTAATCATTTTTTTTTGGAAAAAATCTCGGTTAAATGCCCCCATCTAAATAACTCTAGTTTGTCAGTCATTCTTCCAGATAAAAGTGGTGTTCCCATGAAAACCCAGGCACGCTCAGAACACGCGTGGCTTGCTTCTGCTCCTGAGACAACCATGGCGGTTCCACGGGTGGCAAAAATGCTTCACGACACTCCTGTCTTATTACCTAAAATATCAAAAAGGCCTGTACTCAAGGGTTCCGATTTAACGATATGAATATTTTTATTGCTTTATCTGCGAGTGTGGTGTGTATTCTTTAAAGCACAAGGATTAATGGTAGCACTTAGTACCCTAGACCTGATTGTTGAACAATCAACATGCCAGCAATTTTATCCACCACTGTTTTTGCAGCCTTAATGTAAATGTTAATACATTTTTAAAAGCCAAGTAATGTCTTAGTATTTGTTCAAATCATTTTATGCCTCAGGGATCCCTGCAAGCATCTAAGAGAGCCCCAAGGATCTGGGTACCATACTTTGAAACTGATGCCCCAGAGTCCTCCTAAAGTGTGTGTCATAAAGTGGGCCCCCGTTCCCTACAGACTTCAGGAAGTAGAGAAGCACTTCTGGTTCCTTAAGTGAAGAACAAAGAGCAAGAAAATAAGTAGTGAGTGGAGATGCAGGGCAAGGATATGGTGTTTGAGATATAGCCAGAAAGATTTGAGGGAAGTTACCCAAGGAAGAAGTTTTGTTTCTCACTTCCCAGGGACTTGATCACAAAATGTCAACTTCCTGAGAGACGCCTGATATCCACCACAGAGCAGTCCACCGGAGTGAGGCTCAAGACGCAGATTAAAATGGCGCATGTTAAATATCACACTCAGAGGCCAAAGACTGAATTCTTTTTCTGCAAGATTGGGAACAAGACAAGGATGTCTAAGCTCATTACTCTTGTTCAACAGAACTTGAAGTTCTAGTCACTGCAGGAAGGAAAACAAAATAAATAAGAGGCATGCAGATTGGAAAGGAAGGACACTATCCCTATATGTAGTGGCATCAATGTCTACATAGAAAACCCTGGGGGATTGAACAACAGCAATAAAAAATAAAACTCACAGAACGAAGAGAAGTAAGCAAGGTTGTGAGACACTTAATGGACATACAAAAATCAACTGCTCTTATATTATAAATTAATACTGGTCAGGTGGAAACTAAAATTAAAACACAATACCATTAACAATCATATTGTCAAGCCAGGCATGTTGGTGTATATCTGTAATCCCAGTGGCTCGGGAGGCTGAGGCAGGAGGATCGTGAGTTCAAAGACAGTACCGCCAACTTAATAAGGGCCTAAGTAACTTAGAGAGACCTGTCTCTAAATAAAAATATAAATAAGGGATCGGGATGTGTTTTAGTGGTTAAGCACCCCCTGGGTTCACTCCCCAGTATCAAAACAAAAAAAAATAAATCATGTCAAAGAAAATTAAATACCTAGGTATAAACCTAGAAAAATATGTAAGTTGAAAATTACAAAATATGATTTAAAAAATAAAGATAAAAATTTGATAAAAAGAAATCAAATAATAACCAAATTAATGGATTGACATACCATGTCCATGGACTAGAAGATTCAACATAGTTAAGATGCCAATTCTCCCCACATTGTTAGATGAGAAAAAGTTTGGATCAAACTCTCAATTTTCTAGACACAGAAAGGCTTATTCCAAAATGTACACACACAGATAATAGAATAGCTTAATTCATTTTGACAAAGAAGAAGAAAGTGAGAGGAATCAGGATCTGATATTAAGACTCAGCAAGTAGTTTCAGTATCAATACAGTGAGAGCAGAATACAGACTAGTGGAACAGAACAGAGGATCCAGAAATAAATCCACAATGAATTTACACAAGAGATACTTTTTCACAGAAGGAAATTTTAAATTGTAATACAGCAGTAACATGCGTCAATTCTAATTATGGTCATAATCTATTTTTTAGAAATTAAGATGAATTTATAGACCAAAAATCTATCTTTTAAAACTATACAGTTCAGTGGCTTTTATTATATTCATAAGGTTTTACAACTGGCACCAATTATCTAATTCCAGAACATTTCCATTTCCCAAAGACAAATTCCATACTCTTTAGTAGTCAGTCTCCATTTCCCCTCACCCAACCGGGGGCAACCTTCTGTCTAAGGATTCACCTATTCTGGGCCTTTCATATAAATGGATCATGCAATATTTGGCTTTGTGTGTCTGGCTCTTTCCCAGGCCACAGAGAACTCAGGAGGAAGTCTCTGGACCCACTGAGGCTCCAAACCACCACTAACCCCTTGATACCAGTGTGATATATGGATCCACTAAGGTTTTTGATGGCCCTGGGGAGAATTCCCAAATTTCTGAACTAAAGTCCTCAAAAAGTGACTGAGTACCTCTGGAGATAGTTTTAACCAGACAAAACTAAGAGGGTCCTACAGACCTGTTTGGGGTTTCTTCCCCTTTTGTGGGGGAACAGAGAAGCTCCAGAACAGAATGAAGTCAGTTATGGAAAACAAGGAACATCCTATATATTTTTTTTTTAATCTGAGTCATAGTATGAAGATCCATCTTTTCTGCTCTTAATGAACCCAGTTTCAAGATGAGGAAACTGAGGCTCAGCACTGTTCAGTGATGGCCCAATGTCACATGTAAACTCAAGTCTGCTCTTTCTGAGCAACTTCTTACCTCTTGCTAATAAGTCTAACATCAAAATTGACTTCTTTTCATAAACTTGAACCAGGATGGGTCATATACTTTAACATCTCACCCAAAGCAAGGTCTCCAACTTTTGTGGCTGCATAAAGCAAAGCAGAACAAAACTTATCAATTTTTAAAAACCATTTCTTATGAGTTCTTAACCCTTTCTCAAAATGTAAAAATGCATTTTTAAAGATGACATTACTTACATGCTGTTAATAACCAGCCAGTGCTTACTGATCACCTACTAGGTAACAGGACCTGGGATAAGCACTTAGCATCACCATCTCACTCCAGCCTCACTACCATCTTTGAGGGGGACTGAGTAACAGAACCCAAAACACACCATGAGTCAGTGGCAGAACCAAACTCCAGTCCTTCCTGCTGGCCTCTAAGGTCCTTGCTCTTGACCACTGCACCTTTCTGTCAATGAAATTTTCAACCCAACAGTGTTCTGTTCCTTAGACTCTTTGAGGACTGAAGGGAGGCTGGGTTAGGTGGAGGCCGTCCAAAGGGATGATTTCATTGGGTGATGTTTTAGTTTTATTTATTTTATTCTAAAGGGAAAAGAGCAAAACTAGAATACAATTTATTCTTGACCACATGTACATGACAACTCCAAATGCACACTAAAATTGATTATTAAATTCTCTGAAAGAGGTAAATGAAGGTAAATGCACATGTCTGTCAATGTGACAGCTGCTAAGCTTGCTGAGGTTTCTTCAAAGTAATAAAACATTTATTTATTGTTAAATAATAATTTGTGGGATTAGTTGTTCTTGGGGAAACCTTAGTGGTAGAATTTTCAATGTGTAAATCATGAAGAAAAATTTGAATTCTGTTTCCTTTTGGGGATTTGAACTTATACTATAACCAAACATGAGTGACGCAGGGTGTTATAACTTGGATTGTGTTAATATTTGGAAAAAGGGTCTTCTCAGATGTAATGAAGTTAAGATGAGGTCTTCCAATGGTCCCTAATCCCGTTATAACTGGGGTCCTCACAGGAAGAGGGAAATGGGGACCCAGATGCGTGGGAGGATGTCTTGTGGGAACAGAGGCAGAGACCCCAGAATGTGGCTCCAAGCCAAGGGATGCTCTAAGGATCCAGGGCCACCAGGAGCTGCAGAATGGAGGAGGGGCTCTCCCCATCCTCTCATGCTGGATTTCAGAATTCTGGCCCCGGAATCATGAGCGAAGACATTTTTGTTGTTTTAAGCAACATGGTGTGTGGTATTTTGTTACGGCCATCCCAGGAAGAGAAGTAACAAGAATGCGTGGACCAGGGGACACGTTCTGGAAAAAGTGGAAGTCTTCGTGCATCTACTTTCTTGTTTTGATTTTCTTAGAATTCAAACTACACAGAAAAAGGCTCGTGGGAATGGGTATGGCGGAAGGAAACTCCGTCCCAGATCTTGCTGTCCAGGTGTATAGAGTTTCAACAAATGGATAATATAATACACAAGATGAAACCAACT
Organism: Callospermophilus lateralis; assembly: GCF_048772815.1. Lineage (NCBI taxonomy): Eukaryota > Metazoa > Chordata > Mammalia > Rodentia > Sciuridae > Callospermophilus > Callospermophilus lateralis. The sequence goes on along the minus strand of NC_135314.1, from coordinate 9,002,133 downwards.
GTTTTCCATAATTACTAAAAAGGATCTCACCCAGTACTTGGGGGGGGGGGGAGGTGGACTGTGTCCTCCACGGCGCTGTCACTTTGGGGAATTCCTGGCTGGACTTTCTCCACGCCGAGCCTCAGGCCTTGGCAATGTTGCACCGTTCTGGTGCCTCAACAGCCCTCAGAGTGCTCTGAACCAGAGGCGTCTGAGGGCGAGGAAGGAACCGGGTGTTAATGGGTAGCCCACAAGAGGAAGTGTGGACCGTTGGCTCGGATTTGCATAAAGTCATCTGCGTCGGGTGCTGGGAAGGTGCTGAAGTGAGTCACGACTTTGTCCCCAGGAAGGAAGGGGGAGAAGCCCTACCAGGGTGATGCCCGTGGTGCTCCTGATGGGGGCTGGGCTGGGCACTGCTGTTCCTCTCCCTTGACCTTGGGCCACAGGGGAGGGCGGGGGGGCTGCACCCTCCGACGACGGCTGCCTTTCAGGAGTCTGTCACCAGCCTTGGCTTTGCTTCCACTCAGGCTCCTGATCTTTATATTTTTAATATTTTTTCTGGTTGTAGACGGACACAATACCTTTACTTCATCTGTTGATTTTTCTGTGGTGCTGAGGATCGAACCCAGGGCCTCACACGTGAGAGGGGACATGTGAGGCGACGCTCTGCCACTGACACAACCCCGGTCCCGGCTCCCGATGATCTTTTGATCCAGGGGCAGGGTCCCGCCATCTCCCACAAACTCCACCTGCACCTGAGGGTGGCGCTCTGCTTTGCCTGTTCTGACAACGCACGGGTCACTTCGGCGTCCCCACTTGAGGACACAGCCTCTTTTTCACGTTTGATATAAACTATACCCAGATTCTGCCTTTGTTCCGGGCTTTGGAGCTCACCCTTTGGAATTAAGGGAGTGTCCAGTGGAATAGGCATCAAATGCAAATGAGGCAGTATTCTTTTGAAGTTGCTTTCTCTTATTTTAAGAATGAAAAGCTGATGGGCAGTGGAGGGGCTACACCCAGGGTTACAGCATCCCAAGACCCTCAGAGTGAGCCTAGGGGGTTTGTCCTGGGGCCCTTTAGATGACACAGGCCCCGGCTGCCGGGATAAAGCCCACCCTTGTCCTCCCCTGCTCTGCTGGATGCCCTGCCTCCTCCCCCCTGCCCCCACGGGGAGGGCATCTTCACCCTGGGACGCCCAGACCCTCTTAATGGCGGTGGTTCCCGCTGAGCTCCGGCTAATGCACTCCACTCCTCCACGGGAGCACAGACTTCTCAAAACTGAAATGTCCAAAGCAGACTAACCACACTCGCCCGGTCCCCACTCCCACCCGCTCTCTGTCTTCCACGCTGCAGCAAGCACGCGGTTCAGCCAGATCCCTCTTCCCACCCTTAACTCCCCAGCAGTGCGGCTGAGGCCAGGTCCGACTCTCCCCTGCCCACCCAGGACCCTCCCCTCCAGGGCTCACCCTGCACCCTGCCCTCCTAGCTCCACCCCGTCCTGCAGCCAGAGCGAACACTTGTCAAACTGCAGATGAGCTCATCTCCTTTCCCATTTAAAACCTCCCCGTGGTTTCCCAGGGCACTTAGGGTAAAACCTAAAGCTCTTGCTGTGGCTTCCAAGGCCCTGAATGGCCCCATCCCTGCTCACTTCCCTGCTCTCCTCTAAGGCCACTTCTTGATTATTAATTTGAAGCTACATTTCCAGCTTAGCTCATCTCCACCACAGGGCCTTTGCACGCAGTGCCCTCTGCCTGGACTGCATTTCTGCCCCATCTTCCCATAGCAGGCTTCTTGAACTCCCTTATGTCTCAGCAGAAATGGTGCTTCAAGGAAGCCTGGACAGGCCCTTTGGCTTAGAGCAGGCTGTGGCTCCATGTTCTTCCCAATTTCAGTCCTACATTTTCCCCCCTTTCGGAAAACACAATTTGGAGCTATTTTTATCTACGTTACATTCATCACAGTATGACGTAGTACAATAAGGTGCACTAATTTTACATACCTTTACCTTTACTAATTTACATTCATTTACTGCGTAACCACCACCCAGGCTAAGAAATGAACACTCCTAGAACCCCAGGACCACCCTGTATCCTTTTCCTTCCATCCCACAGGCTTTTCCCCCAGTTCCAGAGGTAACTGCTGTCTGATTCGCTCACCACGGATCAGTTTTGTCTGCTCTTGAACTTCACAGCACGTACTCTCCTGTGTGTGGCCTCTTGAGCAGAATGCTTTCAGATTCATCAAGTAGCTGTGCCAAGAAATCAGTCCTTCTCTAGACTACGTGATGCCCAGCCGTGTGATCATAGCACTACTCACTTCTCCATTCTTTTGGTGACAGACATTTGGGTCATTTCCAATTTTTAGTTACTCTGGATTTCTGCTAAGGACATCCTTGCATGTGCCGGTGGAAGGACACAGGACCACACCTCTGGTGTTGGGTATTTGCCCAGACATGGCCGGGTTGTAGCATAGGCATATGTTTAGCTTTAACAGATTATATCAATAGTTTTATTTTCATTATTTGGATTTGTGTCTTCTCTAGTAGAACCGACCTCTGCAAAGGCTGGGACCTGTCTCTTATCCACTCTCCCTCTCCTAACACCCAGCAGAGAGTCTAGGATGTTGTAAACACTCGGTTCGTATTTGTTGAAAGAAGAGGCATTAGATTCTGTTGGGTCCATTTCTGGTTCCTCATTTTCCTTGTGGGTTTGCTTCCTGCCTCTCCAGCATGTCACTTACCTTCATGGTACGTTGTCAGCCCCGCCTGCCACCGTTAGACAGCCAAGCTCTCTTTGTGGCCCTGCGAACTCTAGGGAGAACCCAGGAATCTGCCCAACCGTTTGCTGTGTGCCCCACGCTGTTGCAAGAAGACTCAGCCCCAGCCCCCTCAGACTTATGACCTCGCTGAGCCAAGCAAGTGTGGCTGGGGATTAGAGTCAGGGGGTGACCCTTGCTCGCCTCTGTGTGCGACCTTGTAGGACTGGGTCCATGGCTGGAATTCTAACATACGTGCAACTAGCACTTGTGTATACTTGGCACAGTGCCTGGCGAAAAGTGGATACTCAGTAAACAAGTTTCTATAGTGTATTTCCATTGTTGCTATTTCTATTATCGATACAGTTCATCATTGACACTCATCAGATTAGCCCATCCAGTCGGTATTCCTTAAAGAGGCATCCACAGCTTGAAAACATGACTCTCTATTGACAAGTCAAATGTATTTTGGATTGTATGGATTACAAAATATCAAGATCTTGATAAAGGGACACTTAGGTGCTTTATGCAATTAAAAAATATGCATTATTCAAGAGCTGCACCCATTCCAATTTCCTTTAGGAAGGCACAGAGTCATTCTTGTCAACACTGACATTTTATACCCCCAATTCATCTGAGTCTTAGGGGAGCCCTGTGGCCCTCCAGGTATTGATGTCCTGGTATAACCCCTCCCTGTTCAGTGTGGACTGCACCTGTGACATGCTGTCAACCAATAGGATGTGGTAACAATGGCAGGCTGCGTGGGGTAGGTGATGGTATTGCCTAGGACTCTATCAGCCACCTGCTGGAGTCTGTCTGTCTGTCTCTCTCACTGGCTTTGAGATGGCAAGTAGCCACACTAGGGAACGCTGCACACCAAGGAACAAGGGACAGCAGCCCAGAGCAGTCTTTAGTCAGCTGGGGCCTCCAGCTGACACCCTCAATGAGAATAAGTCTAAGGTCGGGAGGACTTGAACTCTGCCACCAAGAAGATAAACTTGGAAGTGGATCTTTTTCCTCAGATGAGACCACAGCTCCAGGAAATACCCTCACTCCGCCTGTGAGACCCCAAACCAGAGTAGCCAGCCAAGTGTGCCAAAGTCCTGGCCCCCAGAAACTTCTGGATGGTAAATGGGTGTTGTTTGAAGCCACAGAGTTTGCTCCACATTGATAGATGGCTACTACATTATTCATCTTTTCATTCATTTACTTAGCACCTATAAGGGTAAATAAACCATATGTCAAGTCTCATATTTGGCACTGAGTACAGGACATTATTTAGTTAATGTCTATACAGTCAACACAAATTTGGCCAGCTGGACAGTCACCCCCAGTCTATAGACAGTTACTTTAGAGACACCAAACCAAGGACACAGCAACACGGTCAGAGAGCACTGTCTGGGGCCCCCCATCTGTTTTGAGATCTTCCACCATAAACTCTTTCTCTTCAGGCAAGATTCAGCGTTCACAGCAAAACGATCTTTCTTGTTAGAGTCACTGCACCTAACTAGATCATCATATTGCATAAAATTATTGACAAGTCCCAAGGTATCTGGAAGAAGTCTGAAAAAGCTCACATCACCGAAGAACCGGCCCACCAACCTACCCCAGCTCTGCATCAGTGATACTCCGTCGGGTCTGGGGTCTCTGTGGTAGGCCATCTTCCAGGAAGCCGGGGGGGGGGGGTATAAAAATCATCACTTTTCAATGAACTCTTATGAATGTAAATATTAAATGAATATTTCCAGTTATATGCATTGTATACTGTGGTTTAATGATTCTGCATTTCTATGGTTGAATAACTGGAGCTGTCTTGGTTTTAGCAACTGTGGATTTTGTGGTTGAATACTGTTGTCAAGTTTTGTTTTAACAGCTGTGTGTGTGTGTGTGTGTGTGTGTGTGTGTGTGTGTGTTTGTAGGTGACTTTCATACAAGTCACAGGTCTTTGTAATTAGACCACAGAAACCTATGAAACTGACTTGTGTGAGGGAAATACTCCGAAGTCTCTCACATTTCTGGTTTTAGTCTTGTCCATGAATCATGACCATTTATGGGGAACTTGAAATCGCTTTTGTTTCATAAGCAAAGTATAAAATCTCTATTATTAATTTTTAGAGATGATTTCCATGATGGCAACCATAGCATGGAATTCCCCTTCACAGAAAGTATAAAATCTAAATTTTATACATTAAGATTTTGAAATCCATTCATAAGAAAAAAATGGTTTTTTCTAGGAAACGAGAATAGTTCCATTATCTTAAACTGTATTGCTCTTCCAGATCTAAAACTTTGTATCAGGTTCTAAGTTACTGACTTATGTTGTTCTCATGTTTTTATTATCTGTGTATCCTTTTTTAATTACATAAAAATTCAGTTTCCTTTAAAAATAAACCAATCATACAAATACTACATGTGCGTGTCTGTGTCTGAGGGAGAGAGAGAGAGAAAGAGAGAGAGAGAGAGAATGAATTACTGGAAGTTGATATTCAGTGGACAGGTAGCAAGATTACAAGGACTTCAGGATCAAAGGTTGCTATTTTTATATTGGGCCTATTGTAATTAAAGTATTGTTCAACTTTAATCATAGCCATTTGTCAGCCAAATAGATGTTCTACTATTCACCAATTAAAATATAAGATGATATCATGTTAATTCAAGATTTATTCCTGTTTTTATATCTTTATTCTCTTAATAAGGGTTGTTAATTTGTTGTTCAAAAGATGATTAAAATAATTTTCCCAGTAATAATTAATGTTGATAAGGGATCAGTCACATGCTCTGCCGCTGAGAGCATAAATTGGAATTAATCTCTTTAAGAAATAACTTCTCAGTAAATATTAAGAGCATAAAATGGTTAATCTTCTTTGATTTCTTCTTTCAGGAATCTATCATATGAGATTAATCAGAGATAAAGACACATGTATAAAATCATTCCACCACAGAGTAGTTTATTGCAGTATAAAAATAAAAATCCACAATATAGAGATGTGTTGCTTTTAGAAAACACTTAAATCATGGAACCTCCATGTGGTAAAATATTATGCCACTAAAATGAGATTTTTGAAAATCATATAGTGATATAAAACATTTTAAAGTTAAGAATAAAATGTAGAATCTGAAGCTTATTAAAATAAGTACTGATTGGAGAAATAGGGTGTGTTGGTGCTTGTCTCTGATGGGAAAGATCACGGGTGACTACAAAGGACAGGGGTCCAGCTTGACCTGTGATCACATGTGTCTCATGCCCATAGCTGCAGCCGACTTTGATGGTCAGCTCAGTCCTGGATTTACTGAGAAGAATCAGAGCACATAGAACTTTACGTCTCAGCAAATGCTGATGAACCTTTATACATTTTGAAAGTCCTTTAGCTAATAGAAAGTTTTAAAGAAATGTGTTTATCAGATGATGGTGAGGACAGGTAGCTGATTGTCAAAGAAAAGGAAATGGGTAGCTAGACTCCCCACCACCGGATTGCTACCAGCCTCCAGGGAGGAGAAGGATCCCACTGTCCAACACAAGCAGTCACCCGCTGAGGTTCTCTTCCTGCCCTTTGGTCACTTTTGGTCCCATAGGGAGGGTGAGGGGATGGGGCATGAGAAGAAAGGACACCTGAAATCTATCAAAGGAGCAAGACACCCCCAACTTCCTCAGGCACCAGCTCTGGACTCCCTCCTCTCTGGAGGAGCCTCCCTTTCCCTCTCTCTGTTCTGTTTCTTAAATAAAATTTACTTTTCGCTTCTGCCTTAGCATTTCTTGGGTGTTTAATCTTCGATACTGGGAAAGGAGGAATCCTTCCTAACTTTCAAGACTGGTTTCCATGTTACCATATTTGAGAATATCCTCTTTCCCTTTTCATTAATAAGTTTAAAAGTATCTGTTAGAATGCCTTGGAGAAAACTTCTGCATTTACAGGAGAGGTTGTGGAGTACAAGGTGTTTTAGGAACATTTGTCAGTACTTGGAAGGTAAGAGAATGAATAGATAGCAAGAAGGACTGGTGCATACCAGAGGGCTAAGGGGAAAACCTGAAAGGGCTTCCAGTTGTTACATCAGATACAGACTGAGTAACAAAATAAGTAACATATGATTAGATTCCAGCCCAGAGAGCAGGATAAAACACCCATGACTCCAAAATGACTGAATGAAGAGATAGAGGAAGACAAGGAACACATCCTCATTATGGAAGAATTTCAGGTAATATGTGCAGATCCTTTCCCTGCAGGAGTTGGGATCTGTTGCCATCATCACCAACCTTGGTGGTGGGCACAGCTCAGCAACGTACTCTCAAAGACAGAGTATGACAAGGGAAAGTACTGACAATTTGATAATCTTTTACAGTGGATGATTCCCCCAATTGCTACATTAACTAAGTGATGAAAGTCAAAATCACCTGTGATGCTGTGTGGTCATCATGTATCTCCTCAGGTGCTCATCCTGCCCCACTCTTTCCCAGATCTCCTAACCCATGAGCAAAGCAACAGGCCGATATAGATCAAGGGTCACTCTGCAGGATACTAGGCCAGGACTCCTTAACACACTCAAAGTCATGGAGAGTAAGGAACAACCAAGAGATGGTCACCTATCAGTGGAAACTGGCAGGACATGCCAAAAAAAAAAAAAAAAAAAAAATGCCCTGTGGACCTGCGATTGGCTCTTGAAACAGCAAAGACCTTAATGGGAAAAGCTGTTAGAGGAGCCGGAGCCCAGTTGAGAGTAACGTGCCAAAGGTGGTTTCTTAGTGGTAAAGAAAGTACCACTGTGATGTGAGATGTTGACATGGAGGGTCCTGGACAAAGGTATAGGGGCCCTCTCTTAACCAACCCTGAAATTTTGGTGTTGATTTAGAAGTTCTCCAAATTTAAGAAGTTTATTGGAAAAAGGATCTGTTAAGCGGAATCCTGTAAGTTTCCTATACACTGAACCATCCCATTTGCCAGATGGTGCTCATTTTCTTTCTTTTTTTGGTCACCAAAATGGCAGCCTGTGAGCTGTGCTCCCCACCACCTGTTAAGGACAAGTCGTTGAGAGAGAATAAATCGGAGTGGTGTATTAAGTGCACAATGACGGAGCATAAAAGCTTGCATTCAAGTTACAGAACCGATTGTGAAGCCATATTATAATGACTTTAAAGGAACCTTTAATCAGTGCACTCAGTTCTATTGAACCTCTTTGTGTATGAATAGCAAACAATTAAGATGAAAGTCTAGGAAGGCTCCTGGGGCCTGGGTAGGACCCTCTCGATTTTACATTTAGTCAGCATGCATGTAAACCTGCCTGGTAAGTAGACCCCCCTTGGTGAGAAAATGAATTTAGAATATTGGGTAACACCTGGAGTAGGGTATGTGACATAGAAATCAAAAGCAAATTGGGATTCAAAAAAAAAAAAAAGCAAAAAAACCTGTGATTACAAATGGAAATTCCCTGTCCTCCTCCACCTAATTCTGAACAGCATCCGACTTGGACATCTAGATAGTCCTAGTGCTTCCTTGTCCTGGGTCTGGGTTGTTCCAGTGATCTCTCAATATCTAATAGAGTGCCTGTAACTGAAGGCTCAAGACCATGATACATAATCAAAGTTTTAAAAATAATTATAAATATTGATTTTTTATGACTATAAACATGAATGTCCAAAAGGATAAGTGACAAGGAATTTTTCCAATCCTCTAAATAAGGAACGTTCCTGAATTCTATAGTTAAAATTTAGAATTCACTGTTATAATACATACAGTAAACTTGTAACTCAGTTCGAGTAAGGAAAAGTGAAGAAAAGCTGCACACCTTTGATTTTAATGCCTTTAACCTCTGCATCAGAATTTCAAACCCCACCCTAATCTTCCAGGCCCATCTCTAATGGTTTCTCCTTCATCATGACTTGTCTGATCTCCTGCCATCCCCATCCGAGGGGAAAAGTCTCCCTCCTGGTTCTTTCTCTTCTGACTTTTATGTATTTTGTGGTGTGCACTATTTTCTACCATTTTTGTATTGTCATAAGCACGTGATTCCCTTTCCAGATAGACAATGGCTTTATTGACGGCGTCTTCAGGACTGGCCTAGGAGAGCGACCCCAGGGAATGCTTCTGGGATAAGTGCATAGACAACTGCATGGGAACTCAAGTCTTGGGATACCACGTCCTTGGCTAAAAATGTTTGGCATCGTTTCACTCACACCAAAAGAACTTTCTGGAAAAGTGTCTGCTAAGCCTCAGTGGGAAGCAGCAGCACCCAGCCCCTGCGTCCACCCGAGTCATCTCGGCCCACAGCGATCCCATCTTGCTTTGGCTAGTGAGGTGTGTCTAGAAAGTCAAGCTGCTGAGCGGATGGGATGGGTGCTGTGTAGATAAAGGCGAGGACCTGCAAGGTTAGAAGTGTCTTCCCAGGTGACAAGACAAAGATCTCTGACATGCTGATTTCTCACAGCCCAGGTCCCCGACCCGGGGCCTGGAAACACATCAAAGGCCACACCTTCCCTTGTTTTCCTGCCGTCTCTGGCTCTCTGATTGCACTCCCTCGCCACTCACCAGTCAAACAATGCGCCTATTATGCTCCCGGGAGAAGGAGGAGGGTAATTACCTCCACGGCCAGGTGCCAGGACTAAGTTTCCCTGTGTCCAATTACTGTGTGGTAAAACGGCTGAAGCTGGGTTTAAAATTTGTTTTTCTTCTTCTTCTTTTTTTTTTTTTTTTTTTTTTGATGCATTTACTATCCTGCTGGCAGACAATGCTTCTGAGCCCCTGTCAGCCCAGGGCCTCCAGCTTTGTGTGGAACTCGAGTTTCATCGACTTCTACCGCCTCCTAACCTGGTGTCTCGATATATTCACATCAGAGCCAAGAAGCAAAGGCAGACAAGGGGCAGCGAGGTAAGAATACGACACTGAAGTTCCCATTTCTCCTGCCAAACTCAAGTTGTCTCAGCAATGGCTGACCTGGGTAGAGTGGCAATGGCTATAAAGACCACTGATAGCCTGGATGGGTGAGGAGGACTTTAATGAGAGGGAGGAGAAGACACTGAGGGAGGCTTTTATCTTGAGTGGCGTATGTGAAAACATCTCCATTGGCTCTCTCCATTAGCGCAACCAAGACTTACGAAACAAACAAATAAGAAGACACAGACGAATGGCATTGAGTCCTGGCTACCGAAGAATATTTTTCTCTAGGGGACAGATGTGTGCTAGGTAATGCTTACTTAGAAGGGAAATGGCTCCCAGAATGCTTTTATTTGCAATCAGTACTAATAATCATCACCAACATTTGAAAAAAAATGTGTGACATTTATATGTCACACATCACTGAAACACATATATTATGTGATGGGTTCCCTACAGCCAGCTCAGCAGGTGGTATTGTTATGTCCATTTTGTTGGAGACTGGCAAGATTAATATTATAACATTGCAAAGCTAAGAGGGGCCAGAGGAGAGATCAGTCTTATTCCATAGTTCAAGCCACTGCTATAATGGGGATCTCTCATCTCCTCCCGACAATGGGAAACCAGATCTTTACAGAAACAAGATGCTTCAGAAAAAATACATCAGTGAGGGTCCAGGTACTGCCACCGTGTCTTCACGAGAGGTCCCCTATTGCTTTGCTTGCCTGGTTGAGCATAAACAACCTGATTTGATGTGGTCTCCACCATTTTTACCAGCTGTGAAAGCTAGTTCTGTATATCAACCTGACTGACCACAGTGTCCAGTTTAAACATGATTCCTGGATGGAATAGAAATCATTTTAAATATTGATTTTTTATGACTATAAACACCAATGCCCGAAAGGATAAAGGATAAATATTTCCAACCCCCTAAATAAGAAACTTTCAGAATAAGATTGGCATTTGGGCGGATGTGGTAAAGCAGATTTCTCTCCCCAGATGGGTGGACGGACACCTTTCAACTCGCTGAAAGCTGTGTCGGAGGGCCCCCATTCCACCTTCTCCTGTCTGCCCTCCAGCTGACATTTATGCCGCCAGCTCCCCTAGTCCTCAGGCCTTCAAACTACATTACATTTACATTGGCTTTCCTGGGTCCTCAGCTCCAAGATGGTAAATCAGGAGACTTCTCAGTCTCCGTAATTATGTGAACTAATTCCTCAAAAATCTACGTTCACATAAAATATACACCCCAATGATTCTGTTTCTCTGGAGAGCCCCGACTAATAGGTTTCAAACAATGGAAGAACTTTTCTAGCCAATTGTATTAGCCTGCAGACTGCTAGACACTGTCCCTATTTCATCCATTAGCTAGGCCCTGGGATCCAGTGTACAAGAGCACATGGCTGGTTCATGGCTGAAAAACCCAAACCATATGTTCATGTCAGGATGCCTGTTCTCATAGTCAAGAACCATTCTTGCTTGTTATATATGAACTTCTTCAGGCAGAGGCGATCGTTTTACTAAATATAAAAGCTAAATGTCTAGTTTCTTTCTGTGTACAACTCTGGTCACAGCAGGAGTCCCACAGTCACTGCAGATGCAGAGATACACTTCCCTGGCTTGATAAAACCCAAACAGACCCATTCCCTAAGAGTTCCTCAAACTCGTACATCTGAGACAGGTAGGAATGGGATGGCGCGGGGCCTCTTGAGCACAAGATTGGAAGTCAAGCACCAGCTCCCTCCATAGTCCTGTTTCTGCTGAAAGACTTGTGGGTTTAGTTTTTCTACCATTTCCTGGTAGGAAGTATTGCTCCTTCCATGTCCTTGGGCCTAGAGGCCATTCCTTATCAGTCCCTCCCCTGCCCTCCCCCAAATAGACTGTATGCCCGAATACTTGGATCCATTCAAAATTTATATGTTGAAGCCCACCCCATTAGCACGGTGATATTAGGAAGTGGGGTCTTGGGAGATGATTAGGATCCTACGAGTTTGGGAGGGTGGAGCCCTCATACTAGTCTCCAGAGAGAGTCCTCTGTTCTCCAAATGAGAAGACAGCAAAAAAGATGGCTGCCTTCCAACCAGGGAGCTAACACCAGGCACCAAATCACTAGCACCTGAGTCTTGGAACCCACCTCCGACACTGTGGGAAATAGATGTTTGTTGGTTAAGTCGCTCAGGATTTTGTAACAGCAGCCTGAGCTGACTGTGGCATGACCCATAGTACACCTCTCTCTCTCAGTCTCTCTCTCTCTCTCTCTCTGTCACACACACACACACACACACACACACACACACACACACATGCACGCACACGGACACACACTCCTCCTTTCTTTCTCTCACACGCAGCTCAAACACTTACACAAGTAAAATATTTATAGATAACATTATTGTGTACCACAGACACTACTTGGGGGACACTAAAGGGTTTATTATGTCATACTCTATATATGCCAATCATCTCTAGAAGTTTTACCTTAATATTTATTATAATTATGTACTTTTTAGTTTAGTGCTACAAACATTTAATGAGAGTCTTTCTATAAATTTCAAAATAATTGAATTATAAGGAATGAGCCATCAACTTTGAGTTACAAAATAATTGAATTATAGGGGATGAGCCATTAACTCTGAGTCGCTGGCTATCACCTTGATGTCCTCTTCACCTGTGCTGCTACCCCATGCTACCATTATTTAATTGAGATTGTCCTCAATCAGCAAATCCCATCTGGTCCCTTGATACTGTGAGACCTGCTGTCTTCTTTCCTTTGGATTCCATAACCATGGAAATCAACTTCCACCTTGAAGCTCTGACCAAGCCTTGCTCCGACATTAGGGGTGTACATCAGTGAGGGTCCAGGTACGGCCATCGCGTCTTCACGAGAGGTCCCCTCTTGCTTTGCTTGTCTTGTTGAGCATAAACACCTGATTTGATGTGGTCTCCACCATTTTTACCTGGTGTCAAAGCTAGTTCTGTACATCAACCTGTGACGAACACCACTAGTATGTCCTTCTCTATCTCTAAATTTCTAAAAGAAACAAGTATTTACTTTACTAACTGAAAAAAAAAAAAAACCACATGAGTTCTAGTGTCCAGTTGAATACATACTGGAAAAAATAAAAAATGTGATGGAAAAAAATCATGCGATTTTATTTCCAAGGCAAATTTGTGGAATGTGGCATTAAAGCCACAAATCCTTTGCCCCACATCTGCTTCTGTGAGGCTATGTTTCCTCATTTAAAGGTGGCACATTAAGGACCCACCTCAGTCCTTTTGTGCCAATAAGGCGTCAGTCAGGGCCTCAGGACCTGTCAAGAAGGAAGTCGAGACTCCCACTTTTCTTCCCTTGTATCTGTCATGACTTTTGGATAAACGGTCATAATGCAAGAGAAAACCCAGCCCCAGCTTCATGGGTAATGTTGTCTGACTTTTTGATTTTCACCTCAATCCAGTGGAAGATAGCTTCTGAAATGGCTCTGAAGCGCCCGGCCTCTGGTACTCATTCTCTTGTATAGCTCTCTAGTCCTCTTGAGTATAGGCCAATCCTAGTGTTTCCCTTCTGATGAACAGGCTTCAGCAAAAGTGATGGAATTCACACTCAGAATAGGTTATAAAAACACAAGGTTGCTGGATATGGTCCGTATCGATTAGGTCATGCTGCTGATTCACCCAAACTAAGTATAAGTCCAGAGATACCTGGACAAGGACAGCAAAGTCCTGGGCAGGAGCCAACCGGACAGGTGTGTTGAAGTTGAATTTCTTTGGAGAAGTGTATTGAGGTATGATTGACACACAAAGGCTGCATCACCGATATCTTCTAACACAAATCAGCAACTCGAAGGGAAAAAGAACGGTGTGTCTGAGGAAGTGCCTTTGCCCCCACTGTCAAATATTTCTTTCTTTTTTAGTTCAAATACTCTTTAAGGTACTGATTCTTTCTTTTTTAAAATTTATTTATTTATTCTAATTTGTTATACATAAAAACAGAATGCATTTCAATTCATAGTACACATATAGAGCACAATTTTTTCGAATCTCTGGTTGTACACAAAGTAGAGTCACACCATTTGTGTCTTCATACATGTACTTAAGATAATGGTGTCCATCTCATTCCACCATCTTTCCTACCCCTTTCCCCACTTCCTTCTCCTCCCTCCCCTTTGCCCTATCAAAAGCTCCTCCATTCTTCCCATGCCCCCACCCCCCATCATAGATCAGCATTCACATACAGGAGAAAACATTCAGCCTTTGGTTTTTTTGGATTTGGCTTACTTCACTTAGCATGATATTCTCCAACTCCATCCATTTACCTGCAAATGCCATGATTTCCATCTCTTTTAATGCTGAGTAACGTTCCATTGTGTATATATACCACAGTCTCTTTATCCATTCATTTGAAGGGCATTTAGGTTGCTTCCACAGTTTAGCTATTGTGAATTGAGCTGTCATGAACACTGATGTGGCTGTGTCCCTGTAGTATGCTGTTTTAAAGTCCTTGGGTATAAACCAAGGAGTGGGATAGCTGGGTCAAATGGTGGTTCCATTCTAAGTTTTCCAAGGAATCCCATATTACTTTTCAGATTGGTCCCAATTTGCAGTCCCACCAACAATGATTGAGTGTGAGTTTCCCCCACATCCTCACCAACACTTATTGTTGTTTGTATTCTTAATGGCTGCCATACTGGAGTGAGATGAAATCTTCAAGTAGTTTTGATCTGCATTTCTCTAATTGCTAGAGATGTTGAACATTTTTTTTTCATATATATGTTGACTGATTATATGTCATCTTCTGAGAAGTGTCTGTCTGTTCAGTTCCTTAGCTCATTCATTGATTGGGTTATTTGTTTTTTTGGGGGGGTGTTAAGTTTTTTGAGTTCTTTATATATCCTAAAGATTAGTGCTCTACCTGATATGCGTGTGGTAAAAATTTGCTCCCACTCTATAGGCTGTCTTCACCTCACTGATTATTTCTCTTGCTGAGAAGAAGCTTTTCAATTTGAATCCATCCCATTTATTGATTCCTGATTTTATTTTTTGTGCTATAGGAGTCTTGTTAAGGAAATTGGGGCCTAAGCAGACATGAAGAAGATTTGGGCCTAGCTTTTCTTCTCTTAGGTGTGGACAGGAAAAGAAGAACTCCAACTATCACTACCTGCTGATGACATGATTCTATACCTAGAGAATCCAAAAAATTCCACCAGAAAACTCCCAGAGCTAATAAATGAATTCAGAAAAGTAGCAGGATATAAAATCAACACCCATAAATCATAGACATTTTTGTACATCAGTGACAAATCCTCTGAAAGAGAAACTATTTACAATAGCTTCAAAAAAAATAAAATACTTGGGAATAAACTTAACAAAAGATGTTAAAGACCTCTACAATTAAAACTACACAACACTAACGGAAATTTAAAAAGATCTTAGAAGATGGGAAGATCTCCCTTGTTCTTGGATAGGTAGAATTAATATTGTCAAAATGACCGTACTACCAAAAGCACTATACAGATTTAATGTAATTCCAACCAAAATCCCAATAACATTCCTCATAGAAATAGAAAAAGCAATCATGAAATTTATCTTATTTATAATAAGAGACCCAGAATAGCCAAAGCAATCCTTAGCAAGAAGAGTGAAGCAGGTGGCATCACTGTACCAGACTTTAAACTATAGTACAGAGCAATAGTAACAAAAATGGCATGGTATTGGTACCAAAATAGACTTGTAGACCAATGGTACAGAATAGAAGACACAGCGACAAACCCACATAAATATGGTTATGTCTTACTAGACAAAGGCACCAAAAACATATTGGAGAAAAGATAGCTTATTCAACAAATGGTGCTGAGAAAACTGGGAATCCATATGCAGCAAAATGAAATTAAGCCCCTATCTCTCACCATGAACAAAACTCAACTCAAAGTGGATCAAGGACCTAAGAATTAGACCAAATATTTCATTCTTATGCAAATAATAATTATGTTATAAGTTGGAAAAGGTGGTCAAATTATAACAAATTCTGTGAGCATTTTTTTAAATTTCACTGACCAAAAAATAATAAAAATATACATTGGTTCAGTTTATTGTCATACTTAAATCATACAGTAACAATCTCGTGTTTTAATATCCTGGGAGGCAAAATTGCTGGTTGTTTGTATGTGAGGTAGTGTAGGAAGTCAAAAGCCATGTTTTAGGTCAAGCTTCTCAGTAAGTTTTCTAAGGACCTACACAGCAGTAGGCAGAACCCAGGCTTGCTGGTTTTGCTACTGCTGTCACTTGGACTCTGGGAACAAGTGTCCTCCTGCCAGGCTCTCACTGCAACTGCCACCCAGGGGGTTTCTGAGAGCACATGCCCTCCCGGCCCGCCCCAGTTTTCTTAGAATTGGTGGTGTTTGTTTTCTTAATTTTCTTGTCTAAGCACAGAACAGAATTGAGACATAGGAAAAAAAAATATCTGCAGGAAAATATTTCCCATAACTGTCCTTGCTATTTCATTATATTCAAATAACTAACAAAAGAAAAACAAGAGTTGCCTTTCCCTTCCCTGGAGAGAGAAAAATGAGGAATACACAGTGTCACAGCCTCCTGGCGACCTCAGGGAGCAGAACAGAAGTGGAAATTCTCTTCTGCTCAAGGAGGCCTAAGGCCACTGAAAGAAAGTGACAGAGTCCCCAACCAGATGGCTAAAGAGACCTAAAGAAAGCCCTGCGTAAGGGGTTGATGGAATAAATAACTTGCACAAATCCATCCCCCTGCCAAGGTAGGCCTCTGTTTTAATGAGTCCTCTGACACCATTTGGAGTTGAGGTGGCCCTCAGAAGAGGCCCAGGGTCTCACCGATATTCCCATGGTCTCTGTTTTCTGAAACTTGGACTTTGACATCTTGGCCTTGGCTGACTGTGATGGTGGCAGCTGGTTTCTGATGAGGGTGGGAAGCCCTGCGGATCCCCACCTTCCTGGATCTGCCCTGCTTGTGGAGCCAACCCTAACAGATGCTTGTGGCACGAACAGTAAAGGGCATCCCTTGGGGACATGTACAAGACTTTTTGACTAGCTACAAATGAGACTCCTACTCGAAAGGCATACAAGTTCTACAGGAAGGGGCAAGCACCGTCTCCTCCAGTTTTTAAACTGTCCAGTCCCCTCTGCGGCTTCTTCTGAGTCCTTCCCTGGAGTAAGCTCAGCCACTGGGCCAGGTGTGGGGGGACAAGGCCTGCCATTTCCCTTTCTTTCATCTGCCCTTCTGAACAACTGGTCCCCACCCCAAACCCCATCTCTTTCTGAGTTGCCCATTTCCATATTTCTGAATATTTTATTCTCCACTTGAATTATCCTATCCATATAAAAATGTGCACAGCCTCCCAAATGAGTGTGAGTACCAGGTTCTGCAGGCCTGTGAGTCTAATCACAGGGTCATTGTTCCGGGGAAAACCCTACAAGCACTTACAAATGTCACAAGCTGGGAATGCTTTTAGGAATCCCAGTTCAACATGATAAAATGTATACCATATGTGAATAAAACCCATAAGTCATTTAAAAATCTTCCCACATATTATTAGAAAGGATGAGTTCATCAGACATGTTTCTTAAATCAATATGCAATAAACCCTGAAGAGAGGCCAAGCCACTGGACCACTGAGATCCCAGCGGAATCACAGAGACAAGGTGGGGAGGGCACAGGACTTTGTATTTATCATGTTTCTATTAAAACCTGCAGCTCCGTGTCCCTTTCCTGCCCATGCTTCTCAGCTCCTCCGGGGAGTGAAGTCTGAGGATGGGGAGGAGGAACACAGGATCTGCTCCCAAGTCTCTGAGATGATTACTTCTCCCCTCTTCTTGACAAATCCATCAGTTCTTGTCCACATCTGAAATATATCAGGGCTGTGCAATGCATTGGAAATAAGACGTGTAGTCCCTTAAAGGCAAACCTTGGTATGTCATTTTATTGGGAAATATAGGTATGGAGCCAAGAAGTGTTTCAAAAGCACATATTTTTATTAAGTATTAAATAGTAGAATGTGATAATCTTAAAATTAAGCATTACATACTAATTTGTTTACATTTAAATAATAATGTCACAGGGTCAGCGTAGGGGAGTCCTGAAAGGTTCATATAAATACTCACCTACCTGAGTGAATCTGCACACAATATAAATAACATACATCTCTATCACTTTTATATTAAAATAGCATTGGATATGTTTTCATCTACCTCTTTACTTACATCTGCAACTAAATATCCCCTCGTTTCTTTTCTGGTCACCAATCCCCGCCGACATCTTCTGTATACCTGTCCTTTATGGTCACCATTCCCCTCTTTAAAAGGATGACATTTATTCCTTTTCCAGATGTTATAGCGACATGTATAAGACAGTGGTTTTAGTAATTAGGAAAAAATTAAAAATTAAAAATTTCCTAATTTTTAATTTAGGAAAAAATAAAAAGCAAAAATCTGGGTTTAGCCATTAAAAGTTATTTGTAACAAAGGGAGAAAAAAGACAAGAAGTTGTCTCGCATTACGGGCCCCTCCCTCCTCCCACCTAAAGCCTAGGATTCACAGCTGGAGGCTTGAACTTGAGCAAGACGTTACAGAAACCTGGACAGGGGCAGTGTCCAGCCCAGCACAAAAGACTAAGAACTCAACAGGGGGAGGCTGGACTCAGGGTACGGGAGAACAAGCACCCCACTTCCGGCTCAGGGATTTGGGGAGTAGGATAAACAAAATCTACTTGGAAAAGAATTGGGAGAGAAAACCAGCCACTGCCTTCTGCAGGGTCCGGGACAGGGCCGAGGACAGCATCTCCCATCCTGACCTGGCTTGGGAAGCCGGAAGGGACATTCTCAACAGGCCCTAAGAGGAAAACCAGACGGCTGACGGGAGAAGCCACAGGAGGGAGAAGAGGAGAGGGAAGTGGCTGGGAGGGGGCAGCAAGCCAGGCAGCCAGGGCACCAGGTCCAGGCAGTGACCTCACAAGGACAGCACAGTCTTTGCAGCTTAGGATCACCCTCCTGTCCCCTCCCAGCTACTCATTCTGCTCAACATTGGCTGAGGCAGGCCACCCTCCCACCCCAGGAAGAGGATGCTCTGCTGCCCCTGGCCCTGCCCCTTCTTCTGTGTCTCCTCCCTTGGGGGCAGTAGTGGCCTCTGTCCCCTTGGTCTGGGTCTCCTGGCTCTGGGGGTGGCAGCAGCCGTCCCTTCCCAGGCAGGTCCTCCTCCTCGCTGAGGCACGGACCCCCAGCTCCTGCTCTTCCTCTGTGGATGAGGAGCAGAAGAATCCCCCACCCTCCTTCCCATTCTTCTTCTTGGGGGTCTCCTTGGGGGTGTGTCCTGCTTGGCCTCAGTGCCCCGGCTAGGGGGTGCGGGCTTGATGGGCATCACCTTGTCACCACTCTATGGCCCTGTCATCCCAGGGAGCCTTGCAGCTCTGGCTCCCCCTATTTGAGGGTTTGTTGGGAGGCGCCCAGAGCTGCCCCAGGTTCGTACCACAGGGGAGGCTCCCACCCTTCCCTTTTGAAATATTTATCTTCTTCCCTCACCACCTGTTTCTTGAAGGAGGGAGCTGAGATTTTTTTCACCATGGAATCCCTGACCGTACAGTGCCTGGAATCTTATAAGGTGCATCTAGAGTTTGGATAAGAGGCCACCTATGATTCTAGACGGATCAGCAGCCACACATGGGTTTCTGAAGGGTATCCTTGGGGCACCAAGTTTAAAATTGTGTATACTCAAAAGATAAACACACTATAAGTTTTGATTTTCCTTCACAACCTCACCTGAGAAGTTCAATGTGTTGATTTTGCCACTCTCTGTTGGCCTAGCAAGTCACAGAGCCCCCCTAGATCAGGGCTGGGACATATCACTTTCCATCAGAGACAGACTGGAGAATTTCTAGCCCTCTTTCATTTGCTACAAGATTTATTGAAAAAAAAAAAACTACATAGGAATATACATTTTGTGAGCCAGGGTTGGACCTATAGAAAATGCTCCAGGTATTTTTGGGGACCACTCTAATCAATGAATTAATGAAGGAAGAACACAGTAGGAATTTCTTTCAGTGATGTACGATGATTTTCTTTCAGTGATGTACGATGATTATCAATCATCAATTGATAATTGATATTATCAATTGTTATTATCAATCTTTATTTTAAATAAGTAAATAAGTTGAAACATGCCATAATGAATAAAGCCTTACATCCTACAGACCTAGCTCAATTCTCCTTCCAGATGAAAAAAAAAAAAATACAGCAATAGAAATATATTTAACTGTGGCCAAATATTTTCATGCTATATGAAGGTAGTTGGTTTGAAAATGTGGATGAAATTGACTTTTTGAATTTTTTAAAATTTGTTCTTTTGGAATTGACTTTTAATAGAAGATGTTTGTGTTTAAATATTTACTTTATAGCCAATTTCTTAGGGGGGAATATCATTAATTTGAAGACTAAACCAACCGAAATCTAATTATAATAAAAATCACAGTAAAACTAAAGAATGAATGTAGTTGACCCCATCAAACTCATCTCCAAAATCTGATTAAACCCAGAAGTTTTTATAAAACATTTATTCCCTTAGATTCTTTTCGTTTGTCCTTACAAAAATTCATGCATTTATGATTAATTTTCAGGTTACTCAGCAAAATGTTCTTCTGTAATGAGTTACTTCATATTCATAAGACTTCTGAGTCTCTCAATTCCATTTTTGCCAAAAACAGGAAGCTAACTTTTGCCAAAAATAAATGAACTTGAACACAATGTTTTAAATGTGATTCAAAGGATGGAATCCTCAAATCTCATGTCCACTCTGAGGCTGGCAAGACCTTCTCCTGCCCAGACTATAAAATAATAATGATGCCCTTTAGAAATTTAAGCTTTGTCTTCCAAAAACCGGAATTTGTTACTAAATTTCACTCAACAACAGGATATTATTTTATCTTTAGCAAGTACCCTGGGACATGTATAAGTACCAGAAACAAACTGCATTACAGATTTTAAATTTGGAATGATGAGCAAATCAATATTTCAAAGTATACTTGGAACAGATTCTATAAATTGAACATAAATAAGATATCTCACTGGCCAAGTTCCAACAAAGAGGAGACAGAAAAATTGAGAAAGTTAAGTGGAGCAAAATATTAAGTAATATCATAAAACTATTGAGATAAAGGTTTGACAATGTGAGACTTAACAATTTTAAACATAAGGGAAAAAAAACTAATTTAAAACTGTTAATACAGCTGGGCTCAGTGGTGCATGCCTGAATCCCAGAGACACAGGAAGCTGAGGCAAGAGGATCACAAGTTCAATACCAGCCTCAACAACGCAGTAAAACCCTGTCTGTAAATGAAAATTTAAAGTGCTGAAAAGGGCTGAGGATGAGGCTCAGTGATAAAGTGTCCCTGGGTTCAATCCTCAGAATAATAATAATAATAATAATAATAATAATAATATCCAGTGTTCTTTTGTGATTCATTTCTTGAAATGGATAACAGCAAACACCAACTTGCAGATATTTGAATGAGTATATATACAACCCTCACTATAGCAGACCAAAGAACGTACAAGTTATTTGTGCATTAACCAAGCACCTGCTAGATGCCGGAAGATATTTTTCCAAAGTGGATTCTTACACTCTTTCTTGAAACTTTCAAATGGACTTCTGAGTCTAACCCATTAAGGCAATTACTTGTTTATTTTCCCATTTCACTTAATGCAAAGTTAAGTTCAAGGGAATTCAACTGTATGACCAATTATTAGATCTCTTTTAGACCAGATCTAAAGTAACATCATACATCCATGTATGCTTCAAAAAAATCACATTCTGGAATCATCATTTACCTAAATTACAGTGTTGGAATGATGAACAGAGGGTAGAAAATATCTGGTAGAAAGTCATGTTTGAGAAACACACATACAGATAGAAACTTAACCATGTGTTTCTCCTATGTTACTCCAGGTCTGGGATGGAAGAAAGAAATGTAAACATAAAGAGAAGTGTGTGTGTGTGTGTGTGTATGTGTGTGTGTGTGTGTGTGTGTGTTGTGTGTGTGTGTGTGTGTGTTGTGTGGTGTGTTTCTAATCCAGGTAAGTTCCTTCAGGTAAATTTAGGCACTTGAGATCCAGTTCATTTTATAGTTGTTCATTATGGTCTCAGAAATGTTTTTGGCAGAGACTGTTGGTACCCACATACCCATGGCTCCTCTATACGTCCCAGGGGTCTTGACTTTCCTTTAAACAGCTGAGGTCTTTCCGGATGGGCAAAAGGCAATGTGGGCACTTGTGCTCTGGAGAGTTCAACTCTGAGCACCTCCTCTGTCCTTACTTTCCCTGACAGAAAAACCTGGAAACCATGTGACTTATCCCTTGCTGTCATAACAAAATGTCATCAACCTCGTGTCTTAAGCAGTGCAAATGTACATTTTGACAGCAACGGTCACACTTAGCATCTTGCAGTTGCAGAGCTCAGTGGTTCAAAGTGGGTCCGCCTGACCTCAAGTCAAGGTATTGGCAGAGCATTTCCTTCGGCAGTTCCCAGAGAATATTCTGTTTCTTTGGACATCTGGATTCTTTGGTTTGTGACCCCTTCCTTCCTCTTCAAAGCCAAAGCAGCACACCAAGTACTTCTCACATCACATGTGAGCCTGCTTGTGTAGTCACACGTCTCTCCGGCTTGGCTGGGAATGTTCTCTAGTTTTAAGGATTCCTGGGTTAGAGTGAACTCCCTTGGATAACCCTGGGTGACACCATCTGGGTGACTTAACCACATCTGCACAGTCCATCTGTGGCCATGTGAGGACATACATGCATAGGCTCCAGGAATGAGAATGTGGGTGAGGTAGGGGGCCCTGATTCTGCCACCATGGAGCCTGCATGGGAAGATGATGGTGTGCCAGGTAAGGGAGGCTGGGTCCCTGCACTAACAGACCCTCGTGGACCTTTTAATTACAGGACATAAACCCTTTCTCTAAGCCAGTGGGATTGGGGGTCATTCTTTGTTGCAGCCAGGGTTGAGCATCCTAGCATGATGATGGTTAAGAGTTGACTCAGGCTTGTTTAGCAGCAAAGGCTGGACTTCCCCTTCCAACAGATACAATTCATAGGCATTTGCAGGAAATAACATCGATTTTGTCTTGGGATCCCCAGCATTTAGTAGAGAGTCTAAAACAGCAAATGTTGGATGGAGCTGAATTAAACATACACAGAAATGAAGAGTCACATGAAGACCGTGAAAACCTCTAGCATCTTGGACTCTTGGACCTACTTTAAGCGATTCTTTAAGAGAAGACAATGATCTTGGTCAAAGACGTTCTTGGAATTTTCCCTCCTGCTCATCACTCCAAGCTGGCCAGGTCACTGAAGGAGGTGCAGGAATCCTACTCTTGACCACTAAGAAGCAAGAAAGAACAGTTGTCTCCAACCACCAGGTTTAAGATGGACTTGGGAAACACAGAATTCTGAGAATAAATCACAGCTCACTCATCTTGGAGGCATGTGCAGGTAGTTCTGAGACCCTACTCATCCATAGACAAGATAGTAGACCCATTTTAGCACAGAGATGTCAGGATTTCATAGAAAACAGCTGATCTAGCAGAGTCCTAGGCACAAAGCTTGGCTTCTATTCTTCTGACACAAGAGAGACATGCTGAGAATTAAGCACGAATGAGCTTAGTATTGGGGCAGTATGGATTTTAGTTTTCATCTTAGCAACCTAGACCTAGAAGAACCCCATGATCCATGATTCACCGTAAAACTTGAGATGGAATAAGCATATAGATGCTATTTTTTATTAAAAGTTTTCTCTGTATAGATCACAAGAAAGCCACTGCCATCACTTTGCAGGCGATACAAGTATTTAAATGAATAGTAAAACAGATTAAGATATTTTTTGCAAAGTTGAATATCTGTGGAACTGAGTTTTTGTTTTTTTTTTTTAAATATTTCATCATTAAGTTCCATCTCTCTTCTAACAGTTTACTATGCAGAATCTCAGGTCAAAGCTAGGAGAAAGCTATTATTCACTACCTCATTTGGAAAGGGGAGAAAAACTACCTAAAAAGAAGCCCGCAGAATCTTTTTGTATGTGCAACATGAAGATTTGAAGAGGCTATAAATATTAATTTCCAGCCCAGATCACTCAAGTGTAAGTGCTCTCAAAGTGATATTGCAAATAATTTCAAGTTAGGCAATAGCACAAATGGCCAAATAACAGAATAATTCACCATTCACCATGTGCAATGACAGGCTGCGAGCAACAGAATCAGACAGAAAAAATCCATTAGACTGTGTCAACTTAGATCACTCCAAAGGCCTCAAATGGCCTGCTCTGCTCACTAATGAACATGAGAACAGCCTTCTAAAAAAAATACAAAAAAAAAAAAAAACCATTTTAAACTAGTTTTAGAGTTACAGAAAAGTTGCAAAGATGGTGCTGAGAATTTCCACACACCGATCTCTCCCTGCCCTCTGTTGTTAGGATCTTACATGGCGCATGTGCTACAGCTGAGAGGCCAACGTTGGCAATTCCTATGAACCGAATCCCACATTTTTTTTTTTTCAATTTTCATTAGTTTTCCTCATAACATCCTCTTTCTGTTCCAGGATCGAATCCTACATTACCTTTGGTCATCATCTGAACGTCTAATCGACCATGGAACAAGATAATAAACTGGTTACTTTCTTACACACTTCTTGTTGTTTGTGACCTTGAAAGTTCTGAGAAGTCCTGGACAGGTGTTTTGAAGAACATCCCACTATTTTGTTTGTCTGATGTTTTTCTCAGGATTAGATTAGAGCTCTGTGCCTTGGGGAAGAATGTCCCACAGATGAAATGTGCTATTGATTGAACCTGAAATGTTCCCCAAATGCCCAAATTTTAAAAACCTGGTATCCAGCCTTGTGGCCTAGTTCATTGGAAGTTCAATACTAGGTCATTAGGAGTATGACCTTGAAGAGTTCATTAGTGAGCTCCTTTCTCCTTCTCTTTTCTTTCTGGCTACCATGAGATGAGCAGCTTCCTCTGCCCCATGTTCCCCACCACGATATCCTGCTTCATTACAACAAACAGGTCAAGTGACCGTGGCCTGAAACTTCTGAAACCATAGCCAAAAAAGACTTTTTTCCCTTTATAAAACTGATTATCTCAGGTAATTTGTTATAGTAACAAAAAGCACCCTTCTCATCACATCATATTTAGGGAATATGTGATCTATATGACCTTCCGCTGATTATGTTAACCTCGATCACCTGGCCAAGGTGAGTTTTGCCACATTTCTCCACTTTAAAATTACTTTTCCCCACTTTTCTATAATCTACTCTTTGGACGTGAGTCACTAGGCCCAGCCTGCACTCAAAGGGACAGAGGTAAGATAAGGCTCTATCTCCTTGGGATGGGGGGAGATAAATCCATTTGTGATTCTTTGGTAAGAAAGAACCCCCTCTGTTAACTTGCTCATTCATTTATTTACATCTGTATAGAGTCATATCTGTATCAATATGTACTTGTGAATATTTGGGTTCTAATCCAATAATATGTTGTTTATTTTCTTGCTCAAATTGCTCGACCTTGGGCACTGTCAGTGGGTCCAGGTGGGCTCCCATGTTCCTTTACTTTCTTACTTTTACGAGATGCTGTAAGAGTCGTTCCAGTTTAGGATCTGGTTGGACGATCCATCTTTCCAGTCTTGGTTATTTTAGTGACCAAAGTCCAGCCAAAGCGCTACATTTCTATATGGGTATGGGTGGATATTCTGCTGCCAGATGGAAGAATAGGTCTCAACTTGGATGCTACGCACAGAGATACTCTTGGTCTTGAATGAAAACAGTTTCAGAATCAAACAACGTTTTGGGGTGTATCTGTGAGTGTGTTTCAGGAAGAAATCTGCATTTGAATCAGTGGGCTCAGGAGACTGCCCTCTCCAGTGTTGGCAGCCGGCATGATCTAATCCATCCAGGTACTGAAATAAATGATGTCTCACGGGTTCATAATTCTGTACACAGCTACCTGGGCAGGTCTCTCCTGGACTCGCCATGTGGTCCAACATTGTCTCATGCACGTTCCTGCTGATTGGTTCTGGCTGAGACCTCTGGCTCTCACGCTCAAGGAGGTTGTCTTGGGCTTCTTGACTCCAAGATGTCTCTAGCTTTTGAGTTGGGTGCTCAGCAGAGGCAGTGTGACCTTTGTCCCTGGATTCAGACCACAAGTCACATAGAAGCATGTGCTTTTGGGCAAGTGACTTAACTGCTCTAAACCTTTGTTGTGATGATAAAAGAGAAAGAATGAATACAGACGACTTAGTTCTGTGCCTGGTGAATAGAAAGTATCAATGGAAAGTGACTGTTGTTGCTATTGTAAAATCTAAAACATCCCCTTTCCTCCTCCCCTGTGCTTAGGTAATGGCTCCTGGCTGAAGGAATGTGGGCAGAGGTGACACAGACCTGACCCATGAAAACCCCCTGGTGACCCTCCACACCCTCCTTCTTGGTCTGTCTGCTGGACAACCCAGAAACCCTGGAGGAAGTGAACTACAACATAAAAAGATCTTCTGTCCCTGTGCAAATTCTCCTTGACTTACAATGGGGTCATGTCCCAGTAAACTAACTGCAAGTTGAAGATGTTAAAAATAAAAAATGAATTGAATACCCCGAATCTTTGGACCATCCCAGCTTAGCCGGGCCTACCACAGACAGACTCAGAACACAACATGTGGCCACAGTGGGACAACATCACTGAACACCCAGTCTGTTTTATAAGAAAGTACTGAACGTCTCGTGTAACTTATTGACTATTGTAATGAAAGTGAACAACTGGTGTACGGCTTCAATGTTATCCCATCAAAAAGTCAGAAAATTGTTAAGTTGAACCAATTGCAAGTCAGGGACTGTCTGTGTACACCTGTGGAAAGTCACTCACTGAGTGTCCATGTCTGTTATGTGACCAAAAGGTACATTTTATTAAGTCAAGCTCCCGAGGTGTTGGGTTTGATGTTACTTATCCTCATTAATACAGGCAAAGAAAGGGCATCTGAGAGGAACATTTCAGAAACTCTCCTGAATTTCCAAAAAGTCAGTCAACATAATTGAGAATTTATGAATGTATCTTAAGAATCCCAGGAATAAAGTGCAGCCAGGTCTTACCAGGGGGAGGAACCATGAATTCTAAAGTTGTCAGTACACGTGGCTCCTTCCATCTCTCTGGAGGTGCATGGGATCCTATTTCTAGATCTTTCTTGAGGGCTTTCATCTGGGTTTCTGTCTATAGGCGGGCCTTCTCGGCCTCCCCCTACACCCGGGCCAGAACCAACTACCTTAGCAGCCCTACAGACTCTCGCAGAGAAGATGATTGGTTCAAGGTGGACCAAATTTAGTCCCTCATCCAATCAGCCATGGCTGAGGGGCAGGATGGCCTTGCAGGTCTGTGGGTTCCCAAGCAGGGAGGGGCCGCTAGAAACGCACCCAGAGTTAGTGGGGTAAGGCATAGTCCGTTAAAGGCCTGGAGTAGGTCTTAATAGAATGGATGCTTCATTATATTTTATAAGTAGTCCATTGTTTTTACAATCTACCCCTTACATTTTTAATATATATATATACACACACACACACACACACACACATATATATTTAATGGGAGAGCCTTCTCTTATCTATTGTAATTAAGACTACACTTGAAATTTTTGTCCTTGGAATTTTGAATTGACTGTTTTTCAGAGCAGTTTTAGGTCACAGTAAATTGAGGGAAGGGCATAGATACTTCTCGCACATTCCCTACCCCTACACTAGCAGAGCATTCTGCACAATCGATACCCCCACCAGAAAGGCACGTTTGTTAAAGTCGATGAACCGACCTTGCGACACTGTTCTCTCTAAACCACAGCTTAAGCTAGGTTTCACTCTTGGTGTCCCTTAGAATTTTATCTTAGTTGTGAAGACACTCCATCTGGCTTTCGAATTTTGGAATCTGAGCAGGATCTTGGAACCAGTTATCCTCAGATACTGAAGGATGATCATGAACTCTAAGCTGATAAGATTCTATGAATATATCATTTCTCATCAAATGACCCTCAACTCTTTTTCATGCTATTGCACTTTACCCAAGCACAAAGGAGGATGTTTTTGTTGACTGTCTGCAGTTTCCTGGTGGCCTTGATGTTTAGATAGAACAATTCGTCAGGCGCCTGTCTCCCCACTTCTCGGCAATAGGAGCTGTGCAGAGCATCCTCAAAGGGCTGGTGTTGTCTTAATGCTGAGCAACGCCAGGTTTTAAGCTTCAGCACGCGGACATCCCCTGGGTTTACTTTCAAACTCCCTGTTTGAATTATTTTATACTTTAGCGCTCAGTCGATTCCTCCACTAACTCCCTGGCTGGATGGCCTATTCACATTAGAAGCTGTTTATCTCTCAGAAGAGCAGGAGCTGCTTTTCCCAACCCACTCTGTGCTCCCTTTACAGTCACATAAACTGTCATTTTCACCAAATAATTTCCATTGAATTTCTGGTGCCAGACAAATGACCTGGGTGGACAAAAAAGAGGAAAGCCGCAGTGAAAAACTGTTAATATGAAATGTGATGGCATGTGCTCAGCCTCCAAGAGTAGGGAGGACAGAGGCCAGCCCAGGGAAGCGGAGGAACCCCACACTGACCAGGGGGAGCGATTCCGAGGATATTTCTCCAGGAATACTGCTTCAAAGGGACAAAGGGGAGCAGGTGGCACAGACTGGAAGGACACACACAAAGGCAGCATCACCTAAAAGTGACGGAGGGTCTCTGACCTCCCTGAGGTGGAGGCTATGTGTATGCGAGGCAGACTGGAAATGGAAGGAAGTTGGGGCAGATCGGAGGGGCCAGCCTTCAGAAAGTCCCAGGTGGTTGGCCATGACCGGGACCCAGGGGAAATCAGAGCCCTGGAGAGCCGTCATGTGCTCTAGATCATATCAGGAAGGGTGACGCTGAGTGACTTGCCACTTCACCCACCATGGGACTCACCGAGGACAGATGAAGACGAGGAATCCGCTGGTTTAGGAAACCTCAGCCACAGGTCTCCCGATAACCTTGTAAGAAGAGAGCTACAGAGATGCCCCTTCACTTCCTGCCTCAGGTCCCAGTGTGCCCAGAAGGCAGACTTGCCAGCAGACAGGAACAGTCCCCACCTGTTGGCCCTCACCATGGAGAGTCCCTTCAGCAAGGGCTGCACATGCTCATGAGAGCCTGGCAGAAGGTGTCATCATTGTTACATCCCCAATGAGGAAACTGAGGCTCAGAGTGGCCATGGGACTTGGCACCCTGAGGCACGGGTCTTGCAGACCCCGCCTACTCCCTAACCGTGGATAATCAAGGAAGGCGCCCTCAGCTCTTACCATAGCAATGGCTCTCAGTGGGCATAAAAGCAAAGAGCTATGGTGTTTTGCTCTTGGCTCTGGCTTTGGCTGGTTTGTGAAGGAGCTGAGCTGCCTTTGTCGGCAGAGCTGGGTGCTGGGTCAGAGGATTATTTCCAGGCCAAGCTGAACACCTGTTCTGCTGCTTCCATCCTCCCAGAGAAGTGCAACCAGGGGACATTACTATCAGCGGCGTCACATCCACATGGAGCCCAGTGCCACTAGTGGATAGTCTCCTTCCAGGAGCCCAGAGGTGTGGCGCATCCCAGGGCTGAGAATGGTGGAGTAAGGGTGCCGACGCGGCCACATGGGGCAGGGCTGGAGGTGGCCGCATGACTGACTGACCAAGGGCCCTTCTCTCCTGGTGCTGGGCCCTGGTGCACTTGGGGGGAAGAGGTGCACACCTTGCCATGCCTGAGCTTTAGGATGTACCGAAAGAGAAATGACACGGGAAGAAACGCACCATGCTAGGGCCATGCGGAGGCTATTTTCCCGAATATACCAGTTTCTACTGCCCACACCCAACATTTGGAAATTCAGCAGAACCAACATTTATTGGCAACTCTCGGCTGCTGACTCCCTAGGAGGATATTTTATCTTATCAACCCAGATGACTCAGAGAAACACACGTCAAAGCGGGCTGGGAGCACAGATTCCTTGGGATCCGGGGTGTCTTCCAGAGAGAGATGAGTCCATGGTGACATGACACTCAGCGCCACAGCCCACCCGGGGCTTCATCATGTGAGTCCCTCCCCGCACGCTGCATGCCCATCTTGCATGGCCCCAGGACTGTAGGCGACTCTTTCACCTCCAGCCAGGTCTGCCTCAGCCTGGGATTATCCCTGTGGTGCTCGGCCCCCTCTGCCCCTCCACACAGTGCACTTGGCCCCTGGTCATCCAGTGACACAGACCCCAGGGCAGACAGGGCTGTGCGGTGGAGCATTCTGGACCACTCCCCTCCACTCTCCATAAAGCTACTCGAGTTTGTGGGCCATGTGTTGGCACAGAAAACCCGTCCTGCTTCTTTAATTGTTCAAGAGTTTTAGGAAGCAAATTCTAATGGGGCTATGAGACGGTGTGGGCGATTAACCCATGACTGCTAACAAGTCAATTAGCAAATCTCATTAGACGATTGTCTTTTTAGGTCCATAGTTGGCCCACCCAACCAAAACCCACATGGAAGTCCAGCCCATGCCTGTAGACCACTCCTGGCCCAGGGGAGGAGCCACGCTGGCACACTACCAGGGAGGCCTGTCCACTGGGAATGGGTTGCATGGTGCCTGTGTGTCCCTCAGCAGAGGTGAGGCCCACCCAGGGCATAAGGGCTACTGAGCCCCGTGGAGACTCTGCTGCATTGGCCAGAGGCTCACAATGCTTGTGAGCTTCCTAAAGTGAAAGAGATGGCGCTACAGAAGGGAAGGATTGGACATCGGAGCTTCTGCAGGAACACACAGTGGTCATGTCCAGGGACCCAGAGAAGAGAGAATAGCCTGTACCCAGATGTGAGGACCTCACCGGTCCTGAGTGCTGCCCATGACAACATAGGCCACCTGCTGTGTCCAGAAACCAGCGGGAGGAGGAAAACTTGGCTAGTCAGGAGGGCTGGGGGGAAAGGGGAGCATTAGAAGAAAAACCTTGAAGGAATTGGCATGGATCCAAAGAAGTGGACATTAATCCAAAGTAAGATACTTTTTGAAGTGAAAGACACTGAGGTATAGCATCAGGCAGTCTTAGACAGCCATGCCACCCATTATAATGGCTGCCAGGTGGCAATTCAGACTTAAATCAACTTCAACTAAATTAAAGATCACTTCCTTAGTAGCACCAACAGCATTTGGGGGTAGTGGCCACCATATTGGGCAGAGCAGAATGGAGCATTTCCCTCATCAGAAGGTTCCCCTGCACAGTGCTGGTCGAAAACAAGCCCCAGGAGGGCAGGCCTCCTCTGTCTTACTCACAACTGCATTTGCAGGCATCCAGAGGGAGCCCAGCTCTCCAATGAAGACCGCCAAGGTTTTCCCTAGAGGACAGCTCTCCAAAAATATGGTCATAATCAACCCCTCTAGGTTTTGCTTCTCATTATTAATTCATTCGCTCAGCATATAGTTATATTTATTGAGTGCCTTTGATGTGCCAGGTGCTCTGCTAGATCATGAGGATGAAAAATAAGATAATTTTCTTCCTTATCAAGCTGAGTTTCTACCTGGGAAGACAACAAACCAGTCCGTAAATAGGTACCACCCAATAATTACCCCTGGTGGAAAGTACTGTGGAGGGAATAGATGTGGCCACAAGGAACAGCAGCAGCTGCTTCCTGTTGAGTAACTGAGGACCTCTCCCTGAATCCACAGCCCCAGAATCTGCCACTGTGGGTGGTACACGAGGGACTCGATGAACACTTTGGGGGTGAATCAATGAGAAGGAGCCAGGTTTTCGAAGGTCAGGGCAAAGAGCCTGACTCTTTAATGTGGGAATGATCTTGGGCAACGGGAGTAGAGAAAGAAGATCACGAAGGCTGGAGTCGAACAGCAGACGGGAGAGACGTGAGTTGGGATTTTAAGAAGCCAGGAGCCTCTTTTCTAGGGCCATGGTGTGATCTGATCGTGTTTGAATAAGACCTCTCCACAGAGACAGCAAAAGGGTCAGGAACAGGCAGCGAGAGTGGAAGCTGAGAATTCTGTAACAGCCTCTGGAAGCATCCAGCAAAGAGACGGTGACAGTGCAGCCCAGGACCAGCCCGGGAGCAGTGGCCTGGAGAGATACAGATGTGCCTGGCAGGTGTCAGTCAAACCAGAATTAGTGTACCCAAGGCTGTCTAGGCTGTCTTCCTTTTCAAAGTTCCATCTTCATGCCCTCAGATTTACCCTCCCCCTCCGTGAAGCCTCTCTCGATTGTCATGCTGAGAATAATTTTCCCACACTGTTGTAACATGACACTATGGATTACATATGCCATCTACACCTGCAGCCTTCAGTTCATGGCACAGCCTTCTGACTGAATCTCGTCTTCTGTACTGCTGTGACCACCAC
Source organism: Callospermophilus lateralis (assembly GCF_048772815.1). NCBI lineage: Eukaryota > Metazoa > Chordata > Mammalia > Rodentia > Sciuridae > Callospermophilus > Callospermophilus lateralis. The sequence goes on along the minus strand of NC_135314.1, from coordinate 8,970,140 downwards.
TGGATGACTTGGGAGCCTCTGAAACACCTCCCTGTGCCCTATCCCAGGGTTAGCACCTGACCTTCTATGTGAGTATTCAAACATATTTGTTGAAAGGACAACCGGTTGACAGGGTCTGTCTTTACTGATGTGTATCTTTCTCTTGGTTTAACATCTTATTTTTATTTGCAGAAACCCACTTCTTTGAATATCATTTCCTAACCAACTCTATGCAGGAAATGCAAAACTATTCTTTTAAACATAGGATCTGTCCCTGGTGGGCTGCACTTGGCAGCAAGGGTGGTCTGAAACCTCCGAAGGCTTGGTAAGAGCTGTGGGGAAGTGCGAGCCCGTGCTCAATTAACTCGTTACTCAAAGTAAATGGAGGTGCTTAAGCCAACAGACATATATCCTCAATTGCTCTTCTGACTAGACTGTGAACTCCTTCAGCACAATTTATTCGTCTCAGCACACACATCACAGCATGTGCCTGGCGCACAGTAGGTCTGCAGATGTGTTGGTTGAATAGACTGATAATCTGGTGGCATTGAGCCTTCTCATGAGCCAGCCTGGGGGGCCACTTGGTCTAGGGAGGGACCCACTGAGAGGCAGGCCTTCCCCTGGTGATGGGAGCCCCACCTTGTCACTAGTTGGCCTGGTCTGCTGCGCGTGTGAAAGTACACAGCAAGTGGGTGGCAATGTGACCACCAGCTGTGTCACCCTCTCCTGTCCCTTGCCACCACTCACTGCCTTCAGTCATGCTTTTCCTCACCTTATGCCATTGGTCCCACTTCTCAGGGATCCTGGCAAGGGGTGTCCCTCCCTCCACCCTCTGTCCAGGCAAGAGAGAGGAGGGTGCCATGAGCTGTTCTTCCTTCTTTTCTTCTTCCTCCTTTCCCATTGTGAAGGTTTTTAAAGCATCTCGTTTGCAAATATTAGCATCATGTGTATTTTGGCATTAGCTTCAAGTCTCCCTATTTGTGGCCATTCATCCCCATCTTAATCTCAGGAGCAAAAGTGAGAGGGTCTCTTCCTGGAGCTGGCAAAGAGGCCCCAGGTCTGGATGCATTTGGCCCAAGTCTTCCTCGAGGTTTGGTCTAAGTTTACCGCCATCTGAGAGCTGCGCTTCCCTCCTCCTCTTTTGCCCTGTGGTGATGGGAGGGGAGGGGGCTCCTCCTATTTTCTGAAACTGTTTACTTAGTCAGGCATCAATAATTCAGGACATCAGCTCCCTTTCTGAAAGCCCAGGTGAGGGCAAAGGGCTTAGCACCCGGCCAGAAGCTCATTTCGCAACCTCCTGCAAGACCGTGGAGATCACCAGAGGCTCCTGTCTGCCCAGATCTCGGCTGCGCTTGAGAGGGGAACCCAGCAAGCACTGACTTTGGGGCTGAACCCGTTTTAGTTTCTTTCTTTAACTACTTAGCTGCTCACCTGAATCTGCAAGAATGGTACAGGCCACGTCTAGGGTAGAGGTCACTCTATGGCTTCTCTACGACAGTGTGCTGGCCACAGAAGGCCCCATCCCAGCCTTTGACCTGGATTTCTCAAGCCAGACCAGGTAAGGGAGCTTTGGATTCATTTTCTCATTCTGCACATATTTATGAGAGACTTGAAGAGGAAAATGAGGCTGTGGCTCAAGAGAGGAAGTTGGTTTACTTATACATGGGGTCTGCAGGGAGACTGAGGTGTGTTTTCACCTGTGGGAAGCGAGGAAGATTCATGACTGCAGGGAACTGCAGACGGGTAGTGAACCCTCCTCTTCCCACCCCGACCAGGGGGCCTTAGTCTCTGGTGCTGTTCTTTGTTCTACGGGGTGAGCCCGGCTTCTCCCAGAGCTCTTCCAGTGTCTCTCCTGACACGCAGGATTCCTCCTCAAGAATAAGACCTAACTTGTTGGAGATGTTACTTGGCATCTCTCATTGAAATTGTGGGAAACCATTCTTATTTCCAAGATTGAGACACAAGAACATCTGTGCCACCCTTTCTATCCCTTGCCCCCCACACCGCTTCCTACCTTAAGTCCAGGCACTTGCCATCCCTGACCAGGGAGGACCATTACCAGAGCAGGCTCAGAACCTTCTTTGCTATCCCACTCCCCTGTGCGGTCATCTGGTCATCTTCACTGGGAGGACAGCCTCCTTTTACCCCAGAATACTCATTCCTCTTCTCAGGTCTCTTCCTCCCTTTCATCTCCCCCAAAACAATCAATGGGGGATCCTTTGTCCCAATTCTTATATTAACACTTTAATTAACACCAAGAGATTTTATAGTAGTGTTTATGACCTTAAACCCCACGGCTTCTCTCCTATAGTTGCTGAACTAACATTTTTGTGACTCCAGACTTTGTCCAGTTCAATTTATACTGCAAATTATCAAGCTACCAGCCAAGCCGTTTCTAGATGCCACCTGACAGCTTCCCATAGACTGGTAAACTGAGTACACAGCCCCCTTTGGAGGTCTTTCTGGGGCATCCAACCTGGCACTTGGGTGTTGAAGCTCTAGGTGTTCCGCACACACCCTCCTTGCTCTCTGACGTCTTCACTTCTCTCCATGCTCTCCAGCTAGCAGGTGCCCACCATTTGCATTCCTGCCTATCAAATCCTATCAGTTCATTGGATGCCACCATGGTATTTAAATTAATTACACAGAGTCAATAAACTACCAGCTGGTAGAAGGTCTAGTTAAGACACACTGGCATTTCAACGCACCCAGGACTTCAGAAGTTCCTAAGGGGGCACAGCATGGCCACCCATAACCTTTGTAAAGATGCAACTTAACCATTTCCTGAGGGCGGGGGGTGCGGCTAGCCATGTGAAGAAGGTGGAGGAAGGGCACGTAAGGTAGAGGCAACCACAAGAGCAACCACTCTCTAGCTAGAGGCCAGTGGGCAGTAGAGGAGGACCCAAGTCAGGCCTGATTGAGAAGGGGTCATATTGCCAGCAGGCTTCATACTGGGCTCTTTGCTTGGCTTCTGTGATTGGACTCACTTAGTATATGGTGAGGCAGATTTGTTATCATCAAAGCCATTTTACAGGTGAAGACATTGAGGCACAGAGAAATGGAGTAGTATAGTACAGCCAAGCTCACGTGGAGTCCAGGTTTGAGCAGGGCACCTGACTGTCGAGACTGACTCCACAGACCTATTCTCTCCAGTCCAGGGCACAGTTATAGAAAAGGTCAAGATGCCTTCAAAGTTCTTCAGTGCTGGCTTTGCACCAATTACTTGTGCAACCCCAGATGTGCCATGTGGACTTTCTGGGTTTTACTTTCAATTATCTATGGCAGTATTTCCCAATGGGAGGTGACTGTGTCTTCCAGGGGCATTTGGCAATGCCTGGATTTATGTGAAGTTGACACACGGGGAACGGGGAAGAGCCATTAGCATGGGGTGAATAGAAGCCAGGGACACTGCTCAACATCCCCCAATGCACAGCACAGCCCCCACAACAAAGGGCCATATGGCCTCCTATGTCATTGGTGCTGAGGTGGAGAATCCCTGGTTTCAGCTAGAATGGGCTTCACATGCTACACATGCAGCCCATCACAAACTGTGCCCAAGAGTTCCAGGAGGTAACGTGCAACTCCCGTCAGTGAGCATCGGCTTAGAGCTCAGAGTCCCCAAGGGGACCCAGTCCTCTCGGGTGGATCTCCTGAATTTGCTTCAATGCTAGGATCCACTTCCTCCAGGAACCTGCACTTTCTTCTAAACAAACCCCTGCAGGGCCTCAAGGCTGCTGGCTCGCTGGCAGGGGCTCCTCGGCTCCCGTTTTGCTGGCTGTTTTCTCCTGGAGCTTGTACCTCCTCCCTCCGACTGCGTTTCATCTCGCCTGCTCCTGGCATGGCCCTTGACAGCTGGACTTATTGAGAGACCAGGCCCCAGATGAAAACTCTTAGCACAGCCCCACCATGCTCCCCGGCCTGACCCAGGCCCTGAGCAAGACAGTTAGACATTTCTTCTCCGCTTAACATTAGTCTTTCTTTCCTCAGTTATCTGTATTTACTTTGAAAATCATTTCCTCTGTTTCACTCGGTTTTCCTTTGAGCGCAATTGCCTGCTCAGTTCTGTCTTTTTGTTTATGTCTACTTCTCATTTTTCCCATTGATCAGATGCCCTGGAAATAGAGCAGGAACAGTGTGTTCCCTGTAATATTTGGTTACACTTAATATTTCTCAGCAAAATGTTGCCTTGGAACACCAAGTGGTAAAAGCCAGGCCTGCTGCTCTGCTTACACTGGACTCGGGCTCCGGCACAGGCTCCGATTCATGCTGGATCTTTTCCCTCCTTAAAGGGCACTCACACCCCGGTCTGGGCAGGAAGGTCCCCGGGCAGTGGATCTCCGTGCCTTTTCCAGAAGACAGTCTCCTCAAATGAGCACAAGGCAAAAACACTATTGGCAATCGGCTGAGTAAAGGTATGACATTCGGTGGAAGTGCCACATGAATGTCCTCTCCTCTGTAGGACAGTTTTCTAAACTAGGCTTTGCCATCCATGCTACTACTAAGACTAGTTTTCTCTGATGCCACTTTCTGATTATGGGATTCAAACTGAAGACTAATGAAACTTGTGTGCTACGGCAGTTCTCATAGACCTCTTTGGTGAGCTGATACCTGCTTCTCTCTCTCTCTCTCTCTCTCTCTCTCCAACTCCATCTCCCATATCCTGAATGACTCTGAGTGCTCTGGGTCTAACATGGATGAAACTCATTACTTAGGAAAGCGTTTGCCTAAGAATATCAACTTAAACTACATTGTCTCTATGGGGAGCAAATCTTCTGGAGTAGATCTTCTCCATGTTTGATGTCTCGAACTGTTTTCTACTGCTATAACAGAATATCGGAAACTGGGTAATTTATAAAGAAAAGATGTTTATTCAACTCCAGGTTCTAGGGGCTGAGAAGTCCAAAACATGGTGCTATGTCTTCATGAGGGTCTTCTACTGCTTCTTAACTTGGCAGAGGGCATCACACAGAGAGAGCAAGTGTGCCAAGCTCTTCTTATAAAGGCATTATTATCATCAAGCCCTCCCCAGAGTGACCACATCCAATCCTAACGACCCCCAAAGACCTCTCATCCATAAGCCATTAACATACTGTGGGATTCCATTTTCAGCATGTGAGCTTTGAAGGGACACATTCAAATCACAGCATTTTGATTCCATGATAGGATCCGCCCCTCTGTGAATTCCACGTCTCCTTGAGAATGAATGAAGCCCTTCAGCAGAACCCCATCCGCAGAGGCCATGGTTTAAACTTAATAACCAGTCTCTGTCTTTTGGTTTAGGAAAGATTACAGGAAATACTGTGAGTGAAGCTTTGTTAATGACATCAACAGAAAACAATGACAACAACACAAACTCTTAGACCTGCTAACAATTCCTGTCCTAAAATTCCTCTTCAGGTGTAAAGAGATCTTTTTCAGGTAGCTCAAAGAAATTAAGTCAATGAATAAAACAAAGAAAGACATTAAGAAGCAGGAATCAAAGAAGTTGTAAGCCCAGGTTTTTCTGGGAAGCCTGTCCTCATCCCCCACCTGAGGGGATGGGGTCGCCGTCAGGTGCTAGGCAACTCACAGGTGCAACATAGAGCCCATCTTAGTCATGTGAGGACATGACCACCAAGGCCCTGGGGGGGTCCTGGAGGGACTCGCTGGGCCACACCCCCACAGTGACCAGCTCTTTCTCCTCAGCCTGCTTCCTCCCTCTGAGTCAAGAATATTCAGTTAGAAGTGTCTCTTTTAAAATCTTTATTGGTGCCCTATAATTGATCACACATAACAGTGGGACTTACTGTGACTTATTCATACATGCACGTAATAGAATTGGGTGGGTTCCATGGCCTCCCTTCTCCCTCCGTCTGCTGGTACCCTTCCTCTGCCCTGCTCCTCTCCCGTCCACCTTCTTACCACTCGCCCTGCACCAGCCTTCTAGGAAGTGGGACCTTGATCTCTGGCCTTCATCATATGGAGTGGGGCGAGCCTGAGGCAAACACCAAGAGGTCTCTAGTTAGAAAAGAGAAGAGAGGGGAAGGAGGGAGGGCCATTGAGCAGGTGGAGAGAGGAGAGAGGGAGAGAGAAGGCTGCGGAGGACAGAGCCTAGGAAGGCTTTCTGGACAACGTAACTGTCATTCCCTCTTTTCCACAGAAGAGGGTAGATGGCCACGCCACTCATGGATTCCGCAGTTGGATGTGTGTTTCTTCGGGATGCACACCCTGTCCTGAGGATGGGCCTTAGGACAAATTCTGTTTTCTTCAGATTCCATGGACTGTTCTCCTGCTTGGGAATGTGTGCCTTGCTCTCCCGGAACAGACAGAATTTCCACCAACATCCAGGTGCCAGACAGTGACGGCAGGAAGATCACAGAGGACAGGGCCTTTCCTTGGGAAGGCATTTGAAACCCTCAGGAAGATCTTTTGCAAAATTAAAAAGAAGTGTTATTTATAGAGTTATTTGGGGAGTGTGAGAATTATTAATCAGAAAATCATCATAAAAACCCAAGCAAATTGTGGTTGGCTTGAATCAGAAATGAATTTAAGCTACTGCCCCCCAAAGCTAGCAGGTCATGAAGGGGGTTAAGATTTAAGTAACCGCTATGGGCACCTCACAAATGCCCCTTTTTTGGACAGGCACATAATTTCTTTGTAATGAAAGTGCCCTTTCCTCAGGCTTCTAGAAGCTTCCGTGTCATCTGTACTGGTGGGAATTGGAGATGAAAAAGCCCTGAGGTGGTCAAAGAGTCAAATCCTTTCGACTCCTCTGCATCTTCTCTGCACCTGATGTTTTATATTCTGAGCTGCTTGGAGAGAGTAGATAAAGTCCACTGGTGTCATCTGGTGGTCCCCGTGCCTTGCTAACACTGGCATTGCCTAAGAGAGGAAGCACCTGGCACATGTTTGAATCTCTCTTCATTTTCTTCTCCCCTGAGCAAGGTGGGGAGTTCAGGGTTTGAGCAGAAAAAGGCAAATAATGGAGAAAAATGGTCGATGTGGGGGTTGGAGGGTGGGCAATTAACCCCAAGGGAGGAGTTGCAGTCCTGGGTCAAAGGAGGGCACCGGCCTTCCCAGTCCATCAGCCCCTTGCTTCTCCATCACAGGAGAGAGCTTTGCCGTGCAGACGACCTCATAATGGAGGTGATGACCTTGGAACCCCTCTCCCCAGTGGTGGCCCAGCCCTTCTGCTGCCCTCAGGGGGGAAGAGCTGAGCCCTGTCCTTCGCATCTCACCCTCGTCTTTCGGCCCCTCCGTGCCTTGATTTCAAAGCCTTTCTGAAACAGAAGCTGAAAGGATAGACTTCAATTATTTCATTCTGCGAAGGTTAAAAAGGTTCTTGTAAATGACGGATGCAAATACTGGAAACCCGGTTAAAACAACTGGATACCAGATGGCAGAGGAAAGTGGTTTACTGTAAAAGTGTTACAGAGTAGGAGCTCATTTACAAGAAGCAATTACACAAACAGCCCTAAGTATCCAAGATCCCATAAAAGCGTGGCGGGGTAGAAGCACAGTATCAGCTGCTCTTGTATGATTTCCACCCTCCGCTCAAAAACATGGCCAGTGTGATTGGCCACCTTCCTGGTGGCCCCTCTCGCTGACCTGCCAAGAAGCAAACAGCTACACCCTTAAACAGAGACGCCTGCCCTGGATCCAGCACTCCGCTGCCTAGGAGAGTTTCCTAATAAGTCACATGGAACAACATAAGGAAAGTATGAAGCTGTCGTCGTCACTGTGTAAGCCACTGTTAAGTCACTGGGAAATCTGGCTTTTACCTGAGGTCAAAGGAAGAGGATAAAACTCTCTGGGCAATCTGGAACACCTGTCCTCAATCACTTTTTAAGTGGAGGATGTGCACCAGGCACTTAGTGATTTAGCTGGTTCCCAGATCTGCCTCCGCACGCGTGTAGATGCGGTATGTAAAGCACGAGAGCAGGTTGGTTATAAAGCTATGGCTGAGGATTGTGACACCATAACTTATGACACTATACACTGGTCCAGTTTGGACTGACTTGGTTGCCTCCTCCGAGCCAGGTCCCCTGTGACACCCAAAGAACCAAAGTCCTTGCTTCTGTATGCCATGACTGCTCCAAGGCCAGTTCTCTGTCCTATCTCCTGGTGGCCAGACCTGGAAGACTTTCTCACATGGGTACCAACCTGAGTGTGATGCATCCCAGGTGAGATACCCTGATACCAGCCTGGGAGAGGCAGTAACACGTTCTCTGTGTATTTTTAGGGGGGCTTTCTATAAACTCATAGAGCTTCCCCAGAGCTTTCCTTTGGCAAAAAAGTACAATCAGACAAGGCAGTTGGAGAAACTTTTGTGGAGGTGGGACGGTAGACCCTGGAAACCACAGTAACCATTCTCAGGGCCAAATGAGATGGCTGCCTGCAGAGTTTTATCCTGGAGAAATCAGGCTTGGAAAACCCACCCACCGTACTGGCACTCGGACCCTGAGTCTCTCCACACCCTGGTCCAGCAGAGGGGGCTTTCAGAGCCCCAGGACACACTGAAACAGAGCTGGCTGTCAAAACCTGGTGGAACGGACCTAAAACAAGCATCGGATCCTGAAATGCTCAGTAACTGATGAATGAATGAACAAAAGGGGGCGTGCCCCCGCCAGGAAACGTGACTTAGGAAAAGGAAGAAACAAAAAGGAATCTGGTGCTCTTTGGTGCTACAACATGGCTAAACTTGGAAAACACAAGGCTGAGTGAGAGAAAGCAGACCCAAGAGGACCCAGCCATGATTACCAAGGGCAGAGACGGGGGAGGAAGGGGAAGAGGACTGAGGGCCTGGGGTCGTTTCTGGGGCGATGAAAATATTCTACAATTAGAGTCATGATGGTTGAACAACTTTGAAAATATATAAAAATCCGCCAAATAGTATACTTTAAAAGAGGGGAATTTATGGAATTTATGGAATGTGAATTATACCTCAATATCTCAAAAAGCATGTGAGGATTCTGCCTCAGAGAATCAGTGGCCTCCACACCCATGTGGGGGTTAACACAATGAAACACTATGTCTAGAAGTCTCTCTCTCTCTCTCTCTCACACACACACACACACGCACACACACACACACACACACACAACTTCCTGAATATTTGACAGATTTAGCCCTTGAATTAAAGCTGATTTAAGTCAACATCTTTCCCCTGGAGTACGTGCTGCAAAGCCACATTCACGTCCTACTCCACACCGGGTGGGGCCTGGGGCTCAGGGGCATCAGGGACCCCAGACTGAAGCCAGTCACGGCTCCCCCAGAGCTTCCTCAGAACTAGATCCACCATCTGCTTCCAGGAGGGCCACCCCTTTTGTCAGAGCCTATGAAGCCCCCCTTCTTACTCCTCTTGCATTTCTGTTTAGACCTCTGAAGCTTACACAAGTCATTCTTTCCTCCCTGTTTTCCCTCTTCCCTGAGGCAACAGGCTGAGTCCCCTGGATCTCATTCCTCACAGTCTGCCTCTCCTCCCTGGGGCAGCCCAACCTTGCCGGGCTGTCAAGTTACCCCTGCCTCCTCAGACTGAGATCCATCCAGGCACCAACACTCAACCAGTGTCTATGGAGCCTTGACCATGTGCCAAGCGCTACCCCAGGAGCCGGGAGCCCAGTGGTGAATGAGAAGGTCAAGGTAGAGGGGGAAAATGTGCAAGGAGACAAGTAGCTTTAGAGGTCTAGATGAGAATCTTCCACCGTCAAGCCACATGGAGCCCGTGAACCCGCCAGCCCTCACTCCTAAACGCTGGATAACCAGATTGCTTCTTGTTCTCCCTGGGATCCCACTTGCAGGCAGGGCTGCCGCTTTCTCTGGCTCTCTTGACTGTCCAGACACACGGTGGCTTCTACTTCCCTGTCATTTCCCATGGGTGGAGCCATGTCGTGAGTTCTGGCTGAGGTTGGGTAAGCACAGTGCTATGTCCTCCAATTGCTTGTCACCGCAGTTATCACAAAGGCCTTGTGTTGACAGGCTCCAGCCCCGAGATCAGAACAGCCTGGGTGACTCGGTCGCCACGTTAAGGACGGTTGCCTTGAAGAGTTTCCCAAAGCCCTGGCCTATTGCCTGAGAGATGCACCTCCATGGAACTCAGCCACTGAGGCTGTGGGCATGTGATCTCAGCAGCGTCACCAGGCTCCACTCTGACCAATACATCCCCTGGGGAAACAGCTTCCAAGTTGCACCTGGGCCCTCCAGAGTATATTCTGGACTGTTCTGGCAGAAAAGTAGGTCACACTCTACAGCGTTGGTCTGTCCAAATAAAAGTCTATTAATTGAGGAGGCAAAGATAACAGTGCAGATTGATTATATTTCATATCAAATTTTGCTTAAATTAGATGAACAAGTTACTCACTGATTGAAACTGCAAGTATAAAGGCTTTCCTAATCAAAGTCTGAGAAACTGGGTGCTCCAATATTACTTTAAGGAATCCTAATGAATTCAGGGGGCTTCTTGAAGTGGACGCTCATCCCAAAGATGTATTTGTTTCTAAATTCTGGGCCTCCAGAAGGTCGCATTTGATAGATGCCACTCAAAAATAGCTTTTGATACCAAATGGAAGGCATGACCTTGGGCTGACAATTGATTTAGGTACCAGAAAGGCCAGGCCGTCCTGTGTCTTTTTAGGCTACTGTCCACATTGATTCCGGTCAATAGACCATTTTAAAAAAAGCTTAGAGATTAAAAAACAAAAAAACAAAAAAGAAAGAAAAAGAAAAAGAAAAGTCTGCCTTCCCTTGAGTAAACATGATAACCTGACATCTCCAGTTGGTAAATAATGCACTTTTTAAAAGCCTTTCCAAATAGGTCTTTATCCGGCACGCTGCTTTTATAGGCTACCACTCTTCCTAATATCCACTTACTCAAAACTCCTTTAAAAATGTTACAGCTCAAAAATGATGGATATCCTACTGGATCTGGGTTTGCTGGATTTTCTTTCTTTCTTTCTTTCTTTCTTTCTTTCTTTCTTTCTTTTCTAAGAAGAAATGTATTTTTTTCCTTTGGTTAGGGAAAAAGTCTTTCTTGAAATATAATCCTCTCAGATAAATAATGGCAGTAAAAGTAAATGGAAAGTGGGAAAGAGCACGGTTCCTTAGTGCAGTGTGCAGCACTTTCTAATTGGAAAATGCTAAAAGGGAGTTTTCCTTGGAGGCCTCGCATCTGACTTCAGACCAAACAAAACAGGGATCTGCCTGCGAGCATCGGCTCTCTGTTGCTGGTGTTAAAGGGGAAGGCAACAATGGCAGAAGCGTCCTGGGTTGTAAAACTGGGTGCCATGGTGGTGTGAATGGGTAGGCCCTACATTGTGGGGGAGGGTAGGAATGACAGAATATGATCAGCAAAAGGACTTCTGGAGCCATCTGTTCAATCCCGGTGGAAACTGGGTCTCTGCCTCTCAGAAGTCTCGGTGAAGGGTCCTGCTGTCCAGGCTTTTTTCTCTAATTGGCCAGATGCTCTGCTCAGGCTGTAGTATTCCATCTTCCCCCATAAGAAGAAGACTCTCTAGCTTAGCTGAGTTCTGGAATTTTGTGAGTCATGAATACACCTGTCATGAGAAGTTTTGCCGATGACTTTGAAAGCCAGAGCATTAATAGTTCAGGCCCTCCTTCATCCCAAGCTTCCATTACCCAATTGGTCATCAAAAAAAAAAAAAAGAAAGAAAGAAATGTATATTGTCAGTTACTTTAAAGGTCTGTTCGTATCCTTAAGGCAAAACAATAATTCTGGAAATGTGTGCATAATTAAGATTAAGAGATCAGATGGGAGATTAAAAAAAACGATAGCATAACTGGTCTGAGATTAATGCCACCATTGCTTTCGCCTCCCTCTTCCCTTCTTTCCTGGTCACACTCTCATTTCCTTGCCATTTTTATTTTAGGTTTTTATTCACAAATAATACATAGGTCAATAAGCTCATATGTCATAAGCCAAGCTTGAGGGATTTCCCAAGTGGAATCCACCCCTGTATCCAGCACCACCTCACAAAAGAACATGTACAGTGCCCCCACAGCCCACCCGGGCCACCGCCGTCCCGATTCCTAATGTTGTAGATCTATTTATCCTGTTTCTGATTTAATAGAAATGGAATCTTCTGGAATATAGCTTTTGTGTCCAACTTCTTTCACTCCAGTCCATGTTGGTGAGATCCATCTGCTACAGCATGTACTCTTCAGTTCATTTTAAGGCCCTTTCCAGGATCTGCAGTCCTTTCCACTGTCTACCCTCTCTTTCCACGGACCTATTTGTTCTTTCTATTTTTAATACGTTCCCCCCAGTCTGGAGTACACGTACCTCCATTTCTCTTTGACGTCACAGCCATCTTCTGCTCTCCTTCTTTGCCAAGTCAGACGTGTTGATCTGCCGTGAGCAGTGAAAACAAGCGTGCCAGCCCTGGCCCCCTGTAGGAGCCACCTGCAGAACACAGCTGAACCTGGCCCCATGTGCAGGTGAAGCATGGCACTGCCAAGTGCTTTCATTAGAGAGGTCACAGGTGCCATGTCTATGCCAACTTGGTTAGGCATGGTACCCAGACACTTGGTCAAACATTACTCTCAATGACTTTGTGAAGATACTTTTGGGAAGAGGTTAATATTTAAATAAGGCAGATTACTCTCCATAACAAGGGAAGGCCTCATCCAATAAGGTGAAAACGTCATGAGAATAAGCTGACCTCACCCAAGCAGGAAGGAGTTCTGCCAGCAGGCTCCAGCTTTTCATGAGGTCCCCGGCCTGACACCTGGCCCTGCAGATTTTGAACCTACTAGTCTCCATGGACCCAACGCCTTAAAATCCTTCTCTATCCCCCCCACCACCCTCTGCGCATGCACACACACACACACACACACACACACACACACACACCTTTTTAATCCTATTCTTCTAAAGATCCTTGACTAACACAATACCTCTCTGCCCTCCTAAGCCCATGGAAGATCTGGCTAATTGACCCAGTCATGCCCTTCAATGGAACCTGCAGAAAGTCCTCACCTTAGTCCTTCAGATAACTATGACCCTGTGACTGGCCACTGAGCAAGCTGAAGCCTCCTTGTACTGCAGCAGTGGTCCTCATGTTGTCCCCCCGCCCCCCGCCCCAGATGCTTGGCAACATCTGGAGACCTTGAGCATTGTCACGTCTGGGGGACAGAGAGTGCTATTGGCATCTAATGAGTAGAGATCGGAGATGCTTTTAAACAGTCTAAACACCCAGGGGCAAGAATGATCCTTCAACAAAGAATCGCCCAGCCTGGGGTGCGGAGAACTGTGAGGCTGAGAAGCACCCGCTGCAGATATTAAGTCCGGGGTCACCTACACTCAGCTCCTCAAAGGCAAAGGTCTCTTGGATAGGAAGTACTTTAGACTTTATCATATTGATTTCATGTGACTTATTTAGAGACTTACCTCTTAATAAACAACCTAAGGAGCTATTTTTAAAATCTGATATAATGTGAATGCAGCAGTCTTTTATTTATTATTTTATGTGTGTGTGCATGAAATTATTTTTAGTCTTGTTTTCTCTTAATTTCTTTCAAAACCCAACCTCCTTTTCCTTCCACAGACTTGAAAATGGACACTTTCTTCCTAACATACCAAAATCTAGACCACAAAATATTCACCAGAGTCAGCAAATCCCCTTGACCAAGGGGAACATGCTACAGATCCTGGGAAAGGGGACACTGGAGGAAATTAATAAATGTGAGCTTCCTGTGCCTCGCCATCAACAGAAACAAAAACATCAAAAGAGCAGAATAAAGTAGTCAATATGGATTTTTTTCACTCCTGGCAAACAACGGGCTTTCTAACAGAGATCCTCCCGGCTCTGTGCTCACCAATGGTCTGGGCAGCAGCCCAGAAGGTCTCTCTAAAGATGTTAAGCATTTAAATTTAACACATACTGCATGGAGCCCTGGCTGTGAGCTTGCTGGAAGGGGACTCTTCATCTCTCAAGGATGTTCTTTAGTGATCACTAGGAGTTTTCACAAAAACTTGCATCTGCTGTGTTCTCTAAGGCACATGGAGTCATAGATAATTGACTGGATTTTTTTTAAAACAAATCTTCTAAGTAAAATGCAAGTGGTAGTAATTTAAGATGTTCATAACATAGGACATGCAATGTGGGTGGAAAAGCAGTATAAGTTAGGGGAAAATTTAAGCTGATGTTTTATTAATATGGAATTTCCCTGTATTTGGGGGCATAATGTTAATTCCAAACAACCAGGGTAGAGAAGAATGAGTGATTCTTTTTATAGTGAGCACATTTCATAAGAAAACTATGTGAGTATTCTCCAGAGACTCAGAGACAGAGAGAAATCAAGTAAAAATAAATCGGCTTGGAAATCCATTAATGTCTCTACAGGATACAAAGAAGTCAACACTTGAAAAACTGACACATTCAAATTATGATGGCTACTTTGAAAACATGAAAGTGGTTGTTTAATTATGTCATCAATGAGGAGAAAATGGTAGCCTTTTCGGTTGGGTATTTTCAGAACTGTAAGTGATTAGCTAAATAAATAAATATTTAAGCAAATTATTTTTATCTCTTCCTGTTATAGCTAAGTAACTGGTCAATTGTCTTCAATAGATTTTGTCTCTAAAAGCTGCACATGAGAAAGGAAGGTCAGCGGTGAAAAGGATCCAGCATTTTGGCTTGGATTTCAGGATGCCGGTGGTGCTATTCAGAAGTCCTTGTCTTGATGACCAAGACCCCTAAGGCATTAAGCGCAGCCACGATGCTCATGGCCCTGAGTTCTGACTTGTCCATGGAAAAAATGTAAAACCTCCTCCCTTTATTTGCACCCTATATTTAAGAAAGTTCTAAGATTGCTCCAACTGGTTTGGGCTCCAATAATACAAATCATGATCATTCTTGGTAAAACAGCCACTCTGAAGGTAAAAGGAGGTGGAGGAGATGGAACCATGTGTCTAGAGTTTGCAATGTCCATGGATTTGGCTGATTCGTGGGCCAAGAAGCAGATAATCCAGATGCATGAGAGCGAGGATGTTGGCGGACACACACCTGCTGTGGTCAAGGCCAGGGAGTGGGATGGGCGTCGCAGCAGCTGCGGTTGAGTAGGTTGGCTGTGCTCTGAGTCACCTGGGTGACCTCTGCAACATGGAAGCTTGAACCGCTTTTGAAGTGGATCTGATGAAACTTGCTTGTTGGTAGTTGGCATGGATTGGCCTGCTCCTATTGGTCACCATCTTGGGGAAGCCAAAAGGAGCTCCCTCTGACTTTGATTTACACAGCAATGAAGTATTTTCCCACATCAGCCAGTAGCACCTCCTCCTAGTGACCGAGGTCCTCAGGGTGCTCCACCTGACAGCAGTGCCCCACGTAGTATTAAATGCTGCACCGGGTGGACTGGCACAGAATGCCCTCCAGAGCAGCCTGATTCCTTTCGGGGTCCTTCCTCCAACTCATCAGGTAAATGAGTGCTGCTGCTGCTGGGGCTTCACTTTGACTCTCAAGGAGTCAGATCTGGGTTCAGACTCTGCCTCTGCCCCCTACCAACAGTGTGTTCACGCTCCAACTTCCTGACCCTGAGTCTACTGTCCTCATCTATAAAAGGGGCACAACACCAGGTACTCCACAGTCATTTGTGGAGTACTTACTGTGTGCCAGGTTTTGTCCCCAGCATATGCAAGAAGTCATTTGATTCTCATAATAGCAAGCCTACAGTACAGGAGCCATCGCCTCAGCATGTCACTGCTAAGGAATCAAAGGCCCACTGCCCAGGTGGAGAGGGACAGAGCTGGCCTTGGTGCCCAGGAAGCCTGGCCAAAGCCTGGGAGTCTCGTACTGGCCGAAGCCCACACTCCTCACTGGAGAGCCGTTCTTATTCTGACTCACTCCAGCATCTGCCCCGCAGTCCTGTCCTATGGAAGACATCAGTCGGCATACAGCCACAGCCAGGGAGCTGCACCAGGCCTTATCCACCCAACAGCGAGTCACCCAGAGAACCCTCGGGTGTCAGGCACTCTGCCAGATGCCGGGTAGGCGAGAGGGCCAATGTCCCCGCCCCCTGGAGCCTGTGGTCCACAAAGGAGTCAGACCACAAACAAAAATATCTATCTTCAATCAAATCTGTGTTGCTGGGCACCGTGGCACACACCTCTAATCCAGTGACTTGGGAGGCTGAGGCAGGAGGACCACAAGTTCAAAGCCAGCCTCGGCAACTTACCCAGGCTCTAAGGGATTTAGAGAGACCCTGTCTCTTAATAAAACAGAAAATAGAAAAGGGCTGGGGATGTGCCTCAGTGGTTAAGCATCCCTGGGTTCAATCCCTGATACCTAAATAAATAAGTCAGTCAGTAAATAAATAAAATATGTGTAGTGCCATGAGGAAAACAAAACAGGGGACAGAGAGAGTGTGAGGAGGGGGAGGAGGCACGGGGAGGACAGAGGGAGGATGCCACAGGTGGAGGAGGGGCTCTGGGAAGATGGGACCTTTGAGCCAAGCTCTGATTGACAGGTGAGGAAGCCACATGAAGACCTGGGGAACATGATCATTGCTTTTATAATAAAATTAATGATGATCTAATTTTTCAGCTTAACCACAAAGCATTTCTGCCATTAGGGCTTACCTCTTCTCAATACTGGACAAAAGGAGAAAATCATAAAATGCAGATAGAAGAGGAAAGGCTATTCCGAAAGGTAGAGAAACTTATTCACATAAACTCTGAAGGTATTGTGAATGGAAAGAGAACTTTCCATCTCTTAGGCTGTTGATCACCATAATTTACAAATTCTCCTGAAAACAAAAACCACAGTTGGCTCCAGTTTTGTTGACTTCACTTAATCCTCTGCCCTGCCTCGGCATGTGGCTAAAAGCATGTCCTAATCCCAGTAAAGTCTGCCTCTCTTTGTTCCATTAAAGGGGACCCAGGACATTTCAAACATCAGCCCCCGTTCTGCTGAAGATCGAGGTGATGCTTTCCTTTGTGACCCAAGGGAATGTCACTGGGCCAGTCTCGTGTTCCCTTGGAAGCTTCACTTTTGGCAAGTGTGTTTTTCACGAATGATTCATGTTCTGCAGACACAGATCACGAACTTAGAGAGCCGAGGCACCCGGGAAAGGAAAAGCTACCTTGGTTTCCTGGAGACAAAGCCACGTGACTTGGTATAATGAGCTCAATAGTGTTCCCCAAAACGTGTCCATGTCCTTGCCCCTATATCTGTGACTGTGACCTCATTCAGGGATCGAGTCTTTGGTGGATGTAAGTCAAGGGTCTCAAGATAAGATCATCCAGGACTAGGATGGGCACTAAACCTAATGACAAGTGTCCTTCAGATGGGAAAGGGGAGGGAGACTCAAGACACAGGGACACAAAAAGGAAGGCCACATGAAGACAGAGGCAGCCTCAAGCCAAAGAGATCCAAGGGCTGCTGGGACAGAGGATTGGAACAGACACTCCCTGAACTGTCCAGAAGGTATCAGCCCTGCTGACACGTTGGTTTCAGACTTCTGGTCTCCATAATTATGAGTATGAATGTCCATTGCATGAAGACACCAAATGTATAGTCCAGCTGCCCTAGGACTCTAATACAGTCAGTTAGCATCTCTACTATTGCACAGAAGACGAGCTGCTAAGAGTCATTTGGTTTCTCAGAACAAAGGGAATGTGACCCACAATATAAGTTCCATGTAGACCTCACTGGGAAACCAGCTGACTACGGTGCTGCTGTCTGTGTCCACCTAGCACCACGTCACCTTTGCCCTCTCTCCTGGTGATGAGTCCCAGTCCCAGTCACCAATGGGGGCTTGTGACCTGGACTGAGCCAGTCATAGGCCACACTGATAGGGACAGGCTGAGGGGTGAGCGGCACGTGCACTAACGATCTCCAATTGGAGTGGATCCTTGGAACTTCTTAACTGAAATTGAAAGGATCATTGGGAGAGTGACTTTTTCAGCAAGTTAATTAGTCTTGATGTTCGTAATCCAGACTTCTCCCACACTCTTCCTGAAGGCAGACCCAAAATGGGAAGGTTGGATCAGAACCAAGACTATGTCCTTACTAGAGGCACTCAGGGGCATTTTGGATGTGAGTCTTCATGGAGTGGTCATTATTCTGTGCATTGCACCACCATCAGCCCTCCTTGTCCTGCCAGTAAATTAGTGATGCCCCTACCAGTCATTGTGACCAACTAAAACAACCCTAAGCATTTCCAAATGTCCTGGGCAGGGGGACCTGCCTCGGACTCACCCTGGTTGAAAGCACTGATAGGTAAGCCTGAGAGCTCTGGACTAAGACGGCCTGATTCATGGTCACAACAGAGATTACTTGTTGATGATAAGACTAGAATATCTGGGAATCCACTGGCTGAGATCCATTTACCTCTGTAATCCTCTAACTGTATTTCTTAAGAGTGACCAGCTCCCCTCAGATTGGTGACGTTCTCTGTGTTGTGACAGTCATCTGTCTTGCAGATGGGGCCCACCAGCTGACCACCCAGTCCCTCTCCTGAGCATGACTTTGAAGATTTCTGAACGGATCCTTTATGCCTCGATGTATAGTTTAAACCAAAGAGTGGTCTGTGTTCTGATTCCTAAGGATATCTTTCTACTCTGCAGTAAAGAGACGATGGCCAAGTAAAGAGACCAAACTTAAAAACAGAGCTACCAGCCGGATCCCAGAATGCTTGCCCAGCACCATCCCTCGGGTTGGCCCTCACCAGGGAACACTTGGGGACTTGGGGAGAGAGGCCGGACAGGGGTACACCTGATTGGACGTGCACGGCCGTGAGGAGCAGGACGGAAGTCGACTGCTGTCAGAGAGGAGCGGCCATACCTAAGATCCCTGAGAACTGACCAGAGCTAAGACCAGGGGGGCAGCAGCAGGAAGGAAGCAGGTGAAAGATGAAACACTAAGAAAAAGTTGATATAGCCCTGAAAACACGGAGACCCGCTGGATGCAGAGCGTCAAGGAGGCGGAAGTCAAGGACACCCCACAAATAACATCTTCTAGATGACTTAAACTGGAAGAGAGCTGGATTCCTTTGATGCTCTTAGCAGCTCTCCTGTAAACATTCTGGTATGTTTAAGAACGGTGATAGTGAGATAATGACCCAGACAGTGATGGAGATGAGGCAATTCAGGAATTCAAAGGCTCCCAACATCAAATATTTAGGATACCGGCGAAGGAGCTCATTTTAGAAGTTCTGCATTTTATGGTGCTCATTTGCCCCCAGAAAAGAAAACTTTTTAAACAGTTGTGTAAATAAATCTCAGTGCTCTTTCCTAAGACCAAAGTTCTCTTTAAAAAAATTTAAAAAATCAACAGGAGGCATGTGAAAACTTTAGGCAGTTAGGAGACTCTACTGACCCATGGCCCAGGCCGCCTTCTGCCGCGCCCAGTGCACACAGCCACAAGGTGCTACCAGTGCTCTGTAGATGGGATCCTGGGCACAGAGTGCATTGCGGGAGGAGATGAGCTTGAAGAGAGCCTTCTGGAGAAATGGTTGAGAAGAGATCTCTTCCACAGTGCATGCGCAGTTGAAGGCGGAATGCAGAAAGAGTGTTCGTAACAGAAGAGGGCCAGATCCCCTCTACAGAGAATTCAGAAGGAAGAAAAACCCTGAACCCTTCTGTGTAAAGATAAAATGAAAACTGGTGCTCATGTTTAATAATTGGACTCTTAGGAGGAAGTAGAATCTAGAAACAAAAAAAAAAAATTCAGTGTTTTTTCAAGTTTCAAACATTTCTGTATTTAATACAAATCGGTGTCACCCCAGTTTCAAAGCACGTAGTTCCCGATTTGAGAGACCATGGGCTTGGAAGAGGTTAAAGCCCCTCCAAGTTCCACAGAGATTTTGAGTTATGCAACATCAAAAAAAGGCCTTGCAATATGGAGATGTAGAGAGACTTATTTTCAAAGAGCTAAAAAAGAGAGCTTGGGGAGAACTGAGGAGTGGGGAAGGGAGCCCCAGGAGACAGGGCACCTGAGCACCAGGCAGGAAGCCGCTGTGGATGTGTCTGTTTGTCCCTGCGTCCCAAGATACACTGAGTAACTCAATGACATTGAAGAGCACAGCTATTTCCCACAGAGACATGGATTTCAGGCTCCTTTTGAAAATGCTGAGGTCTGGCCAGACCTCAGTTCCCCAGGACAACGGGCTAGCAGGTGTGCTTCTCACCTGGTCTCAGCACCACTCCCTGCCACCTTCCTGAGGTCCCACCCATCCTGCACTGTGTGCGTCACAGGCCTGGTTTGGTTCACATTCGGCCTTGGGACCCATGGGTCTGGGAGAAGAGGACCACAGTTGAGACCATTCAAGGGCATCTCTGAGCATGGGCAGAATCACAGGGTGGACTCTTGCTCAAGTGTGAAACGTTCTTAAGGAGGAGAACGTTCATCTCCCACATGATGAGACCCAGCATGGCTGAGGCACCTTGAGCACGGTAAGCTTTGGACATTTCTGGGAAAAGTAACAAGCAATTCAAAATGGCACCTGTAAAGGAAGCAAGCCCTTCTCCAAGGGGAGCCATGGGGGTGCCTGCAGCCACATGGTAACCACAGAGGGATGAGCAGGGAAGATGGCACACACTGGGACCACAGAGAATGCTGTGTGTGCTGGACGTCCTGATGGGAGACTGTTTATTATACATACATGGGGTGCAACCCATTACAATTTGGATCCCATTCTTGGGGGCTGAGTTACACTGATCATGTATTCATGGACGAGCATAGGAAAGTTATGTCCCATTCATTCCACTGTCTTTCCTACTCTCATCCCCCCTCCCTTCCCTTCATGCCCCTTTGTCTAATCCAATGAACTTCTATGCTTCCCCTCCCTATCCTCCTTTGTTATGGGTTAGCACCCACTTATCAGAGAGAACATTGGACCTTTGGTATTTGGGGATTGGCTTATTTCATTTCGCATGATATTCTCCAGCTCCCTTCATTCAGTGGCAAATGCCATAATTTCATTCTTCTTTATGGCTGAGTAACATTCCATTGTGTATACATACCACATTTTCTTTATCCATTCATCTATTGAAGAGCATCTAGGTTGGTTCCATAACTTAGCTATTGTGAACTGAGTGCTATAAACATTGATGTGGCTGTGCACTGTAGTATGCTGATTTTAAGTGCTTTGGGGATAGGCTGAGGAGTGGGATAACTGGGTCAAATGGTGGTTCAATTCCAAGTTTTCTGAAGAATTGTCATACTGCTTTCCATAATGTTTGCACCAATTTGCAGTCCCACCAGCAATATATGAGTTTACCTTTTCCCCCACATCCTCACCATTTATTGTTAACTGCCATTCTGACTGGAGTGAGATGGAATCTCAGTGTACTTTTAATTTGCATTTCTCTAATTGCTATAAAGGTTGAACAATTTTTCTGTATTTTTTGTCCATTCATATTTCTTCTGTGAAGTGCCTATTCAGTTCCTTTGTCCATTTGTTGATTGGGTTATTTGTTTTTTTGTTTTTTTTTTTTTGTTTGTTTGTTTGTTTGTTTTGGTGTTAAGGTTTCTGAGTTCTTTTTATGTCCTGGAGATTAGTGCTGTATCTGAGGTGCAGGTTCTAAAGGCTTTCACCCATTCTGCGGGCTCTCTGTACATGTTCTTGATTGTTTCCTTTGCTGTAAAAAAGTTTTTTAGTTTGATGCCATCCCATTTATTGATTCTTGATCTCACTTCTTGTGTTTTAGGAGTCTTATTGAGGAAGTCTGTCCTTGCGCTGTTATGATAAAGATTTGAGCCTACTTTTTCTTCTAGTATGAGCAGGGTCTCTCGTCCAATGCTAAGAACTATGGTCCACTTTGAGTTGAGTTTTGTGCAAGATGAGATACAGGAGTTCAATTTCAATCCACTACTTATGGTTTTTCAGTTTTCCCAGCACCATTTGTTGAAGAAGCAATCTTTTCTCCAACGTGTGTTGATGGCGCTTTGTCTAGTATGAGATAACTGTATTTGTGGGGGTATGCCTCTGTATCTTCTATTCTATTCCATTGGTCTTTAAGTCTATTTTGTGTGTGTGTGTGTGTGTGTGTGTGTGTGTGTGTGCCAGTACCATACCATTTTTGTTAATATAGCTCTGTAGTACAATTTAAGATTGATACCTTCTGCATTACTTTTCTCAGCTCAGTAGCAGGGTATAGGTATAGTTCACCATTGGTGTATAGGAACGAAGTTGATTTATGGGTGTTAATTTTATACCCTGCTACTGAGCTGAATTTGTTTATGAGTGCAAGAAGCTTTTTGGTGGAATTTTTCAGGTCTTCTAAATATAGAATCATATTGATGGCAAATAGGGCTAGTTTGAGCTCTTCTGTTCCTATTCCTTTAATGTCTTTCATCTAATGGTTCTGGCTAGGGTTTTATGGCCTATGTTAAACAGAAATGGTGAAAGAGGGCATCCCTGTCTTGTTCCAGTTTTTAGAGGGAATGCTTTCAATTTTTCTCAATTTAGAATGAAGGGAAGTTTAAATTACTGAAATTTAAATATTAAAATAAAGGTAATGCCTAAACACACCAGATGCATATTAAGAGTTTCCTAGGGCCAGGGTTGTGGCTCAGTAGTAGAGCACTTGCCTGGCATGTGTGAGGCACTGGGTTCAATTCTCAGCACCACATATAAATGAATATAAAAAAAAAATAAAGGTATATCAACAACTAAAAAAGAAAATATTTTTTAAAAAGAGTTTCCTAAACTTTATATATCTTTAATTTAAAAATTCTTATAGAATTTATATCTTAAATTTGTGGATGTACATAGAGATTTCATTTAAATGATCATTATTAGTTTAGTAAGTTGCGTGACATTATAGATTACAAAATTTTATATAATGTATACCATTTTAAAGTAGCTGTTTAATAAAAATTATATAATTATAATGTAACTATAACTTTTAATGACACTAATTGGCAACTTTGAGGATCAACAATAATACAACACTGGTTAAATAAAGAGTAGCAGCCATACAATAAATTCCATGTAGCTAATAAAACTCTATCTGAGGTGTTTATATCAGCTATTTAGAAGCTTTTCACAAGGATAATTTGTAAAATATAATGCCATTTTTATTAAAAATATAAGCATAGGTTGGAAAAATATTACAATTTATACTTTACACTGGTTTTTCCATGGTTACTGTAAAAAATAACCACAAACATGATGGCTTAAAACAATAGAAATGTATTTTTTCACAATTTCTGGAAGCCAGAAATTCAGCTCTGTTTCCCTGGACCAAAGTGAAGGTCAGCAGGGCTGCCCTCCCTCCAAGAGGCTCGGGGAGGATCCTCCTCCAGTTTGGGGGGTCTCTGGTGCCCTGTGGCTGTGGCCGCGACGCTCCATCTCTGCCTTGGCCGAAGCAGCTGCTTGCCCTCTGTGTGTCCAACCTCTGCAGCCTTGTCTTCTGAGGACCTGTGACTGGATGTGGGACCCAGATGGAGAATCCAGGACTGTCTCCCCATGTGGAATTATGAACCTATCACATCTGCAAACTCCCTTTTTTTCTTGTGAAGTAATATTTCCAGATTTCAGGGGTTCAGACCTGTTATTCCCCGGGGTGCCAATATTTCATCTGCTATCCTAAAAGAGATATTTTACTTAATTTTGTATTTTTTTGCTCTTTCTTAGGGTATCTGATAACCTTAGCAAGGGCCATTTATTCCAAGAAGATTAAAATAAACAAAATATTTATGAATTCTTTCTTGGTTCATGACCTTGTGAGCATTTCTGAAGCCAAAAAAGAAATAAAGGTTCCAACACAAAACTGCCTTTGCCCTTTAGAGTACTAAAAACCTTGTTCAATATTCAAGATTTAAAAGCACATTAAAAATAGAAGCATATAATATTCTTGAGTTTATCAAATACAGGTTGGATAGTAGAGAGAAATAATACATTCTAGAAACATCCAAGGAAAGGGAGAGATGAAGATAGACAAGTAGATGGCTTAAACTGCTCACGTGCATACACACACACACACACACACACACACACCTGGCCGGGGGAGGGAAGGATGTGTATCATGTGAAAGAAAAAAGTATCTATTTGATAGGGGCCCAAATTCCAATAGGCTTTTAATATTAGGAAACATCTTTGGTATCAAAAATAAAATATATCATTAAACGTAGGAACAAAAATAAGAATCATTTCCAATTTCAAAAGGCAAATGGTGAAGAAGGCAGGTCCACAGTTCATTTCAGATGAGGGAGGTTACGTTTCCAAAGAAGAGGACCACACAACACAACAGAGAGAGGTAACAGAGACCCCTACCTGTTTCCCGCTAGACATTGTGGGAGACACAGGCTCTAAGCACATTTCTTGTCCTCCGACCTCACACTTCAGTACAACGAGAAGCCCCACCCAGCCCCTCCAGAGCAGGTGGTGGGGCCTCTTGGCCTTGAGGGACAGAGGCAGAACACTGGAGCTGAGTGGAAAACAGAATGTAAACGCTCTGTTTTCAAAAATAATAGGGAAGAAGGGGAAATAATAGTGGTGATAGTTAACATGTGTCTCATCCTGTGCCAGATACTGGGCCAAGACTTCTTTGCTTTAATCAGTCATCAGTAGGAAAACCTTTTCCTCTACCTGCAGGCCTATGAATGAAACTAGCAAAAGAAAGGTGAAGAGGAGGAAGGGCAAGTGGCTTTTACCAATGTTCAAATTCACAGGAGTTCACAGGTAGGGAGTGAAACTTGAAGAGGGATTTATATTTGGGAACTTGTATACTCTTTGAACAAAGAAAAGAAAGTTTGGGTTTCAAGGGATGATGAATTGCAGAGATGAGGTTGGGAAATGTATGGGGGAACTAAGAAATGGTATTTTAGCATGGTCTGCTTGTGCAAACTCATCTTGGTATTAACCCCCATCTTCAATGAAGAGTTACTTTTCTCTTGTTGGTATGGGAAGGGGAGTTACTTCCCCAAAGGGAAGTTGGAAATTTATAGGCTACTCTTAGATAGATATTGGTAGGTCAGAGAATTCTTCCTGTATCTTTTGATTATCTCTTGTCTTTAACCCCAAATAATCCTTATGCCAAATCGGAATCTTTCCAGGTGACATATTTTGATCCCCGTCAAATAAATACATATGGTCCTGATAACATGGAGATGGGGAAGCTGAGGTGCGGGGGGCGCGGGGGGGGGGTGCGGTATGTGCTAACAGGCACGCCTGAAGGAAAGGTGGACCCTCATTCTGGCTGCAGGACAGAGCAGACAGTGTGGGCATCACCCAGGCAGTTTCAAGATGGCAGACTAAATAACTTCAGAGGAACTAAAGGCCTCCACCATTCTCTAATTGGCTTATTTTTTCTCAAGGAAAAAAAAAATACTTTTCTTAAGCCTTCAAGGCATACTTTAATAAATCAATAAATTGAACAGGACAAGTGAGGAACAGTGAGAAACAAGAGGAAATACTCAAGGGGACTCTAGCGATGACAGAGAACTGAAGCCTTGGGTACCTACTCAGAAAAAAGAACCACATAAAGTTGTATCAGAAATAGAGCCGCAGAATCGTAAGAGCCCAGCCAGAGTTTCTAATTCTATGCAGACTTGGAAAAACACAGCACCCTAAGAAGGAAGGAAAGAAAATGTGTTTTCTCAAGGGAAACACACCTAAACTCACTGTCCCCTGCCTGCTGAACTTGAGGAAACTAGAAAGTCAATTGGGCCTTTTTTTCTGAGCTTCTGGGGTGCGGGGGGTCCGGAAGGGGGGGGTGGTCCACACAGTGTCCTTGTGGATTCCTGTCATAACTTAAAGGAGAGCTTCAGACACCCAGAGCCCTGCATGTCCTGCAAATGAAGGAGGAGGATGTCCTCACACCCCTTGCAGCAGCCTCCACCTGGGTGGCTCCAACCCTGAGCCACAGCCTCTGCATGATAAAGGGTCAGGGAGGAAGCCCCGACAGCAGAAAGCTCCTTATTTAGAAATCTGTCTTCTCTTCTTGCTCCAGGAACCAGCTGATCAGAGCAGTTCACAGAGTCCAAGTTCAGAGACTGGCTCCCTGCACAAGGTCCCACAGATTTTGCACAGCCAAAGAGATGCTTGTCAACCTTGTGCCCTGTCACTGGTACCTTCTACAAGCCAGGAGGTGCTAGAATATGGGATCAGAGAAGCTCATCCCATACTTTGGGAAAACCACATAATGCCTTTGACTGACTTGATCAAGATCAGTTTATGATTTAAGCACCCAGAAGCCAACTGTTGACTCTGGAAGACACACGACTCCAGACATCATAATTCTCACCTTTAGGAGCACTTTACTGTTTCGTATTGTTCTGTAACAGACTTCCACAAAGCCAGCAACTTTGAACAGTAGCCATACATTAGCTCCCAGTTCTGTGCATTAGCAGCCTGTGGCTGGTCCCCTGCTCCGAGTCTTCTGAGGCTGAAATCGAGGTGTTGGCCAACTGTGTTCTCGTCTAGAGACGGGTTGAGGGGGTGGCTCTGCTTCCTTGCTTATTCAGACTGTTGGCAGAGTTCTTTTCTTTGCAGTTGTAGGTCTGAGGGACACCGCTGGTTATCAGTGACGAGTTCTGCTCCTCACATGTTGAAGTTTGGACGTTTAGTGAAGCAAGCGTATAAAGCAGGGTTTATTTAAACAGGGGTAACATAGACTTCTCCCAGGAGGGAGAAGAGGGCCACAGCTGGTGTCCTGGTACGTCCTAGGCTTCCTTTGTCCCCCTGCCTTCTCCCCCTTACCTGTCTCCTTCCTGCTAAAGTGACTAGGCCCAGGAATGCTGGTGGGATGCCCAAAGGGGGGAAGCAGGAGGGCTGAAGGGGGAAGGGCTGGATGGAGCAGCCGAGGACACACTGATCAACAATTCCATAGCTCCCTGTGGGGAGGGGCAATTCCTGGGACAGGTTACCTTAGCAACAGGTTGGAGCAGAGGCAGGCTCTCCATAGGGTAGAGGAAGGACTCTGAAGGAATTTTAATCCCTCAGGGGGCAGTCTCCAACTTGGACTCATTCAAATTGGCCTCCCTGATGGGACTTGACTGGATTCACCTATCTTACTGACTGCCTGTCTAATGCTGCCTTCATGAGGTCTCCACTTCCTTCCTGGTTGACAGCAGGGGCCACACTCAGCTCCTCTGCTGCCACCCCCCATTTCTTACCCTGGTGCCCTCCATTTCCAAAGCAAGCCATAAAGAATCTTGCTTATTTCAAGTCTCTCTCTGACTCTGAATCTCTCTGGCCAGGAAGAAAAAGCCCAGTGTCTGCTGGGCTCCCCTGGTCAGGTCAGACCCATGGAGAATCGGCTTCCTTCCTTAGAGCCATCTGACGAGGGACCTCAGTTACATCTGCTGAGTCCCTTCACAGTAGCAGCTAGACTGGTGTTGGACTGTACACCAGCAGGCAGATATTGGAGGGTGTCATCTAAACAGACTGCCTACTACGAGCATCTGAAAAATACAGAGTAGAGAACAAATGAGGAAATGACTTTTTTAAACCCTGGCACCACGAGGGAACTGACTTCACACGTGAAAGGCAGCAGGGCCTTGTGACAATCCCATCCCACTCTGGTTAGAAAGAGCCTTGCTTACAAAGAGCCTGTGTTCATAGAGTTTTTCTTCTACTGCTCATGGTGCCCCTGTAGAACAGGTCCAGGGGACAAGTATGATTTTCTTTCCCAGAACTGAGGAATCTTAATTCCTTGACCAGTCGGCACCACAAGAAATCACGGTTTCTTTGGAACTGTATTTGACAAATTCTTTGGTGATGTTGAAATACTGTGGAGGGGAGAAATAGAGAATGGAAACTGTTGGAAAATCCAAGAACCAGGGAAGCTTGGGGCTGGGCGCTGGTTCATCTGCAGAAGCCCATTCCCTGGGTACAGTCAGGAGTCCTTGTCCAGGGTCCCCCTCTGTGATCCAAGCAGAAGAGCAAAAGCAAGATGAATCACATCATGGTGGTCATGTCAGTGGGCAGTTGCCACTGGTGAAGTTCTGCTTTGGGTGACAACAGCCCAGTTATCTGCTGGGTGTTCCCACCCTATGCTGAATGGCAGCAGTGAAGGGGAGAATCGGTTATTTGTCACGTCTCATCACACAAAGCCTGTCAAGACAACATTCACGGGGGAGAGGACGGGACGGCTAAGACTTCCAGGGACCAAGTGTGAGAACTGGGCTGGGTGACAGAATCTTGATGAAGGACTGTCCCTCGATACCACAGGGAGGTTCTGAGTCTGCTTCAGCCCAGATTCTTCACAAAACAGGACCAGCAGAGCTCAGAGTTGGGACATCTGTGGCTTCTAGAAGGAAGTGAGGCAGAAGTTGAGACAAAACAGTTCATGCAAAATTAGCAGGAGCTCTTCTGATGGGTCTCACTGCCCTCAAGAGCCTGGGTCTTCATACTTTCAGGGCATTCACACTGACCCTGGAAAGGTGAGTCTGTTATATGTCAACTGTAATGGGACAGAAAGAAGGGGAAACATTCTAGGCTGGAAAGAGCACCATCCAGGAGCCCATCCAGGAGCCCATCCACCTGGACTCTAGTCGGGGCCCCTCTTCTACCCATCAGCTGTACGTTCTCGGCTCAGTCACTGATTTTCCCCATCTGTTCAGTGCCAGAGGTCGGGATCTCTGATTTGCATAATCTCTCCTGGCTATAAATTGTATATTTGACAAAGAATTCCTGAACAATTTTATTCAAGAGCCGCTCTCTGGAATTAATAATGGGACATGGCAACCTTTTCATATTCCTCCTTTTTCCTGAAGTTGCTGCCCAATCAGCACTATAAAATATTCAAATCTCAAAAAAACAATCCATTGAATGTGTCTTTTTTTAGCCAGTTGGAACAAAAGTGCATACATCAGTAGTTAACTGCTTGCATGTGGACTGATGGTGACATGCTCATGGGAGTAAGCTACAAAATGTTATTTTAATAGGATGCCATTCCTCCAAACTTAATTTGAAATCTGGCACCAAACTTGCAATTTGGCTCATTCAAAAATCTTCCAGTCTCCAGTCACCCATATAAATGATAAGCTCAAAAAAAAGTATATAAATTAATCAACAAGGAAAGATGGGAAGTTCGGGAAGAATTTTGTAAACTGTGTTCTGTGCGAGGTATCCAAGTGTTCAGAGTTAACTGTGAATTCTTTGCAAAAGAATTCCCTGAGGTAGAAGACTAATGAATGGCAGTTTTCATCTTAATCAAAATCTTGGATTTTGGGCCAAAAATCTTGGATTCATCTTAGATTCCATTCTTCAACTCACTGCAATCTTCTTCGCCTCCCAATTGAAAGATGACCAGAATCCAAACACCTTTCACCACGTCCTGTTAACTTCCACCATCGGAGCCAGCAGGGCCTCGCCCAGATAACCCCATTAGCCCTGTCTCAGTCCATTTTCTGTTTTGATAAATGAACACAGAGATTGGGTAATTTATAAAGAAAGGAGGCGAGGCTTACTCATGGCTCTGAACCTGGGAAGTCCATGAAATGACTGCACCATATCATGGCGGAGGGGATCAAGTGGCAGAACAGAGCAAGCCGGTGAGAGCTTGCTTTTATAAGAAAGCTTTCTGCAATAACAAGCTCACTCCTGTGATAGTGACATTAATTCATGATTCGAGACCCTGCAATAATCCCTCAGTCTACCTACAAAAGCAGAGGGGATTGGGCTGGGTGACAGAATCTTGATGAAGGACTGTCATCCAGATTTTCATTTTCCAAATCTGAAACTTCAGGAGACACATTCAAACCATTAGGAGCTCCCACACAGAGCTCCCTGTCCTCGTGACACTCTCCAAGACCCACTCCCAACACACCAGCTGGAGCATTTACAGTCTAAGTCACCCAGTGCCACTCTTCTGTCCAGACCCCTTGGTGCTCTCCATTCCACACAGAACAGCAGTGGATGTAGGCTGGGGGCCTCCATTTCTCCACAAGCTCCTGTCCTACTCCTCTCGCCCCTGGTCCACTGGGCAACAGCCACGGTGGCCTCAGGGTCGGCCTGTGTCCTCCAGTCAAGCACCCAGTCACAGTCACGTTTCTCTGCCTGGAATGTTCCTTTCTCAGAGACCCTCTTGAGTTTGCTCCAGATTCCTCTTCATGAAGAGCGACCCAACTTCTCTGTGTGGTAGGGAAATTTATCCCCCAACCGCTAGCAAGCCAAACTCTCCTCACCCAGATCTGCTTTTTGTCATAGCATTTAACAACTTCAATACAATGAAGCCATCATAATAAATGCTGTTTAATTCACCTCCTGCTAGAACATAAGCTCCATGCAGGCAGAGGTCTTTTTTTTTTTTTTTTTTTTTTTAATGATGCACCCAAAACACCTTAAACTGCTCGGCAAATAATAGCATTTACATGACATTTTATGTCGCTGCTATAAACTGAAAATGAAACTGAACAAATGTTGGTTGTCTATGGTAAACTGGAATGTGTTCTTTTAGACACCCCCCCCCCCCCGCCCCCGTGATGGTTCCTCTAAACTGTCCAGCAATTATCCGGGAACGCACTCAGTCAAGAAAGCAGGATTCCAGCTAATCTCTGGAATAGATTTGCGCTGATTACATCAAAGAACCACTTATGCTACCTCCCACGTGTTTTTGAATATAGTAGCCTCTCTACCCCAAGAAGCACTTTATAGGCTGCCTCCTCCTGCATACTTTAATATAAATACAAATATCTGGGATAAAACTTATGCACGACTATCTCCATGTCTACCCTCACTGAATTTATCCTAATTCCAGAAGAAACAGATAGCACCTTCAAATTAAGATGACCTGAGGACAAGGTAGGACAGGCAGGGGGTGTTTCACACAGGGAAACGCGATGTCCTCCAAATGGGCCCCTGGAATGGGAGCTGCAGCAGTGAAGCCTGGTTTCCCTTTCTACCCCCCTCCACGTCCTGCTGGGCTCCTCATTAGCTGGAGACCAGAAAGCAAGAGGCTCCAGTGAGGCAGTCCTCAGAGACGTCCTCAAGGTGAAAGGGCAGCCTGGAGAAGGGAGAAGCAGGCTGGAGGGGAAGAGGGGACGATAAGGACACAAAACGTCCTCTGGGGTGAGCGTGTCGACTCTGCCAGGGGGTTTCAGAATTTAAGGTACACTCTGCACCATACAGTAGTGGACATATTCAAAAGTGGTTTTAATAATATACTTCTTAAAACCAGTACTCATCACACTTACTATCTGCAAGAAAACATTTTTTAAAAATCCTTATTTTGTTCTATCCCACACTTCTATTTTGAAATTTTCGATGCTGGTTACAACTCATTAAATTGATTTAACCACCTGCAATTTTTTTAAAAAAATAAATCTGTGGTGGAGGCCAATCTATTCATTCAAAAGGTAAAAATCACTTGGACTTTCCAAGAATAAGAGGCTTGTTCAAATTTATGTCATATGTGATTGTTTGGAATGATGTGGGCATGTGGGTTGCTGGAGGGAAAAAATACCTCTTTTTCATCTGTACAAAGGTTCTCTTCCAAACCACCTGCATATCAGCATATTTTATAAGGATTTTCGTGCTGCGGGTGTCGAGTGACCCTCATTCAGCCATTAGTAAAAAGCAGTACTGGTTGTACTGGAAAAGGGGGCAATTTCAGAGGGCTGGAGAGTTGGGGACGAGGTCTCATGAGGTGCTGCTTGGGATCCAGGCTGAAGGCTTCAGAGGAAGGACTGTGAGGCCCTCTACCTCTGGGTAGAGACCCGTGCTCACGATGAAGGAGAGCGGCTGGACACCAGGAGGGTGGCCAGTGACTTCGCTCACCCAGCAGAGGGAATGGCTATGGGGCAGTGAAGGTCCCAGCCTGGCACACAGGGTACAGGTCACCAATGGTTGTGTGGAAAGGCAACGGCTCTGAAACATTTCACCTTGGCTTTGACGACTTTGAAAAGTAGCAGAACTCACTCATTTTCCTTTTGGCTGGAGGTTGTGAATTTCACTTATTTCAAGTCTGGACTAATAGTCCCAGTGATTTTGAAGGGAGCCTAAATGATTCCTTCATGCCTGGCCGAGACTGGCCGGGGTTCCACTTACAACCACAACATGCACGCACATTCCATAGGAAAATAAACACTGGCGTAACCATGTCTGTGCCATGCCACTTCAAATGGTCATTTTCTTAAGTACTCATTTTTAAAGCAACTTTGCTATTTCAGCATCTGGCTTTGAAAGCTGCCTTTTTGTATCTGTGATGTTTTCATTGCAGGGACCAAAGGAAAAAAAAAAAAAAAGCATTAACCCTTTCAACTGTTTGAGCGGCCGACAGATGCTCTGTTCTTTCAAATGTCCTGCCTGAACTGCTGGACAACTGGGATTGGAGAGCTCTGTCCAGGCAGGAGATGCTGCGTCTGCTGTGGGGGATGCTTTCCTTGCCCCATCTACCCTCCCAGGACTGCTCCTTTGCAGGCTTGGGCCCAGGTTTGTTGCGTTTCTCTACAGCTGGCCAGACCCTGTGTCCACGCCGGTGTGTGCGGGTGTGTGCG
The DNA here is from genome assembly GCF_048772815.1 of Callospermophilus lateralis. NCBI lineage: Eukaryota > Metazoa > Chordata > Mammalia > Rodentia > Sciuridae > Callospermophilus > Callospermophilus lateralis. The sequence continues at coordinate 8,937,780 of NC_135314.1, read as the reverse complement.
GAGCATGTGGACCACGAGGGTGGAGAGAACAAGATGAATGAAATACAGTCCATCCTTTGGGGAATTTATAATTCAGATGATGAGGCCACATGGAACAGAGGAAAGGTAAAATCACAGTCAGAGGCAGTAAGTGGATCTCAGAGGACTGTCCCTGCACTAGCCATCTTCCATCTCCTCCCACCCACCCGACAGCAGGCCCTTCTTCTGCTGACTTTTATTCATCAATGTCAGATCAGCATGGCGAGTGTTTACAACTTCGCTTCCCAATCAGCATGACCAACAATTACGGTGTCAACAATAGACGCTGTTGGGGGGGGGGCGGGGTCTTGGGCACTCAGAGATGGAGATGTCCCAGGTACACACACCTCTCTTTCACCTGTCCCACCAGTGGTCACCCCACTGTATTTGGGAAGTGATTCAAGATTTTTCTACATGAAATTGTGTGGAAAATGTTACACATATGCGTTTAAATAATCTTAAAAGTTTTAATCTTAGACCAGTGTTAGATTTACAGAACATGTGGAATCATAGCATGAAAAAGATCTTATGCACTCCAGTTTTCCCTATTGCTAGTACCTTACATGACTATGGATTCTTGTTACAGCTAACGAACCCCCATATTGCACATCATGTTGACTCAAGTCCATATTTTTTTACGTTTCCTGGTATCTGCCTGGTGTCCTTTTTCTGTTGCAAAGCCCCCTGAGGACATCAATTTACAGAACCATTGTGTTGCCTTAGGCTGCTCTTGGCCATGACAGTTTCTTGGAGTTTTCCTTGTTTTTGATGACCTTCACATTTTGGGGGAGTATTGCTCTGTTATTCTGATCTTTTTTTCTCATAGGTAGACAGGTGTCATAATCCCTTTTGGAGACACAATAGAAATGTTCCCTTATATACACAGGACAAACACCTGTATTAGAAGACACGAATGTTCTGTGAAGTTGGGACATTGAGAACAATAGACGCTCCTTGACAACATGTACACTGCATGGGACTCATCAGGCCAAGGGTGAATCAGTAAATGGCAATGTACGTGGTTCCTTAGGCCGATGTGGGAAACAGACTTTAGCTACAGCTATCCTGGAAACATCTGAAAGTTTCCCATTTTAGAACTCTAAATAAATACTGGTAGAGTTAGCCATCTATGTTACTCAGTATAGGCTAGTTGTTATCTGTAACTAACAACCTAGAATTTTCAGTGACTTTAAAAAATCAAAACACGTTCCTCACTCTTGTCACAGGTAAACTCAGGGCTTGTAGGTAGGGATATTCCCCCTGCAGTGGTGGCTTGGCATTGGGGAGTTTTCTCCCTGAATCTGTCATCCCCTGGAGTTCTACAGTTCTCCTCTGTTTTAGTTAATGAAGGAGGGAAGAGAGAGCACAGGAATAGGTGGAAGGCTTTTAGGGGACAGACCTAGTCATGATGTCATTTCTGCCTGCATTTCATTGGCCAATCACCTGGCCCCACCCAACTGCAAGGGAGGCTGGGAAATGTGCTCTGGCTGTTGTAGCAAGAGATGGAAGAACTGCAGCCTCTGCCGCTTGATGAACTTATGGCAGACCCACTTCCAGTGGACAAGAGGGGATGCAATGGCTTGGATGTTGTAAGCCATTCTTTCCTCGCAGATAGTCTCTCTCTTCTCTGAGGATTCTCCAAGAATGTCTTCTAGAGAGGAAGGTCTGTTATAACCCTGATATTCCCTTAAATTTAGAGGGAGAGGGTTGACTTGCACCAAATATCTAGAGAAAGTTATTAAACCAGATGATTGAAAGAAGTAGCTTATCACCTGTATTGATGGAAACTGAGACAGACCAATGAGAGGGTTATAAAAGGAATTCAAACCTGAAAGCATATCTCAATGCAAAGATAAATCCCCAAGTCTGCCTTTCTGGGGAAGCATGTCCTAGGCCTTTCTTCCCTGAGCTAGTGTGCTAGTGTGTGTGTGTGTGTGTGTGTGTGTGTGTGTTTATGTATGTCTCTCTCTCTCTCTCTCTCTCTCTCTCTCTCTCTCTCTTTCTTGTGCTCTCATTTTTAATGGCTTTCCTCAATCTGAGCTATAGCATGTCTGGATGCTAATTGTCTAGTAGTCTAGACAGTGATGATATTATGACCAAGCTATGCACAGATAACCACTGTGTCACCGCTTCCAAAGCTGCCTACACACATTGCTTCACTGGACACACTTGGCATGTACAATATTCTCTTGATATTTATTTTCACTATTTAAGTAGAGAATGCTTACTTAATCATCCAGTGAACTGAGCTTTTTTTTTTTTTAATAATTCAAATGAAATATGAGAGTTTTGAAGCTAAGAGAAAAAAAACACTGTTAATGTACTTCACATTCTGGGGCAATGAACCTGTGGTGTTTTGGGGTGTGTGTGTGTGTGTGTGTGTGTGTGTCTTTGCTTCATTTACCTGGTACAGATCTAGCTCTGTGTCCCCCAGTATGTCTACAAACCATTTTCCCCCGGAGAGTTTGACTTGCCCACATCCATTCTGACAAAGCAAGCCCAGGAATCTCTGGAAACGCTTTTTATGCACACATAATTAGGTTTTCTAGTTTCATGTGCCTAGATTGCCAGCTTGGTCCAAAGGACAGGTCACAGTAAAATGGACAAGTACATGACTCCTGGGCTAGTTAAAAATATGAAGCATTTCTTCTCAGAAAACCCCATCTTCATGTCCTGGCATCGCTGAAACCCACCTGAAGGAGGAGGCCTGAAATCAATGCAGAAATGGAAAACAATATTGTTGGAAAGTGGGAGGATGTTCCAGACACAGTGGATAACAAGGTTTATTTTTGGCATGGGAAAAGCAAACCATCAAAGGACCTGAAAGAAGTTTGTTTGGCAAAGGAAAAGGCATAGACTGGGAGGAACAGGCAGACACCCGGGCCTGGCAAAGGAGGGGGCGTTGCTATGGCATGACCTTGAGGACGGTCTACAGGCTCCAGTGTGCTGTGCCCCTGCAACCTCCACCTTTAAACCTCCCTCAGGGCCACGGTAAGACCTATGGAGGCTCATTAAATAAACACCCCCCCTGGGTGATACCAGACTGCCTGCTCTCTCGAATCGCACAGAAATGAGACACAGGACAGATTAATTGGCAGGTAGAATCATACCATATCTGCCTCCTAGGGTCTGCTTTTTTTCACTTAGCAAACTGTCCTCAAGGTGACCCATGTGGTGGCATGTGTCAGCACTTCAGCCCTTTTTCATGGCTGAGGAATATCCCATTCTATGGATAGTCACTGCCCCCTTACTATTGCTGTAAATAGTGTTGCTGTGAACCAGGACACACAAATAACAAAGGTAAGTTCCAAAGTAAATAACAAAGGCAAATTCCAAACCTCAAAGCAGCTTACCTCTCCCTTCTCCGTCTCTTGAACTCCATCTCTTCCTTCCTTCTAGATGGGTGGTCCCAAACAGGGTCCCTCTTGCTCTACTCTCCCCTGCCACCACCCCACGCCAGGCTTTCCACCTCAGGAGCGCCCTCTTTAGGACAGTTCTCACCTGGGAGGGCTGCACAGTTTCTAGGTAGTTAATTCGGTGGACTTGGAGGCAGAATCCAGTCGCTGGTTGGGGAGGGCACTAGGGCACAGGGGACTCTGTGAAGCTGTATTCATACAGCAAGCGCAGTGTTTTTACTTGTAACAGAAATTAGAAATCAGTTTTTTAAATGCCTCATTATTTGAAAAGGGGCTGCTGTTCACATTTTATACAAGATTGAGAACATCGAGTATACAGTAAACTCGACAATTATATATCAACTTCTTGTCATGTCTACATCAAGAAATATTCACTACAGCTTTTTCCCTGAAGGGGCTTGAGGGGTCTTGGTGTTTACAGGAAACGTAATAATCACATAATTTGTCATCAAGTAAACTGGGATGTTTTTTAAATATAGGAGAGCTGTGGACTGTTACTCCAAAGACAACCCGTCTGAATTGGGGATCACTGGGACAAAGGGATGGGGGTCATCTTCCAGGGCTCCCTTCTGCCACAGAACCCACACAGAACCCCAGTTTCCCACCCGGGAATTTATTAGTAGGATTATATCATTCTGATTTCTGTTGTCTGATAAAGCAAATGATCTTACATTATAATGTAAGTATTTTGTAAATAAATGGACGAATAAGTGTTTGCATTTTTGTTTTTTTATGAAGAAAAGAGGTTTATTTAGCCCCCAAGTTTGAAGTGTGGTGGTGTCACCATCTCTTTAGCCTCTGGTGAGGGTGTCATGACAGATGGCATCACAAGGTTGAGAGTGCCAGGCAGGGAGCCAGAGGCTACCCTGGACTCATTTTATAACAACCCACTCTCCTGGGAACTAACCGTGATCCAGTGAGAACAACATTAATCCTTTTTGAGGGCAGAGACCCCCTAAAGACCTAACCATCTCCCACTAGGCCCCACCTCTTCAAGGTCCACCACCCCTTTCGTTGCCACATGGGGACCAAGTTTCCAGCACATGAGCCTTTGGAGGACCCAATGGAGCATTGTTAACCATAGCAAAGATACAACATCTCCTAACATGCAGTAGGTGATTTAAAATCCCAAGCTACCAAATAACTGGGGTACACATGGTGCCCCACCTAAGGATATGGACTGTGAGACTTATTCTATTTATTCATTTATCCAGTCATGTTTTTTTTTTTCCTGCAAATGACAGAGCCCACTAATGTGAAAACAGGAAATAGAGATATATTGTTAATTATATTACATGTGGGGAATCAAGAATTATTTTATTAGCCTATTACATGTTCTGTTCTTTGTAGTATTTTCATTTTTGGAGAGACTGGTTTTTACTGGCCCAAAGAACAATCTCACACAAGTATCGGCTGCTAGGAATAGCCAGCACTTACCTCTGAAGGGGGAAAATTCTAGTTTCTATTTATTTATGCTGCTTTTTCTCCCCTCAACAATTGCTCTTCTCTGTAATTTAAATGTCTACAAAAACAGCAGTTATGGAAACATTAATGCATAAAAAAACTATCATTTCAATGTAGCCTGCAGATCCTGGAAGCTGAACATTAAGGAATCATGTGATTTTTCCCTCTAAGCAAGGGGAGGGAGCTTATAATCTTTTTATCCCTAAAATGTACCCTTCAAACTTTTCAAGTCCAAATTGGTAAGAAGATCCAAATTCCCATTAGTATTTTATTTTAACAATTGCTCATTTTCCATATGCCACTGATCAGATGTGCTTTCCCTCAGCTGTGGCAGAGTAGACTGCCTTCTGTATTTACTGGTCTCTGGGGTTAAGTATACAGTCTTCCTTCTCCTTTCAACACAGATATTTCTTTTCTAAGCATAATATAATAAATACATGCACCCCAGCAAGACTGACTTTGAAAAATTAATTCATTTACCCCACTAGCTTTTACAATATGGTGGGGGGGGAGGTGAGTCCTTACATTCTGGGTATAAATTCTTTCCCAGGAAAGCTCATGAAATTATAAGACTGATGTAATTCTGGAAGGTGTTGACCCAGCGGTGGAAAAAGACAAATGGGACTTTGGGGACATGGGGTGGGGGCGTGGGAAACTTACAAAAGCCGAAGCACAGGTAAGCTCTTTGACCCCCAACCTAGGGCAGCTTCCCACTATCTGCAATAGCCCACAGGCTGGTCTTACTGGGGAGCATGCTTTTTGTCTCTGAAATCCTTGCACTTTTCTAGAAATATAAATGCCTGGTGGGGGGGTCTTCTGAGACTTCCAGAAGCCCTCAACTCTCACCCCACAAGAGTCACAACGCACTTAGGAAACTTGAACCTACATGGCTGAGTCCATGGTCTCTGGCAGCGATAAGAACTGTAGTAACTGCTCATTCTAGCTGCATCCATTGAACTCACTCCATGCACGACATATTGTGCTAGGCACAATCTTTTACCCCAAAGTAAAAGATTAGACTACCCAAAGAGTGTGTAGTCTAATAAGGAGGAAGACTTATCAATATTATCCACAGAGTCTACCCATAAAGGGGCAGTGAGAAAACAGGTTGAGGCAGGGAGGCTAGTCTTGCCCAGGGAGATGGAGGAAGAGCCTCATGGAAGAGCTGCCCTGTGAGCTGAACCTTAAAGGATGACAGGAAGAGAGCTGGCATATTAGGTAAAGTGGGCAGTGGAATATGGAGGAGCTTTCCACACACACGGATGGAAAACATGGAGGTCCGGTGCTTGGGCTACTCCAAGAAGAGCATTCGTTCTTTTGACACTAAAGATGTAATGAGTAGAGGAAATGTTGTTTCCAGATAAGGTAGATGGAGTCACATTATAATGTAAGTATTTTGTAAATAAATGGACGAATAAGTGTTTGGATTTTTTTTTAAAGATTTTTCCCTCTTGTAAGTGTTTAGAAAGGAATGTTTAATGGCATAAAAGAATTGCCCCCTGTCCCTTTTTTTTTTGGCGGGTGCTGTGGACTAAATGTATATGTCCCTCCAAATCCATATGTAATCCTAACACCCCAATGTGGTAGCATTTGGAGATGGAGCCTTGGGAAGTAATCGAGATTAGATGAGGTCATGCTATTGGGGTCCTCACAGCAGGATCAGTGCTCTCATAAGATGCACCAGAGATCTCCCCCTTTCTTTCTCCTTCTCTCATACTTGGGAAGACAGAGCAAGAAGGCACCATCTACACGCCAGGAAGAGAGCCCTCACCAGGAACCAATCAGCCTTCTCTTAGATCTTGGAGTTCCCAGTCTCCAGAACTATCATAATTTCTCTTGTTTCAACTCCAGTGGATTGTTTTGACAGCCTGAGCAGACTAAGTTGGTAGGGCTATGGTCAATAATGTTTTGAAATTGATGACAGTGAATTTTACACTGCGAATTTGGGGAGGAAAATTGCTGAATAGCTAAAGGATTTCAACAAGTGGAATGGCAGCTTTTCTGAAGACTATAAGATAAGAGAGCACATTGTTTAACTTGGAGAGCCATTTATAGGAAGAATGTTAAAAAGAGATCACTAGTGTTTAACTATTAAGTGTATGCTTGAGAAATATGGATAATATATATATGTTATATATACTTGTTATATATATATGTTATATCTATTTATGTGTGTGTGTGTGTGTGTGTGTATATATATATATATATATATATATATAGAGAGAGAGAGAGAGAGAGAGAGAGAGAGAGAGAGAGGGAGGTTATCATATCTTAGGACACAGGTAATTTTCCAGTACATGGTAAAGGGGAAGTGATGAGCTTCAGTAAGTATTTGGTTGAACCATATGAAATTGCCATTTTGGTAGGCCAAGCCGACCTCAGCAGAGAATTGCATATGGTTTAACCTGATACAAATGGTGAGGTTGCTATAATTAGACTGCTAACATATGAGCTTTATATGATTAATTACATCTTATAGTGTTAGAAAAATAAGCTATTAAGTGAACACAAATTACTCCTTAGAGAAGCTTTTTAGAATTTGTTTTTTAAGACTGTGATAAACTAGATTACTGGTAATAAACCCGGTAATTATGAAATTAGCAGAATTTGATCTTTGGCTATATTTCAGGGAATAACTCTTCATAAGAGAAATGTTACTTGAGACAAAGTGTTTACTTTTCAAGTATATTGCCTTGCAATTGATTTTTTTATTAAGAGGAAAGTAACTAAATTTCTATTAAAAGTAAACAATTATGTTTTTATGTCAATGGAAAAACTGTTTGTTATTTTAAATAACCACAGGAACATTAAGTTACATCCTTTGTGGAAGATGGGTCCCAAGCCAGGCTTTTAAATTCTATTTGCTGTCTCTCTCTTAACACAGGATATTTTGGGAATGTATTTTAATTTTCCCCATAAAAATATTATTTCTTTTTCTAATGAAAAATTATTCAAAGCTATGCTTTCCTAAGAATATGGGGAGAGCAAGGCCCTGAGTCAATCAAATCTAATTCCGTCCAGAAGAAAATATTTTAAATACACATGCAGACCATCATGCACACATACATGCGTGTTTACCCACAAATGTGCACATGTGCATGCATGCGTGCGCGCGCACGTGCGCACATACACACACACACACACACACACACACACACACACACTTAGCAGAAATCACATGCCCTGATGGTTATTTTATTTTATTTTATTTTATTTGCACAGTAAAGAAAAAAGCCCTTTCTGGCCAAAAATAAATGCTCAACTGTAGAGTTTTAAAACTATCTTATTTTAATTTTATTATTCTAAAGATTGTGTCATTTTAAAAGGGGTAATACATGCCCGTGGAACAAAATTTTAAATGCACAAGAGATCAATCATAGCAGTGGGGTCTCCCCTCCAAACCTCAATTCTAGCCCCTTTCTTCAGAGTTAATCACTCTTTAGCAGGTCTAGAAAGTCATCCCAGGCAGATTCCATACTTTGCAGTAGCTCAACAGCTATTGCCAAACTGTTGACAGAAATAGGATGCAATCCAGGGATGCAAGTAAAAGTTGTCTAGCAGCTACCTCTTAAAAGTAAGAAGTAGCAGGTGAAATAAATGTAGTATTTTATTTAATGCAGGATAGGCAAAACGTTATTTCAACATGTAAATAATACAAGAGATTAAGGAAAGAGACTCCATTGCTTTTTTTCCTGCTAAGATTTTGAACTCCAGGGTGTAGCTGAGACTCACAACACATCTCAATTCAGACCAGCTGCCTTTTGATGTGGATGGTGGTCCCTATAGTGGAGAGCACTGTCCTATCAAGTTCTGCAAAGTAAAAGAATCTTTTACAAACAAAAAAATAGCAAGATTCTCTTTATAAACAGCTCACATATATGTGGTTTATCTTTTTATTATTTTACTTAATTTTTTTCTACCACAGACAGCACAGATTATTTTTTTCCAAGACAAGCAACTGAATTTAAATGGATTTTGCTTCATCAAATTTGGATTTGATCCATTACAAAGCCCTGTGTTTAAGCACTCAGCCCTCCTGGTGAAAGAGGCCACACACTGTTGGAGAGACCATGGCGTAGCTGTACGACTCTAAACTTCACAGGCTGTCGTAGAGCTTGTGGCCACGGAGGCAAATGGTGTAGGAATCTCTGTTATGTCACGGCCACCTCTCAGTGCAAGCTCCTGGCTTCTTCCATTATTTGTTCTAATTAGTTATACATGACTGGAGAATGCATTTTGACACATCATACACATAAATGGAGTATAACTTTTCATTCTTCTGGTCATACGTGATGTGGAATTACACTGGTCGTGTAGTCACACATGCACATGGGGTAATAATGTCTGATTCATTTTACTCTCCTTCTTCCCCCTCCACCCTCCCCTTTCTTCACTCTCCTCTGTCTAAACCAGGGTACCTCTATTCTTCCCTAGCCCCCACCCCCTTATTGTGAATTAGCATTCACATTATCAGAGAAAACATTCGGCCTTTCGTTTTTTGGGATTGGCTTATTTCACTTAGCATAATATTCTCCAGCTCCATCCATTTACTGGAAATGCCATAATTTCATTCTTCTTTAAAGCTGAGTAATAGTCCATTGTGTATACAAACCACATTTTCTTTATCCATGCGTCTGTTGAAGTGTATCTGGATGGGTTCCATAGTTTGGCTATTGTGAATTGAGCTGCTATAAACATTGATGTGGCTGTGTCGCTGCAGTATGCTGATTTTAAATCTTTTGGGTATAAACTGAGCAGTGGGATAGATGGGTCAAATGGTGGTTCCATTCCAAGTTTTTTGAGGAATCTCCTTACTGCTTTCTATAATGTTTGCACCAATTTGCAGTCCCACCAGCGATGTATGAGTGTGCCTTTTTCCCCACAGTCTCACCAACATTTATTATTGCTTGTAGTTTTGCACATTTTTAAAATTATATACCTATAAGTATAAGAGAAAATATAAAGGTGGATTTTAAATCATCTGCATTCCTGTTTTAATATTTTAGTACAAGTAAAGCCTAGTTGGAAACCTCCAGGAATAGTATACAATATGCAAAAATTTCCATTAAAATTCATAGACCTTCATTAGGTTCATATATAAATATGTACAGTATTTATATGTCAATTATAGCTCAATTTAGTGGGTTAAAAAATATTAGAAACCCACTGTTCCCCAAGCAAAAAAAAACCAAAACGAAACAAAAACAAAACCTCATAGATCTGAAGATCTGATAACACTGACCCGGTGTCCTGTCGTTCTGTTGAAAGTCTTGCTATGAGGTAGGAACTTCAGTAACCAATAATAATTGTGAACCTTTTGGTCAAATGTGGAGTCTCTCTCTCCTCTTGCCGTGCACATGGAGGACCAACAAGGGACCTTGTCAACAACTGCATTCTGTTTGGGGCTTATTGTTTTATTTTGGTTGGGCTGGGCACTGTGTCATACTTCTGATTGAGCAAATAACATGCTTTGCCTTGGAAAACAAGGGTAAGCAGCCTTAGACTTTGCCTGGAGCCAACTTATGCTTCATACAGCTGTGTTTGGATATGTAGATATGGTACAGAAATTGGGGAAATTACCACGTGAAATTATTGTTTATCTTTTCTTCTCAGGGGAACAAAGTTTTGAATAAGCTTTTCATTGACGAATAAAAATCTCAGTGTCTAGTTAACTATGAAGTGCGCATTATGAAAGCATGTGATTCTGTGCCATGGAAAGAACACCAGGCAGGGATTCAGGAATGTTCCGTGTCAGTCTCAGTCTAACTTGGGAGATCTTCCAGGGGCTCTGGAGGAACACTTGCCCTGCTGGGCCTCAGCTCCTGCACCAGGTTAGGAAGTGCCACCAGGGATTTGGGTAGCTATAAAATCCTGCAGTTCTTTTTGCCATACATTGGTGCGGCGTTTTAAAAAACTTTTCTTTCAAAACGGCTTGTTCTTGTTTTAATCTTGGTTACAAGAAAATATTCATGAAAGTACTACTGAATAAAATTTCTCTAATATCATCTTTATGGCAGAGGCTGCCAAACTACGACTCCTAGGGCCAACTATTTCTGTATGGCCATTAATTAAGGATATGTTTTTAATATATGTTAAGAATATTATATGTGTTATATTTTTAGATGGTTGAAAATTACATGAAATGCATATGAAATTTACCTTTCAGTGGCCACAAATAAAGTTGTATCAAAACATGGGCACTTTATTTGCTTATGTATTTACCGTGCAGCCTTCACACTGCAGTGATCAAGTTCCGTAGATTCAACAGAAACCTTTGGGCCTACAGAGCCTCAAATCTTTATCCACTGACTCTCTACAGAAAAGGTTTGCTGTTCTTTGATTGAAAATACTTGAAAACAAACTGTAATTTACAGAAAGAATAGAAACATTTATTCAAGCATTTAGAATATGCCAGAGTGTGTGGTCAGTTAATTGTAGACTTCGGTGCTATGGATGAAGATATTCAAGCTTGCCCATGTCATGCTCCTTCAGATGTACCAAGCTGCAGAAAAATGCAGAACCAGGACTTGATTCTAGGTCTAGCTGATACAGCCCATGTCTCTACCCATTGCTCCAGCATCAATCAAAAGTATAAATGCTTTTGGTCAATGTAGAAAGGGCCAATCTCCATCAGGGCTCACCTGCCTACAAAGTTATCGATGCCTTTAAGACTATGCAAAAGTATTTTTTTTGTCTTTTGTTTTTAATTTATTTATTTTAATTGGGTATACATGATAGCAGGATGCATTTTGATTAATTGTACACAATTGCAGCACAACTTCACATTTCTATGGTTGGATATGATGTAGTGTCACACCATATGTGCAGTCATACATGTACCTGGGGTAATGATGTCCATCTCATTCCACCATCTTTCCTGCCCCCAGGCACTCTCCCTATGGTCCTCTTTGCCCAATCAAAGTTCCTCCATTTTTCCCATGTCTCCCCACTCCCTGTTATGGATCAGCCTCCCCTTATCAGGGAGAACATTCAGCCTTTTTTGGGATTGGCTTACTTCACTTAGCATGATATTCTCCAACTCCATCCATATATCTGCAAATGCCATAATTTTATTCTCTTTAATTCTGAGTAATATTCCACTGTATGTATGTATGCATGTATGTATGTGTGTGTGTGTGTGTATGAGTATGTATGGATGTGTGTGTGTGTGTGTGTGTGTGTGTGTGTATCACATACATACAGTTTAGCTATTGTGAATTGAGCTGTGTTTTGTTTTGTTTTGGTGGTGCTGGGGATTGAACCCAGGGCCTTGCATGTGCTAGGCAAGTGCTCTACCACTAAGCCACAATCAGCACAAAAGATCTTAAAATGATGTAAACAACTTAAATCCACCCTTCTACAGAAGACATAGCAATGCAAAGGTGAAAAATTAAAAGAGCAAACAGTGTATTACAACAGGCAGAAGGACAGCCACCTACTCAAGAGGTTCCAAAGCTCCAACCAGTGGGCCCCCGTCTGTTCTTAATGAAATTGTCACCGTTAAAGAGGAAAATAAAAAAAAAAAAAAACAAAGACGCTGCACTGTTTCCTGGAAATAGGTTATGCAGCTCAATGGTAGTCTTTTATTGTGAGTTTCTATCCCCTCGTGTTTGGTGTAACATGTAGTATCTATGAATAATCACTCTGTACCACAGCTTCTTTTAAGTATTTACTTAAAAAAATTAAAGAACAGATAATCCTATTTTGGTTCTTTTTTTACTTCATTTTTTTAAACTTATTGCTTAAGAGAATTTCAAATTCTGGGAAGATTTCATATCTTTTTTAAAAAAATAATGGTGACACTAGTCTCTAGACTTTTAAAATATTTATTTAGTTGTAGATGGACACACAGCATCTTTAATCATTTTCACATGGTGCTGAGGATGAGCCCTGTGCCTCACACATGCAAGGCAAGTGCTCTGCCACCGAGCCCCAGTCCCAGCCCCAGGTGTACATATCCTTTAACTCGGTAATTTGACTTCTAGGAAATAATCCTCCCCAAATGATGTGTGACATAAGAAACAATCTATAAACCAGGGTGCGCACTGCAGCGTCATTTGCAAAAAGCAAAATCTCAAAATAAAGTCATGCAGACTTTCAATCGCAGTAAGCATGTGATAAAATACATGTGGACATTAGAAATCTCCTGGGTAATGTAACCAATAGTGCGAGAAATACTCGACCATGGAATGAGAAGAAAACCAGAAAAAAGCTTTATGAAAGGTAAATGTGTGGTCAGAGTAGACAAAACTATGCCCGAGTGGATTCATGGCCCCGCATCTCCTTTAGACTGAGCATGTCTCTGTCAGCTGACTTCTTTCCCCATCGGCTTGTCCTTTTCCATAAATATCCATAAGTGCACGAAAAAACCTGTGCTTGGGTGCCTTTGTCTCCCGTTTTCTTCTCCTTTTGTCCTTTACGTCTGTGTCCTGGGCGAGCTCTAAGTGTCGATGCTGTTTTCTGCGGTGTCAGTTCTGCAGTCAACGGTGTGTAATGAAGCTTTGATCTTGCTCGGTGTTTAGTTTCCTTCTGACCCTTCCTGTTTCGCCCAGGCATCGATTGATGTCACTGTCATCTCTTCACAGCTCTCTGCTGCTGTTCCAGAAGAACTAGATATTTTTGCATTCTAATTGCCAAATTATTGTGCCTTGGTAAATAATCTTTAGAAGGCTTCCTCCGAATAACACTTCTCTCCCCTTGACCTGGAGTGCTTTTTAGCAGGTGTGTTTCATCCTGTTTCCTCTTAACTGGAGAGAGCTCAGTGGACCCAGTGTTTGCTCAGGAGGGTGACCCTCCCTTGCCCCTCTCACTGCCTTCCTGGCGATGGTCAGAGCCCTCAGGCCATTGCTGGAGGTCTGGATGACGTTCAGTGTGTATCTGTTGGACTGAAGTGGGGTGTCCCCAACACCGTTGGGGTTTCTGCCACCATGAAACAATGAGGATAACAGATCACCCAGGCCACAAGGCCATCACACTGGTAGGGTCCCTTTTGCGTCTCCTTCACACGTTCCCACTACTATGGGCTGAGTTATGTCCCTGGAAATTCAAGTTGAAGTCCTGTGTTTGTCAGCTTTTCATCACTGTGATCAAAATACCTAAAATGAACAACTTGGAGGAGGAAGGTTTATCTTGGCTCGCCACTCCAGAAGGTTTGCTCCACAGTCAGCAGACTCCATTTGCTCCAAGCCTGAGCTAAGGCAGGACATCACGGTGGGAAAAGGCAAGATGGAGGAAAACTTCTCAGCTCATGGCAGCCAGGATGCAGAGAGGGAGAGGGAGCATGGAGCCAGGACAAGACACAGTCCCCAAGGGCACGCTCCCTAAGACGCCCTCCTCTGACTAAGCTCCACCTTCTGTAGTTATCCCACCTCCATGAGCCTCATGATCCAATCACTTCCCCAAAGCTCTGCTTCTAAAACACTGCTACTTTGGGACCAACCCTTCAACACATGAGCATTAGGGGACACTTTATATCCAAACCAGAACAAGTTCTAGTCCTCAGAGCCTCAGAATATGACTTCATTTGGGAATAGTGTTGCAGATGTAATTGGTTAAGATGAGGTCATACTAGAATAGTGTGGGCCCTAATCCAATATGAATTTTGTCCTTAAAGAAAGGGGAAATTTGGACACAGAAACCCATGCCAAGACAGCACTATCTGAAGATGAAGCAGAAATGGAGGTGTTGAATCTCCAAGGCAAAGAATGACCCCTAAATCCACCAAAGGCTGGAAAAGCAGCCTGAAATAGATTCTCCTTCATGGTCCTAAGGAGGAACCAACCCTGCCAACACCCTGATTTCAGATTTCAGACCCCCTCTGCTGAGACAACGTATTTCTGTTGCCTTAGCCACCTAGTTTGTGGTATTTGTTCCAGCAGCCCTAGAAAATGAGCACTGTTAGGGTCTGTAAACAAGTCAAGATGGCGCCTGGCATTTTGCAGAGGGAGTGGTTTGTGAAGTAACGCCAGCGAGCCATTAAGTGTGGAGATTCCTTATTGGTTGACTGCTGTATCTAGTTTATGTTAATTAAGATAAGCTGTGTGGAATGTATATATACCCCTCCTGTCCTACAATAAACGGCTCCCACTCCTGCTGTATCAATGTACACAAGTTGCTCGTCACCCCCCCCGCCCTCCCCCCCCACACACACCCACCCACCCACACACACACACACACCCGGTTTTGCTGCAGCTGGACTGCGGCAGAGCACAAGCATCTTTCCCTGCTAGGTGATCAGAACTTGATTACCTGAGGACGCATCCATCCCTGGCTCCACCCAAGCCTACCCAATTAAAGTGGTGTCAGAAGTGCCCACGGCTCCCCCAACATGGTGCTTTCTCTGTTCAGGTAGCCCCTCTGCCAGGAATCTCTCCTCCTTCCCATTCTAACCCCTGACACATCCTGACCATGCTAATCGTGTCTGGACTCAGAGACTGCCCAGAAGTTCCAGAGTCACCTCCTTCATAAAGCCTTAGCTGGGTTAGATGTCCTAACAAGAGTGACCAACATCCCTTTTTGCTTGGGACCAAGGAGGTTCCTGGGCTGCAGGACTTTCAGGGCAGAAACTAAGAAAGTCAGGCAAACCAGTACAAGTTGTCACACCCCCCCCCTTTCTCAGTAGTCCCATTAATTCCCTGTGTTATTTTTCTAAAGTACTTGTGCATACAGTTAGATATGATGGTCTCCGTTACATCTGAATGATCTGGTCTGATTAAAGCCAGGCAAGATGACTCCTCCTTCAGAGCAGTGCTTTCCCCACCTGTATCACAGGACTTCCTACAGTAGGGGCGTAGTCCACGCTTTCAAATTAGTGAATGACAAGAAAAGTGACACATCTCTCCAGGGCTGCCCTTGCACAAGTACTGTCAGCGTCGCTTCTATTCAACGTTCCCCCATGGGTTGCATGAGTGGCCCCCAGGGCTGTTCTGCAGTGAGAACTTCTCATCCTCCTCAACTAAGAGGCCGCAGCCCCAAAGCAGCATTATCTAATGCATCCTAGGAGGTGCCTGCTCTATTCAACAAATACACCAAGAGGAATCCATGGCTCAGCTCACTAATGGAGTAGGTTTCCAAAACACCTAAATTTGAAACTCATCAAGCACCTTGGAAAAATGAACTTCATCTGAAGTTGTTAGGTCGTGGCTTTTAAAATCAGGGACAGCTTTCATACCAGAAGTTGCTAAAAATTCCTGCTTCTTAACTGAGAGTATATAAATAGAAAAGTGATCAATTTAAAGAATTCTTTCCTGAGAAATGATTAGGGAGAATCATGGAATATCTCTGTGTATCTAGTCACTATGTCAGTCCAGCTCACAGAGTTCCTGAGAAAAATGTCATTCTGATAAATATTTTTACAAATATTTTCTGTGTTATACACATTATAGGTATTTTTTTGAAAATAAGAAAATGTAGATGACCCAAACCAAAGAAAAACACTCAAAGCAGGTAAATGAGGATCTTTACAATATATAACTGCAATTCTTCAGAAGAATTATTAACATTTTTATTAATTATTAACATATAGAATATCTTAGTATATGAATAGATATTTGTTATTGGAAATAATTCTGCAAGGAATATCATTTTAGCCAAATACTTTTATTTATACTTATTTATTTCCTTAGATTAAGTCTTTAATAGTGAAATCTTCAGGTCATAGTTTGAAATTTTTTTGATTTAAATATCCCATTTTTTTCTAGTCTTTGAGGATACTAAAAATATTTATTTGTAATGGTTATCTTGTAGTAACTTGTATGGATAGTTTGCATTACTTTCTAATTTTTAATTTCAATTCAAAAGATAATTCCAATGAAGATCAAGAACTTCTTTGATGACTAAATGTTTATTTTTACCTAAAAGAGGATTATGGTAAGGATGTGATAAGTTAGGTATGAAAATTCTGTCTATGCTTATACCATTTAACAGAAAACTAGTTTGAAAATGTCAGATGGAGATAAGTTGAATGAGTTAAGAGTACTGTTGGTATTTTAGCTGTCTCACTGAAGAGACATTCCAAATTCTTGCAGCACAAGAAATACTTTGAAAGTCAGTCTTAAACTTAATCCCTCAGGAGCAGGGCTCGGCAAGCTGGTCAGCATCCTTGTAACCCTAAGAAGTTCACAGATTCCAGTAAGCCTCCACGCATTTTGCAATCCAGACTCTACCCCATGAATCTTTCTTTCTTTTGCATTTTTGACATTTTCTAATTTTCACAAAACATCATACAAATCCTCTAGCTGCTGTCTATCTCTCAATCATAAAAATGCCATTTCGATTTATCCCTCATCCAGTAAATGGGAGAAGGATCTGGAATCATTTTGTGAAGTGTACCTAATAATAATATGATAACAACATGCCACGTTATCATTGCTCAAACCAAGCAAGCTAAGGCAGCCGAGCCTGTTCAGCGCTTGGCTATCTTTGAAACAAAATCACATTCTTCAGGAAGTGGTGTTGGTAACTCAATAAGCAACAGCTGTTCCTGGGGCTTTGAAAGAAAATGTTTCATCATTTGACCAGTGTTCTGTACCCAGAGTTATGTCCCATTTATCTGAGGGCCAACATGGAAAACTCTCGTTTTCATATTGACTCGAAAACCTCTAGGCAAATAAATACATGAAAAATATTGCTCTTAATCTGAGGATCCTATCTCAATTTAAGTGTACTCTGTTCACATCAATTTCTCTGTAATGTTAATTTTCACTTATTACCCAGAAATTCCATACACATAAAATGATTGCTTCATTTCTTCTAATCTTTCTAATGAAAGCTCCATCCTGTGCCATTTTAAAAGCTTTCTAAAGACCCTTTTAAAATGAAAGGTGATATCACTGGCTGTAATGTTTATTTACAAGATAGTATGATCCCAAGCTTCCAGAAGGCTCAGTATAAATAACAACCCAGAAACACGTACTGCATTCAATAGAAATTTGAGCCCATCAATTTTATATGAACCTTCCAAGGAGAGTGTAGAATGCTAATGATGCTAATGAGAATTTGATGTTGACACAAGATTCATTTATAAATAAAACTGGCCAGAGAGATTATTAAATCAGATGAAGATCTGTCAATACCATCCCTCCTTGGGGCTCACTATCAAGAGAGCCATCCACACTTTCAGTGACAGGAATAAATAACAATTATGATCCCATGTGTACGTAGGGGGCACTTTCCATCTCTGGACCTAAAATGGCACATATTACGATGTCTTTCGACTCTTGATAGCTTGGCTTGAAGGATCTACTTTGAGGAGGGTTCTGAATTGACACTGTGGTCACCATGTGCTGAAGTGGTTTCATTCATGCTTATCCACTGGTGACACCTCATACTGTGCCCACCCAGAGGAGATGGACAAGGGACCTCTGGAGAGAAGCTGGCACGATCCATGTTGTATCTCACACTCTGCTTCCCCTGAGGTATCTACGGTGCTGAGAAGTTGACTTTCAATCAAATGTCAGTGTTTTGATACACTCCCTTTATTCTTTAATTAGAGTCAGCAATGGCCTCTGCCCATTTTTAAGGAAAAAGGCAGAACAGCCAACACATTTTTTTTTTTTTGTTGTTGTTGTTAAAAATACTCTGGCTTTGATGGTAAGAAATACAAATGGAATGACCACTCGTAAGCTAGTGGGTATCCTGTCCTCTCAGGCTATGACTGTCACAGACTCTGGTACAGTGCTATAGAACTGTCCATTCGTATCAGCCTGCCGTGGTATTCCTATTCTGACATCCAACACAATTGCTAGTGGTCTCCTCTCCACCGAGGACTGAAGTACTTCGTGCGATGAGGAAATGTACCCAGAGAACTGTCCAGGTCCGATTTCCACTGTTCTTCCTTAAGAGAGACAAAGAACTTGGAGCCAGCTGACAAGACGGCAAGTAGCGCCTGGCAGGGGTTGAGGAATGGGGGGAAGAAACGAGGAAATGGAGCAAGGAGGCTCGCAGAAGGCCCCACCCCTGCTTCATGTGTGCAGAGGGCCGTTGGATGGTTTGCGTCTCAAGCGTCTCCCCAAGGCCCACATGCTAGACCTTGGTCCCCAGCACGGTACCACTGGAAGGTGGTGGAGTCTTTAACAGGTGAGGTCGAATGAGAGGTCTTTTGGTCATTGGGGGTATGCTTCTAAAGGAGATTCTGGGACCCCAACCCATTCCCCTTTCTCTTTTACTTCCTAGCCATGAAGTGGGTGGTTTTGCTCCCCCACGCACCCCGACTATGATGTGCTACCTCACCACAGGCCAACACAAAGGGCCTAATCAATCATGAACTGAAACCTCTAATACTGTGAGCCATGATAACCCTTTCTCTTTTTGAGTTGATTATCCCAGGTGTTTGTTATAGTGATGGGACACTGGCTATCACAGCCACCATGTAGAAGAGGTAAACCTTGAAGAGGCAGAGCAAGGGCCAGGATAAGGATGACAACCTGGGCAGGTTTCGATTCCTACGGACAAAGTATCTTCATCTGTTTTGTGTTGCTATAAAAAATACACCTTCTAATACTTTAGAAGGAAAAAGGTTTATTTTAGAGCCTGAAAAAGCCAAGCTTGGGTGGCTACATCTCTTAGGGCCTCATGCTGGGATATGATGTAGCAGATGGCATCACATGGCAAGAACACACGAGAGAGAAAAGTGACATGTGGAACTCTGCAGAAGGTACCAAACACATGAGGTGGACTCGTGTTATAACAACCCACTTTGTGGTAACTAACTCAGTCTACTCAAGCCCGGACCCACTCCTGTGAGATGGGCATTAATCCCTTTCAAAGGTGGTGCTTTGTGGTCTAACTACTTCCTACTAGGCTCCACCTCTTAAAGATCCTATTGCACCTCAACAACTTTACACTGGGAACTGAGCTCGACCATATTCAAACTTTAGCATAAAGCAAAAGTCACAAATGGTCAATGGAGTCACAGCTTCAGGAATAAGAAAAAAAGACAAGTTACAGGTGTCATCCCGGTGTGTACAATAATTTCACAAATCTTTAGTAAGCACTTACTCTGCGTTGGGCACCTCACCAGATGCTGGAGATGAAGTGGTGAGAAAAAACAGACTTTTGCCTACTGCCTTGGATAGGATAGTCTGATGGGGGAGGCACGCGGGCTTCTGGGTATCACATGCATCCACTGAGAACTAAGCTCCAAAACATCGTGTCAGAGGGCAGAGGGTGGACTGTGGAACTGACCTAGCTGGATTTCAGAGAAGCCTTCCTCAGAAGGAAACCCGGGAGATGAGATAAAAGGAGGCCCAATGAAGGGGCAGGGACAGAAGATTCCAGAGAGAGTTGACAGATTCCATTGTGAAGAAGAGCACTTAGGTTAGGTTTAGGAATTTCACCTTATCTTAGGATCAGTAGCAAGTCATTAAAGCTGTTTTTCTTTTTGAGAGATGGTGAGTACTGACCTGATCACATTTTACTTTGAAAAAAGTAATTTGGGCTATAGAATGAGACTGGGTGAGATGGGACCCAGGGCGGGTGCCTGACGTCTGAAGTCCAGGACCTTAACATCCTGGGAGGGTGTTGGGCTTGTGACCTTGGCATGATTCACTTGCTCCATTAGTCAGCCTTCAGTGTGCACAGTCATATTCAAAATAAAAGTGTTTATAAAGGTTTTATGGAACAAAATTTGGAAAAGTACAGGAGTTTCTGTAACTCAAAGGTGTATTTCCTTCCATGTTCTGCAAGCAAAGTTAACAATTTCCTGGGGCCATTTGTTAAATCAATGAGAATCAATTCTATTTTTCCCTCTTTTTCCCTGCTTTGTATTTTTTTTTTTCTGAAAGAGGACAAGTGTACAAGGTCATTAGTGTTTTTTCCTTTCTATTTTTTTTCAGCAGTGGTTTGTTTTGTGGTTTAACTTGGTCATAAGGAGTTGTGTTTTAGGTGTACGTGTGTTTATATGCACGTTGAGCCTTTGATGTGGGGAGAGGGTGGGGAAAGATGGGAGGAGGAAAGTTCGAAGGAACATAACGAGTCCCACTTAGAACCAGGAGAAAGTGAGGTCAGCTTTTGCGGAGGGGGATGGGAGAACAGAGCCACACAACGGTTTTGTTCTGTTTCCACATGAGCTTTGCTGTGGTATGAGTCGAGTGTGACTTCTGACATTTTGACAATCAAAAACAAAAACAAAAGTTAGCCAACAACAACAAAAACACATACGTGCAAGGACTGGGATTCTTCTGTTAGAGGTTAGAGCTGTTGGTTGTGCAATACGGATCTGGTGCTTAAGAATCACAGGCAACAGGAGCGTGGCCTTGTGCCCAGCTTCCCTCCACAGGGTGGGAACACAGGCGCAGCTCTGGGTGGCCCCCAGTTGCAGGGGGAGACTGTGAAAGGAGAACCCCTGTTCCTCAGAGGAGGCACACTGCACACATCCCTCACGTTTATCCCTGGTCCACACAGCAAGTGCCTAAGCAGGCCCCCTGTGCCTGGTATTTCTTGGATAACTCCTCCATAGTCTACCTAGATGCCCTCGAGAAAATGGGCAGCATCCATTTCACAGGTGTGAAAGGAGACAATAAAAACCTGAAAGGCTTGCTCCAAGAAGCATCAAGGTCAAAACTCAAGCTGGTCTCCCAGTTTCTTGTCCAATATTTCCTTGCTTTGGTTTGGTTTAGAGCAAAGGTTCTGAACCAGGAGTGATCTAGGCTCCTAGGGGCCAAGGATGCCACTGTTGTGCCCAGGACACCCACAGGACAAATAATGGTCGGAACCAAAATGTCAATTGTGTGGCTGCTTTGAAAGCCTCATTTTAGAAGCACTTCTTGGAAACGTCAGTATCTGAGCAAGAACTCAGCTTTGCCTGATTAGAGAAAAGTCAAGGAAAACCAGCGGTGAAGTTGGCACAGCCATTCGATTCTTTCATAAGTGAGTCTACATCTGAGTTCTCTGCTTTAGAAAGAAGCAGGTAGCTATTAAAAAAATTTGGCCAGGCACAGTGGTGCATGCCTGTAATCCCAGCAGCTCTGGAGGCTGGTGCAGGAAGATCGAAAGTTCAAAGTCAGCCTTAGCAAGTCAGTAAGGCCCTAAGCAATGTAGCAAGACCCTGTCTCAGAATAAAAAATAAAAGGGCTGGGGATGTGGCTCAGTAGTTGGGTGCCCCTGGGTTCGATTCCCAGTGTATATATAAAAAAAATTCTGCTGTGTGTCTGCTGATTGTCCCCAGAAGCACGTCTGTAGAGCTGGTGTCTTTCGGCGATGGCCTCTTGGTTTGCAGCTACAGGATGTACAGAACAGAAGGCGTTTCAGCATTTGGTGGTGTAGGCAAACCTTTGTAGTTTCCCAAGTGAAACTGAAACTCTCCTGCTGAAAAGGTCACCTATTTAACAGGGTGTATTCTGTTTATTATGGAACCTACAGCTCCGTAACCCTGTCCTGGAGCAAACAGCACCATCTTCATTTTCAAGTGCCCTCTCCTCCCTCGAAGTCTGTTTAACAAGCCAGGTGAAAATTCTAGAACAGAGAAAATCCACTGTGTTCCAACTGCAGCTTTAGTGTGGCATTGCTTTCACCCTGACATCCTCAGGAGGTAAGTTGAGGCAAGACTTGCCACTTCTTACTGAATCGGACAGGAACAAGGCACTGAGAGAGGAATCGACGGCTTACCTAAGTCAGCAAACTTCTTGGGTGAAGCAATATCATTATTTACCTCACTATCAAAGTCACAGCTCGTCATTGAATCATGATTATAAACATTGCTAAAGGATAGATAACTCTAAATCCTTTCCTTACGTAACTTTGAATGTAAGGTGTAAACTTCTTCTGTTCAAATCACTATTGTTTAAGTAAACACTTCACTGAGGCATCATAGATTACCTGTTTAAAAAAAAAAAAAACAGAAAAAGGTCTGGGAATGTTGCTCAATGGTTAAGCACCTCTTGGTTCCATCCCTGGTACAAAAACAACAACAACAACAACAAAATCCTCTTCAAGAGCGATGACCTATCAATCATCAAGATATCGAAGTACAAACAAGACTATCTTAATTTCTTTCAAGGCATCTAGTCGAGTTTTCCCCGGCAACGAATTGCAAAACCTCCCTTTTTGGGAACCTTGTGGATTCATCTCATTGCTATTCTGGACTCTCTCTGGTATCTGATTGGATCTGCTAAATGTGTTCGTGTGGGGCAAAGAATGAGTCTATTTGAGTTTTATCCTTGTTCTCCCACAGGAAGATGGACGTGTGTGAATCTCCTTCTGAAGTCTGGGAAGTTTTGTGCTGTGCACATATATGTTTCCAAGTGTTCTGCAGCACAGTGACATTACTTGGTAGTGTGCAGGGTGGAGCCAGACCTTTTAGAGGAGCATGCGTGGTGAGACCACTGGAGAGAAAGCATAGCCAAGGCTAATTCACTTTCATACTCCATGTAAATCAAACTGTACTGAAATTTCATCTCATTCTAGTTAGAAAGGCAATCATCAAGAATACAAGTAATAATAAATGTTGGTGAGGATGTGGCGGGGAAAGGGACATTTAAATACTGTCGGTGGGACTGAAATTAGTACAACCACTATGGATATCAGTATCGAGATTCCTCAAAAGACTAGGCACCAGACCACCATATGGCCCAGCATCACCACTCCTCGGTATTTATCCTAAAAAACTAAAATTAGCACACTGTAGAGAGGCATGCACACCCGTGTTTATAGCCACATAATCCACGATAGCCAAATCACGGAATCTCCCTAGATGTCCCTCAACAGATGAGTAGATAAAGAAATGAAGAAGAAATCAACTGTCATCTGCAGGAAAATGGATAAAATTCAAAAGCATTATTTTAAAAACAAAATATGCCAGACTCGGAAAGTGAAGGATTTATGTTTTCTCTCATCTGAAATCTAGAGAGGAAAAAGGGAAGAGGTGGAAGATCTGATGAAATATAAGGCACACAGTATAGTAAAGAAGGGGACCAGAAGGAGCAGAAGAGGGAAGGGAAAGGGGCGGTTTGGGATCCCCCAATTTTGTTGTGTACATGTGTGAACATGTAACCATGATCCCACTGTTATGTGGAACTATCTTGCAACAGTAAAAAGTGTAAAATGTAAAAAAAATAAAGTAGTTCATAGTTCAGTTCTCGAAGTCACTTTGATCATGAGGTAGGGCTCAAAGACAAAGAATTAAGCCTGGTCTATGTCAGAGAGGCTCTAAGGAGAGGAGTGGCCCTGGGCCGGTCCCACGCAGAGGGGAAGAGGCCTGCCTGCCAAGGCACACAGGGGGATGCTGGCCTCCACCAACAGGCCAGGCCCTTTAAGTCTAAAGGTGGACGCAGACATTAGAGAGACGATGTGATAGAATTTCAGAAATAATATTGACATGAAATCTAATCCCTTGAGGATTTATTGAGCACCTGCAAGCATTGGTTGAATACCGTTAAGCACTTATTGAGCACTCAAACTCTTTCTGTCCCCACTGTATGTACTGAAGATGCAGAGATGACCGTGCACAGGCCCCTGTCTTCTCAGAAGAACTCACAGCCCACCAGGGAAACTGAGGGGTGAGCAAGTCACTCCAGGGTGGAGGAGCCCCAACAGAGGTGAGCGCAGACGGAGATGCAGCCCAAACAAGGAAACGCAAACTCAACCAAGAAGTGACGTCAGACGACGTGGAGGGTGCCAAGGAGTGTAATGTTCTGGTAGGGGGGGTGCTTGGGGTGAACAGAGATAATGTGATAAAAGTCCCCAGGCCAACCTCACAACAGTTTATAGAGAATCTTCCAGGAAGAACCCTGTGCAACGCAGGACAAACAGGACAAGACAGATGTTGCCTCCAGGGAACTTCTCTCCTCTACTTGAAAAAGCACAGATGTTCAGCCCTTGACGAGAGCAGCATGTGAAATGTGCATTAATTACCTTTAATTCTGATTTGTTGCCTTTGAACCTCCAACTTTCTTATACACACAGTTAGAAATTCTGCAAAATGTAGAAGAAATCTCCTAAAATAATAAAGCAGGTTTCCCAGCAGATACCGACTCTAATGGTAGGCAGAAGCACAGGATGAAATAAAGTCAGTGAACATAAAAAGGGGAAAGGCTCAACCTCACTACAAATTAAAAATAAGAACTTGCTGGGTGCAGTCGTGCACGCCTATAATCCCAGCAACTTGGGAGGCTGAAGCAGGAGGATCACGAGTTTAAAGCCAGCCTCAGCAACTTAGCAAGGCCCTAAGCAACTTAGTGAGACCCTGTCTCTAAATAAAATATAAAAAGGGTTGGGAACGTGGCTCAGAGGTTAAGCACCCCTGGGTTCAATATCCAGTACCAAAAAATAAAATAAAATAATAAATCTATCTTTATTATATTACTAAATTTCTTTAAAAAGTGATAACACCTAATCCTGGAAAAACTCTGGGGACTTTTAGTTCCATGTAGCAATTGGGTGCTATGTCTTTGGACCCTGGATTCCACAGAAAAGCAAAAAAGAAAACTTCTGTGCACAAAATCATCCACGTTAGCATCACTTACAGAAACAGCAACCTGAAGGCAAACTGAAGTTCCACAAGGCATGGGAGAGTTAGACCACGCGGCACCCTCTAGTTGGGGAACAGCATCACACTTAACATTGACACAATTACAAAGCCTCTTGACACATGCAAATGTTCTCAACATCGTGACTACTAAAGAGAGCTGGAAAATGACATGCACACTCGGATTTCAGCCACAGAAATCTCTGTATTGACGAGATACCAAAGGAAATACACAAAAGTAACAGCTCATATTGCATTAACGTTTTGGGGTTATTTTTGAGCCCTCAGACTTTCAATTCACAATTTTTTAACAGTACTAATAAAATGGTAGAGTTTGGATCACTACTCAACCCAAGGTAGGGTGAAAAGACACCAGCACTTTTAGAAAGTCTTGGGTACTTGCAGATCATTACACTGGAGAGAAAATGTAAAAGCACATAAGATTAAGGGGGGAAAAAACCCCAAAACCTCTCCTGGAGGGAGGACATTCATTCCAAATTCTGCCTTGAGTAGATCTGCTGCCATCACAGGGCTTCTCCTACTCTGAGCCCAGTGGCAGAACATGGCCACATAAATTACCCATTTACCTCGCACCTGGAATTAAAAGCCCTGTGTTAGGGAACTCAAAATGTCAAGGCAGAGTCTTGTTGGGGGTTGATTCTATAGATTAGAACATTTCCACCGAAGTACTAGCCCTGTGAGATGTCTAAGTAGATTAATTGAAGTAGAAATGCATTATTTATTATTTAACTCTTAGTGAGAGCAGTCCATGAACTAGGTTTAATAATGATTTCTTCTAGACACACACCAATGAATAAGAATTAGGTAAACATGGACAAATCATTATTTGAGAAGTTCATCGAGTTTCAAGATCAAAACATTAAAAAGGGCATTACCATAATGATACACATCGGACACTGAAAAAGTTAAATCTTATATATGGCGGCTCTAAGATCAGCGTGAGAGAGGATTCTGCAGGGTCAAGGGGGATCTGTTCTAATCAGGACTGTGCTTCTGAATCTGCAGAAAAATCTAGGGGACGGATGGTAGGAGCCTATTAACTGATCTCAACAAACCCCATGGTGACTACTTCAGGATTGGAGGAAGATCCCCTTCCTGTTACAGGTGCCTAGATTGCTGAATTGCTGCCTTTAATGGAATTGATCCTTGCACATCCGCATAAGGGAAAGCTGATCTTCTGTCTGGACCCTGGCTTGTCAGTGCCTCTGATCCTTCAGCAGGTATATACTTAACATGAGGCCCACCCTCCTGACAAATTTCTAACTGTACAACACAATATTGCTAATTATAGGCACAGTGTTGTAAGGAAGATCTCAAGCACTTATTTATAGTTGAATTTATACCACTGAGTAGAAACTCCCGACTTCTCTGCTCCCTAACTCCAGTCACCCATGATGCTATTCTCTGCTTTTGTGAGTTTAGCTATTTTAAATAACTCAGTCAACATGTGCCTTTCTCTCACTAGCTTGTTGCACTTAGCATAATGTCATCTGGGTTCTTCCATGTTGTCACAGATTTCCGGGTTCCTTCCTTTGGTGAACAGCATCCCACCATGTCTCTGTGCCGAGTTTCCTGATCCATTCATCCACCAGCGGCTATTCAGGCTGCTTCTGCGCCTCAGGTGTTGTGGACCCTGCCGCAGTGAACTTGGAGTGCAGACACCTTCTTGAGATGCTTCCTTTGGATAAATACCCAGGAGTGGGAGCACTGACGTTTCTATTTTAAAATTTTTCTTTATTCCTCACAGGTTGCCGCAGTCTGGCTGGGCACAAATAACCAAGCCGCCACAAAGCCTTGTAGGTTCAAACAGCAACTCTTTATTCCTCAACTCTCACCCACACTGCACACGCACTACTCGGGAACACACTCCTTCCACCGGGCTCCGAGCTCGTTCCCAATCTCCCCGAACCCACGCAACTCCAAAGTAGCGGGCACCGAGGCAGATTCCTCCAGAGCCACCCTATTCCCTGAGCAGGGTCCATATACAACTCAATCAATCCAGCATCACAGCAATTATATACAGCTTAACTCAAATCATCATCTCAATGGTTCGCTGGCACCTTTCAACCATTCCCTCTGGCAATATGCCAGGCATCATTCTGACTCGGCTGTGGCTCTCAACAACAGGTTTTTCCCACATTCGCTCCAAACTTCACAATTCTTTACTCATGACAGATTCCCTCACCTATTAACCCCTGGTGCCTTCCAATTTCTGTTTCTCTGACAATTTCTGAGTATTTTGTGAATAAGTATCTCTTTCCTTTGGTGATAAATGGAGTTGAAATCAAGGATGAACCTCCCACAGTGACGTTGATGAGAAGGATCTCAGACCAACACTGAAAGGTGAATTCTCAGCTTCAGCGTGGTAGCAAAAAGGCAAAGGTCATTCCAGAGATTGCATCTTAGAGACAACAGATTTCCTAACAGGCTAGAACAACCAGAAAGTCAAGTTTGGAATTCCCATGCTTTCAATGTTTATTTATTTTATTGTTTGGTTTTATTATTATTGTTGAATATCAAATAGTATACTTGGATTTCATATATGGGGATTTAAATATTGTTTTTCAAAATTAAGACTCATTATTTAGTAAAATCATGAAATTTAGCACAGTATAACACATGTATCTGAGCAGGCACATTGAAAACAGTGTCCGAAAGAATGTTGACTACAGTGACAGTCAATGGCTTGAACTCTAGTTGAGCTCTTACGACAGGAATTTTAAAATGTAACTATCAGATGTGATAGTTGGGTCATGAGAAAGTCACTTATGCATTCCTCAAAGGCTTCCTTGTGATACTTTTTAATAATTTGTTTTTAAAAGGTGTTCTCTGCAAGGCACATATTTAATTCCTACCTCTCAGAATTTTAAAAATGAATTTGACATTTATCTTGGTGTTAAGAGTCCCAAGGGATACAGTCCAAGACCCCCAGTGGATACTGAAACCCTGGATAGATCTGAACCTGTAGAGATGGGTTTTTCATGTACATACTATGCTTTTCATCATAGTGAAAATTACCTGAGAAAAACAACTTAGAAAAGGAAATATTTATTTTGGCTCATGGTTTCAGAGGTTTTAGTTCATGTTGGCTGGCCGCAAGGCACACACATCATGGCAGAAGTGTGTGGCAGGGAAAGTTGCTCAACTCATGCCATCCAGGAAGCAGAGAGACAGTGAGGTAAGGTCCAGGGACAAGATTCAGTCCCCTGGGGCACGCACCTGTGATTTACTTCCTTCAACCAGGATCAACTGCCTACAGTATCCACCACTTTCCTTCAGCTCTCTCAGTGGATTAATCCACTGATGAGGTCTGAGCTCTCATCATCCAATCACTTCCCCAAAGCCCCACCTCTGAGGATCACTGCACTAGGGCTGCAGCCTCAACACATGAGTTTTTGGAGGACATTCCAGATCCAGACCATAATAGAGACACACTAAGATAAAGCTTAATGTATAAACTAAGCAAAGCCAGAGCTTACTCTTACTACGCATAAGTGAAACTCCCATGAAGGAATGATCACAAATGAAAAAGTTACATTTGAATTTCATATCTTTAGAACTGTCCTGGAGTTTAAGTCACTAATAGTAATTGTAGTAAATATTCTCTCATCTTCACTGAGCTAGCATGGATATGTTCGTTACACTGTGCCAAATCTTATAATTTTATATAAAGAACAGATCTTAACTCAGAAAAACCTAAATTTTAAATCTATGAAAATGTACTGTAATTCAATATAAGAATATAATGAAATAATAATAAAATGCAACAATTATAACAATAGGCCACAATGCAAGTTATGTGAACATGGTCTCCCTCTTGGAAGCATGAGTGTTAATATTATTGGACTGTACTCACTATGGGTAACACAAACCGTGGGCACAGATACCACAGAAAGCAAAGCCCACAGATAATGGGGCTACTGCATTTGCAAACGAGATGGAGTTCACTCAGATCTCCAACTCAGGGGAAACAGATCACAGGTTTCTGCAGAGCAAAGTCGGAATAGCATGGGCTTAGAAACCAGAACCCCAGGCCTGGTGGCAGTTCTGCCCCTCCCCACTTTGCTGTGTCACCTTTGGCTATTGGGGCATCTTGTGCTCCTCCTTAGAGATGCAGCATGCAGCCTGAGTGATCTGTGCACTTCCTCCTGGCACTACTTCCCTGGAATTTCCTGTGATATGATGCTTACAGTTATTACGCCTCTAACGATAGATGCCTATGATGAAAAATATCTAACCTTTGACAATGAAATTTTTGTTTTTATCCTGTACAAAACCATTTAGTTTGATCGAGAAATAAAGTATTTGTAAAATAATAAATAAAACAAATTGATGTAGGTTGGTCTGGCCTTGCAGGGTTTCAGAGGAACTCAGTGTGAAACAGGGTTTAATGAAGATCCTGGACAGATTTGCAAAGAACCCAGAACCCCCCACCCCTACCCCTCATCGGTGAGCTTCCTCTCCTTGGTTAGCACCATAAATAGCAAAAGGTGTCGATTTGTAGGATTTTCATGACACCTTTCCTCACAGGCGGCTGCAATCTGCAGGCTGAGGACTCCAAACACTGCATTCTCACTCAAGCTCACTGGGACACATTTGTGATGTTTCTGAGGCCAGGTAGCAAGTATGGCTCTCAGAAGTCTTTTTCCTAGAAGAAAACAAAAGTGGGACACTGGAATGACTGGATCCAGACGAGGAGAACTCCACCAGATCCAAAACAAAAGACCAAGAGCCCATGTCTTAAAGATGGACCATTTTTTATTAGGTTTCATTACATTTAAGAAATTGCTGGGGCTGGGATTGTGGCTCAGCGGTAGAGTGCTTGCGTAGCACTGGCGGGAAATAAATATTTAAAAAAAAAAAAATTGCTAGGACTTCTTTCAAAAGGCCACATTTACTTAACACGAGATGTTTTTGTTAGCAAATTGCCTCTTCTGTACTCAAAGAATAAATACATAAGAAATTTTCCAGGAGTAGGAAGAAAACACATAAGCAGTCAAACATCCAAGGAAACTTCTGGAAGTTGAAGTTGGTATATTAAGAGTCAGTTTGATCAAACAATATCATGTGAGCTGCTTCTCTACCAATAGCAGTTGTATTATACAGCAGACACTTGATTCCTGGGGACTTCTGGAAGTTGGGATTCAAAAAAAAAAAACTCCTTTCCCATCAGCCACTGTTTGTATCAGATGTCTTGTTCCACGGTCTTGTATGCTGGGGAGGACATAGAGGAAGAGCAAGAGAGACCACAGGAACGAGAAAGAACGACAGACGAGACAATCACAGCAAGTAATCAAGAACTCTCCACAAAGACAAGGACCAGACCAATGCCTTCAGCCTCATCTATGCCCTGCCCTTGCTCATCCCTGAACTAAGGCCAGAGTGAGGTGCTCACCAGCCATTCAGCAGACCTGGATCTTACACAGACATTTCCCTTCCCCGGGAGAAGTCACCAGATAGGCAGCACATGGGGCCCCCAGAACAGGAGAGGATTAAATCAGGTTCAGCTGGTCCAGGAGCATCAGTGAATCACAAGCACTACGGCTTCTAATCCCCTTCCACCTCACCTCTGCTTCACAAGGAAATTAAATATGGAAGCTTGGAAATGCTAAGGATTGCTTTGCTCTCTCTGGATTTTGGAATGTAGGAGTGCCTTCTAAGGCCAGGCCCTGCATGGTGACATTGTATGCAAGGAAAAGGAAACCATCACTCTGAATCTGCTCAGTGGTTTGGGGGGTGGCATGGAGACTATGCCAGTGAGGGGCTTGCGTGTCATTATGGGGGAAATACCTAGTTTGGAAACTGGTAGCAAGTGCCAACTTGAGCATTTGTAGCATCAAAACCCTGATCTATTCCTAAAGCATCTATCAGTGCAAATAGCAATCATGGTTGAAGGCACCAAAACATAAAATGCTGGATGCCTCATTTTCCAAAAGTTAGTCTTCTAAGCACCAAGTTTAATGCCACTACAGTCTGGTATTAAGTACCAAGATGAAAAAAGATTTAGATCAAAAACAAAAATTAGAGAGCTTTTAGGAAGAAAAAGACATTGGTATTTGCAAAATATATTTTAGACGAAAGGCAGTAATGAATGACTTTTCAGAGGGAAATCAGAAATCACCAGTGAAAAATAGCTACTTTTGTATGACTCAAGTGAGTCACTGTCTGCAGAACTCTCCAGAAAGAGAATGTGGGCGGCCAGGCCCGATTGCCGCTGTGATCTGTGGAGATGTCGGAGCAGGCAGCACGTCTGCTAATGAGACCTCAGAAATGTCTGATCATCTCTTCTAATTGCTCTGAATAATTGGAGATCTGCATGGCCTGGCCTCTCCTTCCCATAGACGGTCAATTCAAACATGCAAATATGAAATTATTTGAATACTGCTCTAATTGGAGTCTGGGCTACCCATTATTTGCTAGAGAACAAAACAATATGACTGAAAAAAAAACTGACTATCAAATCCTTCATTTTAAGCTTCACTGAACTCCCCAAATTACCCCAGGCAGGCCTGACAGGGACCACTTTACAAGAGAGTTGATGACCCCTAATTAAGACACAAGGAACTTCTAGTTGTGTTAATATTTGAAATTGAAATTGGTTTGACCTATGCATTTCCATACAGTACCACCAAATGAAACTCAAATCCAAAATGTCCAATAGTCCAAGAAATATATTGCAAATTACCAAGTCCAGCAGCACCTTCACGTCCACTGCATTATGGAACGGCAAGTCCAACATACCATGCCCCGTGACAAGGTTTCCACTGAAACCGTATCCAGCCAAGCATCTGGTCAGGCATTGCCAGTTCTTTCACCATCAGAAGTCGGGGCCCCAGTGCACACTTTGTGGGGTGCTCCCTTTGGTGGAGTAGCCTCTTTCCATCTCTCTCCATTTGTCCTCTCAAAACACTCATTTCTTCACGAGTCTCATCTTTTTTGCTGTCCCCAACCTAGCCTCCTCCTGCTATCATGCTCCAAGATGTCTCCTCTGCTTCCTGATCACAATGGGCATTTTTGGCCCTTGTCAGCCTGTTCCTACCCTTGTCTTGGAAGAACTCAGCCCCATTGTAACAGAACTTTCCCAAGGAAGTTACAAAAGCCTGCGGTGCGGTCTCTTGTCATTTCTGCTGATGCCATCTCATCTCCCTACATCTGTCTCCCCATCCGCAGTGACTTTTTCTCCAGCATACCCTTGGTTACTCCCTCTACCTGCTCAATTCCCTGAAAGAGTAGTTTGCACTCCCCACATGACTTCCTCAATGCCCGGGATGTCCTTCTCTAACTCTGCAACTTCATACTAGAGAAAAGTTTTCCATAGCAATGAAATAAGAAGAAACTCTCGGTTTGCCACCAAGTACCAAAAGTAACAGCCCCAGTTCTTTCAAAGGCTAATGCTGTCGAGTCTTTCCACCTATCCACATAGCTTCCTTTCCCTCCATTTAGAAGAGGGGTGTAACAAATTCCAATGTCTCCTAGAGCTAGTCACTGTTGAAGTGATGTATTGGGAAAGAGGTGAGTGGTGTGTCTGCTGGGTGATTCTATTGTTGCTCTGCCGAGGGAAAAACCCAATAAGCTTTCTCGGTTTTCATCTTGAAATCCTCTAAGCCATTTGTTGCAAAAGTGTTTAAATTATTTAATGTTCCCCTTGAGTCTCTTCCATGACAAATGCTCATCTAATTCTGCTCTTATCTCTGATGATTTCTCTTCTGTCTTCAGAGGACCAAATTCCTCCCCCACCAGGATAAAGCCAGTTTTCCGGAGTACTGTCAGCTGATACCTGCCCCCTCCTACACTGTTCTTCCTTGTGATTTCCTCGTGACTAACACTCCTGTTATCCCTGCCTTATCCACTGGACACTCCGGAGTGTGGAGCGCCATCAACTATCTGCTGAGCAGATTCTGATACACCAGCAGGTCTCACCAGTACATGAAATCCAACATCATAAAAACCAAGCAACCTCTCCTCCCCATAAAGCCTGTTCCATTCTCCCTCCTTTCTGTAAAAGCCATTACCAATTCCCAGGTCCCCAGGCTATGAAACCGAGAGCCATCTCCAACTCCTCTTTCTCTTCTACCCCCGTACTCCCAGAGTTAATTTCATCTCCCAGAGACATACAAAGAATTGTTACTGTGAATCCAAACAGATGTTTGGAAGAAGAAGAAGGGAAATCTTGGAAGAAAATAATGTTTTAAATGTTGCAAAAGAATTAAAGAAAACAGAAGTTTCATTTAACACCTACCGTGTTCCAAAGACTGTTGGAGATGGTTTTGTTTTCCCCTTCATAACAAAGGAAACAGCGTTATTTGAAGAAGGAACAAGGGATAAATGAAGTTCTGATGAAAAACTGGGAATGTTTTTGATGAGAAAAACGAAGGAGCCTTCTCTCCAAGGATGAGAAGGACAGACCAAGGTCTTCCAGGGAGCTGGGGTTACTCAAAGACCTGGGCAGCAGAAGGGAAGAAGGGACTTATACCCAGTAGTAGCATCTTGCAATGAAATTGAAAAATCTGAAGTGCAGATGTGAGGTGTCCCACAAAAGTTCATGAGTGAGACAGCACAAAAACGTTTAGAGTGAAATAATTGGGTTATAGAACTTTATTCTCATTAGTGCATTAATCCCATTGAATGTATTCAGTGGGTGGTGACTGTGGGCAGATGGGGGTATGGCTAGAGGAAGACCGCCACTGAAGTGTGCCATTGGGGTTTATATTTTGTCCCTGGTGAGTGGGGCTCTCTCTGCTTCCTGGTGGTCAGATCCTGAGCTGCGTTTCTTCTCCACATTCCACCATGATGTTCTGCCTCACCTTGGGCCCAGAGTTATGGAATCAGCCATCTACGGATTGAGATCTCTGAAACTGTGAGCCAAATAAACTTTTCCTCCTCTAATTGTTTTTGTCTGGTATTTTGGTCACAGGGATGAAAAAAACAGAAGCTTATGTATTTTAATAGTTTCCAAGATCCAAATGGAGTGGGTAGAAGGAGGGTCTATGTGATGGGCCATGGAAAGAGATGGGAACTAACAATGGAAGCTCCTGTTTTGTATCCACTTCTTCTGTTGAGAGTTCCCTTGGTCCTGGGAGGACTTGGTGCTCTGATGAAGCCAT
Organism: Callospermophilus lateralis; assembly: GCF_048772815.1. Classification (NCBI taxonomy): domain Eukaryota; kingdom Metazoa; phylum Chordata; class Mammalia; order Rodentia; family Sciuridae; genus Callospermophilus; species Callospermophilus lateralis. The sequence continues at coordinate 8,903,296 of NC_135314.1, read as the reverse complement.
CACCTAGACTGGGTGATGTTTGACACTGACTGAGTACTTACTGTGTATCCCGTGTCATATGCATTCTCATTCCATCTCCACAGCCACTCTCTGAATTAGGAAATTAAGTTCCCAGAGAGAACTGAGTGTCCACAGGCTGCATGTAGCATTCAACAAATGAGTGACTGAGCCAAGATTTGTGAACTTGGAAAGCTGCAGAGTGAACCCCCACCTTATGCCTCTTCTCTCTAGTTATTCCTAAAAACCCAACTCTAGGAAGAGCCGTGTAGCAGGCATGATCACTAACTCCTTAGTGATCACCAAGGGGATGCAGAGAGTGGGAGAAATATTGAGAAGGATGAAGAGCACATGTCCCAATTTTCAAAAAGAACAAGGTCAACTTTGCTAAATAATTTCCAACATGATTCAAGAATCAATGCAGGGCTGGGGCTGTGGCTCAGTGGTAGAGCACCTGCCTCACACAGGTAAGGCACTGGGTTTGATCCTTAGCACCACATAAAATAAATAAATAAAGATATTGTGTCCATCTACAACTAAAAAATACCTTAAAAAAAGAATCAATTGGTATGCTGATTGTGAGGACTTAAACAGGACATTGTGGACATCAGGAGTAGCATAATTCTTCAAAAGCAGAAAACAGCAAACTAATGGTACCTCCATTTTTTTTCTCCTGGCACAGGGTTCCAGGGTAAGATTCTGGAGACTTCTGCAGAGGCACAGAAGGTCAGATGGTGAAGAACCTCAGGGCTAGCTGGCTGGAGACCCTCAAGTTCTCAGTGATGTGACATTATGCCCTACACATCTCCCTTGTGGACAGTTCAGGTGGATCAGCAAGTGTTTTGTTATATTGAGCTGAAATCGAGTGTCATGAAAGCTTCCACCACTTGCTTCTGCTTCAGATGCCTAGAGGACTTCAGCATGGCTCGGACCCTCTTTTCTAAGAGTGGCTCATACCTGAGCGTGAACCTTAGGTGCCTTTCTCCCATCCTGGGCAATCTTTCTAGGAGAGGAGCCCTCTCGTTTACGTCATTTCCCAATCTGTTACAAACCATTAGAACCACTTAGGAGCTTTTTTTTTTTTCAAAACTTAGAAATGTCTTTACTCTTGATTTTAAGGTCTAAGGTGAACATCTGATTAACTTGTAAGAAAAATTGGGAGATTCTTTCAATATTTTATGTTTTTAGTTCCTGAAATACAAATCAAAATACCTTTTGGTTACATATCCCTTGAACAAGTTTGATATTCTTTTCAATACATTGTGGACCAATACAGGCACTTTAATGTTTCCTTTTTAAATACAATACATCTCGTTTTGGAGGAAAACAGCTTATCAGAAAGAGAGATGGTACACAGAGTTAGGGCATACCTGCCAACTTAAAATTTGGTCCAATAAAATACATCAATATTCCTCTTCTAACAAAAATAAATTGATCCTCATAGTTGAAAAAAACAGAAATGTTTGGCATAGCACTCTGAGTGAGCTTAGAAAACAAGTTAAGATGTGTTTCAACTCTATAGAGGAACATACAAAATCTACCTAGAAACATCTGACAGAAAAACTGGTCTGTTTACTATTGGGATGTTTCTGCTTCAGAGGGGGAGAGAAGGTACACCAGAGGACGATGAAGACCCGCAACAGCCATGGAATCACTTACTGAGAATTAATCAAAATTTAATGCAGAATAACAAATGACAACAGTACAACAATCTCAACAGTTATTCAATGCCTGGAAAACAAGTTGTAAGCTTAGAACAAGTACGTCAGCAGGAACACTATAATACACTGGTACAATTTGAAGGTGAGAAACATAATACATACAAAATACTTTGTGTGCAAGTACCTTAGTTCTGGGACCCTGGAGACCACAAAACATACAAAGTAAGAATATGTCCAAGCTGCCTCACCTTCTACCGTTCTCTTGAGTATCAAAGTCGGGCCACCTTTGGCACCTTGCAGGGTGTCTTTTCTTCCTTATTCTTAATGTATATACTTGCCAGCAGCTTTGCTTCTCCTCAGTCACAGGCTAAGTGCAGAGGAGCGTTACCCTGAGTGTCCTGGATGTTTGTGGATGCTCTGTACAGAAGGATGTGAATCAATCTCAAGTCACCCTTGGCTGCTGCTGCCCAGTGCATTGCTGTAGCCTCATAATGATCCTGAGCATCTGGATTAGCCCCACCTTCTAGAAACATGAACAGCAATCTCATGCCTGTTTTTGGAAGCTGCACAAGGTAGGGGAGTACAGCCATCTTGACTGACGGCATTCACTTGAGCACCTTTTGCCAGGAGCGCTTTTACAATTTCATCCCATGCAGCAGAAGCAGTGATATGAAGAGGAGACCAGCCTGCATCATCTTGATCATTCACTGGCACTCCAACTTGCAGCAAGAACTCAGCAATTTCAGTATGCCCAGCTGAATATGCCCAGTGCAATGCAGTTCAGCTGTCCTGGTCAGTCTAGTAGCCAGTGATTTATCAGCCAGGATACTCTCCTTCAACTCTTCTACCTTCCTGCTTTAAGCCAAGTTAGACACACACCCCTCCACTTCACTTTCCCAGGATCTCCGTGAAGCACAAGCAACCAGGAGCTTTTTCAAAAAACAGAATTTTAAAAAAATTATTTGTATTTCTTATTGGTGCATCATAATTATACATAATAGTAGGATTCATGATACCATATTCATACTTGCACGTAATACGATCCATCTCATTCCCCCTACCTGACCTCCCTCCCTCCTTCCTCTCCCCGATCCACTGGCTTACTCTGTTTATCTCCCTCCTATTATTATTATTGCATCATGTGCATTATAATTATAAATTATATTATGTGTAGTACGCATATATTATATTATATTATGGTATATATGTACATATATATGCAGGATTGTGGTATATTAATATATGGTCGTAGCATAATCTGGTCGATTTCATTCTCCAATACTTCCCCACGTCCTCCCCTCCTCCTTCCTTTTCCACCTTCTTCCTCTCCTTTACTGGTATCCTAGGGAGTTGTGTTTTTTGTTTGTTTGTTTTGTTTTGTTTTTGTCTTATTTTTAAAGAACTTTCTAAAGTATAAAAACATTCCATCATTTGGATGAGATTACAAGAACATTATGTCTATCACGCAACATCATCATTTTGTATCATTCTGTTATATTTAGTTGAAATCTCTCTTATAAAAAACAGTTGAGACACATTAGGCCCCTGGGTGTGCTCAGGTGCCCTTGACTTCCCTTTCTTCCTGTTATGGATCAAACTCTGGACCCTCAAAATTTATATGTCAAAGTCCTAATTTCCAGGACCTCAGAAGGTGACCTTATTTATTGAAAAAGACTATTGTTAATACAATCGTTCAGATAAAGTCATATGGGGTATGGACTTTTGGTCTCCTGGAATTGCAAGACCATTAATATTTGTCGTTACTCCCCCCCAGGTCTGGGGCTGTAGCTCAGTGGCAGAGCGCTTGTCTAGCATGTATGAGGCACTGGGTTCTATCTGTAGCACTGCATAAAAATAAACAAATAAATAATCTACAACTAAAATAAATAAATAAATAATCTCCCAGTTTATGTATTTTGTTAGAGCAACCCTAGCAACCTGATATACCCCTAAAGATGATCACTGTCATGGATTAAGTATGTATCCCTTTCAGAGATACATTGTAGTGCATCTATAAATATTTGAAAGTAATGTCCTCCAGTTTATAAACTCTACATAAATACTGTATATATCTTCTAACAAGTTTCATTTTTTCAGTTTTCAGGTTCCTCCATCTTGATACAGGTGCCTCGGTTCAGGGTTTGTAAATCAGTGTGCTATAACTGGGATGCGGAAATGCCAAAAATTAGATTCTCCAGGTTGACTGGGAAGGACCTGGTCTGAACAGAACCCCAGAGAAGTTTCAATGGATAGGATTTTACAAATACTTGAGTTCCATGAAATCACTGTTTTCGTTAGCTTAATATACCATATATTAAGAATAAAATATGATTAGTCAAGGTCATAGTACGAGTCAAATTCTGGGCTATTTTGTTCCATGTATCTATTTGTCTATTATACCAAGCTGGCTCTTCCTTGACTACTGCTTTATAAATAGGGTAGTATATAGCCTCTGTTCTTTTCCTAGATGGCTAATATTCTAGGTCCTTTGAATTTCCATACGAATTTTTTAATTCCCTTGAAAGGGCTTTTAAAAGACCTGGAACATTTTTTTTCTTAAGAGCAACTGAAATTGTTTTATGTATATGTGTACATATTTGAGTGCTCACATTGAGAAATCAAATATTCATATTTACAGTCCACAAATTACATGTTATATGTATATATTCATATTCACATTTGCTCCCAAATATATTTAAATGCATAGGAGCTTTTATATATATATTTGTCGTTACGAGTTTTTTTTTTAAAGTGTATTTGTAATGATATTTTGGTGGTATTATTCTGATGCTTATTGAATATAATAAACTCTCAATCTTTCAACCCTGTAACTAAACTTTAAAAATTAAGTTGCATGTAAATTATATTTTAACAAATTAATTTGAAATTATGAAGATGATTTTTGTCTTATTATTTATTTATTAGATCTAATCAGTTATACATGACCATAGAAAGCTCTTCAATTCATTATACACAAATGGAGCAGAATTTTTCACTTCTCTAGCTGTACGTGAAGTACAGTCACACCATTCATGCAATCATACATGTACCTCGGGCAATGATGTCCGTCTCATCCCACCGTTTTTCCTACTTCTTTGACCCCTCCCAACCTTCCCTTTGCCTCCTCCCCACACACACCTCCCCCATTATGGATTCCTCAGTCTACACCCTAAAGACTTAAGGACAGCATACTACAGGGAGACAGCCACTTCAATGTTTATAGCAGCACAATTCACAATTGCTAATCTGTGGAAGCAACCTAGATGCCCTTCAATAAATGAATGGATAAAGAACCGTGATACATACATACAACAGCATATCACTCAGCTTTAAAAGAGAATAAAATTATGGTATTTGCAGGTAAATGGATAGAGTTGGAGAAGATCATGCTAAGTGAAGTAAGCCAATCTCAAATAACTAGGGACCAAATGTTTTCTCTGATAAGACTTGGGACATTTTAAGGGAGATTGCACTGAACCTATAGATCATTTAGGGGAAGAGAAGATACCTAATAATTTTGAATAGTAAATTTATGAACATAATATATCTCTTTGTTTTATTTTCCCTCATCACTGTTTTGAATATTCAGTGTAGAGGTCCTTTGTATGATTTTTTTTACACTGTTATAAGTGGTACAGTTTATATTTCATTTTCCAACTGTCATTGCTAGGCTGGGGAAATAGTTCAGGGGTAGAGCACTTATCTAGAATGTGCAAGGCCTTGAGTCAATCCCCAGAACCATCAAAGAAAAAAATCTAATCATCATTGCTTTATAGAAATATGTAGTATATCTACTGTATAGAAATATGCAGATTTTTTACTGACCTTGTATCCTGTTGCCTTGTTAAGCTCACTTTTTGATCATAGTAGGATTCTTTCATACACCTGTCCGTGAAAGCAGGCAGTAGATGTCTTCTACCCAGCTTTGAGGTGCTGGCTAGGACCTCCAGTATAATGTCCTTTTTTATTGATTTTTTTTATATATGACAGCAGAATGTATTACAATTCATATTACACATATAGAGCACATTTTTCATATCTCTGGTTGTATATAAAGTATATTCACACCAATCTGTGTCTTCATACATGTACTTTGGATAATGATGCTCATCACATTCCACCATCATTTCTAACCCCCTGCCACCCTTCTGCCCTATCTAGAAAGAATAGTCATCGCTTTACTTCGATCTTAAGGAAAATCATTCCTTCCTTCCCAATTAGGTACTATGTGTGGAGTGTATATTTTTGTAGATGCCTTTTATCAATCTCAGAAAATTCCTCGTTTCTTTTTTTAACTTTTTTCTTCATTTACTGAGGTGAAAATATAATTTTTGTTCTTTATTCTCTGAATGACATTGAAGAATTTTTAAAATGTTTAGGCAGGGGGAAAAAATAAAGGACATGATATAGTATCCTTTTTTTAATATTTATTTTTTTAGCTGTAGTTGAACACAGTACCTTTATTTTATTTATTCTTATGTGGTGCTGAGGATCAAACCAAGGGCCTTGCACCTGCTAGGTGAGTACTCTATTGCTAAGCCACAACCCCAGCCCTACTATCCTTTTTAATAGAATGTGAATTAAATTTGTTATTATTGCTTAAAGGGTTTTTTTTTTAAATTACTTTTCTTGAATTGTCCTTGACAATTTGGTATCAGGTTATGCTGACCTCTTGGGAAGTGATCTATCTGACCTATTTTTTAAAGAATTTGTATAAGGTTAGTGTAATCTCTTCCTTACATATTTGAGCGAGTTCACCACCAAACCTAAATGGAACTAGAGATACTTTGTGAAAAGATTTTAAATTATAAATTTTATTTCTTTATTCAATATAGGGCTATTTAGAATTTCTATTTCTTTTTGTGTACATTCTACTAATTTGTGTTCAAGAATTTATTCATTTTCCTAGTTTCTTAGTATAAAACTATCTTTAGTATTTTCTTATTTTTATTTTAATTATATAGATTTGTTTCCTCTTTTATTCCTTATATAGTAATAGCTGTTCTTTATTGTCTTGTTAATATTTTCAAAGAAACAATTTGAATTATACCTATTTTCTCAATTTCAGGGTCTATTTTCTATTTTGTTCATATCTTCTCTTATCTTTATTATTGCTTTGCTTCATTTGAGGGCAGTTTTTCTTCATTTTTCTAGCTTCTTATATCATTTATTTTGAATCTTTCTTTTTTCTCTTTCCTAGTACAAGCATCTAAAGCTATCTGTTTCCCTCTAAACACTACTTTAGATATATCTCATACATTTTCATATAATTTGAATTTTCAACATCATTTAGTTCAAAACAATTTCCAAATTCCAGATTGTGACCCATGGGTAGTTTAATAGTATGTAGTTTAATTTCCAAATATGTTGAGATTTTTCAGATGTTTTGTTAATGATTTCTAACTTAATTCTGATGTGCTCAGACAGCACATGCTATACTATTTCAGTTCTTAGAAATCCATCAAGACTTAGTTTATGACACAGAGTGTGGTCTATCATGTGAATATTGCATAGATATTCTATGAAAGGCTATGTTTCTGTGGTTGTTGGCTATTTATTCTATAAATGCATGTTTATTTCTTTTATAGATTTACTGATTATTGTCTAGTTCTTGAGAGAATGGTACTAAGATCACCAGGTATAAATAAAGCTTTTTCTTTTTTAAATGTCTCATTTCTAAAACTTCGCTTCTTGCATTAAGATGTCTATATTGGGTACAGACACATTCAGAATTGTTATGTCTTCTTGACAATTTTGACATTACAAAAATGGTCTCTCCATCTCAGGTAATGCTTACTCTCTTCAATCCCATTCTGTGGCAATTCATGTGGCCACTCCTGCTTTACTGTGCTTACTATTTACCTTGTAGCTTATCTGTTGCTTTTGTTTTGATCTAGCCATGTATGTAAAAGTGCATTTCTTACAAACAGAAAATAGTTGTTTTACTTCTTTAAATGAAGTCTTACAATCTTTGTCTTTAAACACATTTCAATCTGTATATGGGGTAAAAATGGGAGTTCATATCCCACTTGAATCAAAGTGTGAAATATGATATATCAAGAACTATGTAATGTTTTGAACAACCTACAATAAAAATTAATTAAAAAAATAAATAAATAAATAAAAAATAAACACATTTATATTTAATATAATTGAAGAGTTGAATTTAAATCTACCACCTTGCTGTTTTCCTTAGTATCACAAGTTTCTTACTCCTTTTTTCTTTCTTTCACATCTCCTTTTGGCTTCATATTGAATTTTTTAATATTCTATCTTTTCCTGATCTATTGTATTTTTAGAACTCTTATATTATTTTGCAGTATTTACTCTAGAAATTACAATATGTGTTTTAACACAATATGGTCTGTCTGAATTAATAATACAATATTTCACATGTATTATGAGAAACTAACAAAATAACTCTGTTACCACCAATTTTTGTGTTGTTATTGTCATTTTTTAGATATATTATAAACAACACAATATATTTTTATTATTCTTGCTTAAAGAGAAATTAAGAATTGAGAAAAGAGAGGTCTTCTGTTTTTCTACAAATTTACAAGTTTACAGAACTCTTCATTTTTTCCCGAATACTCAGATTTCTACCTGGTAATATTTTTTCAGACTGCTATTCCTTTAACATAATTTTCAGTGCAGTTGTCTGTTTTTAGTTACCTAAAAAATCCTTTTCTTGTTTTTATTTTCATACTCTATTTCTCCTAGATATAAAATCCTAGGCTGATTTTGTTGTCATTGTTGTTTCAGCACTGTACAGATCTTTCATTGTCTTCAAGTATATGTTAATTTTGACCAAGAAGTCTAAAAAATTATTATGATTATTTCTATGCATCAAATATATCTGCTTTTTCCTCTTTTTAAAATGTTCTCTTTACCTGTAGTTTTAGCAGCTTTACTATGATGTAAGAATGATTTTTCTTTGAATATTGGTAATTGGTATAACTAAGCAATATCAATATTATTATTATTATTATTATTATTATTATTATTATTATTATGTCTAGGTATATTGAGCCTCTAGAATATGCAAGTTGGCATTTTTCATCAAATTTGGAAAGAATCTAATCTTCTTTCCATTATTCCTTCCTTTTTTCTTTTCCCTCTCCAATCTCTATCTTTTTTTCCTAGAACTCCACAGATATGATAGACCAGTGGATACTTTTCATACATCACTGAAACTCTCTTCATATTTTTCCAATCTTTTTCCTTAATCTCATTATTTTGGTTCAGTGAATCTATGGAGATCTATATGAATCCACTCTTTTTTTTCTTTCTGAATCTTCCAATCTACTATTAAGTCCATTCAGAAAATATTTTATTTCTGATAGTTTATTTTTCAGTCATGGAAATTTTATTTTGTTCTTTTTGATAGTTTTCATTTATTAACTGATAGAAGCAATCTGTTTATTGATTATGCTCATATATCCCCTTAAATCATTGAACCTATGTACAGCAGCAGTTTTAAAGACCTAACCTTCTAATTCCAAATATTTTTTTCACCTTTGGATCTATTTATTCTGATAATCTTTTCTGAAATTTGCTATATTTTTGTCTTTGCATGTTTAGCATATTTTTATTGCATTTTTGGATCACGTGGGTGGTAGGCTATTAATGTCTTTATTTGTTTTTCTACTTTGATTTGCTTTGTTGGTATTCTTTTATAGAGTACTGAATTGTTTTCTTTCACACTATTTATGTATTAACCAAGGGATTAAATTCTGTGATACTTTTAGATTTTGTGAAGGGTATTATGTAGTAGGCCTTACTCTGGGCTAGATGAGCTCATTTTCCTAATGTGTGGGCTTTGGGGATTCTGACCTGAATGTCTTGGTTTTTCTACATTGCTCATTGGAACTTCAACCTCAGTTCATTAAAATTCCAACCTCTCTCAATATGATGTGTCTTCTGGAATTTTGATTAATCACAATGTCCCCAGTAACCAATTTGCCAGACCTCATGGAGGTTTGTCTGCCACGCAGAACTTAGAATTCAGTTAAAGTGACCAGGGGACCCTGTGTTGAAACCTGCAACTCCTGGGTGTATTTCCCTTCTCTTCAGTATTCTGAACAAAAAGTCACTGGTGAAGCTGCCAACCTCTTCCCAGGGTTAGCTCTATGCCCTGTGTCAGTTGATAGAGTCCCCAGCAAAAAACTGAGGTAAATAAACATGGGGCTCTCAGTCTTCCCTTTCTTTGAAGTACGTAGCCTAATATTGACTGTAGTGTTCAATACCTGATAATATTTCTTTGATATATTTTTTCTCAGCTTTATTAGTGGGCAACTACATCAAAACCCATTCATTAATCATGGATATATCTATAAATCTTACTTAGCACTTCATTAATAATCTGTATGATACCTCATAGGGCTTCTCAGAATGTTGGGAACATGACTGAAAGACTAACACCAGGCACTACCTGATTTCCAGCTCAGTCAACCATGTCATCTTGAACAAAATAAAAGCTCCTTCAAGCTCAGGGAGTTAGAGCACTTGCCTAGCATTTGCAATACCTCAGGTTCAATTCCCAACACTACAAAACAAAACAACAGAATAAAACCAAAAAATAACCTCATCTAAAATTCCCTTGCCTTAAATTGAGAAACACAGTACTTATCAAGTCAAGAAATACATAGGATTAGAAGCTCTAGTATATGAAAAACCCTTAGTAAAATGATTAACAAAGAGTAAGTGCTCTAAAAGTTTGTTAATGTCATAATTAATTTTATTACTATATTTATTATTATTGCTATTTTCCCAAGAAATACCTTTGTATGCATAAATAATTATCAAAATCTGGCAAGATTAAAAAAAAGAAGTTGGTTCTACAATATATAGAAGCAAGAGTAAAGAGAGTTGGTATCATATCAAAGGGACATCTAAAATAATTTGGAACCTTTATGAGAATCTAGGCTTCTGTGTGCTCCTGGCATAGAGTGGCTACAACAGTACATTGTATTTGTGTATACTGTATTTAATTTACTTTGCATTGTAGTGGGGATTCCCATTGCACATAACAGATGTTCTTCCTGTTTTACCAAATGGCTATAAAATGAATGAGTAAACATAACTGTAATTTTGGTTTATTATTGGTAAAAGCTTTTCACTTTTCATTATTATCCAGCTAATTTGCATTTTGATGTTTGTCCACTCCTTTGCTCAATCCATGTCCATTCTGTTTCTCCTGGTAAAGGCTGGGCTAAAGATATGTCATTAACACTTATGAAATTTTCTAGTCTAGAATCATAATGGGCCAAAAAAAAAAAAAAAGCAATACAAATACAATTTCTATCAGCTGGACTGGTGAAGTGACCAGCATTCAGGAGACTTCTTTCAAGCCAGGACCTGTGAGTTTGGCTGGTTGGCCGGTTTCAGCAGGGATGGGGTGCGGGTCCTTACTGAGCTCGTGAACAACCAAGACTACTCCCTCCTTGCCACTCCTTGGCTCTGTGCCATTTCTATATTGGTTCACATCCTCTGTCATGACCAAGTGCTGCAGCCACAGCCCCCTCTTCCATTCTGCTTCCAAAACCACCATTCTGAGCTGAAGAATCTGCCCTAATTTTTATTTCTGTTTTTTATTTTTTTTTGGGGGGTGGAGAGGGTTAATGATAGTAGGAACCACCTGTATTAGTTATCTATTGATATATAGCAGACGACTCCTAAACAGAATAACTTAAAATAATATCTATTTTCTATGCACATTCTTGGGTCAAGACTTGTTAGGAAACAGTCTATACTCATTGCTTTTTACTCCAATTCTCTTGAGTTTGCAACTTCGGTCCTGGCTCATGTGTATCTGCTGAAAGAAGCTCTGGACTGCGTTTCACATGGAAGAGAGACAAAAGGAGATCATCCAAGGAAAACAAGCACAATGGTAAGAAAATTTCAAGTTATGTCACATGACAAAGGGCTAAACTGGGAGTCTGAAGACCATGGAGACCCCTTACCGTGAAGAGACAGGACATTTACTATCAAAACTATGAAGGAATACCACATCAATTTTTAGCACTATCCCATAGGACAGACTGGGACTCATGGATGGGAATGCTTTTGGCTCACTGTAAGAGAAAATACTGATATTGTGCAAAGAAGGAGGGGGCTGCTTATCAGGGTCCTCTCAGGGCATCAGGTGACCAGCCCCCTGCCACCTGTATTCCAGGGGAGATTCAGGGGCAGGGCATGACAGTGCAGTCTGATCTATAAGGTTGTTTTTAATGTAGTTCTCTGATGCAATCAATTACAAGCCAATTGCTAATCAAGCCTAATTATATAATAGCTCCAGTTCTCCTCTCTCTTTCTACTACCAACAAGATTAAAATAATACTGCGTTGTCTGAATTGTTACTGAAGCTTCCCTCCTGTTTTCCACACACAGCTGTATCAGACAATGTCTGCAAAAGCACAGTCCACACCTGACATTATTTAGTGAACATTTCTTGATGGAAACCTATTATCTTTGGCATAAAAACCAGACCTGTATCCACACCACACCAAACCCTTATCTGCACTCCCTGGCCTCTCTACTCTTATCCATATGCTGAGATTAGATGAGACTCCTCATCATTCACCAAATGGGGAAAATCTCTTCCCGTGACAAGACTTCTACTCTGACCAAAAAACCCTAACTTGCCATCATGGGCCTTGCCATTTAATGGGTAGGCTGAGACACAGGCACAGAAAACTAAAAAAAAAAAAAAAAGTTTTAGTGCCCCAGAGTAGAAAAGAGCATGGTGAATCCTGTCTCAGAAAATCAAGGGCTCTTTTTTTTTTTTTGAATTTGTGGAATTTGAACAAGCTGAGATAGAGCCAGGATACCACTGTGCTTTTAGCTGGAGTTGAAGGACTATTTCCACCAACCATTCTAAAGTAAAGGAGGGAGAACAGGGTTCACTGAGCCATCAGTACTGACAGCCCATCAATGTCGAGAGACCTCAGCCATTTCTGTCTTCGAGCATTCCAATAAATGAAACATTGGACCATGGTTACAGGATGAGTCTACATGTTCAATGTTATATTAAGCAAGTTAATTTTTCTATGTAGACACAAAAACTGAATGTCTCACCAACTAGAGATGTTGTCAAAAGTCTAAATATTGAGCCTCTTTATGAATGTAAAGACCAGAGAAAATCCCCCCCTCCCCCATCTCAGTGACAGACCAGAAGTATGATTTTGCAACTAAGTAACTGAGAACAGACAGAGGGTCTTCAGGAAATCCCTGGATTCCCTGGAATACTAGGGCTCCTTTAGTCATCTCCACTGGAACCACTAGAAATGGTGGTGGCATGTGTGCCATGTCCTCCCTGGGGAGGTGCATTCCAAGAGACCTGCGGGTCCCTCAAACCTGCCTAGACCAAGCTCCACATACACTGTTTCTCCACGCAGACCTACCCATGATGAAGTTAGTCTATGAATTAGGCCCAGTAAGAAATTAACAAAGACAACTAATAATAGAGCCGAATGATTACAACAATATATTGTAGTTAAATTGATGTGAATGTGATCTCATTTTCTCTTTCTCCCCGTTCCTCCTTTCTCTATCACCCTAAAAATCTTATTGTTCTGGACACACCCTGTTTCAAACCCTGGCTGACCATGGTTGATGCTGGATGACTGAAAACTTAAAAAGTGAGCCGGCAGAAGGGGTTCTGCAGTGGAAGAAGAGCACAGTCCAGAGTCCCCCTGGAGGACTCCAGTCAGCAGGGGACTCCGGCAGGACAGCAAACAGCTTGGGCTTTGGATCCCTTTTGTCATATTGAGGGGATCGGCCAAGATGCTCCTTAAGATTCCTTATACTCTGACATTGGAAATTGTGTTCCACTTTCTAGGTGTAACTAAACAAATGAAGACTCCGCTATCATCATAATTTGGGATATGCTAAGTTCATATTTTTTTTTCTTTTTTAAAAAAAATCCTTTTAAACTAGTGTTTTCTTGCATAATATGTAATGAATAATAAGGATATATAGATGTAGGTAATATCTTCAAATTATTTCACCGCCATTCAGAACCATGGGGGGCATTCATTTTACAATCAGACGAATATAAATTTTCATGCAGAGACAGTTTGTTTGGCACAGTAGTGACTGTGAAACAGATTTCCATCCAATGTGAGCACATAGTTCTGAAACCTCAAATCAAACCTCATTGAAATCCACTGAAAATGACCCCCAAATTGCATTTGACGCTTTTTTTATTTGTTGTCGAGAAGGTGGATCAAAGTTAAAGCATAGATTCAATTGTTGGATAATGTGTAAATTTTGCCAGAATTTGTCAATACTTTCTAAAGATATTAGGAACAGACAGAGGAAAATATCATGCAACAAGTTACAGCAGAATTCTGCTTTGATCAGTTGCTGCTTATTACAGTTTGAGCTTTAAATTATGTGCTCAGAGCTTCCTGTGCCGTCCACATTATGTTCAGATTTCTTCCTGCCTTTCTGGCCAGAGCAGCTGTTGGAATATGGACAAATCCACTTTTGAAATTTGAATATACCCAAGAATAATAAATATTCTTAGTAGAGTTTCTCAATTTACATGATTTTTATAATAATCATAAAATTGGACGACATTTCTTATCACCTAAGCAGGTGAGCACTGAACATAACTATTTACCACATGCATATAAAGCTGACCTTCTGCTCTTCTTTAGATTTAAGACACAGTTACTGGAAAGGGGACAGGCTCTGTAAGGAGAATCCCAGCTGTTTTACTTGTATTTTGCACGCCACATGAAAACTGGCCTTCACCATAGGAAAATATTGACTAGATTAAATTCACTTAAGAGCAAAGATCCATGGTCTGTTAAGTACTCTATCAGATTATTTTCAGAATATAGACTGCACCGTACACTGGAAACACATCCGGGTAGTTAAACCTACAGTAATTTATGTTGATTTCTATTGCCAGCAATTACTGCTCAACATCACATCCTGTTAGGTGGGCAGGTAATGGAGCGTGACGTCTGGCCTGGGCTGCAGAATGGGCCGTCTCGGCTTCGTGCCCATGAATGAACATATGTCAGGGCAGAGCTGAACCTGCAGGGTCTGGCGTTTCTTCTTGGCGGCTGCCATAGCTGACCTTTTCTTCTTTCTTTCTTTCTTTCTTCCTTCCTTCCTTTAATATCCTGAGTCCGAGCATGTTCCAATAACTCAGCCTACGTTCTGCCATCTAGTCGCAGGACAGATCTTTGGCTTGTTTCTGGCTGAGCTTTCCTTTCAAACCCTCTGGCCTGCTTTGGAATGACTACTCAGCTGGAATTTGAGACCTGTAACCGTTGGTTGGTTGGATACAGTGAACTCCCCTCTCCCACAGACAGCAAACAGAACTCCAGCTCTCTCTGACCCCTTTACTAGTCTGGTGGGATGTGTTTTAAATTACACAAGTTGGGGACCTCTATCTATCAGGCAGGTGTCCTGGGAGCTCTATCTGGATTCATAAGTATCACAAAACTAAACTCACCACCTCTCAGAGAAGTTCCAGTAGGCTGGGCTACGTTTTTCACAGTCCTTTCACAAAAATACTAATGTCCTAGCTGTGACTTGCTATCTAGGGGTTATATCTACAACCATGACCTCAACTGCAGCCCATGACCAAGTTCAAGGTTAAAGCTGTGCCTCCATGGCGTATTCCTAAAGACCTAGAATCCAACCGTTGGTTCTTCGTAAAGAGAACCTTGATATTGAAAGGGAAAGACACAGTAGTGCAATAGGCAGGATGGAATGATTCTCTTGGAAACCAAAGGTCCTAGAGGTTTCATGGTCTACATTCTCCTCTAGAGATGGCTGCACACAAAATTGCAGAGTAAGGAAAACTGGTCTCCAGGGCTTCCTGTCTCCTCCTTCACACATTGATTCTCTTTGCTTAGTATTCTTTCTCCCTCCCCCTCCAGCAACCCCTGCATTGTCATGTTCCTGATCTTCTGTCAAAATCTTGCCCTGGAAAAGGATGTTTTATCAGTCATTCACATCTTAGTATAAACTGAAGTAGAAGTCTTATCTTGATGATTCTGTTGTATGCCATTTTCCTCCATTAAAAGGAATTTCCAATATAGAAATAAAAAGAAAAATATATATATATATATTTAAGATAGAGGGGAATTTTCCACTATCCCTGGACTTGAAAAATTACTCCAATGATACATAAGACCATCTCAAGACCAACACAATCATTTGCTCCTATATTCAATCTCTTGGTCCACATTTATAATGAATTCTGTTCTGGAACAAAATTCCTATCCAGGATGGAGATGGCCACTGCTGTAGGGATGAGAGGGAGAGGCCCTCCTGGTTAACAAAAGTCCTGCAAGGATTCATGGATGAGGGAGGATGAGTGCTGCAAATATCTACCTGGGATCTCCTGTGTCTGCAGCAAAAAACATTCACAGTAAGACTTAGCTGGTTCATGGAAGAACCTGTACAAGAAGCTCCCCTGGTTGACCACTGGGGTTTGGAACTGGGGGAGAAGGTGGAGTCACCAGTAAGTCCTGGATTTACCATGTTATTTTAGAAGCCACCTCAAAAATATTCACCTAAATATGGACTTTCCCTCCTCTTGTTAGATGTGTACCAATCCACACTCCCTTGGGGGTAAAGCCGCCTCCCTAAGGCTACTTCTGGAGAACTGGGAGAGCTCTCTATGCCTCTGTCATTGGTGCATATCTTTTGGTTAGATTCACAGCTGACAGGCAGACAGTGGCTTGAGAGGTGCCGAGGGTCAAGAAAGGTCAAGGAATCTCAAGGGGGTAGACCACAGCAATGTGACACCAGGGGAGACCACGTGTGATCATTGTCACATCCCTACTGAGCACCTTTCCTTTGGGGTTCCAGAACGACAGCATCTTCTTAAGTTAATTGTTACAAATTGTTATAAATTGAATAAAAACTCAAAAGTTGATGTTCAAAACACCAGTACCTCAGAATGTGACTGCCCTCCTTTGGATCTTGACTGACCCACAAGGCCCATGTGTTGGAGACTTGGCTCATAGACTGGGGCTCTGTTAGGAGGTAGTGGACCCACTAAGAGGTGGAGCCTAATGGTAGGAAGTTAGGTCATGGGGCATGTCCTTGAAGGGGACATAGGAATGTTACCACTTCTTTCTTATCTCCCTTTTATTTCCCAGCTGCCATGAGGTGAACAGTTTGCTTTGCTGAATGGTCCCATGGTGGTGTGTTCATTCTCCACTGGCCCCAAGGCAAGGGAGCCACAATGGACTGAAACCTCCAAAACTGTGATCCAAAATGAACCTTTCTTCCTTTTAAGTTGATTATATTTTATCACAGTAATGGAAAACTGACTAACACAGTGACCTAATTTGTAAACTGGGCCATTTGAAGATGCATGGGTTGTCAAAGAATTAAATTATGATTTCTATTTTTTTTCCTTTTTAGATATACATGACGGTAGAGTGTATTCTGACATACCATGCATACATGGAGTATAATTTCCCCTTCTGTGGTTGTACATGGTGTGGAGTTACACTGGTCTTGTATTCACATACAAACATTGGAAAGTGATGTCCGATTCACTCTACTGTCTTTCCTATTCCCATCCCTTCTCCATTCCCTTCATTCCACTTTGTCTAATCCAATAAACTTCTATCCCCCTCCCCTTATTGTGTGTTAGGATCCACACATCAGAGAGAACATTCAGCCTTTGGTTTGGGGGGATTGAAATTTTATATTTCACTTACAAAATGATGATTTCATTTAAAGATCTTAACTGGTTTTGTTTTCAGTTCTAGAATAGTCAACATTTTATCCCACAAAATAAAGAGTTCCAATGAGCTAAGTTGAGGAGTTTGGTTTTATAGCAGGAAAGAGCTGAAGAAAGCAGAAATGAAAACACAAAAAGTGAACTGGTCACCTCAAAGTTACTTCCTTGTAGGAGGGACAGAGAAAACTGGTGAAGCTCAGGTCACTTCAGTTTTCTTTTTGTGAAAGGATTGTGTATCAGAACTTTGTTATCATGACCCTTGAAATTGGCCCGTTTGGGAAATTTGCGAAGTTCAGGTAACAGTTGAGGTGAGGCTGGTGCCATGGACAAGTGACTCCATTTAACCCTGAGCCTGCTCTGGGGATGGCCTAGTGCATGAGCTTAGTGGAAAACAATGGCCTCCTGTCACTTTGTCTAACAGGGTGGGGTCCTCACCCAGCATGACAGCGTCCACATAGTGAGGGGATGTTTGAACGCAGAGAAGCACAGAGGGAGGACATCGTGGGAAGAAGACAGAAACAGGACTGACGCTTCTGCTGCCAAGGACACCAAAGATGGCCGGCAAACCAGCGGAAGCCAGGAGGGGCCTGCAGCAGACTCCCCCTCACAGCCTCTGGAAGGAACCCGTGCTGACCCCTGACCTCAGGCTTTGGACCTCCCAACGACAATTGCTATTGTTTAAACCACTCGGCTAGTGGCCCTTTGTTACTGCAACCCTAGGACACTAAGCCAGCATCAGATTAGGTGCAGCCCCTCCTCAGGCACCAGTGGGCTAGAGAGACTCTGCTCCGTCGAGGGAGGGTGGGGAGGTCACTGTGGGCAGGTGCTGGAGTGACTGTGGCAACGCTGGGAGGGAGACCCTGGGGGCCACGATTGGAAGGCAGAGTGGGAAGAACCCCAACGGGTAACTGCGAGACCTGGGCGTAGTTCCGGCTTCGCTGCTCTCTGGGTGGCCCGGAGAAGGCCTTTTACCTCCGAGAAACACGGTTTCCCAGACTGGCAGGTGGTTTCCTGAACAGTACACAGAAGGTGCGGGCAAGATGGTCCCTGTGTCCCTGGATGCTTTCTGTATAATGGCCTCTCTCTGCTGCTGATGATTATTTTCCAGAGACGATTTCAGATTATCAGCCGGCTGACGTTTCCAAGAGATCCTGTGTCACTCAAGGCCACTCTTGAATATCATGACTGTCCTCCCACCCCACCCACCAGCTTCTTCCTAGAACATCTCTTCTCCATAGCGATCGTCACCTCACTTTACACTCTGGGTGGGTATGATGTTGCCTTCATTTCCCTTGACGATAATGTCTGCTCCGCGAGGCAAGACCCGGGGGCCACTTTGATCACTGAGGTGTCATCAGGGACTTAGGGGATCTCTCGAACTGACAAACACCGTCCCAGGATCTGACGTGTTGTGAGTGCTTGGCGAGTGTTTCTGAGCGAATACATCATTACCTTCTGTGCCCCGGATTTGCCTTCACGGAGCCTCCCTGTGTACAAAGATAGGACTTGGAACAAGTTTGCCCGAATTAGAGCTGGGACCCACATTTTGTGCCTTGGTTTCCAATCCTCACAGCCTTCAAAAGCAGAACCACAGAAATAAAGTGGTAGAAACTAAGCACAGAAAGAACTACTGGACAGCACTCGGGATGAAGACTCTTGACCCTAGAAGAGTGTAGTGGCACAATCTAAGGTGGCCCCCAAGACCTGCTCCCACAGGGTACAAGCCCTATAGATCCCTTCCTCTGAGTATTGCCCAACTGTGAGAATGATGAGGGACTGTTCTTATGACTAGATTATAGTGTATGGCAAACGGGGGTCATGAAGGGTGGGCTTCATCAGTTGAGTTATTTAGGAGGTTTTTCCTAAAGTCAGAGAGATACGTGCCTGATGACCTGGAAGAAGAAGCAACTGCTATGCCATGGTTCACCCCTGGGGGGTCCTGGAAAGAAGCTACAGGAATCTTCTAGAAACTGAGAGCATGTTGGGCAGCGTCTAGCAAGGAAATGGGGACCTCTGCCATCTGGCCCCAAGAAAGCAAGCTCCACTAACAAACAGGACTTCGAAGAGGCCCCTGGGCCTGGGAGGACCACTGCACCTCCATGTTCTAACCACAGCCTGGACTTCGGAATACAGAGCTCCAAGATAACAGCAGACGTTTCAGGCCACTGCGTTTGTGGGAGTTGGTTACCAGGCAAACTAACCTAATGGTTAGTTTGCTAGTGGAGCTCACTTCTCAATGGTTAAGAAGATGAACAAACAGAGGTCACCAAGGGCTGCTGGGGAGGGAGTCAGTTATTGTATATTAAAAGTTTCTTTTGGAAACAAAGAAGAAAAGGTTGGGTATAGACGGAGTGAGGAGTCCACAGTGCTGTGAATATATTTAATGTCACTGATTTATAAAGTAACAAAAGCCTAAAATGATAAGTATTATGTACATCTCATCACAATTTTTTAAAAGAGGGGAAAAGATGAATAAATGAAACACAAAGGGCATTAGATCAGTCTACTCCTTTGGTTATGGCCAACGTCGTTCTCAGAACCCTCTTCTTAGCCCTATTCAGAAGGAATCTAATTAATACAAAATGTCCCTTCCATTCAAAAATAAATTCCTATTTCAAAGATATTTTAAATATCCCCAAATGAATTCTCTGTTAAATAAATATGGAGTCTTGCTGATTCACCCAGTGGGGGGATTAGAAAAACTGATATGAATAAGAATGAAAAATAGCCAAATCTTATTAATCATTGTTATGGTTTCTATATGAGATGTTCCCCTAAGGCTCATGTGTGAGACAATGCAAGCATTTTCAGAGGTAAGTGATGGGATTATGAGAGCTTTAACGTAATGTGTGGATTAGTCCCCAGGAGGGACTAACGGGGGTGGCTATAGGCAGGTAGCTTGTGGCTGGAGGAGGTGGGTCCCTGGAGGTGAGCCTTTGCGTCTATGTTCTGTCCCTGGTGAGCAGAGCTCTTGCCCTCTCTCTGCTTCCTGCTGCCCTGTCCTGAGCTGCTCTCCTCCTCCACATCCTTCCATGATGCTCTGCTTCACCCAGGCCCAGAGCTCTGGAGCTGGCCAGCTGTGGACCGAGACCTCTGAAACCATGAACCCCAAATGAACTCTTCCTCCTTTAATTCCTCATCAGGTCTTTTGGTCACAATGGTGAAAACACTGACTAAACAGATCATCTCGAGCTCAGAAGACCAGGAATGAAAGAGAGTTACCTACTCCGGAGATGAGGAGTGGACAGGGCCACAGTGTCTGTCTGTGATTCCAGCTGCCGTGGAGGCTGAGGCAGGAGGATCTCGATTTCCAGGCCAGCCTGAACAACATAACAAGACCTGACTCAAAATAAAAACAGCTGAGATATAGCTCAGTGTACAGCACTGCCCAGTATGTGTGAGGTTCTGGGTTCAAGTCCCAGAACCACAAAAAAAAAAAAAAGAAAAAAAGGGAAAGTGGGTCAAATCAGACAAATCAGAAGATTCCTACCTACAGGTGAGCCAGAGAACCTTCTGGCATTTCAAATAAGTCCCAGAGCTGCTCAGAGCAGACTGAATAGGATAAACAAACCCCAAGGCATATAGAGGGTAGGAGACAGACAGTTGGTGCACTAGGCCATCCACAGAGCAGAAATGCAATCACTGTAATAATGACCACAATATAAAACCTAGGCCATTTATTGGCCATCCCTGGTATGTAGCATCATAATAAACACTCCATACATTTTGTGTCATTTATTTTTCATGGCAGCGTTGAGAGTCAGGTGAGAAAACAGCTCAGCTCAGAGTGGGTAATAATGTGTCCAGTGTCACACAGGCAGTGAGTGGGTGATGGGGTTTTGACTTGGGCTCCTCTGATTCCAAAACCTGTTTTCAATCTGGGACACTCCCAACTCTCTCTTAGTTCTGATCCTATGCCAATGACCTTGACGACGGATGGACCACAGCTTGCGTACATGGCCTTTCGTACCAGTAATCTGGAAGCTGCCCTGTGTCCGAGACAGAAAGGGAAGAACCTCTCTCTTCCAGAAAGAGGAATAGAGAATGGGCCTTAAAGACTCACAAGAAATTTTTTAAAAAAGAATTTACATTCATACACATATTCCCTTAAAGCAAAACATGAAAGCCCTCCTGGCACAAATGATGGAAAATTTCAAAGTAAGAGAATGTAACTTTTTTGGTTGCTGTGAGATCACATCTCTGTTTACAGCACTGGATGGGCACAAGACAAAACCAGCGCACGCGACAGTGGTCCACAGAGAGTGTTCTGGACAGGACAGCGCCCTGCCTCTTAGATCATTGGAGAGTTTCATTCTGGCCAGGTGCTCCTTAAAATTTCAAATTCTCTTCCACTACATTACCTTTTACTTTAAAAAGGAAAAAAAAAATAAAACTGTCTCTAGCTTATACAACACTCCAAATACTTTAAGTATTCACGGTACCAAAAAAAAAAAGATGTGTGCATGTGAGAGTGAGAGAGAGAAAGAGTGTGTGTGTGCACTATAAACACATTTGAAACCCTAGTTCTGCAAAGGTTCTTTATCTCTGAAATATTTTGCAATGGTTTCCATAACCTGGGATACTGCTTGTAAAATTTATCTTGACAAGCTAACAGATTTTCCCAAAGACTTGCCAAGAATAATTCTAAAGAAAAAAAATGGCTGGACCCAGTTTTCTTGTGCATTCAGGAAAAGACAGGATATACATTTATATCCTTAAGAAATAAGTCATCTGACCTTTTTTCCAACATGTGTTTAAACATGTTTGGAAGAAGAAAAATAACTAAATGAAGTATGCTATTTTGTTTTGCTGTGATTATCCTGGAATTCCTTAAAGATGGGGAAATATAGTTCCCCAAAATGTAGATTATCAAAATAATCATCAAAGTAAAAGAACATTGTGCTATTTCTTTCGAAAATAGCAAATCCGGTTGAGTATTGACACAGTAAAAATGACATTTTCTACAGCTTGAACTTTCAAAGAGTTACAGATAAAAATGATGTTTGAGTAAATGAAGGCTGATTCTAAGCAGGAAGTCTCTCCTTTGGAAGGAGTGAATGTAAATCTTTCTAAATAGACATTTTAAATGTGAACGTCTGTTTCTAAATAGAAAATTCTCTTTTCCTTGGAAGTACTTTAACTCTTTCTAAAAATCAGCTTGTTGTTTAAAAAGTTCGTACTAAATATCATGTATTTTTCTCTGGCCCAGTAAACAAATATGCATAGATGCTATAAAGCCAAGTGGGACTCAGATTGTCCACTCACCAAATGTCCCACAGAGCATTGGGTTTAAGCTTGTACCTCTGCAATGTGTGCTCATGTTGAAACTTTTCCTTCTGTGTCCTCTGTTATAATGAGAAATGAGACCCTAAAGTTCAGCCTTCCCTCCACGGAGGGGGAGCAGGGACCCGAGGAGCCAGCATGCGGTGCATGAGCTGTGGCAGCACCTTTGGGCCTCGTTGACATGTGGGCCCTCCCCCAACTCAGACCTTCGTGGGTTGAGATTGCCTCACATTTGAAGATGGAATAAAGAGGAAGATGGAAGAGAAGAGGAGGAATGATGTCACCTCGCCCTCTAAATAAGTTTACCTCCAATCTTAGAAAAATGTTCCCTGCATCAAGCAGTCCAAATCCCATGGAGCAGTGCTGAGATGTTGTTCACAGCCACCTGGAGCAAACTGAGGAAAAGGCGCTGTCGGGCATGGGGACGTCCCGTCTGGTGGCTTGCGGTGGGGTGGGAAGACTGTCTCTCAGGTGTGGGAGTCAGAAATAGAGAACCAGAGAACAAGTGAGATTCTGGGAAGAAAGCAGCTGAGCTTGTGGCAAAAGATGGCGAGGACGCAGTCTGTCCCCTGGACCCCTCGGCAGCGACACCATGTCATCTGTGAGCAGATGTAGGTTCAATGAGATGATCATTTAGATACTCAAAGGGGCTAAAAGTAAAATGTCACAGCTTGGAGCAGGTTTTTCCATTAGAGATCCCGTTAAAGAAGCACGTTCACAGTCTACAAGGGTTTGGGACACCCGAAAAAAAAGAATCGGTTCTTTCAGAAACATCTGAGTGTGTCCCAGGAGCAGAGCCAGGGAACCAATCTCAGCCTGAGCCTGAGCCGGGACCAGGAGCAAAGCCGCGGAAAGAAAGGGAGAAGAGACGTTGGTGAGGGCAAAGTCCATGTTTTCCTGATCAAGACCATCCTAGGAAACGCGAGCGATTTTTTGAGACATCCTTTTGCTTATTTTTCAGTTCAGTGCTGTTCTCTTCTAATGATGAACAAGCCCAGGTGATAAAGGGGTCACGGTCCTTTTGTGCGAAGGGCTCTCAAAACAGTGCATTCGCAAAGCAGGGAGTAAAACCACGGGAGTGAGGACAAGCAACTGCTGGTGCGTGGGGTGAGGCGGAGGAGACACAGCCTTGGGCAGGAAACTGAACAGGACACCACAGAAATGCAGAAACCAAGATGATGCTTACTGCGATTAAAAAACAAAAACACAAAAGACATGAGGACCGCCATGTCCATGTTTTAAGCGAAGACAGGATCAGTGTCCCTGAGCTTCTCTCCAGCCTGCCCTCTGGGTCATGATCCCCTGTTACTCAGACTTTCTTATTTTATTTATTGGGATGTTTCTGCATTAATTTTGCTTTTTAAAAAATGTTATTTATGTTGATTCCTGAGGGTTTTTTTGGGGGGCGGGGAATTCTAGGCAAGTATCTTCCTCACCTCATTCTAGTCCCAACCCTGAGGGAATGGAAGTAAAAGAGGAGACTCGGAGGTGATCCCTGGGGGTGTGCCCAGGGCAGACAGAACCTGAGATCACTTCATTCTAGAGACAGGGTGAATCCTGACATGCAAGAGCCACTGGGACACCTATGGTCATTTCTAGAATCTTCTCATGTGGTGTTCCTAAATCAGTCTTCGGTATGTACTTTTTAATGCAGGAAAGAAAACAAAAAAAGCCACTGGGAAAATGCATTCGGTTAGACTGATACTGAAGGGGCTTTCAAGCTAATATCCCAATTTCCATTTTAAGAGCAAATTTTTGTTTTTTGTGTTTTTTTTTTAAAAAAGCAGATTTCTCCATCTCTCAGACCTGTAGTCTGTCTGTGAACCTCTTATCAGGGGACTGAGTTTCAGAACTGAGCCACCAACCTGATTCATGTATTCTGCTTCTATAGCTAAGAAGAACGCTCATTTTTACATAGCATGAAAGTAGCACTGTTTCTACTTTTGCCTCTACATACCAAAAAAAGAGGAAATGTCCTCATAAAACGAGAACAAATTTTCTAGTCACAAAAAAGAAATTATTTATTTATTATTTATGCCTGTATTTTAGCTAATTGTTCTAAAACTTAAAATCTTAATCAGTTGAGACATTTTAGACAACGTTGAGCATTAGCCTATGTAAAAATAGGTAGAAATTCTAAAATCGCTGGGTTATGAAGGTAACAGGTTTCTAGCTGCTCAAGCGCAGCCACAGAGTCCTGCTAATGTGGTTCCTCTATACGTCTTCGCTCTGGAGTGTAGGAAAGGTCGCTCTGCCACCTATTGGTGTCCACGTGCAATGGAGCTGGGCATCGCTGGCAGCAGGGCTTTCCCTGGAGAAGGCGCCATCTCAGCCAGTGTCTGGCCCCATCTGGTCCTCTCTCAGTCCTCGGCCAAGATTGGGTGCCCCCGTGGGAACCGGCAGGGCTCCCTCTGATGCACAGCGTAGGCCCATGCTGAGAGACAACATGTGGGTCACATCCCAAGAGTTTACAGCACAGGGAATCAGAGGCTGCTGAACTAAACCGGCTGGTCCCCCCTGGACACAGCTGGGGATTCTATGAACGTGCAAGAGTTCACCCTGACCAGGCGTCTGGACCTGGCATTTCTTGAAATAATCAGAATGAAATAAGTAGGACCCACTGATGTCTCTTGATTTTCCTTTATCATTCATGAAATAGTGCCAACCACTGAATTTTAAATGGATGGGCCAAGTGATCAATTTCCTTTGTTTACAGCAGCAAAATGACTGATGGGTGGGACTAGACGGTCCCTAACGTCTCCCTGGGTCTGCCTGCCTCCCAGTGGCCTCTCCACCACGGCTCTCTGATTCCAGTCTCAGGGCCCCACCCCATGGTCACGGACCCATTCACTGCTGCTTCCAGAGTGGTTTGTCAAAGGGGCCAACCCGACTGTAACTCCTTGCATTAAGATCTTCCACAGCTCCACTTGCCCCTGAGGACCTGCTGCAGAATAGGTGGCCCTCCAAGGTGCTGTCGTCCTCTTCGCCAGGGTCCCTTCCCACCATTCCCGAGCCATCCTGACCCACGGTGGCAGAGGAGTGCAGGAAAGAGAAAACTTGACCACACGGTGGTAACGATAAGGGACTTTTCAAGGGATGGGAGCAGAGTCTTCAAGAATCTTTTAAAGTCTACGTACAGAGTTAATAAAACTGGAGCAACTCAAATACCTGGAAAGGAATTCATGACACTGGCAAGGAATGGGGTGAGGAAGTCTAACACATGATTTAGAATTCTGTAGGAACTAGGAAAATTAGTTTGATCTTTTGGGCTTGTGTTTAAAACACAATGTTAAGGCTCTACTACTATTACCATAACTTCATTCAACTAACCTCTAAACAAGTGAAATCCTCTTTTTTAGTACCCTTTTGCTATGGAGAAATACAGAAGATCAAAGTGCTGTCAAATGTATTATGGAGAATTATTTATGTCTTCTAAAAGATTATATCCCGGCACAGTTTCACATGATAAGGACCCAGATTAACTTTGTTCTGCAGAGAAGGAAAGCCTGATGTATTATTTGCTTTCCTATTGCCTCCTTAAGTGGAGTCAAAAGAACAAAGCATTTTCCAGAAGGAATGAAGTCCTATCTGTCCTCAGAGCTGCCCAGAGATCAAAAGAATCTTTTAGCAGTTTTATTGGAAATCTCCTGAGGCCTTCAACTAATATTTAGTTTCATAAATGATGACTGCTAGGGGGTGGGGAAATCCCACTTGTAAACAAGCGGGTGGTTGTCAATCATGATTTTTGAACAATATTATTTTAACTCAGATGCACAGAATATATGATTTTTCTTTTTAAATTTTTTTAGAAAAACCTTTGCTTATTACTTACAAACCTAAAGGTAAATGAACTGTGGCAGAGTGGGTTACTGTTTTTTAGATGGAAAATGTGCAGATGAAACCATGTTCATTTCCTGGAGTTGCCATAACAAAGTACCACTAGCAGGGTGGCTTAAACGACAAACGCTCATGGTTCTAAGAGCCAGGTGTCAGTGGGGTGGTTTTTTCTGAGGGAGAATCTCCCTTAGCTTCTGTGGTTGCTGGCGGCCTTTGGCCTTCCTTGGCGTATAGAGCATCACCCCTACCTCAGTCTACCTCAGTCTTCATGTGGTGTCTCCTCTCTCTTTCCCTCCCGCCCCCTCTATTTATCTGTATCCAAACTTCCTGTTTCCATAAGGACAGGACTCATATCAGAGCAGGAACACACCCTAATGACCTCATTTTAACACATGACTTCCGCAAGGGCCCTATTTTTCAATCAAGAGCAAATTCTGATTTTTTTTATTAGTTGTTCAAAACCTTGCAAAGCTCTTGACACATTTCATACATTTGATTCAAGCAGATTATGAACTCCCATTTTTACCCCCTATACAGATTGCAGGAAAAAAAAAATTCTGAGGTACTGGGGTTAAGTCTTCAACAGATGAGTTTGTGGGTGGTGCTCAGTTTAATCCAAAAGAATCAGATAACAATTTCTCAGGCAGGCCTAACTTTTAAGAATTGAGAACGACCAGTTGCCACTGGCTTTCCTCGAGACTCCTGACTCTGTCTTCTCCCCCATCCTTGGCAACCCATGCTGCCCGGAGTCCTCTGGGGGGGAGGGGGGAGGGGGAGGGGAGAAGTGGGTATCAGGGATTGAACTCAGGGGCACTTGACCCCTGAGCCACACCCCCAGCCCCATTGTGTATTGTATTTAAAGACAGGATCTCATTGAGTTGTTAAGTGCCTCGCTGTGGCTGAGGCTGGCTCTGAACTCACTGTCCTCCTGCACCAGCCTCCCAAACCTCATGGGCCACTGAACCCAGCTCTCTTTTCTTTCTTTCCTTTGCCTCTTTCTTTCATTCATTTTGTTTGTTTGGTTGGTTGATTTTAATACTTAGGGACTGAACCCAGGGGTGCTCTACCATTGAGCTACATCCCCAGGTCTTTTTATTTTTTATTTTGATACAGGGTCTTACTAACTTATCCAGGCTGGCCTTGGACTTGTGATCCTCCTGACTCAGCCTCCCAAGTCCCTGTGTCTACAGGCATGCACCACTGCACCTGGTCTGCGGTAGAGTCTCCCGCTCACCTCCTGTTTCCACCCACCTAAGGGGTGACTACCACTCTCATCCTGGCCTCACCTGAATATTTCCAATTTTAGCACCAAAGTCCCCCTCCAACGGTAAGACATGACCATTTTTTTTTCTCTACTGTGAATTTACTCTTCATATAATATATTCTGATCAATAAATAACCTCAATATTCTTGACCTGTAGCTAAAGCAGAATTTAAATGCACACATCCCTAAAACTTGTTTGTAAACTTCACCGAAGACGAGCCAGTGGCCCTTGTCTCACAGTTTTTCTGGAACAATGGAGAACTGATGATCCCACTTTGTCATACCCAGACTTACTAGAGCAATCCTGTGGCTAGAACCACAACACTCCTTATAAAAACCACGGCCCATCACGTCCCCTCTCAGTCATACACCCTTTGTACTCAAACACCTTCGAGATCCTGACCCAGCTTCTGTCTGGCCTCACCCGCTGGGAGTCTCTGGACAAACGCCTCTCCAGCCCTGCCACATCGTCATCAATCTAGTTCCGTCCTGGGCTCCTTTCTGAACTGTTGCCCTTGGCAGGGTGCATGGCTGCGGAGTGAGAAAGACCTAGAATGCCCTGCACTTGAGGGGTCTTCAGAATAAGGAGGAAATGGGACAGGACCCGGGGGAGAGGCTACAAAGGAGGCCGTCTGACCTGCCTCGGTCCAGACAAACGCTCTCCTGGTCACTTGTAGTCCAGCTGAACTCACCAGGGACAGAACTTCTGTTAGAGAAGGTCACACCCCAGTACCCTGGGCATAATCTACCCGCCATCTCACCTGAGTTCACTGACTTCATTCCCAGGAAGTCCCAGACCCTGTCTGGTGTGCTCGCTCTCTGTTTCTGTCCCTTAGATTTAAAAGGTCACAGGTCTCAGAGGAGAAGGATGCAAAGGCTTGCGGACCTGCTGCTGGCCGGTGTCAACCCTGCATCTTCATCTGCCGTGTAAATCCCGAAAGAACAGGAAACATGTTGCGGGTACCAGCCCATCTCCTTCTGCTCTCTGACCACTACCTGTTCGCATAATTGATGAACAAATATTTTGCACCTTGGAAAACTCCTATGGAGTCCATGTTTACCCCTCACTGGTGAGAAGACCCCTACTGGAGACTGCAAATTCCAGGTGATACACACATCTTAAGATCTAACATGCGAAGAAACCTTAAAAACAAACGGGGGGGGGGGGTGTATTCTGTTTTGTTTTAACTTATAAAACAAGGACCAGTCTAAACCATATATAAACAATTGATGGGAAAACCGCTTTTCACAGAGCCAAAAGTAAAATAAAGCTTTTGCATTAATTTGGTCTTACTTTATTATCTTACCTAATTTTGATCACTTCATTATTATAAGTGGGAATCGTATTGCAAGAAAAGCCATCTTTGTCCTGTTAGCCCAGTGACTGCTGGCTTCCACTAAATGTACGGAACATCGTAAAAAAAAAAGAGTCGAGAACAAAGAATGCACACAGCTGAGTGCTGGTTCTGCTTGTAGCCCTCTATATTGATAGAATGCCGGCTCTGTGTCATAGAAAACTCCTTCTCTAAGCACTTGCACTGCACTAATTGATCTTTTAATTGGTTCAGTCAACACTCCCGTCTTTCCACACGAGTCCTAATTGCTACAAGCAACTGCAAGGAGGCGCAGGTTGTTGAGAAGACAGATCCTCCAGTCACCTCTGATTCCACCAGTGCCCTGCAGCAGGCAGCAAGACTTCACACCAGCTCGTTGCAAGGCTGGCAGAAAGGAAAACAAAGACACTTTATTCTCCCATCATAGCAAGTATTTATATAGAAGGGCACTAATGTCTCCTAATCAAACTGAAAGTGCTATGGGAAGGGGGGTTCAGATCACTGCATGTTGTCCAGACTGGTTTCCTTATTTACATGTATTTTCCCCCTGAAATTCAAGAAAGATTCGCTCGCCATTCTTTCCTTGCTCTCCCACCGTCTCTTTCACCCATAAAACTTGGGTCCATTTGCTTATTTCCAGGGGATAAGGGCCTGCAGATTGGACTCTTTTCTTGATTGCATCTGCGTGGCCACACCTGGGTCTGGACTTGTTGTACAGCAGTCACCCATACCAGGGTCAAGTTCATCCCCACCCCTAGCTGATGAATGTATTTTCTCATTAAGTAATAGAAAGCAATCTTAGTTAGAATAAAGCAGAATGTTTCTACCCTGGCTCTTCTGACACTCTGAACCAGATCATTCTCCATGGTGGGCTCTCCTGTGGGCTGTTGAGCCTGAGGCTGCACCCCCACCTCTACCCACCAAACACTCATGGTGCTGGGTACCCCCACCCAGAAACCATTTCCAGACAATGCTAATTGTCCTCCAGGGGAAAATGCTGCAATTGAGCATGCTGAGATAAAGATGCCACATGGACACAGACCAGACTCCATGTTCCAGAGCTTTCCATCACTGTGACAAGGTACTGAGAAGATCTGTGAAGGACAAGGTTAATTTGGGCTCACAGTTTCAGAGGTTTCAGTCCATGGTCACTTGGCCCCTCACTTTGGGCCTGTGGTGGCCCAATACATCAAGTGGGGAGTGCCTGGTGGCAGAGTTCTGCTTGCTCCATGGCAGAACTTCAAGGGCACGTCTCCAGCTACCCGGCTTGCTTCCACTTCACCTCCTAAGGGTTCCACTACCTGCAGTAGCTCCCCAGGCTGGGGATGGACTTCAACCATGGACCTTTGGGGGATTCTAGATCCAAACCATAGCAGAGACTTCCCTACAGGACATGCCCCCAAAGGACACTCATGGTTTGCTGACCAGGGGCCATTCGCTAGTCCACCACTTCCTGGATGGAATCAGAGCCAAAGAGAGAATATGAAAGAGGAGGAGGAGGAGAAAAGAGGAAGGGAAAAGTGGAAAAGGAGGAATAGATAGGAAGAGGGAGAGGAGGAGGAAGCTGATTAAAGTGATCCCAAGCAAGCAACTGATTTTTTGAGTTCTTTTACAGGCAGATGGAATAAGGAAAGAAAAAGCCAAGAAAACTCCTGACCCACCTAGCTCTGAAGGGACCGTTAACCAGCCAGCTTCTGAATGCCGTGGACCGTCCACCACAGAAGGACCGGCTCCCCTGGGAACCTGTGTTCCTGGTTCACAAAGGCAGCCCTGAGGAGTCAGCGCCCCGGGGATAGGTGACGGGGGCACAGCCACACTTCCCAGTCACAGACAGAAGTCACCAAGCAGAGAGGGCTCTTCGCTCTCTCCTCCTTTCTCCCCCTTTATTTTCCTTTCCTTCTCTCCTTCTTTCAACTTGTGGATTCGATGTTCAGCTGGACATCAAAGTTTCCTATCTACATGCTGAATTTAAAGAAACTTGTTTTAAAATTGAATTTGGCACTCCATCTTGATTTGTTTGATTTTTAAAATATATCAAGGCAGCAATCACAACCGTGTTTGGACAGAACTCTTTAAAATTTAAAATTGTAAAAGTGCAATACTTGATCCAAAGATGGACTTTTGTTGTGGACTCTTTAAATAACTAGATAAAATCTCTCTCTCTCTCTCTCTCTCTCTCTCTCTCTCTCTCTCACACACACACACACAGAGAGAGAGAGAGAGAGAGAGAGAGAGAGAGAGAGAGAGAGAGAGACAAGTATTCTGGCTCATCCCAGAACTTATAATGAAAGTATCTAACACCCACTCATTGGACACTCTGAGGCCTAACTGCATTGTGAACTTTGAAAATAATGTGCAGTGCTTTCTCTGGCAAATCAAAGGTCATTTCAGTGGTGTTCCCCCCAAATCGACCCCACTGTGCCTCCCCGCGTCCAGCCCCCTGTAGTCTGCAGTGGCATCCACCTGGGGACTCCTGGGAAGGAACATCTCCCTCCTGCCCCGGGCGGCCCCCTCGGTAGACCTTTCGCTTGGCTGGAGTCCAGCTGTGCTTGAGCAGACTGGCCAGTTCTTTCATGCTCTGTTTCTTCCATATAATATGTGAAGGAAGCCCATCGCCCCACCCCAACAGAGCCCTGATGGAGTCAAAACTGACAGTGTAGATAGAACTTTCAGGGCACGGGTGGGCACACGGCTGGTGCTCAGAAAGCAGCCCCTGCTGTGCTATAGTGGTTCACTTAATGCTGTTTCTGCATGGTTTGTCCCAAGAAAGGCTCTTGTGTTGAGGCTCGGCCCTTGCTGTGGCAATGCTGTGGGGGTGGACCTTTAAGAAGCGGGGCCTGTGGAGGTGTTGAGGTTATCGGAGGTGTGACTTCAGAAGCAGTTAAAGCGTTCTCACCAGACCCTGACGAGTTTCCAACAGATGGAATTGTCCCAAAAGAGCAAGCTTGACCCCTGAATCACCCTAGGGCTTCCCATCCACCGTATGATCTCTCTCCTTTTCCCATGGGCTCCCAGTGTGATGTCATCTATGATGTTACACAGCCCAGGGAGCCCTCCCTAGAGCTGAGCAGATGTTAGTGCTCTTCTCCTAAATTGCCAACACTGTGGGTGTAATAAACTTCTTTTCTTATGTATTTCCCAGCCTCAGGTATTCTGTTAGAGCAATGGTAAAAAGACACTACACCTCCTGTTGTCAGCTGACTGTTCTCAGCAGCAATTCCACTGCTGTCGCCCTGAACACTCAACACTTACATGGCGCCACTTAGTCACATTTACTCTCGGCTTTCCTACCTTGCTCTTCATATGTACACACAAGCCTTGTGTCTCCAACTTTATCACCAGTAGCTGCAGGGTGGTATGGAACCAGGCCTGGTATTGCATTGCAAAATAAACCTTAAAACCATTCAGGTTTTCAGATACGGATACAGGGCTGATAATACCGATGCTGTCTGGTCTCTGGGAGTGGGACTTGGCTTACCCTGACGTCCGTCATGGAAGGGAGCTCTCTGTCTTTAACAAAGCATGTGCAGGAGCTGTCTGGCCTGACTCATGTAATCAACACAGACACATTTTATCTCTGTTTTGCAGAAAGGATCCCAGGGATGACTTGAGAGAGGAACCTGGGAGGAAAAGTAAGCACTGGAGCGGGGCCGGAACCTTCTCTTCTCACTCCTTCCATGTGGCAAGTACTGCTCTTAATGATTCATATTTAAGTTACTTAATGTCACAACCACTCCTTGAGGGAGTGACAACCCTTGTGGTGTTTATAGATGAGGAAACTGAGGCCAAGAAATGGAAGCAGCTGCCCTAGATCCTGTGGCCAGCATGGTGGTTAGTGCTGAGCCCAGGATCCCCGCGGCTTCTCCACCTGCGGTGTGTGCACCCCAAACCTGTTTACTCCAGGGGGGCCTCATAAGCTGGCTCCCTTTGGGTCACCCACAGTATGGTGGCTGTAGTGTCTCATTTTGCTTCTTAAACAACAAAAATGGACTCTTTGCTCTGAAACAACGTAGAGACAGGGTAAATAGGTCGTCATCATAACTCTCCTGTTCATCTTTGTTTCTAACTCCTCCCTGCTAGAAAAAAAATCAAACAGGGGGAAGAGGGTGCTGGGAACAGAGATGTGGCAGGCTACAGGGAGATTCTGGCCTGGAGTAGCTTCGGGTGAGAAAAAGGAAGCCTGGGGTTACATCAAAGCCAAGAACTGCACACTCAGGTCCCACCCAGTAGCCCGAGGGGCCACGGGGAAGGAAGAGCTCTGCTTGTGAGTAGGACGGGGAACACCACCTGCTCTGGGAATTTGGTGCAAGCTTGAGAAATAACCATCAGCTGTTCCGTGATGGTTAACTAAATTTCTTTCCCCCTCCTGCTCCATTTTAGGATTGATCCGAGCTACTCGAGGTCTTAGTCCTGGCAGACCCTGGAAACCAGAAGTAAACAGTATGGGAAGTTAAATGAGCACAGTGCTCACCATGCCAGATAGGAGACTGGATGTGGGGATGCTAAATGCCACGAGGTGTGTGATCCTTGGAAAGGAAGCAACCCGGATTAGAGTCATCTCTTGAAACTGCAGGCAAAGGCAGACTGGAAAAGATTCCTTAGGACAAGGAATCCTCAATGCAGATGAGCAAATTTAGCACACAGCATGTGCCCCCAGGGCTGTGTCTGATGCACTCTCTTGTTTTAGGGAAGACAAGTGTGGGGCCTTCCAGAAGTTAATTCTCTTTTGCCCTAAGCTCCCCAGGAGGTTTTTACATTTTTCTGTGAGTCACCCTCCAGAGAAATCCTCCCACACCTCATCCTCCCGGGAGGGAGAGACTGAACTATGGTCACTTGCCATTCAAGCCAACTCACTTTAGAGCTTCAAGTTTGCATGATCAGTTGGGTGGGGGAGTCTTCCAGGAAACCTTGCCCCTCTGGACCAGGGGCTGAACTATAAACTAGATTAGATATACTTTGGATTAACCTTACAGCCTCCTGCAGAGAGAAGAAAGCTGGTTCCCACCCTGGGCAGATCCTCCAGCAAGGGGAACTTCAAAATGACAAAGAGCCAGAACTGAGCAGTGTCTAGACATGGAAAGTGTTAGAAATGCTCATTGTGCTGCAAAGGACTTACCTCAGCCCTGGCTCCACGCCACCTTCTCCAAAGGGTTTATTTGAAGCTTCCCCCCACCTCTGGAAACACATTTTTAAATTTATAATGGATGAGAAGAGGAAAACTAAATTTATTTCATGGACATTTTTTTTTTTCAGTAAGAGATAAGAGAAACAAAGACTTTTTAAAAATGTTCACCATCTGCAGAGGAAGAAACTGAGTTTGGAGCATGTAAATTCCCTGGCTAAGTTCAAATAGCTCACTTGGGCTAGAATATAAGTATCTTAGAGCTCCAGCAAGGGACAAAGGAGCATCAGTAGTGTGCTACATATTTGTTGTTGTTGTTATTATTGTTGTTTTAATATTTATTTTTTTAGTTGTAAGTGGCCACAATATCTTTATTTTATTTTTATGTGGTGCTGAGGATCAAACCCAGTGCCTCATGCATGCCAGGCAAGTGCTCTACCGCTGAGCCCCAGCCCCAGCCCTCTGCTATTTTTTTTTTTGAAGGAAGAAAGGCAAATAGGAAGACATATGAATGCTGGATTGTTTTTGCAAAAACAACAAAAAAAATCACTCAGGAAAAAGAAACGCAAGAAACAATAGAACTGAGTTACATCCCAGAGGAGGTGGTAAGAGTAAGAAACCCAGGGAAGTGATACCTACCTGGGCAAACTCCTGTTACACTCTGACTTTGGAAGATGCACTAATGGTTTGTATATTCAAAAAAAAAAAAAAAAAAAAACCAATAAGAATGAAGAGGAATGAAGCTAAAACCAAAAGCAAAAATTTGAAAATCTTATTCCAAATGAGTATCCCACTGTGATAAAGAAAGTGAGAAGGGAGGAAAGAGGAGATGAAAAGACAGGAGGGAGGGAGGGGAAAGGGAAGAGGGGAAGAGAGGGAGGGCAGAAGCCTGGTGGCTCCAGGGTACAGTATTCACTCTATAACCTGTTGGGCACCCAGCAGGTGGGGGAGGGCAGAAGGGTCGCAGACAGATCCTGACCATTTTTTAGTAGGTTAATTTCTTGTTGTGAGTGTAGGACGGTGGGTGGGTGCAGAGCAAGAAGTTCTGGAATCATTTTAGATGAGTAGAGGGAGTCAGCAAATGTTCAACGTGCTTGTGTTGATGGGAGCCAGGGTTCCTACTGTGGAAAAGGAACACACAAATATGCAATGGGAGAAGGCCCGCGATAACTGTGAGATAAATTTGAGCTAGAATTAGTATTGGTATGAACTCATGATTCTGAAACAAGTGTGCTTGAATAAGTGTATATGCATATACGTATATATATATATATATATATATATATATATATATACACACACATATGTAGATAAATGTGTACATATGTACCTGTCCAAGATACAAAGACACTCCGTGTAGTAGTATAGCACACTCCGTATAGTAGTATCCCCTTGTCCTTGATTTTACTTCCTGTAGTTTCACATTCCTCTAGTTAAGTACAGTCTAACAATATTAAGTGGCAAATTCTAGAAATAAACAGTCTGTAAGTTTTAAATTTCCTGCCGTTCTGAGTGGTGTAAGGAGATCTTGTGTCATCCTGCTCTGTCCCTCCAGGATGTGCATATCCCTTTAGCAGCATATTCAGGCTGTATATGCTGCTTGCCACTATTCACTAGTAGTCATCATCTTGGTGACCAAGTCAATTGTGTGTGTGTGTGTGTGTGTGTGTGTGTGTGTAATTTGATACTATCTTGGCTTCTGGCATCCATTGGGGGTCTTGGGGTGTATCCTCCAAGGATAAAGAGGGACTATTGAACTTAAATTTTAATTTCTAACACCATTCTCCACTAAACAGAACTAAGAGGCTGAGGGAGGAGGAGGATACGGGGGTGGAGGAGAAGGAAGGTGAGGGGGAGAGGGAGGGAGGGAAGGAAGGAAGGAAGGAAGGAAGGAGGGAAGGAGGGAAGGAGGGAGGGAGGAAAGAAGGGAGGGAGGGAGGGAGAAGAAAAGAAAAGGAAAAACAGCAAGTTCTGGGTCTGGGTCATAGTAAGGTCATGAAGAGCAAGAAAGAAAGAAAGTATTTAAGAAAAAAAAAAGAAGTAAAAAAATGTCAGGGACATACCACAAGGACACAAGAGTCACTGAAAGGAGAGGGATAAATCCTACAGAAGATGCTAGGGTCTTCTTGGTAAGATGCAGAGGGGAAAAAAATGTTGAAAATAGAAAATCTATATTTTACAATCATATTAAAGGCTCAATCAGGCAAGAATTGTCAGTGGATAGTAAATCCTGGGGGAATCTTTATTTGGATCAGAGTAATTGCATGGTCTTAAAAGGTCATCCCTTTGGCTGTTTATTAGTTGAAAGGGAGGAAAAAATGTAATTAAGGATATCAAACGAGGTGACCAATATTAGGATCACCCAAGAGGGCTAGATGGCATCTGAGTGTCCCCAGACATCAGAGCTTTAGTAGGACCCACCACCCCACATAGAATCTTTCAGCATGGAATGTGACTTGTGTCTAGTGACAAAGAAAGCTCAGCGCCGCCCCAAATGAGAATGCTCTATTGAAGGCTGTGGGGTGCAGGCGACCATGTTCCTCAAAATGCTCGTGTCCAAAAACACAAAGAAAGCCTACAGAACTACTTCAGATTAAAAAGCAAGGCTAACGACAGGACAATCAAATGCACTGTGTGACCCTAGAGGAACCTCATACTGGACGGGGAAATGGCGCTCACAGACATTATTGAGTCAACAGACAAAACTGTAATGCAAATGGTAGATTAGATAAAAATATTTCATCATTGTCAAAATTACTAAAGTTGATAACTGTTCAATGGTTGTGCAAGAGAGGAAATATCCCACAAAGAATTTAGGCATAAAGGAATGTGATATGTGTAACTTACTTATCCTCAGACAGTTCGGGAAAAAACTGTGTGTGTGTGTGTGTGTGTGTGTGTGTAGAAAGAGAAAATGTAGAATATAAAGCAAAGGCTAAAAACGTGATGACATTTGTGCAAATTGGCCATATCATGAATGGCTACAATGGACCAGCATGGCACATGCTGCTTGGTGATGGTGCATACACATTAAATGCTTTGATGTTTTAGATCACATTTTAGTGTCCACTAGAGCTTCGATTTCCAAACCTTGCCCTTTCATTGGGCTGTATCCTAATTCCCAAGTTGCTTTCAAGTAATACAAATTCCAGGTACCCAATCTCTGATATAGAGAGTCTGGGGTGGGCCTAGGAACCTCTATTTTTCAAGCAAACACATGAGAGTGAATACCTCCATGCCTGTTTTGGGAGCAACATTTTCTTCAAACTGCACCCAGGTTTCATATTTATGCAGTGACACTCCAATTAAGCCAATGGGTGACACGCTATATGCTCATCTCCTCTTCTCTCATGCGGGTGACCACTTCACTGTGGCTGCCAAAGCCTCAGCCATGGTGTGTCCAACATGGCCAGGCAAGTTTGCTCCAGCCTGCCCTGTCACTTACATCTCTCACTCCAGCCCACCAGCCTCAACTGTCCTCTAGGTCACCACATAAGCCATTGCTCTTCCCCTGCTGATCCTGGTTACCCCGGGGATCAAATCGGAGCTACAAGCTGCCTGCGAGCTTCAGCAGAGCAGGTAATGAGCTTCAGCAAGTAGCGCCTGCCATCCTCCAGATGTCTCTGATCCTGGGTGTGCCTGGCCGCCCTTCCTGTTTGCTGTTTCTTTTTTATCAGAGCATCTTCACGTGTTGAAGAGAGATATTACCTTGGTTTCATCTTAGCAATTTGCTAATCTCATTACATCTGTCTAAAACATCAGTCAAGCAGGAGATAAAGATTGTTTCACAATGGGGGTTATCACCCATCCTAGGGGTCTTACCTTTCAACTGCCTTCTGGTTCCACCCAGATAAATGTTGTTCTGTGATGTAAAATAATATTGTCATGCTCCCTCCAACAGCTCACAGCCATTGTCCCCAAAACATTGATAATATTTTCTTATTTGAAGCCTTCTTTACCTGGTTAAATCAGAGGCTCGTTGATTTCAATGTCAGCATCCCTATTTAAACAGAATTCTTGAATAAACAAAGAAGCATCCAGGCAGTCAACTAAGCCAGGGCTCCAAGGCCGCACTCCATCTAATGGACGTGAGTGTGTCTCACCCAGGTGCCCCTGCTGCCTGACCATACAGGCCCTGGATTTTCCATGTTGCAGTGAACAAGTTTTCAGGTCAACAGGCTTGTCTAGAAGAGTATAAACTAAGAGGGAACTTTGTGATTCCTGCCTACACTTGTGATTCAAATACCTGCTTTACAAAATTCACAGAAGGTTCATTTCTGAGATGAAGGGAAGCTTCCCGAGTCACTGCCCAGCCCTCATCTACCTCCAGTCAGAAGCCCTACGTGACAGTTGCTGTGTAAAGGTCCTACAAGAAAATAAATAAATAAATAAAGGTCCTCCAAGGACTGACCTATCTGTTCACGTCAGAAGATGGTGAGCTAAAATCAAGGCTTCTCCCATTCCAGAGAAGGGGAACCAAGGCACAAAGATGTCCATGAACCACAGTCACAGCTGGTGGACAGAAGAGCCTGAACTCAACGCTGGGACTCAGGGTAGGGTCTGCTCACTCCTATGTGTAAAAATGGCTCTACTGCCAAAACTATGTGAATGTAACACTGTTTGTGACAAGGATTAGAGGGAAAGCCCTGAGATACCCCACGTGCACACAGAACTTCCAACACTTCTGCTTTCCCAGCTCAAGCTGCCATAGCACCCGAAGTCCTGCACCAGAGGCTCAGTCCACTCCTCACCTCCTTTCCTTGTCTTAAAATTCAAGTACGCTACTTGTCAGATTAAGGCAAGTATTCGTTTAGGAGGATCGCAAGTTCAAAGCCAGCCTCAGCAACTTAGCTGAGAACCTATCAAAAAATAAAAAAGGACCCTTGGGTTTAATCCCTGGTACTAAAATATAAATAAAAGTCCCATTTAGTTGTGCAAAGAAGATGATCAGATTCAGACTCATAAGGAGGTTGAAGCTGGGATCACTGGAGGGACATTACCAGAGCGACATGGAGCTCCACAAGAGCAGGGACCACACATGGATTTCACCACTTTTCCGTGGCACTCAGACTCGTCTGAGGGTATCTGGCAGAATGGTGGGTGGGGCTGCCTAAAGACGTAGGAACCTTCTAGAAAAGACCAGGTGCTAATAAAACACAGTTAAGCAGACAAGGCTGGCTTGGCCAAGGGCCTGCATGTTGGAATGTAGCTTAGTATCTGTTTCCACTAGAAGCTTTTTAAGACATGAGCATGCAGGTCTGGACGCCTGATGACCCAGATAACAAGTGAAGGCCAGGGGACAGAGAGGCTTCTCCCTGCTTCAGAAGCCCCCAGGTGGACAGGTCCCCAGAAGGCACAGCGCACAGCCAGTGCCACTGGAGTGTGCCAAGGGGTCGTGGGCAGAGGGACACAGGGCCCAGCCCTGGTTCCCAGAGAGTCACCTGCACCCGGGGAAAAGGGCAGGGGGCCTGTGCAGCCTGGTGTGTGGCAGCAGACAGAAAGCAGCATTGGAAACACCTGGGGAGTCTCGGCAAGGGGCAGGGAGGAGGAGGTGGGACAATCTTATCTGAATCGGGAGACACTGGTAACAAAGTATGGGTTTTTACTATCATTAAAAGGTGAATTGTGTCCCCTCAAAACCCTGACGTCGAAGACCAGGCTGTCGGAAGGTGTACTTCCTTGGAAACAGGGTCATTGCCGGTAGGATGAGGCCATTAGTTAGGATGAGGCCATACTGGCGGAGACCTAATCCATGTCACTGGTGTCCTAATACAAAAGAAGAAATGTGGTCCAAGAGACATGTGTACAGGGAGAGAGGCTGGAGCAGGGTCTCGGAGGGACCCACCTGGCTGGCATCTTGATCTTGGTCTCCCAGCCTCCAAGACTGACAGGCAATGAATTTCTGTTGTTTCCTGTCGCTCAGTGTGTGGGATTGTTTGGAGCGGCCCCAGGGCACTGACATAACTAGTGATGTTGACACCTTTCTATCCACAGTCCAATCCACCCTGGGCCCAGCAGCATGAGCAGCCCACTTTGGACCTCAAAGCTCCATAACCTCACCATGGGATTGGGAGTGGTCACCGCCACTCCCAAGGACTGTCCTCTGATCACCAGAGTGAGAAAGCCCCATCCTCCCATGAAGAGCAGGGACAGACTCCAGTTTTGAGGAGCCCAGTCTTTCCAGTTGAGCTGGGTCTCTGCTGTAGGACACACTTGGTTTTCACAAACAAGGAAATGTTCAACCAGGAAGAAATTCCTCGCTCACTTGGGACGTGTTGTGTGCCCTTCGCTTGTCCCTTTTCTCACCCGGTGGTAAAATTCTCAGTCACAGATTTCTCTCTCTTTATAAGCTGGCTATCTGGCAGGAACTCAAAAAATATGTCTTATTAAGGATGTCGATGACAGCGATGACGAGAGTAACAGTAGTGGTGACAGAAATGAGCCACTTCTTCAGTCCTCTACCCGGGCTGTGGGAGCTGCAGGCACGGACATCTCTCACTAGCAGTTGTTCCTGTTTCCTCAGGCTCCCCCTGAAATCCTTCAGGACGTGGTATTCTGGAACCAGTGCAGCCTTTTTCCAGATGTGACATTTAAA
Organism: Callospermophilus lateralis; assembly: GCF_048772815.1. Taxonomy (NCBI): domain Eukaryota; kingdom Metazoa; phylum Chordata; class Mammalia; order Rodentia; family Sciuridae; genus Callospermophilus; species Callospermophilus lateralis. The sequence goes on along the minus strand of NC_135314.1, from coordinate 8,862,476 downwards.
ACATCTTCTATCAAATAAAAATAGGGAATCTTTAAATTAATGACTCAGAAAGAAGGACTTGCTTTAGAACATTGGTTTGAGCTACATTCTGGTATGTGAGAAAGTTTTGCAATCCATCTCTTGCAATGTAATTTTCACTAGCATATTAGGGAATATGTTATTCCAATTTGTAAAAATTATGTAACTGAGAGTTTATTTGGTGTTTTCTTTTATGCCAAGCACTGTGTAATGGAGAATGAAGAAACCCAATCCTTGGTTTCCGCTTTAAAGGACCTTGCTCCGTAAGCAGGGCAAGACCTTAAGACAAGAGCAGCAATGGGTGAACAAGGTTTGGTGTCGAATTTTGTAAGACCATGAGCCCAAAGCAGTCTTACAAAACCAGCCTTGCTTTGGCTGGAGATTCTGTCTGGCTCAGATGATTCCTTCCATCTTTTGGTTTCTAGTCTGGTTAAGGAAAAATGTTCATTGATACTCCCAAGCACACACATAAGAAATGCACAAAATATCTTAAAACATGTGCACTTATTTGATGATTAGCAAATGTTAGGCAACTTGTGACAAAGCTTCTTACCCAGTGGACATCTGTTGGCTTTCTCTGCTCAGCCTCCGTCTCCCCATTGCTATGGCTGCTGTTGATATATTACAACCATCTTCCTTTGGACACCACCCTTACCACCACTGTCAGACACAGCACATTCCCTGCACTGACCCCACTCACCAGGCTCTGATGGGGCCCTGACAGCAGCCTGGCCAATCCAAGCAGCTCATGCCTCAGGCTAAAGAGATGGGTTCAAGAACTAGCAGAGCTTTGTTGTAGTGGGCCAAGACTTTTGGGGAGGAGAGGATGCTGGGTAACAGCTCTTTGCATGCCTCTTCATGGACCATTTGGTTTATAAGGAGGCAATGAATTAGTATAAAGAATGAGTTAATGTAATGATATTAAAATGAAGTTAATATATATATTAAAAAATATTATGCTGATAGTTGAGAGGGCTTAAAGAAACATTTTTGAAGTGTTTTAGCTGCAGCACTTTGTAGAATGATTTAGAAAGATTCCTGATCCCCATACTATCTGAAGTACCTGGTTAATCATAGGACTAGTTAATTGTTTCTGATAGTTATTGAAAACTTTGAACAGAAATAATTGCCAAGAGTTGTACACATTCTCCATGTATGTATTATATACCAAAATACATTCTACTGCCATAGATATCTAAAAAGAACAAATAAAATAAAAAGTTTATATAGAGAGTTGTACAAATTCCTTACCCATTGAAAGCACTGGAAACTTTTTCTACATAAGGTATCAAATCACTGAAATGTTTCGAAATTGCGCCAAGCTTCATTTTATTTCACAAAATACTATATTTACATATAGTTAAAATAAAAAATTGAAAACCATATTAAAACTGGAAGTGTCAGTATTTTAGCAAAATGTGAATTTTTTTTTCTTAAAAGCTCAGGACCCCCATACCACCTTAATTTATGTTCCACGGGCTGTAAAATATAATTAAGGAAATGAATCAATAAAAATAGTGTAGATAATTTTGCAGTGGTTTCTGTATCTACATGTTATCAGAAAACACCAGTCATTTCACTCCTTCCTGGGCTTATTAAAGTGACATTTGGAAAGTTAAATAAATCCGAAGAAAATATGTTCTTTATTAAGAATTAGATTTTATATTCTAAAACTAGGAATAAACACATCACATTGTGCTTTTGTTCTGTTGAAAGCCTTCCTCATTTCTTGATCATGAAGGAAAGGCAAATGTGACTTTTTTTTTTTTTTTTTTAAGGTTAAAAAAAAAGACTCTGGCGGTGATACTGACTTAAATAATTGCAAGTAGCCACACACTTGCAGTGCTGGACTGCCGACTTCCCTTCACGAAAGCCCTGGGGATTGGGGCCATTTTTAAAGGCACTGGAGTGACCAGAACATGAGCTGATTTCAGAGAGTACAGAATGAAACACGATCTATGAATTCCAATAAGTACGATCTCTGAAGATGACTTCTCAAAACTGCCGAAGTCCTGGTGGACATGTAGCTGGGATGACGGCCCCTGTGAGTAAGCTCTCCCCACAGTTCATTCTGAGAACACACTCCCATCACTAATTGTCCTCACGCAGAGAGCTCTTTAACACTCTGAAGCCTCCAGCCCCCTCCCGCTCCTGCCTTTCAATGTCCATCTTGTCTCCTAATAAGGTTTACAGCATCAGCCTGAAGAGGCAGCTCCGCCTGCCCATCTCCAAGCGGGATGCAGAGCTGCAGGTGGGGCTCCCAGCAGCCAAAGTCTCCTTCCGGGGAGAGCAAGAGGCCTTGCTGGGCAATCCCTGGAGGCTGAAGAGGGCCTTACAGAACAGTGACTAAGCCTGCAGTGCAGACATAACTTGCAGCATGTTATCAGCTCTAAAGCAGACATGTGAATCACCAGGCTTAAAAACTACATCTAAGGGGAAAACTGAATTCTTGAATTCTCCGAACAGACAACTAGCAATTAAAAAAAAAATCAAGTCCAAACAAACTAAAATATTCTACACGAAAGAAAGGAAGGAAAGAAGGAAGGACGGACGGACAACCACTGATCTTGGAGAATACTATGTGATCCTGGATATCTTTGAAGTGAAAACTTCCCCAAATGATTGATTTTGACCACCTTGATTTTGGTGAAAACAGAAAACTGAGGTGTTCAAGTAAATGTGTGCAGGGGGTGTTTGCTCTGCATTGAAATCACTTCAAAGAATATCTTAAGTCTCTAATACTACAGTCTTAGAAATACTTTAAGCTTCTTCTTAGCCTTTAAAGGAAAACAATTAATAAATTCAGTAGGAAGCTGAAACCAAGAATTTTCAAGAATTTTCTTGTATTTAAAGATGGAGGAGATTAAAGTTATCTCTCTTAAGATCATGGAAAGGCATCAAATTGGTAAAAATTGAGTGTTAATACCCTTTCTGCTCCTTTATGTCACGTATCTACAAGTCACCCAGCCTTTCCGGGTTCGAACCTCTACCTTGTGGAATCAAGCTGTCTGAAAATGTGTTCTCAGCCTAGGACGATGGGGACACTGAGGGAGAGAGCCTCCACAGAGAGGAGTGTGGACCAGTCCTACTCTAAAACGGGGTGCCAGCCTCCAGCACACATCCGGGGTTGATTTAGATGATTCCACATGTGACTGGAGATTTCTTTTCTCCACAAGCAAATCATGATTTAACGAGAGAGGTTCATTAAGTGTCTCCCCTAAGTGATTATTTATGGATTGCTCTCTTTGTCCCTGCTCTGTGGATCTGGACAGCCTGGGGACCATGACACAAAACCCTGGGGACAGACATGCTTACAGGCAGCCTCAGCTCAGGCAGTAGGGTAATTCCAAGGGAGGAGATAGTATAAGGACTCGGTAGACAGCAAAACCATTCTGGGAGGAAGGAGGCTTTTGAAAAAAACAACTTCATTTAGAAATAATCTCACACAGAAAAATTACGAAAAGATCACAAAGAACTCCTCTATGCCTGCTCGGATTTCCTTTTGCCTCGTCACTTCCTATCATGAATGGCTGGATAGTGACCTGCAGATGGGATGCTCTTACCAAACTCCCTGTCCTGTGTTTCCTAAGGAGGACATTCTCTTATTGAAGCCAAGTTCAATCCTATCTTCTAACCTCAGAGAGCCTGACTTTTTAATGGCCACGGGCACATCTTCTCCTCTTCCATGGGTGTCTGCATGTTCAGAGGAACAAGAGAAGCCCCTCACTCTCCAGTCTCCTGTGACGCCCACAAGGAGGAGGTATGGACTTCAGGCCAGCTTTGTGCCAGTCCCGTGTGTCCTGGTGAGGTGGCATTCAACGCTCTCCAAGGAAGCATCCGACTGTCCTCGGCCCACTCAGTCTCTTACAACTCCCCCGACAGCAAGAGCTTAAACAGTTGAGCTTCTGCCAGGAGAGTTGTCTAGCAGCTTCTCCCGCCCCTTGCTTCCCGTGCCAGCTTCCTCCCCCTCCCTGTCTGCCCCGTGTCTGACACTGAAGCCACATCAGACACTGCAGAACAGGCAGACCCCACCCTGTCAACACCTCTGGCCACCTGACTCTCAGCACAGTAGTCGTGAGGGGTCACAGGCAGACAGGGTGCTTCTAACACTGGGGCCACTTAATCCCGCACCCTTTTCATCTAGCAAAGTCAAGAAGCCTGCTGTTCGCTGGCCAGGTGACAGGAGTCAGGCAGGAGCATTGGTGAGAAAACGTGCTGGCGGGATTTGACAGTCATCCTCCCCTCCTTCATGGCACTTGGCCCTCCCAAGGCTCAAAACACCTGGCAACAGAAATCTTTAGCAATTAAGCTGGGATTTTCATCTTAAAAGAACTTTCTGAGCCCTTCTGTGCAGATCCTGAAATCATTTCAGCATGCTATTTCCCACCAAAGTTCAGTGTTATAAAAAACACAACTTGAGACAGGGCTTTTGTGCTTAGTAAGAGATACATTTACGATGCAGCTCCTAGGGTAGTCTGTTAACCAAGTTCAACCACGTGACTTTTCTAATGACGCTTTTGTCCTTCCAGAAATACGAAAGGATGAACAATCTAATGACCAGTTCCTGGAATAAATCACATGTCCCTTTCCACAGAACTTTCTCACAACCTAATATAGTCTTCTTCCATTAACAAAAGGCATAGCATTAAGCTTTGTTTTCTGGCTAAGGAAAAAAAGTTATAAAGAATCCACACAAATTAAAAAGTAAGTGTGAAGAAAATCTTCGATGATAGTTTTATAGTTTTATTTATGCTCAGTTGAAAATGAGAACTCGGGTCAAGACACTTTTCTCAAAGTGTGGTCCAAAGATCAGTGACATCCACATTGAGGAGGAGTTGTTAAAAACCCTCTAAGTCAGAATTTGGTTTTAATAAGATGCCTAAGTGACTTGTACACACATCAAAGTTTAAGAAGCCATGTTACAAACTGGTGTGCCATCCAATCAAGCTTGGAAGGTAGAATAAAAGTGGTTATCACAGACTGATTAAAAACACCAAGGCAGAATTCATGGGTGGGAGGGGGCATAGCAAACGAAAAGAAAGCAAGCATTTCTCAAAAGACAAAAGAGCTAATGCCCCACTAGATTTTTCTAGAATAAGGTTACCAGATTTAGTAAATAAAAATAAAGGCTGGGTATGGTGGCACATGCCTATAATCCTAGCAGCTCAGGAGGCTGAGGCAGGAGGATCATGAGTTCATATCCCCAGCAAAAGCAAAGTGCTCTAAGCAACTCAATGAGACCCTGTCTCAAATAAAATACAAAATAAGGCTGTGGCTGTGGCTCAGTGGTGGAGTGCCCCTGAGTTCAATTATGGTACCAAATAAATAAATAATAAACAAAATAAAGGACGCCTAATTAAACTTAAATTTCAGATCAATAATGGATAGGTTTTTGGTATATCCCAAACAATATTTGGACATACTTGTACTAAAAAAATATCAAATTTAACAGGGCAATCTATATTTTATTTGGTAATTATATTGCAGAGAAGGTAGACTTTTTTAAAAAAATGCATGATTCTTCTACAGGCTTCTTTGTAAACCAGGAAGAAGATAGAAGTGCACCAAGAGATAGATGTGTCAATGTATATCAGTGATTTTTAAAATTCTTAGAAGGATTTTAGTTGCATATACACACTCAAACATCTAAAGAAACAACAGGCTAAAATACAAATACATAATTATTTACTTAACACGAAATTGACTAATTCCCCTTGTTACTCTGCAACTGGTCACTTTTATCAGAAACTTGAAGACTACTGTTTAATCTGCTCTTCAGTGCCTGACAACATCACTTCCTCATTTGAGTTTAAATGCAACCACCAAGACCACCTCATGGTGCCTTGTCTTCACCTGGATAGCTGCTCACTTGTTTGCAAATCCTGCTTCTGAAGCTATCAGTTTATGGTTCTTAAGCCTCAAAACTGAGGCCTTACCGTCACTTACCCCTGGCTGCTTAACTCCTAAACCACTGCTTTTCAGAAACCACATCCATAATTAATTTGAAGACTTTCCTTCGGCCTTCTTTCCATAGTTAACTCTTCACATTGATGGGAAATAAAAAGAATAAAAAGTCTTGATCTAAGAGAGTACAGAAGTGAAGGTGACACCCTTGACCTCCATTTCCTGAAAAACAATTTCCGAGGATAAACACATCCTTCTGATTAAAGGTGGTCCTAACAGATGCTGAGGAACATCACTAAAAGAACAGTGGACTTTTCTTTCCTTAGTTTTTATGTTAATCTTCTCTCTTTGCTTTGCCTTTCTTCTGTTTCTAATTCATTCATTCATTCCTTCCTTCGCCTTCCCTCCCTCCCTCCCTTCCTTCCTTTGTACCTGAAACTCATCTCATTTCCCACCCTGGTAGAGAAGTGCTGATCCCAGGGCATGAAAGCCACTCACAACTAGAGGAAAGTCTGAATGCTAAGGGAAAGAAGGAAAGTCTTAACTAAATTTGTAAACTCCCAGAAATCACCATTAATGGATAGTGTAAGATCACTGCAGCCAGTGGTCACCTTCCAATATTTTAAGGTCCTTGATTCTAAAATGACAATTGCAATCAGGAATATTTTATTAAGTTACTCTATACTATATAACACACACTACATAGCAGATACCATTCAAAGGGAAGATTTTTACTCTAAAAACAATATGATCAAAAAAAAAGAGAATGATATGAAAACAAAGACTAGAGGACCAATGCTTTCACTCAAATAGAAAACAGATAACACAGGGTGAGAGCCAAAGACTGGAGTGAGAGACGCATCACTATCACAGAGAAAGGCAGACTCCAATCACTTGTTAAGAGGACCCTACAATAAAAAGGAGAAACAAGACACAACTATATTAAGCCACCCAGTTCTTCCTTTCATTTTTTTTATTAAGTAGCACAATGAAAATAACATCGATTCATCTTCAAAGCAAAACAGGATATTTTACAGTCATAAGGGAAAAAAATCTTGGAAGTCCCAGTCTTTGGTTCCCACAAATGACTAGAACAAGTGAGCTGCTAATTTTCTTCTCTGTTACAACAACAGAAATAAAATCTGGCAAAGAACAAAATGGTTACCATACCCACAACCAACACTGACTCATCTTTTTTATCCAGCTGTTATTCATATAAATTTAAGATGCTGTCCTGTTAAGTCTCCCAGAAACCTCTGAGAAACAAGAGGCAGGAAAGTACTATTGCTGAGGGCTGTGGGTGTGAAAACCCTGCATTCAATTGATTCCCAGTTTTGAAATAAAGCAAGATGATGATTGTAACACATTTGCACTGGGTCATCTGAAAGGAGCGTGCACGTTCCAAGTGCAGAGTAGCTGAGTTGGTGGCGCTGGTCAAGTGAGCGTTCCTGGAGCCAGATGGTTGGAGCCAGTGTCAGCTCTGATCCTCCTGAGGCACGGCATATGCTGACGCAAAGGGTCTAGGAGATATTTTTTGCAGGGTGGAAGATGGAATGGCACTGAAACCTAAATGTTTCAATCAGTTTTTCCAATTGTCCCAACAAAATATTAGGGTTTTTTTCCTCCCAAGAAATGAGTTGTTTTTTTTTTTTAAATAAAAGAGGACTTTTCTTTTTTTGATTGCCAGATGAGGCTGAAGGAGCCCACCATACACCTCCAAATGTGCTGCTTTGGCGTGGGATTATTTTGAGTGGAAGGCCACTGAGAGTCAACAGGTGCAGGAGATGTTCTCTGCCCTCCCTTTTCTCCTACAGGCAGGGCGTGCATTTCCATCTGTGAAAGTGGCATGAGTTCCCCAGCCCTGTCCTGTCCCAGGGTGAGAAGGGCAACCCTTATCCCTAAGACAGAGGGCTGGCGCTGAGTCCCACAGACAAGCTTTTCCGAGATGACTCCTACCATCCCTTATCGGCCCCCATCCCTCTCTGGGCAACTTCCCCACAATTTATGGCCTTGTGTTAAAATGGTATCCAAGGGCTGGGGCTGTAGCTCAGAGGTTGAGCACTTGCCTAGCACGTGTGAGACACTGGGTTCGATCCTCAGCACCACATGAAACAAAAAATAAAATAAAGGCATTGTGTCCATCTACAACTAAAAAAACTTTTTTTAAATGGTGCACAAGCTCACATTGACACCTCCTTTGTGTTTTCACGTCCCTTTTCTGTGAAACCCCTGTGCACATAAAGAGAGTTGAACATCAATAAAATTTGAAGGTCTTTTCTCCTGTCTTTGGTGGGTTTCATCTCTACACCTACACTGAACCGAGGAGGATAGAGGGTGAGCCCTGAAGTGTTTCCTCCCCTTCAAGTGGCAAAATGCAACCAAGTTAACTGAATCTATCCTAAGGTTCAATAAAAGTGGCTTTCTTTTAGAACATAATGCACCTTGGAACTCTTTCTCTTGATAGCCCAGACACAGTTACAACACATCCGACAAGGTGTCAGGAATTAGCTCCTTATCATAGGAAGAAAAAGTCAAACAGCCACGCACAACTGTGGCATTCCCAGAAGTCAGGGTGCATCTTAGAACTTCCGGGGCCTCCGACTTGCTGTGAGCCCTGGCTTCTCCAGTGGTCGTGGGAGATGAGTTGATGCAATGGGGTGCTGCTGGTGGGTCTCCCTCCGCCCCCTCCGGATCCCTGTGATTTCCACCATAGAAGATACAGCTTCTCACTTCACAGTGATTGATAGCAATCACAAAGCAAACACCTGAGAGCAAGATTACACTAACCATCCCACGCTCAGTGTTAAATGGTTAATGGGACATTTTTCCCAGCAGAAGATGTTGAAAAGACTCAAGAGATATCACCAATGGATGAGGGACAGGAAAGTACCTAAACTGGGGGTAAGCCATGAAGAAGAAAAATTTCATCTGCTTCTTAGTTTGGCACACTGTCAACCACCACTAGGCTTCCATCCACCAACCCAAACCAGCTGTTGGGCACATCAATCTTCAAACATAGTTTCAAAGGAGAAAGCAATTCATTTAGTCCTTGCCCACAAAGAGTTTTTACATGGGAGGAGGATGTAAAGAAAACTGCATAGTTACAGAGAGTAAAACGTAAATTAGTCCTAGGATTTATTTCTGTACACATGCACCAGCTACTAAAGTGTCACCAGTGATGCCCAGATATGTAGGAGCAATACATCACCCCCTACTTTTGATGAGGGACATTTTTGAACATGCATAAAGGCTGGTCTGCCATTGGTGTGCTTGAATCAGAAAGCAACCCTGGCCCCCACATTGCATCTGGGGCCATCTCTAAAGCCATTTATCTATCTGTTATCTCTCCCCTTTATTCTTTTGCAAGTTATTTGTTGAAAAAAACCCAGATCATGCATTTTTGGATGCTGTGACGGCATCCTTGTGGTGATTCTTAATGTACATCTGTATCCTTGCGTTTTCTGTAGTCTGGTAGTTAGATGTAGAGGCTGGCTTAGATTTGGGTCAGAAGGTCTGGGTAATGATATGCTAGGGGACCCTGGGGCTTTCCCATAGCATCACATCAAGAGGCACATAATGTCCCCTTGTTTCTCTCTCTGAGATGGCAGCATTAACCCCTGCTGTAGAGCTGGCTTCATCCGTTCATCACCCGTTCCCTTGTGGTTTTGGCAATCATTGACGATCACTGTCTAGATCCATTACTTTATTTCATGAGTGATTGCCAACTAATGGTATTCTAACTCCTAATTTTAATTTGCTCCTTAATTCTTCTAAAAGAAAAAAGACGACTATTTTACTAGCCCAAGGTACAGCCCTATCTGGAAAGGGAGGTTCAATCCCTGATTCTTTACCTTTAATTATCTGTTTCAGAATCATGAGTTGGTTTCCCAGCATCCGACAAAGGGAGAGCATGAGCTTTTCAAATATTGCTGTGACTCCTGACTGAGGCATGCCCCTGGCTCGGCACCTTGTGAGTGCTGTTCTTTCTGCATCCACCTTGGATGCGATTGCTTCACCTTTGGCTACGTGGAGGCGCTGAAGGCTGGCTCCTGGGTGCTCCTTTCGCCGCAGCCTGAAGAGTCTTCGATGGCTTCCTCACTTTCTGGTTCAAGTGCTACAGGCTCATCCTGCGCACTCCTGTCCCAGCCTGGAATCAGTCTTGTTTTCCACTGTGTTCCTTCAGCAGGAAAGGTGTTTGCAGACTCCCCACCCGAGGATGCTTGGGGCACTCCCTACTGTGGGGTTAGTCACTGGTTCCAGGTCTTTTCAGTGGACAAAGCTAGAATCTATGTATTTTAAGAGAAGAACATCAGCCCAGGGCCAGCAAGCTGATACTTGAACCCAAAATTGTTCTTTCTGACAGTTCCATGAGACCCAGGGGAAAAGAAGGACAGCAGAGTGCCCTGGGCTTAGGAGTTGGAGATGGATCCCCATCTCAGCCCTACTGTGAGCTGGGTGTGTAATCTAAATAAATCACCTGCCTCTCTGGGTTTCCATTCCCTCAGATGCAAAGCAAAAGGATTGGCCTCCTAGCCATCCTGATTGGCAGTTGCCTGCCAGCCTCTCATTCTGTGCAGGAGGCTGAAGGAATGCCACACCTGAGCCATCAGATCAGGGTGGCAAAATCCAGGGAAAGCCCCACTTCCACGTTAGGCCAAACCCACATCAGAATCCAAGACACTCCCAGGCTGGATGTTGTGTGCAAAGTCACATGTGCTCCTGGGACCGTGTGCCAAGTTGGGTGGAAGGGAAGAGTGCTCAACCCTGACCAAGTCCCTATGGCAGTAAATGGCCCACTAGCAATGCTGCCTCTCTGTGAACTTGTACAACGCCATGCCACTCACACCGTCACACTTAGGGGATCCTAAAACGGAGCCTGTCCCTGCTTTTTCGTGGACCTACTTCCTCAGAAACAATTATTTATGAGGAAAAACTCCATGAGGTAAAGACATCAGCTAGCTTCTAAATGCAAAAGCTATTGGACAAATCTTCCATTACTGGCCAGTTAAGTAAAAAATTACTGTTTTCTAATTCAAGAGTAACGGATGTTCCATTTCAAGGGAAGACGGTACAATCAACAATGCCACTAGCAACAGCAGCGGATTTCCAACCTCCCTACTTCCAGCCCTCCTCCATCAGGCTGAGAGTAACTGCCCACCTCATCCTCAGGAGGGGGAAGAGTACGCTGTGTTGGTGGAGAAGAGGAAGCCCCAAGCAGGGTGGACGTGCATGTGTGGCAATGGTGTGCAGGCTTGAGCGGCCACTGAAATTCCCTAGAGGGTTGTGAAGCCTCCCAGATTGCAGCATTTCTGATTCAGTGGGTCTAGGCTGGGACCCAAGATTTTTCATTTCTAGAAAATTCCCAGCTGATGCTGCTAGGGCAGAAAATCCACTTAGGAACCACCTACCTGAGACTTCGCACAATAAAAGCATTTCAAATTCATGCCTGAGGCAAAAGAACCCATCTGCCCACATCCACACCCAGCACACCTGCCCCATATCAGCACACAATAGGACTGCACCACACACAGGCATTTCGCACAGCTCATCACACACACACACACACACACACGTCCGGCATAGGTACTCCAGAAACATGCTGAATGTCTGCACCACTCATAGGGAACACTCATGAGCATCATGCACACAAACAACACACACCTACACCACACCTTCACATGGACACACTCACCACAATCCACACACAATCTGCCACACAGATTGTGAGGTCCTGCAGGTGAGACACCGGCACTTCCACCCACTGCCTGACCCCAGGGGCTGCTTCCTGGCAAACACTTCAGCACCAGCTGCTCCTCCTCAGGTGAAGCTTCCCTGAGCACGGGATCCCAGCACAGTCCCCATGCCATTCACAGAGTGCCAGCATCTCTGTCCCTTCCTGCTCCATGTCCTTTATCAGCAATACAAGAGTTAAAGCAGTCTTTCAGGATGAGTAGACAAAAAAAGCAGGGTGATATTTTAAATTTCATTTTTGTTGTTTGAAACAAAACTATTACATTGGAAAAGGAAGAACCTCATCTATATATGCCATATGCATTTTTGTCCTGTGTGACAATAGCCCCTTGCTTTAACCGACTTGGATGGCTGGTGACACCATGGACAGTGAGGTAGGAAGGCTGGATTTAATTTCCCTATGACTCAAATGTATCCAGACATCTGTCCTCAAGCGGTATTTGAGGGCGACAAGGGTAAATAGTCCCTTGGCCTGAAGATACTCCCACGGTCACCTCCCTCTTGCCCTGTCTGCTGACCTCAGAGGAAATCCAGCCCTGCAGTTAACATCTGTGGGCCCATCAGTTGCACTGGAGTAAAAGGTACTTAATGCACGCAGCTCATTTTGCAAGGTTAGAAAGAATCGATAGGAGATGTGTTTAATGTGGTATCGCTATCAGGTCTCGTCTCGCTTTTAAAACTGAAATATCCACAGTGGTGTATAATCTTAGTCTCACTGTAAAGAGAATGGGTTTAGTGTGGTCTCGGGGAGAGACCATGCCTACAGCAGACACTCAAAAAATCCTGCAAAGCATCTTCTGGAATTTCACTGTGGTATCATTTTCTTTCATCTTTCCCTTTTCTTCCTCTCAAATGTTCTCTCTGGGTCCTTCCTTCTCCTCTCCCTTTCTTATTTCTGTCCATCCTTCCTCCTTCCTTTCCTGTAATTTCTCTGATAGCCAGGACTTCTGCAAAGCAGCTGGGTGATCTCCCCTCCGTCCCCTTCATCACACGTCAACTGCAAAGTCGAGGCCCCTTTGAGCCCCCAAAGTCGAGATCCAAGGAGTGGATCTGTTTGGAAAGAGAACCCTGTCTGAACAGGGTGAAATCGGACATAGCATGCTGTCTTTTTATTAAGCAGATCACAAGGTGAAACTCGTCGCTGTGTTTTGTACAAAATAAAAACACCCTGGGAAAATTACAAATAGTAAGGTCAAGATTGTATCACATGTCTACGGGCAGCAGAGCTGCTACTCAGTTCCACCAAGATGCATAAAGGGAAAACTGCGGTCCAGATGGAGTTGCATGTCAGAAAAGACGAGGGCAAGGAAACCACACCTTGGCTGACCGAACCCCAGCAGCCTCAGCCCAAGGCACCCACATGGACATTAGCCTCTGTAAGAACTGGCGGGCAGAAGTCTTAGTGTCTGGGTTTAAGAGCACTCTGGAGCTTCCCCAGGGCGACTGTTTGGAACATGTAACTCGTGGCTCTGCTTGGAAACTTCCTGGTAACTACCACGGTGGCCATTTTCAACTAGGAATTGGACAGCTGTATTTCTTTGCCCAAGCTTTTGTGACACGTCCTTCATGACCAGTCCTGTAAACCGAGTGACGTAAACAGCAGACGTGTATGTCTCACAGTTCTGGAGTCCACAGCCAGGTCCAGGTGCTGGTGGGGTTGATTCCTCCTGAGGCCCGTGAGGGAGACTCCATTCCTCCCTCCTGGCTACCGGTAGCCTCTGGGGTTCTTCAGCTGCTAAATGAAATTCTCTCTTCACATCATCTTCCATTTGTGTGGGTCTGTCTCAGCCCAAATTTCCCCTTTTATTGAGACACAGTCATACTGGATTAGGACCCACCCTAATGACTTCATTTTAACATGCTCATCTGCAAAAGCCTGATTTCCTAATAAGTTCCCATTTATGGGTACTGGGGGTTGGGACTTGAACATTTCTTGAAGGGTCACAACCTCCATCCATAGCAACAAGCTTTTGTGTTCAAACTCTATGGTCATCATTGAGCTCTTCTCCTACATGGAGCTATAAACACACACTGTAGATGGATAGAAATGCACACTAACTTCTAATAATGCTTTCAATGCCTCTGAACTGAGGGGCTTCCTTGCAAAAAGGAAATGAAATTTCACCTAGCTCCCTTCCTGGACCACTGGGAGAATGAGCCTTTTCAAAGGCATAGAACAAAGATGTGACCAAAATCATTTTGGGAAGGATGGTAGTCCCCACCCATTCAAAACAGTCTTTTCTATATGATATGTCAAGAGCTTTGTAATGTTTTGAACAACTAATAATAATTTTTTTTTAAATAGTCTTTCCTGTCATGGACTATGGGGCCAGACTGCAGCACAGCCACCGTCCTTCTTTGGAAATTCACTGAAAGCTGGAGATGAAACCATACTGCCTGGACTCTGGTACACCAAAGCAGGACTTTGTCTTTCATGTGAGTGGTAAAATATTTCAGTATGATATTAAGTGGCCATGCTGCACATAAAATTGATCTTGTGCAAATACAGAAACCTTATATAAAATCTGAGAAGACTTAGCAGGTTTTGAACCTACCCCACTAATATCAAAATTAACAAAAGATCCTTTCTCTAATTTTCCTCTATGGGTTAAAATGCACATAATATTTTTAATTTTTTTTTTTCACATTGTTCTTTTTTTTCTTCTTCTTTTTGGTCCTGGGGATTGAACTCAAGGGCACTTGGCCACCGAGCCACATTCCCCAACCCTATGTGTGTGTGTATGTGTGTGTGTGTATACATATTTTTTTTAAAGACAGGGTCTCACTGAGTTGTTAGCACCTTGTATTTTCTGAGGCTGCTTTGAACTCAAGATCCTCCTGCCTCGGCCTCCAGAGCCACTGGGATTACAGGCGTGTGCCACTGTGCCCAGCCTTCCCATTGCTCTTAAATGAAGGTCTCCGTGATTTAAATCTCATCCCATTATTGAGGCTAAAAATTTGATGAACATATAAATATCAAATAAACTTGAAAATCCTCTGACCATGGGCCCAGTAAGTAATAGGAGATTATCATCTAGGAAATCAGCACTCTGCGACTTCAAGACTCCCCCACAAACGTCAGGAAGAATCACCCCACCAAAGTCATGCTTCTGAAATATAGTGGTTAAAGACTGGAGCTTCCAAGACTAGATTAGCCCAATTTGAGGCCCTAGATGAACCCAGAATTGTGTGTACACTCATTTAAAAATAGGGAAAAAAATGTTCAAGTTTCCCAATTTAATAATTTCATGGGTACATTAAAGAGTATCTCAGCTCTGAGAAACAAGAACTTTATATATGGGGAGATTTAAAACTGAAAATGACACACTATTAAAAAATGAAGGAAGGACTACACATTCTCCTCCTCTGGCTTTATAAGAAACTGCTCTTCCTGAAGGGAGGACATGGACCAATTACCACAGGCCTGGGAGCCTCCAGCAACTCAGGCAGATGGCCTTGCCATCTTAGAGCCAGTCTGGAAGGGCTCTTGCTAGTTCAGCAGGGCTGTGATCTTTTGTGGAAGCTCCAGAGACCTGGTTTGCTCGTCTTTGTCCTTTTCAGTTTTCCTGAGAATGTCCTCATTCCTTTCCTCCATCTTCAGATGGAGCCACCGGAGGGGAGCGCTTCTGGCTTCGCGGGCCTTCCCTCACCACTCTTCCAGGGTCAGGAAACTTGTGACTGCCTTGGATCCACCAGGACAGGCCAGGATGCCTCCACTCTCCTTCGCCAGGGCCACACTATGTTCACAGGTTCTGAGAATGAGGAGATGGCTATGCGGTGGCCATTATTCTGCCTTCCGAAATAGCCTAAGTACCTGTTCTAGTACTTTCCTGTCATAAGGATATTTATCTTTACTAACTCGAAACAGAGACAGGTCAATTAAAAATTAATTTTACTGCTGATACAATAGCAAATGGGTTTTGTGTGTGTGTGTTCAAAGTCTTCTGACAATCTGGAGTTCCAGACTAAAACTTCCTAGTTCACAGCTGGGCACCAGGGGACTCAGTGGCTCACATGGCATTTAGTGAAGCCAAAATTGGAATTTGGTGTCCTAACTCCCAGGAGAGGGGTCGGTCCCTCCCCATCATGTTCTACCATGAAGCTTTAGAGTGACTCCCCTCTAATTCCACAGGGTGAACAGACCTGCAGGTCAGCCTGAGCTGGCCCAGGAAAGCACCCATGTGTAGTCTAAGCAAAACCAATGGATGAGATCAAGGTTTTCCCTCCCTCTCCTCCCCCTCCCTCTTCCTCCCTCCCCCTCCCCCTCCTTTTCTTCCTTCTTCCTACCCCCCTCTGCCTTCCCTTTCTCCTTTCCTTCATTCTTTCTTCCCTTCTTTTTAATTTCAGGATAGAAAAATAATTTGATCTGCATTCAGAATATTTTAAAAATTAATTCTGACATGTATTCAGAGTGCTTCAAATTTCTCCCCTGTATCATCAAAGGGAAGAAAATACTACTAAAATATTCATTTTACATAGAAACTAATTGGTACTTATTGCTTTATTTTTATATTAGTAGCTTTATAATCATTCCTAGAGTACTTTAATAACTTAAAATAAGTTACTAGTTTAAATTAGAATCAGTTAAGATAAAATGGAAGACAACAGTCCATATTGGGGGGGGAATAAAAGACCCTGGCCAGGAAAAAAAGGAAGTTTTTTTTTTTAAAAAAATAAGCATAAATTAAAATAAAGTGAGTAATACAATTTTAAATAATAAAAAAATCCCTCACCTAAACTACCATAGTAAAAGACATCAAAATGGTTCAATTTCATTACTTCAAATAATGATTAATCAAATTTAACCTAATAGTATTGAAAAGTCCATATATATATATATAATTAACATGCAAGCCTCATGAAATAATTAGGCAAGGATATAACAGCTAAAGGCAAGAAGAAATATGACAAATACATTCAAAGAAAATAAGAGTCATCATATTTCTATCAAACAATGGAGAATTAAAAAGTCATTTCCTGGATGAAGAGATTTGTATTATTTTGATAATAAATAAAAGCCAGGAAGAAGAACAAAAGGTATTAATATTTATGCTCCAAATAATATTCTTCAAATTATAGTAACCACAAATTATTAAAGGAGCAAACAGAAGTCAATGAGAGCACTGGGGACCTATACTTTGCTACCTTCCTCTGTCTTTTGCTGGTAAAATATGCAAATGTGCATACAGGAGGGTGGGGCAGGAGGGCGGGGCAGAGAGAGAATCTCCAAACACCAATAGGAAAATGTGTCTAGTGGGGAAACACAAGGAGAGGAAAAACAATAGAAGCCAGTCGTGGATCGGCAAACAGATAAGGAAGACGAAGCCAAACAAACTTAAGAACTGGTTCACTGTAGGAAAAAAATCTATTAAAAATTTAGCAAGTATAATTAAATACAAAAGAAAGAAAGTGTAAACTAAATTAAAATAAAAAAGGGACATGACCACAGACATAACTAATGATTCTATAAAATCTTACCCTAATAAATTAAAAAATGAACTAAGATAAATGAATGTTAAATAAAATATAAAAGAATTAAAAAGCTAAATGAAGAAATAACTAGGAAAGAAAATTTTACAGTAGTCTAGAAAGATGGAGGACCTCAATTCATTATGCCACTGCTTATATTAACATGGGAAAAGTGAAAACTTCCAGAAGAATAAAACTGCAGAGCAACCTCCTTCATAATTATAGGTCAAGTTTTTCTACATGAAATACAACTTAGAACCTATCTCAAAATTTAAAAAAAAAAATTCACTTAGAAATTTTTTTAAAAAATAGTTTTACTGTGATGGAGAAGGATTTATTCTAATAATGTAAAAAAGATTTACTATGAAAGTCCAAAAATAGTTTACTGCACCTGGTCAAAAGGGATATTAAGTCTTTAGAGGCCAAAATGTATGTGGTAACGTTCAGCCTCTGATGTTCACAGTACAACAGTCCTCCTTAAGAAAAGAAAGACCACAATGGCTCACTGCCAGCCAACTATCCTTAATGCTGAAGCACCAGAAAGACAGATCCACGATTTTGTTTGTAACAAACATGACACTTCTAAACGGTGTGCTTTCCGATGGTTAATATTTTCTTCTTTGTGCTCGTCTGCATTTCCCACATTTTCTATAAGGAACATACTATAACATCCTAAAAGGTATTCTAGCAAACACCAGTACCTTACAAATCTTTTGCATGATTCTTATTTTTCTTTAAGTCATAGAAACCTTTAACAATCATAATATTTTCAGTACCCTCCCCAGAATAAATGCATTATATGCAAATAAGCACCAAATTTTGCATAAAATTACAGTTCTTACCACAGGAGCCCAAAAGGAGGACTCAGGGAGAACAGGTCATGAACATACTTTGAAGCACTTCCTCATGCATTATCACAGTGGATTTTCACCAAACTTTGTATATGGGAATAGCTACATTTTTAGCACTTTAAACATGAGTAAACCCTATCACAGAGAGGTTAAGAACACACAGGGAGCCAAGCAACTGTAATTATAGACACGCCCATAATCATAGCATCTCAGGAGGCTGAAGCAGGAGTCTTGCAAGTTTGAGGCCAGACTCAGCAACATAACAAAGGCCTAAACAACTTAGAACCTATCTCAAAATAAAAAAATCATAAAAGAGCTGGGGATGTGGCTCATTGGTTAAGCATCCCTGGGTTCAATCCCCAGTATTAAAAAAGAAAAAAAAAAGCATAGCTGGGAGAGACAGAAGCCACACAGGTGGCCATGTCCTCTGCCTTAGCACCGTGAGTGTCAAGTCATAGCGGTGTGTCGTCAAACCAACAAAACCAGAGCTGGAGCCTGAGTTACCCACTGTATTTTGGGAAATCTGGCTTTACGGTGCCTTGGCTTCATCGTCAGTAAAGCAGGGATAATAACTCTTGCCCTGCACAGCCTCCAGAGTTGTTATGAAGATGAAGTACGGGGAAAGCACTTGCGAACATAATTTATCTTTATTATTATTAATACATAAGCGTGTCTATTATGAATCTATTACAACCCAGACAGCCCTGGTGTAAGTGCCGGTGGGATCTAGGTGGGGGAAGAAAAAGACAGAGCATCTTACTAAGAGGCAATTAAAACGGACCATTCCTGTTCAAAAAGTCTGTTTCCACGGGTAATTAGCCATCTATCGCGCATCCAACAGTGGTTTGTTGGCTATTACATCAGTTCCGCGTGGCCATCCTACAAAGTGAATCAACACAATGGGGAGTTCCCAGCTATAAAAAAAAAAAAAAAAGGAAAAAAAAAAAAAAGGTTTGCTTTCACAGGAAATTCCATCTAATTTATGGATGTGATTAAATTTTAATTAAAGTTTCGCATTCATTTCGAAGTTTGCTGCATTCATCACAGCCTTGCTGAAGAGTACAGAATAATTAAGCCGCAGAAAGAGGTAATGAGGCCCCCTCATCCTGCCTGACCCTCTCAGACTTACTGCCAGAGGTAATACACTTGTCTCCGTACCCCTGACCCTTTGCTGGCACACTCTCTATCAACACAAGCAGAGTTGAAGTGTACGACTGAGATGCTGAGCTAGCGACGTCGGCGTTCTGACAGTAATTAGCCGATGTCGTCCCAGCTCAGCCAGACTTGATTTCCCCATCCGTGATCTGGGTATCATGACGACCACCTTAATAAAGTGGGATGTCTGTAAACTGCGGCAGACCATGAAAATGGAAGGAATAACTCTTTGTTGCATTTAGGACTCTCCTTGGCCAGTTCCCTCCAAGATGTTCTTTATCACAAATATTCTGTGACATCATCTAATGTTCTTAACAGTCTGCCTCCAAAGACAGCACTGAAGCTCATGACCGATGATCCTCTTTGGTGTTTGGTGCCGATTGCTCTCACCTGTTTAGATACCTTGTTCACTATTTTCCAGGGGACAGGCCATCTGGATCAATTATCTATTTTATTTCTTATGTACCCAACAGGAGGGTAGTTAAAGCCCAGAACTTTATGTGTGGATCCTTTCATCCTTAGTCATAACCCTCTGCGATTGCCCCGGAGTGATGGTTATGGAGCCGGTAAGTGTGAGATCACTCCAGGCTGTTCTCCTAACCTCTAAATGGACTCAGTCCTCAGGGATGGATGGAATTTCACTGCGTTTTCCCATTTCATTTGTATAATGAAATCATTGTTTGGCCTCCGTTCTGTACTTTTGCCCTTTTCCGTCTTAAGGTGGACCATTCAGTTGCCCCTTCCCTTTTTCTAGGAGAAGCAGAAATTTGAAATGGACTCTCATCAGATCTCAACAACTTGATTTTTTTTTCTGAAGCCAGTGAGTCAAATAGATCCCCCTTCATGCAGAATTCATATATGCTTGCATGTATTTATATACACAGGGAATTAAGTCTATGCATGAATCTACAGTGTGCAAACAGTAAAATTCAAAGCATGACCTAAAACGGATCACTCACCATCACTAATTGGATCATGTATATTACACATGTAGGATCTGATTCCGCCTCAAAGAGCACTGTGCATCAGAACCTGAACCTTCACTGGATTCACCCAGAGTACTTCTTAAGATAGAGATCACCAAACCTCACCCCAGAACTACCAAATCAGAGGCTGAGGATGGAGCTCAGAATTAAGCATTCTTAGAAAGAACACTAAGAGAAAACACTGCTGTGGGGTACTGGTTCAGCTGAGCTCCTGAGTTAGGCCTATATGTTAGACCCTTCAGGAGACAATGTTTATTCCAGAAAGTTCCAGAAGGGCCAGTTCCACCTAGACTTTGTTACCTAGTTTCACATAGCAGCTGCCAGATACAATCTGACCTCACCCGGCTTCAGCCTAAAGGTCTTGGGCCAGCGTGAGATCTTCTCTGTGACGGAGTAAATGGTATGTTTTCAGGCAACTCTGTTAAGATCTGCCTGTGCCCTCCTCTCCCTTCCCCCAAAACAGTGCTGTTTCTCATATTCAATTACATTTTATTTCCCAAAGATAAGTTTTGCCAACATCACATCTCATGAAATTTCAGAACAGACCTCAGTTTGAGATATCACTGCAAAATATTATAATTTGGATCTCAAATGTCCCCTAAAAGTCCCTGAAGCAAAGGCTTGTTCCCCAGAGTGGTACTACTAAGAGGTGGTAGAGCTTTGAGTGGGTGGGCCCTAGAGGGAGGTCTTAAGGTCTTTGGGGGTTTGCTCTTGAATGGGATAGTAGAACCCAGTCCCTTCTTCTTCCTCACCCTTTCACATCCCAATTATGAGGTGGGCAGGTTTTCCCTACCACACACCTCCATCATCAAGTGCCACTCAGGTCCAAAGCAAAGGGTTTTACTGACTAGAGACTGAAACCACTAAACTTATGAGCTAAAATAAACCCATTCTCTTTATAAGTTGGTTATTATAGGTATTTGTTACAGTATCAGGACACTGACAAACACAGCTATCATGGAACTGATGGCTTGGTATCAAAAAGATTAGATGATAACTGGTATGAGTCTACAGATATTTTATGGATCTCCATACCACCCATTGTTTTCCATCATCAGTCCTTTGTAGGAAAAGATAACATATTCATGGTAGTAAAAAAGGTGCTACTTTTTTTTCCCCCAAATTTGGAAAGAACGATAATACTTGTCTAAAGCAGAAACAAAGTTGGAGGCCCATATCTCACCAGCCATTCTTTATTCTCCTGTCTCTTCATTTTTTAATTCCATGGTGGGAAGTAACTTGAACAGCCAAGTGTAATTGTTCTTGCTGGAGCCTTCCCTATGATTCATAACAATGACCTCAGGCAGTAGGACTTTTCATTAGAATGGTGACATTGATCTTCCTGACCCACCAGTTCTCTTTCTCACCAGTGCCTGGCCATATGATTTTGGGTGAGTTAATGTCAACACTCTGTAGCCAGGAGTCCCTATCGATCCTAGTGTAAGTTGAGTGACTCACAGCCAGAGAGGATTTTGGGGTCCGGGTGGTTAAGTAATAAACAATCTCAACCTTTCCTAAGTCACAAATGATCCCAGATAAAAGTGCTGGCCATTGTGTTTTAAAATGCAGTGGAGAAACAACCTGATGCCTATACAGAAAGGTTTCCTCTGAGATATGAACAGAAAGAGCTCAAGTTGTTTTATCAGCCTGGCTCCAAGTGTATCCATCCCCAGTCAGAGTAATCAAGGTTCAGAAAAAGGAATTCACATCCCGGTTGAAATTTCATTCAGTGACCATGGACAGGAATAAGGAATATATCTATATCTCCCTACATCCCCTCTCTTTCTTCAGTATAAGTTAATGGAATCTCTTATATGATGCATAAAACTTAAAACAGTCCCAGGAAGCACATACATGTGACCATTATCTTCTTGGGAGAACACACAACACAGATACATTCACATTCCCACACACTCCTACACACACCTACATGGACACTTTCACAAATCTACCACCATGATGTCTTTGTCAAAAGTTTCTGAATCACCCACAAAATATAACTGATTTGAATGGAAGTATGTTAGAAAATGAAATCATAAAATAATCTATTTTCAACTAGCACTTGGAAAGGAGTATCAGTTCAATAGAAGATTTTAAAAGTCCAACAAATTTCATTTACATTTGATGACAAATGCTTAATTTTTGAAGAATTTTTATCCTCCTTTACTCATTCAAAAGTCTAAATGTTGTTGGGATGAGACAGAGCTGGCTCATGATGTAGAAGGAAAGATTCTGAGCACTGGAAATATCCATTAACATTTAAAACGGTGGCCAGGTAAGGACAGCCTGAGAGGATATCAGTTCCACAAATGGTGATTTATGGAATAAACGGAGGCAAAGTTCTGGAAAACAATTTGTTGCTTTGTAACCAATATCCCCCTAATGTTAAGTGGTAACCCTAAGAAGGAGCTTTGTCAAGTAAATCATAGAACTTTCATTTAATGTAAATACCACATGACAAGCAAAAGCCCAGCCGAACAGAAAAATACAGACAAATATGATCTATAAATGATAAAGTCTTTCCAATAATATCAATATTATAAACACAGAATACAATAAAATTGTATTGACAATCCAACGGTGTCAAAGCATGTTTTTATAGACCCTCTTTCACTTCCCCTAAATATAAAGAAAATCAAAAGACAAAGAACATACTAGGGGAGACATTTGCAACTCAATGTGAAGGGCTAGCTTACACATATATTTAAAACCTCAGTTATGTAAATGAGCAGGTGACAGTAGAAACACAAAACAATCTATAATCATTTTATGTCACTTCTTTACTCTTTTAAGAAAAAAAAAAAAAAGCTCTTAAAATTCAAGAAGCTATATTTCACCTAACAGGTTCACAAAGTTCAAAGCCTCGGTGACATACCACACTGTTAAGAACTGACCAACCAGGGCCAGGGGGTGTGGCGAATCTCTGTGGAAGCCAAGAAAGGCACATGCAGGTAATCAGACTCCACAATCCCGTTTCCCATGACTTCTCATGCAGTTGAGAATTTAAAGCTCCTGTACTTAAAATTCAAGAACAAAAAAGGAAAACTGTTCTTTGGATATGGTCCCAAGATATAGACAAGTCGCCACCACGACCTGTTTTAAAGCCACTGAAACCAAGCAGTGAAAAATTGCTTCCATAACACACTTCTTAAGGCTGACCAATCACTAGCAAGCCCCAAAAGCCAACCAATCAGTAACAACCCCACACTTTGAAGCTAGCCAATCAGTAACAAATCCACACTTCCGAAAGCCAATCAATCAGTAACAATCCCACATTTTGGAAAGCCAGCCAATCAGTGACAACCCCACACTTCAGAAAGCCAGGCTATAAACTGCAGGTACACTCTAATTACCAACCTTCCTCTGCTAAAGGGTGGCCAGTATTGCTAGAAACTATTGCTTTTTGCACACAGTGTTTCAGTTCCTGAAGTCTGTACTCGCCAAAGCCCTGCATGAGATCAGCTTTGGCTTTGTTTTGATAGAACTGTGTGCGAAAGCATTGCTGTGTCTTGTTTAGCAAATAATACAGTCAAATTTTTGCTCTATGTTAAGTGGTAACCGGTTCCTTGAGTCCAAATTCTCTCATATATAAGAAATGACATATGCATAGATTTGATTATTAAAGCCTTGTTCAACATAGCAACGGACTATAAACAATGTGAACACTCTAAAAGGCCCAATAAATGGGGAAACCAGAAGCATCAGTTATGTCCTTGAAAGGGAAAAGGTTGTCATGGGGCAAAGGAGGGAGGGATATGTACAATTCATTCTACCACGTACAAGCACTACGTATCTAAAAGTAAGTAATTTAGAGTCAGAATTTCAGATTATGTGCATATTATGGAAAAATGCATGTGAAATTGGTAATAAAATAGTAACCGTTGCTATACTAAATTATTGATAGAAAATTTTTAAATGTCTCTTTCCCTAAATATTTTATCATGTTGTGACATAACTTGTAACTTTAAATGGAAACTATTGTTTATTTTGCAAATTCTATCCAAAATATCAAACCAAAATACAATAGATGGGATTATTCCATTGCAAGTGGGCGTGTATCCAAAATATTAAAGGTACATCAAAAAATCTTACCTATTAGGAGAAACAGCATAAGAGAAAAAAAGGAATTAGTCAAGTCCAAGAATACCTGATGAGCAAAACCATCAGAATAACTCCTTTATATAACACCAAGAGGTTCCAGGCAAAGCCCAAAAGCTCAGCAGAAACTTGTGCTGACACTCTGACTCCAACTCAAAGGCACCACTTCAACAGGATTGCAATAGGAAGCCCGTCACAGAATTCAAAGTTTACAATATGCATGCATTTCTTGTCTGTTTTTAAAGTAAATCTAGTCAAGAATAGAGGACACTGTATTTTAGATCAGTTCTTTCTAACAGATGCACTACAAATCCAGGAAGACCCCAGCAGCAGAAGACACAGAAGACTGCTTAAGGCACAGTCTCTACCAGCAACATCCCTGATGTCAGACTTGCCAAGAGACTCAAGTACTTGAAAAAAATAAAAAACACTTACTTTTCTGACCACTGTGCGGTGTGATCCTGGAATTCAGAAGCCAGGTCAAGCTTGCTTTCTTTCAACCAGAGGACTCTATAGGGGGAAAGAATGGAACAAATGAAATGCTGTGCAAAAGCTGAGCAGAGCTATTGATTGGGGATTAAAACAGTCTATTAAAATGATCCAAAGTCTCAAGCAGAGGGCTATTTTCATTGGTGATTTGCAATTGAACTTATATTCAGACTGTGCTAACTTGAGTGGAGGGGCTCCATCCAGAGCTTCAGGGACACATAATACTGAGGAAACTCACAGGCAGGTTTATTATTTCATCACTTAATACAGCTTGAATCCAGTCGCCCATTCTGTTTTCATTTGGGGCCTTGAAATATTTAACATGGGACATACCGATTATGGAAAAACAACATGACAAGCACAGTTTTCTTTCGCTGTTCATTCATTTTGACTGACATCTTCACTCAAAGACCTTGGCTAACATGAAATTTGAGAGATCTGATAATGAAACTGGAAGTCCAAACTTTCTCCTGCACAAAGGGTTTTTATTTTGGGGACTACAAAAAGGAAATCTTTCAAACATATTCATATTTCTATTCATGTTTTTAAAAAATCACTTCCATTGTTCATTAAGGTTTCCAAATAATATCAGTCATACACAATTCATGAAATTTTTTAAAGTTTCCTTCATATGCTATCATCGGCCAATATGGCAATATCTGTTCAAATTAAAAAATGCATATGGTACAATTCTATTTCTAGGAATTTGCAAAAGCCCACATATCTTGCTGCTCATCACACTTGTGTTTTGGAGGCCAAGAACTAGAAAACACACCCACAGGTAAAAGATTGGGGGATTGAGCTATGGGACAATGCTATATTAAAATATTAAGCAGTTATCAAAAGTAATCAATTAGCATTTTACCAGACCACCTGAAGAATTTTCAACTGTTTGTTGGTTAGAAAAAGCAAGATGTAGGAAAGTGCACACTGTGATTCTTTTTGAAAGAAAACTGTAAAACTAAGCTTTCATATCAGTGGTCCCCAACCAGGAGTAATGTTGCCCTCTAGGGAAACTGGCAACACTATCTTACCTAGAGATAGTTTTGGTGGTCAACACGGGAGAGAGGCTGCTACGGGCAGGTAGTGTGTGGAGGCCAGGGATCACATCCTTCAATGCACAGGACAACATCTCAAACAAAGAATTACCTGTCCCAAAGTGTCAACAGTGCTAAGGATGAGACACCCTTTTGTGTAAGATTATATGGTTCATAATTAAATTACGTAAGTGTAGAAAACACCCAAGAGCTCACACTTGGTTGTCCACAGAGCTCACCCTAGGAGATGCAGGAATGGGGTAAGCACTGAGAGGCCAATGGCTGGAGGTGACCATGCTAAGATCCACATTTTGGTACAATCTTATTTCTTGAGCATTAAAAGGAGGAAAAACTTCAAATTATCTTTGTCATATTTATTCTTATTCCTTAGATACAGCTAAGGAAGGAAAAGCATAACTTTACAACTTCACTAAAACTGTACTTTTCACAGATGCAAAAAGCAAACTGAACTTGGGATAAATCTCAACTTAAAGGCTATCGAGGTTATGGGCTGGGGATGTGGCTCAGTGGTGGGACACTTGCTTAGCATGTGTGAGGCGCTGGGTTCGATCCTTAGTACCACATAAGAATAAATAAATTAAGTAATGTCCATCTACAACTAAAAAAACATTTTAAAAAAAGTTTATCAAAGTTAGGAAAAGGATAACTTAACCAGTTGGGCCTTTGGCAGAGCTTTATACAACACTGCTTGGATTCCCATGAATAACCTTGTCTAAATGAATATGAATTAACCTCACCCTCTTCCACCCTTCATGTCAATAGTTTGGTACTTCTATTACACTATAGGGAATTCAATTTGAAACAGAGAAAAGCACCAAAAATATGACAAGTGACTCATTCACTTTGCACAGATGTGAATGTGGCTGGTTTTGCTATCCATTTCCTGTGGTTACCACTTTACTTATATCCTGCTAGCAAACACACAAAATCAGCACAACAGAGTCCACTTTTCCCATGGGGCATACATTCTAAGATCCCCAGGGTTGCCTGAAATCACAGATAGTACTCAGCTCTACATATCCCATGTCTTTTCCTACACATACATATTTATGATAAAGTTTAATTCACAGATTAGGCATAGTAAGAGATTGAAAACAATAATAATTAAATAGAGCAATTCTAACAATGTACTATAATAAAATTTCCAGCATCCCTTCTCTTGTACTTTGGGGACATTATAAAGTAAAATAAGGGTCATTTGAATATAAGCATTGCAATATTATAACAGTTAATCTGATAAGTGAGCCGGCTACTAACTTACTCATGGGCAGGTAGCATATACAGTGTGGATACAGTGGACAAAGAGATGATTTGTATCTCAGGCAAGACAGAAAAGGATGGCATGATATTTTATCACACTAATTCAGGATGGAGTACAATTTAAAACTTATGAATTGTTTATTTCTGGAATTTTTCATTTAATAGTTTCAGATAACCAAGAGATCACCAGTACAAATCTGTAGCAATCGAAACTGCTGATCAAGGAAGACTACTGTGTCCTGAGTAATACACACCTGAACCACACTGAATCAAAGGCATTTCTTAAATAAGAAGTATACTTTTTTACCATTAGTCCTAAATTCTTAGTCTAAAGGTGCATTTTGTAGATTTTTGCTGTGACACTTTCTGGGTATGCCTTCCTCTGACCAAAGCCCTGGAGCAGACTCCATGGCCACAGAGTGTTATTGCCAGCCAAGGAAAGGCCCATAGTGCACTTGAAGTAAATGACGCTAAAGTGGTACCCAGGCTGTGGGAAAGGTGAATCCAAGGCTGACTGACCACCGGAGGAAGAGCACCCACTCCGGCTAGATGTCAGATACTGCATGCCTGGTTATTACTGGCAGATAAAGGCATGCACACTGGGAAGGCAGATAAATCCTCACTATTCCTCTGATCATGCCTTCAGTATCATCAGAAGGCTGCCAAAAGTCCAGCTGCATCTCATGACCACTTGTACGTAGCAAGTGCTTGTTTTTTAATATCACTTGAAATCTGTCACTCTTCTGGCAAGGCAGCTCCAGAATCCCTTAATGTTCAGCATGTTCTGATTTGCAAGGCCCATTCACCTTTATTTGTGACAGAACACAGATTTGAGAACATCCAGCCCAAGAGGGCTAGAGCACTGGCCCCCTTAGCCCTAGGCTTCAATTCCCTTCTGGTGCCTTCCACTGGTAAGTCTGGGTTCATCAGTGTCAAGGGTGACCAGTGCGGGAGGCTGCCATGATTGGCTGGCAGTACAAGCATCGGTGTAGGAGTGGGTGCTGGTGGCAGATGTGACTGGACATGTTTATTGCAACAAAACTTATCACAAGGGACTTTCTGGTGATGGAAGAAACTCTAGGGGAAATGTGTGTGTTCCACACAGCTGAAGTTCAGTTCACTCGAGACCTTAAAATCACAGATACTTTTATAAACACAGACGTAACTCAATCTATGAGATGATACGTATCACCAT
Source organism: Callospermophilus lateralis (assembly GCF_048772815.1). Lineage (NCBI taxonomy): Eukaryota > Metazoa > Chordata > Mammalia > Rodentia > Sciuridae > Callospermophilus > Callospermophilus lateralis. The sequence goes on along the minus strand of NC_135314.1, from coordinate 8,834,242 downwards.
TTGATGTCCCACTGTGCTAAGGGACTTCTGGCCTGGGCTCACCCCTCCCCACCCCGGTTATTGTAAGCATGATCTTGGCAGCATGGGGTACATGGCTGCCCTGGACCTGACCAGGCACCCAGTGCCGATCAAGGCACAAGGCCTGTGTTAGGTTCGGGGAACTCCCTCATTAATCTGTTTTCTGTGCAGAGGAGGAAAAAATGACCTGAGAGACGGCATGACTCGGAGTAGTGAAAACTGAATGTTGTATTCAGGTCCACAATTCTTTGCCTCCAAACATTGGCTCAGATTTGTTTTGTTTTGTTTTGCTGGAAAAAATCAGCAGTAATTGATGTAGACTGTTTTTCCCCCAAGGGACGCCCAGAAAAGCAACTGTAGATTCTGCAAAGAAATAAATATTTCTTAGCCATGAGCCAGAGATTGTCAAATAATTCTCAGAAATTCTCCAGGAATTCTGGGCCCCGACCCTCCTCTTCCCATGGTGAATTAAGAGACACAGAGACTTCTGCACACACAGCTTCTGAGATGAAAACCCAAGGGTCCTGTCCCCCCCAGTCACTGCGGCTCTTCTAAGCTTCCTGCCTGCTTCCAAAAAATGCTCCCCCCACAAAAAAAAAAAAAAAAAAAAAAAAAACAGGCTTGAATTTCATACCACCTTATCTCAAATCCCCAGGACAATTCAGCCCTTCCCCAAGGTTCCTGCAATCTTCTATTTATATCCCGTTCACCCTCTGGTGCTTGGCCTGTGCTTCAGTTGTTGCCTGTGGTAGTTCTCTGACCAAAGCCGGGACGCTGACTCACGGCTGTGTACGTGGGGGACAGAGTGAGCATCTTGGAGTCGAGGACCCGCCCTCTGCCAGATGCTTCATATGACACAGAGCCAACTCTTGAATCCATTGCAATAAATTTTTGCAATCAATATTTGTGTCCCAACTTAAAACTGAGGAAAAACTGAGTCTCCGAGAGATTAAGTGACTTGGCCCTCGGTAATATGACAAAGGCATCCTGGTCCCAAAGTCCAGTTCCCCTCTTTGAGTCATTGTCAATGGATATGATCCCTGTTTTACTTGTATGAAATGCCAAATGATGCGATTGTGTAGGGAGGAGAGCCGGGGGGGGGGGGGCAGACAGACAACAGAGATGAGCATGATCTTAGACTTCGGAGTAGGTTTTCTGTGAGTCTTTAGGAACGATGGGCAAGGTAATTAATCATTCTAGGCCTTACAATTCTCTCAAAAATAAAGAAAAAGAAATATTGTTCGCAAGATTAAGTGAGATAATTATGAAAAGTATACTTAAAAGTATATTTAAATATCGCCTATTGATTTTTCTAATCAATAGGCGATATTTAAATACATCATCTGGGAAACCGGCCAAGAGGGATGTGTGAACGTACAGGGGTGGAAGTGTAGAGTCTCTAGTGTCAGGCCATGAGCCAATGTGCAGAATCTCTTCAAATATCACAGGTTTGGAGCACGGAACTGATTGGACCTTGCAGAAATTGTCGGAACATGACTGTGGTTCTCCCAGAGCTGCTCGGGACCAGCGGTTCCCAGCCACTGACAAACTAGATGTTCAAGAACATCTTGCCCCCAGAGCAGCCAGGAGGACAGCATTCTCCAGCAGCAGGGACAGTCCAGAGTGCTTCAAGTGGCAGCGGAGAGCAGGCACCACCTTCCATGGGAGGGTGACGTGGTAATAATACTGAGAAACAAGTGTCATCAAACCCCAGTTTTCTTAAAGCCAGGCTGTTTCCCTTTCCCGGTGGGTATGGTTACCAGATTTAGTGAGTAACAGTTCCTTACAGCCAGGTGCATTCAAACTTTAGATAAGCAATGAATATACTTTAACTACAAGCTTGTCCTTGTGCCATTTGGTAACCCCTAGCTAAGAGCAATACAGATCTCTATGGCTCCCTTCTACCGTCCACCATCATCAATGTAACTATGCTGTACCCATTGGTCCCAGGCACAGAGTAATGTTGGTCGGTGACAGTGGCTCTCACATCACAGAACCAAAGTTTCATGAACCAAATCAGCATGGCTACAGCTCTGCTTCATTTACTCCACAGAGGCAATGAGACCACTCATTCTGCACATGAGGAACGTTCCTCAAAACGTTGTTAGTTTTCTTCTAATTTCCAAAACTTATATTCCTCCCTTTAAAATGCCAGATATCTACAGAGGTCCCACCTCTTTCTTCTAAATGAAGAAAACAAATACCACTTCCATTTCTATTTTTAATCACTCCATCCTCATAGAGGTAATTATTGATCCTGGCTGAAATTTCCCACAAAGCCAGTACCATCTTTCTCTACACTGTGAAAGGCTACCATTACCATCTTCCAGAAATTACAAATATTCCAAGTTTTGTAAGTATTGTGAGTTCTTTAAAAGTTTGGAAATCTTAAAATCTGTACAAAAGACTATTTTGAAAGGTTCAAAATAAGTGTCTATGAGTCAAATGCTCTTGAAAGGGGTTAAGGACAATTTCCCAGAATGGGGAGATACTATTGCAATGATCCTCACTCCAGCCTTTGTGAGGTGCAGCCGGAGAAATCAATGAGGAAACTCCCATTTTTTCATTCTTGTTTCGTGTATTTTATCCACGTGTGCACTTCGTTTGACTGCTTGGTTCCTGCTCATAGCAGGAGCTGGTAGTTACGGATGTATATGGCCCAGTGTAGATCTGCCACAGCAGCACTTGGCCAGAAACACATCTTAACCATCATTATCCAAAACGGTGTCCCTACAAACCAGCTAGTCTAAGGGATCATTTGCCAATTGTGTGAAGACTCCCCTGAGCTGTGAGATGTAGGGCCAACCTTCCCGGGGCCTAGTCCCTGCTGTGCTGACTCAGTGGGTTAGGGAAGGACCAGGATCCTGCATCTTAACTCGTAAGCCCAAGTGCAAATGGTTCTCTAACCACACTTGGGACAACAGCATGGTCTCCTCTGGTAACCGTTCACAGACCTACACCACTGGTAAAGCCACGGGAATGGCACACAGGTTCAGTCTCCACGGAACTTCCATGGGGGGGGTTGGAGAAAAAAGCCACATGAGGAGTCAGAGGTCACAAGAGTGCCTCAGGGACAAGACTTCCTGGTTCCTCCTGGTTGCCCCATCCCCAGTCTTGGTCCAGAACCACATGGAGCCCTTAAGAAAGGCTGCCTTGGGGGCCAAGAGGAGTGCCTGGGATAGGACCTCTAGTCCTCCGGCCCTGCACACCTGGCCCTGCTGCACCAAGGGACTCCGCCTAGATTGTGCAGGACAGTTCCCACCACAGAGTCCTCCTTAACCTCTGAACATAGTCTCTACATCTGACACCACCCACGGTCACAGTTTTTCTACCATTCTTCCATTCTGCCCTTGAGAAGTAGCTTAAAACATCAAGCACAGCTTCCCACTAGTTACTCCCTGAACACCTTTAAATGGCAGTGATGTCCTGACATAGTTACCCGGAGTCCTCCAAAATGTATTGCTCCCAGGACACAAATTATATTTTGATGTGAAAACAAATAAACAATTATTAGCAAGGATAATTAAAAGTCTTGGCTTTCTTGAAATAGAAATATTGAGATAAGAAATTCAAATTCATGGCCGCACAGCTCGGTGAATCAGCTTAGCCCCAGGGTCTGATGGCTTTGCTTTGAATCCTGCCTCAGCCTTCCCTAGCTGACTACCCTGGGGTAAGTTCATAAAGCTTCCCGTGCTTCCATTTTCTCATCTTTAAATCAAAGACAATTCAGTGCCTCCCACTAGGGATGCTGTGAGGTTCGGATGAGCACATGGAGTGTAAGTGCTCAGTATTCCAAATGGACACGTGCTCAGTGATCTGAGCTGTATCACGGCCCCTAGAAGAGACTGCTCCGTGGGAGATCACAGTAGTTCCCATCTTCTTGTCTCCTGCGACGTAGCAACCATACTGTAAACCTGAGTCCCAGCAGCCCACTGGCCACATCAGGTGACATGCATCTCCCTTTCCTTCCCTGTAGCAGGAGTATATCTGTAGCCTCGGAACTGAGACCCTGTCATCCCTACACTTTTCAAACCTAAGTCAATTATTGACTTTGAGTGTATGTAAATATATGAAATGAATTTCGTTCCCAGAATTGAAATGAGGATTAAAGATTTCTTCCTTCTATCCGATTCTTGTGCCTTTTGTTTTTTCCATTCTCTCTCTCTCACATGCGTGCACAAACATACACACACACACACACACACACACATGCACACACACTTTCCTGATAATATTAAGAAGAAAAGCATTGCCTAATTTCCTAACATAAATATTTTGTAAGAATTTCCTATGGTTCCCCCCAACTACTCATGTGGACAAAATTGAGAAAATATGCTACCCTGATAAATTAAATAACCAGAACTGTGTTTACACCCTCTGAAATCCCTTCACTCCCTCCATACCCTTCCTTTCCCCTAGTTATGTACCAGGTACACTCAGGTTGAATGTCCTGGAAAATAAACGAACAAATAGATTTTTTTCATGAACAATGTTTTTCCTGCATCTCAATTATGACTGGACACTTGGGGCCAATGTTCAGGAAGATAAGCAACAATCACCCCTCAACGTTGCTCCTCAAGTTCTTTGCCCTTTGCCGTCAGGAAGGGAACCTGGAAAGCACCAAAGCCTTTCATCAGGACTGTCCCTGAGAGGGTAGCACTTCCAGATAAAACCTCAAAGGCTCAGGCAGTGGGGGACACTGCAGAAGTCACCTAAAGGCACCATGAGAACTGTGGATGCAGGACCCAGTGGACTTTTTCAGAGGGAGGAGGCAGATGGAAGAAGAAAGGGGAAGAGAGAGAAGCTGAGATCATACAGCCTCATTCCGATGAGAACAAAAACATTTCCTAGAAATCAGGATGGGAAGTTGGTTTCTACAGGTTCCAGCATTTCACAACTTCTGAAGATGTGCAGGTGGCTCAAACAGACTTTCTTAAACAATGTCTGCCTGGCATCCGGGTTCACAAGAGCTCAAGGCCTGCTTCTCTGGGTAGGAGAATGATTACCCTCATCGTCTTGTCCCTATTTCCCTATGAGAACTACATGAAGGCCAGGATCTCTTAAAACCTGAGGATCTCAGAATGCATGACAAACTCTGTTTACCAAAATCTCCCTAAAATTTGCTGTTTGACAATGTTAACTTTTAGAATTAGAGAGAAAAACAGCTCTGAATTTTTGAGTTCATGCAGAAGTTAACTACAGTACCTCTTACTTTCCCAGTTTTCATGTTCTGACTTCCACATAAGAATTCCAGCAGCTATCAAATATTTTCCTACTTTTCTACAATCAAAGTTTCAAAATAATAAAAAAGGCAGGGGGAAAAATCCAAATGTAAATGTTTGCCAGGTGGATCACAACTACACTCACCTGTAAACTTGAGTTACTTGTCAAATGTAAGTTAGGATTTTTCCCCCTTATTTATTTGTAAAGCCTGTAAAGAATAGTACCCCATAGGAATTTGACACAGTATATTCACTCTTGTTAAAATAAATCTGGGTTTAAATGAAGAATTTAACTGATAGAAATAAAATACAATATGAAGAAAGATTTATTTTTACTCTTCTTCCATAAGATAATTTTCTTCTAGAAACTTCTAGAAATAAATTACTGAGCTAATGTATCTTCTTGTTTCTTAACTTGTGTTGCCAGGACTGCTACATGAAGACTCTTCAAACTGAACTGCTGGCTCTCCAAAGCCACCTCGTGGTAGTCACAGTCCACAGGTCTCCCCGTGTCATAAGACCCCATAACGAGCCTGCACAAGGAGGATCCCACCAGCACAGGGAGGTTGACAGCTTGTGTTTTTCCACTCAGGCAGGGCTCCTTCTCTGTTGTTTTTATTTCTGAAATGAAGAGCATTTCCCAAGCTCCTTGAGGAAGTTGGGCTGCTAGATGACTTAAGTGACATGTGACGAGGACCCAAGTTCTCCATCTCAGTCACCACAGTAACATCAGGGAGGTGACAATAGCCGTGCTGTCCTAAATGCACAGTTTCCAAAGCCCCAGTCTTGCTGGTTGCTTTCTAAACAGGAACTACCCAGTGCAGACCTTCCTCCTTAACCAAGTGGGCAGGGGGCCCCTGGAGAGCATGGCTTCAGGGACGTCTGCCTCTGCTCTCCTGCTGTTCCGACAGTCCTTCCACTCCCCATGCTCCCAGAAACAAAATCTGATCCAGGACTCTTTTGCTTTATTTGCTACTTTAACTAGGAGACAGTTACAGAAATAAGCAGCACTTTAGACAGAAGTCAGTAAATATACTTCCACCTAAAAAAAGAAGAATTAAAATTAAAAGATACAAAACAAATTAGTCAGGAATTAAAGTCCCAAATGCCATGTAGGCACTTTTGGGGGGACATGCCAGACACATACTGGAACAGTGACATGAAGATCAAGGGGAATTATAATAATGCAAAAAAGACTTCCCATAAATATATTAATTTTTTAAAAAAATGAATGGATTATTTTTTCCCCCACAAAATTTGAAAGTGGCAGTAAAGAAAATGTTGCAGAGATAACAGACGGGTTGGGATTATTTTGTTTCAGACTTTACCCAAGAGAAACGGACTGGAGAGTTGCCTAATCCTGGTATCATGTTTCCGGCTCTGACAGGAAGAGATAGATCATAATAGATAAAAATGGAAATGTTGTGAAAAAAATCAAATACTTCTAAGAAAGACAAAACGCAAGGTCCAGCTGCGTGAGCGTCCAAGGAAGTGAGTGTTGCAACCAGATGAAGTTCAGGGCATGTATTTAAATATGTGCTAACGGTGGAGCAGAGGGGCCCGGAAAAGGGGGCTGACCTCAGAGATGCCTTGCTGCCCTCCCAGCTGCACCTCGTCCAGCCCTTGACCCGTCTGGGCAGCGTGACTCCCAACACCTCCCTTGACCAGGGGTAAACTTCTCACAGTTTCTATATATCCTCTCCAGAGTCAATCCTTTATGAAATCAATGATTTACCCAACTTTCATAGGAAGGACACGCTTTCAATCCTTTTCTCTAAACTCAAATATTATTTGGATTAGTCTTTTTCCATGAAATAGCTATGGCTTTTTTGACCTCTACCAACAGAATCATTCTTCCAATAGTAAATAATCCTTTTCCTTAAACTCTGGTTCCCATGATAAAGTCCTCCCACAAATACTGAGTCTTATCCTCCATTTCTTCCCAAGAAATTGCATGTCACTGAAATTGCAAATGGCATCAGATTTCCTAACAAAGGAAAAAAAAAAAAAAAAAGATGTTGCAAGTGGTTGTCTGCTTAACATCTTCCTCCTCCTCGCTGGAATGCAAGATCAACAAAAGAACTGCCCGTCCCGCTCACAGCTCACCCTGGGCAACGTCTAGATCACTGAGTGAATGAATGATTCCACGGACACTATTCAGGGTGGCGTCTGCCTTTTATCATGTCCCAGTCGTCTCATTTACAGGGACATAAGAGTTCCCAGGGGAGAGGACAAGCTACTACTGGTAGCCGGGGGCCTCACTGAGGGACCTGTGCTCTTGGAAAAACACGATAGCAGAAAAAGGAAAAGGAAATGCGGCCATCACTTGTTCCGAGGGAACTAAGCCTAAACCAAACACGCCTGACCACTCAGAGGGGCCCAAACACAAACACAGGAATATTTATTGCCTGAGTCCTTGGGCAGATTTAGGACCAGCAGACTTGTTTGGGTCCCTTTTGTAAACAGAGTTGAGTACAATATGCTCCTTCAAAAGTAGATTTTTTTCCTTATAAATAACGTTGACATTGTCTGGTAAGGGAGATGATAAAAAAAACAGTGACAGCCACAGAATGAATTGACTCCTAATTCTCATTGAAACATTTGAGAACCAGTGAACCCACAATTAGGATGAAAGGGCAGCTACCATCTTGCTCTCTATTCAACACACATACCAAAAATCAGACTCAGCATTTCTCCTGCAAAAACTTGAAGTCATACAGGAAAAAAAAAAAAAAAAAATGGAATGAGTTAGTAGAGAGTGAAGTGGTGCCGCCATATCTCAGTTTCCTCATCTGTAAGAGGAGAAGATTTCCTTTATTGGCTAAGGCCAACTCTAGCATCAGCCTCACAGACTCACTAGGAGGCCTCCAGACCCTTTGGAGGGCCGAGCCCTGCATCTGGAAGGTGACCAGTGATGGATAAAGGTCAGCTGTTATCCTAAATGAAGTCACCCAGTTGATTAAAATAAGAAGCATGTACTTTGCATTCCTTCCCTGACAGGCTAACTGGTCTTAGATGAATCTAAAATGAAAAAAAAAAAAAAAGTAGATTGACTATGTCAGTGTTACAGTATGGGTCTGGCACATGCCCCGAAGGCTTCTGTGTCAAAGGGTAGGTCCCCAGCTGGTGGTGCTTTTGAGAGGTGACTTTAGGATGTTGGGCCTCGTTGGAGGAGGTAGATCACTTGGGGGAATGCCCTTGAAGGGTACATCTTGTCCCTGGCCCCCTTTCTTACATTCTCTCTCTTCCTCCTTCTCTCTCTCTCATTCTCACTCACTCGCTCGCTCGCTCGCTCTCTGTGTGCTTCCTGGCTATTCTGAGGTGAGCAGCTCTGTTCTACCGTGTGCCTCCACCATGATGTTCTGCCTCACAAAAGGCCCAGAAACAATGGAGTCAAATATGCGTGTACAGAAACCTTGGAAACCACGAGTCAAAATAACTTTCACCTCCTTTAAGTGTGTTTGCTCAGGTATTCTGTCACAGCAATTAAAAGCTGACTAACACAAGTTATTTCATGTGTATCATAGGAGTGTTTGCCTTAAATTATATCTAAATTTAAAAGAGTCTGTGTTCAAAGAGAGGTACATGCTTGGAACAAAACCAGTGAGGCAACCCTAGAAAGAGATGTCTGCTGTTCCTTTCCATGTGGGACTCAGACACTCTGACCTTCTGGTTCTTGTCCCATGTCCCCATCCTCACTGCGCTTAGAGACAATCCTTTCCTACTTCCTTTTATAATCAAGAGTGACGCTAAAGACAGCTGCCTCCTTCTTCTTTTCTGAGAAACCCGGCAGTACAGAAACTGGCGTAGGTCAGTTTAACTCATCCCTTTCCACACTTTTGTAAATAAAAAATATTTTAAAGATTGATATTCCACATCATATTCCAGAAAATACACTCCTAGAACACCGAATGCAGTGACAGGGCCCTCTTGGATGCCACCAAAAGGCTCACCTAATTTTGGTTTTGTGACCTAACCTCGTGAACCACCTCTTGGATGACTAGGTCAGTTTGCAAGGACATGGGAAGCTAACACTGGACGCGTCCCAAGCTTCGTGCAAGGTTGCCTTGAGAATCCTTCCAGATACATCTAGTTCTGGCAATATCGGAGACCAAGCCATTATGGAAACCCTAAAGCAATGAACCAACAGAAATTCTAGGTAAAATAGCAATAACAATTTAAAACGTAACTACACAAGAAAGAAAGTAAAATCAAAAGTTCCAGAAATGAAGAGGGAAGTGAGAGCAGTGTCTGCGCTCACTGGAACTGAAACTGGCTGTCCTGGGCGAGGGGCAGACTCAGGCTGGAAAAAGGGCCTTTCTGAAGGTGTGCAGTGAGCCTCCCAGGCCTTGGGAAATGAGATTTCTGCTCACTGAGATATTTGCATATGCTCAGAATTACAATTGTCCTCACTCCAGTTCTCCCCCATCCAGCAAGTCAAGATTGCAAGGAATATTATCTATGCTCAAAAATATCCCCATAAAAACCTGAAAACCTAAACCAGAGTGATAGATCGAGAGGCTGCATTTACTACCTCTGTGTGTGCAGATCCTCAGAATGAGAAGGTAGCATACAGTCTACCCCAGCCTGGGGAGATGCTGAAGAGCTTGGCATGAGCAGGTGCAAATCTATCCAGAGGGACCGTCTCACTGAAAATAAATGCACCTAAAAGAACTGTAAAATAGGCCCACAAATGCTCCATCATAAACCAACTTTAAAAACAGAAATTTTTGATAGTTCAAGATAACAGAAGTAAATATCTGAAGAGAACTATAAATCCAAGCTGTTAAAGATTTGAAAAAAGAACAAAGTTGAATAAAAATCTCCTTTAAATGTAAAAGAGGGGTCCATAGAGAATAAAAAGTGAACATTTCAACAGTAACCAAGTAGAACTTCTAGAAATTACAAAATAAGTCATTAAAAATAAAAATTCAATGGATGTATCAATCAACAAATTAGATAAAGCTAAAGAAAAAATTAGTAAACTGAAAACAGGTACTGAGAAAATAATACAGAGTGAATCAAGAAATAAAGAGATGGGACATGATTAAGATAGAGATGTGGTAGAGTAAGAATAACTAACGTGAGTCTAACAGGAATTCCAAAAGGAGCAGACAGAACGAGGGAGAAGTCATATTTAAAGAGACAATGGTGAAGACTTTTTCAGAATCGATGGAAAAGATGAGTCCTTAGACTAGATGAATTCCAAACTGAATCAATAGGAAATCCAATTATGGACTAAACAGAATAGCAAAGACATTGAGAATATATTTTTAAAAACAAGAGAATGGAATAATATCTTCAAATGGCTAAGGGATTTTTGGCAGACAAAAAGATTTAAGAGAGTTTATACTTCTGAAATAGTGGTTAAAAATGCTCTTTGTGAAGGAGGAAATTATATATAGAAAGACACAGTGGGACTAAAAAAGAAAGAAAACGTAAACAAAGACATTTATAAGCATAAAGTTTTCTTAAACATGGATTATAAACACAAAAATCATGGTAACTAATTTTTATTTATATAAAAACAAGAAAAATAAAGTACTAGACTACAACAACATAGAATCTTGGTTTTTTTACAGTTTTACTATCTGAGGGAGAGAAAGGCAAAGACGCAGATACGATTTAGGCTTTGTTATCTCAAGTTTACTTGCTAAAAATAATTTAAGGGTAATCAATAAAAATGGAAATAAATGCCTACTACCCAAAGGGATAAACAGGGCAGGGATCAAGAAATAAAGAAAAATATTAAATAGAAACATGGAAAAGCCCATTTTTAAATAAAGAAGTATAATAAATGGCATAAATTTCAACAATTATCTGTAGGGAAAAACAATAAATTAAACCCCTATCATAGGAATGAAATTACAAATTATGGGGCTGGGGTTGTGGCTCAGCAGTAGAGCACTCGCCTACATGTGCGAGACCCTGGGTTCAATCCTCAGCACCACATACAAAAAAAAAAACGAAATAAAGTTGTCGTGTGTGTGTGTGTGTGTGTGTGTGTGTATAAAAGATGGCTCCTCCTTAAAAAAAAGAAAGAAATTCCTAATTATAAGAAGATAACATGTCTTTAGATACACTGCACAAATAGTCATCTCTGCCTATTTCATCTCTGATATACATGATTAAAGTTGCAGGTAAGATAATATCTTAGAACACCAATTAATAAAAGCACAACCACAAGGGAAATGATTGATAAAAATTGACCCTATTACAATCATAAAACTAGAAAACTTCATATGGAAGAATGAAAGAGCCCGAATAGCCCTAACCATATTCAGCAAGAAGAGTGATACTGAAGGCATTATAACCCGGAAGAATGAAGCTGTGTCCCTATCTTTCAGTCTGCACAAAATTCAACTCAAAGCGGGTCAAAGACCTAGGAGTTGGACCAGAAACTCTGCAACTACTAGAAGAAAACACAGGCTCAACACTCCCAACATATCGATACAGGCTCCAACTTCCTTAACAATACCCCTAAAACTCAAGAAATAAAACCAAGAATCAGTATGTGGGATGGCATCAAGTTAAACTTCTGCACAGCAAAGGAAACAATTAAGAGTATGCAGACCAGCCTACAAAACTGGAGGAAAGTTTTGCCAGCTACTCCTTTGACAGGGGATTAATAATCAAAATATATAAAGAACTCAAAAACCTTCACACACACACACATGCACACACACACACACAACCAATAAATGGGCAAAAGAGGTAAACGGGCATTTCTCAAAAGAAGAAATACAAATGGCCAACACATATATTAAAAAATATTCAACATCCCTAGCAATCAGGGAAATGCAAATCAAAATTATGTTGAGACTTCATCTCACTCCAGTTAGAACAGCAATCACCAAAAGACACAAATATAAATGCTGGCAAGGTTGTGGGGGGAAAGGTACACTCATATACCTTTGGTGGGACTGTGCATTAGTACAACCACTTTGGAAAGCAATACAGAGATTACACAGAAGACTAGGAATGGAACCACCAGATGACCCAGCTATCCCACTCCTGGGCATTTATCCAAAGGAACTGAAATCAGCCTAGTCCTGTAACCCAGGCCCAACAGTGCTCACAGCAGTGCTATTCACAATCGCCAAGTTATGGAACAGTCCCAGGTGCCTGTCATCAGATAAATGGATCAAGAAAATGTGGTACATCTACACAACTGAGTTTTACTCAGACAAAAAAAAAAAAAAAAAAAAAAACACCAAAATTACGGCATTTGCTGTTAGATGGATAGAATTAAAGAACATTGTGCAAAGGAATTAAGCCAGACTCAAAGTCAAAGGCTCAATGTTTTCTCTTACAGGTAGAATCTAGAGAAAAATATGAAAATTTTAAAAAGGAGAAATCCCATGAAAATAGAAGGGAGATGAGTGGAGTAGAAGAAAGGAACAGAGGGGGAAGGGAGGAGGGACAGGGAAAGGGAAGAACTATGGAATGAAATGGACCAAATTATACTACGTACATGTGTGAATAGTCCACCGTGAATTCCACCTTTATGTATATTCAAAAAGCACCAACTAAATAAATTATAGGTTTTTTTAAAAGCCATGCACAAGTGAAGACTTGGACATATTTTATTGTCCTCTGTGACTTACAGAAATTTTCAGATGGCTGTCATGATAAATGCCACCTACTCTCATGTCCCTCTTACAATGCAGGAATCTGCGTCCACTCCCTCTGAACCTCGCTGACACTTCACCTCTGCTGAGCAACAGGGTACACTGGAAGCAAGTCTAATCAGAGTCATTAAAAATGCTATGCACTTTGACCTCCGTGAGGCTTGCTCTCGGTGGCCTACCACCATACTCCAAAGACTCCCAATCATGTGGACATATCACACTGGATAGTCTCTCCTGAGGTCCCAGTCAGCCACCAGCAATGGCTCCCAGAGAGCGTGAGTAAGCTGTCCAGGGAGCCTAGCCCCAGCCCCCATCCTTCTGCAAGTTTAGGAAAAACCCCGTTTGAACACCCAATTGGGTCCATCAACCCACAGAACCAGGGAATGTTATAATAAAGTTACTCTGTGGTGTAACTTGGGATAATTTGTGGTATAGAAAAATATAATCAACCCACCATCCAAAATCACAAAGAAGACAACAAATAACTCAATATATAAATTGGCAAAGGACATGAACAAAAAATTCAAAAAACAGGAACTATAGACAGATGATAAATGTATAAAAAGATGCTCATCCTCATTTACATATACTAGAAATCATGAGACCACTTGACACCATCTTTTTGTCAAAAATGTAAAACTTGAAATTGTAAATGGTGAGAGAAGCAAAAGAGGGTAGACTCCGGAACTGGATTGCCAGTCACCCAAGTCCAGCTCCTCCCACGAACTGTCTGGCCCTGAGCAAACATAATGAAACTTTCTGTACCTCATATCCTCATTTACAAAATGGAATTGTTAGGACTAGATGAGTTAATACATGTAAAGTGCTTAGAATAGCTGCTGCCAGAGGAAATAACGAATAAATATTTATGATGCAAGAACGATGACAGGATACAAGAAGTCCTCCACAGCTCTGGTGGCGTTCGACTGCCACCTGGTATGCTCGAGGTGGACAGCGCAATCTGCCCATCTCTGTAGTTTCAGATGTCTGTCAACTGAGGCGCTCCATTACGGTGCACAGCATAGAGAAATGCTCATACATGTGCATCTAAAGACACAGGCGAGTATGTTTATTGTGGCATCATCTTTTAACTATAAGAACTAGAAACAACCTGGGAACACTCAGAGTGCTTCAGAAAAGTATAATAAAGGGCATTAGCTCAGCTGCTAAGCAAAGGAATCTGCATCTGAGGATACCGTTCAATTCCTAGAGCTGCACAGGACTCAGCCTGATCCACAGAACCGCATGGGAGAAGAGGAAAATGTGTACCACCCAGCACGTCCCAGGAAAGTCGGACAGAGGAGGAGGAGAAGGTAAGGTGGTACCGAGCCACAGGACTCACTGTGGGAGGCCGAGGTGGGCCCTGGTAGGACTGGTGGTCGTGGGACAGTCATTCCCTTCCTAAGGCACTTACGCTCCCTCCTGAACATCGACACAGAAGAAGGACAAACCACACGTGTGAAGCTCCACATTTAATCCTGTTCCTCTGCTCCAAGAGACATGGTGGGGTCGCCCTAGCCAGAGTGCGGGATCCAGACTCAGTTCGGGATTTTCCATAACCAGCAGTGCAGTGGGTTCCCTCTCTGAGTGTCAGTCTTCAAATCCAATCCCAGCCAAGCCTCTTCAGCAGGTGGATTTCCTTGAACAGAATGAACAATCTTGTCCGGTGGGTGCAGTGGCGTCCGCCTGTAATCCCAGCAGCCTGGGAGGCAGAGGCAGGAGGATCGCCAAGTTCAAAGCCAGTCTCAGCAACTACAAGGCTCTTAGCAACTCAGTGAGCCCCTGTCTCTAAATAAAATACAAAATAAGGCTGGCAATGTGGTTCAGTGGTTGAGTTGCCCCTGAGTTCAATCCCCAGTATCCCCCCAATCCTCCTCTCCCCCAAAAAAGAACAAAAGAATGAACAATCTTAAGGAACCATTACCTCTATCTCTAATCAAATGACACTTTTTTTTTTTTAACTGAAACACAAATGTCAAGCTCAGAGGCAAGATTCACCATGCTGCTCATGAGAGAATCCTTGGATCTCTACGATCCAGTAACTCCACATACCATAGCTCCAATGTCGCAAATATCAACAAATATAGAGATGATTTACTATGACTCTAGAACTCCCATTATAAAATTTACATATCCCCATTTTTTGTTGTGCACATAAAAAATTGTTGTAGTAGTCATTGGTCTTTGAGGACAAGCTATTAAAGCAATAGAATTCTTAATTAATTTAGTGCAGAGTTTATCAGTTTGGTGTCTGAAGCCTGTGCAGAGCCCACTACATCACCCGTGTGTGGCTGGATAAAGTCAACTCCCATGGAATGAACCTTATCTTGTGCCCTGCAGTTTCCAGAAGCAATTCTTCCTAACTTGGAGATTTGTTATCTACCGGCTCCTTTGTAATGCATTTCCTGGAATAGGTCATGAGGAGCTGAGTGGAAAGCGTCTACAGAATCAGCTCAATACTAATAGAAAAGGGTCACTACGCTGTCATGAGACTCACAAGTGTCTAAATACACACGCTGAGACCAGACCTCGAATGTTCAGAAAGAGGCAGCAAACATAATAGCATTTTTTAGAGCATTCCCAATGTTTAAAAACTTAGAGAGCCAGAAGCATCATACATGGCATGGAACCATGGGACATAACTTACGTAAATAATGGTCATCTCCATAAAATTATCTGTCGTGGTGAATCTTGCTTTCTGGTTTCAGTTCGTGTGCAAATAAAGACCCATGTGGTGAGTTCAGAATGTACAAAGCATCAACGCTCTCTCACGTCATCAGTGCCACTTCAGGAAGCAAATGGCACCTCGACACTTCCTCCTTGCAAGGGGTTAGGGATCCATTTCAGACAGCTTGACAACTTCTCCACCCGTGCCTCTGCCCCTTCTCCCCTGTCCCATTTAATCTCCCACAACAGGATGATTCGTGTAGGGGAAGGTGTTCCTCACTGCTGTTCTTGCCAGGAATAAAGTAAGGGCAGGTTGTGGCGCATTCCTGTGTCACCTGTCCCACGTTATCCTCAGGCCCCCACCCCACCCCCTCCCTGGCCCTCATTCTCCTCACATGACCTCACCCCACCCTTGACCAACTGCGGTTCCCTCACCTCTGCACTGACCCCAGTCACCCTCCCTCCCTTTTTTCCTTCCATACAACACCCCAGTTAGTAGACGACCCTCCACCCGGGCCCTCGAGTTTCCTCCTCTCATCTCATTGAAACTTTCGTGGAAATGACTCCCTCTTTGCCCTGTGTCTCCACTGGAAGAAGCAGCTTGTGTGCATTCCTCGCCTTCCACCTGTAGGTCCCACTAGGTTGTCCACGTTATATTTTAATTTTACATGTACTACACATGTGTGTCCATATCTGTTCACACCCTCGCTTTATCTTCTCTTACTGTTGCTGTCACATTTTTCAGTCAAAAGTCCAAGTTCCTTCCTGCCTCGGCCCCCTTCCCTGGCATCCTCCTGACATTCACCTGGGAATGCTCTCAACATCTCCTCAACATTGCAAACCCAGCGTCTTGCCACTCTTCATTTACCCTCCCCCTTAAAAGTGTTTTCTTTGGTTTCCTCAGCTCAGCCCCCGTGCAGCCTGTCTTCTTTCTCTTTAGCCACTCCTTCTTCTTCTCTTTTGCTCATTCCTCTTCTTGTTTCATTTTAAACTGAAGATCCTGCCTGGCCTCCTCCTCTGTTCTCTTTCCCCTCCCGACAGATGTTCAAGTTCTTGGTTTCAGCTGTTACTTCCCTGCAGAGAATGATGAGAGGTCTTGAAATCTGAAATGCTCTGAGGTCTTGAAATGTCTCCAAGGTCAAGGGCAGATTTTCCCCTGGTATCTCCAGCGTTCATGAGTACTTCAGAATTTAATCAGTCCCAACCCAACCGCATCCTCTTCCTAAGTAGCTCCTGCTCCCCATGCCCCTCCTGCTTTTGCTAATGCCAAGCTGTCCACCCCATCACTCAGCTTTAACTCCTTCCTTCACCCCTTATTTCCAAATACATTTCAGAACTTGCTCTCCGGTGCGTGTTCTCTTTTTGCCACATGACCCGTGTTCCCAACGGTCTTCATCATATTCCAAGTGGCTCCAAGACCCTTCAATGGACCCATGAATCATGTCCCTTTAATGACACCCCAACGGATTATAAGATCAGACCCTGTCTCCTTAATTTAGAGAAGGTCTACACGGTTTGGTTTACAACTACATTTTGCAATCGTAATTCCACGATCCCCTTCATTGCCACCAAACTCTCCAGCATGGTCCTCTGGGTTCCTCGGCTGCTAGGACTTTCAGGGGGTCCTTCTGCTGGAAGTGCTCACTCTCCTCCTGCACATGTGTGGATCTTTAAAAGTCAGACTGAGTGATTTTCTTTCCCTGAAGAGCATTTCCTAACCCTCTGAGCTGGTTGAGAACCCCCTGCCCTCTGCATCCTGCATATTTTCCTGCTATCACTACATGACTTGGCCTGGCTGTGTTTTGTGTTGTATTGATAGATGCATTTAGGAGCAGAGATTATCCCCTCCAGTCACCTCCTTCCAGTGCCCCACACTTAGTAGAGTCTCGGTAAGTGTTGACGTCCATCACTCACAGTGGTGCCTAAGAGGCAGACTTCAGAGTCAGCCGGAGTCATGGGATTCTGACCAAAGTAATGCACGCTCTCTGTGCTTTGCTTTATACATCCAAGGAGTGCAGATGATCCCAGTCCCACTTCAGAGGGTGGTTGTGAGAAAGGAGTGAAAGAAAATGCCTTGAAAACCCTTTACACGGTGCCCGGCCCATTTGGTGTTCTACAGTTCATGTTTACATGAGAGCACAGAAATGGGTTCTCTTGCTTTTTAATGTTTATTTTCATAAGCCTTTTTTCTCTGGGCAATGGGGCAATAGGTATTAACAGCTTGAAAGAACACACACGACATTTGATCCTTGAAATTCCATTTCTGGTAATTTATCTTTAGGAAATAAATGCAGTCAATCATCATTGCTATCAGAAAACACACATAATGCCGAAGGGAGGAAAACAGCTTAGTTCCCAAAAGGGGGATATTGGTAAATTTTGACACATCTGTAAGAAGAGGCATGAGGTAGCTATTCTATCTGCTTCCATAGAAAACTTTACAATGTACTGTCAATAGCAGAGCACAGGGCGGGGGTCCTACAGTAAAATCCTCCTCCTTTGTGCACATGTAGCTAGAATGTTCGAGGGAGGCTCTGAAGGCATGTGAATATGGACAGGCACAAAACACTGTGGCTAGAGGCACCACTGGACTTCAAGCTGTTTTCTATTTTCTGTGTTTTTTACTGTCTTGAATTTTCTGATTCATATTTTGAGATCTGTATTTGCAGTAGCCGGAAACAAATATCACCAGCCAGCCACGTCTTTATTCTCTCCCCTTTTCTCTTCAAGCACGGCCTCAGAATAGACATGACTCCCCTGAGCAATTCACCTCCCTGGGTCCTGCAAACAGCACCTTTTGCCTCCTCAGCGGTGAAGCATTCTTCCTTTGGGTCAAAGAAATCTAGAAAGACAAACCAAGCTAAGGGGAAATCATGCCATGAAGCCCTTCAGAGTCTGACCTAAAGCTTCGGTGTAGGAAGATAGGCTGCTTTGAGCACAGGCCAGTGTCCTGTAGCGTGTTGTGAAAGGACACTGCGTCACTTGGCCAGCGCTGTCCTGGGAGGCCTGTTGAGAGCACAGTGCCTCCCCCGCATCTCGGGGGAAGAACCCAGGACTTCCACCACCCCAGAAGCAGGCCAGGCCAGGCACGTCCGAGATGAAGAATTCTTAGAGCTGTTGTCAATTTCAGGAAGGCAGGGTGAGAGGAGAATGGGAAAGAACAGGAGGTCTTTGATATTGGCTATCAAACCATATTGATTACTGATACTTGAGCTAAAAAATAGCACTGAAAGTAAGTGGTACTAGAATTGTGCAGTGTGTATGTAAAGATTATCCTTATTTTACATTCATTATGTATGTGTGTGTGTGTGTGTGTGTGTGTATCTCCATATTACCCATGTAATATACACGGTATACACACACACAAACGCACTTATGTTTACATATGTAGATATGTGTTTATATATATATACATTTATATATAATTAGATATGATTTTTGCAGTGCTGGGATTGAACCCAGGATCTTGAGCAAGGATTCTAGGCAAATGCTCTACGACTGAGCGACATACATCTGCATCCCTTTAAAATCACACTTATTTTAAACCTCAGGTATTTCAAATCCTGACATCACAAGCACTTTGCATCGAAGCACTGTGATCACCTCTGGCATAAACTTAAGTCGTCCTGGAGGATGATAATGCTTTGTGTTCTCTCCCAGCCAAGGAACAGTAGAAGAGAGTGTTCCCTTCTATCAAAATCTCTTCAGGAAAAAAAAAATCCAAAGCAACCAGTTGAATAAAGCCGCTACAAAAATACAAGCAAATGATCAGACTAAATGTGGATGGAGCAGGACCAGCCCAGTGATGGACAGTCAGGGGACCCTCCATCCTGTTTCGAGGGAGAGCACATGAAAATTAAGAGAGGAAGCCCCCAAGCCATGCCACCCGCAACTGTGCGATTCTGATGAGAAAACCCACAGGCTTCCCTGGCCTCAGAGACGGGCATCTGTCATTTCTCAAGGATTTGATTTGATTACTCTTATTTATTCACTGAGCCAGGCTGCGTGGACATGATGGTCTCTTCTGAACACAGAAAAACAAGATGGACAGCCACTGGAAAATGCAGCCCCAAACCCGATTTGAGGCGCACATTTCCAACTTGACATCCCCACGGATGGGTGGCACCCTGTTGCCCTGGTGATGAACAGACAAGTAGCCCTCCCTCTCCCAATGTACCCCACTGGCTGGTTTCCCCCGCGATGGTCGGGAGAAGGAAGTGGTCAGGATACACAGTGGACCAGTGGCTCCTACGGTTCTCGCGCTCATTCTCTCTCAGAGTTGAAGGAACAGATGCGCCACGGCCCAAGAGCCTCAGAGACAACAGAACGTGCCGGGAGGAAGGGAGAGGCAGCAGGCAAGGGAGCACCAATGTCATACTCCACACAAGTGTGTCCTTGTCCCTCCAGAGCATTAGAAAATGGGAAAAGGGCACGCAGGCTGAACCCCTGAAAGAGTGACTTTTAAGTGCTTTTTCCCCTTGAGAACAGGAGATGGAGAGGAGGAGAAAGTGTGTGTGTGTGTGTGTGTGTGTGTGCGCGCGCGTGCTGGGGGCACAGGGCCGGGTGGTTAGCCTCTAGGAGCCATTTAAACAGCAATTGCTTCTCTGGGCATCTGAGTGATGCTGGGGAGATAAGAAGAAAGGCTGGGTATGGACTGAACGCTCAATCCCGGAGGATCTCATGTTGGAGGGGGGCTTTGGGATACTTAATTAAAGAATCAAACCAGGATCCTCAAATTGCTTGTTCATTTCCACTTTATATCCTGTTTGCTTTTTTCCCCTTTTCAATAATAAAGTATACATGTTAATTGCACTAAAATTAATAGAAAACATTTCTATTGCTGAAAGCTTAATTACTTTTTATTCTTATTTTAGCTCTAAGCAGAACTAAAATAACTTCTTAAATTTCAAGGAGGCTTAAAGAGAATGTGTCCATGGTTCATCTTGAGATGGGCCTTTCTCTTGGGGTTTATGACCCTATGTAGGTCAAAAACCTTTATTTTTAATGACTTTCAAAACTCCCCACACAAGACCTAATAATGCACCGTGCACACTGAATGCATGGCTCTCAAATGAACTGATGATCATGAAGAACAGTGATAACCACAAAGGTGGACAACTGACCCTTTCCTAGGCATAAAAATGATGGGCAATGGTTGCCAATTATCCGCAATGCAAAGTTTCCCAGGGAATTTTCATGCAGTTCTTCCGGATTCCGTGATAAAGCAAACCCAGTCCTGGTCCCTTGAATTCTTCCTGTGAGAAATGAGATGTGCATAGAAACAAGCCTGTATTGTGGGTGCAGTTAGCTAAGGAGGGGAGGTGGGTTCTCATCTTGATAAATTGTCAGGAAGGGTATTTATGCCTTGGACATGCTGCCTTTTCAATACCCGTGGTGTGCGGCGAGGACATCGTGTCCTGGGAAGGAAACGAGGCTCGCTGCAGAGGACAGGCCGCCCACACCATTAGAGGCCGTGCCCGGTGGCTGTGGCCTTTACGCAGCTGGAATCATTACAGGATGAAGTGGTTCTAATTGTGTTATTGATTTTCCCCTCTTTAATGGATCATTCTCCCAACACTCTCCAAGTTGAGACGCTACCACACACCACAGACACAGTGTCAGGGGTCCAAGCCCAGCTTCTCTGTGTTACTTAGCAGGTGGAGAAACCCAGAAGACGGGATCCCCACAGCTTTGGATAAACACGTATTACTCCAAGCATGGGCACTGGGTGGATGCTTTACATGTCACTTCACTTAATTTAGTCCTAGGAACACCCTTAGGATCTAAGCATTACCATCCTCCTTTCACAGATGAACAATAGTATCCCAAAAAGGCAGCATGGCCAGGGACACAGAGCGGGTAGGACAAGCAGCCAGGATTTCCCATTGGACTCCGAATCCCTTTCTATTGAAAGTAGGGGCAGAAAGCAGCGAACAAACTGTGCAGGCAATGGGACCCTGCCCCAGTCGCTGTCTTGAAATGCCTAAAAATATTCAAATAAAAGCTTCAGTGCTTTCAGTTTTCACACAGGGCTCCTGTTATGGCCCCCAAATTCTTAAGTGGAAGCCCTAACCCCAGGGTGATGGACTGGAGATGGGATGTTTGGGAGGCAGTGAGAAGGGAGCCATCTGAAAGCCAGGCCAAGAGTTCCTAACAGAACCTGACCAGGCTGCACCCTGATCTTGCACTTGCGCCTCTAGGGACATGAGAAATAATTTATTTTGTTTAAGGCACTTGGTCAGGGGTGTTTTGTCCTGGCAATGTGAGCTAAGACACTATCTGGCTCAAGTTCGTGTACACTGTAGGCATTTAACACGATCCCAGTTACAACAGTTAGTTACCTTGACTCTGCCTAGTGATCACACCACCTTGCTTGGCACATGACAGTGGCACCTCACTAGCTGGATTGCACTTGGAACTGTGGTACGGCATTAGCTTGCAAACTTTGATCAAGTTGGAATCAGACACAACATGACAGATTCCTATTTTTCTATTACACCAGCAAGAAGAAAATACATTATGAGCAACATGCTAATTTCATATTAAGAGAGCGTTTATAGACATATTACAGAATACACCTGAATTTTGTTTAATTGAAGTAAATTTCAGTTCTTCTTGAAATTCAATTAGGAAAGCTCATGTGGGTTAACTGATGGCTTTTTTGAGTCCAGGGAGTTTATTTGCAAGACATAGAAGAAGGCGGCAGGGAGGACAGGAACACCAGAGATGGGCGCCATGGAGCTTGATAGCACTGTGGGTTCCTGGGCACCTCTGAGAAACTTTGCAGAATCTGCCTGGGCTGTCCCTCTGGGGATGGAAGATGGGGACATCCATCCCTGACTCCTCTATCTCCCCACAGTCAAAGGAGAGTCCCCTAGAAAGCATCGCTGCCCCACATTTCTAGGCTGCCCTGTGCTGGACCATGGCACTCCTGACTCAAAAGAAAGTCCCAGAAAAAGGAGGCCCAGAGTTATTGCAGGTTGTCTGGAGGTGGGATCCTTCTACCAATGTGCCTGGGAGCTGTCATTTCCAGCTGCGGCTGAACTCAGAGGTGGGGCAGGTTGTCCCAGAGCACCAACAGCATTTGTGACCTTCTGATCCATTCATCCACCAGATTAACCCCTCAGGGCCATGACTGCTCAATGCCGTGGCCACTCCCCCCCACACCCTGCTGTGTTTCTTTGGGCCTTCTGAACAAAGGCCAGATCCTCAGGCAGGATAGCAAAGCCTTCAGCATTCAGCCTTGGCTGAATGTTCTCAAGCATGGCTGCCTGTTCACATGCACGAATTCTGCTTCTAGGGCAGCCTCCCAGTTGTCAGGCACTACCTTCCAACCTCTGTCCACCCGATCTCACTAAAAGACACTCCTGCATCCCACCTGTCCCTCCGTGCTCAACCCTCCCCGACTCTGGACACATGGGTCTCCCCAGGAACTCAACTACGTTTTGGAACATGTCTGCTACCTGTTTTCCCCCCAAATTCACATTCTTACTCAAGAGAATTAATTTTGTTATCTCCCATGATAACCATGAGAATGCACAGGTACATCAAATCACATTGTATTCACTGCAGCCAAAATGAGTACTTGAGTAATCAGGCAATTTCTACTGTCTGTGTTTTTTGGTTCATTTCAGTTCATTTCTGGCTCGGTTTCAGAAGGTGAAGAGTTTCAGATGTGCTAAGTGGGTTATTATAAGGGCACAAAAATGTTCTCATAGCTAGAGACAGGGACCCAAAATATAGCTGGTCTACACAACCTGGAAACTCAGAAATTACTGGGCAGCCCATAGCCTCTTCTCTGTTTCTCGTTGTCTCTGGGCTTTTGCCCTCTCTCCTTCTTCTGTTTCCTCAAAGAACACCAGACTTGACCTTCTTAGGCACAGCCTCAATCGATAACTGGACAGAGTCTGCCTCTTCTCAAAATGGTGAGAGAGAAGTGGATTGGTCACTGGCAAGCTGACGGCTGGCACTGGGCTGGGGTCCACTTCTGTTGCAGTCATCTATGGCAAGCATGGTCAGGTAACAGAGCCAAGCGTGGCTGCCTGGAGACGGTCACCATGATACAGGTATACATTGTACTGCACCATATGCATACGTGAATGCCTTCCTCGGAGATTACAGGTGGAAGTCCATAGACGAGGTCTGTGAGTGGAGCAGACACCTGAAACACGTCACCAGACATGCAATCGCCAGGACAGGGATAACTGATGAAACCAGGCACTGCTAGATACTGGCCCTAGGGGAGCAGAACGTGTGGGAACATTTCAAACATGCTGTGTTTTTCCATCTCTGTCCGTGCGTAACTGGGGGATGCCCTCCACAGTCACCTGCCATCGAAAGTCAACACACGTACCAAAGACCAGGGCCACATGGAAAGTGCTTTGTTCCCTGAGGAAGTCAGAGTGGCTCCCACGGCAACCTGTCTCAGTCATTCCTCAGTCATTCCTTATTCAATCATTTAGTTATTTCTTGGGTCCCTCTCACTTCTGCCAACTCTCGTTCTAGGTTCTGAGGACACCGGTGTCAACAAAACGGCCCACACACAAGTTCCATTCTATCCAGGAGAACACCAAGAAATGCTGATCACATGCGCCTTTGGTCAGCAGGAAGACAGTGTTCGTAAGAAAGTAACCAGAGAAAGAAGAGAGTAGCACTCATACAAGCAACCCCTGGCTTACTGGCACCTGGATGCTCTTGAATTCCTTAGTTGTACAGATGTTGGATTTTTTTTTAAGTTGTTAAATCCCTAAAGGCAAAAGCAATGTGTCACTTATTTTTTGTATAAATTTTCATTTATAAACATTAATTCATTCATGGTGGAGCATGTTGGCACACACCTATAATCCCAGCCACAGTGGAGGCTGAGGCAGGAGGATTATAGGTTCAACTCCAGCCTCAGCAACTTAGCAAGACCCTGTCACAAAGAAGGATAGTAGAATGAATCAGACATCATTACCCCATGAATATATATGATTACATGACTGGTGGGATTCCACATCATGTACAACCAGAAAAATGAGAACTTATACCCCATTTATGTGTGATGTGTCAAAGTGCATACTACTGTCATGTATAACTGATTAGAATAAAAAAAAAAACTATGTAAGACCTGAAAAAATTAAGAGAAAGAAAGTACTAAGGATGAAACACCCCTGAGTTCAGTCCCCAATACCGAAATGATCCTAAAAAGAATAAATTAATTACTCTAAAATTGAGTATCATCTTCAGCCCAACACTAATTTGCCAAAAGAAACATTAAAAGTCAAAATCTGTTCAAATATTCAGAATGAATAAAACTTTCAAGAGAGAAGTGACCTTGTTTTCCAGATGGGGCACAAGAGTGCTTGAACGTGGAGTCTCCATTAATATTTTTATAAGAGCTAAGGAATTCCTAACAGAGGCCACCCTTTGGAACAACAAAGAAAAAATAATGGGACTAATCACTGAACACAGGAGGCCATACTTCAGTCCTTTTTGTAGTTCAAATATATCTTGTCCTCAACGCTCACCGTGATTCCCTACTCTTATTGACCCCGCTATAGAAGGTGCTGAATATTCTCCTTTATAATAAATTTCACAGTAAATCCAAGTGCAGCTGATCTCTTCATGCCATTGATGAGGCAGGTGCCCAGGATGGAAATGGAGGGAAGGAACATTCCCGCCTAACTGTGCGCTCACTGACCTGATTCGCTCTGCTCTGGCAGCTCTGTTAATTCGAGATTGGAGCTGGCTGTCTGGGAGGCTGCACAGGGTGCCTGGTTCAGAGCGAGGTTCAGTTGGTTCCATTGGCCCACCCTGCTGATTGGTTCACCTTATATTTCTATCTCCGTCTTCCAGTTTCTAGACATGATCTTCTAATTACTCCACAGCTGCCCCCTTTGAATACATGGAATTCAGCAGTTTCAGGAGGTAGATTAATACCAATGAAAAGTGCTCCTAGGAACTTTCTATTTCTTTTTTAAAATGTATAAAGGAAAACTCCCTGCTCTTCTCTCTCTCCTCTCTCCTGTGTCTCCCCATCTCTCCACCTCTGTCACTACTCAACTTGTTCACATTGAACTGAACAGATAGGCCACTGAGCCGCAGCGGGATCACTCATTCCTTCCAATGTTAAATGGAAGCAGCAGTGAATGCATTTTGGAGGGAGCTGAGACCCCTGTTTTATGTGACTACAGTGATTCCTGAGGAAATGTGTCAGTACTCCTTGTTGCAGGGAGATTTCCACAGCTTGGATCCTCTGGCTTCTTCTCTCCCATCGGTTTCTCTTATCAGATTTCTTCTAAAGTAGGAAGGAGTGTTTAGCCCCCTCCCACCATCCCCTCCACCACCCCACCCCCCCATTCAAAGTGGAAACCAGCAACAGTAAGTGTAGAATAAGCTGCGATGCTCCTTTCCCTTACTGCAAACCGTCTTACAGTCGGTGTTCTCTGCTCCAATTCTTCTACTTTCCCTCCGTCTGTCTTTGCAGACTAGCTGCCAGCAGCTGATGATTCAAATATTAGAAACTGGTTTCTTTCTTCCCTGTAGCTGTTTGGATGTTTAGATCATGAACCAGGCTTGCACTTTCACACTCTCGCTCTCTGCCCTCGCCCTCCTCTCCCCGTTCCATCACTCCACCTTTCTCTCTACCCATCTCCCACCCAACACTCTGTGGTTAACCAAGTGATCCTTCCAGCCACATCCCGCCCTGTGGACCCACCGCAGGCCCGGCCTCCACGCGCTGGACTCACACAGTACTCTCCCAACAGCGGGCCAGCCCGTGGTCTCTCTCGACCCCTCCCCACCTTCCACATTCTGTTGTTGGGATTAGAACTCCAGAGAACTGTGTCACCTCAAGCTTTCCCGTGGATCCCTTACTCCCATACTGATGGAATACAGAGAAACATCCAAGCTCATCCGCCCAGCTCCCTCAGTTCCCTCTCAACTAGTCTTTCCTCCTTGCCTTACAAACTACTCTGGGTTGAAGGGTGTCTCCCAAAAGACAGAGCTGCAAACACCTTGACCTTGGATTTCCAACTTCCAGGATTATGAGAAAATAAAACTTCTGTTGTTTAACCTGCCCAGTTAGTGGTATTTCTTAAGACAACCCTAAAAATGATTTTTAATATACCATATTTTTAAAAAGAAAAAAGGTTGGAATTAATTTTAACATATATTCTCAACCCAAATGCAGCCAAAATACTACCATTTTAAAATGTGGTCAAAATAAAAAGTATGAATCAGATGGTACTAGAATGTTATCTGTTACTATAACAACCTACTTGAGACTGAGTCCTTTATAAGGAGAAGAGGTTTATTTAGTTCAAAGATCCAAGAGCATGAAATTGGCATCATTTGGTGATGTACATTCCATGGGTTTTGACAAACTCAAAATGTCATGTATTCCTCACTACAGCATCATAAAGTTGCTGCCCTAAAATCCTCCATGCTCCATACGCTCACCCCTCTTCCACCCCCAAACCCTGGTAGCCACTGATCTCTTTGCTGTCTGTATGGTTTTCCTTTTCTAGAATTCCATAGAGTTGGTATGGCATAATAAGTAGCCTTTTCTGATGGGCTTCTCTGACTTGGAAATATGCCTGTAAGTCTCCTCCATATCTTTTCACGGCCTGATAACTCACTTCTTTTTATCCAAGAATAACATTCAATTTTATGGATACAGCAAAATCTATAGTCCCTCATCTCCCACTAAAGGGCATCTTGGTGTCATTTGTTTCTGGGCAGCCTGCACAGGATGCCGTGAGCATCTACAGGGACCTGGGTGTTCAGCATTCAGGTAACTAACACCAAGGAGGGCTGCAGCTGTATCTTATGGGAAGACTAAGTTTAGCTTAGGAAGAAGCTGCCAAACTGCAAAATGTTTTTTGGTTTTTTTTTTTTTTTTTTTGATTGCCATTATCATTTTGCTTCTTTTTTGGGAATCGTGATGTTTGAGAGTTCATCCAACCCACACTGGTCTTGTTATACCACAAAAATAAAGCCATGGGTAGGAGGAGGGCAGGGAGGAGAGAAGAAGAAGCTGCTGTGCGGGCCTGAGCTGCTTGGGATCTTCAGCAGCTTGTTAAGGGTGAGGGTTTCCTGTTTGTCTTTCCTGTGTTGCAAACCAGACATCCCTGGTCTCATGCTCGCAGACATCTGAGCTGCAGACTCCTGTGGTTACATCTGACTCCCCCAGCCTGTCTATGTGCTGTGTCCGGCAGGAAGCGTCTTCACATCTTGGTTGAGCAGGTGGATCTGAACCCACGTCTGAGAGTCCTCACCGTGCAGGATCAGGCCGTCACGGTCAATGCCAAAACCCCTGAAATTTCAACCAAAGCAGCACCTCCTGAAATCTCCTTCCTAAACCATCTAGAGCTAAACCCAAAGCATGTGGGAGAGGGAGGCTGATCTACAGGCTCCGATCTAGGACCCCTGGCCTCCCACCTCCACCCTGAGTAGGCAACCTTAAATGGAAATGACACTGGAGACCACGTGAGCCACTCAGACAAAGCACAGTTTATCATCCTTTAATCACTAGCAGGCCAGACACACTCCTTCCAACACAAACTTCCCACACATCCTCTAGCCCTTTTATTTTACTCCCACGAATCCACAAAGTCCCTCTGTGGAGACATTGCAAAACCTCTGTAGCAAACGGGGTGCAGCTTCTAGCTGGGTACAGGTCTCCAGGGAAGCTTTGGCATAAAAATGTAGTTGGGTATCATGGGAAGGCTCCGTCCTTGGGGACAGGGCACACAGCTCATTTGCAAGTGGCACCTCTGTGTAGAAGATGCCAGGGCTAGAAACCTGAACACCTGGGAGAGATCTGCAGCTCACTCCTGCTGAAACCAATGTGTAGGAGCTTGGAGACAAAATCAAGGGACTGTGCATCTTGGTCCTTATTTCTTTTGCAAAGAAATTGCCCTAAGTGCTCCCTCTGAGCTTATGCTGAACTGAAAGTTGGTAAATGACAAAAAGAAGCCAATCTTCTTTATTAGAGTTAGAATATAATGAAACTGGGGGGAAAAAAATCCCTGTGAGTTTTAAAACAGGCCTCTACACCGTTTAAAAGCCATGCAGGTTTCTTTGGTGGCAAGCTACGGTCTCTGCCTGCTGGTCTGGGGCAGAAGTATACCCACTCTGCCTCTTTCTCCTCCTACTACTTTTTTTTTTTTTTGGCCTGCAGCTGATATTGAAGCACAGAACAGCCTTCAGAAGTACTCTGGATTCCATTACAAAGAAAATAATGAATAATGTATCAGCGCTTCTGCTTTTATTTACTCTCGGTCAGTGGGAGATAGAAGTGCAGTTACTGGGTCGGCTGCACTCCTAGCTCCGGAGGCTGGGAACTTGGGGCCTAGAGACCGCTAAGCCCCACAGGCCCTGTGCTCTGCAGGCTCCCCCAGCTGTGCCCCGGCTCTGGGAGACTGCAGCTCAGGGCCATCAACCCTTCTGGAAGGCCTGGCAGGCTGGAGACTGTTTTCCTACAAGAACTCACTTCTGAACAGCATGACAAGTGAATCCCCAGGATACATCTTCCCTTCTCTGCTTTCACAAAACAAGATCATACCCCATTCCAAATCTCGCAGATAATAGCCGTGCGTGGTGGCGCATGCCTGAAATCCCAGTGACTCCAGAGGCTGAGACAGGAGGATCGCAAGTTCAAAGCCAGACTTAGCCACAGCGTGGCACTAAGAAATTCAGTGAGATCCTGTCTCTAAATAAAATACAAAGTATGGCTGGAGATGCAGCTCAATGGTCAGGTGACCCCGAGTTCAATCCTCAGTACTACCCCCCAGCTCTGCAAAAAAACAGCTAACAGATGATGGTACAATCTCTACCTACTGTATGATGACCTGACATCAGACTAGCAAAGGCCCTTCCTACTTACGCAGGTTGAGCACAAAATTGTCGGCTCCCTTCACCCTCAAGTTCCAGGTTCCCAGAGTCAACCACCACCAGCCAAGGATCAGACACATTTGGGAGAAAAAATGCATCTGCACTGAACACGTACAGAGGAGTCCTCTTCTTGTCATCATCCCCTACACAGTACAGCACAACAGCTATTTACACAGCATTTGCGCTGCTTGAGGCATCCCAAGTAAGCTAGAAATGATCTACATCATACAGAAGGGTGTGCATGGGTCACATGTACATACTGCACCATTTTATGAGGCACTTAAGCGTCCTAGAGGGTCATGGGACCAATCCTCATGGACCAATCCCCAAAAATGATCCTGACAGACCCCCAGGTGCCAATGACGGCCAGCTTCTGAACACAAGATGCTATTTTCACATCTGGAAGAGTATCTCGTGTCACTATAGGATATGATTTTTGTGT
Source organism: Callospermophilus lateralis (assembly GCF_048772815.1). Taxonomy (NCBI): domain Eukaryota; kingdom Metazoa; phylum Chordata; class Mammalia; order Rodentia; family Sciuridae; genus Callospermophilus; species Callospermophilus lateralis. Next base: position 8,804,384 of record NC_135314.1, on the reverse strand, counting down.
GAAATAACATGTACATTTGGGATATAAAACAGTGAAACTGTCATGTAAAGAGTTTTCATTCATATACACATATAGTACACCATCATAATTGGTATAGGTGCAAAATATAGAGAAAACCAGCTACTCTCAGTAAATTTGGAACCAGAAGTTTCATGTAAGATAGGACTTTAAAAATAACCAGGAATGTAAATTTATCTGGGACGTTTGAGCACATTAGCTTCGTTTTCTTCCTAGTCCCATGTTTTGTCTTGCTGATGTTTAATGAACACCCACACATGGATGTGATTATTTTTACTCTATTAGATTCTAGTCCTTTACGTTTTAATCATCAGCTGAAGCATTTGGATTTCTTTATAGACCAAAATAAAGGCTCGGTGCTTTGAGAGTTGTTTTATTTTTACAGCCTTTGGCAAGGCAAGTGTCATTGATTGAACGTCTGAATTCCAGGAGAGACGAACTTGGCAGATTCTTGCTTCCCAGGATGCTGGACTGGTCCCAGCTAAAGTAGAGATTCCAAGTGATGCTTCTTATTTTAGTGGATGCTAACAGCTGTCCTGTGGCTCGGCCGTGGGCCTGGGGTGGCGGGAGCAGGGGCTACATGTTCAGACGTGATGGAGGGCAGGAGGGGAAGGACGACTTGAGGCGGAGCTGAGCAACTGCTCTGTTGGCTTTTATCTCTGCAGTAAGCAGCATTTCCCACGTCAGTACTTGAGAGCCATGGTCCCCAAGTGCCCTAAATCATCAGTCACCCATCTCACTAGATTTGGTTAAAAATAACGGACCCAAACTTGATTTCCTCCTGAGATCCCTTTTGGGTGCAGTTTGACATGGTGTGCACATGGATCCAAGATGATACCACCCTGATACAGTGTCAGCTGCAGTCCACGCTTGGTTTTGATTAATTTATTAACCCAAGATGTCCCTGGGAGAGAGGGTTACGGGAAACACCTTGAATCCTTTTGTTTGAACATTTCATCGTTGCTATTCATAGAAACTGCTGAGCCTATGATTCCCCCTATCTTTTCTTGCCAGCAAAGTAAAATATGTTTTGAAGTGTTTGAAAACAAGGGAGAGTAAATGTGCTCTCAATGACTTTCACACGCACACCCTTGTTCCCAGCCATCTCTCGCATCCAGAGGCTGAGAACTCAGGCTGCCCTCTGACCTCCTCCATTATCAGAGGTGAAACTCCCTCTTCAGCAAGATATATGGCCCGGAGAGTTTCCTCTGGCTTTTCGGGTTGCCCTTGCCCGTCTCGGTACAAACTGTGCGGGCGTCAGTCTGATTGGATGCTGAAACCTTCACAGCACAAGTTCTGCTCACAGGAGCCTTTCCAGGAAGGTGTTTTCCAATGCTGAATAAAAGAGAAGTAGGCGCAACCTGTAGTTCATAAAGACCTCGTCGTGGGAACCGGGAGACCCTCAGCATAAAACCTGATCTACCTTTCATCCGGCCCATCCATCATCACAGCACCTGAGCACTTACTCTAACTGCCGCTGGGCCAGAGACACCGCCGGGCAGGGAGAGCACCGTTCACTCCAACCACCGCCTTTGGACAAATTATTACAGTCTTTGCAATGATCCTCAGGGATCCATAATTTCCAGTTTATGGCAAATCTTCAATAATTTGGATTTCTGGAGGGAAAGTCAATTTTGAATTAAAAGGTGATCACATGGCATTTTACAGAGAATCGACCCTCTTACTGTTACATAGGCACATGCGGTATTTCAAGAAGTGTTAACCATAGCTGCACCAGCCCAGCTCCTGCCAAACTTCCTTTCACAATCAAATAAGACCTCATAATGGTCCCAGATTCTCCTGGGCGTGGACGATTCAGTCGGTCAAACGTTTCCTGTTATGCACTTGATTTTGTTTCTGCACTTAGTCCCTGACCAGGTGGCACAGGTTGCACATTGGCTTCGGAGCAAATGGTATTTTTGCTGTAAAATTAAAAATTCATCAGAAAGCAAACTTTTACCAATACTATGCTTTTTCAGGGTCCTTCAGTTCTGAAAAATAAATGACATTTTTCATACTAATGGTGTTGCAAAGCTGATACTTGAAAACTTTAAAAGAACAGTCATATTTTGAAATAGAAAGAAACCTCAAAGAAGCATGTAAAGGACATCAGGGTCCCATCCTCTCTCCAGTCAACAGCTGCTCACAGGCAGGTAATGTCTTGACTTTAGAGTAAAAATCTAATCCCGGGCTGCGGTTGTGGCTCAGTGGTGGAGCAGCGCTTGCCTAGCATTTGCGAGGCACTGGGTTCGAGTCTTAGCACTGCATGTAAATAAATAAAGGCCCATTGGCAATTAAAAAATATATTTAAAGAAATCTAACTCCCAGATATGCACCTGAGTGAACTAAGCTCCACAGCGCAGGGATGACGAGGAGTGGTCTGCTCTAATAGCAGAGGCTGCCGGTCGGGCACAGACCTTGAACGCTCCTTGGCACTAACTGAACTGCTGTGCAGGGCACATCTCCATCTGGAGGCCAACTTCAAAGCTGAGAGTCAGAAGGAAATGCAAAGGTCACTGTGGCAAACCCAGGTCACTGCATTGAGATATACCAGCCACAGACCAGACTCTTCAGAGTCTGGATGAATAGTGCCCCCTGGAGCTGTGCAGTGCACAGTTTGTGCAGCTGGACCAGTCAGCCCCCAGGCCAGGTAACTCCTTTTATGAGGAAAGAAACTGCAGTCCCAAGAAGATAGATGCCTAGATGGAAGCGAAGCCCTGAGCAGATTTCAACTCATTATAAAGAACATGTTGTTGAAAGCAGAAGATGTCGAAGATGAACTTGGTTGACTCAGGGGTGGTGAGCCCCTGCCACAGGAGCTATTCAGGCTCTCTTCCCTGGTACCTGGTGGACTTTCAGAGGAGGTGTCTAGTTCAGGTGTGGGCAGGGCTAGCATCCATGTCTGCTAACAGTTTTCCCAACCCTGAGAGCCAGGAATCCATTGTTCAAACCCTACGTCAGCCTTCTAAATCCAGAGAAGGCTGGGGACCCTGAGCGGCAAGAGAAATCCCAAGAGCTATTTGAGAGGCTGCTACACTGGGCGCAGGGGTGAGCAAAGTAGACTAAGGGAAACAGGGTCACAGAGACAAGAGTCCCTCATGACCACATTTCAGAAGTGACTGGTCACTAAGCCATATCCACCCTTCTAGGGAAGGTTCAGGTAGTCCCAGCCAGGATCCGACTAGAAGCTGAGTAGGTGGGTGCCTGGGGCATGCTGCTTGGCACAGTTTCTTAAATCTGCTTTGCAAAGTCAAAACAACTCTCCTAATACTGCCCTGACACTCCCAACAGAGCCCCGGCCCACCAGACGTCCAAAGAGGACGTTGGTGAAAGCTGGCAGCACCAGGACCCCCTCTGCCCTCTCACTTTCCCCAGAAGTGAAGAACTGGAAATTCCAGAGCCTGGAGTAACATTTCATCAGACACGAAACTTGGAAGCCCTCCAACCTCAGCCACGGGACTCAAAAGGCAGGAGAGTAGTTAGAAAGCGCTGGTTTGGAGACAATTTCAGTCCCGAGGAGTTCCGATCCAAGCTCTGGTGCCCGGTAGCTCTGAAACATTGACAGAGCCAGTGGCTGCGTCAGAGCCTCGGCTCCCTCATCTGAAGAAGGGAGAGGGCGCTCACCCTGCTGCGTAGGGCCGCCCGAGGACCCATGAGCTCACAGGAGAACTGGGAACGCTGTGTTGGGTACTTCAAAGGCCGCGGACACGGTGGCTCCATCGAGACCAGCAATCCCTTCCTCCTGTGGTCACACTGACCTGCCTGTACCTGAGGAAGATCTTCATCCCTCTACCAAACTCAGTCACCTGTGTTCAGTGAGTCACGCCCACACTCTCAGGAACCCCGGAGCGTCCCCCAGCTCCTCCTTGAACTTGTCCCACTCCAGCTCCTGTTTCAGTTGCCCCTTTTGGACAAAGCCGTCAACTCAGTTCTATCGTTAAGTTAAAGTGTCTGCACTTTGCCCTCAACATCAGCGCTGTGTGGTTTGTCTCCTGACCCACGCACACCTAGGAGGTGAAGCGGTTTTCTAGACGAGGCAAGCACAAGATGGAATGAGAGGAAACCTTGAAAGGCCTCTGATCACTTCAGGCCAAAGAAACATTTATCCAGGGTCACACACAGTCAGTCTGACCCTGCCTCGCCCTCAGGGGCCTGCAGGCTGGGGCATCCCACCGCACTCAGTAAGGTAGAGAACACAGAAGCGCGAAGAGTCAGTAACCCAAGAGGAGCAGCTCGTCCACAGCACAACGATGAACCAAATGAAATAGCATTCCTGGGCTCCGGGGACACGAGGTTCCCACAGGAGTCCTCTGAGCACCCACGAGCTACATTCTCCAGGAGAACAGGAGATGCTGGGCTCTGCCGAGTGCAGCAGCCTCAGTCCTGCCCACAGGCACTGGGACGGGGCCCACTGGGGCTGCAGATGACCTGCATGTGTCCTTCCAGGAAGCAGGGCCCCAGTGAACGTGGCTTTGGGGGATGGTGTTGTAATGCTGTAAATACCATCTGGGCCACGTGCCCTGATCCTCCTGGACCATTCTGCTCCTCTCCCAGCAACCAGCAAGGAGAGCCCAGGAAGCGGGTGGGCAAGCATGGTCATGTCCGGGACAGGAGGAAGTCCACACCCCAACTGCCTCTGTGACCACACACAGCAAAACAAATGAAAAGCAAAAGAAACCCTGGAGAATGTTGTGTGGCGCACGGGAGGTAGGTGCGTCCATTTCCCAAGGCAGGGAAGCTGTAGGTATCTCCGGTCCAGGAAGTGCTGCTTCTGATTGGACCCCTGGGAGAGTTTCCGAAAGTGCTGAGCACAGCCATTTCTCAATCGACTGGGGAGTCTCACAGGGTCTCCTCACCTCCTTAGAGACCCGTAAAGAGTAGTCAATAGCTGCATTTCTACTCTCCCATGTACCCGATGTGTGGCCGCGGGAAACCTGCATGATCCACCTAAATCTATGGTTTGTGCATTTGCAAAGTGGGACTGATAATACCTACTTGGGGCACAGCTGTTGACAGACAGAGTGTGGGTGGGCTTGGCCCCCGAGTATGTAATATACAAATCAGCCTTCATTTAGGGAAAGCTTTCTCCTCCCCAAGATCAACTTTACTCTGTAATTCTCTTTGTTGTCTTGTTACCCCGCCACACCCACCCCACCACTTTCTGCAAATAATAGGCTTCCTTCTTCTGACTCATGATAGAAAACTTGAGACATGCAGGAAAATATGAAGTAAAAAATCCACACTCCCACAATCCAAAGGAAACAGCCGTGAAATTTTCTTATATGTACTTTTTTAAAAAAGAAAAAAAGGTACTCGTTTTTTAGTTAAATTCACATTATTTATAAAACTTATGTGTCCTTTTCTTTGCATTATCATTTTATTGTGACAATTTTCTCCTGTCACTAGCCCTCCCCCCTCCCATTTGTAAGGACATCTGTGGTTTGTGTGCAGAGAGTTATTATAAAATGATGCCCAATTCCTGGAATCTAGCCAAGGACCTTCTTCCTTTTATGGCAAGAACAAGACTGTCCACAATTGCCAGATCAGGTCTGACCAGAGGGAATGGCCAGCTACAGGGACAGGAACAACTGTAAAGATGGACTGTGAAGCCTCTCTGGATAAAGCCAGATGGGAAGCGTATTAAGGGAGATATAAACGGAGCTAACACAGATCCGCCATCGGGGTTCCTCACCCCAGCTCCGGGTGGACCGTGATCCTGAACCTGTAGGTCATGAGCCCAGCCACATGGAAAAGGAGAGTTCTGGAAAGGCCCGCAGCCTGCCAGGCATCTGCAAGACCCCCCTGCACCCACACACACATGGTTCTGTTACACATTTTATTGAAAAGTTTGGTTTTAAGGGGGGAAAAATATAATATGAAAGCAGTTGAAAGTCTTCTCAGTAAATAGAGATTTTATATTTCCCACAATTTGGAAAACGATAGTCACTCCTACTGAAATTATTTAAAGATGATCCTGGAAAAAAATAGATGTATTTCCCATTGTATTTTTCTACACAAATTTTAATAAAAAAAGGTTAAACCAGGGCTGGAATTGTAGCTCAGCGGTAGAGCGCTTGCCTCATACAGAGAGACACCGGGTTCGATTCCCAGCACCATATATAAATAAGCTGAATAAAATAAAGGTCCATCAACAGCTAAAAAAATTTTTTTTTTTAAAAAGATTAAACCATTTTAGCTCCTGATTATTTTGCCACAAGTGTTTTCATGGGACTAAAAACTTCTCACAAACTTCATTTTAAAACATGTAAAAATACCTCGTCATGTGATGACCAGAATTTATGTCATGGCGCTCATGGCTGTGAATTGCCTTCCCAGTTATAAATGTCTCTGGGATGAACATCTGTCTGAGGTCTTGGGTTGAGCTTCTGTCGGCTTCCAAGGAAGGGCGTCCAGGGTGGAGGCCTTGCCGGCCACACCAGGCCACCTTCAGAAGATCATTGCCACTTCCCTTCCGTTAGCGATGACTGAGCAGGCCCACGCTTCACACCCCTGCCCACGTGGCTCACCCCCACTCCATCTTCTCTCACTTGATGCACAAAATGCCAAACTAATTATTTAAATTTGCATTTTTTAATTTGACAGGTTCTTGGGAAACACTTTTCCTCTTTTGCTTCCTGCCATTTGAGTTTTTTTCTGGAACTTTCCTTCATATCTTGTGCCTTTATCATTCTTGGGGTTTTCATGCCTTGATTAGAAGTTGGAATACACTCTTTAACTCACGATGACTGCCAACTAATAACAGCTCTTTCTAGTTTGTTCACCCAACCCTATTGTTTATGGTATATGTGATACTCAGATGGCTTTCATTGTTAATATCTAGGGTTTTGCGATTTTTTCTATTCACTGATGCTCAGGAAGATCTTTCCGGATTTATTGGTGCTTTTGTTTTCTTATACAATGTTGCAATGCCTTTTTATAGAGCATTCTGAGAACCTGGGATTCAAGAACATCAAAAACCTGAGTTTGGGAAGTTGGCTGAAGCGGCCTCATGGAAGCAGTGTTGGCCAACTGAGGCTGCTGCTAACGGGTCTCTGGAGGCGTGAGACTGTCCCTGACGGGTGGCCCTCAGCACCAGCACATGGACCCAGACGGTGTCATCTGAGGTTGGGTGGGATGGGTTGAGAGCTGGGATTTGGAGATTACAACAGTCTTCTCTCCTCTTGAACTGGAAACGTAGAACGGGTTTTATTTTCAGTATTGATCCATCTCCATCTCGTCCACGTCTCTTTCCTCGCTCTCTGGTGTCTCCAGTCATGCCTTCTGCATTAACTTATGGGTTCCCTGTTCCCTACCTAGCCATCTGGCTACCCTCCCTGAGTGGTTTAAACAACAGATCGGGTTTGTTTCTGCCTGACCTATGAATCCCATCAGCGCTCTACCTGCCCGTCCACCCCATCCATCGCATTCCACTGACACCTCTTCTTGATGTCTGCACACCTCTCTTCCATTTCTCTTTCCACTCGTCTATACCAATTCCATCTCTTTATATTTCCCCACAGTCTAAGGAGCATCCAGATTTTCACATCGTCAGTTTAGATTCTACAGGGCTGGTTCTGTGTCCTCCTGTATCTGCATGGTTTCCCTCCACCTTTGCCGAGTCCTGGTGTTCTCGGTTCTCGCTTCTCCTCCCACGTCTTCCCTCCTTCAGCTCAGCATGCCTCTGCCTCCCTGTGATGCTCTTACCTCACTTCAATTCTGTGACATTAACATGGTCTTGTTATGTATCTGAGAACACAAAGCCAATGCTTTCCAGAGTTTTCCTTTTTCCGATGACAAACTGTTTTGCCTTCCCAGAAGTTTACCTTCTTGTTGGGTTGAATTGTGAGCTCCCCAAATTCACATGTTCAAGTCCCAACCCCCAGCACCTCAGGATGTCACCTTACTCGGCATCAGGGCTGCAGATGGGATTACGCAAACTGGGATCAAATCTTAGATGGCACCAGTACAGGAAGAGGAAAGGTGGACCCAGACCTGTGGACGCTAGATCCCTGTGTAGAGATGACGGCCACAAGCCAAGGACCTTCCAGGATTCCAGAAGCTGGGAATCTCCAGCAACCACCTTCCCCTGGAGCCTTCCCATGAGGGAGCATGACCCTGGCAACTCCTTGACCTCAGCCCTCCACCCTCCAGAAGTCCTGGGCATGCTCTGGAGCATATACAACCGCAAGGAAAGCAAACACGATCTGAGTTCAAACCACTCAGATTGTGGGCTTCATCAAGGCCATCCTGGAATAATATTTTTTTTTATCAGCCTTTATGTTGCAGAATTTCCTCGTCCGTCTAGAGTCTTAGTCTGCTTATGGCCACTGACCACCATGGTGCTGCCCAAGGCAGTGGTGACCAGTGGGATGTTGACGTGGTGTTCTGCTGTCCACCTGGCATGTCAGACAGGAGCCCTGCTGCACAGACTCGTGTCCAGCACCCACGTGGCCTCTCCCGGCTCTGCTTAATAGAGGAGGTATGCGCCTCCTCTGGACACCATCACCAGGAAATGAGGACTCCCTTTAGAAATTCTGGTTCAATTTGCTGGATTCTCTTTTTAAGGCAAAAATGTGAGCATTACAACCTCCTGAGCAGGCAGCTGCTGACGTCATTTTTGTCCTGGCCGTTGTATTCCCAGTGGTACTTGACACCACACGACTCACATAGCTTTGGTCTCTGCTCCAGGCTCAGGGCAGTCCCAAGGTCCTCAACACTTACCAGGACATACAGTTCTCTGTGGGTGACACAGACGTCTCAAAACAAAGTCGCGAACTGGAAAGAGTTGGCAGCTCTATTTCTGCCCCAAGAGGGTCCCCAGGACCCTGCCGGGTGTATCAGCTGTGAACACAGCAAGAGCCCCAACCAGCTGTGGTGTTCTTTCAGGCACGAGGACTCTCCTCAGACCTAGCAGACATGCATACATAAGGTGTTTAACCTTGCTGCGCTGTTTGCATACTGTGATGTGTTTTGACGAGTGGCAAGGAGAAAGGCACAGGACCCCGCTGTGGCTCCATCAAAGGAAAACGTGTTTGTAAGGGCTGTGGGATGTCCTAGCACATGGTGCACCCCGGGGATCATCTGCCGCTGTCCCTGTGCCACACCTGGGGCTCCTTTAGATGCCGAGCCTAGGAAGTCTTCTGAACAGGTGATCAGAGGACTTTGACCTGGAGATGAAAGCATGATCCCTTTAAGACCTTACAACCTTCAGAGCGCACTGGCCAGGGGTCACTGAGACAGCTCAGCAGTGGAGGTCCTCATCCTTCGCTTGTCACAGTGCCCACCCCCACTCATTTCTGATGATATTATTGAATATTTTTCAGAAAACTTTGGAGTTGAAAATGACACTTGAAGAAACAGAAGCCCTGGAGAGGGCACAGAGCGCCCTGGGGAAGCTCGTGCCAGTGCAGTCCCACATGTCCCTGGAGAAGACACGCAGGGCTGGGGTGGGGTGGCTGCAGAGGCCTCTCTGGAAAGGCGGCCTCCCACAGAGGCAGGAGGAGCAGGCTCACCTGAAGGAAGAGCTTTAGCAGAACAGGCAGCTGGCAAGATTGAAGAAGACCTGAGATGAGGGATGTCATAAGGCCAGCCTCCATGGGCAGGTGGCACAGAGGCCACAAGGGTCTAACACTCAGCCCGGAGGGCTGTTCACCAGGGAATTTTGGTGAACAGTGACATGGTCTAATGAAGGGAGATGACTTTATAAAACTCCCTCTACTTGCTAAGGAGAAAGCAGGCTGGGCAAGGCTGGAGACAGGGAGGCCAAACGGGAGGTTATCACGTGGCCCAGGAGAGCAGTGAAGGGGTCGGACCGAGTTACAAAGATGGTGAGGACTTGCAGGCTCAGGAGGCATCTTGGAAACTGGGTTATAAGAAACAGACATCCATGTTGCTGACCTGAGCCACCGAGTGGGCGGTGGTGCCCATTCCTGATGGGAAAGGCTAAGTGGCGTGAAGACCATCCAGATTCCTGTTACAGCAATGAAATAAATCGGGACCTTGCTCAAGAAGCAGGTGTGAGAGAAAGTGGCTTGCCCAGCACCCCTGGAAGCACAGGCCAGACAAAACCCAGGGGCATCCACTAAACTAGAAGAGCAAGTCAACCGTGAATAGTCTTGTGGTGTAAGTATTTCCCATGCAGTATTTGGCACATGCTTATGCTAAAAAAAAAAAAAAAAAAAAAAAATTGTTTATTCAAAGTGACAGTGTCCTTGGAAGTCCTGTATTTTTATTTGCTCCAGTCAGTGGCCCTGCAGGGAACACCTCAGACATCTCTTGGTGGAGGAATAGGTTAAAGAGACTCAGATGGAACATTTGGTAGGAGTGGAAGAAAACCAGGTGTGTTGGTTAATTTTTTTATGTCAGTTTGACTGGGCCACAGGACACGGATATTTGGTCAAGCATTATTCTGGATGTTTCCGTGAGAGTGCTGTGGGATGAAATTCACGCCTTTAAACCAATGGGTTTTGCATAAAGCAGACTATTGTTCCTAATGTGGGTGGGCTTCATCCAATCAGGTGAAGGCCTTAACAGGAAAAGATGACCTTTATCAGGGACAGGGACGAAGGAATTCTGCAGCAGAGTGCCTTTGCACTTTGACCTCCATGTGGAACAAGTCCCTTCTCTTCTTTCAGTATCAGTTTCTTGATCAGAAAAGCACGAGAGGTGGGTAAGCGATTCTCACATTTAAGGCAGAAAAGCACTGTTTGCTCATTTTCCTCTGAGCAGGGTTTCTTCTTGATGCAATTTTACATCTCAGCCTATATCTGCCTGATTTAATTTTATGTTCTAGAACACATAGAAACATTCTGTTCAGAGGTCCAACATTGCAAGGCATCTGTGGAAGTGCAGAATGGAAAGTCTTCCTGTCCCCCACTGTGCCTGTACACATCCTGGGAAGGCAGGACGCAGGGGGACTCTGTTTTTCCCACAGCCATGAGTAGACAATGAGAAAAAACTGGAGCCACATAATTTACGGCATGATGCTCATTGGTGAGCAAAGCCTTCTCCCCAGATAAGAAGTTCCTGTGGAAACCGGCCCTGCACAAATCACAGACAGCCCAGCACACAGGTCAGGACTGCATGCGCCTTTGTCATTAGGCAATTCAGAGCTCACAGAGGAAGAGCAAATGTCCGGGTTCCTTGTAACGACTGCACCTAAAATATATAAATATTTTTGCTTTGTTGTATTGTTGATTTTGCAAAAATATTGTGCTTTATTTTATTTTACCAAAGCTGAAAATTAGCACCAAAGAAGGCATCCCCAAACTTGTGTTTTTCAAGACAAAGAAGCAATTCAGTCCTGTGGAGGACAATGTGCAATTTTTTAAATAGGTGGAAAAGGTCATTCCTGCTTCGGAGCCGGCAGGGTAAACAGAGGTGCACATGGGGGCAGCTCCTACTTCCTGTGAGCAAAAGGCCCGAGGTCCCTGAAGTTATCTCCAACTAAAACCTGGGTATTGTGGCTGGGGGAAGGAGATGACCTTTCCAGGTTTCCTCAGCCTGCTCCCAGGCCTAAGGCCAAGACTGGGGGCCAGGAGACTCTCAGGGTCCCTCCCCCCAAACTGTGGGAAGGTGATTAAAGGATTAAAATTTGCATGCAAAGCAATAGATATTCAAACCCTTTCCACCCCCCTCAATGTAACAGAGAAGATAAAAGCTGCTTCCTTTCAAAGCTTCAGGTTAAAGATGGAAGAATTAGCCAATATGTAACCGTATAGCAGGGCACTCAGAAAGGGCTGAGAGGGAGAAGGCAATGATATCCAAACATCTATCTGGGTTTGGGGGAAAAATTAACCCTTGAAAAACTGCATTTGAAAACCAAGAAATGTCACTCCTAAGGCGATGGTTCTCAAGGGAGACGGTGGCTCCGCCCCTTGCAGGGGACTTTTGACTGGAGGGTGGGAGGGCACTTCTGGCCTCCCGTGGGGAGAAGGCCGCATTGTATGGGGAGGGAGGGCCCAGCTGGGCATCCAACAGCGCAGCAGGACCCAGCCCAAAGGCCCAGGCTGCAGAGGCTGCAGGCTCTATTCTGGCACATCCAGGTCCACACAGGGTGCTCCTGCCCCTCCTGACCATCCCCACGGAGCCCCACACAACCCCAAAGCAAATCCACAGGGCTCTGTATCGCTCAGCATTAGCGTTGGTAACTGGGAGACCCAAGAAAGCCATCCACCCCAGGAGGCCTCAGAGGGAAGGAGCCCTGTCCCTGGCTAATTGATTCTCCTGAAGAACTAACTGCACATCTGCTGCCTCTGTGGTCAAGAGGGGAGGATTTATGAGGCTCCCTAAAGCCTATCTGTGTCTTTCCTTGTAAATAAATTGTTTAGCATTCTCGGATTCCCATCTAAGTGGTTACAAACTCTGTCAGCCTCTGCTGTGGGGTTCCAGCCAGGACCCTGCCAGGATCAGCTTGGCCAGGACAGCACGGGCTCGGAATCACCTACAGGGATCTCCTGGACTTGACTTGACCCTGCCAACCAGGCACACTGTGTCACGGGCTTCTGTGTGTCCTAGGAGAGTTGGTGACGAGTCAGGTGAGGCCACGGCTTCCACTTTCCCCAAGTCTTCTGCAGAGGACGCTGGCTCACACCTTGGTGCTCCCCGCGCTCCAGGACCAGGTGGGAGCCAGAGTGAGTGCCGTGCACCATCTGCTCAGCCAGGGACTCCTGACCCAAGGGAGTCTTCAGCAAAAAAGTATTCACTTGGCCTTCCAGTTGCTCTAATCCAGTAAGAAAGAGAGCATAGCTATACTTCAAGTGACCCACCATGTTCCTCAAAATGTTAGGCCACACTGTCTACCTGTCCGCACTTCTGCTCCATTATCATCCTCACAAAGTAGTCTCCGCCCCCCACCCCCACTCCATCTGCTTCTCGTGTCCTTGAAGTTTGGATGTAACAGAAACAAGGAGTGTCTGATTATGGTGGCAGACCTCAGGAGGGCCACTAAGCACCATAAGAGCTGGACTCCTTTGCTTCCTGAAAGCTGTGCTCCCTCTCAGAGGTGATGTCATCCCTGTTAAGAACGCCTGGGCCACACCAGATCTCCCCGTCTCAAAAAATACTACAGATTTGACGATTCTGTTTCTCTTACTTTTTAGGTTTATTTTTCCAGTTGCTTTGTACAAACAAAAGGGGGGAATTGGAAACAAGCTGTATATAGGTTAGTTGCTTAAGATCTGCATGTTTCTAGCCTTTTCTATTCACATATTGATTTATGGGTGCACTGGAGGAAAGCGGTTCAGGACACAGCACCAGGAAGCACACAGAGCTCCGCTCCCCAAAGACAAACTATAACCCCCAAAGGTGCGACCCCAGGGATTTACTTCCCAGCCACTCCTGTCTACAGTTACTGCCCAGTTCCTCCCCATGTTGGCGACCCAAGCAGACTGACAGAAGGAAAGCAAAGTCCGGGAGATGCTGGCTTAGCTGTGACACCCACATTGTGTATCACTTGCAGATTTATTAAGCATCCAGCTAATAGCCTGAGCCTCCCTGGATAGCCAAGCCTGTGCTGTGTGTTGGGGATTAAAGATCCAGACACAGTTCTTGCCTTTGAGAGTCCAGCCTGTTGCTGACATGGGTAGTTAACAGTTGCTGTGTAGTGGGGCATATGAAATAAACGAGGGTCGCCTCACCTTCCGTTGCAAGTGTGGGTGGGTTGAAGGAGGCTTTGGGAAGAGATGCAGAAATAAGGAGGAGTTGGCCACAGATAGAAACACAGAAGGAAATAAAATATAAAACCACCCTCAAATGAATCCATCTCCCTACTTCTTACAAAGAGAGCTGCTCTTGTCTCCTACTCCCTAGGTAACTGCAGCACGTAGACATTGACATAGGGCGGAAGGAACTTGAATCAATTTGGAATTCAGCATATTCCATTCAGATGGCCTGTTCCCTCTGTCCATAAAGTTCAGAGCCTCCAGAGAATCATCAAGTGGCCTGGAGCTGCACCACCCAGAACCTACCTAAGAAAGGTCATATGATGAGTGATTCTCTCCACAGATGCATGAATACCTTGTAAGAAAGCATCAGAGAAAAAGGACTTGCAAAATAATTCCTCCACCGCATCCACTGTATTAGAGTTCTCCAGAGAAACAGAGCCAACAGAAGCTTGTGCGCTGTTTATTCACATGAGTAAGTTGACGTCAGTCCCACGATTTGCCATTCCCAAGCAGGAGAACCAGGAGAGCCACAGGCAAACTTCAGTCTGAGTCAAAGGTCAGAGAACCAAGAACTGTGGTCCAAGGGCAGGAGCACAGAGATGTGTCCAGTCAAGAAGAGGGAATTCGCCCTCCACAAGTGGATGCTGCCTGCCCGTGGCGGTGGGGGTGGACATGCACTCAGCCCACTGATTGAAATTCCAGGCTCCTCCAGAAACCCCCTCACAGACACATTCAGAAATAATGGGTCACCAGTTTATCTGGGTGCCCTTAGCCCAATCAAGGTGACACACACAAAATTAACCATCATACCCAGTTTAAGTGATATCTGAACTGGAAACCGGTCCTTAGATGACCGCCTCTTTCTTTGTCATAAGAATGTTTGAACTTAGATTGGTTTATGGGCTGGGTTGTGTCTCAGCTCCCAAATCCATTTATCTAATCCCCTAAACCCTACTCCCTAAGGATGTGTCTGTTTGGCAATATGGTCTCCAAAGAGATGATTAAACTCAAATGAGGTCATTGGAGTAGGTTAGAGTGGGCCCTGATCCAAGGTGAACAGTGTGAATCTTAGAAGAAGGGGTTAGGACACAGGGACAGAGGAGAGGCCACGTGAAGACAGAGCAAGAAGACAGACAAACAGATGAGAGAGACTTCTCAAGAAACCCCATCTGAAGGCAACGGATCTTTGGACTTCTAGAATCCCGACCAGGAGAGAAAAACCTTGGTGGTTTAACAGTCATGATCAGGCCTAGAACCAAGTTAGAAAGGGCCATCCCGGGAAACTGAGAGGCACAATGAGGTTTGAGGGATTTTTTTGATTTTGGGTTTTGGTTCTGGTTTATTTGGTTGGTTATTTTGACCGGGGCTCAGGGGGTTGTGGCGAATTGGTTCCTGGAGATGAAACCCAGGGCCTGGTGCATGCTAGACAAGCATTCTACCACACGCTACATCTGCACCCTACGGTGAAGCTTCAAATGCCTTACATCCGAGTCATCTGAGTGCAGACAGGACTCCCTGTGACTCCCCGAGTGCAGCCAGGTTCCCCTGAGACTTAGTTAGCAATGGGTGTCGGTGAACGCCAGATGCCCCAGGGCAAAGAAGGCCTGGAGGCCCACAGAGCTTTCCTTGCACTTCCAACTCTGCAACTCAGAACTGAACCCAGAACCCGGCAGAACAAAAGCCCCCCAAAGCATTGTTTGGTCAGCATGGAAGACACCATCAGTCTGCTGTGACCTCGGGAAAGCTTTGCCTCCCATTGGACGTCAGGGGGATGGGGGAAGGGGACGAGAGAGTCCTCTTTGGGTACTTCACACTCTTTCTTATTATCCAGACACCCTGCCTCTGCTTTTGGACGGGCAGCACAGTGTCGCCAGTGTTTTGAAGGAAAATATGACCCTTGCCTCTCTGTAGCTAAGAACTGTTCATTCTGGGAGGGGAGAACGATCCTATTGTCTTTTCCAGAACACCCCAGCGCTGCTTATTGATGTGCACCATGAAGGGAGCGTTGGATGAGCCCTCATGACAAGATGCGCAGTGTGAAGCCAGAGAGTGCCAAACCTTTGCAGGCCACAAAAAATGGGCCCAGAGCAAGAGCTCCAGCATTTGCTCCAAACCGATGATGTTTTCCAGTGTGCAATTTCCCTTTCAATAGATGCCCATGTCCAAAACGCCTTGCTCTTCTCAAGCTCCTCTGTACTCAGTTAGAAAGGTGAGACCCTCACCAGTTGATAAAAAAGAAAGGAAACAGATG
This sequence comes from Callospermophilus lateralis, assembly GCF_048772815.1. Taxonomy (NCBI): domain Eukaryota; kingdom Metazoa; phylum Chordata; class Mammalia; order Rodentia; family Sciuridae; genus Callospermophilus; species Callospermophilus lateralis. The sequence continues at coordinate 8,788,451 of NC_135314.1, read as the reverse complement.
CACACGGAAGCTCGGGGCCTGGAGCACAGGCTCTAATTTGAGACCCGGATGCCGGGTGCCTGGGCTCTGGCTCGGTTGATCGCCTCCTGTCAGGATGTGAAGGCTGCTGTCCCCTGGGTGGGGGCAGCCAACCAGCGCTGCTCAGGACTCTCCATCCGCTCCTCCCAGTTGGGCTCATTTACGGAGAGCGTCTCCGAGAGTCAGTCATGGGGAACAGGGAAGCGCAGAGTGACAACCCCAGCACGGGAGCTCTCTGCAGCCCGGGCCGGCTGTCAGCCCCCGAGTCTCCTGCAGGAGGAGAGCAGGCGGGTCCCCTAGGAGGTGGGCTGCAGGCCGGCGCCCCCGCCTCGCCCTGTTTGTTGTGACTGCGCGGCAAGGCTCTCTGCAGGTGCCCGTGATCTAGGTTAAATGGGTCTCCAGTGGTCCAGGGCTGGCAGCAAAGGCCAGACCACAACAATCAGCGGGCGAGTTATTTACCATGACCATATACAAAACCACAAGCATCAGGGTTCCCTCAATACATCCGAGACGTTGCGTATCTCTTTATTAAAGCCTGTCAAGGTTTGCTATGGCACAGCCTGCCCTTGAATCCCAACTCAACCACGATGCCGAAGCCAAGAACCAGACAACCCATGCACACACCAGGAAACCATGCCGAACGCAGCGCCCAGGCCAGACCCAGAGGCGGGAGGGAGCTCCTGCTGTCAGCATGGCCCCTTCACTCTCCCTCTGAATTGATTTTTAACTACCCTTGGGTACCGGCGCTCACTGTGATAGATGGCTGTAAAATATTTTAATCATTCATAAATAAAGTATTTATCGTGTGTAACTTATCCGGTCTCCTTCACATTAATGAACACTGCATACATCACAGGGAGCCATTACTATCCATCACGGGTCTCTAGGAGGGCAACATAAAAACGCAGCAGCTTTGGGCCACCCTTCCAGGCTTCTGAACCAAGGTGCTGCTTCGCTGCTGTTCTTATCTGTTTGCTTATTTCAGCTGTCAGGTTCCCAGGCATTTTCCTCAGGGCAATTATATATATATAAAATGTGCCATGTCGATGTCATTTTGAGTCCTAATGCTTGAAACTAAACCAGCTTGGTTAAGAAAACAATCCAATATGTAGAATTTCAAGCATTCATAATGGTCTTGCTGCAAGACAACCCAGGTAAAGGACCCAGCAATGACACACAGAGCAGAGGTTTGGTGACCGAGTGACATCATTGAGGGCTCTTGCTTCCTGCTAAAATGACACTCCAACTTGAAATTCGATTCTGGAGTGGCCAACCCACCCAGGTTTGCCTAGGACTTCCCCAGCGATAGGCTTGATTTTCTAAGTCCTGAGAATTCCCTCAGGCCTGGGCAACTCAGCAGAACAATCAACCTACTACCAACACTTCAGTCTTTGGCTCACGTACATCTTTTAAAACTCCATGTGGAAGCCATGAGAAGACAATCACAGACTTGGGGTGTGAATTAGAAGGAGCTGCTCCCACTGATGGAGGACAAGACAGCAATCTACCACCATATGACACTTCCTACTGTCGCCACGTCCCTGGGTTTTGATTATTTGGAAAAGGTCCCTGTTTCTGCAGCTGAACTGCAGGGATCTGGGGATCTCCTGGCCACCACAGGCTTCTCATGGGCCTTTTCTGTAGCATTCCCAGGTTTTCTCAAGAACAGGACTCCCTAAAGGACTAACAAGAGTGAAGAAGCAAATGCGCCCTTTTCCTCCAGAGAGGACCGCAGCGGCTCACCTGCCCTGCTTGGCCGACTCTGGATAGAAGAGGTGGGTGCAGGAAGGCCACATCCATGGCCCTAGAATAGCCCGGGCTCTTGTATGCATGAAGTTGCCTAATTCAGCAAAATGCCAGCCCCTGAGTGCCCCCTTTGAGCATAGGACAGGGGAACTCCACAGACCGTAAGTCACACCAATGAGCTCTTGAACAACAGCCTCTGACGAGGCCCTTGACCTCCCAGCTCTCAACTCCTTCATCCCCCACAGAAGGAAAATGGAAAGTAGGTTCTATATGTGCTTTTCCTTTCATTTCTTTGACACCTTTTAGACAAAGGCAGAAGAACTGAAAGGATCCTCAAAAAACTAGAAATGGAACCACCGATTTACCCAATCTGACTACTTTATACCCAAAGGAGTTAAAATCAGCAATACTACAGTGACACGGCTACATCATTGTTTACAGCAGCTCAAATCACAATAGCTAAACTGTGGAACCAACCTAGATACCCTTCAACAGACGAATGGATGAAGAAAATGTGGTATATATACCCAATGGAATATTACTCAGCATTAAAGAAGGATGAAATCATGAATCATGGTATTTCTTGGTAAATGGATGGATCTGAACACTATCATGCTAAGTGAAATCAGTCAATGCCCCCAAACCAAAAGTCAAGCATTCTTTCTGATATGTGGAAGCTAATACACGATAAAGGGAGGTAGAGGAAGAATGGAAGTCAAGTAAATTAGACAAAGGGGAATGAAGGGACGGGAGGAAGGAGGGGATAGGAGAGGTAGTGGAATGAATCTGAGATCACTTTCCCATGTTCATATGTGAATCCATGACCAGGGAAACTCCACATCACGCACAAACCCAGGAATGGGATCCTAATGAGAGTAAGATGTACTCCATGTTGTATAAATATGTCAACGTACACTCTCCTATCATGTGTATCTGAAAAAAACAAACAAAATTTTTCTAAAAAGAGAAAAAGTATTTGCTACATTATTTAATTTAAAAAAAAAAAGGAAAAAAAATGAGAAAAGATTGAGAGAAAGTTTATATCCAAAGTGTTTGTTTCGAATTCATTATGGTGTGGGTCAGTTTTACATCTGTGACCAAAATGCCAGACCACATAGAGGACAGACTTACTTTGCTCAGTTTCAGACGTTCAGCCCACGGGTGACTGGCTCCGAAACGTCACAGCACATGGCACAAGGGTGTCACTCATGGCAGCTGGGGAGCAGAGGGAGGGAGGGTCCACAGAGAAGACACCCCCCCCAGGGCCAGCCCCAGTGACTGACCTCCTCCAGCCAGGTCCCCCCTCCCCCTGGCCCATTCAGCCATTCATGGATTAATCCACTGGTGAAGTCAGAATCCTCGGGATGGGATCACTTCCCCGAAGCCTGGCCTCTGAGATTTTGGGGGACGTTCTAGATCCAACTGTCACAATTGTGCTCAGGGAAGCCTTTCCTCATGCCTCTAATTGCATCTTAAATAAACAATTTGTTAATTGTCCCTGTTTACTAACCAGGTTAAATAGGTCAGTAATGATCAACTTCAGAGATGCCACTTTGATTCTGCAGGGCTTTAAGTGGCCAGCCACACCTTTGCCAACGAGAAACGAAGCATAAACCCAACAGCCGGTCAGAATAAGGAGCAGCCAGCGAGGTGCTCATGAATGCTTAACAGTAGTTCTCTGGGGAGTGAAGCCTGCTGTGTGGGGAGAAGCCCGGATCTGAAGGGCCTGCCGATTTCTGTGGTGTGGGAACTGCCACCAGGCTGGTTTTAGGTTTCCGTGGACACGTCACTGCACCAGAGCTGGGGGCGCTATGCACAACAGTTTTTAAGGGGGGGTCGGTGGGGTCCAGTGACCAGGCTTCTCAGAGCACTGCGTGCAGAGGAATCCCCAGTTCTCCACCCTGGCTGTACATGAGCACCACCGGGCAGCTCTGACCCTCCCCAATGCCCAGGCCACACCCAGACCAATGAGGCCAGACTCTCTGGAGTGGGACCCAGACATCTAGCTGGTGAAAACCCCTGAAGTGATTCCAGCAGGCAGCCAAGGTGGAGGACTCCCGGGTCCACGCAGAGCTGGAAGGGCATCCCCTTGCTGAAACCCCTCAACACTTCTGAGATGCCATGGTTGTCTCTGAAGCCTGTCAAGGGCTGCACAGCTGGGAACCACAGAACCATAAACATGGTGGCAATACTCATAAACATGGTCAAAATACTCTTTGAACTTCATACAAATGGAATCATCTAAAATGTGCCCCTCTGTGTGTGGAGCTCCTTTAGCTCCATGTTGTTTTTATGCTTCATCAATAATGAATCGCTCACAACAGGACTTCATTTTTTTTTTCTATACTATTCCACTATATGGATTATACCCCAATGTATTTATAGACATATTCCACCACTGATCTGGTTTTACAAGTAGTGCCCCTGTGAAAACTTGCATCTATGTGTTTGGCTGCATACAGTGTTCAACGTGTCTATGTTTTAAATTTCTGTCCAGTGACATTTTCTCTTGCGTGTAGTCAAGTTGCTCAGGTTGCACTTAGCTAAGACCCGTGTTTAACTCCCCCATAGGCAAAATTATATTTTAAGAGCCAAAAATTAAGAAGTTGAAAAAAATGTCCAATACTTGGTTCCTAACATGGTGTAAAGAGTGGTTGAGAGGAAAGCAGAAAGTCTTGATTAATTTGAAAAAGTGCAAAAAGAGACCAGATCATTCATCTGAGGTTACTGTGTGAAGGGCGCCTTGGAGGAGAACTGGGCCTGGGGAAACTGGGGAGCATCTAGTCAAATTTAAAATATTGATCACCATCTTCACCTCTCAACACTTCTTCTACAATCACCCCCCAAAATTCAGGGGCCTTTCCCTGCCGCAACCCAGGACTGATGTGGCTGGTCCTCTGGCCTGACCATCACCACTGTCCCATCTGGTTTACCTCCAAACTTGGAGTAAGCTATCAACTCATGCATGCTCAGTCCACCGACCTCTAAGCCACCGCTAACCGCACCAAACCATCACCTTGATTCATGCAAACACAAAACAAAACAGACAACTTTAAAAACAAATTCAAGACACATAAGTTCTAAAGTAAGCAGTGCTGTAATCTCTGCTTGAAACCCTGCCTTTGCTCCCTGCTGGATTTAATTCACATAGTCTTCACTTGGCCAGGACAACAGGGACTGCCAGAGTCTTGCAGTGAATTACGTACGTGAGTCTCTGCATAGCCTAAGGTTGGGCCCGGTGCTCAAACACCAAAACAGAAGAGAGAGAATCCTGCTCATGGTGGCTTCCTCTCCCAGCCATTTTCAATATTCCCACTGGTTTGGATGAGACCAACTTCCTTTTCTCCCTATCTCACAATTTGGACAAAATAGGCAAACTCAGTTTTGAAAAGGAATCAATACCAGAAATAGAATCAAAATTGGAAATTCTCTGATCCGTTTCCTTCAAGCACTAAAAATGATGGGGCAATTTCAAATACATGTTTTCCCAGGTGAGACCGAGGGAATTAAAATGGGTGCCATTATATTGAAAGATGGGGAAAGGTTTGATTTTTGTTTTAGAAGCAGAAAGAGACCCTCCTTCTTAAAAACCCCTAAAAACCCTAGGAAGCATGAGGAAAACCAAAACAAAACCCGTGTTGCAGAACTATCTTAGGGTATTTATTGCTTGAAGAGATACAGCAGTGCGTTCATTATTCGGAATTGTGTCTGTTCTCTTCTAATGCCATCCAATTAGACTTTCTTCCCGACAGGAGTTGGTTCCATATAATAAATTCATTAAATTCTGTCAACACTTACAAGACTTGCAAAATCCTGTTCAGAACTCCCACTATACCTCCTCAGTCCTCCAGTACAAAAGAGAACATGGAGGAAAGTGCCAAGACAATAACCCTTCCCTCAGAAAGAGAAGTTCATATTTGAAGAGTCAAGAAGATTAATATTTTCTCCTCTTTTGTGGAGAGTCTCATACCCTTGGGGCCTCATTTTAAAACTAGCTAAAAATGAAAGGCTGGAAGAGCCCACAGAGGTGCAGGGTAATTAGTCAGGATGTGCTGCAGCGAGACACTGGAGGTCAACAATTACAGTTGGGTGGAGCGTCTCCTCTTAGATGTCAAAAAATGCATGACACCGACAGGACCAGCATGGCCAAGGGCACAGGTTAGGCACGTTGGTGGGTTGTTTATCTGCCAGTGTCTTTAATTCACAGTGGAAAATGAACTTCCTTTAGTTACTAGTGAACAAATTTCTTCTGACTGACCCAGAATGTGTATTGGACACAGTGAAATTTCTGAGCAGGTGCTAGATTTGAACTCTGAACCGAAGCCTGGGAGTTGACACTTGTTTCAACATACTTGCTCCTTTTCCTCCATCAGGGACTTCCTGTCGGCTGCTTCCCCACTCAACGATGCTGTTAACTGCACCGCCGGAGCTCTGTCTCCTGTGCCTGTCTGGATCCTGAACCCTTTAGACTTAGGGTGATAAGCGGTGCTTCTCTACTCTCCCCGTGTCACACCACAGATCTGCATGTAGTGTATGTATTGACGTGAACAGTTCATCTGTGACAGCAAAATTTCATAAGGGAAGACTTTTTTTTTTTTTTTTTTGGTACCAGGAATTAAACTCAGGGGCACTCAACCACGGAGCCACATCCCCAGCCCTTTTTGTATTTCATTTAGAGACAGGGTCTCATTGAGTTGCTCAGGGCCTTGCTAGGTTGCTGAGGCTGGCTCTGAACTTGGATCCTCCTGCTTCAGCCTTCCAAGCCACTGCGATTCTAGACATGTGCCACTGCGCCGGGCGAGACTGATTTTTAAAGATGCTGGAGAAGGCTCCCTGGAGGTACACTCCTATAAAATACAGACTGTGAAACACGAGCTAACCAAAAGTTTACTGCAGATGGGATGCTTGCCTTCTCTTAGTACTTAAGAAAAATGATATAATTTCATGAGATAAAATTTGGGGGAGACAGGAATGGGAACATTCCCCAACCCAGCACCTAGAATTGCTTTCCGCTCCTACTGAGCATGTGCATAGATTTTCCTACACTGATGATCACTGAGCATATGGTCCACGTGCATTTTTTACAATCTACGTTATTGATCTTTATCACCTAAGCGTTTTCATGTTGTGACAAGCTTCAGAATTCCTGCATAGTAACCCTACATCCAGTCAAGAGATGATCCCTTTCCCTTTGAATCTGAGGCCAACCAAACTGAGCCACAGAGAGCCCAGGAGGCCTCTGGAGAGGGCATGGTCCCCCAACCCTGGGGTCTATGTATCCTTGGAGGGCAACAGCAGTTGGAGTCCATGGTGAAGGCCTTCTGGGACAATATCGGACAGCCAACTGTCCCTGGGGAAGGCATTAAGGGACAGGGGCAGACCTCACCCAGGACTTCTGTGTAGGAGGTGACAGTGACCCCCGTGGCCTAGCAAGAGGGCTTGCACCTTCTCCACTGTAATTCCTGATATCAAATATGAGGGACCAGCTTAGAGGAACAGATTGATCTATTTATAAATCTGCCAACCCTTTGCTTGTTAAATTTCTTTTTTTGTTTAATTGGTTTTTGTTTGACCTCCTTCACATTTGCTCCACACTCACCCCCCTTACTAAACATATGATGCTTGGCTATAGTTATATAATGACGCGTCCATGTTTGGCTCATACTGCAAAGAACATTCCTCAACACCTCGGTAGGCCACAAATAGCCGTCACAGACTTAGGATAGAAATCCATTCATTCCTATTTCCAAAAGGTTCGCTGTGGATCATTTAACCGTACGCCTTCCTTTTATTCAAAGTTGTCTTCTTGTTTTGTTTTTGCTAATTATTAGCAGCAATGCATTGAACACAGGTAGACTTGTTCAGTTTGCTACTTCCTTCCCTGGATTCTTCTGTACTCTAACACGGGAGCCTGCACTGGGTGCCACTCCTCACAGGCCTTGCTGAGTGCATATTTCTCTTTATCTATAACTTCCCATGGTTCCATGTACATCTCTTTGCCACAGCCAGTAACCAAAATGCAGAGTTTCCAAAGGACAGGAGCATCTGGGGATTTGCAGAAGAGAGACTCGCTGCCGTGGATGTCACCATTCTTGTGCTTGTCGTCCAGCCTGGATACACAACACATGACGCATCACCATCCTAACGCTTGATCATGACGAGGGAGCAGGCGAGGGTCCCTGGAAGGGTATTCTTCTGTTTGCTCAGTGTCTGGAACAGACAAGCAGATGCCGGTTTCGGTTTGCTGCAGAGGCAGCGGCTCTAATATGGGGGGATTGCTTCGGGGTTGATTAACCTTCCAAAGACCCAAGCTACCTGGCATTTAACCTGAAAGTTTAGATCCTCCCTGGTCCTTTTGATAAAGGTCAAGAAGACCACAGCGACCCTGAGAGCCCCCTCATAAGCAGTCTCAATATCCATCCAGCCCACAGATGAGCATCTCCATCCATACCAGAGTGTTCTCCAAGGGAAACCAGCCCCAGCCCGCCATCGAGTCATCAGCACTGCTACCTAGAGGCAGAGACCAGAGACACTGGCGCCCTGGGGCCAGGCTCCTCAGACAGATGGCTGTGAAGGCTGCATCTGCAGAGCCTCCTGTGGCCATCAGGAGAAAAGCTGCTTGAACCCCCTTCCTCCACAGAGAATCACGCTGCCTCCAATACTAAAAGGGGTTGAAAAATATTCTCACTCCCGTGTAATACGGGTCCCAAACTGCACCCTTCTTCCTGCAAACTCCCATCCATCTGTTTGTGGGCTAAAATGGGTAAGACTTTCCCTCTTCCTGGATGTGAATGGCCAAAGGGGACCGCGTGGCCCTCAGCTGTTCGGGCCTTCACATCTCCCCAGCCGGCGTTGGTGCTGTGAAGCAGCTCGGCCTCCGCGGCCTCTGAGCTTCCTGCGGACCTCTGAACCAAGCCCACCCCAGGCGTTAAGGTGGAAGAGCTGACTCCTACTCTACCGTCAAAGGCCAAGCAGCAAGGTAACTTGAGGCTCCAGGGGTGCTTCCACTGAGCGACCCTCTGCAGCCCCTGGACACATTCCAATGACCACCAGTGCTAAGCTGGGCCCCTGCGGATGGGCAGGAAGAATACACCTTCCTATCCATGTCACCTAAGAGCATGCTTAAAAATCTGATGCACCATGTTAAAGTCGAAATGTCGGAAATATAAGAACAAAGTTTTTATAAAACATCGTATGTAGTTTGATTTTCATGAAGCTCATAGGAATTAGAAGAAAACTACACCAAGTTTGTGGGGAGAGTATAAAATAATATACCTTTACATCAGGAATAGAAAGTCATCATAGGAAAGGATCTTAGAGACGGGTGGTTCTCTACCTATACAGGCAGATAATCAGTGGGGAGGGGCGGGGATCGCGGCTCAGTGGCGGAGCGCTAGTCTAGAATGTGTGAAGCACTGGGTTCAATTCTCACCACCACATATCAATAAATCAAAGTCCACTGACAACTAAAAAATATTTTTAAAAAATAATGATCAGTGGGGAGATGATTTGTAAGGTCCCACACTGTCCAAGGGGCATCTCAGAATTATGCCCAGAGCCCAGAGCTTCATGATCCGTGCTATGGTTTGGACTGGATTGTTCTATAAGGGTCCGTGTGTTGGAGGCTCGGTGTCCTATGTGGCAACGTTGAGAGTGGTGAAACCAATGTTAGATGGCTAGGTCACTGGGGGCTCAACACTCAGAAGAAGCTTATTTGTTGTCATAGGACTCTGGTTAGCTGTTGTGAAAGGGATGTTGTCAGAGAGCACCAGAGACTGGTCTTTCTCAGTCTCTCTCTGGCTTCCTTCTCCCACATGCACCTAACACTGTGGTGCATCAACCAGGAAGTCCTCACCAGAGCTGAGCCAGTGCCAGAGCCATGCCCTTGAACCTCCAGAACTAGAAGTTAAGTAAACTACTTTTCCTTATAAAGTACTCAACCTTGGGCATTTCCTGACAGTAACAGAAAACAGACAACTACAAGCAGCAATCTCTCACTGTGGGCATTTTAACATAATGCTCCCTCACTTTTAGACACAATCATGACTCTTTCTTCCCAAATGAACTATGGCTTTCCTGCCCATTTCCTTCCACTATGCCACACCCCTCTGTGCTCTTCTCCTTGACCAACCCCCCTCTCTCAGGCATGTGCAGGCATGTCCCTGCCCTTGTTCTAAGGAGCTCATTGCTGCTATGTGATTCCTCTAGCCCCATGTCTTCTCTCCAGCTGATGTTTTCTCTGATTCTCATGGAGACCCTTAACTATGGGCTTCATTTAGGTAGAGGATATTTCCCATTCCACCTCTCTGTGTTTGTCACACCTCCTCTGAGCTCCTTTCTCTCAAATATTCCACATTTTCATGTTGGAGAGTCAGGTCATACAGTGGTCATAGACATGAGCCCTGATTCTAGCATTCACCAGCAGTATGACCTTGAGTCAATGACTCAGCACCTCTGTTCCTTAATTTTTCCACAGATAAAAGGGGCTAAGGATAGTACCCATCCCAATAGACTGTTGTGAGAACTGAGTGGCAGAATCCAGGTGGCATTCTTAGCGCAACCTCTCTCAAGAAGAAATAACAGAGGGGTGCTGGATGTTCTTCAGAGTACAATCTGTGTCCCTCATGTTAATTTTCCTTTCCTCCCATTTGCAAGCTCCAGAACATTCCTGAATGCTCTATTCACTTACTCTAACCCTTACTAAAAAAACTTTTTCCTGAACCTGCTTAATCATGAAAATGTGCCTAACCTGTGATCCATTCCCCAGGAGCCAAGTGTATGGTTATCTTTTTCACTTGAAAAAAGTCAAGTCTATGTCAGCCAAGCCATGTGAACTAGACAGGTGAGACCTGGGAGGAGGTGTGCACTTTTAAGCACCTGAAATGTCACAGCATTTTGCAGGTAAAAGTCCTCCAGCTGAGGGATCCATCTCTGTGAGTGTGCTGATGATATTGGTGTATTTGCCCTGCATCCCTGAGTGGACTTCAAGTTCAAGGGCAGATACACTATGGTTAGTCCAAGTGTTATTACCCCTCTTTTAGATAATGCAATAGGCCATCATCACCATCACCACCGTCATCATCATCACTATTACCACCATCATCATCATCACTATTACCACCATCATCATCATCATCATCACTACCATCACCATCAGCATAATGATCATCACCATCACCACCATCATCAACCATCACCACCACCATCACTACCATCATGACCATCACCATCATCATCATCATCACTACCATCACCATCAGCATAATGACCATCACCATCATCATCACCATCACCACCACTATCATTACCACCATCATGACCATCACCATTTGCTGGGAGCCATCAGCCAAGTAGGTATGACAATTTCCTTGCCAGCGTACTCCCATGCTGTCTAGTGGACGGACTCCTGAAAGGTGACCTTGCTCAAGGACCAGGGCGGATCCGTGTTTAGGGTGTTCCCGGTTTAGGATAATCCGAGTTTAGGGTGTTCCCCGTTTAGAATAGGGCGTATCCTGCTGCCTGAGTTCCCCTTGAGTTCTTAGGGTCAGACAGTATATTTGGGAGACAGAAGCCCAGTGGGTGTGAATTTGGGCAGAGAACGTGGATTTCCCCAGAACGTGTTTGTAGACGGCCGGTGTGAGATCGGGAATAAAGAATTGCTGTTTGAATCTACAAAGCTTTGAGTGGCTCGTGATTTGTGCCCAGCGAGACTGCGGCAACCATTATCATCACCATCATCACCCATCATCAACCATCACCACCACCATCATGACCATCACCATTATCATCATCATCACCATCATCACCACCACCATCATGACCATCACCATTATCATCACCATCATAACCACCAACATCAACCATCATCACCACCATCATGACCATCACCTTCACCACCACCACTACCATCATGACCATCACCATCATCATCATCATCACCATCATCACCACCACCATCACCATCATCATCACCATCATCACCATCATCATCATCATCATCTTCTTCAACATCACTGTCATCATTATTGGAGACTCAGTGATAGAAGCATGTACAATTACCAAAAACTTGATAACTCCCTGGAAATTCTGCAAAAAACACACTCTAAAATACAACTAAATCAAAGGGAAAAGTACTGCTGCCACCATCAACTTCCAGAAAAGACTTAGAGTGTCAAGTTAGTTTTGCTTTATCTCTGGTTTTATGACATCACGGAGTAGGAAAATATAAAAGCCACATGATGACAAGCAGCGCTATTTGTAGTGACATTAGCATCATGCAACATCCATCCAGGCGTTAGCCAGTGAAAACACATTAACACCAACTCCCTGCCATTCATGTCTCAGCAGATCAGCCAGCTACATGCTTCACCCACGAGAATGCCGACCAGTTGACAGGCACAAGTACTGAGTTTGGTTGACTCACGGAGTCAGTTAGCCTAGAATGAGTGGGTGCCAGACAGCGCTGGGATGCCTCTGGATGAAGAGAAGTTTATAGGGCCTGAGATCTAGTCACAGGGACTTGATACATCATAGGCTCCTTTAAAAAAAAACAAAGTATTTTAAGCTGTAGACGGACACAATACCTTTATTTTGCTTTTTTTTTTTTTTTTAATATGATGCTGGGGATTGAACCCAGGGCCTCACCATGCTAGGCAAGTACTTTACCATTGAGCCACAACCCCAGCCCCTAGGACTCCATTTTTTAAAACTGGGGTTTTATAGTTCTTCACAGGGGATAGAGAAGAAGCAACTTATTAAGCAATAACAGCATTATTCCAGAGACCTCGTCATATCCTAGGCAAGACACATCTTGCCTAGTGAATAATGTGCTAATGCACGTGGACACTGTGCCCTGAGTGGCCAGCACATCATCAGCACCAGTGAATGCCTGATGGCGTGGTCACTTCTCTATCCACAAAGGAATCGCTGTTTCACATGTGCAATAGGCCATCATCGCCATCATCGCCATCATCACCACCATCACCATCATCACCATCATCACCATTACCACCAGCAACACGACCATCACCCAAAGTCAATATTCATATCTACGTTGGTTAATTGTATGTTTACGATACTGTGATACATTAAGCTCTCTCTATATGAAATATGTATATACATGTATTTTATATATGTACATATGGAAATATATATTTTATTTTTTAATTCTTTTTACTTCATCCCTGGTTCCCAGCATACAGCTCTCATCTTAGTCAGTTCCGGCTGCTATAACCAAATCCCCTAGCCTGGGTGGCTTAAGTAACAGACATTTATTCCTCACAGTTCTGAAGTTCAGGAAGCCCAAATGGGTGCATGCAGATCTGGTATCTGGCGAGGGCCCACTTCCTTGTCTGCAGACCTCTTTTCTGCGAAGGTCACTGATCCCCTATAAGGAAGGTTTCCCCAAGACCCCATCTACTAATCCCATCACATAGCGGTTAGGATTTCAACATATGAATTTAAGGGAACACAAGCATCCAGGACATAATAGCTCCAAAAACACTTGTTATTTTCAGGAGCACCTTTTGCTGTAATACTTGGTCTTCGACCCTGGTTCCTGACACAAGAACCACCAAGACTTTCAAGATCTGAAGTAATGAAAGTGCCCCCTTTTGAATGCTAATGAGATGGCTGGTGGCTTGGGGTGCAGATGATCCTAAATGCTTCAGGATCAGCTGGGGGACAGAAATACCTTGACATAATTAGGGGACTGGAGTCTTCAATCCCATCTCAAGGGAAGAGATGAAATCGATCGCCAGGGGCCAATGATTTGCGATCAATCATGCCTAATGTAATGAAGCCTCCATAAAACCCCTCAACTCTGGGGCTCAGCCAACTGCAGGTCGGTGAGCACACTGAGGTGCTGGGTGGGCGGCACAGCAGGTGGGCACCACTGGTCCACACTCCCTCCACACTCTGCCCTGTGCATCCCTTCCATTGGCTGTCCCAAAGTGTTTCTTTGTCCTAAATCTGTAATAGTAAGCGCAGTGTTGCCTGAATGCTGTGAGCCATTCTAGCAAATTATCAAAGCCGAGGAGGAGGTCTTGCATCCTCCTGACTTACACCAGCTGCTCAGAAGTACAGGTGGGACTTGCAATCAGTCCCTGAAGTGGGGGCAGTCTTGTAGGACTGAGTCCTGATCTCTGAGGTCTCTGCTAACAGGTGGTTGGTGTCAGAATTGAGTTGAAAGGTCGGACAGCCAGTCTGTACCCAGAGAGCGGGAGACTCGTTAGCTTCGGGAGAAACCACAACAAAAGGAGCTCGTGGCGTTTGGTGTCGGAAGTGTTATAAAAGCAGTTGGGACTTTCAGACTGTTTGATTTTTACATCATAATATCATCTCTTTTGTAAGATATTTTGCAAAACATCAAGTAAAACAAACGTGTAGCATCTTGGGTGACTTTCTAATCTACTCATGGCAGTTACAATTAAAAGGTAGTCATGCCTCCCTTATCATGTGCCAAGTTCTGTGCTAGGCTCATTTTAAAAATTAGTCATGAAAATAGGCTTGTGGTTTTTAAATTTAAAAGGAAAAGAGAAATTTCAACTAAAACTTTGCCTGAGACTAAATAAATCTAGGTGGTACCTCCACTCAGAAAAAGAACCACAGATGCCGAAGATAAAACAGCCACAAGCCCTTGGGCACCCCAGAATCTCTCACCAGAGCTGCAGAAGAGGAAATATAGACAGGAAGCATGTGTTCCCTGCAGACAGAGGCCCAAATGCAGTGCCACTCGGGAGCATTAACTCATCCAAAGGCCCCCAATTACATAAAATTATCAAAGCCATTAAATTCCAGCCACTGCTATTAAATATCATTAGGACTAAATCGGTTCTCTGATCGCATCCTGAGGGCATGGATTTCTCAAATAAGAATCTGCCAATTAAGAGAGGTGTCCTAAAACATACAGGATGTTTCCTCAATAGGCTCTTAAGAACCCTGTCTGCAAAATTCCACCAGGCCAATCTCAAGCACAAATCATCTGCAAAGCGATGGAATTTATCTAGCAAAGCTGCAGAGAGAGGTCGCACAGTTCCAGTGAGAGGTCTAGGAAAAGAACTCTTCCACAAGAACCCTGCCCTCGACACTGTAGTTCTCCTGATTCTCAATCCTCTGTGAATCTGCACTCATGGGGGGATGAACATTTGATCCCGAAGCACCTTAGAATCAGGGCAAAGCATTATTTCAACTCCAAGATGCCCATTAGTCTCAACCCTCGACACTTTAACTCATGTTGCATCTGATTCAGGGGAAACTGGAGGGATGGCAGAGCCACAGACATTTCCGAAGCAGTCCTCTCTGGGTGCTGTTACTAATTTCTAGATGTGAACATAGTTCTAATACTTCTTGGATTTCGTACAGCACTTAGCACGTTTTTTCTGCATATTGTAAGCACCCAACGCTTTTTATGCATGATTGAATTATGAAGTTGAATTTGAGATTTTAAACCCAAAGATTTAAGAAATGTAAGAGCTCAGTCATTTTGTGGAGTGGTGTTACACCCAGATGATCCTTAAAATGCCCCAAGAGTTAAATGAGCTTTCTGGCAAACGCCACCGAATTCTGTTGTGAAACAACTTATTATAATACAGACTTGGATCTACATGATTCTAATAATTATCTCCTTAAACACAATTTCTTGTAAACGCCTAAGATAATACTAGTAGCTTATAACCCCTAGGTCTCCCACAGGTGAGTGAAACTCAAGTTTCTGAAGCAGGAGACGTTACTTTTCCCTTTAAACCTCTTTCCTCTTTAGAGTCTCTTAATGGTAACACCTGCAGCCCAGCTACTCTGTCCCTCCATTGTCTCAGTTCAGAACCGATTGTCTTCCACCTGGAAGACTGCAAACCATCTTGCCTCCATATTATCCTCCACAAAACCATCCTTTCCAACATGGCCAGAGTGATTGTCCTCAGTTAAAAAACAAAGCTACATAGCTTTGAGCACGTTTCTCTCCTGAGTTTAAAAAATAAAAAATCCAACGCCTATAAGACAAAAACCCACAGTCCGTAATTTGTCATCAAAGCTCTTCACAGTCCTACCAGGACAGGCTCAGATATGTGCCTCAGTCAGCAAAACGGAAAGGCAGTGGGTTCTCCCTGCTCCTGCCTCAGGGGACTTTGTCTCCACTACCTGTTGCAGTGAGCAGATGCTCTGCTGAATTTTCTTCTAATTCTACTAAGAAACTTTTTTCAGAGAGGTTTTCAGGACAGTGCCCATTCCCCTTGCTTCTGCATATTTCTCCACGGGGCCTCTGTTGCTCTGTCTGCCTTTCTTTCCTGATTGCTCCTTGTTAAGCACTTGGAGACCTCACCAGACCGGCCTTTCACGGCAGCACATGCCCTGCCCATTCCTTGCACCCTTACTCGCCATGCAGGGGCCACACTCCCTTGTAGGAGGTGCAGCAAGAGCTCAGGATTAGTGTTCTGAGGCCCCCAGCCCAATCTCCTCCCCACTGGATTGTCTCGTCGTTGTTTAAATCAAATGTATTAAAGTACAATCTCAACATTACTAAATGCACTCATTTTAAATGTAGAGTTTGATGAGCTTTGGCAAGAAAGCCACATTCTCGTTAGAACAGAGAACATTTCCACCCAAACTTCCCCTATACCTCTGGGCATTCAATCTTTCCCTCCTCTCCTGCCAGGCAACTACTCAACCTCTTTCCAACATACTTTCACCTCTTCTGGAACATCCTGTGAACAGTCAAAACACAATGTGGTTCCTTGTCCCCAACTTCCTTTACAGGCCCTAACCTTCTGAGGTGGATGCATGTCATCTTGTGGATGGGCAGTCTGTTCCTTTGGCCCCTGAGCTGCATTTCAGTGTGTGGGTAGAGACACCACCTTGCTTAGCCATTCACCTGCTGATAGACATTGAGACCTTTCCAATAAGAGGGAACTAGGAAATACATATTTTCTAGAAAGAGAAAAATTATGGCTTCATATGGTATTTTTAATTCAAATGAAAAAGTATGGGATTTTCACTTGATTTATTGGTTTCATTTTGATTCTCAATGATGGAAATCTGATTGCCTAATGTCATTAACATTTTTTTTCCTTATCCTACAATGTATCTTTATGTCTGTCTATGTAACTATCATAAATAGCCATCCTAATATTACTAAAAATAAAACTTCAAAGTGCAGTTTGATTTTTCTTTATGTTCTCTGTGTCCTGCATGGAATGTACAGTTACATTTACATGATGTTAGTACACACAGAATATTTTTCTGTGTGATTTTATTTTCATCAACTTGATAGAGAGCTGAGATCACTTGTTTCATTGGTCTCTTTGTTTTTAAATTTTTAACTGCAGAATGTCTAGGTACATAAAGGCTGCATCTGTTTCCAGAGTCAGATCTATATAATGAGACCTGTATAGAAAGGCCTAATGTCCACTCTTCTCCCCACTTTTTTCATATTTCATTTATCATCCAACTGGCTGTTTAAATATACACCGACATGTATAAACACCTATTGGCATTTCTCCTTCTTATACAGTTAAACACTCTTCATTGCAACAATATGTAAGAGAATGTTCCCTCATGGTGCATCTTTCTCATTTATTTTTTGTAGCTGTTTCATTGTATGAATGTATCACATCTTGAACTCATGGATGGACATCCAGGTTGCCTCCAGATTTTCGTGATTATAAACTATACTTCAATAAGTAACTTAGTACAAATATCATTTTATATTTTGCTACCATCTCTGGTATTATTTTCCTGAAATGGTACTGTCGGTTCAGAGGATAATGCCCAAGTGCCTTTCCTAAATATTGCCCAGTTTCCCTCTACAGGTGCCGTGTCACACTGTGTCCCCACTTGCATTGCCAGCGATGACACACATCCTCCCCATCAGGGCACGCCATCAAACTCTGATGCTCACAATCCCATAGGTAAGAAAAGCATCCTTTGAACTAGCATTTCAATCTGTTGCCCTTTTAATTTGGAAAATTAAAATAATTTTCTTCCCTTGACATATGCACTCGCATTTGTGGATGTTGCCTGATTTCCTAGCCGCCTCTATCTCCATTGATGATAGTAATGCTCGACTTATTCCAGCTTTCCCCACTCTGGGTGAAATTTCACCATGACTCCAGTTATCTCTCCCTTCCATGGTGGAACCCAGCTTGCCTCCTGGGATGACAATATTCTGGAACAGAATTTGAACAGCAGCAGATACAATCCCTCATGACTCTTTCCAGAAACATAGTTTTCAACCATAATACACATCATCACTTTCACACTGTATCTATGATTTTCCTTTTCTAACTCAGAAGATACTACTACAATGGAGTCAAATCTTATGGGAATAGGTTGTTGGAAGAGAACTGATTGTCACAGTCAACTATCCTACCACCTGGACTGAGTTCCCACACACTGGGTTGGTAAACTCTGAAGTATGTAAACTGTGGCTCCTCATCCAAGTTGCTAGACTTACAAGGACATGTCCTAGCCACATTCTTTTTGCAGGTAGTGACTCAGATTTAGAAAAGAAAGTCAGGATAAGCCATGGTGGAATCTGCATCCCAACACCAGGGTGGCAGAATGCGAGCGTCACTGGGAACACAGATTTTGCCAAAGCAATCCTGTAAAGTCAAAGTCCACATCTCCTGATTTCTCCTGCCGTCTCTTTCTGGGAAACCATGTCCACGTGGCATGGACCTCCTCCGCCCCTCCGCAGGGGGCCAAGTCCTGGAAACTCATGGATCTCTCCAGGCACTGACAGGAACTGACCCGGCTGACCAGACCTCCAAGGACTCGCCCACAACCCTCTGCCTTTGTTCTCCGTTCCGTCTCACACTGTCCTCCAGAGAGGTTTCAGTTCTACAGCCAAAACCTCCACCCTTTCCATAAACAGCATTTATAATATTTTCACGTAATTGCACTGAGCACGTTGAGAATCGGAATAGCAGCCCACACCCAGCGATCTACTTAAAACGTCAGCAAGAAAAGCACAAAATGCCCTCCCAGGGTGGCAAAATGCCATTCCATTCTCAGAACCAACCAAGACCTATTCTAAGAAACAAACGGAAACATCCGCAGAGCTCAGCTGGGGGACTGCAGATGGCCAGCCAAACGGATGCCCTGGGTTCAAGAGTTTGAAGGTCCAACTTCACCTGTGTTTTTGTGGAAGGGATCAAAGCAGCAGAGGAGAGAAACAAGCGACATATTTAGACTGAGATTACCAGGCAGCGAGTACAGTCATAAACACTCAGGATCAGACGGCGGGTTGGCAGCAAACGACTTTTTTCCCATTAAGTAGTTTGTGGGTGGAGGCAGATCTCCAAATACTTTGTGGTGGTGCCACTGAGCAAAGCCCAGTTTGCACTCGATTGGTTGATACCAACAATGACACGTTCTCCATCCTTCCCTGAAAGGAGAAATACTTTCACTGAAATTATTTTGGGGTAGATGAGCTGAGACCTCCTTTCGGTTGAATCATTTAGCATAATAGGTTAAACTATAAACTGCCCACCGCAGTGGCAATGGTTAAGCAGCAATGTTCTCATTTATTGGAGGTTTTGCACAGGCCAGGGGAACATTTACGACTCCCAGGCAGCCCTCGCCAAACCCCAAAGGCAGTTATCGGACATTCTGATAGTGGCTTCCCGTGGTGGTAAAGTGGTGACCTCAGTGGTCAGATTTACTTAGTGTTACAAGTTACACAAGATAAAAAACCAAAGAATCTGGTTCCGTCTCCATCTACCTGTCCCAGTGATCACTGTGCCAAAGAACCATGCTGTCACTAGCAGGGACGCCTGAGAATCACATCTCCTTACAACGAGGAAACAACCTCAAACACTGAGAGATAAAAACAGGGGCTTGGTATAGTAGGACACTCACGGAGAGGAACTGTAAACACTGCTCTCCAACTTGGGGTGTATGCAAATCACCCGGGAACTGGGTCACTGCAAATCCCACTGCAGTAGGTATGGAGCCCACCCAGATCTGCTCCCAAGACAGATCTGTGGTCGGGATACATCCTGGACCAAGCAAATCTGTGAAAACAGCAAATATAGAACTCAAACATGATACTAATTCTTCTTCCTTCAAAGTGGTCACAGTTTTAAAATTGAAGCCATTCTTCAAAATATTCTTTATTCAAGAGTCCCTTTTGGCGTTTAAAGTTCTCTTTTAGACACAATTTTGCATGTTTTCTAGATTCAGTTCTGGTGTTTTAGTTAGCCCTTCCTTTGACTCATGATGATAATGCCCCATTGACCCATTCAACTCATTCACCAATCCTGGTGCCAAAAAAGCCATGAACCCAAAAGCCAGGTCCCTGAAACCAGAGACAAGTGAATGGATTTAAAAGGGGCGTGGAACAACAGCAGCTCTTCTGAAGGAATGAGTAAGTACTCCAGAGCTAAAGCCATATTTGTTGGTTACATATTAGTCTTGGTCATTAGCTCTTCTATGTAAAAATAATAACAACAGTAATAATAATGAAGATATATAGTTAATGATTACATGTGTCCTTAAAATGCATTTAGCCATTGACAATAAGCATGCCATCACAGATTATTGTCACAGAGAGACTCCCTGTCACCTCTGGGCAGCAGCATCTGGGTTGTTATGGTTTGAATGTGAGGTATCCCTCAAAAACTCATGTGTGAGATGATACAGGAAAGTTTAGAGATGCAATGACTGGGCTCGTGAGATTTAACACAATCAGTACATTAATCCCCTGGTAGAAATTAACTTGGTGGTAACCTGTAGGCAGGTAGAGCATGGCTGGAGGAGGGAAGAGAGTCAGTGTCTGTCTGTCTGTCTGTCTCTCTCTCTCTCTCTCTCTCTCTCTCTCTCCTTCCCGGCTGCTTTCCTCCACCACACCCTTACACCATGTTCTGCTTTGTCCCAGACCACGAGGAATAGAGTTGACATCTATGGACTGAGACTTCTGAAAGCAGGAGCCCCCAAATAAGTTTTTCCTCCTTAAATAGTTCTTTTCAGGTCTTTCAATCACAGCAGTGAAAAGCTGACTGAAACAGAAATTGGTACTGAGAAGTGGGGTCACTCCTGTGACTAACCCGACCATGTGGTTCAGGAGCTTTTGGAGCTTTGTGGAATTTGTGGGAGGAATTCTGAGACATTTAGAGCTGCAAGCTGGAAAAGCTTGAGATTGTTGTAAACTGAGCTTAATGGGTGCCAATAGGACTGTGCCCAGTGAAGACCAGGCTCATGAAGTTTCAGAGGGGGATGACTTTGCGGGGGAAACTGGACTACAGGCTAGCTGTGTTACATTCTGGCTAAGAAGTTGCCTATATTTGTCCATTTCCTGAGAGTTTCTGTGAGGCTCTTAAAGGTGATGGACTAATTAATCTGGTGGAAGAAATTTCTAGGCAGCATATAATTCTGGCAGTGGTATGGATATTGCTGGCAACTTCCAGCCACGGTTATTGTGATACTCAGGAGCAGATAGCAAAGCAGAACAATTTTAAAAACTTGCAGTTTGATTAGAACACTGTGAGTAAAACTGGGGCTAAGGAGTGTGTAGTTGTTAAAGATACTACAACTAAAGAAATGCCAAGGCTTTATCCAGAGACAATCGGAAAGATGGCTTGAGGGTGTAAAAGGGAAAATTCTTGAGAGAAGAAACCCTGGGGGCACCCTGCCTGCAGGGGGAGGGGAGCCTGGAAGTGGTTTCACTGTGCCCAGCCACCCAGGCACTCAGAGGCTGCGGCAGCGGAGGTCCCAGGAGGCTTGGCTGTTGCTGGAGATGGCAGCAGAGCTTGGCGACAACCACGTGGTGCTGGTCCTGCAGGATTGCAGGATGCTGGAGTCAGGGGGTTGTGGAGGCTTCCACTGAGATATAAAAGGAAGCACCCCCAGGGTTAGAGACCCTGTGGGCTACCCTGAGAGGGTGATGGTGAAGACGTGAGAAGGAGGCCTAAGCTGTAGTGGAATCCCATGAGATTGTGGAATGGCTGCTTTAAAAAGCAAGTCAAGCAGAGACAAGCCAACCCAGAGGCCCTGTGGGCAGTGACCAGCAAAGCCACAGGGGTGGAGCTACACAAGCCCCTGGGAGAGAGTATCACAATGCCACGTGCTCCAGATGCTGGACAGGGAGCTACAGCTGGACTTCAGACTTGTTTTGGTCCCTCCCTTCTTTCTATACCCCTGTTTTTCCATTGCAGAATAAAATTTTGTCTGTGCTTTTACATATAGGATATGTGCAACTTGCTTTCGATTTGCACAGGCGCTCACACTGAAAGTTTGCCTTGAGTCTCAGAGGAGACTTTGAACTTGGACTTTTGGGTAATTCTGAAACTACGAATAATAAGGAGACTCTTGGAAATGGACTAAATATATTTTGCCTTGTGAAATGGGAACAAGGTTTTGGGGGCTAGACTTGAGGCCTCTATCCCAGACACATTTCTAAGAGCTGTTTAAACACCTCCGATCATTTGATCTTCACCGCACTCTGTAAGAAAGTTATTCTTCTTGTCCCCTGTGCAGTTGAGAACTGAGGCACACAGGGAGGGGGAAAGGTGTGGGACTGCACACCGCTGGCGGGAGATCCGAGGCCCTGCTTTGCATCGCTCCAGTCTGCTGCACTGGTGGACCCTGGAATTGCCCACAAGCATTCCCCACCTTGGCAGCTGTCTGAGGGACAGAATCCCACCACAGCCCTGCCAAAGGGCCTGGTTTGGGCATGCTGAGGTCTAGAAGGGAGCACTGAGTTATGCTCACAAGAGCGATTCAAGGACATGTGGGTTGACATCACTGGGAAAGCCACATCATGTAACATTTATTATCTGTGTGTTAAGGAAGAGTTGCTTCAGAGAGTAGGGGGGAAAAATCTGTGAAACTTCCTAAAAAATATTAGGACCACTTACAAGAAAGGTGTTTTATCAGGTTGGCTGGTTAAGTGGCCTGATCCATTCTGGAACTCCTAAAGCAAGCCAGGAGACCGGGCAGTGAGTTAACACTGATTTCAAAGATAGTCTTGTGAAAGTGATGCTCTGCTTGGGTGTGGCTATGGGTAACTATTGGTGTTCGTGATGTGTGTAGGTTTTGTCCTGGAAGGAACAAATGGGTTTAACCTAGCCAAAATTTTTCCTTTGGGGAGCAGAAAGAGAATTTGATGCATGTAGGTCAATTTAAACTGAATGATCCCCGATATGTACAAGGGAAACATTTCATAGCCAGTTGCCGTATAACGCTTACATAATGCATGCTGTTGACAAAGATGAAGTAATTTCATCCTAAAAGTGACCTCATGAGATAGGGACTAGTATCATTCCTGTTTTTGAATGTATGCACTGGACAGAGGAGTCCTGTGAATCAACTGAGGGTCCCCTGGGGTGTGAGTAGTGGGGAGAGAAAGTCTGAGCATTCTGTCTCCAGGGCCTGTGCCTGGATCCCCAGGCCCTCTGCCTCCCGGTCACAGAAGGTTCTCTCCACATCCTGCCCCTCGGGTCCTTCCTCCTGGTCTTTGAGGAGTGATTATTCTGGGTTCCTCCAGGGTTAGAGTTGCCAGATAAAATGTGGGATAAAAGATTGCATGGGACATTTGTGTACTAAGTTGTTTCTCTGAAATTCAAATTTAGCTGGGTGCCCTGCATCTGTATTTGCTACATCTGCCAATCCTGCTCAGAGTTCATCTTAAACATCATCTCCTTGGAGATGTTTCCACAAACCCAAGAGGCACCTCCAGTCACTGACCCCATCACTGTTGGTCCCTGCATGGTGCAAGGTCCCCTCTATTGATGGTCTTGTTTGCCATGGTTTTAGTGACCCATAGTCAACTGGCTGAAAGATAATAATATGGCATTTGTCTTAACTCTTTCAAGAGAGAGACGACATTCACATAACTTTTGTTATAGTATACTGCTATAATCATTGTATTTTATCATTCATTGTTGTTGTTAACTGCTTACTGTACCTAATTTATAAACTAAACTTTATCATAGGTGTGTATGTATCAGGGAAAACAGAGAATATATAGAATGCAATGGTGTCTGAAGTTTTAAGCATCTACTAGGAGTCCTGGAACAGGTCCCCTCAGGTAAGGGGGACCACTGTACTCATTCAACAACAGCATGTGTCTGCTTGAGCATGTCCACCTTCTGCTATGAGACCGTCACTCGTGAAGCAGGGACCGGCATGCTCATCCGTCTGCTCTACCACTCTATCCCCAGCACCTAGAGAGTGCTGGATGGACCACGGGCAGGGGTCTCAGAGCATGGAAAGAACACAAGTAGTTCCTTAGACCGCACAGAGAGGCACATCAAATCCTGTGCTGAGAGTCACTGGCTCCTGTGTGCTTTGTCAGAGTGGCCTGAAACCAAACACACTGAACTCATTTTCTAATTCATGGGTGGTGACTTTCCATTGCCTGATGACTATTTATATTTTGAATCTTTTTAAAGAAACATCAGTTTCTTTGCAGCCAAAATTTTAATTGAGTGGATGTTGTTGAAAACAAAGAACATCAAGCTCTTAGCATATATGCTTCAAACAGCTCAACAGAGCCCATCTACATCTGAAAACACTAGAATAAACACAGTCTAGAAAAAAAAAATGTCCATTTTTATACATTCACCCTCAGTGTGGATAAAGCAGATTTTTTAAAAAGATATTTCACTAACCCCCTTTTTACTTACTGCCTCAGGTAAATGAGTTAACAATGTAAGGACAACCTGTGAGTGACTTTACAGAGACACTTTTTCCCACAGGAGACCTTGATGTGCCAAGGAAAGGGTTCCAGGGTTAATTGCCTTTAACTTGGTTCAAACCTACAACGGGGGTTTGATAAAAGACGAACCTGAGTGAAATGGGAACAGGAGGCTGAGACTCTCGGGGCTGAGCAACTCTGAAGTTCCCAGCGGCTGGGTGGCAACGGAACTTGTGAAAGGTAGAAATTTCATCCCTTTTGTCCATTAAAACAAATTAAGAAATTGTTTAAGTGCAGGTTACCTGTTTGGCCATTATTTAGATCCCAATCTCTTAAATACTATTGAACAAAAGCTCTAACAAACAGAAAAGTCCCTGGTTGATAATTTTTTTAATTAGTAATTTAGTCTTCCTATTGGGTAAAGATAGAATCAGCTAATCATTGATCTTATTTTATACTTACAGCATCTCATGTTTAAATTCGTCATCTACTCCAGTAATTTGGGGAGAGAGGTGTATAAACCTTGCCGTGGACTTCCTACAGTGCTCCTCCACAGCTCTTCTTAGATTCCTTTTTCCGATCCAGTCTTAAAGTATAGAAAATTTTTAAAAGTGTACTCACCCATCAGGCTTTTCTAAAACATCAGGTATTTTGTCAAAGTGGAAATAAAATCAGTAACAAATCTAGTTTCATTCTCCCACAAACCTTTTGTCTCCTTATATCAACTTTCAACTACTTGATCAACACTTTCCTTTAACTTTTAAAGTAAGAAAAACTGACCATGACTGACTGCTCAAAATGAGAATGCTGGTATGAAAACGATCATTATTATTTTTTTTAATCTAAAAATCCTCAAATGTCACTCAAGGCAAAGTGAACTGATTTTCACTGGATTTTTATAGTAAACATCAGGCACGTCTCACAAAAGATTACCTTTTAAAATAAGGATAAATGAAAATGAACTTCCTCAGAGGTGCAATGAGCCGCTTATTTTGTGTTGGAGGGAATGGTGAAGTTCACAGGTACGGCACACCTGTCTGAGAAACATCTTGACAATTGACACCCACAAACATCACCCTTTACACATTCAGAAATTCTATTTTAAGACACTATCTTGGGCTGGGGATGTGGCTCAAGTAGTAGCACGCTCGCCTGGCATGCGTGCGGCCCGGGTTCGGTTCTCAGCACCACGTACAAACAAAGATGTTGTGTCCGCCGAAAACTAAAAAATAAAAATATTAAAATTCTCTCTCTCTCCTCTCTCACTCTCTCTCCTCTGTCACTCTCTCTTTTAAAAAAATTTTTTAAAAAAGACAAAAAAAAAGACACTATCTTATTTAATCCATATTCAAACTTAAGCTTTCTCCTGAACTTTCATTTTTTTCTGGACCTGTTAAGGATCATCCCCTGCTAAGAAATGCAACCTCCTTTCTCACAGACCAGTTGCATTGAGAATCCACCCTGCAGTGGTGACACAGTGACTATGAGGCACCAGCTTTAATAATGTCAGCTTTGCCAAGGACTGTATAGCCATTGGCCCATTTTCTAACCTCTAAATTCAGTTTTATCATCTGTGAAATGTCCACAAAAATAATTATCTCATTAAGTTGCCATGAGTATTAGTGAGATAAAGAATATGAAGTGCCTATCATACAGTAGGTGCTCAAGAAGTGTTAGCTTCCCTCCCGTGTTTCAGTTTATATGTTAGCAGGGATGACAACAGATGTAAAGAAGATTGAACTGTCCGGATACTACTTACAGATCTCAACTCATGTCCAGTAATTAACAAGAACACACACAAGTGAATATAGACCAGACTTATGCTCACAGCCAGGCACCTCACATTCTAATGCGTCCGCATGTCCTTGAATTGTCCTTGGACCTTTCAGGCTCCTGAGTGCTGTTCTTAGTTCTCCCTTTCCCCTTAGGTACCACTAGGGGGTCTGACCACATCCTCTCTGTGAGCCCCTCTGGGGGGCTCCGCAGGCTGCTGGGTCTACAAGTGAAGTCTGAGGAGCTGCCTGAGAACTTCCCTCTATCAGGGCATCTTGACAAACAGGCTGCTAGAAAGTTCCTCATACAAGCATGGAGGATGGATGTCTGTTTATGACCTTTACCATTCTCCATTGACTACGGGGCCTTACACAAGACTAACACAGCGAGCCGAGCCATGGGTAAGGAAGGGACTGAGCCCTTGGAAACAGCACCACATCTGTTATTCAGGTTCTCAAAGTCTTCAAACAGCTCAGGTCTGTAGTCCTCCACTGAGAGATGACGAGAGACAAACTACATGGAGGCAACAGAACTTGCTGCTTCGGCACCCTGTGAACCGTGGACAGCTTAGTGCAAGAAGACCAGACCTGCAGTCCGAAGACCTGATGTGGACTGGATTTAAATAGAGATCCGGGCATTTTCCAGAACCTCAGCTATGTGACCTGTAACACATGGATAATAAAGACTCCCCGCGCGTGGTGGCTGTCCAACAACTAAAGAGGTAAACGATGAGATGTGGAGACCACTCTGGTTTTACTTGCAGGAAAAAGGACCCTACGCCGTTCCTAGGTCTTCCCAGTTTCAATACCATCCATGCTTTGCCTACTCCTCCCTTCCACATCTGCCTCGTGTGGACGGACTGCAGTCATCAGGATCACAGCCCTGAGAGAGAGGCCATTTCTCTGACAGAGCACTGAAGCCCATGTAAAGTTCACATCAATCAAATTCGTGTGTGCGGATTTAGACCCATGACAGCCTGGTATTTTAAACTGTGCATTCAGAAAATAGTTCTGCTTCTCTCTGCTGTAGAGTTGTTCCACGGGCACTATGCTATTGTTGTTCCATGTTATTGTTTCAGAAATTTCTGCACTTTGTAACTGAACAAATTCGTCATCAAAAATGAAACAAAAAGCCTGGCTGTGGAATTCTTCATGGTTTTTACCTTTTTAAAAAAAGTGAAATTTAAACAACATTTACCGGCATCCTGACCTCTGACATTAAAAATCCATTAGTGAACAGAGAGGTAGAGACACCAGGTGGTATACGCAGGATGAGAGTGATGCAGGGGACACTCAAGTGGCTCCTACCAGGACCTGTGCACTACTTCCACTAAAATAGCCTCCTACATCCACGGGCATTGCAGATGCAGGAGAGATACCCAGGAAATTGATATAGTGGATATGGCAATGGAACATGGAGACAGAATCTTAAACAAGGGATCGGCAGGAAAATTAACTTTTTTATTTATTACAATTCTCTCTCAATTTTGGAAATTATTTTAAAATTGAAGGTCGTTCTACTAGAAAATGAAATATGACACCCAAGCTAGGTTCCAACATGTTAAGATGTTCAAATTAGTAAGAATTCCATAAATTATACACTTGTATATACACTGAGGGATCCATATTAGGGGTGCATGTATTTAGCTTGATCATAAGTGAAACATTTATATGTCGGTACAGGGTTGATACCCACACAGAGACATACACAAATACTCCATTTACAATCAAGCCAAATATTTTTTAAATTAACTCCAAACCACATTAATATCCAGCAAAGAAGGAAGAATAAAGTATACAATCCTATTATTTGTATTCATAAATTTAAGACAGAACTATAAATTTTTTTAACTCAATATTTTTTTTTCAAGGTGCAATAATGTGATGATTTTGCAACATGTTTATTTGTGCTGAAACTTTCCACTCAGGACAGATGGAAAGTGGCCAAGTCAGGAGCTGTGAGAAGTAGCCTTGGAGCGAGCCAAGTGACAGAATGTACCAGGTACACAGAATTATAAGAGCTTGAAAACCACAACATCCCCTTTTTCTAGGCAAGGAAAGCAAGGTTCAAAGCATAGCACTGTAAAAGAAAAAACACTCACGACACCTGTTGAAGACAGTAAGAAAGCCTTCATCATCCTAAGAGGGACTGGAACACTAGATGTGGGAGCACCGAGATGGAACTTTGCAATGGCGGAGAGAATTCGGAATCACCTCTACGGGGTCGGCTCAGCCTGGTGGAAATCTATATTTGAGGAGGAGACGTCAGTGGTACCGGGGATTCCAGCTAAACCACCCTGGCGGGATTCTAGCTGAGGGCAGCCCAGGCTGATCAGCCTTCAGTCGGGGGACCAACTCTCTTAGATCAGATGCTGAAGTGGGGGGATTCTGGCCAACCTGACTTGGTAGGATCATTGCCAAAACTGGGCCATGCAGAGACAAACATGTAAGCCCAAAAGTCAAAGCTGAGTCAAGAAGAGAGAAAATCTAGAAGTCAAGTCTCCACTACCACCAAGCCTGCCTCCATGTTGCTTTTGTTAATTTTTCCTTAACAAACACTCAGCTTAGTGTTATTCTTCATGATGCGCTATCAGAGGTTTATAAATACTAATCCACTTAATTACTCTTCCAGATGACCTATGAACGGGGGCTGTCATCAGCCTCATTGTACAGATGAGAAAACTGAAGCCAGAGAGCTCAGTAGGAGGCCAAAGCCTGCACCGCTGTGGGTGGTGCTGGAGGGACGCAGTGGGACCAGGTTTTGTGGGGTATGAAGCTGATAATGTATGGGGAACTTTCTGGAGGAAAAATAATACAAAATCATAAATACAAATTGGGAAGGAATGCAAAATAAATCATAACAAAAATAGGCAACATGGAGACTGAGGGTCTTTTGATATAAAATATCAATAGTCAACTGATTAGAAAGGTTTTCTGATCACATCCTGGCTTCCCTACCCCAATAGAACACTCCAGAGCTCCCAGCACTCTTGGGGGCTCATGGCCCTGAGCACCGAGTTCCCTATCATCCCGCTGTGGTCGCCAGATGTGCTGATAGCCCATCCCTAGCCAGGGAGCATCGGCCAGCAGTTCCAGACACTGCTCCCAGAGTGCGGAAGTGCATTTCTAACTTAGCTGCTGGGCAGACTCTGTTCTTCAACTTCACAGGGCCTTTCCTTGCTCTTGAACTTCCACTAATCTTCTAGCCTCGGGCCATGGTCAAGCCCTATACTGTCCTCAAGGCCACTGCAGGATGGGGTCATTTCTCCTTCTCTGAACTCTCAGAATTGTGTTTATAAACTTCAGGCTGTGACTCTTCCACGAAAGTTGACCAGATTAAAGGAAGAAGTAGATAAACCCACAACTATAGCTTGGGATTAATATCCCTCTTCCAACAATGGAAAGAACAATTGTATTTTTAGAATCAGCAGTGGGTTTTAAATAACATGGTCGAACAATTTGACTTGTCTGTCCACAACAGCTACAAAACTTTAGAAAGATTTTTCTTCCAGATGCACATGAAATATCCACCAGGAAAACCATATGCTGAGCCATAAATTACATTTCAGAGAAATTCTGGGAATAGAATATATCCTCT
The DNA here is from genome assembly GCF_048772815.1 of Callospermophilus lateralis. Classification (NCBI taxonomy): domain Eukaryota; kingdom Metazoa; phylum Chordata; class Mammalia; order Rodentia; family Sciuridae; genus Callospermophilus; species Callospermophilus lateralis. Next base: position 8,758,687 of record NC_135314.1, on the reverse strand, counting down.
GACTACCATAGGATTAAATTAGAAACCAACAGCATTAAGATAACCAGAATATCTCCAAATATTTGGAAATCAATAACACACTGCTAAATAACCCATGAGTCAGAAAGGAAGTCAAAAATTAGAAAATGTTTAGAAGACTTAATGTCTTCTTCTATAGCAAACTAAATGCATTTCGTATCACATGTATAGATATCAAGGGAGAAAAGAGGTTTTTACACTTTTCCTCATTTATGCTGTATCCTGTGATCGATTAACCCTCAAGTTACTAAGTTAGTAACTTTCAGCTAATGCATATCTCTTGTGATTTCATGGGACTGAACTAAAAGAATAAAACAGAAAACAGAACTTTCAAAATATAAAAATAGCAGGCGGGGAGTGAGTCACTGCTCACGCATTGACTTCTGAACCAGGTTCTCCATCAACTCCATTTGTTATGCTGGGCCTTAAGACAAGCTCCTTAAAGCCAGCTGTTCTCATAGTTGAGAACTTAAAATCCACTTGTGTGGTTTATCCTGGGCCTGTTCTCTTTTGCAGGAGAGGGGACATCATTCACAGGATTATGCACAGTGCTCTTACAGTGCCTTTCACAGTTGGGTGCCAGGGATAAGGGGCGGGCAGGATGACCTAACAGAAGGTAGTGGTGTCTCCCTCGGGGTTATATGGCCAGGAGCTAGCTGGATGGTGGATCCCATTAGGAGGAAGGGCCAGGCATAGTCTCAACCTCTCACCTGACGTCCAGATGCTAAGGACACAGAACAGCTCTTGCTCCCACCCAGGGCTGCCACTCCCCTGAGCACCTGGCGCTTAAGCTCAGTCTGCTTTCCCTGCAGTGATGTGGTGGCTTTCTTGGAACCCTGTATAAGAGGAGAGCAGCAGGGCGCAGAGTCCCTCTCCTGGAACCCCATCCAGTCACTCAACTTCATCTGGCTCCAGCTCATTTTTCCACACGTCCCCCTACCCAGGTGTGCATGGAGTCTACTGTCCTTCTACCCAACAGTGACAGTCACGTGGTGCTTGCTTGAACCCTTTGCTAGACAGGACTTACTGTGCCTCACTGATGACAGCTGCACAGTTCGCCAACTCTACAGGATGGTGTGGAATACTAACTATACAGAAGACCGGATCAGAGCCGCCTCTTCCACCCCATTAGCTCAGGAATATTCAGTTTAAAACAAGTTGAAGTGAAATGCTTGAGATGAAGTCAATCATAGACATTTTTTTTCAAGTTTAGAGAATTTGTTTTACTGATAATACAGAGCTTTCATCAGTTTTTCAACTGAATTACGTTCTGTATAAGAACACCTTGTTAAAAATCAATTTAGAAAAAAATGCAGTCTGTTTGTACAATTGGGTCTATAATTTCTGTACAGGAATGTGTATTACAGAGACTTCCACAAGCACCGTGTGTGTAGCCAGGCTGACTTTTCTCATTAATAAGTCTAACACAGTGCTCAGGAATTTGTCATTGTCCTTCTTATTTAAATAATAGCTACTACCAACATGCATGCTGTACTCATCACGAGCCCAGCACAAGACCCCTGGGTACATTTATGAGATATATGTAGTTAATTAATCTTCATGGTATGCTCTAAGACCCAGTTTTTCCTCCCTGGAAAATTCTAGTGTTTCAGAAAATTTCACGAGAGGCACACATCTTTGGAACAAACAGATTTTGCAGAAATGTTTAAGCTTAGAACAATCAACCTACTGCATTCAGGCCCCAGCGCTTACGTTAAACTGAGAGTCCAGGTGGTGCGAGTGATTCCAGATATTTCAAAAAGGTAGAATGGCCTACACCATGGCCCACATTCTCTCCCTTTATTTAGAACTCTCTTTTAGTGATGATGATCTCTACTTACTCCACCATTTTCGGGCACGAGGGAGCTTCCTGCCCTGTGTTGCAGGAACCCCTCAAGGTCAATGACTGAGGTCAAGGTCAGTGGCTGAGGCTGAGGGGGCTAAGTGACCTGGGGAGGAACCTAGTCAGGAAGGCCTGAATGGCTCCAGATCCCACACCTTCCAGGGAGCTCCCGTCTTAGCACCAACCCGTCACACATTTTGGTTTTTTATTCTGTGGAGCTGAGGATGGAACCCAGGGCCTCATGTATGCTGAGCAGAGCTCTAGCTGGGCTGCACCCCAGCCCACAGCGTGGCTTTTGTGGGGCTGGGAATTCTTCCTGTTCTTGTAGGTGCTACTCTTGGTCCCTCTAAAGGACTTGGCTCACTGGTCTTCATTATCCACCTACTGGTAAGTCATGTGGGGCACTGTTAAGCACAGAAAGTGAGTGCCATTTGTGGGGCAGGGAGAAGCTTGATCTTAGATTTGTGGGCACTTTATAAAACACAAGCAACAACAACAACAACAAAAACTAAAGACCTGAGTGCATTCTAAACTCTATCATAAAGGTTGATGGTGTATAAGATGCAGCAGTTGCAATGTTGTTTTTTTTATTTATTTATTTACTTATTTTGTAGTTGTAGGTAAACAGCATGCCTTTATTTTCTTTGTTTATATGTGGTGCTGAAGATAGAACCCAGTGCCTCACACAGGCTAGGCAAGTGCTCTGCCACTGAGTTATAGCCCCAGCCCTGCAAAGTGGGTTCTGGGTGAGGATACTATGTTAGGTTGTGTTAGGTCACCATGCTGCTGTGTCGTAGGAGTTCCACCAAACAACTGCTTTGCAATTTCCCCGTCAGGTAGTAGGATCAGATATCTCTACCTTTGAGATAGCGAAGGAAGCACCTGTATAGCTCTATCTCTGGACTTTAAAAGGGACATCTATATGGCTATAAAGGGCACCCCATGACCCCTTTACTCCCTGCTGCTACACAACCCAGAGAGGACATTTGTCATTTATACCAAAACCAAATATTCATGGACACCTGGCCTTAAGAATTTTTTTTTTTTAAAGAATCATGGTCTGGACTGTTCATCTGTTTTCTGGGCTGCTCTGTTATACTTACCAGTTCTGAAGAAATTAGTAACATGCCCATATCCTCCCAAGATGGAAGAAAACCACACTGTGGGGATTAGGCCAGAAGACAAAGGAGCCCTGTGCAGATTCTGACTGTGTCCAAAATAAAACATCAGCAATGATTCTGACATTTCTGGGAAGTCAGCAGCAGACCATCTTTAATTTTTTTTAAATTAAGAGGTAGTCTGGAATATTTCTTTGACTGGACCTGGTATCACATATTTTTCTAACTAGCGCCTCAGACACACAAAAGCAAAGGTTTGCTGTGTCTACGACTGGACCTTCAGGCCCTGGCCAGCACATGACACACGGGAGACACTGAGGATCTCCCTCCTGAGAGTTGAATGTGTCCACAACCAGATGAGGGCTTAGCAGACCCATTCCCAATGGGCCCTCATGGAGAGAGACAGGGGCAGGGAAGAGAGAGAGAGGGATGGAAAAGGGGAGAGGGAGAGGAGGAATGGAGACAAAGGAGGATGAACAGTGGGAAGAGGAGGAAGAGGGGGAGGAAGGGGAAGGGAGGAGGAAAACAAGGCAGTTGGACTATTCTCTGGGATTCCCCTCCCAGAACACTTGAGTCGGGAGTTAGAAGGTCAGATACTCAGATCAACTAAATTTACCATTTTCTACATGACATTTCTAATGTCACATAGTTACCCCTCAGAAAAGCTGAGAAAATGTAGCCAGGCCATCAGTGTCCACTAGGTTCCAATATTTTGTTCCACAGTCCTCCAAGTACCACCAGAAAAGTAAACCTTTTGCTAGAATAAAAGGGCAGATGCTGCTCCCTGGTCTGCCTCCTCCTACAGAGCTCTAACCCACAGGGGCACATTGTCCATGTCAACATCATATTGCTTTATTTACATTCTGACTTTCAAACATTTAAATTGGTCTTCTTCGTCCTATCAGTCTCCTCCTTGCATAGGAAATGCTTGCTATAGGTCATACAATGTCACACCCAGGGCCATCACTGTCATAGAGGTCCACAGTGCCCAGCTAATGCTCCTATCAGGCTGTGGCACACTGGGCTCATGGGAATTCCTAGGAGGTTCTCATTGAGGCCACCACCTCAGCTCCAAGTCATAGCCCCTTGGGCTGGATTCCCTTCTAATAGGGTGGTTTCTCCAGCCTCTCCTTCCACCTGTGAGTCTTCTTTACTACCATCTAGAAGTCACCAACTCAGTGTCATTCAATGAACCTGGCCTTGACCTCCCATGAAAAAGCCATCATCTTCACAGAGAGTTATCCCAAGGACAGAGGCCCATCTCCTTAAAGACCAAAGGGTGACAAGAACAAGTGGCCCAGAGATAAACACAGCAACACGCTCACCGTATCTAAAAGAAAAAGTTCTATTTTTAAGGAAAAATATTTCAAATTACTCTTTTAAAAATAAGCCCACATTATTAGGTTTATATTTGTAATGAAGAAATTTCCAGACTAAAATAGATAAATAAGAGGTTCTGGCCCTTTGGTCTATATGCCCAACAGTCTTTAACAACACGCATCATGAACACGCTGAGAGTCATGTGGCTGTGGCTGGTCATATTGTTCCTGGGTCAAGTAACTGTGGTTTTGTTCAGATCCCTTAAAAAAATACATTTTTAGCATATCTTCCATTTTTTAAAATATATTTTCTCATTCTTAACCTTTCAAATATTTGGAAATGCTTCCCTAAAGATCTACATCAACAATGCTGGAAAATGAACACTTGGGAACAGGAATGTGCCCTAATGGAATAGGATTCTGGCTGGGAAGAATCTATGAAGCCGAGCTTCATTCAAACACTTAACCCCTGCTCTCCCAGACCCCCATGGAGTGCTGGCCATAGGTGTCCAGTGATCCCAGACCCTTAGGCCCTGTTAAAACTCAGGCCTCATTCTCATCCTCAGCAGCTGTGTTTCCATCAGTCTATGGGACCAGCCTTGAAGAGTCTTCACTTTATTTGCAATGTATTGTCCATGTCAAGATCATATCGGTTTGTTTACATTCTGATTTTCAAACATGTAAATTGGGAAATACATGTATGCGTTGTCTTTTTGGACTGTGCAAATATTTGCGTGCGCGCGCACGCACACACACACACACACATGAACTCACTCGACTCAGCATAAATTTTCATGTCTCTCGTCAAGTCTACCTCTCCACTCCTGGGAGGGCGTGATGGGCGCTAGTCATCCTTACACACTGACTGTTCCTGTGCTGGTCCTCATGAAGCAAAAAGAACAGATTTGCTGCAGCAAAATACTTTTCAGCAGTCCAACCTCTCCAGCAGGCCCAGGGAGCCGAGGTCAGCGCCCAGGGGGCCTCCACACAGGATGCGCATCTTGTTACAGAATTCCTCAATGCCTTCTTGCTGTCTCCCTAATGACCAGTTAAATGGGCTCCCTGGAGGATGCTTGAGTCAGCGCCAGCTTGAAAACTGCTGAGGAAACATCCTCTTTTACTGGAAATGATTTCCATCAAACTGCCGTGGGCCATATTTAGACTCAGGGCTTCGTAACACCCAACAGAAGGGACTGAGTTTGCAGGGCAGGAGGCCCTGTGCTGTGAGAAAAAACTTGCTTTTGTCTGGCCCAAGTGACCGCAGGGGATAGAGCTGGTCAGTCTGGGGTGGTCTGTGACTCTGGGGACAGAAATGCTCCATTCTTTCTGGAGAGACAGGCTTCCCTTCCACAGAGAACAGACGCCCGCTCTTTCCATACTGCTTGTCCCAAAATCAGAGACCTGAACTGGAGAGAGAGGAGGCTCAAGTCTAGCCCACAGCTGCCTGGCAGTAGGACATCAAAATCCACAGACTTGGGGACAAAGGGACAGAGAGAAGAAATAAGTTCTAGTGTTCTACTGCACAATAGGGTGACTGTCCTTAACACCGACACAGTGGGTATTTCAGAACAGCTAGAAGACAGGATTCTGAATGTTCTCACCACAAAGAAATGATAAGTATTGGAGGTGGGAAATATGCCCTGATCCGATCATCGTGCAATGTATACCCATAAGGAAACATCACACTGCACCCCGTAAATATGTACAGTTATTAAACGTCAGTTTAAAATGGAACTTTTTAGAAATGATTCTGCTTGCCCAGGCTCAACAGGCAGATGGAGGCAATGTGCCTTCTTCATCAATAAAAAGTAAACCACATAAAAATCATATTAAAATTTTTTTAAACATAGAATAAAATTCTCCTAAAAAGCAGTCACTAAATTGTAAAGCTTTAAAAATATTTTTATACGTATGAACAGAAAGAAATGATGTAATGTAAGTGTTCAGGCATGACCATAGAGCCCTGGGACTTTGAGGTCCTTCCCCTCCTCTCCCTGGCCCCCTGCACCAACCCACCTGTCCACTCCCTGGGATCAACAGCACTACCTGTGTCCTCCACGTTCTTCCTTTCGCTCATGTCATTTTCTGCAGTTACACATAAATGTATCCACAGACATCATTCCCGCCACTGTTTTCTATAAATGTAAGACGAAATCCGAAGATTCTCTGCATCTTGCTGTTCTCTCTCAAAATGAATTTAGGGAAATCCCTCCACTTCAACCTCTACAGCGCCACTGAGTCTCTTCAACAGTTCTGTACCACAGTAGTCACCACTTATCCAAGGGGCGTGTGTCCCAAGATCCACCCCAGGGTGGAGGTGCCCTGGAACTGAAGAGTGCCAAGCCCTGTCTGTTCTATGCTCTTCCAGCGCATACCATGTTGCGATGTATACTCCCACACATACAAACTTACACATACGTCTCTTTGCAATAATAAAAAAAGAGCTTCTCTTTTGCATATCCAGATTGTCAGCATCACTGCTCTTGTGATTTGGGACCATCAGTAAGTAAAATAAGGGTGACTTTAACTGTAGTACCACAAAGGTCAAGCTGATAACCCAGACAGCTAAGTGACTGGCAGTGGGTAGGACATACAGCATGCAGACCCTGGACAAAGCAAGAGTCGTATCCCAGGTGGGGTAGCATGGGATAATGCAGGACTTCATCACACCAGGCAGAATGGCATGCATTTTAATACACATTAATTATTTCTGGAATTTTCCATTTAATATTTTCAGAACTTTGTTGGTTGCACGTAACTAATACCACGGATAAAAGAGGACTACTGAATTCTAGGGCATGTAAGGTTCATAAATGTTTTCAACCATTCTCCTATGGATAGGTCAAACTTCTTAAAACCCTGTCTTTGCTGTGTTTCTAGAACTTTCTACTCAAAATTAAAACAAAGAATGCTTACCCAAATCTTAAATATTTTTTTGTTAGCAAAAACAAGAAAAATCCTTCCTCAAGCCCTAACACAAGCTTATCCTATATTCTTTCAGAGAGCAATGTTGTTCTACAACGTACGTTTCACTGTTAATCAGTCACCACGAGGCAACAGATCAGGACATGACTGTCTTTGAAAATAGAGTTTGTCACTCACAGTTGCCAAGAGACCGGGACACGCCATGCCATGTTGAGCCTCCCAGGGAAGCACAGGGTGTGAGGGGGGAAATGTGGACAAGGGGCTTTGTTGTAGACTTCACAGGAAGAAAGCACGTGGCAGGGTCAGCAAGCTAAGCAGGTTCAAGATTGTCTACTTTGCATGGTTTCTAGGGTTTGGGGGTTGAGGGAAGAGGGCACAGGGACAGAGGCCCAGAGGTAGGAGCCCTGAATGAACCTGGTAAAGGAGGTGGCTGGGCACAGGGGCTCTGGGTTAGTTGGTCTGCATGGTTAGTTGATTGTTTGGTTTGCATAGGAAAGATGAACTTCTAGGCTGTTGGTTGTTTTCTTTAAGAATCAGCTAACCCTTGGAGGAGCAGTTTCTCCCAGGCAAAGATGCCCAGATGCCTGGGCAGCAAGCAGATAAGACAATGTAATTATAATTACTACAAATGCCAAGGTACTCAAGCAATGCTTGGTAGATGATGGGCACATTAACCCAAGACATGTCATACGCTGCAGCTTGCTTGGGGCTACAGCCCCACAGACTCAGCCAGGTGTGTTGCACAGAGACCTGTGTAAGGAGGCCATTCCAGTGGTGAGGAGGGAGGGCTACAACTGGGTCTCAAGGGCTGGTGGCTCACAGGACAGGCTGCAGTCCGTCTAGAGACATCCAGGTGTCCTCTAGGCAGTAGGTATAGATTTGGGAGCAAAAACTCGAGTGACAGAGACCCTCTTCCCTGGATTGAGGGGTTCCTATCAGCTAGTTCTTTGACATGTCTCTTCTTCCACTGAAAAATCACCTCCTCATTCTGCCTCCATCATGTCCGCATCCCCTGACCATGGATTTTTCTGTGTTTTTTTTTGTAGTTATGACCTGGTCCCACAGATGTGTAATGATGTGTGCAGCACCGTTCCTCTGCTTCATGCACATTAATCACTGGCCATTTGTGACATGCATTTCTGAAAAGAATCTAAGATTAGATTACATATAAAAATAAATGGTTATATGGAGGTTTCTCAGGAGACTGGGCATGGAATAAGCATACAATCCAGCGATACCACTCCTTGGCATTTACCCTAAAGAATTAAAGTCAGCATAGCCAAACTATGGAATTGGGCTAGTTGTCCCTCAGTGGATGAATGGATAAGGAAAATATGGTGTGTACTCACAAAGGAGTTTTACTCAGCCATCAAGAAGAATGAAATCATGTCATTTGTAAGGAAATGGATGGAACTTGAGAACATTATCTAAGCAAAATAAGCCAAACTCCAAAAACCAAGGGTTGTATGTCTTCTCTCTTCTGTGGAAGGTAGGGAGCAAAAAGGGAAAGGCGGACGGTGGTAGAGGAGTATCATGAAAACTAAAGTGAGATCCAGAGTAGAAGAAATGGGCCAGGGGAGGCAAGTGGGGTGGAGGGGGGAGTACTAGGGAGGAACACTGGCCACACTCTGTGGCTCCATCACATGCATGTATGAATATGCAACCACAAATGGAAAAAATGAAAACTTACTTGTTATATACGACAGCAGAATGCATTTCAATTCATAGTACACATTAGAGCACAATTTTAACACAATTTTTTTTTAAAAAAGGTTGCAGAAGGCAACGTGACAAGAGAATCAAGATGTTTGGGCTTCTATTCTTCTTCGCCGTCAGTCTACTTTCCCCCGGCTGACCTCCCTTCCCCCCGGCTGACCTGATGTAGGTGTTTTGAGTTTGAATTTATTGAGGAGAAAAGGAAAGACCCAGCTGAAGAGTAGCTGATCCAGTCCAGTTGAGTTCAGCACCAAACTACTGCGGGTCCATTCTGTGCTAGGACTGAAGACGCCAACATGGACGACACAGCCCCTGCCTTCAAAAAGCTTGGCATTCAGTGAGAAAAAAGTGTTGACCCACTGAGCACTGTCAAGATCTACGAAGGGTCTCAAATGTTATCCTGCTGGCAAGCTACTAAGTTGCCCACCGTAACTTCATGGATGTTGGCAGAAATCAAGAGATTCCTGGGTCAGAGACAAAAGATGCTATTACTCACAGCACAGCACGCAGCACCCACTTCACAGTCACTCTGGTTCCCTTGCCCCTCATTCCTGCACAGGGGATGGGGAGGGGCCCACGTGGATGCTGCTATGTAGGCCAGGGATCTAAGCAAACCTGCCCAACCTTGCCCTCCATCTGGAAACACTATTTCTATCATCCAAGGATGTCTGCTATACAAACCAGCCTGGAAGAACAGTCCAGACGAAAGACCAGTCAGTGCACTTCTTGTAAGATGTGCAGAAACTTGAGAAACCTGTGGGGTCGTGTCTTCGCAAACACCCTTACGTCTTCCAGGAACAGCCCCAGTGCATAATCCCTCTGCATCATCCTGGTTGCTCTTATTGGCAACATCTTTTCTGGTGTAGATGAAGAGGCGCAGGTTAGCCTCTACCACAGACCCCCTGAAGTACAACTAGAAGTGGCCAAGGAAACTGGATATGCAGAACTATTGGAAAATGACAATTCATCATTCAAGGATACATTGTTGCCATGAAATCTGGGAGAAGGATGGGAAATTCACTAATTTATTTTTTTCTCTTGCCTCTCCTAAGCTGGGTCCATCTCCAACAATGAGAGCAGCAAGAATCACACAGACTTGAGAGAGAAATTGCAGCATACTCGGGACACACTGAGACTAAAAAACTATTCGTGGTTTATCTGAAATTCCAGTCTAACTGAATAGACTGTGTTTTTCTTTGCCAACAGCAGACCCACACTTCTTCATGGCGTCTGGACTCAGTTATCTTTTGCACAAGATGAGACAGGTAGAAGCCTGAACGGGTGTTAGGCACAAGGATGGGTGTTTCAACATCACAAGGCACCTGTGCCCAATGCAGGACGCCTGAAGTCAGAGGTACCCATGCACTCTTTAAGGCAAGCCCTCTTCTGGGCCACGCAGGGAACCACCATTATTCACCCTCTTCTTGCCTGCTTTCAGTAAGCAAATCCCATTCCTAGATGTCGGTTGTCTAAACACCATGTGGCTGAGCACTCCATCAGGAACAAAAGAAGAAAGAAGGAAGAAGACACGTCCCTAAAAAGATGGAGGAGAGAGGCTCTGGCCACAGAGTTGCCCACAGTCAACAAGGAGAGAAAAAGCATATCTCTGATAGCAACTCTGATGGCAAGAACAGGAGCCAGAGGCAGCGTTGGGAAGATCTGGGTTCACTTCAAAAGGAAGCAGCCTTCTGAATTACCTTGGGTGTGGTCAGGTTTGTTATAAAGAGGAAGAAGAAGACAGAGGAGGGTGAATGTCACAAACTGGGAAAGTGGCACAAGGTAAAATTCCTCCCCTTAGTTATCAAGTTGGATAAATCTTGTGTGTGTGTGTGTGTGTGTGTGTGTGTGTGTGTGTGGTGCTGGGATTGAACCCAGAGCCTTGTGCATGCTAGGCAAGCTCTCTACCAACTGAGATATATCCTCAGCCCCTGGATAAATCCTCATTGAAGTTTGAAGTTTTTCTCTTTCTTCTTCAGTAACAGAAGTTGGTCATTTTTCCTTTGAAAAAATTGACCACGATTATACTGCAAAGACACTCACATTAGGCAGGTCAGTCCCTTACCGGGGCTGGGAGCTCAGACAGCTCTAATTTTCTAGCATCAGATAACGCAGGAGACGCATCCCTGAACACTTCCAGTTAGGAATGCTCTGCAGAGGTCCCTCCTGCCCGGGCGCAGATGGCATCGAGTCTCAGGCCATTAAGCTGGAAATGCAAACCACTTTTTGTGGTTCAAATAATCTCCAGGAGATAGTTTCCTGGAAATTTTAAGTCCTATTTCTCATATCACCTCTGTCTAAATTGATGATTTCTATGACCTTTTCATCTAATTACACTAGTATTTTGTACCTATTTTTATTAAATGGTTCCATTACATAACCCATTATGTGATAGCGCCTTGCTGCTGACCGAACAAGCCCACTCTGCGATTTCACTTCACTTTCACATCGGAGACAACATTCTCAATGTGTTATATTATCTAAGATTTATCTAAAATTTTCATGAAAGATAAAACTAACATTTAAAGACAGCAGTCAGATACCCAGAATTCCAAAGTTCTTTCAAAATTGTGCATACCCCTAGAGCGTTGTATGCAGGTGGGTCACAAGACACAGGGCAAGTCAAGAACTCCAAGAACTAGGAAGCAAAGCGAGATTACAGAAGAGAAATTAGAAAAACAGAGTGAGTGGGTGAACACTAGGCAAAGGACAGGAAGGGCTGGAGAATGCTCCCACTTGCCATTGAAAGAGGCAGCGTAGTCGCTACCATGGGCAGCAGGAATTGGCCACCATGTCCTCTGGAGTCATAAAAATATTCCCAATATAAAACAATATTCTCCAACTGTGTTATGAATTCTACTGGACTCTAGAAAAAGGTGGAAATGAAATCAATGGATATTTACGAGAGCAACGTTAGAGAGACCTGGACTCCTCATTATCTAGCCGTAGAAGTGAACTGTCTACCACATTAACTCTGCATGGACTCTCCAACAGCTCCTACTCCACTCTGTTTGCTCTACTTGAGTTCTAAACTGCTGTTGTGATTTTATTCCCCTGCTGCCTGATACTTGGCATCCACCTGGTCAATGGGGGAACATATGCTATCTTTGTGACAATCCTTTTAAAGTTATAAAACAAAATTATATGGAGTGATGAGAAATTCCTGAGTGCAAGGCAGGGAATCCAACCAGAAATGTTACCCCACTGTGTTACCCAAGACTTTTCCACTAAGGCAATAGACCAGTAATAATCTGCCTATGGTATATTAATAGCAATTATATTTCTAATTTCATTAGCATTTGCATTATCATTATGCATTAATTACTACAGCGAGGCCACTGAAGACTAATATCCAAATCTGACGGCACCAATTCCCTGGATGCATTTTGTGGTTGCTGAATGATTATTACTGAACAGATTGTTGCTTTTGACAAACACAAAGCCATGTAGGCTTCCCAGCCCTGATAGGACCAATTGCACAGACTGGACGAAAGCTACACCAAAAATGCCTTCAAGCACTTTGGAGAAAAACGCATGAAAACATGAAGGCATAAATGAAGAATATGAAACACGCTGGTGCAGTCCCATCTTGGCTCTGGGCATAAGTTCATCATCCAAATATAAAACAGCCTTCACCTGGGGCGACATTTCCCAAGGCATTTCATACAAATGTGGGATAGTTTTTAAGAGATTAGTGGTCAAATAAGTATGAGAAACACAGAGCTAAACATAAATATGCATCCAACTTCAGGGCCTTCAATATGTCATTGCATATTGTGACTCTCTGGGGTGGGGGATAGAGTTTGCACTATTTCATAAAGTTTCATTGAACATCTAATCATTTTTCTCACTGCAGATCTCCAGGAATTGTTATTTCTGGGGTTGTGCTTTTGGATAAGTTGAATTAGCAGAATATAACTGTAGTCAGAATAGGGAGCATTCCATAAGAGTAAACACCAAGGCATATAATAAAGAAATACTATTACTTATGGATCATTTACTAGAGGCAGCATAAATATCTAGACAAACCTAAGATGATGTTATGGTTTTTGGATGTAAAGTGTGCCCCCAAAACATCATGTGTTAATGCAGGAGTGTTCCAAGGTAAAGTGATCAGACTGTGAGAACTGCAACCTGTAGGTAGGTGGCGCATGGCTGGAGAAGTGGTCACTGGGGGCATCTGAAAGGGGTCTCTTCCCGGTTGCCCTCTCTGCTTCCTAACCCTGTCTTGAGGCTGAGCACTCCCTTCCCCCATAATGTTCTGCATCACCTTGGGCAGAGAAAAATGGAGTCAGCTGTCTATAAACTCAGACCTTTGCAACCATGAGTCCTAAATAAAATCTTCCTCCTCTAAGTTCTTCTGTCAGGTATTTTGATCACAGTGACAAAAAGCTAACTGAACAGAAATTGGTACCAAGAAGTGAGGTCATTGCTGTGATTAATCTGACCATGTGGTTCAGAAACCTTTGGAGCTGGTCTATGAGAGGAGGTTTGAAAAGGTTCTAGAGATGCAAGCTAGAAAAGCTTCACAATAATATAATCAGAGTTTAATGGGCAATTCTGGTGGGCGCTAAGAAGACCCAAATGCCCATATAAAGACAGACTGTGCCCATGAGGCTTCAGAGAGAGCTGAGGACTCTATTGGGCATTGGACTAGAAGGCACCCATGTTATATTCGGGCAAAGAATTTGTTGACATTTGCCCATGTCCTGAGACTTTGTATGAGGCTGAATTTAAATGTGATGGGCTAATTAATCTCGTGGAGGAAATTTTAAAGAAGCATACCACTCAGTATGAATATTGCAGGCAGCTTTTAGTCAGGTTTACTGTGAGGAACAGAAAAACAAAGCCAAGGTAAAGGATTTTAAAGGCGCTTATAAAACTGACACTAAGCAATATAAAGTTGTTGAAGAGACTACTGTCCCTAAAGAGATGGTAAGTAGTTTCAACAGAAACAATAGGAAAGATGCTTCCAGGGCATCTCCAGAATCTGCAAGACCACACATGCTATAGGCTCCAACATGCAGAAGGAAAAATTCCTTTGAGAAGTGATCATGGGGACAGCCTGATTGCAGAGGGAGGTAGGAAGGTTTTTTTTTACCATATTGAACTCGGCAGGCACTCAGAGGAGCTGCAAGTATGATTCCAGGGGGCCTGGGAATTGTGCAAGCTGGCAGCAGACCTTCACATTATCCACATGGTGCTGCTTCTGCAGAAATGCAGAATGGTAGGGGGGTCACAGAGGTTTCCACCCTGATTCCAAAGGAAGGTCTTGGAGGCCAGGTAAAGTGTATCAGGTTTGGAATCCCTGCAGGATGACCCTGAGAGGTCAATGCATCAAGCTATAAAGGTGAAGCCAAAGATGGACTGGAGATTGAAGGAATTTAGAGATGCCAGTAACATGGACTGTCTGTTGAAAAGAAAGCCAGGCTGAAGGAGAACCCATGGGTACTACAGCTGGCATGGCCAAAGAGGCACAGCTGCCCAAGTCCTTTAGCGAGCACATCACAAGGCCACATATCCGAGATGCTATATGCAGAGTTCTAGGCAGGGTTAGGGACCTATTTTCCCAGCTAGGTTTTGCCCTTGCTTTGGCCCCATCCTGTCTTCCAGTGCCCCTATTCCTCCCTTTGGAATGGGAATATTTACTTTGTGCAATGCATATTGGATACACGTAACTTGTTTTTTATCTTTACAGAGTCTCACAGCCAAGAGTTTGCCTTAAGTTTCAGAAGAGGCTTTGAACTTGGAGTGGACTTTTGGGCAATGGTGGAACCGTTAAGATGATGGGATTCTTGCAATTTTCTATTATGAGAGAGACACAGGTGGAATATTAGGGTTTGACTGTGAGGTGTTCCTGTGTTAATGAGGGAATGATCAGAGTTAACGTGATTGGACTATGAGAGCAGTAACCTCATCAATTCATCCTTGTTTGAATGACTGGGTGGTGACTGGAGATAGGTGGGGCACGGCTGGAGGAGGTGGGTCACCAGGAGCATTCTCTGTGGCCCCTCTCCTGCTTCTCTGCTTCCTGAGCCTGCCTTGAGGCTGAGCAGCTTTCCTTCAGAACTCCCTTCCCCCATGAGGCTCTGCCCCACCTGGAGCCAGAACAATGGAGTTGGCTGTCTATGAACTGAGATTCTGTAACCATGATCCCCTAATAAACTGTCCCTCCTCTAAGTTGTTCTAGTCAGGTATTTTGGTAAGCAATGAAAAGCTAACTAAGACAGACGAGTCTAATGATGTTCCCCAATTACCGGGGCCTTACATCTTCCTGCATACCTCCACCCCTGAGCCCAAGTTCTCCTGAACCAGGAATCTACGGATCTCTTCTTCCGGGGCACAGTACTTCTTTCTCTACTACATTAACCCAAATCTGGAACATCACTCCTTTCCTAGATTTCCACTGATGGAGAACAACCAAACAAACTCCCTGCTGCTCAATTAGAAGAATTAGAAGGCTCGCTGGATTCTGGGAAGACCTTGGGAGGTTACACTATAGAGATGTAAAAAACTTGAAACTGAGCATTCAGCATACTGTGCTTTCTTTTTGTAAAGTTTTATAGCGCATAAAACCTACCTGTCCAAAGTACACATTCTCACAAACCTGTCCCTAAATCCAGTCACTTGAGTCTTCTTAGATTCCAGCTTTTCCTCCCTCTCCTTCTCTGTTTCTGTGATTCTCAAATTTAATATCTGTCCTTTCCAATTCTGACTTTCTAATCTGTGACCATTCTGAACCTTTGAGTCCCATCTTTCAACTCCAGACAGCACAGCAGGGTAGCTTCCTTCACAAAACAGCTTACTCCCCAAGGGACATTCAAGTGTCGGACTTTAAAAAGACCTTTATTTTAAAATAAAAGATTTTTATTTTTGTTTTATACATTGAAACAAAGATTCTATTGTTTATCATTGAAGCCGCTCTCCCCTAGGGATCCTTCAGCACACTCCCCCACTTCTGCTTTACCAGGCGAGGCGGCTGCGAATGGCATCCCTGAGTGCCACCTTCTGGTCCTCACCTCAGTGTGGGTGGTCACTTCATTCCTCCCGCTTCTGTGAGGGTTTAGATACAGTGCCACCTGACCTGAAGGGCAACATGGCTGACTTCCACTAGTGCCACCCCTCCAGCCATCCCCCACTGCCACCAGATTGTGTCCCTTGGATAAAGTTCCCGCAAGACCCAGACAGGGATCTAGCACAGACTCCATCATGCCATCACCAGAGCCTCTACCCCAACAAGCAGGAAAGATGCCACCCACTCTTCAGTCACAGGGACCAATTCAACAGAGCAGGCGAGTGCAGTCTTTCTGCTTGGTAAAGGCCACAGCCTCTCGCAGCCTGTGCCAGACTTTCCTAAACAGGGGAGATAACCAAATGAGAAATGGTCACAGTTTTCTGAGTGCTGCAGAAGGTGATTTGGGACACGCCACGGCAGATGTGGGGTGGAGGTGAGGAAAGAGCCTAAAACCCCTCAGGAGGCTGGAGAGAACACGGGAAGGCCTGCCCCACACAGTGCGTAGGGGATTTCCACTAGTGACGGTAAACCGGCGTTGTGGTTACGGGTTCATCCTTCACTTCTTTCCAGAAAGGCAGTCCTACCCACGTAGGCAACGACTGCGGTCACAGCAAGCTGCACACCCTGTTCCTGGTTCTGTGTGTGTTCAATCCCCGCCATCGGTGGAAGCCACACAGAGGCAAGTTTTCCTCGCTCTACCTTGAGGCCCTTGGGTTCACCCTTTGATTATATTTCATCACAGACCCTCACACTTTAGATCCTGAGCAGATCTTCCTTCCGTGTCTATATCAAATAGCTGGAAACGCTCCACATCAATAAAGAGGCATTGAGAGGAAGAGAGAGGGTGAGAACGGGTCCCTGGTAAACCCGGAGTGCACATCACTGCTTCCCAACTCAGCAAAAGACAAGGACATTAAATTGACAATAAATGGGAATCAAAGTGAACGGAGGCTTGGGAGTTGCAAGGGGCCCATACACGCACTGCTGGCCCCAATATCCATCTCCTCTCCCTATAGGCAACCCATACTCAGGTGGTTACTGTTTTGTGACTGTCACAAAAACAAGCATACTCCCTCTTTTGCAGTTAGGTGGCTGGTTTGCTAATGAGTCTTTTATGTGCAAATAAGGAAATGGAAGGTGCGTTGGGAGCTCATGCCAATGCCATATTGCTATAAAACTTTCTAAATACTCCACTCTCAATTTCTGTGCTTATATTGGTGCAAATAGTCCAATAGGATGTGAAGGGAAGACGCATTCACAACTTGCAGGTCATGCCTTGAAAACGACAGGCCCGGTTCTCCCCTGCTCCTCCATGCTCCCCTTCTGGTTGGCTACGAAGCAGCTGGGCTGAGAACCACCATGCACTTTGTGGACACTACCAATATATTAGTATGATGTAAAAGAAAGAAGAAGCCTGGCCACCAGTGACCTCACCAAGCAAACTTGCAACAGCAGTTCCAATCTTGATATTCCTTTCTGGTTTAGAGAGAATGTTCCCTTGGTCACAATGGCAAACCTATGTCCTTACAATAATACAGACCCAGGACCAAATTTCACGGGAACATCACTAGTTATATGCATCCCTGAGTATACCCACAAACACTGAAAACATATCAAAGTCCAAATGGAGTTTATGCCCAAAACTTGAGGCAACATACTTTTCAAATCCTGATTGGTCCCTTAGTAACAGCAGAGTCAGAAACTTGCTTCCTTCCTCTCTGTGTGGGGACAGGCCAATACCTCCCCTGGGCTCCACCAGCCATGCACAAATGCCCACCTTGATTATAAAAAATGACATATGATCATAGGTATCTCGGGAAATACTGTTCAGTAACCAAGTGGTATAAAGGGGCTTATGCACCCCCACCCCCCCACCCCCATGGAGGCTTGGGAGGAATTGCATAAATTTTTGTATTCAATTATGAAGCAAGTTTACAGAAAACAGTCCATTTGCAAATGTTCCAACCATCTGCACAGTAACCGGTGACAGAATTCAGAAAGATGCTAGATCAGGGCCGGACCAACAATAAAGCCAACTTAAAAGCACTCTTCCTGTATTCCAGAATACTGCGGTATTAAAAAGAAAGACTTTTAAAAATTCTTATTAAGTTGACAATTCACGATAATCTTACTTATTCACAACTGATTTTTTTGGGAAGGGGTTACTGGGAATTGAACTCAGAGGCATGCAACCACTGAGCCACATCCCCAGCCCTTTTTTTGGTATTTTATTTAGCCACAGGGTTTCACTGAGTTGCTTAGCACCTTGCTTTTACTGAGGCTGGCTTTGAACTCTCAATCCTCCTGCCTGAGCCTCCCAAGCCTCTGGGATTATAGGCATGTGCCACTACACCCAGCTACACCTGATTATTTTTCACCCTGTGTTTTTTGCTTGTTTGTTTTGCTTTTTAAATGACAGCTCACTTATTTTAAACCTAAAGTAGAATATTACTGCACTTGAGCTGCTGAGTTGAAACAGAGTCAAGGCCAGTACAATCTAGTAGCTGTCTGTAACCATCTGCAAGCACCACAAGAAGGGCAAAGGTTGAGAGACAAGTCCTTAGGAACTTATATGACATTGCCATGAGACCCGAATGCATGAGCCATTTTCTAGTAATTAACTATCACTGTATTTAAAGAAGCTTCAGGCTTCAATAGATTTGAATCTTTTTTAGAAAACTGGTCCTCCACCCCAGATAGCAATGGTCTAGGAACCAATTCACTGATACAAAGGCAAACTTGTAAATTAGTCTGTAGCTTTACGCATGCCTTAATTCACAGACGACACACACAGAAACTTCTCAAGGACAGTTGCATAAGCTACTACCTGCATGAAAGGTGAAACAAGACCTTACCATCCACAAATGCCTGCCACCTGGCCACAGAGCAAAGCTGTTATCAATAGGCACATTTGTGAAGCAGTGCCTAATGTTCACATAATTAAGAAGAAATCTGTTTATAGAAGTCAATTTGTATTTGAGCTTATGTAATCTCTGTTACAGAAACAACATCACTTTGTTTGAATGCTTAAACTAGTTTTCAGAATTTGCTCCAGGTGTTGCTAGCTGGTCCTGTGGAAAGATTCTCTTGTTAACACCAAAAGCATTTTGACTTACTTCTTCAGAGGAAAAGACGTAAAAGCACACACTCTTTAAACGGGAAATCTCTCCTTCGTCCCTAGAGAAAAGCAGCCTGGTTAAACGCCTGAACTTATTGTTATTTATTATTTTACTGAGCAATAAACTAAAGTGCGATTGAGTCACCAGTGACTCGGAGATATTGCTAAGCCTAGAATCACATGGTTGAGTGACTGGCTGGCCCAGGACCTATGCAAGTCAAATGATCCAGAAGACAAACGAGCCAGGAGCAGGAATGTCTCACACCAATGCAAACCAATTAACGTCAACAAAATCCTGTGAAATTTATCGCTGCCTAGCCTCTGAAAATGGTGGAACCAACCCTTCTCCTGTGCCTGCGGGGCAAATTCATTAGATGGAAAACAGCACTTGTTAGCCAAGAGGGCAATGGCAATGGCTTGGTCCTTGGACCTCCAGAGGGTCGGCCTCCAAGGAGGAGAATAAAGGAAGGAGATGCTGGCCTTCTCTGGGAACCTCAATCTCTCGAAGCACAATGGGTGCTTCATAATTAAGTTTTCTTAGTTACTGTGCAGAACGGAAATTCAGTTCATAAACTAATTACATTTTTATATAAAAGAGAGAAATTGAGAGTTGAGATTTTTGCCTATAAGTTCATGAAAGACTCTCCCCATCTTTTTTTTTTTTTTTGCTTGTTCATTATTGTAGCTTTCTTTCTCTCTCTCTCTCTCTTTTTTTTTTTTAGTAAGAATGATTCATTTGTGCTGATTCAGCTCCAGTCATCTTCACATCAGAGGCTCTTATGCCCACAATTGACCAATCTAAGGGTGATCATGGAACAAAACAGAACTCACTGGCCCTGAAGTCATCAAACCTACAGTTCTGACCTCCTGATGAACACCGCTAAACCCTCTCTGGTTCTCCGTCACTGCCCACATGACATGGATGATGCCATGTCTGGGATAACTCATGCCACAAACCTCAATGACACTCTCCTTCCTCAATGTAGAGGTGACAGTACCGAAAGGGCCATGTCACCCAGGGCCTTTGGGTCAACAGACTCTTCCCTGTTTATGTGGAGTGACGGGAAAGAGTAGCTCAAAGAATGGTTTCACTGAAAAAGAAAGGACAAACAAACAAACCAAACAACCAAAAAAAGCATAATCCTGCATTATCAGGGAGACCAGTTTCCCAAGTTTGATTCTGAATTTGATCAAGCCCTTAATGACTCATATACAGATTTAAGGGTGTTCTTCAAAGATCTACTAAAAAAAGACCCAAAGCACAGCAAAATATTGGGGCAACATGTTGTCGGCATTAAAAAAAAAGTCTCTAAAGTCCTTATTCTCTTATAAGGAAATTATTCTTTGATGGCTAAGCTGCTGGTGCCATTTGTAGCACCAGTGACAATGAGAAACACGTAGACAATTTCCTCCGACAACACATATGAGTCTGGCACTGCTTGAGGCTCACGAGTGGTATCTCTTTCTTTGTGCTTGTGTTCATTGTCTGTTTCCAATTTTAATATGAAGAAGGTCTTGGAGGTAGTGAAACAGAATCACAGGACAGAATGGGGGAACCGCCTATGTGAGAGAGGGCAGTCACCTGAGAGCAAGGCAAGTCTCTGAGCTGCCACGACTCCCAACGTCGTTTCACTCTTGTGCTTTTGCTAAGACCCACAGGAGAACTAAAAATCCCTGGGTGATGGCTGATCTTGGGTCTTGAGGGATAACAAAGATGGATGTGTGACTAACGTTCTGAAGATTGGATTCTGGCCACCCTTAGATGCTGTGACAGTGGGGGTCTTCCAGAACGCACAGCTGGGGCCCCTGGAGAGCAGGAGAACAGCAGGAAAGGGGCTGAGAACAGCAACAGGTCCTAGAAGCAGGGAGGACAGGGATGAAGCGGGGAAAAGAGGGGCAGGCCACTGGCAGCGTGGCCTCCTCGAAGTTCAAGTACAAAACGAAGGACTTTGCAGACAAATCTGTATATTCACCCGCCCTGAACCCCCGTGCTTTCCTGGACTCCCGAGACTTTATTCAGATGCCTTTTTTCTTTGCTGATTTAAACATTAGGGGGGAAAAAGTGTAGAGTTCCACTCTGATTTTTCTCCAGACCCTTTGCAGACTCTTGCTCTGGGAACCCTAATCCATAACTATCGTCAGCTGAGAAGAAACCCACTGCTTAACTACTTACCAATCATGCAGTCTCCACAGCATCGATCCCAGCAGATGTGGATGAGCTCCTCCAGGGAGAGACTCCCTTCTGAAAAAGTGACTCGAGGCCCGAGCTCGCTGCTTGGAGAACCTCCAAGCATCCACCTGGGTTTGCAGGCAGGCCTGTCTGGAAGGTCTTGGGGTCTCACAGCACTTTGACATGTCACAGACTGGGGTCCATAATCTGCTGTTCCAGCAGTACGACAGTGATTGATTTCTCTTTCTCTTTTCTCGATAATATTCGCTTAGATCCTAGAAAATGAAGAAGGGAGAATGGAGATCAGATTTGCCCATCACCATTGCCATCCACCACCTTCAGGGCAGAGCTGCCCTCAGAGGGGTGTAAAGGGCGAGGTGCGTATCAGCTCTAAATGAAGCGCTACCAGCAGGATCAGCCATTGGTCAGAGGCTCATGGTGTAAGGCAGACAGAGAACAAGGGCAGAGGGGCTCAGGGCACATGTCCAAAACCACAGACACCAGAAGGGGACGGAGCTCTGCTAAAATAAAGTGAACCTTCTCTTCCAGGATTTGTTTCTCCTTGGATCAGCTTTGGCAATCGTCTCCAAGACAAGAGGGAGCCTGGCCGGGGCCACGCTGCAAATTCATGAAGCAGGGGAGACACCCACGCTGGGCATATGCATGATTATTACAGGAAGAGGGAAACATTTGAAGTATGCAGTAGCTCACAGTTTGAAGAGGCTATTGCAGAGATGGTGGTTGGGGAAGAGACAAATGGAGTGGGGGAAATTTTCTAATCTTAATAAAGTCTGTTTGCCTTTTCCAGTAAGTAAAGGATTGAGTGATTACGTGTCTGGTCCTGCTTTAATATCATCAACTGGAGTGAGAAAGACCTGAAAGAAAATAATTAGAAAAAAAGAGTCCATATTATGCCTTGCCCGGGTTATCTCTTAATGTAGTCTCTCACGGCAACAAGCTGATCCTACATAAAACTGCCTCCTCAGCAGGCAACGGCAAGAGCATAAGGTACTCCATGCTCATTCAAGCTCACGTGTCTAGAGAACATGCTTCAAGAGGTAGTGTGGCTTTCCTGGAGTTCAGCACACACTTCAGTGGGGAACAAAAGGGTGCATGTGAGGCTGTGAGGAGCCGGTTCAATGAGTTCTCAGTGACAGGAGAAGGTGTGCACAAAGCAATTATTCAGGTTTTTTTTTTTGGGGGGGGGGATACATACATCTGAAATTGAACATAATGTATACCATAAAGGTTAATTCCTATTTTTTTTCTAAATGCCTTTTTTTTCCACATTCAGGAAGATCCATTTTTTTTGGTTTTTTTGTTTGTTTGTTTGTTTTATCGTAAACAAATGTCACTCTCGAAGCAGGCAGACAAAGCATCTATTTAGAAATCTCAATTCATCATCAATTGACTTCAGTTACCAAATAAGTTTCCTCAGAGGCCCCCTGACTTCTGAATCCCTGACTGGACCCAGTGCTCCCCTCTTCCTCTTCCTCGCCACTGCTCAGTCAGTCCCAGGAACTAGCATTTGAATTGACCTTGTCATTTAACCAAAGCTTGTTAGAACCAGACTGCAGGGTTATTTCTCTTTCCTTACCCCCTTCATCCCGGTACTGTCATGGGAAATGTGGCCAGTGTTGGCAAAACAGCACAAGGAACACCCTTTGATGGTTTTCCGGCATTATTTACTTTACATTTTTTTACCAGCAACTTTGCACCTGCACACACATCAAGAGACTTTATTGTTTCTCTAACTTAAATTGATTAGCATCAACAGGGTGAAAAGTGATGGCTTCAAGTCAGTATTCTGGAATAAAAATGATTATTTTGGAAGTTCTTTATAATATAGCC
Source organism: Callospermophilus lateralis (assembly GCF_048772815.1). Classification (NCBI taxonomy): domain Eukaryota; kingdom Metazoa; phylum Chordata; class Mammalia; order Rodentia; family Sciuridae; genus Callospermophilus; species Callospermophilus lateralis. The sequence goes on along the minus strand of NC_135314.1, from coordinate 8,735,597 downwards.
CAAAAGTCAACATCTAAAATTTTGTACTTCTCTGAGAAATACAATTTACCTTCAATTAGAAAGTGTGTGTGTGTGTGTGTGTGTGTTTGTATATATATATGAATGCAAATGTTTACATATATAATATAAAGTATATATATATACACACTTACATACATACATATATATATACACACACACACACACACTCTTTATATTATATATGTAAACATTTGCAATCTCCATAAATGATTATCATAATTGGTATGCTATGAATCAGTTACTCATCTGGATATTTAAAGATTTTTAAAATCAGTATTTTATAGGAATGCTATTGATCAAAAGTGATTACAGAAATAGGTTCCATAATAGATATTTGCCTGCCATCTTAATTTTTCCCCGCCTTTGGTACTGAGGAGTGAATTCAGGGGCGCTCAATTACTGAGTCATACTCCCAGCCCTTTTCTTTTGCATTTTGAGACAGAGTCTCACTGAGTTACTCAGTGCCTCGCTAAGTTGCTGAGGCTGGCTTTGTACCCATGATCCTCCAGCCTCAGCCTCCCCAGCTCCTGGGATTACAGGCGTGTGCCACCAAGCCTGGCTTACATCTTAATTTGCCTTCCTTTTTCTTTCTCTTAGGAAGTAAAACATTTTTGCAAAATAGGATCACTAGTCCCAGACTCCCTTAAATGAACCTAAAGATCAAAATTACGTGCTTGATAGCTTTAACTTTCATAAGTTTTACGCGATCAATGTCTAAGTTGGTAAATGAATCCACTTGTCAATATATTTCACATATTGAGATCACTTTGATGTCTAACAAAAATAAACTTGTATTAGTTTTAACAAATTTGCTTTTCTCTTAGACATGGCTTTCCCCTGTCTTTTACTTTATGACACATTCCCCACTGCAAACAGTTATTTATAACTTAAATAATATTGAAATACATTTATAGAGTTGGAAGTTCACATCTTTTCTTTAAGAAACTCACTACACTTCAGTGTGCCACAAAATCAGAATTGACGGGCTAGGGCTGGTGTTCAGTGGTAGAGCCCCTGCCTTGCACATGTGAGGCACTGGATTCAATCCTCAGCACCATATAAAAATAAATAAAGATATTATGTCCATCTACAACTAAAAAATTTTTTTTAAATAGAATTGACTAACTAATTTAAATGCCAAATTATTTGTATTTAAATTGAAGTGTCTCATCTTTCAGAAAATGTTCTATATCCTGAAGACTCTAATACGAAAAGTCAAATTTGTATGATTATACTCCTAGTAATTAATTAGTTTTAAAGCCAGAGGAATACTTCAACTCAAACTTATTATTTTGAGGATAAGAAAATGGAGCTTCATTATTCATTATTTATTATAAGGCAAAGAGGCAAAATGTAATATTAAATCAAGCAATTTTCAATTAATTCATTGGCAATATTCCTTGAATAATTAAAAATATATAAACAGTTCCAATGTCATAGTTATTTGTAAATCCATAAAAGGAAGCACACTATACAATTTTAAAAGAAAAGCATATTAAATCTTATATTCTACTCTGCAATAAGCAGCTATAACCACATCATAACCTGTTCTGATACTGAAAACAAGGATGTTTAATGTCTTGTTTTTCATTAAACACATTTCATTGGCCCTGAAGTGATTACCAACCAGCTGAAGGGGCCAAGAGCTACTACCTCTTTTACTGATCAAAAGTCCCCACTGACCATGCCCCAAGCAACCATCCACGAGGTTTCGACCCTCATTCCCATGTGTCTTTACAACTGTCACTTCAACCTTTTCCAAATGAACTTGGAATGGCATTAGCAGAGTGAGTTTTCTTTCTATTCATGCTCCTGGCCATTCTGAGGTTTCCCTTGAGCATCTCATGTTTGTGGGCACGGTAACGTGGCCTGCTCACTAATCCAGCCAACGCTGCCGCAGGACAGCAGCCGAAAGCAGGACTGCAGATAGCAGGGTGCTGGTTCAGGCAAGTGCTGGTATCATTCTCAGTGCTGTTGTCACCCTCTGGCAGGCACGTACCAGGCACCTTCAGAGGCAAGGAGCCAGGACAGGTGGCCTGCACATCAGGCTGGACTAGAGAGCGTAGCCCGGGGAGGAGATGGCTTGGGCAAGGACGGCTGGATTCATGATAGCAACACTGAGCACAAGATGATGAACTGTCCAGAAAGGCTCCAAGAACCCACCACTGGTGGCAGTGGTCACATCCCAGAGAAAGGAGAGCTTCCATCAGGAAGTCTGTCCTGCCCTTGGAAGAGCTGCCCATGTGGGGGGAATTGGCCTTGAACCAGACCCCAATCCCTGCCCAACGCTGCTCAGACAGAAGCCGTAGAAGACATCACACCAAAGTTTCAAGCACGGGCGTGGTGCCTGTTAAGCTCTTTCCAACCTCAGCAACTTATTTATTAGAAATATAATCACACAATTTTTTTCAGGATATATTAAAATTTTCTGAAATTTAGATCCTAAATCAGACGCATTAATCCTGATTTTGTGGAACATGAGTATGCCGTTTCCTGAAGGAAGGAGGTGAACTTTCAACCCTTAAACTAGATCTCGATATTCTGGAAATTGAAAGTCGGTGTGTGAACAGCAGGTACTGGAGCCGCAGAGCGCTCTGAATGCTGGCAGTGCACCCAGGAAAAAGCAGAAGACCGAGGGCTTCGAGGGAGACGGGGAGTTCTAGCGAGCAAACACGATTATTTACATTAAAGTTGGAATTCTGACCAGGAAATTATTTCTGATCATGTTTTCCTAATGTCTCTGCGAGTGATAACAAAGAACAATTTCACTTTAACTTAGGAATTCATTTCCTCATTGGGGAAGCAGTAGTTACACTGAACCCACAGAAAGGCGAGTAAGGCTATTGCTCTGACTGTCATACAGTTTATTTAACTAAATGGTCAGTCCTGGAGGACAGATATTGAAACTAATCCCAGTGTGCCATTGCTTGAGGGACTCCCAGTTTGGCCTTTTTTAGCTTCCATGACCTCATCTGAAAGTAAGGACCCCAGAGGTGACTCCCAAAGGCTGTTCTGAGGATGATGTGAGGTCAAGATGACCAGAGCCGGTCAGCTGCCTTCTGCTGAGCACGCTGAAACTCTCCAGAAACAACAGCTGTGACAAAGACAACAGCAAGCTCCCTAAAGGCTATCCACACATAAGAGTTCTGTTCCAGAACTTACTTAGAAGGGTGTTCATTACATAATAGAGGTTACAAAATGGAAAAAGAAATCTCAAGCATTAACAGCAGTTATGGCAGCAGGGACAGTTTCAACCCTGCGGGGGCAACACTGAGGTAGAACCCATACATTGATGTCCAGGACATTAAGCCCCTCTTGTCCCACTAGAAATCCTTGGCAGTGCTCTTAAGTTGGAATGGACTCTGGAACTTTCTAAAGGAGCCAGCAGCCCTAACAGTCTAGTTACCTTCAAATCCTTAGCTGTAAAAACCTTGGTCTGAGAGACCTGACCAAGTAGTGTAATTAATGTCGCCTCTGTTTTTCTGTAGAATTTCTCCTGAGTTTTTTGTGCTTTCTTACTTGACAAGCGTGCATAACTGTTTGTTTTACTCACCGGTGGATATGCAAGCTTGAGGATCTATCAGCTAGCTCTCTATCTCAAACACTCTTCAGCTGTGACTCTCCATGACAAGTGCTTCCGGTTCATTTGCCTCTTAGCATTTCCGGGTCCTCCACAGCTGTCCAACAGGCAAGGACCTCTTGTGCATCCCAAGCCCTGGAACTAACTGGGTAGGGTTCCTTTATTTATTTAAAATATTTGCTATATATTTTCCTCCTTTGTTTAAATCTCAAGTAAATAAATCATAGCAATTGCTTTTATCTTCATTATGTGTTTAAACAAAGAAGAAAAAGAAAAATGATGGCCATGTTGTGAGGTTTCTACAGCAGAGGGTGAACTGGAGTTGCTACCTGACCATGGAGGCGGGGTGCTGGAGGGTGACCATCCACCTCCACAGGTCGGAACCTTCCCGCCACATTTGTCAGACTCCCCTCACATCTTCAGATTTCTGCCCAAGAAATCATTTGTTTTTACCTTTATCATTTTGTCTTGCCTTTTATTTATGAGCATGTGAATGTCTTCTGGTCACAAGTCTTATAGGCCATTCCAAAATACAGAGAGAGAGGGAGAGAGAGAGGGAGAGAGAGAGAGAGAGAGAGAGAGAGAATCCCTTTCATTGCCTCCCCACAACAACCACCAACTTCAAGTTCAACATCCACAGAGGACAACAAAGTTCAATTAACAGAGAAAACTGAAGAGAGGGCAGGAGGCGCCTTCACACCCCACCGTGTAACCTTTCCACGTTCTTCTCTGCTGCAGTCTCCAGGCCCAGGGGAAATTCTAACATCCGCAAAGTTTAATGTAACAAGTCGTGTTTATTATGTCAGTAGAATTTCTTTTTTTTTAGGACGAAATGAAATTAATAGCACTATGCATGATTTACAATAAAACCTTAATGAAACGCTCAGAACTGTGTAAAAAACTGCAGCAGGTTTTTAAGGAAATTGGTTGTCTGTATTTACTCTTTGAATTAAGTGTTAAAGGAAAACAGAATAATAATATATAAAACCCGAGTTTCCTGTAACAACAATAATTATGATAACTAACATCTGTATAAGGCTTTACAGTTTGCAAAGTGCTTTCTCATACATTACCTCATTTAGTGGAGTGGAAATGTTTAATGATCCCAGTCCTAAACTGCATTTCATTAATAGTATATATTTTATATTAATAAGCACATTTAGAAGAAACTATCCTCATAAGCGTTCTGCACTAAGCGTGAACCAAAAGCTGATAAGGAGATGTTGAAATCCAATATCAACCCCACAAATCAAATAAACATCAAATAAAATCTGTCAAACACTTCATAATGTTCTGTGCGTGTCATCAGAGCTGAGAAGAATCCCGCTGCGTCACCTTGGGATGATGAAGAGGCCCAAGGTGTGACAGCATGCTGTTAGAAGTTTCATTTAAGCCTTATTTACTAGTTCAGAACGAATTTACATTGATCTTTTAAACTATTGCTAACCACAAGTGCATTAAACCTAAACAGTCTTCATTTACTGAGAAATAAATGTGTCAGCAGAACCATGACTTTTGTCCAATGTTGTTCCGGCATTTAAGGCATTTAATTCACAAAGGCTCAGTGTTAAGCTTTTTATTGCTTGTTGTGCTAAAGCATGTTCGTTTAATTGCAAATATATTTCCTTCCTGCATCATTATCAAAATTGTTATCTTAAGGAAATATTGTTTTTAAATAATCTGCTGGAAAGCCAGAGCAGTACGTGGGCTTATTCAGAATAATTGTTTCCTGCTACAGATGGGTTAGCAATTAAGTGGGAACATTGCTTAAACAATTTTAAAAGGAGGTGAGGATAAAAGGAATCGGTTTGTGCTGATCCGAGTTATAAGAAGCTTTGGCGTTTTTTGTGGAGTCGATATGCGCTCGTGGCTGATCTAATCAATTCCTCACTGTTTACATTTTTTAAAGAATTTGGTTAATGGTTCCAAGGCCTAATCCAATAAATAAGTAATTGCAGTGTATTTTAAAATTTTGTGGGATATAAATCATCTTGAAAGTGACCTTACTCTTTCTGTCTTTGAAATGGAGACAAATGTCCTGGGTTTGACTTTGGCCTTGACCTTTCCTTATATAACATGGAAAAAAAAGATTTGAATTCAGGCTCTAAGGTAAAGGATGCCCTCAGCATTATTATGGGGTTGCCCATACTATGAACAGAAAAATAGGAATACTAATTAAAATCAGGAAAGAAAGGGTAATACCTGGCTTCAAATACATGCATTTCTTTTTTATTATTGCTTTTCAGTAGATAAACACACCAGGGGTACAAGCTCCATTTCAGCAGATGAAAATGCATAGATATCATTCCTCATTCTTTATTAGCTAAACCCACACTGAATAGGCTGTATTATATATTCCATTTGATGGGACTTAATTTTTTAATTGCTCTCTAAAAGATAAAACTTTTAGTACCATCATGTTTACATTCAAGAACAATTATTTACTGGGAAGATAATTATGGAAAACACTTTGGGGAGGACTCCTTACTTCTGGGGTAAGTTACATCGATTACAGCGGAGAAAACACATTTTCTAGAAAGCCAGCCACTGTCAGCCAAGCTTCCAGGGAGATGCAACCAAGAAAACCCAAATGTGCAGTACCACTGTTCAGTTAAAAAAAAATCCAATAACTGGCTAGTCATCAGCTTATTTCAAAAAGGAATCCTCCATGTCCCTGTATGGATATATGTCTGAGTTTATTTCAGAGTGTAACCATAAGAAAATAAGTGGCAACGAGGGACCAGAAATGGGTGGGGCCCTGCATCGGGGCAGGCAGTCATCAGCCATGGCGGCACAGCCAGGGCTGAAGAATGGCAGGAGACACTGGGTGAAGAGTCCGAGACAAGATGCACAGCCACAGCCGACCTCCATCCAGCCTGAGCTCTCGAGGAACACCGCCCGCCACGGGCGCCCAGGGCCACTGTCAAGGGGCAGGCATGCCGAAGGTGACACCCACCCCAAACCTCATCAGCCCCTCTAAAACCTGCGCTGCTGCAGCTGGGGAGGGGCAGGGACCTTGCCCAGGGTACGCCCCACGCTTCTCCTGAGGAGCTAGCAGGGTCGGGCTCCAGCAACTCGATGAAACGGGTGGCAGCCATTAGGCAGACAGGCAGTGGGCAGAACGGGAGGGACTGTCCATTTCAGAAGTCGGCTGCACCTCTGAAGCCTGGTGCTCAAAGAACGATGGTGTTACCTTGGCAAGATTCGGACATCCTCCCAGTCTTTGCGCGCATGAATCTTTTAACACCATCTTCGCGGGCCGCAACCTACCTCCAGTGTCACCCTCCGCCTCTCGCAGGTCCCCCACCGTGATAAATATTGCAAATTCTTGAGCACCGTGTGCCCTTCCACTGGCTTCAGTACTCTTCTGACTTCCCTGGCTCACCTTCACACACCTCCCACCACTTTCTTTTTGACCAAACACTACCTGTGGTTTCCTTGTCGTTTCCACCATCCATTTAGGTACTTCAAAGTGTTGGATTGCTGTCTTAAATGCCTTCTTGAAATCAAGACCAAATTCCTTTCTGAGGTCAAAGCTCAGCTTTCTCTTCGCCCACACTGACCTGCTCTCCAGCAATCTTCTGCCCTCCATAAAAGCAAGCTGCATGTGCTGAAGCGTGCTGCTCAGAATAACCCTTTCCTGCTCCGGAGCTGCAGAGATGCTCCGCTAGGTTGGCGTGTCTTCCGGTCCCGGCTTACCTTAGTTTGTAAGGCACCAGGTTTATGCATTTCCTAAGGTTACATTCTCGGAAAGTCCAGACGAACAACAGTTGGCCCTCTGTATCTGCAAATTCTAAAGCTACAGATTCAGCCAAGCAAGGACCACAACTATTTCAGATGAAAAAAAAAGTTGCATCTCTACCGACTTTTTTGCTGTCATTCCCTAAACAACATTAAAACCCATTTACATAGCACTGACATTGTGTTAGTATTATAAGTGATCTAGAGAGGATTTAAAGTACAAAGGATGACTGTGGAGGGTATACACAAATATCATGGTATTGTACATGAGGGACACAAGAGTCCCACTCTCCAGATACCACAGCTTTCCCGGTCTTGGGAATCCCAATTTGTTTCTCTTGAATACATAATCCATGTGACCTCTCAGTGGAATCTGGTTTTCAATCCTTGATCAATAAACTTTTTCAAAGTCCAAGAAAAATTGTGAAGAATAAAACTCAATTCACTTGTATTCATATAACATTTCTGCATCTCTTTTGTGTGCATTCTACATAGGTCCTCATTTCAACCACATCCCAACCCAATGAGCATCCCTCTTTGCTCTTATGGATGAGATAATGACACAAGGTTGAGCCCTTATCACACCCAGCTCTGAGAGAACCTGTGAGCTCTGTCAAGGGTATTGAATGCTAACCTCACTTGCCCTGTGTGAGTCAAGGGCCAGAAGCTGTGGCCCAACCCAACTGTGAACCCACACACCGTGCCCTCCTCCTGAGTGTTACAAAGTGCGACTGAGCACCAAAAACCACAAGCAATAGCATCTTCAAATATTTACAAGCCTCCCCATATGCTTGTGTTTATGTCTTGGTCAATTTGTCTAATTGGCAGGAGTTCAGATTTTATAAGTTCAGGATGTTTCAACTCATAGGCTTTTTTATTCCCATCTAGAATATAGATGCATACATTTCCAAATATATCCTGCCTCTTCAGATATCAGCACCAACAACTTCAAGAATACTTAAGTTATAGGATGGAACAGATTTCATAGTACAAAACTGAAATAAAACAACAATGATAAGATAGATGATCAAGGTAAGACATAATTATAGCATCATTTCAGAAACTTACATAAAGAATAAGCCATTCGATAATGAGTAGAAACCATATTATACATTTAATCATTCTAGTCTCCAATTCACTGTTCTACTTTTTTCTGATATTTTATTTTCATAGGCCACCCCTTCACCCTGCAGCAGGAATCACCAGAAAGTCATGTTCTTGATAAAACAAGTTCAATAATATCATCACTTTCAACTGTGCTATAATTTTCACAGGTCCAAGTTGAAATGAAATCAATTATGAGAACAAATAGCACTGTTTTATCACTAATGAATGGATTTAGCATTGTTTTCCATATTCCTACCACTTAAAATGGAAGAAATCAGCAAATGTGGCACAGAGAAAGCTCAAATCGTCCATGCTAATGGTGGAAATACTTAAGTATCATCTGCATACAGCTAATATAAACCAAAGTGGTTTATTACCACTGTTTTGTGATTTATGATTCACATTATGACTTTATTTTGAAATGGTTGCATGAAATATTAATGTGTGGTATAAGAACATACAAGAAGGAGCAGGGATCATGTTTTATCAGATGGAGAGCCGCTCAGTGATTTATCCCTAGCAATACACTGAGCTCAAGTCTCAGGACCCTATTTGTTCTCTCATTGTAATCAGCCCCTCGTATTCAAACTTTTCAAGGTGAGGCAGCCCTACTTTGGTGCACCGTTAATTTTTAAAGGGATGGAGTAGTTTATAACAAATGTGAATAATTTATAGCAAATGTTCTCGGCATTGATTAGTGTTCTTTTGAAATAGAATGTCGTCTTGATAGGCATCATCCCTCTAATGTCTTATGAAAAGTCAGGAAACCTGTTACTACGCTGCTTAATGGACAAATCAACTTTAATTTTAATCATATATAATATGAAAGATAAGTACCCCTGTTTTTCCCTGCTTGGAATTTGCCAGGCATTAACACTAAACATTAGCTCAGAGCAATCTAAAGAGAAGTTAACAATAGGTCAGAATCCCCCGGCCTTGGACTTCACCTTTAACCTGGTTTCTCCAAACCTGGTCCTCATGGTCTATGCTGCATTTTAGGGCACTCCACACCCCGCTGTGCAAGGCTCTGATCTGAAGGGGCTTGTTTAAGTAACAAGACTGCAGGGTACTTTGATTTATAAGAAGTCCCTTATTTCATTTTTATTTGGTCAACTATACCCAAGGAATGGAAACCAGTATCTTTTGAATCATCATGAAAGATAATAGGTTTGATTTCTACTGCTCTAAATTTGTCCCTCATGATTTTATCCTATTGTTACATAGTCTTATAACAACTGATAAAAACAAAAATAACATAAAATCAGAGCTCTCACTACAACAGGTGTGTGATGCACATTGGGCTGTAGAGGTAGCCACGCAGTTTATTCTCCCAGTAACTGGTAAAATAAGCTCTGTTCTAATACCTATGACACGAAGAGGAGACTGAGGCACAGACTGGTGAGGAACTCAACCACGGGACACCTCCAGTTGCTGTGGAGTTAAGGGGCTCATCTCCAGATTGGGCTCTGACCACTGTGGGATTATTGCTATGTCCTTTGCTCAGAAATATTTGGCTTCAAAGTCCTTTGTATAAAAACAGAAAAACATACAGATCTGATAAGTTGGGCTTTAAGAATATAAAAATCTAGTTTTACAAAGGACCAGCATTGAGAATTTATATGGCCTTGAACATTTGTGGCCATTTAAATGGCAAGACGGCTCTCTCCATTCCCTTGAATGGCGCCCTGAAACAAATACTCCCCAGAGTTCTCTAGGGGTGGGAAATGCAAAGCAAAGAGCACCTGACCTGAGACACCTGGGACTGTTCCTGAACCTCTCTATCCAAGATGTTCACTTCCAAACGGAGATAATAGTGCCCACCAGTAAACAGAACAGTTGCAACCAAGAAATAAGGTCTGTAAGGAGTCTGGCCTAGAGGAAGCATCCTGGCAATATGTCACAGCTGCTGTGGTTGTGTGTGCTCTATCACTGCTGTTCTTCTGCAAGCCTGTCCTCTGAGTCACACATGAACACAGGGAACTCAGCCCCTTACAATGTCAAACCTTAAGATCTAATTGGTTATCCTTCCTCTTGCTCGACCGTGCAGAACTTATATTGGAACTCACTGGATTAAATTCACATTCATTCCTAACTTCCAAAGGCCACCAAGAAAATCAACAAGGGACAGTGAGGAGGGTATGGTGTGTGCACAGAGCATCGCTGCTGAGATAAGTCCTTTCAGGGACAGCCCCTCCCTCTCTCCTGGGCCTCGGCTATCCCTGGTTAGTTCAGGGCTGGATGGGATTAGTGGCAGGAAAGGCAGACGGGGCAGCCTCAGAACCACACGAGACTTGGGAAAAGAAAACAGATGGAGACTGACAGAAGAAAAATGAAGAACTAGAAGGAGAGAAACTTTCAGGGACAAAGCAAATCAGCTGCAGACATCTCTGCAGGGATGTTGGCGGCAGAAATAGAGCGGAAACCAAGGTAAAGCCATTCACTGTGTTGAAAGGCCAATCATAGGAGAGAGGGAGAAAACAGAGTTCTGTCCACAGACACTGACGTCCCTGCAGTAGGGACGAGTGATTCCGAGGAGGCACACCGACGTCACCAGGGCTCGTCTTCTACTATTTCTTTCTTTATTTTTATTTATTTTACATTCTGAGGACTATTCAGGTTTGTATCTTAGCCACCACAGGACAATGGAGGGGTCTCAGTGCTCCCTTGACCTCACCAGAGGTGGACAGAATTATGACCTTTTAGCCACCTGCAGGTGTCATTTCCCTGCACAGGAGTTTGAAAGTCACATACTCAACCACCAAGCTACACCCCAGCTACCTCCCTCTCTTAAGATGAATTCAGAAGTGAGAACTGTCTTCTTTAGGATAGTTATTGAAATGCTACTTAACTTTTTTCTTTTTTTTTTCTTTATATAAAAAGGTCTTAATTTAGACCTTTTCTCTTCATCCTCCTGGGCCACAGGTACAGGGTGACCATTTTTTTTTTTTTTAACTTCTGCTACCTCTGCTCTTTCTCTTTCTTCCCCAATTTTAAACCTCCCTGAGAACAGCTCGGGACCATGACCAAGGGTCATCCGGCTCCCGCAGCTCTCCTCTCCACGACCCCACTGCCTGGCTGTGCCAAGAGGAGGTGCCAGGAAGGAGATCCATGTAAATGACCATTTATGTGGCTCCATAAAGGAAAGTCCTGCAAGCCAAAAAGGACCGCTGGGTATGGATTACCACATAAACCAGGAGAAAAGCTTGTTTTAAGCACAGTTATTAATGAACTATCTCAAACACTAGTTCCCAGGAGGTGTTCCACGTTCTCTCGTCCTAGTGCTGTTGCCCAGGAGAAGGTAAGTAAACCAACCTCTCTGCGTGTCGCCCACACCGAGGGCACCAGCAGGCAGATGGACACAATCTATTTGGGCTTTTCAAAGCAGCTTTTAGACTCCTGCCTTTTGGCTTTTAAAAACAGAAATTTACTTTTGTAGAAGGAAAACAATTCCCCGGGTAATTGGAATAGCCTATGTTCTAGACTCAGGAAGAAATTAAAAGTTCTAGTTTCAGCAAAAATGTTCTTACCTAAATAGAAACCAAAGGGGGGGGGCAAGGAATTTATACCATAACTCAGGTCATTCTCCTTCTTGAGAATGAGGAAAACAAGACCTAAAACAAAACAGAAAAACATCATGTGAGAATGAAGAAAGTCCCCTCCCTCTCAAGTTAACCTACACGTTCTTTGAGAAGTAAAGGGTTCTTCTCCCCAAATTTCCTTTAAAATTTCCAAAGACGCTTCCTGCCATGAATAAAAAGAACATCCCACCTTTCAGTGTCTGAAGAAGGGTGCCCAGGCCCTGGAGGTCTAGCCACGAACATGCGATACCTCTGATCTCGTGAATCCACAGGCCGGGAGGAAGGGAGAGTGTTTTTAAAATGGTTTGTATGCATTCACGTTTTGTACATTCTTGTATTTGTGACGTATTTCATATTTCAAAGACTATGAAGAAAATAAGCCTTCAAATAAATAGGTCTTAAAAATAACCATGACGCTGAGAATGAGGGAGAAAAGAAGTTCAGAAGGCCACAGGAGCCTAGCTAAATAACGAGTCCATGCACACAGGCTGCAAGGAGGACACCAGGATGTGTGCCTGCTATTCATTCCAAGGGGACCACAGAAATTTTAACAATGGCCTCTTCAAAACAACCACTCAGCTCTGCCTGAAGTTCCAGCAATTTGGGAGGCTAAAGCAGGAGGAACTCAAATTTGAGGCCAGCCTCAGCAACTTAGTGAGAACCTATCTTAAAGTAAAAAGGACTGGGGCTGTGACTCGATGGTAAAGTACCCCTGGGGTTCCATCCCTACTGTGCGCGCATGTGCGCATACACGCGCGCGCGCGCGCGCACGCGCCACACACACACACACACACACAGAGAGAGAGAGAGCTATCATGCTTTATCCAATAACAAGAAGTGGATTTTATAGTAGAAACCTCAGACCCAATAGAAAACCATGGGGAAGATGTTTTTGGAAATGCAGAGTTATCAAAAGGGACAGCTTTTTACAAATAATCAGATAATTTCCCAAATACAAGTCAGTGCCTCTGTCTACCTCCTGCAGCAGTCACTGTAACTGCCACCAAATCTTGAGTGCAGGGAAAATTTTAGGGAAATTTCAAAAACTTTGCAGGGAAAGTTCAAAAACTTTCCCAGTAGAGAGGCAATTAAAAAAAATTAAAGCACCAGCAAATCAAAAGTAACATAAATAAATAAAATATCTGACTAAAGTTGTCAAAAGCACAAGAATCTAATTTTTTTTTTTCAAGTCAGCTAAAGCAATGCTGGTAGGCAGCTCAGAGGATTCCAAGAAAACAGAAAGACAAGATCTATACCACTGGCATCTGACGCAACTATTGGGGCAGGGAGAGGAGTCCTGTTTATGGCTTTAAAATGCCACTGCTTGGACCAGAGTCCCAGCAGAAGAGCCCTGCTTGTTTCTGTCCTGGAAACTGAAAACCAGAGCCAAAGCCCAAGGTCTGTAGGAGATGGGAGGGGGTCACCACTGATCGCAGCTCCTGGCCACTTGGAGAAGGCAAGGGGGCTGCTCTGGGGGACACTCTTCTTTCTTCTTCTCCCCCGGCTACTCTGTGTCTTTGCAGATTCTTCCTCACGCTTCTTTCTCACTATATTCAATTAGCTTTCAAAGGAGGGCATGCTACCTGGGCACCAAGATTGCCATTTACCAAGTATCATCACAAGAGTTCACCAGCAGCTGCTTTAAAGTAATTGGCATCATAATGTGCAGAAAAATGACTTTTCTAATGGTTGCCTGGAAGATTTATATCCCTAAAATGTAATTAAAAAGTAGATTTAGAAATATACTCAGCGACCAAAAAGATTAAATATTAATGTGGAGTGTAATTAATAAATTATACATCTCTTGATTACTAATGGCTTATTGACTGTAAAAGCATAACATTATGGAATATTAGGGCAAACAAAGGCTTTTGGGGAATATTGTCAGCTTCAAGGGAGGAAGCCGCTGCTCTCGAATTTTCAGAAGAAATCCTGATTTTGCAGAGGACATAAAAATTGACATTATGGTCCCCATTTTCACTCTTCGCTTATGTTACAAAGTGTGTTTTTCTTTACAAATTGAAAATTTTGTTATTTCCTAAGTCATTTTTTTTTTGTGTGGCACTTATAATTTCTACCGCAAATCTCTACCGGATGTCTATGGGTAGACATCCCAGTTTTAATTTTAGAGGGTATTTCTGATCTCTTATATGAACATAAAATGTCTAATACAAATGGCAATGGCACCAGTGAAGAGAGACGTCAGAAACCAGGCGTGTGTGTGAGGGGCAATCCTCCCAGGGCATTTCAGCCTACAGAGGAAGATGAACCAAGAACAGTGGTGGCTTCCAGTGGCTTCAATGGACACATTTAAGCTTCAGTCATGCCACCCTCTTTAAAAAACTTCAGGACATTCATTAGAACTTTAGACTTGAAGTTGCAAAGTGTCTTGGAGGTTTTCTAGCCTACCAGCTTCATTTTATACATGAATTTGAAGTCCTTTGATCCATCGAAGTAGCATAACCCTCACAGGATTTTAAGGGTTAATAGCAGAAAGGGAGCAGTAACTCAGGTCTCCACAGACCACCAATCCAGAGGTTCTTCCTTCGTTTTAGAAATAATTGAGGAACTACAATGGAGAGGTTTGTTAAGAATCCTAACCTGCAAGTCTTCTGACTTTTAAATATTTTACTAAAAGTTCATTAGAGTGCACACAGCAGCAAGCTATGACTAAACCGCTAGACCCAAGCTTAAACAGACTCCTCTTCAGGATTCCCCCCAACCCACACCCACCACCCCTTAGTCTGAGACAATTTATCTTTATGTCAAAGCATCTTCTGTTGGATAAAAATTAGCAGAGCAAGATGAGACCACAGACCTAGAAGTGCATCTCATTTTTTTTTTTTACCCCCTCCTATTCTCCAAAATGAACAAATAACTCCCAAGCCAGCACCTGAAGCAAGGAAAGAGGGACTTTGGCAGAATAAAAACTGAACAGCCTTCCTCAACAAGTTCTGCTCAGGAAATTTCCCAGAGAGAACCTGGTGAGTACTAAGAAAAATTACCCTAATATCTAAAGTGGGTCAGAGTTCAGAGAGGAGGAAGTCTTACCTCCCATCTTCCAGAAAGCCCAGGACAACTAGACCAATTGTTTACTGTATCTATTTATTTTATCTATACTTTCATTCACCACTTATTTGTGGAATGCTTGTCTTTTTTTTTTTTTTTTTGCAAATTTATTTTATTTATTTTTTTTGCATTATTCTTTTTTTATTTGTTTTAATTAGTTACACATGAGAGTACAATAATCTTGGTATCTTTTAGTTGACTCTAAAGTCTGCTTGGCAAACACCTTTACTTCCCTAACATCACAGTCTAGCACCACATTAGAACAGTGAATGGTTCATAAGTACCTGTTAAGAAATAAGGGCAGCCACAAGGGCCAAAAAATTGAGAAGGATCTCCAAGCCTGCATTGACCCTGCTTGGCCTTAGTATTGTAAGCCCTGAACTTGCATTTCAATGACGGAGTATTTTTTTTTTTTTTATTTTTCCTTATCTGTATTTTCAAAATATTCTGCAGCCAATATGTAGTAAGAAAACATTCTAGTAATTTCAACAGTTTAAAATTCATTTAGCAGCACGAATAGAAGAAGTTCGTCCATCCTCCTTTGAAGCACTAAGATAGTCAGAAAACATATTTATACATATTTTAAAAGAAAGTTTTAGTTTTCTGTTTATTTTCTTCTGGGATTCATATTGACTCTTTGAGGATAGTTTGAATTACGAAGTAGATTTTCTAACTCTAACCATTTATGCATGTTTGTAGTCAAGCCATATATCAAATCTAAATTAGGAAGACATTTGATTTTTTTTTAGTTAAGGTGAAATTCACATAGCATTAACTATTTTAAAGCAAGAAATTCAGTGGTTATTCCTTATATTTGCAATCATTACATCTATGTGGTTCCAAGTCATTTTCATCACTCCCGAAGGAGACCCCCATGTCCTTTCTGCAAGCACTCTACAGGCCCTGTACCTCATGCTCCTGGAAGCTACTAGCATGTTCTCTGTTGCTGTGGATATTTCATATGAATGAAATCATTCAGTAGGTGAGCCTTTGCATCTTGTTTATTTTACTTCCTATGTTTCCTAAGGGGTCAGCCACATTGCAGCATATATCAGCACTTTATTTATAGATTTCCATAGCTAAATATTCATTGTAATTTGTTTGGTTAAGATAGCATTTTGTCCATTTTGTCTATATGGACATTAATTAGGTTGTTTCCACCTTTTGGCTGTTGTAATTAGTGTTGCTATAATATGCATGCATATGTATGTACTTGAATACCAGGGCGGAGGGGGGCGGTTATTGTTGAGTTTTAGGAGTTATATATTGTGAATATTAAAGGCTACCTGATGTGTCATTTTAACACATTTTCTCTCATTCGGTGGTTTGTCTTTTCACTTTCTTGATAGTGCTCTCTGATGCACAAGCTTTATAATTTCAATGAAGTGCATTTTATCTGTTTTGTGTTTTGTTGCTTGTTGGTATTGTACATAAGAATCTATTGCCAAATCTAAGGTCATGAAAATATACACCATTTTTTTCCCCTAAGAGTTGTATAACTTTAGCCATCACATCTAGGGCTTGATCTGTTTTCAGTTAATTTTTTTATACATGGTGTGAAACAGGGGTCCACCTTCAGTTATATATATGGCTATCCAGTTGTATTAGCAAAATTTTTTGAAGAAATTATTTTTCCCTTGTGAATGATTTTGTACCCCTTTTGAGAGCCAGCTGGAGAGATTGATGAGTTTATTTCTGTATTCTATTCATCTATGAATGACAGAGTATTACTAATGTTCCCTACGCAACCAAAATGGGAGAAAGGAAATGGAGGGATTCCGTCACTGGGTAGGGGACCATCGTCAGTGTGGAAAATCCCGTGAGGACAGGATGGAGGACAGCATGCTTTGAGGTGCATGTTCACCTCAAAGCCAACATGCACCAGGTTGCAAAGCACACTAGGCAATAGGAAAATCTAAGTGGCTTCTCGATGACAGCAGATGGATTCTTCCCGTGACGGTGAGAAAAGACAAGCTACAACGGTTACAAGAAAGAAAGGCAAGAAATCCCAAGGTCTCTTAGATATTCATGCAATTAAGAGATACACAATTCTGTTAATTTCCCATGGATTTATTTCACAATCGTAAATTCTACAAGGAACTCTCCTCGCCTACATATGAAAGATGTCATTTTTATATATGCCACTAGTAGAATTCCTTGGTTAATAAAATTTCAGCACAAGCCCCAAATTGTCAAATCTGTTGATTAAAAATAAAAACAACTGCAGCATTTTAGCAGCACGACATCACTTCCTTTTTTGGCTGGAGTTACGTCTTTCACACCAATGTCTCTAGAAACTGTAGTTTCTTTTCTTCAGATCATTCAGTAGCTAACAATTATAAAGCACCTGGAAAGGATGTGGCTAAGTCCACATGGACCTGAAACCTGCACAGACAAACTGCCTGGCTGAGTTCTCACAGAAATGTATCAATCATTTTTGCTTAAAGTTACAAATAACAAGACTATAATCAATAAATTCTAATACTATATTTCTTCAAGCAATGTTAGTTGTCATAGCAACACTATCTATTTAATAAAAAAATTTGCAAAACTGCTTAAGTAACATATAAAAATTTATATAACAGAAATATGTTATAAAATTTCTCAAAAGTTTCTCAGAATTTTTCTCAAAAATTTGCAAATGAAAAAGTCAAGTTCTTACAAGGTTACATGACTTATTTTAGGTTCCAGGGCATTTCTTGAAGTAAATGCATTGCTGAAATGGAACTCATTTTGATGTCATTATTTTCTTTGATAAACCTGCATACATCATGGCACAAGAACTCCTGACTAAGCCTTCGTCAACTGCTGTGCCTATGTTATTAACAGCTGCTTTTCAGCTTCATTTTGTTTTATGTTTGTCAGTTGGTTGGGTTGGGTGGTGCTGCAGTGTGGACTCAAGGCCCTGGGCAGGCCAGGCAGAGCTCCCCACCCAGCCACACGCCCAGCCCCCTCATAACCGCTGGCTCCTGGAGCAAGAGAACCAAATTCTGTCATTTTACCCACATTTTTGCCTCCTCTTTCCAAGGTAGCAGTGGAGTGCTATTAAATCTCCCTCCATAATAGTTCTCTAAAGTTTAAAGAAGTAAAATGTATAGAAAAAACATCTGTTATAACTTAAAATGAAAAAGAAAGACATGTGCCTATACTGGGTAAATTGCACGGACACATGAAGTCTGAAGGAATTCGTAAAAATTGTTCTGTTAGAGTATTGGTTTTCAAATTTTCACTAGTGCAATATTACTGATTCAAATAAAACTTAAGATTTGGTATAGTTAGGAACACATTCCAAGACAAAAAAAAAAAAAAAATGGAAGTTGATGTTCTGGACAGAGATCCCAAATACTTTGGCCAGTCATGTATAAAATCCTTCACAGGACAGAATTGTGTGGCATTTCATCAAATACTGTGGTTATCTGATTTGACTCAAACTTGTAGTTTCTGTTGGTAACAGAAACATATTCTATCTTAATTATGCATACCCACAATTCCATATAACATTATCAAGATCCAAAAATTTCTGGAAACCTAAATTTTTGTGCTGATTCATTAGGGACAAAACCTGTCCTAAAGTGACATACAGCTGTTTATGGTCCTTATCCCACTAATGGGACTACTGACATATTTGACTTAAGAAATACTAACAAATTTGGTTATAGAAAGGTACTGTGAATCATTACAGGCTATCACACAAGGTGTGACATGGAATCATCCAAACTTTGTAAACCTTCCAATTTTAAAACTAATCTGGTTCACTGGTTCAAGAGATTGATGCAGAACTATATTCTGTCTCATTTTACTGTCACATTATTATCTAACATCATTAAAATCCCTTTCTGGAGACAGCCCCCATGATCACAATATACCCATGATCATATATACCCCAAGTTTGATCTGACTTCAGTGTTAATCACCTGACAAATTCTTAGAAAAATTAGTCCCGGAAAATCATTTTTGGTGGTCATCAGCAGCTTGTTAGGAAATTCACAAAGATGTGCTCAGGATCTTGGCCTACAATAGTGATGACAAATGAAATCTGAATTCTACTACTTTAAATATGCATTTGCCTACTATATTCTAGAATCTCTCAAGAATATATGACAGAGATATTTCCAAAATACTTTCTACTTTAAAATGAATAGTGATAAGTTGCTGTGATTTGATTTGAAAGAAAATTATTTCTCAATGTCATAAGCATCAAAAATGTAGAATAATCTAACTTTTCACATATATGCTGAGGTACTCAGGATGTGGGGAAATAGGGAAAATAATTAAACTCAGGGTATTTCAACTTTTAAATAATTTTTAATAAGTAACATTGGTAAAATCGATGTCATTAAATTTTCAAATCCATGTGGATCCATGCATTGGTTTTAAACACAAGCAAATTCCCCTTGAGCAGTATTTCCTGTCATTTTATAACCAAATCATATCTGGCGTCTTCCTGTGTACATTTGCCAAGTTTACAAAATGAATGGGCATCACAAACCGAGCCACTAAAAACCACCTGCATAAAATGCTCCTTGGATAAGTCACAGATTTGGGGTGACGTATTAACTCCTTGGAAGCTTCTGGGGGCCATTTAGCATATTTAAATGATAAGTCAGGAAATCACATCAATTAACATTTTCTCTGTGCCCGCAGGGTACTTGGCACCAACTCTGGGACTCAGTGGGAAGCAGTCATTAACTGTCCTTGTTCTCAAAGGGCACTTCTAACAGACAATTACACCAACCGGGTTCTTTCACCAAACCGCAGAAAGGCAACAGGAAAAAATGTAATGTTAGCAAATTAAGAGGCTGTTTTTTAATGACTACTTGACATCAGCAGGGTTAAATCTGTGTCTTGGAGACTCTGGAGGAAGGACAGAGAACTGATGGCAGGAAAGAAAGAAAGTAGAGAAGACCCTGAGGGAAAGCTCCCGTCCCTTGTGCTGCATAGATATGATGTCCCCTTCTCAGCCAGGAAACAGTTCGTCCCCTCATCCAACTCTGAACCCCCACACCTCACTCTGTGCCACACTGTGTCCTGACTTGGGAGACAAAAATGGAATGATGTGTCCCTTGCTCTCAAATATGCAACGGGGACCCCAAGGATCCCTGCTCCATTGGGTCATTATGAAGATCAAATGAGCTATTAGGTGTCATGTCATTTGAATAATGGCTAGCACATGTGACACAAATGACATATTTTTACAATAAAAAACTTAAAGGGCAGATGCCGTTGCCATGCTGGAGGTCTCTTCTCTGGGCACAGCCTCTTCTACCTCTGATGCTACCTCTGTGGTCGATGCTGCTGACAATCAGAGGTCTCCTGTCCAATCAGCGCCCCCACCGCTGCCTCTGATGCCGCTATTGCCATCCCGAGGTCGCCTGAAGATCTCCTTTCTGGGTGCTGCTGCCTTTGCATCTGCAGCCACCTCTTGTTGTCACAGAAGACACCCCTCCCGGATGCAACTGATGCTGACACTGCTGCTGACCCCCCGAGATGGCCTGGTGACGCTGCCCCTACAGCTGCAGCCGCCGCTGCAGCCATCTGTAGCTGCTGACCCGCTGCCGGCTGCCAACCACCACCACCACCGCTGCTACCACCGCCTAGAGGACTGTTCTGGGGGAGACTCCAGGTTTGGCTGCATGAGGCTGCACCCATCTGGGGACACCAGCCAGGGTCTCGGGCCTGGGTGCCAGCAAGTTTACCACCACAAGAACCTCTGTCTGGGGGCTCTGGCTGGGATCTGCAGGTCCAGTGTGGGGGTGCCTGCAGGTTTGGAGGCACCTGGGGTCTTCCTGCTGGGAGTGCCTCTGGCCCATGTCTTGCTGCTGCCGCTCGGGGCTGCTCCTTTGCATGAGTGTATCCCGGGTGGTCTCTCTGCAAGTAGGACAGCACTGAGATCTTGGCACTGCAGGTGGCCGAGCCTAAGGTACCTGAAGCCCAGGTTGGTGGGACAGGGACTAGGTCTGCCAGGGCTGATTTGGGCCTGGTGATCCCAGAAGACATCAGAGACAGGCTGAGAAACTTTTGAACACTGACAGAGACAGTTTGATTTTCCAGCAAGATTTATTTTATTTTTTGATTCACTAATATCCCTACTATATTTGGAACGGGGTGTTTTTTTATGCATCAGTGTGTAGAGGACAATGATGTATGGTCGGTGTTTTGCATTTTTGTTGTATTCATATGTCTTTATTTTTTTTCTCTTTGTTCATATTCTTCCTCTTTCTTGTCTGTTTTCTTGGATTTTCTTTCCAACAGCCAATCTTTGTCGTCCACTCTTCCTGTGAATTTTTGCTTCTAGCTTCTCTCTTCCTCCCTTGTGAGCATTGCATTCTACACTACCTCTGTTCTCTTGTCCACCATTTGAAATTGTAAACAGTTTTAACAAATTCTCTATTTATCCTTTAGATAGTTATTGAACTCATCATTGTGGTTTAACGAGAGAAAGCAGTAGACACCTTAGTGGGAGCTATTAGGTTTAAGGCTATATATTGTGTACCCTGGGTGCTGTTGATATTGGACTCACTATTAAAATCAAAGCATTGGAAACCTTCAGGGACACTATAGGTCTACAGGACAGAATTTATCCTGCCTTAAAGCCATACATTTAGATGGGAAAACACACTAACAACATGAAAAACAAGGGAATAAAGCGCCTCAAATAAACCAAGATGCTTTAACAACAGAAGTCACTAATAACACAGTATAAGAAATGTCCAAGAAGGAGTTCAGGATATATATAGTTGAATTGATATGTGAAGTAAAAGATAGTATAAGGAGTTAAATCAAATAAAAAATATAGGAAGTGAAAGATGACTTCAATAAAGAGATTATGAAAAAAAATAGGCAGAAATCCTCAAAATGAAGGAATCAGTAAACCAAATTATAAATCCAATAAAAAGTATTGCCAACAGACTAGACCACTTGGAAGACAGAACCTCAGACAATGAAGACAAAATATATAATCTTGAAAGTAGATTTGACCATGCAGAGAAGATGGTAAGAAACCATGAACATCCAAGAATTATGGGATAACATGAAAAGATCAAGTTTAAGAGTTATCAGAATAGATGAAGGAGTAGAGAAACAAACCAAAGGAATGCACAATCTTTTCAATGATATAATAGCAGAAAATTTTCCAAACCTAAAGAATGGAATGGAAAATCAAATCCACGAGGATTACAGGACCCCAAATGTACAAAATTACAGCAGACTCACACCAAGACACATTATAATGAGAATGAATGACACAGAGACTAAAGATAAAATCTTAAAATTGTGAGAGAAAAAATTCAAATTATGTATAGGGGGAATCCAGTTCAGATCGCAACTGATTTCTCAATACAGACCCTCAAAGCTAGGAGGTCCTGGATTAATATATTTCAAGCTCTGAAACAAAATGATGCCAACCAAGAATTTTATATCCAAAAAATTAAGTTTCAGATTTGAAGATGAAATTAAAAACTTCCATGATAAACAAAAATTAAAAGAATACACAACTAGAAAGCCTACACTACAGAGCAGTCTCAACAAAATATTCCATCAGGATGAGTGAAAAAAAGTGAAAACCAGCAAAGGGAGCATCATTCAACCAAAGGAGAAACTAAGACAAATCAAAATGACAGGGAATACAAATCATATCTCAATAATAACCTTAAATGTTAACGGCCCAAACTCATCAATCAAAAGACACAGATTAGCAGATTGGATTAAAAAGCAAAACCCAACAAAATGCTGTCTTTAAGAGACTCACCTTATGGGCAAAGACTTCCACAGGCTGAAGGTGAAAGAATGGGAGAAAACTTATCACTCATATGGATTGTATACACAAGCAGGGGTTTCCATCCTCATCTCAGATAAAGTAGACTTCAAACCAAAGTTAATCAGAAGAGACAAAGAAGGACATTTCCTATATCTTAAGGGAAATTATGTATATATATATATAAATAGGACATAACATTTATAAATATTTTTCCCCAAACACTGGAGCATCTATATATATCAAACAAACTCTTCTCAATTTCTAGAGTCAAATAGACCACAATACAATAATACCGGGTTACTTTAACACACCTCTCTCACTATTGGACAGATCTTCCAAACAAAAACTAAACAAGGAAACTACAGAACTAAATAATACAATCAGTATTGTATTATTTCATCCAGCAACAAGCACTTTCTTCTCAGCAGCACATGGCTCCTTCTCTAAAATAGACCATATCTTATGCCACATGGCAACTTTTAGTAAATACAAAAAGAGAGAGAGAGAGAGAGATAATACCCTGCATTCTATCAGACCACAATGGAATGAAATTATAAATCAATGATAAAATAAAAAATACAAGCTACTATAACAAATGGAGACTAAATAATACACTATTGAATGATGAATGGATAGAAGAAATCAAGAATGAAATAAAAATTCTTAGAGGTAAATGAAAACACTGATACAATGTATCAAAATCTTTGGGACACTATGAAGGCAGTACTAACATGAAAGTTTATTGCATTGAATGCATTCATTAAAAGAATTAGAAGTCAACAAATAAATGACCTAACACTACATATCAAAACCGTAGAAAAAAAAACAAATCACATCAAAAGCAGAAGACAGGAAAAAATTAAAATCAGAGCTGAAATCAATGAAATCAAAACAAAAGAAACAATTGAAAAAAAATTGACAAAACAACTTGGTTCTTTGAAAAAATAAAATAAAATAAAATAGAAAAACCCTAAGCAGAGAAAATTCAAATTACTAAAATACAAAATGAAGAAGGAAATACCACGGCATGTCTGAAATACAGAAGATAATTAGAAAGTATTTTAAAATTTTATATTGCAATAAAATAGGAAATATCGAAGATCACTGACAAATTTCTAGAGACATATGACCTACCCAAATTGAATGAGGAGGTCAGACACGGTTTAAATAGATCCATTTCAAGGAATGAAATAGAAAACACCATCAAAGGCGTACCAACCAAGAAAAACCCAGGACCAGATGGATTCTAAGCTGAGTTCTACAAGACCTTCAAAGAAGAAATAACACCAATACTCCTCAAAATATTCCATGAAATAGGAAAGAACGGATCCCTTCCAAACTCATTCTGTGAGGCTACTATCACCCTGAAACCAAAACTAGACAAAGACACCAAGGAAAGAAAACTTCAGACCAATATCCCTGATGAACATAGATGCAAAAATCTCAATAAAATTCTGGCAAATCACATACAAAAACATATTAGAAAGATAGTGCACCACGACAAGTGGGATTCATCATAAGGATACAGGGTTGGTTCAACATACAGAAATCAATAAATGTAATTCATCATATTAATAGATTTAAAAGCAAGAATTATATGATCATCTCAACAGATGCAGAAAAGCATTTGACAGAATACATCACACCTTCAAGTTTAAAACACTAGAAAAACTAGGGGTAGTAGTAACATACCTTAACATTTGTAAAAGCTATATATGCTAAGCCCTAGGCCAGCATCATTCTAAATAAAGAAAAACTGAAAGAACTCCTGCTAAAAACTGGAACAAGACAAGAATGTCCTCTTTCACCCCTTCTATTCAACACCATCCTTGAAACTCTAGCTAGAGCAATTAGGCAAAAGATAGAAATTAAAGGAATACAAATAGGTAAAGAAGAACTCAAACTATCCCTATTTGATGATGATGTGATTCTATATCTAGAAGATACTTAAAATTCCACCAGAAAACATCTAGAATTAATAAATGAATTCAGCAAAGTAGCAGGATATAAAATCAACTTCCATAAATCAAAACATTCCTGTACATCACCGATGAATCTACTGAAAGACAAATTAGGAAAACTACCCCATTCACAATAACCTCAAAAAAAAAATAAAATAAAATACCTGGGAATCAATCTAACAAAAGAAGTGAAAGACCTCTACAATGAAAACTACAAAATACTAAAGAAAGAAATTAAAGAAAACCTCAGAAGATGGAAAGATCTCCCATGCTCCTGGATAAGTAGAATTAATACTGTCAAAATGGCTGTACTAACAAAAGCGTTATACAGATTTAATACAATTCCTATTAAAATCCCAATGACATTCTTCATAAAATAGAAAAAGCAATCATAAAATTTATTTGGAAAAATAAAAGACCCAGAATAGCTAAAGCAATTCTTAGCAAGAAAAGTGAAGCAAGAGGCATCACAATACCACCTTAAACTATACTACAAAGCTATAGTAACAAAATGGCATGGTACTGGTACCAAAATTGACTTGTAGACCAATGGCACAGAATAGAGACACAGAGACAAACCCACATAAATATGGTTATGTCTTACTAGACAAAGGTGCCAAAAACATATATTGGAGAAAAGATAGCCTCTTTAACAAATGCTGCTGGCAAACGTGGAAATTCATATGTAGCAAAGTGAAATTAAACCTCTATCTCTCATGCTGCACAAAAATCAAATCAAAGTGGATCAAAGACTTAGGCACTAGAACAGAGACCCTGTGCCTAACAGAAGAAAAAGTAGGCCCCAATCTTCACCACGTCGGCACAGGATCTGATTTCCTTAACAAGACTCATAAAGTGCAAGAAGTAAAATCAAGAATCAATAAATGGGATGGATTCAAATTTAAAAGTTTCTCCTCAGCAAAGGAAACAATCAATAATGTGAGGAGAGAGCCTACAGATTGGGAGTAAATCTTTACCACATGTACCTCCAATAATGCATTAATCTCCAGGATATATAAAGAACTGAAAAAACTTAACACCAAAATAACAAACAACTCAATCAATAAGTGGACTAAGGAATTGAACAGACCCTTCACAGAAGAAATAGAACTGATCAACTAGAATATAAAAAAGTGTTCAACATCTCATCTCTAACAATTAGAGAAATACAAATCAAAACTACACTAAGATTTCATCTCACTCCCGTCAGAATGGTGATCATCAAGAATAAAGGCAACAATAAATGTTGGCAAAGATGTGGGGGGAAAAGGCACACTCATATATTGCTGGTGGGACTGCAAATTGGTGCAACTATTCTGAAAAGAAATATGGAAGTTCCTCAGAAAACTTGGAATGGAATAGCCATTTGACCCACTATCCCAGTCCTCAGTTTGTACCCAAAGGACTTAAAATTAGCATAGTACGGTGACACAGCCATGTCAGTGTTTGTAGCAGCTCAATTCACAGTCGCTAAACTATGGAACCAACCTAGGTGTCCTTATAGATGAATGGATAAAGAAAATGTGGTATATATATTCAATGGTATATTACTCAGCTTTAAAGAAGGATGAAATTATGGCATTTGCCAGTAAATGGTTGGAGTTGGAAAATATCATGCTAAGCTAAATAAGCTAATCCCACAAAACCAAAGGCTGAATGTTTTCTCTAATATGCGGATGCTAATTCACAATAAGGCGGGAGGCACTAGAGAAGAGTAGCGTTACCTTAGATTACGTAGAAGGAAATGAAGGGAGGGGAGGGGAGGGGATGTGGGGATAGGAAAGATAGTAGATGAAACAGTCATTATCACTGTGTGTATAAATGTGACTGCATGACCAACATGATTCTGCAACATGTACACCCAGAAAAATGAGAAATTATATCCCATCTCTGTATGATATACCCAAGTGCATAAATGCATTCTACTATCATGTAAATCATTAAAACAAATTTAAAAACTGAGGAAAAAAAACTTAAAGGGCTTACATTGGAGAACAAGCACACAGACATTTTCAGTGCAGTGTAAGGAGAGCAGAGGGTCCGGGGGAGGCAGAGCATCCAGGCTGCACGAGGGCAGAGGATTGGAGGTGGACCCAAGGAGCTCCAGGATCCTGCCAGGGCGTCCATGCACCAGGCAGAGGTCAGGGCACTAGGATTAAGGGCCTCTTCACAGGAATGCATCTTCCTCCCTGAAACCCTCTGGTCCCCCACCAGGCACCCAGGCTCTGATCCAGGGGAGGAAGGATCAGGTCCGAATTTCCAACCCATGGCTGACTCTGTTCTGGCTGAGTACCGGGGCACTCCCTTGGACATGATCACTGTGTCTGGGCTCTGCCTGGAGCGCGTTCTTGACCACTGGAGAATGGAAAGATGCTCGGGCAGATCCCCATCCACCTATAAAAGCCCCACGTCGAGCACCCCAGTGGGAGGCTGTGACGGTTCATTCCCACTCATCCAAGGGTGAGCCGACCTGCGAGCCAGGTGTCTTCAATCAAGAGGGAACACAGGAAGCCAGCTGTGACCACAGAGTGTGGAAGAACCTGCTGGTCTGACTCATGTTCCGACAGTTAAAAGCAGGGATGGGGGCGGGGTGGGATCCACAGTGCCCTCCAGGGTGTGGCTGCATGAAGTTCACGGTGGTGAGAAACAGGGAGGCAGTCGCAGGTGGAGGTCACGGCCACAGTGTTTCCAGCACCCGTTCAGTCAGCCTCCTGAGGCTGCTGTGTTCCTGATCCTAGGCCAGGACTTGGAGAATTCAAACATGAACAGACACCCCCCTGCCCAGAACATACTCCCGTGTGCCAGACAGGTGCCCCAGTACACGGACACGTATTAGGGACAGTGCTCTCCGCAGATGAGAGTCCACCTGGGCCTGTCCTCCCTGCAGAGACTGGGAAAAGGCTCCCTGAGGGAGATGCCAGGCAGTTGAAGATGAGGCTCAGGGGTGGGCAGCAGTTCCCGGAAGACCCTCTAGGAAGGAAAAAACTCCCTGTCACACACAGCCACCAAAGCATAGAGCCTGGAAACAGCTGGACCATGGGGGAAATTTGAAGGTGGCTCAAGGGGAGGCTCTGTCAGAGAATTACAATCATCACACTAGCGTGATGCACGCAGACCTGTTTACAGCAGCACCATTCACAACAGCCAAACTGTGGGGCCAGCCTGTGAACCCATCAATTGATGAAAAGATTTAAAAAAAAAAAAATGTGGTGCATACACACAATGCAGTTTTATTCAGCCATAAGAAAAATGAGCTTTTTTCCCTGCAAATTATGTTATCTGCAGGAAAATGGATGGAACTTGTGACCCTTCTGTTAAGCAAACTAGACCAAACTCAGGAGGCCAAGGGCTGAGTGTTTCTCTCCTATGTGGAAGCTAGAGAGGAAACAGGCAAAGAAAGGTTGGGGAGGCAGGGAATCTCCTGGAGATCAAAGGAGATCGATGGAAGAAAGAGGGGGCTTTAGCTACTGTTTTGCTGCTGTGACTAAAAGACCCAACTAGAACAACTGGAGAGGAGGAAAATTTCATTTGAGGGCTCACAGTTTTAGAAATCTTCATCCATTGGCAGCAGGCTCCATTCCTCGGGGCTCAAGGCGAATCAGGACATCATGGAGGAGGAGTGTGGCAGAGGGAAGCAGCTCCCGTGATGACCAAAAGCAGAGAAAGACTCCACTCTCCAGATACGAATAGATACCCCCAAGCCTGTCCCCAGTGAGCCACTTTCTCCAGCCACAGCCACCTGCCTCCAGTCACCACTCGGTTAATCCCATCAGGGATCCATTCACTGATTAGGTTAAGGCTGTGACCCAATCATTTCTCCTCCAAACCTTCTTGCACTGTCTCCAGGTTTTGGAGAACCCCACATCTAAACCCCAACAGGGGGTGGGTGGGGTGGAGGGTGGAGGCGCAGTGGGAAGGGGGAAGTGCTGGGAGTGACACTGGCCAAATAATGTGGCGGCATTGTGTGCAGCAGGCACCAGCACGCAACATAAATCCCATTGTTATGTGCAACTACAATGTGTCAATAAAAAATGTGGAAAGAGAAAAAAATAAAGTACAAAAGAAGAGGAAAAAGAGCCCCGAGGCACCAAAATGCCAAGCCTTGAGTTTGGCTTCATCCCAATGAGGGAGGGCTGAAGGGGCAGTGACAGGGTGGATCAGCAGGACTTGACACCTTAATGCCAGGAGGAGGTGAAGAGGCAAGTGGGCTGGCCAGGGCTCCAGGGGTGACAATGACAAAGCCACTTCCAGCGCTTGCCTGTGCAGGCCACACCCTCTCATCCACATCAGTGCTCAGGCTGGAGACCTGGCAGCCGAGGACCCACACGGGTGAGCCGGGGCCTGCTCCACTGCTTGGAGGAGCCCGGGGATGGCGACGGGGTACCCACTGCAGGGGGCTCCTGTCCCCGCTTTCATCCCCCAGATGGCCCTGGTGACCCTATCCCTGCCTCTTCTCATGAAGTCACCCACACACTCCTCTGGACCACCAAATCAGATGGTGTACCTGGAACCTGCTCTTGAAAACCCCAGGGAAACCCACACTCCTTCTTCCCAGACTAGGTCCAAACACTCCATCACCCGGTGCTTTCCTCAACTTTTATGCTGCTGAGACTAAAAGACCCAACCAGAATAACTGTAGAGGACGGAAAGCTTATTGGGGGTCTCATAGTTTCAGAGGTCTCCATTCATAGACAACGGCTCCATTCCTTAGGTGAGGCAGGACATCATGGTGGAAGAGCAGGGCAGAGAAGTGGTCAGATGGTGGTCAGGAAGGAGAGAGAGAGGCCGGGGGTGGGGAGAGAGGGAGAGACTGAATTCACTCTCCAGACACAAAATATATTCCCCATGGTCCTGCCCCCAGTGAACCACCTCCTCCAGCCTCACCCACCTGCCTCCAGGTGCCACTCAGTTAACCCCATCAGGGATTAATCCACTGGTTGGGTTCAGGCTCAATCATTTCTCCTCTCACTTTCTTGCATTATCTCACATGTGAGGTTTGGGGGTACACCACATCCAAACCATGACGCCAGCTTTGTGCCCCAGGGAGACCATCGTGCCAGGCAGAGCTGGTGAAAGGCAGGCAATGCCCGGAGCCTCCTAGTTGCTTAGAGCCTCCTGTCACTCAAGGCCAGCTGCCCTGGGGACTCATCCTCCAGACGCAACTACATCAGAGCCTTCCAGTCCACACTTAGCTACCCCCAGTCCCTCCCGCCAAGGGTTTTCCTGCAGGTCCCAGATCCCTGCTCTTCAATATCTGGGCTAAAGGTCAACTATGCCACGCCTCAAAGAAATGGTCCCCACTTAAAACCCTAACTTCAGAGCCCCTTTCTCATCTCTTTCCTCAGTTTCCTCTCCCACCCTAAGGTTTTGCCCCTTCACATTTAAAACTCCAAGAAACCAGAAAAGATCAAATTATGCAGCTCAGCGGTTGGGAGAAGTTACCTTCAATGCCTCAGGAGATTTAGAAGAAATGAAAACAATCCAAACATACAAAGACTGGCCATGACTTACTCTCCCTGCCATTTATAGATTAAGAAAATAAATATTCACTTTGTTCATAAATGCAGCATGAATTAACCTTCAGTTTTTACTTTCAAAGCTTTGGAGGTCTCTAAAATCTACCTACTGATATATATATCTGTCTGTTGAAAGATTAGAAGATAATTTTTGCCCTAGATTCCATAAATTAGGAACCTGGAACATGTTATAATACTGAGTAGTTTGTTTAAATTCTTTCATCATGTGTAAGAAACTAAAGGAAAAATTGAGTTTATAGAAACCCCCCAAAAAAGAGCAAAAGAGATGTTCCTAGCACATGTGAATGTGAACATTTCTGTCACCTGAATTAACTAGAGACCCTCAAATCATATTTCCAGTCCAACTCCTAATAAAGTTGGTAACTGTAGCAAAATCATACATGTTACTTCTACAAACTTTGCTCATTTTCAGAAAGGGGATATATCCATCAGTTTTGGATTGCTATGACAAAGTAACTGAGACTGAGTATTTTATAGAGAAAAAAAAATGTTTATTTAGCTTACAGTTTAGAGACTGAAAGTCCACATCAAGCAGCCCTACCTATTTTGCCTCTGGTGAGGCTGATCAAACACCCCTCTTAGCAACCCATGAGGCATCCCAACTCATGCTGTCTGCATCTTTAAAGGGAAGGACCACAGCAAGGTACAAAGTGACTGGGTGACAGAAACCATGGCTGAAGCCTGTCTACTCCTTCTGAGCAGAATACGTACTATTGCTAAGTGCCAGAGGCTTACAAGCAGCTCTCTGCTATTCCTGGTCTTCCTCCTCGATGCCCACACATCAGACACTACCATTCCCACTGTACAGAAAAGAAAGCTGACTTTCACAAGAGTTTGGTTCTTTGCTTAAGCGCACAGGGCCTATGGATCTCGAAACCAGGATTCACCTTTTGCCATGCTCTGTCATCTCCTGAGGGTGAAAGACCATCCTTGAAGCATGGCTGAGGCAGGTCGTTAATACAGTAACCCACGGATGTTGATCGGCATGGACACTGGGTATGTGGCAGGCAGCGGATTCCTGGTCCACAGAGGCCTGCGCCACCTCAATGCATTCATTGGTCAAAGTGAATCTTGGCAAGTCCAACTGTAGTAATAGGTGACTGGTTTGGTGGTTACCATGTGATTCTGCTCTGACCACAGAGATGGGAGAGACGGCTCCAGATCTCTGGGAAAGACTATCTTCACTGACAAGTGAGGCACGTGGAAGAGAAAGTCCTCGGATACCAGCTATCCCTGCTTGCTGGAACACCACCATGGGAGGGCGTAAAGGTTGGAGCAAGGGCAGTCATACTGTGCACAGTAGTGCAAGGGAAGGGCCATTGCTCATACTTGAAGGATGTCAGGATTAAGAAGAAAGTAGTTCAGGAGTTCAATGCCATTATTAAGCCATCAAATATATTGGGGCAGCACTAACTACAAGATGTTTCTGTAATGTAAGAGTTCTTAAGCTTGCATCACTGTCAATATGTTTCCTCTTACTTCAGATGCATCCCAACTTATATGATCATGAAGTCAAACCAAATGACAGCTTTTATTTATTTCAAAAATACAATGAGTGTGTTGGATGTTCCAATTCTGAACCTACCCCTAGTTCTCAATCACCTAAAAGAACTATTAGTGACTTGGAATTCTCTCTAGAGTCCTGGTTCTTTCTTCGCTTCTATAAGAAGGGAAAAGCGTTTTCTCTGTCCTCTTAGATTCTGCAACAGAGCACTGCAAGCTAAACAACAAGAGGAGGAGCAGGAGGAACGCACACACATTTTATCTGATGTTAATATTTTCACCCAACCAGGACCTCCATAGAAGAGAATTAAAAACCCCAAAGAAGCAGTTAGACTGGGGTGCCCATAGACCATTTTAAGGAAGGGTGATAAGTCCATGGAGAAATGACACATTTGAGCTTCTAGGGGCAGCACACTGTGGGAAAGGGACTAGAAACTGTTTGGTGGAAGCTGCTGGAACATAAGACCTACTTTAGTAAGGTTCAGACTCATCTTGGCATCACCGCCCCAGCAGTGGTGATAAGGGTTTTCTCTTCTTCCTGAAACCAGGAGAGCACCTTCCTCTCAGGAAGTTTATGCCTTGCTTTTAGGAGAAAAACCCAGAGAAGAGGGTCCTTCCTACCTTAGTCTTTACTTAAATGCTTTCAGCTGAAAATAATCAATATGCCCAACCAGTGTGTTCTCGGGTGGTGCCTTCTCCTTCTTTTCACTTCCAAACAAGTAGGATATCTATTATTTTTTGCGGGGAAGAGGAGGGTACTCAGAGACACTCAACCCCTGAGTCATACTCCCAGTCGTATTTTTTCTATTTTATTTAGAGACAGGGCCTCACTGAGTGGCTTAGTGCCTCCCTCTTGCTGAGGCTGGCTTTGAACTCACCATCCCCCTGCCTCAGCCTCCCGAGCGGCTGGGATCACAGGCGCGCACCACTGCGGCTGCCTATTATTTTCCTTCTACCTTTAAAATATTAACAACTGACAACTTACAGGTTAATGACTTCCATTTAAATCATTATAAAGACAATTAAAACACTTAATTCATATTAAAAATATTATTACAAAGGTTGCCAAGTGTTTGGCACATGAACTTTTAAAGTTGAAACATGATAATTGTAACTTAACGTCTTAAACCGCCTGTTTTCCTCAGCTTTGTCACCACTGTGACAAAAGAGGGCGAAAAGCTGAATTGGAGGCTTACGGTTTCAGAGGTCTCAGTCCAGAGCCAGGGCCACCCCTGGGGGCTGGGGGTGAGGCGGACGCACAGCGGCTCACGTGATGACCCATCCGAAGCAGAGAGACTCCGCCCTCCAGCTGCAAAAGACAGACCCCTGGCCACGCCCCCTCTGAGCCCGCCCTCCGGCCACACCAGGTGCCTCCAGTTACCGCCGGGTTAAGGCCCCCGGGGATCAAGCCGCTGATCAGGTCGAGGCCCAACCGCTGCTCCTCCAAACCTTCTGGCATGGCCTCACGCCTGAGCCTCTGGGGTCACCTCACGTCCAAACCACACGACCACCAGTCAAAGTGAAAGTTGTCTCCAAACCAAAACGTTCCAAGATCTCTTTTAATAATTGTGAAATTAATTGATTTGCATTTGAGCTTCGCCGTGTTGAATCACTTATTCCCTTTTATCGATGACCAGGATTCCACTGAATGGTTACACCACAGTCCGGACTGACCTGTCCTGCTGGACATTCGGGGTGTTTCCAGTTTGGGGCTGTCGTGGATAACAGTGATATCATCCATCATGCCGCACAAGCCCTTTCGGTGGGCTGTTACGTGCCGACAGGAAGGGTTTCTGCAAAGACCCGAGGGCCCACGTCTGGTTTCCCAAAGCAGCAGGTTCAGAGTGGGGTTTGGGGCGGTGCCTGGGTCCTGACGGCTCTAACCTCGTCCCAAGATGCCTCCTCAGAGGGGTTTGTAGCTGATGGCTTTCCTGGGAGGTGGGGGACCCTGCAGGAGGTGGCAAGTCGGTTCATGAGAAAGGGACCGAACATGAGGGGCGCTGCAGAAGTCAAGTCAGGTCCCGCTCACTCCAGCCCCACGTTTTACCCTAGAAATAGCCAGGGGTTTGGATCCTAGGCCAGGAGATCACATTCACCTGCCGCCCGGCCCCAGCCCCACTCAACGGGAGCGCAGGGGTCTCTCAGCTCCAGCGCAGGAGGGCTCCCTGTCGTCTGGGTCTGTCCTGGGGTCGGGGGTGCGGGAGCCTGCGGGAGCCTGCAGGAGCCTGTCCAAGGCGCGCGCTTGGCTCCTGCCCCGCGCTCCACGGAGCAGGCACGAAGGCGCACAGTCCTGCGCAACTCTCAAGTCTTTCTTCTTGTTGAGCATCTGACAAATTAGGAAAAATTGGGTTCTTGTCTTGAGTTTCTTAACATTAAGAAGTGTTGAATCATTTTTATTATCCATCTACTATCCCCCCACCACCAATGGATTGCTTCTTTTAATTTTGAGTTGATTTGTAAATATTTTACGTGTCGATTAAATTCACCTTTCACCCTATGTATTCAAAAATGGCTTTCCAGGACCGGGTGTGGTGGTGCACGCCGGGGATCCCAGCAGCTCTGGAGGCTGAGGCAGGAGAATGGAGAATTCAAAGCCAGCCTCAGCAAAAGCAAGGCTCTAAGCAACTCAGTGAGACCGTCTCCAGATAAAATATAAAATAGGGTTGGGAATGGGACTCAGTGGTTGAGTGTCCCTAAGTTCAATATCCTGTACCATCCCCCCAAAATAACCGTTTATCTTATAGCTTTACTCATAGAATTTTTGTCATGCAGAAGGTTTCAACTTTTAAGCAACTTTTAAGTTAACTTCACTAATCTTTTCCATTTTACCTCTGATTTTATACATATATAAATTACTTTTTCTACTTATATATGGTTTTATGGTTAAATTTTTGGTCCTTCTGAAGTTTTTTGGTATTGGGAGATACTAAAAAGGAAATTGGGGGATATTTATCTAAATGGCTAGAGAGACCAGCATGAGTTATTGGATTATTTTTAATATATTAATAAAATGCCACTTTTAGGAATTTAGGCTTCGGTGTATTTGTGTTCTCTATAAACCTTGAACTATTTCTGGGATATTCTGTTCACCTGATATGTGTGCTTCTACTCCAGCTCCAACTGGCCCTGCTGTAGGTAAGGTAATAAACCATGATGGGGGGCAGAGGCTCTCCTGCGCAGCTCTGCTCCCGTCTCACTGTGACCATTCAGAATGTTCTTGCCTATGCTCATATATTTATTTTCCAGATGAACCTTGGCATGATTTTTCACATTCCAGGTGGAGGGGGGGTGGATAGAACGCTGGGTTTAATTTTTAAAGAATTGACATCTTTAGATCATTGAGCACAGTCTCCTTACCCAAAGGCAGGCTCTTTTCTCTGTTTATCTGAGTCTTACTGGTCCTATTCCTTAAGGAGGATCCCTAGTTCTCTCTGAAGCATTTTATGTGTGCCTTGAAAATTTTATCCCTAGAAAACTTGTATTTTGCTGCTCTTCTAAAGGTAATGTTTTGCCATTGTATTTTTCTAAAGGTTTCAGGTAGTCTCTGCAAGGAGGCCAGCCAGGTGCACCTCTATACAGTTCTGCTGGTCTGTGGAAAGTTCATCAGAGTCAGGCTTTGGCCTTGCTGTTCAATTAAGCCTTCTAGTCACTATGACAATAGTAAATGCTATAAAGATTATAATATCAACATTTTCCATTTCATGTTAAGAAAATTATTAAGAATGTACTGAGTTAAAATAGTGGAGACATAGAACTATTGAGTGTGGTAGTTAATACCTTTAAACCAATAAATGTTTATTAAAAAAAGCAATAATATGAGTGAAAATACCGATATTAGATTACATTTTAATTATAATCTCTATACTGATAAATAATCTAATACCAATATTAGATTACATTTTAATTAAAATATGTATACAACTGTTTGATATGCCAGGCTTTATAACATTAAATAGAATATCCATTAAGGACTGTATTTAATTTTTAGCTTTTCCACTTAATATACAAATCCTTCAAGAAAAGGCTAATTCAGGAATTTTTAATATATGGTCAAAATGAAATGCATAAGTCAGTTTTCCTGCCTCAAAATTTCAGGATGGGGAGGGAAACAAATCATGGGTCCAGATTCACAGTTATCTGTGCCTCAAACATCATAAGGATGCTTTCAACAGAGAAGAAACATCAAAAGAGGGAATGCCTGCTCCTGGACCGACCTTAATTGATCATTCCTGTCTGCTCTTTTGAGGCGTGTACCTTCCTGGTGACACAGGAACACCCAGACACTTACTGAGAGTGCCGTTACTGGCTGCTTCTGTCATGACCAAGACATAAGTTGTTAAACTTGTTTATTTTGACAAGTTTCAAACCTGGAAAAAAAGTTTTGAGAATAAATTTCCCCCCGATTCTAATTGTCCCTTACCACCCCTTGCCGGCCACCCCGGGCAGACACCCCACTGAGGAAAAGCCCTAGTCAGTCGGAGGAAGGGACTCACAGCTCGGGCTTCTGCTGGATCTCCTGACCTGGCGAGTCTCTCAGCCTGGAGGTGGCCCCCCTTCCTCTCCAAGACAGGAGCTGTGCTTGAATTCTAGGTGCAATTCAAGGGTCCCCAGGGGCTGTCATCCCCAGGGATCTGCCAATACCATGTGAGAGTGACAGGCAGGGTGGAGACGAGACGGGGACAGCAGGAAAGCAGGAAGAGGGCAAAGGCAAGACGGCGCTGGTGGAAGATGCTCAGAATAAATCAAAATGAAGGGAATAAAAAAAATCTCAATAGCAATAATGGCCTAAACTTATCCATTAAAAGACACAGACTGGCAGACTGGATTAAAAACTAAGACCCAAGAATATTCTAAGAGACTCAACTCATAGGCAAAGACATCCACAACTGAAGGTAAAAAGATGGAAAAAAAACATATCATTCACATGGATCTCGTAAACAAGCAGGGCTTTCTACCCCCACATATCAGATATAATGGGCTTCAAGGCAAAATTAACCAGAAGAGACAAAAAAGGCCATTTTATATTGCTTAAGGAAATTATAAATCAATAAGATGTAACAATCTTAAATAATTATGCCTCAAACAATGCAGCATCTACTTCCATCAAACAAACTCTTCTCAATTTCAACAATCAAATAGACCATAACACAAAAATATTGGGTGACTTTAACAAATCTCTCTCATCATTGGATAGGTCTTCCAAACAAAACCTAGAAAAAGAAGCTATAGAACTAAAAATCACAATTAATAATCTATACTTAACAGACATATGTAGAATAATTCATCCATTAATGACTAAATAGACTTTCTTCTCAGGAGCACATGGATCCTTCTCTAATGTAGACCATATCTTAGGCCACAAAGCAACTCTTAACAAATACAAAAAGAACCAGAGATAATCCCTTGCATTCTATCAGATCACAATGAAATGAAATTATATACCAACAATAAAATTTAAAAAATAGAAGCTACTCTAACATGCAGAGACTAAATGATATGCTATTGAATCACAAATGGATAGCAGAAGAAATCAGGGGTGAAATTAAAAAAATACTCAGGCATAAATGATCATAGTGATACAACATGTCAAAATCTCTAGGATGCCATGAAGGCAGTTCTCATTGCAATTAAGCACATTCCTTAAAAGAATAGAAAGTCACCAAGTAAATGACCTAACATTAAAGTTAAAAAAGTCTGAGAAAAAGAACAAATCAACACCAAAATCAGTAGAAGACAGGAAATAATTAAAATCAGAGCTCAAGTCAATGAAATTGATGCAAACAAAAGAAAGTTCAAAAATTTATGAAACAATAAAAAGTTGATTCTTTCAAAAAATAAATAAAATTGAGAACCCTTCACCAAGCTAAAGAAGAAGAAAATTCAATATACTAAAATTTGTGATGAATAAGAAAATATCACAACAGACACTACCAAAGTCCATTGGACTAGACAAAAAGGAATGAAGGGAAGGAAGGGGGAATGAAAATAGGAAGGACAGAGAATAAATTGGACTTAACTTTTCTGTATTCATGTATGAACACATAACAGTCTAACTCCACATGATGTACATCCATGAATGAGAAGTTACCCTCCATGTATGTATGATATGTCAAAATAGACTCTCCTGTAATGTATATCTAAAAAGAGCAAATTAAAAAAGAAATGATAAATGTTTAAGAAGATATATATATATTTACCCCGAATAAAATATTACACAGTGTATACATGTATCAAAACATCACACAGACCTCCAAAATATGTCAACTGTTTGTTTTTATGTATCATCTAAAATAATTTAAAAATAAAAGTAATTAGAGGGGGAAAAAAAAAAAAAAAGACAGTGGTTCGGAACAGCGCTTCCCCAAACCTTGGAAAGTTAAGAAAACGAGTCTCTCCTTTCAACACTAACTTTGTGGAAACAAAGCCTGGCTGTCGACTGGTGACTCGACTTCAACACCCAGTGCAGTAAAACTCATTAATTTCCCCTAATTGGATAGAAAGTTTCGGAAGAGTCTAAAGTAGAGAATCATTTTCACAAAATTCAGCTCAATTTCAAGTTCATATGGCATCAAGAATGACAGGGCCCCAGGAAGGAAAACAGAATATCTTAGAGAATGTTTTAAGGATTGTAATAATAGATTTTTAAAAATAGGAATTAGAATATTCATTGCCTCACAGAAGCATTTAAATTCAAAGTGGCTTTACAAGTGTTTAGAAGTCTCTCTTGGCCTTCTGCCTTATGAACACTAAATATTCCCCTTGTTTATACTTTTAATTTGCCTGGCAAACCCTTCCCCCCCTCCCTACCCTAATAAATCAATGCACTTCCCCAGCATTTTAACTTCACCCCAGGCTCTACCTGAGGTTACGTGGGGTCATATTGCTCTTTTCTAAAATTTCTCAATACTTTCATGCTCCCAGGAAATGCACCTGTCAATCTGGACCGGGCATTCCCTCATTTACTTAAAAGCAGGAACTCGGCTTCATTTTTCACCCTTGATTCTAAAGCAGTTGGAAAGCTTGAAAGAGAAGGAGGCCGGCAGGGGGAAGCAAATAAATCTAATCGTGGTGAAAAGGTGATGACAAACCTGTGCTTACATTTCCTCAATTTGTTCTTAAAATAATCATTGACACACTCTTTGATTGAGGACCAGCTCTTGGTTTCCCAAGGCTGAGGTCAAAGAGATTGGGAACAAAAGATAGACTTATTTTAATACACAAATTTGAGCAATTAGTTCCCACCTTTTCCTTCTCTCGATATTTCCAAAGATGTTAATAAGTAGCTAAATTGATTTCTTTGAATTATATTTTCACTCCTTCCTATGCCCACCCTCTAAGTGGTATGCACGTAAGCAGTTAGCTGGTGAAGAGGAAGGACATGAGGAAAGTTCTGGAAAATATTGCCATCGGTCACCTAAGACCCATGAGCATTTCTAGGCAGGTGAAGGACCCAACGGAGGTTCAAGAGAGAAAAAGTGTGAGTGATGTTTGGAGAGGGCAGGACTAAAGCTGGGCAGGGTGGCAGAGGGTATCGATGACTCTCACTGTCTCTACCATGGCCCATACATGGCACTCTATCCACTTGAAGTACATGCAGCTCCCAGCTCTCTCCCCCACAGACTTCTCCCAGGCAGTGTTGGGAAGACTGGAAGTGTCACAGGGCTAATGGCCCTGGAGCAGTTGTCAGCCTGGAACCAAGCAGAGGGGGAGGGTAAATATGCAGCCTTTTCTCCCACAGGGCAGGACAGCTCAGCGAGCATATTCTGCCCTATGTCTCCAAGACACATCTTAAAAATGAGTCACTTACTGCCCTCTATTCTGCACTACCTTTTCAAGCATGTTTGTATCACACACAGCCTCAAGCGCTAGAGAAATGTCTCCCTCTAGAGAAGGGGGCAGGCATGCTTACTGCCTTTTATATAAGATTTGGTTTCCCAAGACCCAGCATTCCAAGTCACAGGTTGTGGGGACAAAATCTAGGTCCATCTGAACCATGTTCATGAGTCTGGAGGACCAGGAGAACCGACTCCATGCTGCTCATACTGCTTGCTGTACCGTGGTGGTAAGGTGACAATGTGGCCTCACATCATCTGTCACTATCTGTGGCACTATGGCAGGCCAGGCCATTAGCTTGTGATTGTTCAAAGATTCGGATGGTGATGAGCACAGCTTTTCCCCTGAATTAATGCAGCTTGAAGGAGGGGTTTCTGGGATTTCCAAGTGAATGTAGTGTTTATGTGTGTGGGTAGGAAGGTAGAGAGAGAGAGAGGGAGATAGAACGTATATAGTAACAACCAAACACAATGAATTTATAACTTTTGCTTCTCTTTTATGAAACTATGATTCAATATTCAGTTTTCATTTGCTTACTCACTTAGGATAGCACAAAAAGTCCATCTCATTAAGCATATGCATTAAAAAGACTAATGAAAGTAAAAACACAATTAATGGTAGAAAAAAGAAAAAAAATTGTTGAGCATTGATCTTTGGCAACCTGAAGGGGCAGGGCAAGCACATGGCTGGCCATGGATGGCAGAATGTTTAAAGTCCAGAGGGTTTGCATACTCGCCTGCGGGTGGACAAGTCGGGGTGGCAATCCCAAGTACAGAATAGAAAGAAGAAATGTGAAAAAGTCCATCATCTCTGTAGCCCCATGGAGAACAGATGGAATCAGATCCTAGTATGGATTAAGAATCTTGGTTTTGCTTTCAGTCAAAGTTCTCCTATATGGTAAACGAACATATTTCAGAAAAAGCTCTTTCAAGATTATCCATAAAAAAATAAAGGCCTGTTGTGTTCTCACTGGTCCTCCAGGTGGCTTTTAAATTTCCCCCATCACATGTCAGTTACAAAGCACCCAGTTAAGATAACATTGAAAAAGTCAGATTAGCAAGCTTCCCTGTAGGTATGATACTCTTTGCTTCAAGTCAGATGCCAGGAAGAACAAAAGCCTGGGAAATCATTTCCCTTTGCTTAATATGATTTTCAGATTAATCTCAGAATGACACCAAAAGGCCAAGATAAGAAATGCAGGCTGTGAAAGCACAAGCCAACTCCTCAACTGGCTTTTTAATACTCGAAACTAGCAGGCTCCACAAATGATAAAATGGTAGGTAATAGCAATGTCCTCAAATACTTCAATTTTCTATCATTTTGTTTGTTTGCTTAAGAACTTTTGGTTTCAAACAGAAATAAAATGAACTTTATGCCCTAAAAATAGAATATTCATTGCCTGGCTTGATTTTGACACTGCGTCATTAAGTTATTTGGACAAGAACAAACATCTTCAAAACACAGTCAGTTATTGAGTGCCCATGACACACCAGGCTTTGTGCTGGACCCTGCAGATTCAGAGAGGGGTAAACACAGGCGAAGCCCCTGAGGAGCTCAGATTCTGATACAGACATTTTTTTCCAAGATAAAAAATAAATATGTGACTTAGTTTTTTTCCAAAGGCTCTGTAAGTTGGATTTTCCCCCAAATTCTCTGCAAAATAGGAACCTAGGGAGAAACTGCAACAAAGTTTTATGCAATATGTTAACTGTCTACGCCAACCCCGTGAAGTGTCCCCATGTGCTCCACTGAGGTGGGAAAGGCACAAAATCTCTTATTCTCACCTATTTATTTTACAGTCCTCCTCCCCGCCACCACCACCCCCTGCTTTTTTGTTTTTTGTTTTTTCTTTTGTTTCTTGAAATCCCTTCAGTAAATCAAGGAGATGATCTTGAATCTGTTGGGCCTGGATGAGGCAACAGAGGCCAAAGGTCCCTCCAAATTAGGTGAAAAGAGTCTGGTCTCCTCATGGCCCAGCCTATATGCTGAGGATGGAAGACTAGTAAGAACCAAGAAGCCAGCCTCAGCCAACCCTCTGCAGTCTCTGTCACCTAACATTCAGGACAAAGCGTGAAAAGTCATATGAATTCGCGCGTATACTCCACAAGCTGTTCTGTTTTATACAGATTGTTCTGGGGAAAACTCCCCCCCCCCCACTTCAATTCATAACACTGGTATAACCCAAGCACCAAAACTTGACAAAGATATTAAAAGAAAACCTATTATAGGCTAATCTATCTCATAAGCATGAATTCATTTATCTTAAATCTATAAGACTATTAAATAAATACATGATGGCCCTGCATAATTTACCCCAGAAATATAATAGTAAGTCAACACTAGAAAAACTCCAGATATAACTCACAGCACATTACAGGAGAAAATCTGTAGTGGCAAAAAAAAAAAAAAAGAGGAAAATCCACAAAGGTGAAATTCAACATCTGGAAGGGTAATAAGAACAACCGAATGACTGGGAGTGGTGGCACACACCTATAATCCCAGCAACTCAGAAGGCTTAGGCAGGAGGACTGAGAGTTCAAAGCCAGCCTCTGCCATTTAGCAAGATCTTGAGCAACTTAGTGAGACCCTGTGTCAAAATGAAATATAAAAAAGAGCCTGCAGTGTGGCTCAGAGGTTAAACACCCTTGGTTCAATCCCCAGTACCGCCCCCCAAAAAAAACCCCAAATCCCTAAACAAATTGGGGGTGAAGGAACTCAATATGATAGGTGGGAATCTATCCAAATCATGTGTAGTGGTGAAGAAGTCATAGTATTCCCTTAAAGGGAACAAAGCAAGTCAGGAACAAGACAAGAAGGCCCTCTCTGACTGCTTTATTTACTATTGTACTGGAGCACCTACCCAGCAAAGTAAGGCATGAAAAAGAAGTGCCTGGCAGAGTATTGGAAAGGAAGAAATAAAATCACCATTGTTTGTGGCCTAGAGGTTTATTTGCATAGAAAATTCAAGAAAACCTACAACTTATTAGAGCAAAGAAATAGAGGTAAAGAAGTAGACCAAAGGAATGGGTTAGAGATTGACGGCATACCAACATGTGTACCTCATCCTTGACGGAAGTGGTGATATAAAGCAACGGGAACAAGGCACTATTCAAAACTAGCCTGGGCAGGCTGACTATCCATTTGAAAAAACACCTTTGCTTCTTGCCAGGTACAACAAACAAATTCCAGATGGATTTAAAACATTTTTTTTTAAATTTAACATTTATAGAATAAAAAAAAAATTAGTTGTAGAACTCTACAGCAGAGAATCTTTTCTAAACCAGGGCACAAAAATGACAAATGATAAAGGAAAGTGTGATACATGTTTTATTTTACTGAAATTTGGAACTGTGTGTGACACATAAATGGAACGAAATCTAGAATCCCAACATGGGAGAAGACCTGGGCATCACCAAGCACGACGAGGCTCTCCGTCGGTCCTGTTGGCCAGTACACTTCAGTAACGAATCACAGCTCATCCACGGGAGTTGGGGAAGACATTATCTTAGTACATTGTCTGCTCACACATAACTTTTCAGAAAAACGAAAGGAAGGGTACATTGGTTGGGTAAACAATTGATAATATCTGCTGAACAAACCAGAATGACTAATGACAAAAAGTGGTGAATTTCACTAGCAACTGGAGGATCATAATTTAAGAAAGTGTCAGAAAGAGAGACAGAAATATCACCATACAATCATCAGATAGAAAATTTGATAAATATCTAGACACTGAATGGGGGGGATTTCTGAGGCCCATCTCCCCACTTAGATGTCTTACAAGTCTCTTAAATTCAACATATTCAACTCTGAATTGCTCCTCCAAACCCTTTCTTCCTCCCAATCCAGGGAATGTGACCACCAAGCCCTCCAGGGAGAGACCCAAGCCACACTTCACTACTGTCACAGCCTACCACCTACATCCACTCACCTGGACACACCTGTTAATCCTTGGTTTCTGTTTCCAGGCTTCTAGAATCCGTCTCCACTGCCTGGGGCATGTCCTCACCAGGTTCCATAAGGACTACCTCCAATCCTCTTAACCAGCCTGTGTTCTTCCTATCTCTGCTGATGCCTTCTGTCACTCAGCAAGCAATGGGACCAGCTCTTGTTTAACATGAGCAACAGCCTTGCTATGAGGACCCAGTTGAAATTCCCAGGAGGATGGCTGCTGTATTTTTGTTTTGCAGGCCCTCCCAAGGCCCAGGCATTGAAGCTCTGATCCCCTGCCTGGGGCACTACTGGGAATGGAAGAACCTTTAGCAGGTCAGGCCCAGTGGAAGGAAGTTAGATCACTGGTAGCATGCCTCTCAAGGGAATATCGGGACCATGGACCCTCTTTTTTCTCTCGCTTTTGCCTCCTGGCTACCATGAGGTGAACGGGCCTCCCCTGCTATGAACTCCCACCAGTGTCCTGTGAGGCCACAGACCCAAAGCAACAGGGCCAAAAACCATGACTGAAAGCTCTGAATCTGGGAACCAAAACAGATTTTTAAACTGATTATCTCAGGTATTTGTCACAGTGATAGAAAGTTGATTAATAGAGTGGCCTTTCACCATCTGCCTCTTCCTCTTCCAGCCCCATCTGTGCACCTCCATGAGTCCCCCACCTTCATATGTTTCCTTCTCCCTAGGTATACTCATAGAGGGCTATTTCAGTGGGCAGCAAATTCATCTAATATTTGTTTGAAATTCACTTTATATTGCTTTATTGTTGAATGATTGCTTATTCCCGGTTAAGGGTTCTTTAACCGTTAGGATTTTGTGGCCTTCTAACTTCTGTCTAGAACCGGTGTTGCTGGTTAAACAGTGTCTACTTCACAAACACAACTTCTCCCCACTCTAACCACCTTTTTCCTTATTTATTTCTGGCCACACTAATAACTTTTTAAGGAGTCAAGCGGCATCTAGCTTTATAGAGTATTAAAAGCTCAGAAATACTTTAGAGCAGACCCAGATTCTTATGCCTAAAAAACTTTCTATTTTAATCTTGTATGTAAAATCAGATGTGATACTCAGTGCTCTGAACACAAAGACTAACATTTTTGTAAAGTAGACAATTTTCTTTCATCTGGCAAGTTTAGATGAATGCACATTATCAGTTGGATTACTAATACTCTCACACTGGCCCAATTCAGTAAGTCTTGTTCATTTCTAAAACACCAATATTTGTGTGTACACAAATATTACCCAACAGTTACCCAAAGAACATTTGTATAATATAATAATTTAATTGATTTATATCCCAAAGCAGGTGAAAGTTG
Organism: Callospermophilus lateralis; assembly: GCF_048772815.1. Taxonomy (NCBI): domain Eukaryota; kingdom Metazoa; phylum Chordata; class Mammalia; order Rodentia; family Sciuridae; genus Callospermophilus; species Callospermophilus lateralis. The sequence goes on along the minus strand of NC_135314.1, from coordinate 8,690,647 downwards.
TTTTGAGTTTTTATTTCATTATAAAGTTTCAATTTAGTATTCAAACCATGTCTTGAAAAAATTTAAAAAAAAGAATCTCTTGGCCAAAAGGAAAACAAGCCAAGGAGTGACAAGAACACAGAGCTACATGTTTTGGGAAACATGTGAATTCAGAACAAACTTCCTTGAGAGAGGCAGACAGTGCTTAATATTCGCAAGGGATATATTTGAACCAGAAATGCATGAACATAAATATTCATATTATAAATAACCTAAGAATGTTAACTAAACCCCTCTTAATTTGCATATTCTTCAGTAATCTTCTTGTGATCTGAAATCTACCTTACAACACTTGGTATAAATGTGGTCTCACCTTTGTTCTCTTGAAAATTGCATTGTTTCAAGGTAGATAAACTATAAGTTATTTTGGGACAGGAACAATGATTTATGTTGTTGTTTCTCTTTTCTAATTAATAAATCTGAGTTCCTCAAAAGTCACCCCTCTTTCCTTTCCCCACCAGGCCTTTGCATGGTGTTCCCTCTGTTAGAAGCAGATACCTCCTTCCACCTCCTTCCGTTCCTCCTCCAGGAAGCAGACTTTAGAAGGATGGTTTGTGCCAATAAACTTAAAGCTTAGATAAAGTGATTGCATTCCTCAACAATCACATATCACCAAAACTGACACAAGAAGAAAGCAAAAATACAAATAGCTCTATATGTATCTCAAATATTGAATCTGTAAATAAAAATCTTTCCTCCAAGAAAATTCCAGGTTCACATAGCTTCACCTGTGAACATTTAAAAGTATATAAATAAATAACATCAATTCTGCACAAAATCTTCTAGAGAACAAAGTCCAGTTTAACCTTATACCAAAATCTGCAAGGGCATTACAAGATGATGTCATTACAATAAAACTCACTTATTAGATATAAAATCCTAAATAAGTTATTTGCAAGTTGAAAGTGGTATATTGAAGAGGAAACTATTTTATGATAAATGTAAGTTTCTCCAAAAAATGCAAAAGTAGATTAATATTAGAAAATTAAATACTATGATCAACAGATTCTAGGTGAAATCATCTTATAATCCTCACAATAAGTACATAAAAATGATTACATAAAACAAATATTCGTTAATGTTAAAAAAATTTAAAAACTTTTAACAAAATTAGGGATAGAAAGGGCTGTCTTATAAAGAAAAATCCATAAAAATATAATACTTTGTGGCAAACTATAGAAAAGTTTCCCTGGGTAATTGAGAACAAGATTCAGATGCATGTTATTATAATTTTCTTTTCATTTCCGTGGCATTCTAGCAAGTACAAAAGAGAAACTAAATGAACAATGTCATAAAAGAAACAAAACTTCCATTATTCACAGATGGTATATTATGTATGATTTTACCATTTACATTCATGAGTAAGTTTGGGTTGTAACTTTCCTTTCTCATTCCTGCTAAGTCTAGTTTCAAGTTTGTACTACTTTCATAAACTCTTTCGGTCCCCTGAAATAGTTACTGTGTTAACCATGTCTCTTATTTTCTGTATTCTGATGCTTTGACATCTGAGGCTTTGCCAAACCTGGAAGGGTTGGCCCCCCATGGTTCGCCAGTTCCTAGACATAGTAAACAACTCCGCCAGAAACATGCCTTTCAAATACAGAACAAACTAACGGAGCCAGAGACCACACCCACCACCTGCTTTATGCGTTCCCACATTGTTGACCACTCTCTACCTGCCCTGTCACTACCCCGTGGCCAGTACCAAACAGCCAGAGACCACACCCCTCCCCCAGAGCTGGCCTAAATTTGAACTAGCCAATCCTAAACCTGCTTCCCATCCTCACCACTCCTTCCTGGCAGAAACCACATACAAACTCTGGCCACAGCTCCCCATCCCGCCACCTCCCAACCAACCCTGTGCTCACCTGTGTGGCCCTAGCATGTCACACACTCTTCTCTTGGGGTCTGCAACAAACCATCTGCTCAGATGAAGTCATTTCCTGACAGTTGGCTTTGCCACACCTAAGTAATAATCAAACATTTTAAACCAATGTAAGAGTGGCATTATTTATAGAACTTGTCAGGAAGTTCTACAAATAACCTGAATACTTTCTTGGTGAGAAGAATTTCAATGTTAACTTTTAAAATATTTATAAAATTCTTCAGGTTTTCTATTTCTTCTTGAGACAATATTAAGTAATATTTTCCTAGTAATCTGCCACTCTAGCTGCCTTCCCCCTAGTTTAATGGTGGGGCCCTTTGCTCCCCCACCCCCACATTATTTCCCCCTTTCTCTTTAGGCTTCAGCCACGCTGGACCTTGTCCTCCAAATTCCTCAGGGCCTTTCGCACCTAGTTTTTTTTAATGTTCTTTGCTCAGAACTTTCTTATCATGATCTCAGCAGACCTTCCCTGGCCACTCAGACTAAAGTGAACTCCTCTCTGAAACTCCCTTTCACTTCTCTTCTTTTTTATTCCATGGTAGTTCAAATCACCGTTGTTTGCTTGGTGCCTGCTTTGTTCACTGCAATGCTTCTGATGGAACCCAGGGCCTCAGGCCTGCTGGACAAACTCTCTAGCCCTGAGTGGTACCCCTGGCCCCCATCTTACTTTCTTATAGTCTGTTTCCACAAAGCCAGAAATCCTGTTTAATTGTTTATTAATTTACCTTAGGATAGCCCTTGGTAAACAGTAGGTGCCAGCCATTATAATTCTCTGAATGAAGAATTAATGAATGGGCCCAAGAATATGTTCAGGATAGATCCTGCCACGGAGTTGAGAAAATAGTGAGGAGACCAAGCCCAGGACCAGGCTGCTTAGGGGATGGTGAGGGACAGGCAGGAAGCTCTGTCTATCCAGGACTTCAGGACCCTTTGCAAGTAAAGTCCTTGAATGAAGCAAGACTCATCATGAGGCTGAAGGCCCCCGGCGCCCTTGCCACTGACCAATATTTAGTCACCAGTTCTGTGGGATTCAAATAACCAACCAGGATTATTATCTTTTGAACTCTAGGGGGACCAAAAATGGTCTTTTCTAAAAGAAAAAAAAAGACATCTAAGAAAATGAGGCCTTTAAGATACATACCACTGGGCATCAATTTGGACATTATATGAATTCTGACATCAAGTGAAAACAATTTCTACTCCACTTAAGAAGATGTCAGATTCAGGCAATTTTACAACAGGAAATGGAAAAAGGTTAAGGCTTTAACTGGATTCAGGTGTCATTTGATATATATACATAGGAAATTAGGTCACTGAAAATAATTTTTTTCAATCAAGAAATTTACAGCCTGGAATAAAATGATGTTTCAATCCAGTGTAGCTGGGATTTCCCTCTTCAGTGTACCTTGACGTTATCCTACCTGGACGATCTAAAGCTTCCAACAGAACTAAGTTGGAAAACACCTCATGTTTATTTCTTTTAATAATATATTTAGGTAGTAAAGGTAAAGTATTGAACAGAACTATCCATGAAAGATAACTGGAGATGGCCATCTGTTAAAATGTGGGGGAGTAAGAATCACACAGGAAAGATTCGTCAGCATGAAAGACACAGTTTATAAAACAAACTAGCTCAAGAGAAGCAAGCCAGAAAAGTATGGATGAACCTCACTTTGCTCTGTGAGTAGCCATGAGTGTTCAAGACTCAGTCCAGTATCACTGTTATGGTTGGATCCAAGGAGACCCCCAGAAGCTCCCATGTTAATGCAGGAATGTTCAGAGGTGACTGGGTCGTGAGAGGTGCCACCTAACCAGTCCAAGCTAGTTTGGACAGACAGGGTGGTAAGTGTAGGCAGGTGGGGGCGGCTGGAGGAGGTGGGTCACAAGGGGTGTGTCTTAAAAGGGTTAATCTTCCAGCAGCCTCTTCCCCTTCTCCCTCTCCCCCACCCCCTTCCTGACCCCAGCTGTCCTCTGCCATGCCCTCTCTGCCCCAGTGTTCTGCATCACCTTGAACCCAGAGCAATGGAGTCAGCTGACCATGGACCAAATCCTCTGAAACTGACCCCAAATAAACTTTTCCTCCTGCAAGTTGTTTTGGTCATGGTGATGAAATGCTAATTAAAACAACACTTTCTGTGTGAACACTTAGCTTTTTCCTCTTAAGTTGTATTAATCATCCCTCATTGGTTTTCCAATGTGCAAACCTGTATTCTGAGACACACTTCATTGGGTAATAGATCAGTCTCCCTGGTTCTACTGTTGGTTTCTTAAGATGAGAAATCCTCTTTTAATCAACTTCAAATCTCCAGGCCCAGCACAATGTCAAGTATTCCAGAAAGGTCTGCTTAAAAAAACAAAGTAAACAAGAATCGAGCTGACAACCTCCTGTGCTGTGTGTATACATGTGTATACGTGTGTGTGTATTTTTTAATCTGGTCTTTCCCTGGATCAAGTAAGTACCTTATGTTTTGGTTGTTGAGTCTAAAGGACAGAGGCCCATTCCTATTTATGACTCAGCCTTCACCGGCTCCAGTTTGTCCAGGAGCATAAGAACAACTTCCCTTGACTTTTTCCTTTCTTTTTTTGGCACAGAGTACCTAGATCCAATAAGCATCTTTAATTCCAAAATTTGAAGTCCAAAATGCTCCAAAACCCAAAATTCTCTGAGCCCCAAAATGGTGCCATAAATTGAAAACTCCATACCTGACCTCAAAAGATGGGTCATAGTCAAGACAGAGGCTCACTAAAACCACTGTGCAAAATTATCTTCAGGCTGTGCATATAAGGTGTATATGAAACATCCATGAATTTCCCATCTAGACATGGGTCTTATTCCAGGATCTCAATATATATATAAATATCCCAAAACTAAAGCATTCAAAAGCTAAAACACTTCTCACACGAGCATTTTGGATAAGGGACACTCAATCAGTATCCCAAATCAGCACACATGGCCATAATAATAAAAAATCAAGGAGTTGCATCATACCATCCTAACACTCGAATATTCCTATGGTCCTCTTCAAAACTGAAGAAAAGAGGGCTGGGGCTGGAGCTTCCTGGTAGAGCATTTGCCTTGCATATGTGAGGCACTGGGTTCAATCCTCATTACCACATAAAAATAAATAAATAAAATAAAGGTATTGGGGTTAGGGTTGTAGTTCAGTGGCAGAGCGCTTGCCTCACATGAGTGAGGCACTGCATGTGATCCTTAGCACCATATACAAGTTAAATAAAGGCATTCTGTCCATCTACAATTACAAAAAAAAAATTTAAATAAATAAATAAATAAAGGTATTGTGTCCGTCTACAACTAAAAAAAAAAAAAAAAAAAAAAAGGTCCATTAAATTCCAACCAGCATCCTAAAGAAAATCTGTGGTTAAAGAAATGTTTTAGAACATGCTTGAAATCTTTCCTAAGGAAAGGAAAAGTTTAAGTGCAACACCTGCAAGTCACCCCACTAATTTATTTATAAAATATATCCAGTCAAGAGCTGCTTCTGGACGTAACTCATACGTTTAATACATTCAGCTATAAATCATCACCCCCGCCATAGGGTTTTTCTATTGAAATTGTCCCACTCCCCATTAATTTTGCTGGCTGAAATTTCAGTCAAAGATTAAGCAGTTAATTTTTCAAGTGGTCACATAACTTCTTTTTTCTCTTAATGGAAGATGGTGAAGGAAGAGTGTTTTCCACATCTCTGACCCATACATAGACAAAACAGGCTTTTTGTACTAGATTGCAAAGGAAATACTCCTGTTTGGACAGGTTTTATCCATCTACCATATGCATCAGAGAGATGTCAAGAATTTCCTTATTTATGAGAGTTATAAAATATGTATCTTTTAAATAAGAAAAATCAACTACGCTAGAGATGTGAAAGTCACATCATTCCAATTATGTGATCCGTGAGGCCTGACTTTCCATTATCCCCAAAAGAACACTCACAGTCATTACATTTGGGTAGTGATCACCTGGTGCCACCCAAAATGACACACACTAAATGTGCCTCAACACAACCCCCCGGTGGGGATTGGTCCTCTTCGCCAACTCGGACTATCTGAGCGAGCCCCAGCCCACTTCAACTCTTGGAAAAGCTACTGACCATGTATTTCCCATCAGACGTTGCACTTGCCCACAAGGTCAGGCATTCCTAACTCTGATGAACAGCCTTTTAAATGCTGTTTACTGAATATTAATCTCTTATATTTAACACCAACTCTTCTAAATTGTTTTTCTAAATCGTGTGAAAAGCATTCTGAAAATGTTGTGTAGATGTCTTGTAGAAAACACAGAAAGACGGCTTACAAAGAAAGCAAGGAAAATTTTATAGGCTGCTGTCAATTTATTCAAAATCCACTGTTTTCTCCCAGTTCAAGAATAAAATGATTGCATATTCAGTTATCTTGAAATAATTAAAAGGTCATCAATTTCCTGTCATGGATGGGGTATGGTTTAATTACATCCTGGGACTGCATTGACCAGGCCAGGGGGAGACTGTGAAGCTGGGATTATTATCCTAACAGCACACAGAGGGCCACCGAGGGGCTCCAAGGGTGTATGTGGAGCTCCGTGAACAGGGGAGGCTCAAAACGGACCACAGAGACTGAACAACAGTCAGTTGGAACCAAAGAGAATTTAAGATTTGCTCATATTTTCCTAAGAAAGAGAAGTGTCAGTAGAGTCAGTAGCATGGGACATTTCCATGCACCAGCTGGAATGTCAAATGCAGTATCTTTACCCCAAAGGGTCATTACAACCACTGATGGCATACAGCCACGTTTTAGTCAGCTTTCTCACTACTGCAACTAAAATAATATTAGAAGAGGAAAGGTTTACTTAGGGGCTCACGGTTTCAGAGATCTCAATCCATGAACAGCAGGCTCCAGTCCTCAGGGCTCCAGGTGAGGCAGGGCATCATGGTAGAAAAGCATGGCAGAGGGAAATGGCTCACATGATGATCAGGAAGCAGAGAGAGAGAGAGAGAGAGAGAATCTCCACTTGCCAGATACAAACTACATACCCCAAAGCCACGCCCCCAGTGCCCCACCTCCTCCAGCCACACCCCACCTGCCTTCAGTTACCACCCAGTTAATCCCATCAGGTGATTAATTCGCTGGTTGGGTTGCTCTTGTAACCCAATCATTTCTTCTTTGAACCTTCCTGCATTGTCTCACATGTGAGCTTTTAGGGGAACCCCTCACTTCCAAGCCAGTGTCAAAGTGAGATCAGTTAGAGTCTTAACATATAGTTATTAACACAAGGATTAATAACTAATTAACTAGCTTTATTAATAACTAATATCTAATAAAACAGATTTTTCTTGTCCCTCTCACCTACATGAATCTATGCTTGATACTTACCAAGTTGATGGATCCTTCTGCCAATGCCATGTTGCTCCGTCCGTCTGTGCCTGGTCACTGGGTGTTTCCTGCACGCTGTCCCCTCCCTCTCATAACTTGGCAAAGAGCTACTCCTCATCCAGACTCAGCTCATACATCCACTCTTACAAGGCCCTGATGTTGGGCATTTCTTCCCCTGTTTACCATAGGCACCTCTAGCCATGTTGCTGTTATTCAAGGGAAACACCACTAGATGGGAGCTCAGCTTTCTGCTCTGCTACTTGACTTTCTAATTCTGAAGAAGTTTTCCAACCTCCCTGACCTTTGGTTCTTTTTCCCACAAAATTGGCAGAACAACACATAATTCAGCAAATTTTACAGCTAAATGAGAGTAGGTATGAAAAGCCCTACACAGCACAAGGGTGAATGATGCTGTGTCGGTCAGCATGCCCCATGGCTGCTCCATGAAGCAGCCATGTGGTACGTATGTGGAGGTATCAGGCAACTCTCTGTTACTGTAACAAAATATCTGAGATAATCAACTTGAAAAGAATAAAGGTTTAGCCAGGAGCAGTGGCACATAACCTGTAGTCCCAGTGGCTGGGGAGGCTGAGGCAGGAGGATTGCAAGTTCAAGGCCAGCCTCAGCAATTTAGCAAGACTCTGTCAAAATAAAAAAAATAAAAAGGGCTGGGGATGTGGCTCAGTAGTTAAGCCTTCCTAGGTTCAATCCCTGGTACCCCCCAAAAAAAAAAAAAATGAAGAAGAAGAAGAAAAGAAAAGATTTAAGATTTATTTTGGCTCCCAGTTTCAGTTTCAGAGGTTTTAGATCGTGGTTAGTTGACCCTGTTGCTTTGGGCAGGAGAGGGTGGAGGAAGAACTGTTGACCTCATGGCTTTGAAGCACAGGGAGAAAGAGACAAACAGGCCACAACTCCTTTCAAGGTCTCGGCCCCAGTGAGCAAACCCCTTCCACAGGCCCCATGACTTAAAATTTCCACCCCCTCCCAACAGTGTCACAGGCCCTCGGGCTGGGTCCCACCCTCAACATAGGGGCCTTTGGGGACCACATGAGATCTAAACTAATTATCAAGTTCGCAGGACTGTGGTTCCTTCTGTGGGTTGAATCTTCCTCCTCACCCATCGGATCCTTCCGGATCCCCGACAGATTCCAGCTGGAGATCAGGAAATGGGCATCTTTGAGGGTCCGCTGAGGACTCATGATGAGAGGGAAGGAAGATTGTCCACAGTAAGTCTGATCTAGGGCAGGGCGGGAGTAATGGCGCTCTGAGAGACGTCTGGGTGGGGCCCCGAGCTGCTTTCTTCTCAAAATATGACAGAGAAAGAAGTCAACTGTCCATGTGCACCCCTCCCATGGCCCACACCCCCAAAACACCCTTTGGTAAAAGGACGATAACGGGAGCATTACAGGGACAGTAGTGATTGACCTTTAAGTTAAACTTGGACATTTTGGAGCAAGGTTGAACTTAAAGGCAACAGATCAGAATAATCAGGAAACAGGCTAATTAAAAAACAAACAAATACAACATATAATAAAATACACATTTTATCTTCTTTATCCAGAGATATTTTAAATGAATGAGAAATGGGTAAGTCATTGATTTCATAAACAGCCTTGGAGCAACTAGTTATTTGGTTAAACTATATGTGTGTCCTCACCTAAAATCATGCACCAAAGTTAAGACTGAGAGAATTTAAAAAGTAAATATAAAATATAAGTATCTAAGAAATAAAGAAGAAAATAGAAATAAACATGCATCATCATTGGAGGAGATACAATGTCCTAAAATTAGAATGACAGTATCCACATATTTAAGTTAAAAATAAAGCTCCTGGCCTTCAAGATAAATACATACAAAAAAAGTCAAACATCCTATTTGGGGGAAAAGAGTCACAGAAAATACTACATAGACTAAGTATTAAACTCCTCAGATATGAAGAAGTTAATCTAATTGAATGATAAGATATACTAAAGCCCCAATTGACAAAGGACGTAAATAAGCAATTTCCAAAAAGGAAATAGAACTAATCAACAAATGTGTGGGAGATGCTCTCCTTCACTAGAATTAAAGAACAGCACATTAAAATAACAATGAAGTCACATTTCACTGCTATCAAATTAGCAAAGATTTTCTGGAAAAAAAAAAAAAAAGTGATGCTACCCCTTCATACCGGCTGTGAAAGGGTGCTCCCCAGCATTGCCCGATTGGGGCACAAGCTTTTTGGAAAGCAATTTGGCAAAAAGCCTTGTAATGCTTATTCTCACCAACTCAATAATTCTACTTTTGACAATGGAACCTAAGAAAATGATCCTGAATATTGAGAAATAGTATTCTTAATACTAAAAAGAAAAAATTGAATGACCCAAATGCCAGACAAAACCATCATAATAGTTGCATAGATTATGTATATTCATTCATTCCATTCCTTAGGAAGTAACTTTAAAAATTCTAAGGCATATGCAAATATGGAAAATAGAAGTGCTATAATATTAAATATGAAAGCAGGATAAAAATAGAATACACATGGCATTTTTATTTAGATGGAAGACAAATTGAATGAATATTAGAAGAAAATTCAAGAAATGTTAACAGTTTCTCCCTGGATGGTGGAATCATGAGATATGCATGTATATCATACATACATTTCTAAATTTTATTTAGAAATAGAAAATAGGCTACATTAAATTCAAACACCTTCCCACAATAAACTATCTTTTCATTGTCATTATCCAATTCACAGTGTGTCACATAAAGCTTTATTATAAACCAAAGTTTTAATCCCCCAAATTAAACTATTTGGACCTCCTTAAGCTTAAGATTTTTTTAGGAAAAGAATGTTTTTCCATCCCTTCTTCTCCTTCCCCCTCCCCCTCCCACCCTCTCTTTCATTCATTCTTTCTTTTAAAGAAGAGCTGGCTTTTTGTTAACTTATTATAGGTTTGGAATTTATCTCAAATAGAAACCCAGATCACTTTCTTTCTACTGCAATAGTTCTCTGGTACAGCATTTTAAAACTTCATTGATAATTCCCGAAAAATCATAAAGTGTTTCTATTTTCTCCTCATTTCCCCCAATAAGCTCTAAATTTCAAAAAAAAAAAAAAAAAAAAAAGAGTTGGTTTTTAAAAATCTGATCAAGCTTTTGAAGTATATCTATCTAAAGCTAAAAGCTAAATTGAGTTCACGTTTTAGACTCTTAAACGTCATATATGGCTCTCAAGTCTCATTGGCAATTGTTTGACACTGTCCACTGGAGGTAACATTTACGAGCCATTTTAGGAAATGATTTTTCAAACCATCTTAAGAAAGTCATCAAATGATGACCCACTGTTGGATTTGGCAAAAACAGAGCCTGAGGTGAGGGAAGGGGCAAGGTTCCAGGGGTGGTGCCAATTTCTTAGCCAGAAACCCTCAGCCTAAGGAGGAGCCCAGACAAGTCCTGAGAACCAAATGGGCATTCTGTCTTGCAAGGCCGACGGGGCATGCAGCTGGGACAGCTACCTCACCGGAGGCTTTCAGGAAATATAACATACCCCTCTCCAGTCCTGCTCCCTCTCTTCTGCTGGGCAGGGGCGACCCCTGAAGACCAGCAGCCAGGCTCTCCTGGCCACTGTAGGAACCCCACTCCCAACCACCAGGAAGTCTGCACTGGTCCAGCGTGCTACACCGTGGGGTGTAGGGAAGCCCAGCAGGTCTCCCTTAACTTCTCTTGCCTAGTGCGCAGCTCTGCAGGTTTAGGAGACTGACTTGCAGCATGCAGGGTCCACCCAGCATAACATTCTAAATGGCACCCACAGGCTTCACTCCTCATGAAAATCTCAGCATTATAGAAGGACGCCATCCAGTTCTATAGCGACTAGCCACATGTAACTATTAAAATTAACTTCTAGTTCCTCAGTTGCCCAAGCCACATTTCAAGCTCAGCCACAGGTGACTCTTGGCTACCACACTGGCCAGCAGAGATATAGACCATTGCTGCCATTCCAGAAAGTTCTCCCAGACTTCCCTCTTGTAGAAGGTCTGGTTCTATCAGATAACTAATGGGCCATTCCTCCATTTGTAAGACAGTGAAACTTACAGGGTCTAAGGAAGAAACAAACAAACAAACAAACAGGGAAGAGGTTTGAGTGCGATTAGCATTTAATTAATTAATTAAAATTTTGCATCCAGCCCCATATAAAATACAGTCCTGACTGTGGTCAGTGGTTGCTGTAGACTTTGTCATTTTGCTGACCGACCACACATTCTCATTGATCAATTCTAAATTGGATTATTGTTAGTTTTAAAAGCGCCTGAGCAGCAGAAAGTGGCTGTGGTGGCAGGCAAAGGGGAGATTGATAGCAGAATAAACAGGGAAAGTGACAAGATTCGCAGCTGAATTGATCACTGTCAGCGGGTCCGTGGTCAGCCGTCTGCCCTTTAGTGCCCAAAGTAAACATCAGAATAATGTTTAGACAAACACATTTGATTTTCGAGGTAATGGGTATGTCAAGTAAATGACAAACCTTAGAAAGGTCAAAGGGATATCCATTTTTCAGACTTTTTCAACCATTAATCGTTGATTTTGGTAACAGTGCACTTCTAGGCAGAGCGTGGAGAGAAGATTGGCTGCTGTTGGCTATGAGATGCTCACAACAACCTCCCCAGCCAGGATTCACCTGCTCCTCAATATTTATCTCATAATAAAATTTTGCTGTAAGCAGAGAGTTCATCTTTTAAAAATGGAAACTTCACTGGATGCAGAATTTCTGTTGTCTAGAGACAGACCTTATGGGATCATAAACAAGAATCTCCTCAATCCTTGAAAGGCCCCCAGGCCATCCCCCTCCACCAGATTCATGTAGATGGCCACCCATTACCCATGATAGAACAAAGCCCAGTAAATAGTTTCCATACCCAGCCATTAGCCTCTGAGGAATTTATAATATTTTCCAAAAGCAGGATATCATTGGTGAATCACAAGTGCCCAAGTTAAGTTTACAACAACTCACTATTTGCTGGGTCATTTTTAGCGTATTTTCTCTCCTTTACAATTATTCATTAACTCTGACTTCAGAAGCCAGTCAACATTGATGGCAACCTTACAGAGAGCTCTACAACTAACCCGGCTCTTAGGATCATGTAAGGCATTTTTCTTTTGCCCTGAGAGAAGCAACAGATGAAACCAGACAGGGAAGGAGTGTGGTATGAAATCCGCCAGCCTCTAGAGGGCACTGCACAGGACCAGCTCCTCGCAGACCGCCCTGGTGGGGGCCAGCAGCGCTACTGATCCACACTTAATCTGTGTTCAAGTGCCTGCCGCCACTGACCAAATGCTGGGACTCTCTAAGCCCGTGAGAGCACACAGATGCATCCTGGAAGTCAGAGAAATGTGGAGGACACCTTGGGCTCTGCCTACCAGGGTGCAGGATGCTGACCTCTCAGGTAAAATGGCAGGGAGGGAGGGGAAGCAGGGCACACTCATGTGAGTGGATGCTTAGGAAATGAGGTTCGGTTACGTTTGCAGTGTGGGGGTGTCTTAGCTTAAGCAACAGAAATGTATGTTTTCACAGTTGCCAGGTGGTCAGGTTCTGGTAAGGCATCTCCTCCTGTCCTGAAGGCGCCATCTTCTTGTTGTGCCCTCATGTGGCAGGGAGAGAGAGAGACAGAGAGAGAAAGCGAGAGACAAGCTCTCTGGTGACTCTTTTTGTGAGGGCGCTAATTCCATCATGAAGGCCCCACCCTCGTGACCTTATCTAACCCCGATTACCCCCAGAGGCCCATCTCCAAACCACCACACTGGGGGTTAGGAGTTCAGCTGAGGAATTCCAGGGACACAGTTCCATCCATAGTGGAGACACATCGTTTCACCTTTGAGAGGTGGAGCTGCTGATGTTCACAGTTTCTAGTGTCTATTTCTAGCAATGTTCTGATCACGCTTCTCCAGGGCCTCTGAGATTTGGCTCAGCCAGTCAGGGCTAATAAAATATGGGGCATATCACTTTTGACATTTTGTTACTATTTCTCAGCCCTTGTTCCACATCTTCTTCTGTCAGCAAACTCTAAAGCCCCTGGTGTCAGAATGTCCTGAGGTGACATTCTTCCTTCTATTGCTGCCAAAGCACTAAAGAGTGTAAAACCATGATTGGCTTATGCTCACAGAAGGTTGGTATCTGTGGAGAATGTGAGTCCTGAGTCAGCAGTAGAATGAGCTTCAAAACAGCCAAAACAAAACAAAAAAAAAAAAACAAGAATTACTAATGCCTGCTACGTGAGACACTGTGCTAAGTGAAAGAAGCCAGACACAATGCTACATACCATAAGACTCTATTTTTATGAAACACCCAGAATACATAGATCTACAGAGATAGAAAGCAAATCCATAGAGACAGCAGTTGTCAGAGGTTGGCAAGAGAGGGAACAGAGAGTGGTCACTCCTGGATGTGGGGTTCCCATTAGGATGTGAAAAGTTCTGCAGCTGGGGGTGGCGGGGGGTGTGGGGGGTACCACGACACTGCAATGTACTTAATGCCCTGAATCATACAAGTTACAAAGGTTAAAATGGCAAATTCTATTTTATGTGCATCTTACCACAATAGGAAAGCTAATGTGACACCCACATGCACTACAGAAAGCAGCAGCATGCAAAATCCAAGAGCTAACTCCCTCCTCCCCCCAGAGCCTAAGACTTTAATTGGACGAGTGGACAGAGTGTGGCTCCATCACATTCAACATGACTGATTGAGAAATTAAAGAGCAATAAAAATAATAAAAAGCCTAGAAAAGAGACACTGTGCCAAAAAGTGGCTGGAGATAATGGACACTGGACAAGAGGTGGCAATCATATTCAACACAGAAGATGTTGCCTGAGAGGATGTGCCCTGTCCATAGGTCCCATTAAGGTGATTTTCCACCATGATTCACTTAGGCAAAACTCCCTCTTTAAAAACCACTGGGCCTCTCAGTGCCGATACAGAAATTCTAACCAATTTTCATTACTTTTCCAAATGCCATTGAGTGGTGAAACTCAAATCCTGATGCAATAGTTTGCCCACCAACAGGGAAGGCTGATACCTTCACCTTTGCAGGTGTGGAGGAGATGACAGGTGAGTTCAAAGAAGCCTTCATCTAAGCAGCTGGTCCGTGGTGGAGATCTGCCAGGGCCAGGGGCAGCTGGGAGGTGCGCCAGAGGGCATTCTCTGAACTACAGAGGACAGCTGATAAGCCCCATCCTGAACACGTAGCTGACACACTTATCCCAAGACTAAGGGAACAGCCTGGGCAGGTAGGTAACAGGCTCAGACTAAGAGTCTACCAGCAAATATGTCACTTCCTATTGACAGCTAGCACTTAGCACTGTAATAATCAATTTTGTCTAGATGTTATGAGGGAGTCATTTGGAACTTGCGGCCTAACATGCAGTAATCATTCCATGGATCCAATTACAGATATCTTACCTGAGGTGGCAGAAACTCGGAGCCCAGGGGAACAAGGAGAACAACTGTCCATCTGGACCGTGAGCCTTCTACATGCTGATAAGCAGGAAATGTTACTGGCCGACTCTGACATGTCATGCACACATCTTCAGGTTGCACCTCGAGCCTCTTGAGAAATCTTTCGGGAGGGCTTATTGCAAAGCAGCACCTGCCCAGGGAGGGAGACAGACACAGGGGAAGAGAAATCACGGAGAGAGGGAGACGGAAAGGCGAGGGAGAGAGGGAGTGATGGAGACGGGAACAAGAAAAGCCTGGGAAGGCTACTCATCCCTTTAAATACTCCTGGGCCCTGAAGAAGTACCGAGAGCTACCACCCAGGAGGGGACCCAGAAGGCTCAGGCCTTTCCTTTGGCCCCCGGACTGCAGCGCAGACCACGGCTCATTTTTCCCCGTCTAACTTTGCCCAGTGGCCAACATACAGACACGTCACCCTAAGGAGCTGGTAAGAAAAATGAAACACGCAGCACCTCGCAAACCCACAGCGACCCTCGGACTGTGCGTTCCTAATTCCCTGCCCCTGTGTCTTGGCTCCCCACCCTGTAACCCCGGGTCCCTTTAACTCTCTCTTAGTCTTCTGTGACCCATTTCTATATCACTAAGTGGGGTGTGTGTGACTTGAGTGTTATCGATATTAGAAATTAAGATTGGAATAAAAGAACTTGTGCTTGCCTGGCTGATGACTACCACGTGGCCCACAAGTACTCTGTGGACTGCCACGGATGAAAGTGATGTAGCCTGTGGACTTATTGTTGTTCTATAAACGCTGCCATCGAGGAGCCACACGAAGCTGTTTGGTCTGTTAATGACAGAGAACCCTCACCACACCATGGGAGGCGTGTGCTCCAAGGGAACTCTGGGACCCCAGTCTCTTCCTCTTTCACTTCCTAGACATGACGAGGTGAGCAGTTTGCTCAACCACACCGCTCCCCAACATCCAGCACCCCCACCAGAGGCCTGAAAGGAAAGAGTCCACCTGACCATCGACTGAAAGCTTTAAAACTATGAGCTAAGAGTCATAACTAAGAGTTAACTCTCTTGGGTGTCCTGTTATAGTGACAGAAATCTGGTTCCCCACTTTGTGTACTCTTGCTTGCAGATCTGTGACCTGCTCTTCAGAATGGAATTAGCACCTCCCCTGCACTGTGAGCTTTCCCCCAGACCTCCTGGGCAGCCTCTAGAACTTTCCTCACACAATCGCAGGCAAGAATTTAGAAGCACAGAGCCCTAGAATTGTAAGGATGGAAGAGGAAATGTGAGGAGAGGCCCAGCCTTTAGTCTGGAACTCCAGATTGTATGTGACCCCTCAAAACAGTGACTCTGTCCTAAAATACGAGTTTGCCAGTGCTCTGCACACTGGGTGGCCACGTCCTGGCTGGTGCCATGTTTGCTACAAAGACCCAGGATCCTGGTGAAAACCCCTTGTTTTTTGAAACTGTCCTTTTAAAATGTAGCAGTGGCCAACACCTCTCACCCTGGACTGCGTCTGTTTCATCGATACTCCAGGTTTCCCGGTTAAAAAGCAAAACCCACAATTCATGATGGTCATCCCTGGGCACCCACAAGCTTCCCACCCAGGGATTCCACCAACTGCAGATTGAAAACACTTGGGAAAGAATCCCCTTGTTACTGAACATGCACAGCCTGCTCCTTGTCATTGTTCCCAAACAATAAAACATAGCAAGGATTCACAGAGCATTTACACCACCTTGGGCATTAGGGTCAACCTGGAGGGGGTTTAAACACAGCTGGATGGCGGCTTGTATGCAAATGCTGCACCATTTATATCAGGGATTGGCACATTCAGACTGGTGTCTGCAGGGGGTCCCAGAACGAATCCCCTGAGGACACTGAGCGATAACTATACTTTTTCTTTTCAAGTGAAATCAAGTCAGTCTCCAGCTACTCAAAAGTTAAGACCAATAAGGATTTAGAATTCTATCTAGTATTCTTTTGATGGTGGCCAGGTGGTATGTTTTTGTTTTTCTGTTTTCTGGGCATATTGTGTAGAGGCTATTTGGCTACAAACATAGGTCTACTTAAATGATTCAGTGATTCCCAAGGTAAAACACAATGTTTTTAAGGTAAGAGCAATTTAAAGTTTTTAGATTTTTCAGTTACACAGTAAAAGTTGACTTTTCCCCTGTTGGTATACAGTCCTGTGAATTTTAACACATATAAATTTGCATGACCACCTCTATACAGAGTGGAAAACATCTGTGGAAAATATTCAATAATATCAAATACCACAAAAGATATAAAAAAAACTCATTTTGCATGCTGAAAAATTCTTGACTTCTTTCCATTTATAGTCACATTGTTTTCCCTGCCCCCAACCCTGCAACCACTAATCTGTTCTCCAGATCGATTCTTATCTTCTCCCAAAATGTCACATAAATATAATTATATAATATGCAGTCTTTTGAAAATTACTTTTTTCACTCAGCATAATGCCTTTGAGAATCAACCAAGTTATTGTGTATATCAATTTTCTGTTGCTTTTTTATTGTTGAATAGTACTCCATGGCATGGACATACCACAATTTGCTTAACCATTCATGTTCTGAAGGACATCTGGTGCTATGGTTTAGATGAGAGTCCCCTAAAATTCCTTATGTAAAAACTTGTTCCCAGTATTAGGGGCAGTATTAGGATGGTTTTTCAGAATAGGATCCTAGCAGGAGATCTCTAAAGGAATTGTGGGATCCCGGTCT
The DNA here is from genome assembly GCF_048772815.1 of Callospermophilus lateralis. Classification (NCBI taxonomy): domain Eukaryota; kingdom Metazoa; phylum Chordata; class Mammalia; order Rodentia; family Sciuridae; genus Callospermophilus; species Callospermophilus lateralis. Next base: position 8,673,171 of record NC_135314.1, on the reverse strand, counting down.
CCCTCTTATTTCTGCCTCATGAAGTGGGCAGTTTACTCTGCCACGTGCTCCCTGCTGCTGCCATTGGGTGCCCTCAACAAAAGCTCGAAGCAAAGGGGCACCTGGTCTTGTACCAGAACCTCCAGAAACATGAGCTAAATAAAACTTTTTGCTTTATAAGTTCATTGCTTCCAGTATTTTTATTGTAATAACGTGAAATTGATAATACATCTGGCATATCTCCAGATCTAGTAACTATGAATCATGCAGCTGTAAACATGAGGTGTATGTTGTGGTGTAGACACAAGTTCTTTTCCTCTGGGATAAACAAATACTGACTTGTAAATAACATCACGATGAATGTCCAGACTTTTTTTTTTTCAGGTCAACCTATTAAAATAAGAGACTAATATCACTGTTAATTGATACTTATGAACTAATGTGCTCCACTCCTTCTGAAAAATATGAGTTGTTTTTTAATATCTTTTGTGGTATTTGATATTATTGAATATTTTCCACAGGTGTTAATGAAAAACATTATTTTAGCCACTGTAAAATCATTTCATTTCAGTCAATCTATCAAGAGTTCATCTTACTGGCTAAAGATACTCCTTCAATTTTCCAAAATTAAAATGATGTAAAATAACTGATAAGAAAATAAAATCAAATAGCATATGAGTTTGAGTCTACCTGGCCTCAGTCTGGCACAAACGGAAGGCCGTCTGCAACCTGCGTAGAGAGCACCCCATAGCCCCACCACCAAGGGTCCCTAGAATGAAGGGAACAAAGACCCACCAGGGTTGGTTGACGTCCTAGAGGGCACCTCAGCACCTGGGTTCCATAGCAACTGTCTCCTCTCACCCTGAGCCTCATGAGTCTCGGGGGCTCCGGAACAATCTCTCTCCCGGGGTTGGAGATGACAGCATAATGTCGGGTGCTTAAAATTCAGGTTCACTCCTTCCAATCTATGCTCCATTATGCAGGCCTTTGAGACCTCCCAAGAAGGTAAGCTCCTATTGATTCGCGCTCCCCTCCACAGCCACTGTCGTGGAGCACCGTGGCATGAGAGGCGGGGGGAAACTATTGATTCTAGGAAACTTAATATTATTAAAAGACAGATGTATTAGATCTCTTTCCTGGACTGGGCTGAGCGCTTTTTTTCCCCTGTTCCCATTTTCAGAAAATCGATGAAGCTAATACCCTTGTTAGTTTTAGAGTCCCTACTACAGCAGTTTCCTGCCACGGTAGTACCACGCAAGGTCTGAGGGCTCAGCACCGGAGGCCTGCAGTCCTTGACTGACTGACGACAATAGATTTCTCTCTATCATTATCCTGCTCCTCCGAGGGGCGAGGGGTATTTAAATTTCATTTTCCCTGTTATCTGTTTTCCTGGTGTGTGAAAGTCTCAACCTATTTCTTGGCCTTAGTTACATGGTGCTTAAGTGCATAGGATAACATTCAATGCACAAATGCAATTTTCAGTTCGAGAGAAATCTAGAGAAATAGCATCCACAAGAAAAAACGTGGACAGGGGGTTTTTTGATGGAAAACACCTGCCGACTGAAAATCCCAGAATTCGCTCTTTAAGACTGAAAGTCACATTTTCTTTTCTGAATAACATCCAAACTTGAGCTCTCCTTTTTATAAGGAGCAGCTGCTTCTGATTTGTGACCAGATTAAAGCATTTTGGAATCTCTCTCCAGATAGCCAAGTTCTGATAGAATGTCTGCTATGTCATTATCAAATATAACAAGGCTGTACCGTGGCTCCACAGTCAATGAACCAAAGACTGGAATCTTCTCCTAATTATATCATATAAAACTTCTTGTAATTCTGATGCCATGAATTTGGAATTTGTGATTAAGATGGGTTAGACTCTGCTAAGCAAGCGTTTTCTTCATAGATCCTGTAAAAATAAGACACCAAGAATAATGCTGAAAATATGTGAAAAGCAAACTGTTTTCAGATCCCTTCAAAGACTTTAGAGTGTGTTTTAAGCTGCAAATGTGTGTGGTGCTTTTTATAGTTATTTTCTATCTCGGCCTCTGGCTTCTCTGAGTGTGGGGTTTTAGTCTCTAACTGGCCAGGCTGGGTCCATCTCCATATTCCACAAACCAGGAACTGGGGTTGGCGTTCCTACTCACTCTCCCTTCTGTTTTCCCACTTTCCATTACAGGACACCTCATCCCCATGGTCATCTATAAGAGAAATCCAAAAGTGACTGAGGACCATGGGTTTCAGCTGGTTAGGAATGTCAAACTTGCCTCCTGTCCCCTGGAATCCAGCTGATACGGCCTCCCCTTGCCTCACCTGGACAGTACAAGGGCCTCCTGAAGACCTTCCATGACCAGGTCTCTTCTTCACTTCTGCTACCAGAGGGACCCCTGAATTTAAAAAAGCCCATGATGTCAGTCATACTGAAAGCTGCTGTGGGTTCGACCTCACCTGGCAGAGTAAATGCCCTGTCCAGCACTGCCCTGGGAAGGCTTTGGATTAGGAAATGAGGCAGAGGAGCCCAGGCAGGAGCCAGAGAAGGAATGCCTATGCCATACATATTTGGCAGGGTAAAAAGACCGAATGAATTTGAAGGGATTTGCATAGTGATAGTTATAGCAGATTCAACAGTAGAGGTGAAGGAGGCCCGGACCAGTGGGGGCTTGAAGGTCTCGGCCTGAGACATTCTGGCTTTCTCTCTCCAGCCGCTGGGAGCCACGGAATATTCATGAGCAAAAGGGACAGGATAGAAAGTGAAATTCAGTTAGAACACACCTGAAAGTCATTAGGCTGCTAATTATTTTTGCTAGAAACTATTCCCTTTGTCTTTCATCAGTAAAAAAAAAAAAAAAACAGATTTTTAAAAAAATTTTATACCTTTATTTTCTTTATTTATCTTTATGTTATGCAGAGGATCAAACCCAGGACCTCACATGTGCCGGGCAAGTGCTCTACATGAGCTACAATCGCAGCCCATAAACAGATTTTTTGACAAGTAATTCTTTAGGTGCATCCTTTAATACACTTTGAATCTTCAAGTAACATTTCATACTAGCTTTCCAAACAGAAATTCCATTCTAGGGATTTACAATGTGTTAGTGTTAGTGTAACATTTCAATGTGTGGGTTCTTCCTCCCCAGGCTAAAAACAGGTTATTAGATGAAGCTGTAAGACAGTCATGAAGGGACTTCATGTCTCTGAACTAGAGGAAACAACACTGTGATAGGGCATGCATGAATGCAATTTCAAGCATAAAGGACGGAAATTCAAATGTCATTCCCAAACAGGCAAAACTGCCTAAAATTAGAATTAAAATGCATAAATACTTTGGAGTATTTCTACCCTGGCCAGCCCAGCACAACCCCACTCTGTCCAGTCCTGTCCAGTCCTCCAATGTCTCTCCTGGGCAGCTTGAACTTAACTGTGACCAAAGTGGAGTCCATTGTGGCCTCTCCACACCCTCCACTCCCATGAAGGGTGTTCTTGAGCACCGGTCCCGTGGGCTGGGAGCATTGGGGTTATTGTCTCCTTTCTCCCCGACCGTTGTACCCATTTCTGTACCACTATCTGTATCTATCACTTGTCTGTCCAAGGGGACTGAATCTTCCCCTCTCAACATTACCAGCCATCTCCCAAAGGGTCTCTCAACTGCCCACTGGTATCTTCTAATTTGGATACCCCTGGAATTCCCTCTCTTCTCCACCTGGTAAGTCCCCCTCGCACTCTAGCTTGAACCCAAACATCACTACCCATGCACCTTCATCCTCTCCCACCTTCCCCAAAGAATGAATGGTCTCTTCATCGACATGACCTCTGCTATCCTTCTGTCCTGGTGACAGTTCTTACTCCACTCCGTCTACAGCATGATGCCTAAGAGTCCAAGTCCCCTGATATATGTATTCCTTGAGGCTGCAGGCCATGTGTAACCCTGCCTTGCGTCTCTGGAGGGTGTGGAGCCTTCCCAAAACACCTTCACACTTCACACATGCGTGCTGAACTCAGGCTCTGCTCTGCCTTGAGCAAAGGGACACCTAATCCAAAATGTGATCATTTGCATTTTTAGCTTTTTAAATTTTCGTGGCTGTACATCATGTTCATGGAAATCAACATTTCTCTGCCTGCCCTGTGTGAATGTTTCTTCTTGACCTTCCCAAGAGTAGGTTGATGACATTTAGAATTTGTGACAAGATACTACCCCTTGCAGGACCCCGACAAGGAGTACAAAGGAAAGAGCACGAAGAGTTGAGGATCTTCGTGTACTTGGGTGCTTCCTTCTAAAGCCATCCCCACCACCAGCCTGGGCTCTAGAGGGCAGCTGTGCAGGAGACCGCCTGTGTGCTGTGGCCGATAATTATCTGTGGACAAAGTGAATAGCAAGGTCCCCGAGGCCATCACATCTCGTGCCTGCTAACGGGCTTTCTCAAGCCCACACCTGTCTTGAACTAGTCATTACCAAGGTTGAGAAAGCTGGAAGTGAGTGTCTCACGGCTTCAAGCATCAATCATTTAAAGAAGAGCCATAAAGAGTGGTCCTTCTTCTGGAGTGTGAATGAGTGAGATTCTAAGTGTACGGTGAGGACACTGTAATTGCCAGCAAATTAACTCCTAATGACGATGAAGAGGGAATGCTATCTCCTTTGACTCCAGGACTGTTTCCTCCCAAAGGGTACTACTACTGTCCCACATTAGGAGGAAGAACTCAGCTCAGCTCAGTAGGGACTGTCCTTCTGCCGAGGGGGGTCACAGCTGCCACACAGCAGTGGCTGCAGTCAGCAGCATCCCCCATCCTCCTGGGGACTGGGGAGGCTTTGCCTGCAGCCACTGCTCTGGTCCCCAAGACCTGGCCCAGAGGGGCCCTGGCCACCAGAAGGCAGCTGCTCTCCACCCAGATCCTCTGTGGCACACTGATATTCCCAAATAAGGGGCAGGCATGTTTTGATTCTGTGCTCAGCAAAGTAATGTCATACTGAGACAGAGAGAGACCCCCGAGATGATTTCTTATAACTTAAACAGAACCAGGCGCTGAGCTGGGGGGATCTTTCCTGCCCTTCCTCTCTTTACGGTGTGGCTCTCCTTTGAGGGTCCTCTGCACCCTGCAATTTTCCCTGATCCTTTATTCCAAAGGAATTTTTATGTTACTTTTTATTATTGCATTATAATTATATATAATAGTGGAATTCATTATGCTGTCTTTGTATCTGAACAAAAGTTGATCACTCTCACTCCCTGGCACCTTCCTCCGTTCCTCCCTCCCACTGATGCGTTTGTTCTGTTGCACTGATCTCCCCCCATTATTACTATTAACCTAATGAGTTCATCGTGTATGCTCACATGTGGACAAAGTGCAATCTGTAGACTCCCTTCCCCAGGGCTTCCCTGACCCCTCCCCTCCATCTCCTTCCTCTACTCTCTTGGTCCAATGGAATTTTATCAGAGGACCTCATTCAAACTAGATATTGGTAGTCCTATATGTCATCATCCCCATTTTAGATCATTTAGAAATCATTTAAAAAGGAGTCGGTGTGTATGTACCCGGTGGATCCTTCCATATATTAATGGACATAAGGATTCGACCATCAAGGGGAATGAAGTACTAACATGTGCCATGTGGACGAACCCCAAACCATTTCCCTAAGTGGGAGAAGTCACGTGGATGAAATGCCCTGAAGACTCCACGTGGATGAAATGCCCTGAAGCGGCTGAACCATTGCGAGAGAAAGCAGACCATGGTGGTCAGGGACTGCTTGGTGGGTACCGTGTTTCTGTAGGAGGTGATGGAACTCTTTTGGAACGACACAGTGTGGTGCTTACACAACATTGTGAGTGTGCATAGTGTCATCGGTTTGTTATTTTTTAAATGGTGAATTTTATGGAATGCAAATTTCCCCTCAATTTTACAAGATGGGGATGGGAAAGAATCTGTAGGTGACCATGTGTGAAGCTCTTGCTTGGGGTGAAACTTCCGCTGTAGGGGCAGTCAAGGAAAGATTTTCTACTAAGGAGCTTTCCTGGGGTCTGACCTTCACAGGATCTAGAGAGCCTCTGCCTCAGCTGCCCAGCCTTTGTTATGGCTCTTCTGGGAAGCTGGGATTCTCTGGAAAGAAAGCAAGCCAAGCGGGCGTCCAGCTTTCATTGGCACAGATCTGTCCTCTTTGAAGAAACAGATGCAGCAAGCAGCTGATGGTGACTGGAATCAGGGTTAGTGCAGTGCTGTCATCATTATTCTGTGCTGATCTTGTGTTTTCTGTGGCCTGAAATTAGATGGTGTGTTCACTTCCCCTTTTCCACGGGAAGGATTTTTGGTTTATGACTCCCCAATGGGGCAGCTGCAGAACCACGCCAAAGCGAGGCCCTGGTGGCCACATGCAGCTGAGGGACAGGAGCTGAGCAACAGCTCAGGAGGCAGCGCTGGTCTCTGGCTGCCGACACGCTCCCCTTCCCCTTCTCATGCTGCAGCTCACCTCGGGCCCCACCCAGGGCCTCCTCAGGGAGTGCTGCTGCCCAGGCCCTGCAGCCAGGGGCCTGAAGACTCCCCTGCTGGATCTTGATATGAGCCACGAACCCCTCCCAGGGCACAGAATCCAAGTCATGAGCATTGAGTAGGTATGGTTCTCCTGTCCTGCCTTTTGATTTGGTCAAATGTACATTTGATTTTTCTCTTTCTACAACAGAAGTCACCAGAAATATGACATAGCTCCCAGAAATCACCCCAGTCGCTTCAACAAGGAAAATGGAACACAGAGCATTATTGATGGTGGTTAACTACCAAAATGGACTTTTAGAAATCCCTAAGGAAATAGAGAAAGCAGCCATGCCATCTTGGCTTTGGGAGAGTGAGGACATAAAAGAAGCCAAGACCGGGACAGAAGGCCCCTGAGACCTCCACCAGGGCTTGGCTGCCAGAGGAACTTACCTGCTGGTGCTGAAGAACTTTCTGGAAGGCATAGGCCAGGGATGGCCCATGGAAGCAGGCCACCTGCTGTAGGAGGCTGTGGACAGGAAGCCACCAGTGGGAAGAGCAGGGTCTGAGGACACAGCTGGGGCAAAGCCGCCTGGGCCACTGGGCTACTGCGTTGAATAAGGGCAGCCCAGAACTGGAAAGGAAGGCTTCCTGCCACTGTCCCATCACACTGTCCCTGTGGCGCCCTCTAGGGATGAAATGAACATTCTGCCAGCCAACAAAGGAGGATGCTCACAGGACCCAGCTCCAGTGTCATGAAGCAGACAATGAAGAACCAGGTGGAGCTGGAAACAATTAATGAAACTTGGCATCGATGGGGGCTCTCAAGCTAGATCTGGTCTTTTTCTATTTTTGTTTTTTCAGTTGTTGATTGACCTTTATTTTATTTATTTGTATGTGGTGCTGAGAATTGAACCCAGGGCCTCACACATGCCAGGCATGTGCTCTACCACTGACCCCCAGCCCCCAGCCATGGATCTGGTCTTACGTCCAGTGCAGGGCAACTCCTTCATGTTGGTAAGTGGCTGTCACAGTGGCATGGCTCGAGGAGGGGATACCGACGGTGTGCTTCCCCCTGCCCGCCCTGTTGACACTGCAGAGTGTACAGGCAGGATGAGAGACACCATCACACTGTTGGAACTACTCTTAGGTGGAGGAGAAAGGTCCAGGGAGGGCATTTATGAATTTAGGAGTGGCCATTTTCATCAGCTGGTTTCCTGTCCCTCCTGGCACCTGCCAGCTCCCAGCTGCTTCTCACAGTGCCCGCGGAGCAGCGGGCGCTTCCAGGCTCTCTCTTCCAGCACCTGCTGGCTGACTGCAGAAGAGGTCTTTGGGGACGGCAGAGCTTTTGGGGAAGGGTTCTAGGGTCCCAGATTACCAGGTGGAAGAGAGCATCCCTGGAGACAGGGTGGCCTCGAGGGGCCTGCAGAGAGCCCACAGGGGTCGGAGTCCTGCTTCCAGTCCATGGACGGTGTAGCCATCATCACGACCTCTTTGGCTTCTGCACATTTATTCTGAGCTGGGATCAAGATGATTGAGTCTTTTGAGGTTGAAGGCTTATCAGCCTCAGGTGTCACCCAGGAAATTTTACCAGACACAGAAAACAAGAACTATCTTCTGTATTCGTTCATTGAGCTATTTTGGACAAGTTACTGGACATGCTCATTTCATTGATCTCTGTGAGGATCAGGTAAACCCCAGATGGACCCACTTGAAATTCACAGGGGGAAACAACCCCAAGAGGATCGCTGTTCCATGTTCAGACAGATTCCCTCTGACTTTTATATTTGCCAAACTGCAAATAACAGAAAATAAAAAGTAGCCTTCTTCCACTCCTTAACAGCTGCCAAATGACTCTGAAGGAACAAATTGTTTAAGACCACTCATTTTCAATTAAGAATTTCCTAACACATAGTTCGCTATTTCAATTGTTGACTTAAATATAATGTCAGCTTATATTTGGGGTTGGTTAGTTGTCCAAATATTAGACCCAAATTTTGGAACTTTTGGAATCAAATTTCCAAGGGGAAAAAAAAATCATCATGTAAAGGAAATGGAAAACTCGGAATGAGCATCTGATCTCAATGGGATGTTTTTAATTAGCCACGTGGGTAAAAAGTCCTGCCAGGAGTGCGGTGGCTCCAAGGAGAGTCCTAGCATTTAGCTCCAGCTCCACGCAAAGCCACATCTTCAGCACTTAGTTCAAAAGTAATTACCATCTAACTGGCACTCGGGTGGAGGGAAAGAAGAAGTAGCTGTGTTCATCTTGTGATTAAATGGCAATTAGCAACTAAGTGCCCCGCAGTCACATGGTACTCACAGCCTCGCTTCCCTCCGCCCATACCACCAGCCCTCTGGGGATCAGAGCCCAATACATCAGTTAGGACCCTGGGGAATCCTGAGGCTGAGCCTCGCACCAGCTAGCATAGGTCAGACGGAGGCAAGAATTAGTGGTTAAGACCACAAACCCTGCAGCCAAGCTTCCCTGGTTCCAAACATATCACCACTGTCCACCTGTCAACTCAGCCAGGTTACTTAACATCAGTACCCCTGTCTGCAAATGGGAGAAAGAGTTGTTTCTCACACATAGTAATAACTGCAAGGCATTGCAGAGAGTTGCTAAGCGCCCATCAAAGGTGGCTAATGTTTCTTTAGTCAGCCCTTTCCCTCCCTGGTGCTGGGATAAATTAACTCTTTCTGCCAAAGCATCATCTAATGATAAAAAATAATAATAATTAATGTATTGTACTCCCAGACCTCCCAAAAATAAAACCCCTCTCTTGTGCTAGCCTCCCCCTTGAGTCATGAATTCGGGTTCATCCTGCGCCCAAGGGACCACCCTCACATATTCCAAATTGTCAATCAAGTAGAAGTATGTCCCGACTGGCAAGTGTTAATGCCCAAAACTAACGAGGCCGTGGGTGCAGACCAGAAACTGGAAAGTCCAATTTCTCAAGACTGAAATGAAGGAGGATGAATCAAAAGAACATCAAAGGAGAGAAGCACGTGGTCAGCTCTTGATTATCCACATTTACAACCAATGTCCAGTTCTCTGACTGGCATCTCCTCTCATCATTGTGAGTGTGAATCTGATGCAAAATTATTTTTAAGTTTAGATTTAAAACATAAGCAGGGCTGGGGTTGTGACTCAGAGGTAGAGCACTCACCTAGCACATGCAAGGCCCTGGGTTTGATCCTCAGCACCACATAAAAATAAATATATAAAATTAAGATATTGGCACTAAACTAAAAAATAAATATTAAAAAAAAAAACATGAGCAGATGATAAGCCTGATGCAAAACAACAGATGTTCGTGGCTATTCATCTACAACAGGAGGGTGCCATTTGGCTTCCAATGCTTCTCCAGCCTCACCCCACTCTGCCATAGGTCACAGGTGCCTGCATTTCCCACAGCCCTTGCCAGGTGGCTTCTAAGTAGCTTTGGCCAGTAGCAGTCAATTCTGAACTCTTCATCTCTGCTTGCAGTGACCAGTGAGGTAGCTACTAACCCCCTGTGGCTACTGCATATTTGAAATGTGGCCACTCTGAATTGAATTGTGTCAAAATTTAAAGAACACACCATATTTTGAAGCCTCAAACTGAAAAAAAAAACTATAAAATATCTCATTTATAGTTTTCTATTGATTACATGTTGATTACATATTTTGGATATGTTAGGTAAAATGAAATATATACTATTAAAATGAATTTCTTCTTTTTATTATAAAGTGTTAAATCATACTTTATCATGTTTCCACTGGGCAGCACTGACCCTAGAAGTTCAGGAAATGAAAAGCCCTCCTGCCGTTCTCCTGGTCTGTCCGGAGAACCTTAATGAAAAGCAGCAGTATTGATACATTGATGGGGTGGGAGGGGGGCAGAGCTAGCGGGAAAGATGGATGTGCTGGAGTTTCAACTTGCTGACGCCCGAGTCAAGCTTCAGCTGCCCAGAAAATAACAAAGGCCCAATTAGAGGTGCTGTCCGCTGGACACAGCATCACTGTGTAACGTGTGCTTCCCTCAAGGTCCAACAGAGAAGCACCTACAGCCCTTTACTCTCACTGAGTGAAAGCGGAAGAAAGTGAGGGCCAGGAGTCAGAGTCTCAGAGGACTGAATTTACCCATCTCTCCCCAATTTCAATATCATTCAAAACCACACATCAAGAATACATCTTGAAAGTCTACAAGGGACTTTTGAGCTGTAAGATATTCAGAAGAACACATATAAATTCCACCTTACATCTAGATAGCAGGCTTGGTGTGGAGCCTGGTATACATACATTGGGCGTTTAATGATGTTTGCTGAGCTGAACTACATGAACAACTTTAACAAACTTCACAACTGCTGGGACTCGGAATCTAGTAATGTTGCTTAAATCAAGAAAGCAAAGATGCATTTTGAGAAATTCAGAAATGAAGTTGCAGAAAATAACGAGAACATACCACAACTATTAAGTACATGAAAACCTGAATCAGACGTTTACACGGTCCATGTGTTGCTTTAACAACTGATTAGGACTTTGGTTTCATACTAGGCGGTTCTTTCCATAAAGAACTTGCTAGTTCTTTAAGAGGGAAGAGCTCTTTTGGCCACCTTCTTTTGTAAGTCAGGGGCACTCAGCCACTGAGCCACATCCCCAGTCCTATTTTGTATTTTATTTAGAGACAGTGTCTCACAGAGTTGCTTAGCAACATGCTGGCTCTGAACCTGGCTGGGATTACAGGTGTGCAACACCGTGCCTGGCTTGGCCACCTACATGTGTACTGCATTTTACACTTACAAAGAAAAACAATTATTTAAACTTCCCTTCTGCCTTTGAATAGATCATGTGGGTACTGAGCGGAACTCAGGGCTTTGGGGTGGATAAGACCAATAACAGGAATCACTAATGTGGTTTCTATTGAATGCAATGGATTCATTAGGTAGAATCATGTGATAAATCAAGAGCACTACATTTTTACTCCATCCGTCTTTGTCTTTGGGATTCCAGGGTGATGCTGCTGACAGTGCCACTCTGAGCTACATGAGCAGTCTTGCTTGAGGAAGGTGGATTAGGGACCAGTGCTGCTGTTCCTCAGCTCTCCATCAGCAATGGGATTCCTCACTCTGAAGTCACTTAGAAACTACACTCGAAAAAACTACATTTAACTTCCCCAGCAACTTACAGGAATGAGACTCAAGCCTTTGGGAGTGTTCTCTTCTCCGGATCACGTAACCTAGAGCCTGAAGAGACAAGCACTGGGTCTTTAAAAACCCCAGTGGCCGCTGTTCTCAGATGAAAAGGGCTGAATAGTGGCCTCCAAAGGGATATGTCTAGGTCTTACCCCCCCACAACCTGTGAATGTGAGTTTATTTGGAAAAGGATTTTTGCAGATATAAATTAATATCTCAAGAGGAGATCATCCCAGATTTAGGGTGAGCTGCCAAATAAATTTTATTTATTTTTATGTGGTGCTGAGGATCAAACCCTCACACATGCTAGGCAAGTGCTCTACCTCTGAGCTTCAGCCCCAGGCTCCAGAGGAGGCTTTGACACACTGTGTCAATCAGATTCCCATCAGTATACAAATGCCTGATATAATTAAGTTATAAAGAAAAAAAAAGTTGTAGGGGCTGGGGTTGTGGCTCAGTGGCAGAGAGCTTGCCTAGCATGTGCGGAGCCCTGGGTCCAATCCTCAGCACTACATAAAAATAAATAAATAAATAAAGGTATTGTGTTCAACTACAACTAAAAAAAATGTTAAAAAAGAAAAAAGTTGTACTTTGGCTCACGGTTTTAGAGGTTCTAATCCATTAGTGGTGGGCCCCATTGTTTGGGCCTCTAGTGAGGCAGCCCTTCATGGCAGGGTTTACACTATAAGCCAACAAGCAAGGGAGAAAAAGGAAGGGTCTGGCATCTTACAGTGCCCCTCAAGGGATGCCCTCAAATGCCTAAGGCCTTTTTTAAAAAAAAAAAAAATTATTTATTTTTTATTTTTTTAATTAGTTGCTTATGACAATGCAATGATCTTGACATATCATACATTTGAATCAAATGGGGTATAATTTCTCCTTTTTCCAAGTGTACAGGTTGCAGGATCACATTGGTTATACGGCCACGTATATACACACAGCAATACTAGTGTCTATTTTATCCTGCTGCCCTTCCTATCCCCCCTTCCCCTCCCCTCCCCTCCCCCCACCTCTCTCTACCCAATCTAATGTGACACATTTCTTTTTTTTCCTCACATCATCATACATGTATTTTGAATAACAATGAGGGTCTCCTTACATCTTCCATGCAATTCACCTTCTCCCTCTCATTCCCTCCCACCTCTCTTCCCTATTTAGGGGTAATCTTCTTCTCATGCTCTTCCTCCCCACCCAATTTTGAATCACCCCCCCCCCCTTATATCAGAAAACATTCGGCATTTGTTTTTCAGGGATTGGCTAACTTCACTTAGCATAATCTGATTTAATGCCATCCATTTCCCTGCAAATGCCATGATCTTGTTATTTTTTAGTGCTACACAATACTCCATTGTGTATAAATGCCACATTTTTTTATCCATTCATCTATTGAAGGGCATCTAGGTTGGTTCCACAGTCTAGCTATTGTGAATTGTGCTGCTATAAACATTGATGTGGCTGTGTCCCTGTAGTATGTTCTTTTTTAGGTCTTTTGGGTATAGTCTGAGAAGGGGAATAGCTGGGTCAAATGGTGGTTCCATTCCCAGCTTTCCAAGGAATCTCCATACTGTTTTTCAAATTGGCTGCACCAATTTGCAGTCCCACCAGCAGTGTACGAGTGTACCTTTTTCTCCGCATCCTCACCAGAACTTGTTGTTGTTTGACTTCATAATGGCTGCCATTCTTACTGGAGTGAGATGGTATCTTAGAGTAGTTTTAATTTGCATTTCTCTGATTGCTAGAGATGGTGAGCATTTTTTATGTATTTGTTGATTGATTGTATGTCCTCCTCTGAGAAGTGTCTGTTCAGGTCCTTGGCCCATTTGTTGATTGGGTTATTTTTTTGTTGTTTAACTTTTTGAGTTCTTTGTATATGCTAGAGCTTAGAGCTCTATCTGAAGTGTGAGGGGTAAAATTTTTTCCCAGGATGTAGACTCCCTATTTACCTCACATATTATTTCTCTGGCTGAGAAAAAACTTTTTAGTTTGAATTCATCCCATTTGTTGATTCAAACTTCTAGAACTAGTAAACAAACTCAGCAAAGTGGCAGGATATAAAATCAACACGCATAAATCAAAGGCATTCCTGTATATCAGTGACAAATCCTCTGAAATGGAAATGAGGACAATTAACCCATTCACAATATCCTCAAAAAAATAAAATAAAATACTTGGGAATTAACCTAACAAAAGAGGTAAAAGATCTATACAATGAAAACTATAGAACCCTAAAGAGAGAAATAGAAGAAGACCTTAGAAGATGGAAAGATATACCTTGCTCATGGATAGGCAGAATTAATATTATTAAAATGGCCATATTACCAAAAGCACTTTACAGGTTCAATGCAATTCCGATCAAAATCCCAATGGCATCCCTTACAGAAATAGAAAAAGCAATCATGAAATTCATCTGGAAAAATAAGAGACCCAGAATAGCTAAAGCAATTCTAAGCAGGAAGAGTGAAACAGGTGATATAGTGATACCAGATTTTAAACTACACTACAGAGCAATAGTAACAAAAACAGTATGGTACTGGCACCAAAACAGGCTGGTAGACCAATGGTACAGAATAGAGGACACAGAGACCAATCCATAAAATTGCCTAAGGCCCTTCTACAGGGTCTGCCTCCTAAAGGCCTCCTGGCCTCTGATACCTCCACCAGAACCAAACCTGTAGCTCCTTGGGGGACACTTATCCAAACCATTGCACAGACACAAGTGAAGACAGAAGGGAAGAGTGAGGTGGCCACTACAAGCTGAGGGACTGCAAGCCGAGGAACACTAAGTGTCGCCGGCAGCCACCAAATGCTAGGAAAGAAGAAGGGAGGGACCAACTCTGTCGATAGCTTGATTTTGAGCTTCCAGTCTTCAAAACTGTAAAAGAATGAATTCCTGTTGTTTGAAACCACCCGATTTGTGGCAACTTGTTATGATAACCTAACAACTCAGACATCAGGTTACAAAGCCCAGCAGAGCCCAGGGCTCAGAGGAGTCTGACAGAGGGCACAGAGGGGTGGGGCCAATGGAGCTTCCCACAGCCATGACAAGATGCTCCCAGAGCCCTGCTGCCGCGGCACCCCACAGGACATCACGACACTGGGTCTGGGCTAAAGGAAACTCACTTTCTTCCCAAGTAAAATCAGGAGAGGTCGTCTAGTTACACCTAGGGCTGGCATCTTTCTTTTTTTAAAATTTTTTATTTGTTTTAATTAGTTACACATGACAGTTCAATGACCTTGACATATAAAAACAAATGCCAAATGTCTTCTCTGATATAAGGGGGTGACCAAAATGGGGTAGGGAGGAAGAGCATGGGCTCGCATCTCGCTCCCACCCTCCCAACACACACACGCACATGCACGCACACACAAGCACACACGCACGCACGCACATGCACACACACACTCCCTGCCCACACAAGGAAGGTCACCTCCTTCACCAGCGTACACCCTTGGGCTCTCTTGTGAGTCTCCAGGGAGCAAGGACTGTGCTCTCAACCTCCAAATGGCCCAGGCACCGAGGGCCAGGCCCAATACACATAAAGGTGTCCAAGTTTATTTCCAGTGTGTATCTGAGTAACACAGGCTGAGTAGTTTATCAGGAGAGAAGTTTATTTGTCTCATTGTCCTGACGGTCAGAAAGTTCAACTCCATCTGGTGGTAAGAGGGACTGAGACACTGGCTTGTGCAGTCACAGTCTCAGTGGATTAGGGCCCTACCTTTATGGCTTCACTTAGGCTTGATTACTTCCAAATCCCAAATACCATAGATTAAGTTTCTATCCATTAGGAGGGTGTTAGGAGGGGCTGGGGCTGGGGCTCAGTGGTAGAGCGCTTGCCTGGCATGTGTGAGACTCTGGGTTTGATCCTCAGCACCACATGAAATAAATAAATAAAACAAAGGTATTGTGTCCATCTACAACTAAAATAGTAAAATTAAAAAAAAAAAAAAAAATAAAGAGGGCATTAGGACCCTGACAGTGGGGATTAGATTCCAACACGAGTCTTGGCAGTGATATCCACAGTGTTACAGGGGCTTATTAATGTCTGCTGAGTGGGCAGAGAAAATCAACCTAGGATTAAAAGCATCCTCCACTTAATGAGCATGAATCTACCCACCAGTGACACCTGTGTCTTGGCCCTAGTTCATTTCTCAAATATGTCTACTGGCCGTGTCTCTGTGGCCAGTATGGCACCTGGGCATCAGGCCACCTTCAGAGCCTGTCTGGGTTGCAGGCTTCTACACGTGCACCCTTAGCTGTTGAGCAGAGGCCCTGGGCACATTGTGTCCTCTCCTGGGCATTTGCGTAATCAGTGTTGTCCCTTGTTTGTTCAAACCCCTATTCCTTCAAATCACTCAAATGCAGGACCCCTAGGAAGTCTTTCTAGGCTGCCCCAGGGAGTTTTTATGTCCTTCTTCCATTACATTATGGAAAACCCTTGGCACTGACACCCGGTAATGGCAGTTGTGCTGGGCTTTGTGGTGGAGGGGGAAGTAGCGGTATAGATGTGATGCCCTCTGACCTGGGTCCGCCCTTCTTCATAACCATCTTCTGGCTGTATCGCACACGTGCTCCCCCCACTACACCAGAAGCTCCAAAGGACAGGAGCAAAGTCTGCTCCCCTTGAAATCATGAGTACCCAACAGGTAGATGACATCCACCAGGAGTCCCAGGGGACATGTCAGTCTTCAGACGCTGTCTCCCCAACCACGCACCAGCAAACCATGGCCTGCAGGCCAAACCCAGCCATGGCCTGACTTTGTACAGTGAACCTGTGAACTAGAGGGACAGGACACAGATACTCGAGGTGGCCCCACAAAGCCCAAAGTACTTAATATGAGACACTCTTCAGAAAAAGCTTGCGGCACCCCCCGGCAAACTCCAGACTCGTAGTTTAAGTGTGGCTTCAATTTCTTCTCTGATGATCTCATCGTGGCTTATCCAGAAATCCTCCTAGGGGCTGAGAATGGTTTGGCTCCCAGATTGGGCTCCGGCTGCCCTGATGGGAACAGAGTGCCACCCACACTCTGAAAGGAGGCAGGTTAGCATTTTAAGAGCCGGGACCTCAGATTCCAAACAGTTTCCCTTAATTCACTATAAATTGAATACATAAGGTAAAAAAATACATATCATTTGTTGGGAAGAGGAGAAGGCTGTTCAGTTGCCCACAAAGCCAAGCCACCACCACAACCTCCACAGAGAGCCAGTTCCTTTGAGAGAATCAGGACTGGGCTGGCACAGGAGGTCCATCTGCACACCGGATCTGCATTCCCGTGAGCCCTGCAGACCTGCGTGGCTTTCCTGTTGTCCCTTTTCATGAGTAAAAACTTCTTCCTGATGATGACTGCATCTTCCTAAAAGCTGCTTCTGAGTTTCTTGTTTTCAAAGAAGCTGGATCCATCTTAATATTTTCCTGCCATAATTGCCTGAGGCCAGTTTCTTCTAAAGGAATTAAAAATGCAAATCTAATATTCTAATTGCATAATAGGATAATCCTGGCGGCCCGATCAATACGATCCCCCACTGTCAATAATATGGCGGGAAGGCGTGCATGTCAGAGCCACCGGTCTCACTTTATCACTGGCCCCGTGGCCCATCCCCATTATGAGATGTGACATTTTACTAGTGGCCTCCCATCCATCAGCTCTAATTTGTGCATCACAGAGATGCATGCTGTCGTCTCTGCATCCACGTCGCCTTGGGCACCAGACAGCCCAAAGCTGAAGCCTCTTGTTTCCAAGGACTAAATCCAGTGGCAGGAAGAGCCTGGAGGATAGCCACACATAAGTTTGTTGTTGTTGTTGTTGTTGTTGTTTTCCTAGTCACTGTCAATTGAATTAGAAACAAAAGACATACAATGAGGAAGAGTTCAGGAAATGAAAATATGGAAACTCCCCAACTCATCAGTGCAGCCACAAAGCAAGGAGGGCACATGCCTGTAATCAGAGACCTCTCTCAAGGTCCCACTGGTCTGGGCCACCCCCAGCAAGACAGCTATTCTCAGTGAGCCTCAGTCTCCTCTCCTGTAGGTAAGGACACTGACCTGGTTGTTCCGACCTAAAATTCATTTTACCTCTAGAGCAGAGAAGCTGGGAGTCGGCAGCAGGGTGACAATACTATCAGTTTGAGATCAGAGTCATCGTAGCCTCTTCTGGGCAGTTTGCCAGTTAACATAGAGACATCATAACGAGCACTTATCACCATGCAAACGACATTTCCATTAAGTGCTCTTCCAATAGCCCTCCTTCACTCTTTAAATGTGTTCACCATAGCTGAGATATTTTCTTCAGGTTTCAAATAAACACATTTTAGTCCAAAACAGTATGATTCCATTTATCTACCTTAACCAGTAAAAAACATTTGTGCAAACGTTGTCAACAGTCACGGATTTCCTTCAAAGGAACTTAGTGATTGGTGTGTAACGAAACTTCAGTTTTCTATTAAATCTGACTTGAGGGTCAGCTAATTGCAAAGAGATGATCAGACCAAAGGCTTAAATTCTTTGGAGAATGACTTTCTAAACTTATGAGAACACACAGCAAAACTCAAAGAACAACTTATCTGACTTTGGAGAAGAGTACTTTGTATGTTTTTCACTTGTGATCATAGTAAGATTTTTTATTTATATTGTCCTTTGTAGTTATTGAATTGGCAGACATCCATGACGCGCCCCGCATTATGTAAGCAGCCTTCACACACGTTGCTTTTCTCAAGTTTGGTCCTCAGAGTGACCTCAGGAGTTAAGATAATGACAGTAAAGCTGGATGGCAGGAAGAGACGTCCCAAGAGTTCTCACAGAAACAACAGTGACGGAGGATTGGAGGATCACTCAGAAAAGCAGGAAGAGCAAGAAGTGTTCCTGGAAAGCGGAGGCAAGTGTAGGGCTGTTTTCCCCAGGGGATGGGAGAGGGCTTGGAGACCTGGGTCGAGAGCCTGGCAGGAAGGCTGGCAGGAGGCAGGGAGGTGCACACTGGGGAGGCGTCATATTGATCCTCAGCAGAATGAGAGGACTAATCATTGCCTGTCGACCTGTGAGCTTATGAACAATAAAATAGTGCTGCCAAGAGGCTGGCCACTCTTACACAAGTCCTGGCTCTAATCTTGTCTCCTCCTGGATGGGGTTGTTAGGCTGATGGTCACTGGATCTGGATTTCAGCGAGGTGCCTGGCAGAGCTGCTCAGGATATTCTTGTGGCAGGTGGAGGAGTGCAGAGGGACAGAGCAGCGGCCCACAGATCTGTGACTGGGCGAGGAAGTGCACCCACACTGTGGGAAAGGGAGCTCAGCCTGGGAGGAAGCCCAGGCCATGCCTTGGGCGCTGCCTCTGTCCTGTTCAGCAAGCTCACCTGTGGCTGGACAGAGCATCGGGAGGCCCTTGTTAGAACACTGACATCATGGGAGGGTCTGTTTATATGTCACTCAACACAACCTGGACGCCAAGTGCTCTCACCCTGCTAGGCTAAGTCCAGTCAACCTGGACCAGCAAGAAGAGATACAATAGGAATGAACGTAAAGTCCTCTCATCGATTCCAAAATTAACAACAGGATTGCTGGCTTAGGAGCTGCTCGTGGAGAGAGGACCTGGCCCCAGGCACTGTGTGCCCCCAATGCATGCTGTAGCCAATAATAAAGCCTAAAGGCCTTTGGACTAGAAACTCAGGGCCCTCTGAGCAGCTGTGATCCTGCTACCTGATGCCTGGTAGATGGAGTTCTACATGCTGCATTTTAAAACAAACTAGAGAGAATTGAGGGGAGGGGACCAATACCAGCCACTGAAGAGGCCACAGCCCTGGGTGAGGATGGGGGTGAGGTTGGCGGTTGCTATGGGTAGGTTATGGCTTGAATGTCCCCCGAGGCTTCCCATGTTGAAATCTAATCCCCTTGTCAGGCTTTGAGCGCAGAAACTTCCTGACAGCTTCAGAGGTGGGGCCTTGGGGAGGTGATTAGGATTAGACACGGTTGGTAGGGAGGAGCTCCATGATTAATACTAGTGACTGGGTAAACACGGGGGAGAGACAGGAAGAGACACACATACACATGTGTCCTGTGTCCCTCACCATGTGACATTCTTCTCTACTTCTGGATTCTGCCAGCAAGAAGACTATTACCAGAAGGGGCCCCTACACCTTGCCCCTTCAGAACCTTGAGCTAAAAGTAACCTTCTTTCTTTATAAAATAGCCTGCCTCAGATGTTCTGTTACGAAATGATGAAAAACAGACTAATACAGTGACATTTAGCATAGGACAGGCAAGGTGGCCATCTGTACTATTTAGGGAACTGACACAGGAAGGACTAGAAAACAGGATCACTGCTAGCAAGAACAGAGGAGCTACTGAAGCCCAGAGGGAGTTCCAGGCAATCTAAGCAGGCAGAGTTGCCCCCTGCGTGACTGAGTTCCCCGTACCTAGAGGAGAGGACTCACAGGCTGGGCTACCGAGTGAGACACTGTTCTGTGGGATGCTATGGGACAGACGGTTTTGGTAAGTGTAGATGTGTTAACAACAGAATCGCCATAGAGTGAGCCCTGCCAGTTTAGTCTGACGCATTAACTCTAGCAGTTGTTACTTCAGGTGCTTTATATACGTAGGTAGGTGAAGTGGGACAGTGAGAATCAGCCACAACACATTGTGTTCCCTGGAGGAGCTTAAAATCCTAACTACAACCAGATACACTCCATGCTTGTATAATTGTGTCAAAATGAATTCTGCTGTCATGTATAATTAAAAAGAACCAATAAACTACAAAAAAATCTAAAGACATATAAGTAATTGATTGATTTTAAATAAAAGATGAAATGAAATATGACAGAAGTACCAAATAAGAGCTGCAAAATACAAGGTGACAATTTTAAGTTGGGTTGGAGGCTGATCAAGGAGGCTTCACAGGACAGGAGCACTTGACCTTCATGGGTGCTGGGTTTCCAGGCCGCTCAGGCACCGTCCACCCTACACGCCCCCCCACAACCCAGCATCATTCCCCACATTCAACCATTGAAAACTCCACGTTGTCTGTGCTGCTACTTAGAAGAGATCTTGTTTTCTGCCCACACCTGACAAACACTCCCTACCCTCCCGATTGTTCTCATTGTTACTAGACTCCAATATTCTGTGTCACAGCCCTGCCCACTGTCAACAGAGTCCTGGCCCAGAAGTGGTAACTAGCCCATTTGCCATAAAAGGCCACTGGTGGTAACCTGATCACAGGAATGTCATCACTTCACGCCTATGTTAGAAACAAATCAAGATCTCAACCACGTTCAAGAAGAGGGGGTTACGCAGGGTGTGGTCATGGGGCTACTTTAAGGTCTGTCTGCAAATGTGCCAGACAAGGGTCAGTTAGACCCCTGGAACAAGAGGTGGAAAATGGCCAGTTGGGCAGGTCAGAGCTGGACTCCCTGCCTTTGGGAAGGTCTTCTGGGTGCCTTTGTTTCCTCTCTGCTCCTTGCTGGACAAACAGCTTACTGTCCTGCAGGTGTAACAAGGGGGCAGCTTCGGCCCCAGGTACGCCCTTCTGAAGGCTTCAGTTGTTGGTAGCCAAAGACACCTTAGCTTCCAGGCATGTCGAGTACCCCCTGGAGCAGTGAGAAAAGGCAGCTCCCACATCCAGCCACACTGGCAGACCTCCTGCCAGCTCTTGAGGGCCCTCACCTACCCAGCTCTGGTGGCTGACCCCCTGGGACTCCCTAGTGTCAGTCATCATCAGGCCCCTGGCCTGCAGGTAAGTAACCCGGTCCCCCAATCCCTGTGCTTACACAAGGGAACTCCCACACGTCGCCAGATGCTTAGACAGAGTTCATTTCCAGCAGTGGGAATGTCACCTGCACTCAGAGCTTGTGCTGCTGCCTCGCCGTCTCCTTTATCACATGAAAGGTGACACTTCCCAAGAACCAGCCCTTTAAAAATTTGCCACCACCACGTTCCACTCCACACAGAAGACCCCACTCTCCCTAGGTCTTCTCCTTCAGGCCCTCCCCTGGAGAGCTCAAAGGAAGACTCTGTGTTCCGTTGTCTGGTCCCTTGGTAAAGGGGTCTGAAACTGTGTGGAAGGTTGTCAGGAGGTACTTTCAATCCAAGCCATTCCCTCCATCCAGATGTGCTACCCCTCCTTGGAGAGATGTTTCCAAAAATGGGTAACTGCTACACATCTGATGCTCTTTGGGGCCTTGACTAATGGTAAGAATGACTTTATTGATCATAAAATGGCCTTGGTCTTCCTCTATAGTCAGAGCTCTACAGGATTGTGTTAGTTAACTTTCCGTTTCTATGATAAACCCTGAGATAATTCACTTATAAAGAGAGAAGGTTTATTGGGGTTTATAGTCCAAAGGCTCCAGTCTGTGATTGACTGGCCCCACTGCTTTGGGCCTGTGGAGAGGCAACCCATGGCAGCAGGGCATGGCCGAGCAGGACTGCGCCCCCTCGTGGCCAGGACACCAATGAGAGAGGGAGAGGAAGAGACTGGTTCCTTAGGCCCCTTGAGGGTACTCCCCAGTCACCTAAAGACCGCCCACTAGGCCCTGCCTCCTCTTTAAGTTCCCATCACCTCCCTATAGCTCCAAGTTGGGGACCAAGTCTTTAACACATGGGCCTTTGGAGAACACTCCAGATTCAATTCATAGCAGTAATTTTGTGACTCTGCCCACCAAGAAGTGCAGTCTACTTTCCAATACCTTTAATCTGACTTATTAAAACTTGCTTTAGGCAAGAGTGTAGCAGAAGTGACAGTGTGCCAGTGTGGGGCCTAGGCCTCGAGAACCCTTGCATGCCCCCTCCCACTTTGAGCGAC
Organism: Callospermophilus lateralis; assembly: GCF_048772815.1. Lineage (NCBI taxonomy): Eukaryota > Metazoa > Chordata > Mammalia > Rodentia > Sciuridae > Callospermophilus > Callospermophilus lateralis. Next base: position 8,650,782 of record NC_135314.1, on the reverse strand, counting down.
ATGGTCTCCATAGCAACAAGCCCAACAAGTGCTCTGCTGGAGCATGAGAGAACACATGGAGCAGAGACTTACAAGATTATCTTATGCCATCCTGCACAACCAGCCTCCAGCTCACCCAGAAGCTGGCTATAGACACACAAATAAACTCAACTGAGACAAGCAAACCAGTCAAGCCAGCCCAAAACTCTGACCTACAGATTCAAGAGTGAGAGCAATGGCCATTGTTTTAAGCTACTCGAATGCGGGGTGGTTTGTTATACAGTGAGAGCTGACTGATACAGCCTCCATAGTTTATAGCAGAACCTGCCACATCACCAATTTCAAAGGAGTTCCTGCCTGGTTTATTTTCAAATACTCACATTCTGTTCCTTCTTTCATTTGATCATTTAAAACCATTTCCTTGAGCCTCAAGGACCTAACACTGAACTGGAAGGAAAAGGCCTGGGCAAGGGGTTGAGTTGCCATCCACTTCTCTTTCACAAAAGCCCTTGCAGAGCAAATTTCTTTTATTTCATCCCTGGATGACTGCCTTCAATTCCTTTGTTTCATAAGCTTCTATTCTCCCGGAGAGCCACGACAGCATTGATTTCAACCTATGATTGCCAGTGAAATATTAAACCCTATTGATCTGAAATTCAGGATTAGTTGCAAGTTGGATACTCTGCATATTTTGAAGCTGGGCGATTTTATTTCTTCTGGTTGAAGAGTAATTGCAGCTCCACGATACAATTTTTGATATAGTACTTCAAATCATCCTTCTCATTCTGTCTTCCTCTAAAATTGTGAAATGTGCTATGTTAACCGACTAATCATTTTAGTCTTCCAAATGACGCCTTCATTTTTCTTGCTAATAAGTATGCCTGTGCAAAAACACATATTCTCTGAATACTATCATTATGATTCCTTCTCATCCCCCTAAACATCAACAAAAATCTCATTAGTAAAGATGCCCCATTCTGCACAAGAATTTGGTAGAATCATTCTGTTTAATAAGCAGATTTGTTGTTATTTTGATGTTTCATGGGAGCTGTGTCCAAGACTCTCCAAAGCTGGAGGCTCACCATGGGACACGGATACAACTGAGAGTCTCTGATTTCAAACACTTTCAGAAAATAGAACTATACTGCTGAAATACAATCTCCCAGGACAACATAAATCTTGGTATCCATAGTGGCTGTATAAAAGCCAAGTCCATCTCAAAACGCAAAAGCCCAAGCCCGCGACCACCAACTGCACACCCGTCCTTCAATTCTTAATTCATGACTGTATTATTTTTAAGCCTCTCCAAAATAGAAGTAGTTAAATATTTTGAACAAAATGTGTGTGCCAATGAATCTTTTACTTAATAGACATTTCTATCAATGGCAGAAAACTGTTGCCCTAGTGGGTTCTAAATAAACACACTTAAGACAGACTCTCTCCTCCCTGTTGACATCCACGGCTCAGGCTGCCCTCCTCTTCTTCACCAGCTCCTCCCCAGTCTCTGATGGGCATATCTGCTCTTGCCAGCATTCTCCCAGGGCCAGGCCAGCAGGCCAGGGGAGGACGGAGTGAGAGAGAGCCCTGAGCAAGGGCTGCAGCCCCAAGCCCCAGCTCTCCTTTTCCTCTTTCTCCCTCACCCACCCCTTCCATCACCTTCCAGCAGCCTTGATGTGGTACTCTAGACACAAAATGTCTAGAAGGCAGGGTTGGAGGGGTCCCCTTTGAAATGCAGGTGAGATGCCTTAAGACTTGTTCCACTTATTCTTCGATCCATTCCTTCCTTTCTCAAGCAGCTCCCACTGGGGTAATCTGACATCTGCAAGTCACAGCAGACAGAGATGCGTGCCTGAGAGCTTGGTGTCAAAGAATCAAGCATCTTCAGGGGAAATCCTGGTGAGGGTGACCTTTCCAACAGGCTTGCAGGTAAAAGTGGAGCTCAGACAAGCCCATCCACTGTGTCTGTGTCTCTATCAACATTCGCAAATAAATGAAATAAACAAAACCCCTGAGTCTGTAGCCAGTTTATTAAGGAGTCTCAAAGTTGTAAACATGAAACGGTTCAATATCTTCTAATCACACCCCCCCACTTGTCCCCATGGTAATCACACCCCCCACTTATCTCCGTGGCCTCGCCTTGGAACACTTCTTAACCACAGCTGAGGCAGACACCTTACCTTTCCTCCCTTAGAATTTATAAGCTATGGGGCAGAGTGGTGGCCCATTGAGAAGCTCCAACCCCAATCTTGATTTCAGTGTCCTGCCCTCTCTGCAGACTTGAGCTGAGACCATGGGCACTGAAGGGCGGGCCAGGCTTCTGCAATGTCCGCTGCCCACTCTGCTGAGCGCCCCGCTGTTGATTAACCAGGAAAGGGGACACATGCCCACTTACTGATCAGCCACGGCACCCTCCTCTCTGAGCTGGTTCCTGGAGCCCTCTGGCCAGCCGGCTGGCTGTAACTGAGTGGCAGGATCTAAGCATGCTCTCTCTGATGGGGAACAAGAGTGCTTCAGAGGACTGGGAAGCTCTGTCACCTCCTCTCTCCACCTCCACCTGCCGCAGGATCCCCTGACAGGAAATGCCTGCCTCTGCCTCCATCTCTCACACCTCCCTTATGGACCTCTGTACTAAGGGCACATCACACAGCCACTTACTACTAGGTTCCTTGTGCCCAGGGGACATCCCTCTTACCTAGGCACCAACAGGACAGCTCAAGCCCAGCCATCTTTCTAGGACACCCACTGGCAAAGGAAGCTCAGGCATCCTTGCCACGTGGCTGGCTTCGGTTGTCCATCCCGCCCTCTGCCTGTTCTGTGTCCCTCTGCGCCTCTCAGGCCAATCAGCAAGTAGTGATACAATGTCCAGCCGGGAAAGGCAAGCCTCCCTCTCTCTCGCGAAGCCCCAGTCTTTCAGTACTTCCTAGGCATCCCCCTTGTCCTCATGTTCATGCTCCTCATAACCATGAGGAGGAGTCCTTGGTAGAAGCTGTAGCACAGATGGTGTCATGGTTTGGGTGTGAGGTGTCCCCAAAAGCTCACTGTGAGACAATGCAAGACAGCTCAGAGGAGAAACGAACGGGTTACAAGGGCCTTAACCCAAGCAGTGAATTCACCTCCTGATGGGATTGATTGAGTGGTAACTGGAGGCAGAGAGGGTGTGGCTGGAGGAGGTGGGGTCTTGGGGAGTGGCTTTGGGGTCTGTATTTTGTATCTGGTCAGTATCTCTGCTTCCTGACCATCCTGTGAGCCACTGCCCTCTGCCACATTCTTCCACCACCTCGTTCAGCCTCATCTTGAGCCCAGAGGAATGCAGGCTGCTGTCTATGAACTGAGACCTCGGAAACTGTGAGCCCCCAAATAAACTTTTCTTCCCCTAAAACTGTTCTTGTCACTTCTTTTAGTAAAAGCAGCAAAAAAGCTGACTAAAACGGAGGGCTCTGCACAGGCCTGGGTGGCCCTGCCTTGAGATGGCTTGGGTCCACGCCCCAACTGCTAGTTCTGGGGCAACTGGAAAAGTCCCACTAACCATTCTGCATCTCCTAGGGCTTCCTCAGCAACATGGGTATCAAACGGCCGGAATTTATTCTCTCAGTTCTGGAGGCCAGAGGTCAGCAACCAAGGGGGTGGAGGGCTGTACTCCTCCCTGCCTCCTGCAGCTTCTGGTGGCTCCGGGCTCTCCTGGGCTTGCTGCTGCCTCGCTCCCCTGCCTCCCTCCTCTGCCTCCGTCTTCACATGGCCTTCTTCTCTCTGCCTGCTCTCCTCTTCCCACAAGGACATGGGTCATTGGATCTAGGTCTCACCCTAATCCAACATGACCTCACTAACTAAGTCCATCTGCACAGACCCTATTTCCAATCAAGATCACACTGGGGGCTCAGGACAGTCCTGAAGTGTTGTGGAACAGTCATTAATCCAGTACGATCTTGTTACAGAAAATCTGCATGTGGTCTCTTGTTACATGGAGGGCTTCAAGGAAGAAAGTTTAGTGATGGCCATGGGACTGGACACATGCGGGTCCATCCTGAAAGCTGCAAAAGAAGGGGAGGGTGGAAAGGAAATATACAATAGTGGTCATCAAATCACTGGCTCAAGAGGTCTCTCTAGATTCTTCTATTGCCTCGGACCCAGGAATGCTTTGCTCCTCCGTCCCCAGCCAGCGCCCTCCAGGGCACAGCACCCCTCCAGCTTCCACAACAGGGGAGGGGAGAAGCCACCTTCCATCTGAGAAGAAGATACTCACCCAGACCTGGAGATGTTCTTGGCGTTTCTCCCCCCACTCTCAGCCTGTGCCTGTCCCCGCTTCCAGCCCTGGTGGTACTACAGGACCTGGCTCAGCTGCACTGGGATCCTGCCATCCCCTCCGTGAGATGAGCACTCCGGCTCCTCAGACTCCCTCTACACTTGCCTTTCCTACAGGGCGGGAACATTCCTTATAGTGCTACCATTCAGAAAAGAGTGTTCATAGTATAATAATGAGACAAGCCTTCAAATGTCCAACTTAACACATGAAGCCAGAGGGCGTGTGTTAGAGATAGAGGGGCTGTTGTAGGAAAACTTCATTCTTAGTCATTTTTGCATCATTAAATATAAACTCACACCAACTGTTTTTAATTTATTTTATGGTATATATCCAAGGTATATACACTATGTCAATACACACATAGTGAAATGGTTACCGTAGGTAAGCAAATTAACTTTATTTTTAAAAATTCTTTATTTGTTCTTTTTAGTTATACCTGATGGTAGAATGTATTTGGACATATTATACATACATGGAGTATAACTTCCCTTCTTGTGGTTGAACATAATATGGAGTTACACTGGTGGTGTAATCACATATAAACATAGGAAAATTATGTCTGATTCATTCTGAGCAAATTAACTTTCTATGCTAACCTAATTTCTTTGTTTCTGAGATAATAGCACCTAAAATCTACTCTCCTGGGAAATTTTCAATTTAAGTCCAATATTATTAAGTGTATTCCTCCTTTTGCACATTTGACCACTAGACTTTTTCATTCTACATACCTGCAAATTTGTACCTTTGACCCATATCTCCCCACTTTCCTTCTTTCCCTGGTCCTGGTAACCACCATTTCTATGTGATCAACTTTTTAAGATTCCTCACCTTAGTTTGATTCTGTATCTTGATGCTGTGAATAGTGCTATGGTAAATATGAGATTGCAGATGTGTCTTGGACATAGCGATTCCACTTCCTTCAACATATAACAAGAAATGGAGCTGCAGGATCATATGGTCATCCTAGCTTTAATTTTTGAGGAACCTCTGTACTGCTTCCCAATTCACATTCCCCAAGAGCAAGCAAGGGTTCTCTTTCTCCCGTATCCTTCCTTGTCTTTTTGATAACAACAGTCATCCTAACAGATGTGAGGTGACATTGTGGTTTTTGCATTTCCCTGATGATCAGTAATGTTGAACACTTTGTCATGTGTCTGTGGCTACTTTATCTTCTTTAGAACAATTTCTGTTCAAATCCTTGCCCATCTTTTAATCAGGTTATTTGTTGTTTTGTTGTTAACTTATGTGAGTTCCTTATATATTTGGGAATGTGTAAGAAATATTTTGACATCTTAGTTTACACCCTTCCCCCAAAATAGTGAGGCATACATTTTCTCCATCCAGGTGGGGCTCCTACAGCCTGGAACCAGCTGCTCTTCTCACCAGGCACTGACTCGGGCCCACATCAATAAGCATGGAGTTATTAGGAGGAGACTTGAGGAATAATTCACAGATTCAGGACGGCTGGACGAGGCACCTAGCAAAGGTCCAAGTTGGACTTGGGACGTCAGCAGGAGATGCTGGAATCTTCTATTGGACATCTCCCTGAACTGACTCATCTCCAAATTCTGCCACAGTGTGCCCTGCTTTCCTGCCTTCTTGAGAGGCCCATCAACTTGCAGCTCACGGGGTCCCCTGTACACTTTCAGTGAGACAGAGCCCAGGAAGAAAACTCCCAATATAAACAACTCATGTTGTCCCTGGAAGAATGTGCTAGAAGACTCAGTCCGAGTCACATATCATCAGGGTCAAAGGGGTGCTGGGTGTACTGGTGAAAGATGGAGGCAGAGGCCAGCAGTGGCACTATTACCCTCATTGCTGATGTGTCCCAAGGGCTGGTTAGGTCCAGCCTCCTTCTAATGCATCCCCCTCAACAAGCCACAGAGCAGCTCTTGGTTAAAAGAGGAAATGAGGGCACAGAGAAACAGTGACTTGCCCAGGATCATGCTGCTGGTGTGTGGGGGCTGGGAGTCCACGTCAGCACTCTTGCTGGGCCACCCCGGGGGGTGGTCAGCAACCTCTAGCGACCAAGGCCCCAGCCCACTGAGAAACTCCCAGGTGTTCCTAAAACATCTCACCTGAGACATTGTGGCTAAAGAAGGCCTCAAACTGGTGAAGCTCAGGAGACAGCCACTGCATTAGCAGAGTCATAAGGTGGTTCCCGACCCCAGGCCACAGGTTGTCCTCTAACTCAGTCTTCTCCTCCTGACTCACCGAGGGATATGACCACAAAACAGGGACTTAGAGAAGCGACCTTTGCCAAAAGCACTGATTCTTAGGCCTCTTAGATGAATTTTCAGCTTATACAGCATTAAGGCCCTGGAGAGGTGCCAGGCCACCTTCAGTTCTTGTCCTATACCTTCCAGGAACTGCGGCGGGCAAGTGCATCACCCCACAATGAGACAGCCTCCTAAGCAGGAGCAATCATCTCATGGGAACTGAACTGCCTGCTTCTGGAATCACAGGTCTGATAAACATCCTGAGCAGCAAGTGAAAATTACCCACTCAGGCCATAAGTACTTCTCCAGAGCCACTTCGCAGAACCAAAACTGAAATCGTGATCAACCAGACTGCAGTTTGACCAAGACTTCTTAGTCATGAAGACCTCTCGCCCCTGCCTGATTCTTCCTCTATTTAAACCTGCAGCTCGGGTCAGCAACCTGTAGACAGGGCTGAGGGGCTGGATCTTGCTTGCCTTCTCAACATGGCCATATTGATTAAAGTTCCCTTTCCTGCTTTTTACATGACCCTTTCTGCTTGGTTTTGGAGAGAGTGGCCCAGCCTTGTCTGTTGGGATTCCCAGAGTCATGCCTCTGGCCTGGGACGCTGGTAACCACTCCATCTTGACAGCATGCAACAGACAACTCCCTGCTGGCCCTGAAGAAGCTGGCTGACTTGCCCTGAACTGCCTTCAAAGAAGGCTATGCATCGCAGAACAGCAATGGCCTCTGGGGCTGAGGACCTCAGTCTTGGACCTCGGCAGCTGAGATCTGCCAACCACAGGGAGCTTGGAAGAGGACCCTGGTCTTACTGAGATGAGGTGCCAGCCCCACAGACACCTTAATTTAAGGCAACTGTTCAAATATAACCAAACAAATATTTTCTTTGCTTTCTTCCATGTTTGTCCTAGAAAGGCCTCTCAGTGACACCCCCACCCCTGTGGAACTCCAGAACCACTTCTGGTAGGAGCTGCCTATTCAATGCTATATGCTCAGTAAACTCTTTAAAACTTTGTTGTGTCTCCATTCACCTTTCCAACAACATCACTAACAAGGCCTGCAGGGAGCAGGGACAGGCCAGCCTCAAGGACGGTTCCTGTCGGGGGTAGAGGAAACAGGAATCCACCAAAGGGAACCCCACCAATCACAGGGCTAATTTTACAGCTACCTCAGGCCTTGGGGACTCATTCAATCTGGCTACTATGGTGCCAGGAAACCTAACACCTTCTTTACCTTTTTCACAGAGGTAAGAACATGAGAGAACACTCCAGAAAAATGCACACAAAGGCAATACTGGGCAGCCTTCAGGCAGACACTCGTGCCCTGGAGCTTTTCCTCATGTTCTCTGCATCGATGCTCAGGAACCCCGGCTCCAGAGCACCCCTTCTCCAAAGGGGATACAAGTGGTTTTGGGAGCCACAATGCATATGGCACAGATAGACATCTGGTACAGAAACAGACTTGCAGTATATCAGAGGTTTTATGTCATGGGAGACAGTTAGGAAAACAGTGTCTTAAGAAGTTGCTCAGGGAGAAGATAATGAAGAACAGGTGGAGAAACACTGATGTAGACCAGAGAGTTCAAAACAGCGAGGCTTTGAGACACGGCTAACGCTCTGAGTCTTGTCCTGCCTGGGGGTGAGGTGGGTGTGTTTGCACAAGTGTATGTGAACACAGGCTAAAGATCTGTACACTTCACTGTATGTAAAGCACACTTCCTAAAATGTCAAAACTTATCCTCAATTAGGAATCTAGGATCCCTCAGGATCAGCTAAAGAGGCACAGGCCCTGGCCAGACTGTGGAGCCTATCCCAGCTCCACCGTTTTGCTCATGGTACAAGTGTGGCTAAAAAATGCCCCTCTGAGCCTCAGTGTTCTCATCTAGAAAATGGATTTTACAAATGCAAACTGCCTCAAAGGGATGGGCTAAGATTAAATGAGTTATACACGCAAAGTACTTAGAACAGCAGGTGTGGCCGAGACTGTGCTGTCCTGGTTTATTGTACTTCCTCCTGCCTCCTCTTTACTCTGTCAACTTTTAATTCCTGGAAAACAGGGGGAAACCCACCTGCGGTTATCTTTCCCCAGGTGTCACGTGGCATACAGCAGAAGCTGGACTCTCCTCGGGTTGTGGTTGAAGTTGTGGAATCATTTACTTTCTTGTGGCATTTTGATACAGTTCAGAATTATTGATCTTGGTTTCTGGGAACAATATGGTTACATATTAGATACTTTCAGACCAAATTTTGTTTTCTCCTAGAAAGATTAGAAAAAGAGTCTCAGCTTCCCAGCCTTGGCCTAGCAGAATGACCAGATGTGGGTCAGGAGCCCAGAACTTAATTCTATCTCTACTGGTCACTCACTGAGGGATCTTTAAAAAAAAAAAAGAATCACTTTTCCCACTTAGGCCTGGGTCCTCCTGCATGCACAATGAGAAAACTGGATTAGATGACCTCTCAGGTCTTCCTGCACAGCTGTATAATTAATAACAATTACAATGATTAAGAGCCACAGTTAATTCGTCTTTAATGTAGGCCTAACATGAGTCAGTGCCTCTTAATGGCTCATTCCTCAAGCTCCAGAACACAGGTACTCTCCTTAATCACATTTTATAGATGATGAAACTGAGGCACAGAGGATCTATGACTGGTGAAGAGTAGAACCAGAATCTGTGTTCTTAACCATTACAAGGTGCTATCCCTCCACGTTCATCAGGACCTAATTGCAGAGAAATATGTAATATGCGTCCCCCAGGGCTCAGTGTGTGCTGGTCCCGGCACCCTCGACCCTGTATGGCGTCCCTCAGCTCATTCTTGAAGAAGCAACTCGGGGTGCACTCTTCCCTGGGACCTTCTGAGACAGCACCGGCAGCCTGCATCTCCGTCCCGGGCTCCACACGGTGGTCATGGGGTCCTGCATTGGTCCCTGTTACTTTCTGTGAATTTCCCATCTCCCCAAGTAAGTGTCAGCAACTGTTTTCCCCTGTGGACTTCTCCCTGTGGGAGCACGTGGTAGGGTTCAATAAATATTACGGCACTCATCACCACCGATACAGTGCCTCTGGCCTGATGAAATCTACGATTCAGCCAAGAGGATGAGGTACAGATGAAGAAGAGAGCCAGTACCCCTGGGTTCACAGAGGTGGGAACTGGGGGGACAGCAGCATGGTGAACCCAGGCAGGCCCCAGAAGAGGGCACACCTGCACAGGGAAGACAAGAGCAGGAAACAGAGTGTGCCCATTGCTGCAGCAGAACGTGGGCACCTGGTTTCAGATATGCACCAAGTTACCCAAGGGACTTCCTGGAGAGGCTGGGACCTCCCTCCCAGCCTCACGACAGTCATCCAGGAGAAGCGCTGTACCAGGAGCAATGTCATCTCCACATTCACTTTCTTGAAATATTAATGACCCTGTCTGGCCTTACTTCTGCTGACCACAGACACTGTACCTGTCCCTGGAGGAGGCAGAGCAGAGTTGACGAACTCAGGGCCCCAGACTGAAATTCCAACAGGCCTTTGGGTCAATGGAAATCCTTTACTCTGTGACAGTGACACGGGCCCAATTCTTCCTTCACTTACTTCCAGAGCTTTGGTGGAAGCTGGGTTCGTGGGACAGAATTCCATTTCAATTCTAACCCAAACACAAGCTGGGGAGCAGAAGGTTAACCTGCAGAATCAGGGGTCTCCGATAAGCAGGCCACTTGCTGCCAGCAGTCCTAGCTACAAGTGCCATGTCCTGAGCCCCACTGCACCCAACTCAACTGCCTGGGAGGAAGGCTCCTTTTAAGATTTATACCAGGTCTGCACACAAAAAAAGAGGGCTAGGTCTTTTGTGTGTGTATCTCGACTGCGGCTGTGTCTGCCCTGGACTGTTAACATCAGGAACAGATCTGAGCTCCCTAGAAGCCACCTCTGTGGCCACCACCGTGTGGACGCAGCAGTCAGGCCCACTCCAAATGAAGCTCTCACGGGAAGGAGAGGGAGGGCCTGTCCAATCTGGGGGAAGCAAAAAGGCTGAGTGGATCAAAAAGAAACACCAAGTTGCAATGACAGGCCAGGAAATTGTGATGTCACTGCTCTAGCTGCCACCAAAATACACAGAACCTTCCAAGGAAGTGTCCAGACTTTGCATAGTCCAAAGTGGTGGCAGCGAAGGTGCAGCCAAGCCTGTAGGATCTGGCTGTTTGCCTGTGTCCCTCCACCGGCCCACGGCTGTCTACTGCAGTGGGCTCTGACGACAGCCCGTCTGGTGCGGTCCCTTCCCACAGCCTACACGCACTCGTGCTGACACACACAGGGCAGCAGTCAAGGCCGGCAGCAGTCATGGCGGGCGCCAATCTCTGTCCCCTTGGCCCTTCCCTTGTCAGTGCCCCTGGCTCGACCTCTAATTTCCAGCACCTGCACCTTTTCGACAGAAAGCAAAGAGCCTGATCCACTCATAGGCCTTTCAGGTTGAAGGTGACAGGAAATTAATGCCCCAGGAGCAGCCCCCCCACTCTACAGCTGATGGGAGTTGGTAGATAAATTCACCCTGAGGTGGAAAAAATCTGAAGTTCACACTCAATACGGTTTCTCAGAGTTTCTCAGAAGCATTAAGTTCAGGTTTCCCACAAAAATAACTTGTGGAACCAAAATCCTGTTCAGAATGTGCTTCTAGAGAAACCTAGCCTTGGATGCACATCTCTCTCACACACACATACACACACACACACCACTCCATTGTTCACAAAAGGCTTTAAATTGTACCACACTCTCTGGTCACACCAACTTTGGTACTATTCTCATTGTTCTATTTTAAAAATGAGGAAACTGAGTCCAAGAAATGTTAAAACATCACTGAAAGTCACATCGTTTACTTAATGCCACTGTTAACTGCTTCCAATGTTTTTGGTTTTTCCACTGCACCCAGTGCTGCCCCAATTTGGAGAAATCAAGGAAAGGAACATTTCCGAAGCCCTCAGTTATAGTCAGTGTGTCTCTTGCTGAAAGCTAAAATTGCAGTAAGGGAAGAGACAGTATTGCTATAATTTTTGTGGTGAATTGGTGCCCACCCATTTCCTGAAAAGTCTTTCCCATAATTTCTAGAACATTCTACAAACAATAGAAAGCATTCAAAAAATTCATGATAGAAGGATGGAGGGATAGATGGGTGAATGGATGATGGATGGGTGAACAGGTGGATAGATGGAAGGATGGATGGATGGATGGTCATCATCTCCCACAACAAAGGCTTGTGCCTATATTACAACCTGAGCAAGAGCAGGGCTGGAGTTACAACTTAGTAAATGTGAGTGGCAGGCAATCCATTGCCTACTCGATCACCTATTTGCCAGCAACAGAGACACAGGAGATGGTGTAGACCAGAAAGCCATCTGCTGATGGTGGAAACCAGGAAAAAAGTCAGTGAAAAATAATTCTCAGTCATTCACTAGAGGGTGTGTTGGTTCTTTCGGGTTAGGGAGAAACCAACTGCCTAGGAAGCTTGTTATAAGTATTGGTTTCCCACCATCAAACCCAGACACTAATTCAGTAGACCCCAGGAATCATAAGATCCTTGGTCATACCAAGACATCACAGTGATCATAATGCCCTGGGCGGGGATGAAGTGACTTCCCTGACCTTTCCTTTACTGGTTTGTCTTCAGGGTCTGTAATATTGTGTCAGCATCACAAATACATGTGACTTGCAGAAGGAGTCAGAATGGGACGTAAAGTTATCACTCCACCCTGGCTACTCACTGGAAGAGACCTGGGCAAAATAGAATCCAGGTCTTAGGATGGGAGGGGAAATTGGAGGCAAAAAACTTCAATCCCAGACTCAGTGCACCCATCCCTCCTACTGTAGTCAACAGATGCTGGTCTGGCTTCTGTTGAACATTTCCTCTTGTGGGAAGCTCTCTATTTCCCATAACCATTCTTTCACTCTTGAATAGTTTAGTTTAATAGTTCTTGGTGGCTCCAGTTCTGTTTACTGAAGCAGCAAAGATCTAATCGTATCCCCATGCACCATGACAGCCAACAGAATCCTCAGAGATAAATAGCAGATCTGTAAGTCAACTCTAAGACAAGCATCCTCCTTATTCCTTCAAGTGTCTGTGCTTAGCATCTAGCTTGGTGCCATATGGTTCCACCTTTGTCTATCAGTGTTTCTTTCAGATACTCAATTCTTTCTTCCAGCTGTGGTCTGATAAAAGCAAGCACGGAGGGTCTATCACGCCCTTCATTATGGACAATCCACCTCCATTATTGCCTTCTGAAATTACATTAGCTGATCTGGTAGCCACATCCTATTAAGCCAAAACTCAATTAAAAACCCCAAGTCTTTTTTCACGGGAAACCTCTCTGTATGTGGCCATTGATCCAGTTATCAGCACTCTTTGAATAAAGCCATTCAACCATGTTGTGCATCATCTAACTGCTCAGCCTGCATGTTGGCGTCTCTCCACCTGCTCCACATAGGAGCAGGCTCTGCTTCTTCAGCCTCCCTCTAGAGAGCCTCAAAATCAACTATCCCACCACTGGCCTGGAGGTGCACCATAAGGACGCAGAGGAGCTGTTTGTCTAAAGCTTTATAAAGGTGTGCCAAGGACTACTTGATTTCCCAAGAGTGGACACTTGTCATTGTCCTCACCATGAAACATTCTCTTCCCGCACTGGTGGACTATAACTGGATAAGACAAGGCTTTCCCAGAGTAAGCCAGGAATGGAGAAAATTTGTCTAGTCTAAGAGTCTGCAGTTTTATTAAAAGAGAGAGAGAGAGAGAGAGAGAGAGAAAGAGAGAGAGAGAGAGAGATCCATTTACATTTATTTTGATTCCTGATCTTTCAATTTGATCTACTTTTTATATAATTCTCTTAGCTTGCTTTCTTCCTACATTCTGTTCTATGTTTCTTTTCATCCTTTTTTTTCTTTCTGCCTTTTTGGAATTAATATTTACACATCTCTACCTTCATTAATATAGTGCTAAGCACAATTAACAATATATTAAGATGATGAAATCATTAGGATCATTTTCAGATTCTGAGGCTGACTAAATCTGCTATTCCCATAAGGTAAGGATTTTAGACCTGTCTGATTTCCTCCCACATTCCGCTTTTCTATCACCTGTGATATTATTGTCCAGTATTTTAATTCTTTTTCATTTAAAATTGTTCCTCAACTATGGTAAATATTAATATTATTCTTGTAGTAGATGTGAAAAACATTTGTACCAGTTCTTGCCTTGCCCTGGCTTCTACCCGCCCACTGATTCCTTCCAGCTCCCACTTCCTTCTTTTGGCCTTGCATGAGCTTATTTGGTCTTTCAGGTAGTATGTCTCTTAGTCTGTGTGTGTCCAGAAATACTTCTATTTTACTTTCCTTTTTCATACAGCAGGGAGTGAAAGAATTCTATTGAGAGACTTGTAAGGAGAATGAAAAGAGAAGACGTGCTGGTGAAGTCTCTCTACCAGAAGCCCATGCTCAACTCCTGGGGAAAGCTGTCCCCTGTCTTGAATGACCACACTGGGTGCAGATGCAAAGCTGATAGTTACTTCCTCCTACCACATAGAAATGGCGTTCGATCGTCTCTGACACCTGTTGTTGCCAATGAGAAGTCTGTTGTCAATCTGACTGCTGGCTCTTTTTAGGTACACTCTTAAAGATAATTGTACCTTCTTTCATGTTCCTTAGCTTCACCACAGTGTGTTAAATGTTAATTATTGAAAGGTATTTTCCTCAAAGTTTAGGGGCCACTGCAAACTGGTCTAATGTTTTGTAATCCTGAAAAATTGTCCACCAACACTCGTCTCTCCCCATTTGTCCCATAATTTCCATCTGGAACTCCCATTAGCTCTATTTTGGAGCTTCTCATTTTATGTGCATTGTCTCCATTTATGTTTCATATTTTTCATCTATTTATCTCTTTGAACTATAATCTGGATGGGTTTTTTTTCAGCCTTTCTTCAACATTCTTTCTTTCCCAGTTGCATTAGCAATCTTTAACTCCACTTGCTTTTCTTTCATCTTGTATCATAAAATCTATTTTTCATTAAATCACGCCTCCTATACTCACATTCTTCGGACATTGCTCTTAGCTGCAGTTCCTGTGAATTCTCCCATTTGTTACAACTGTTGGCTCTCTCACTCCAGGGATAAAAGACTCTTTTGTGTTTGTAATGTTCTTAGCTACATGTGAGGGAAACAAGAATGTCCAAGCTTGCACAGTGTGTGAAAGATAAGCCTGTATTTGACATATGTTGGCTCCCAAAAATCCTCACCATGGGCTCTGCATGATGGAGATGACCCCATGGAGGTACTTTCACTTTTGTTTCTTCAGATCCTACAGAGTATTTCAATTTCTGCATGATTTTTATGTCCATTTCTATGTTAGACTGTTTTTTTAAAATATTTTTTTAGTTGTAGATGGACACAATTCCTTAATTTTATTTGTTTATTTTTATGTGGTACTGAGGATCGAACCCAGGGCCTCACCCAGGTGAGACAGTGCTCTATCACTGAGCCCCAGCCCCAGCCCACTAGACTGGTTTTGAATGAAAGTAAAATAGAAGTATTTTTGGACACACACAGACTAAGAGACACACTACCTGAAAGACCACCTGAGACCTGGCTGGTGCATTTAGTCTCATCCTCATAGACTGTGCAAGCTTCTGCATTGGTTTCCTCCTCAAATCCTATGACCCAAGATGCAAAGTACAAAGCCCTCATTTGGACTGTGGGTGAAGCTTTTAACCTCTATTGTAATGACATGACAGCTTTTATGCTAGGATCAGTCCCTCCTCAAACTACCCCATGATCTTTCAGCTGGACTATGCAGTCCAGACTCATGGGAAATTCCTTAATCCAGAAACTTCTGGCTTTCCTCTGCTTCAAGTCTAGAGATCTTACTTTCTACCTCTTGAACTCACATGTGGATTTTCACAATTTTGTTATTTTTAGACTAGAAGGGGACTTTCCAATTATCTTGGTCAGCCATCTTGACCAAAAGCCTAAAGAAACTTTGGAAAAAGAGGATTTAGTTCATGGCCAATGCTTTCTCCTCACGTCTTTCCATCCAGATATCTCTGCATCCAAGTCCTAAAGATCAAGCAAGGGGGAAAAAAAAGAATATATCCACTAATTTAAAAGCCTTAACTCACAAAAACTGCTCTGAAAGAGAAAGCACCATGTGTAAGAGAAGTTTTGCTGCACCCAGTGACCATGAGTCCAGTATCTTCTATGTGCTCATCAAAGGCAAGAAGTTAGTAAACAACAGGGAAGTTTCTACCCCTGTTCCTGGCCCCAGTGAAGGGGCCCATGGGCTCATGTTACAAGAAGCACCATGGTTCTTGGAAATGCGATTTTGTGAAGAGGAATCTGTAATTCTTCATCCTCACCACGACTGCTCAGAAAGTCTGAGCCGTTGTGCGTGTGTATGCAAAGCTGAATGAGCCTGAAGTCAAGCCGTTCAATAATACACAATAGAAATGTTAACTGCAGTATCGATTTTTTATTATGTTTGTATTGCCTGTTTAATTTTATTTTCTTTGCAGGAAATTTTTTAATCAAAAATCCAGTTATTGAAAAGCCCCATATGCCAACCGATACTGGTGAGACCAGTGGAAACACAGGCACTCAATCTCCTCTGGCTATTCTTTCTTCCACCTTCACCCAGCCCCACCAGAGTTCAAAACTGAAAGCTCCTCCATTTCCAACTGAGAGTAAATGCATGTGACCTTCAGTTCCACAGAGGTTAACCTACTCTGATTAACTTTTCCATGTTATTCCATTAAATAAAAACAGTTTTGACACCCAGAGACTAAAGCATCCTAGAGATAATACAATAACCCTATGCAATCATTTCAAATTGGATTGTAATAATTCATTTAGGTGACCATACATATTTGTTATATGTAATATGAAACATCGCAAAATGAAATCAATAGAAATGTTTCTTGTTAATGAAGATATACTGGGCTGTTATGTGTGGGTTGCGGACTCAATACCACAGAAATCTTATTTGTATTATAAATTTCAGGGCATCCTGAGAGTTACAAATGAAGATAGCATTTCTTAGAGAAGTGATGGCTGGTCATTTAGAAAATTATATCATAAATTTTATGCCATTTCTTGGTCTTTCAAGGTCTTTGCATAACAGCATAGTCTTATAATTCAGGTAAAATATTCTGGCTGAGTGATCGCATGCAACTGCTTTGCAAATGAACTTCAGTTACCTAAACTTCCATTTTAAAATTACAGATTTGAAAGTAATTTAGCTTTGTTAAGTCTTATTTTCATTCTTAATATCCCAGTATACATTTCATGAATTTCCTTCCTCTGAACATAAAAACTAAAGATATAGATAGAGATGACAGGTATAAATAAAAAACTACACATATATACAAACCAGCCAATGAGAGGATGACAGAGCTTCACTAGAATGCTCTCTAATTTCACATATAAAATACAATATTCTATAGTAAAGCAAATATTTTATTTGTACATATAAATTAATAAAATAAGATTGTCTTAATTTTCTGTTGACCAAATTCTTTCACATCATTGTAAAAGGCCATTTTAATAGTAAGTTCTTTGGCATTTTGAATAATATTATGATGAGATTTCAGTGGACAGTTGGTGAATATCTGCCAAAGTGAAGTAACGAATTACGATGCGAGTTACACTTCTGTTTCCAAAGCTCACGCTCTAAACTTCTAGTGAGAACTTCCTTATGCCTTGGATAAAGGCTCATAGGATAGACTCTGGGCCTAATGAGAAAGGAGGTTATGAAATGCAAATGCAGGTAGTTGCAATGAACAGTCTCCTGGATACTGCAAGCTTAAAACACTTTCACTACAAACCATGACCTTGTTTCTCCACTGGAGCTCTTTTGCTAGGGTCCTCCCTCTCTCTTTATGCCTCCACCTTCTGGAACCCTCAACTGCAGATATTTATGAACCAAAAAAGCGACTCCTTACCCCGCCTCAACTGACTGCACAATTTCCCTGAATGCAGCTCACTGTGTCCTCGGCGGTGGCCCTTAACTCTCCTCAGCACCATTTTCTACCTTTTTTCCTTTCTTCGCCCACATCCATGGGAGACTTTGCTTCCAGTGCTTGGGTCCTTAAGTGTCCTTGTGGACAAGCCCAGGTCCTCTAGCACCTCGTGCTTCTCCCGTGCACCACAGGAACCGCTCTGCATCTGGAACAGGCAGCTCCATGCTGTTGCCTCCTCCTCCTCTGTGACACCCACCTGTGCTGAGTCTGCTGTCTGCACCTCCTCCGGGGCTACTCTGCCTGATCCCAGGAACAGGGTCCCCTCTTTTCCTCCTGGCTCTGTCCCAGCCTGCTAACATGCCCAAGCTCTGCCTCCCCCAAGAAAGCTAAAGAATTCTTGGGCCCTGAGAGCCTCTCCGCTGCTTGTCTCTTCCCTTCCCCTCCCAGTGCAATCCTCCCAGGAGCAGCCTATGCTGCCCTTGGCTTCAGCCCCCCTCTCTCACTCCCTGATCCCACCCCTACCACCCCAAGATACCGCTCTGGCCAAAGTCCCCAAGGCTGCATTAATTTCCAAATCAGTTGAATGTCCCTTTGTCTCTACCCCTGGCCACAGACTCCCATTTTCGTACACATTCATTCCATGGATTCCTAGCTTCTGCCGCTCAGCCTCCACGAAAGATTTCTCTTCTTCCATCTGTTTTTTTTTTTAATATACATATTTTAAAGATTTTTTTTAGATATGTATTTTTTAGTTGTAGATGGACACAATACCTTTATTTTATTTTTACGTGGTGTTGAGGATGGAACCCAGGACCTCACGCGTGCCAAGCGGTATTCTACCACAGAGCCATGGCCCAGCCCTCAGAGATATTTTTTTTTAATTTTTATTGTTGGTTGCTCAAAACATTACAAAGCTCTTGACATATCATATTTCACACTTTGATTCAAGTGGGTTATGAACTCCCATTTTTACCCCGTATACAGATTGCAGCATCACATCGGTTACACATCCACTGTTTTACATACTGCCATACTAGTGTCTGTTGTATTCTGCTGCCTTTCCTATCCTCTGCTATCCCCCATCCCCTCCCCTCCCATCTTCTCTCTCTACCCCATCTACTGTAATTAATTTCTCCCCCTTGTATTTTTTTGGGTTTTTTTTTTTTTGGTTTTTCCCCCCCTTTCCCCTCACTTCCTCTTGTATGTAATTTTGTATAACCATGAGGGTCTCCTTCCATTTCCATGCAATTTCCCTTCTCTTTCCTTTTCCCTCCCACCTCTCACCGCTGTTTAATGTTAATCTTCTTCTCATGCTCTTCCTCCCAACTCTGTTCTTAGTTACTCTCCTTATATCAAAGAAAACATTTGGCATTTGTTTTTTAGGGATTGGCTAGCTTCACTTAGCATAATCTGCTCTAATGCCATCCATTTCCCTGCAAATTCTATGATTTTGTCATTTTTTAATGCAGAGTAATACTCCATTGTGTATAAATGCCACATTTTTTTTTATCCATTCGTCTATTGAAGGGCATCTAGGTTGGTTCCACAGTCTTACTATTGTGAATTGTGCTGCTATGAACATCAATGTAGCAGTGTCCCTGTAGCATGCTCTTTTTAGGTCTTTAGGGAATAGACCGAGAAGGGGAATAGCTGGGTCAAATGGTGGTTCCATTCCCAGCTTTCCAAGAAATCTCCATACTGCTTTCCAAATTGGCTGCACCAATTTGCAGTCCCACCAGCAATGTACAAGTGTACCCTTTACCCCACATCCTCGCCAGCACTTGTTGTTGTTTGACTTCATAATGGCTGCCAATCTTACTGGAGTGAGATGGTATCTTAGGGTGGTTTTGATTTTCATTTCTCTGACTGCTAGAGATGGTGAGCATTTTTTCATGTACTTGTTGATTGATTGTATGTCCTCCTCTGAGAAATGTCTGTTCAGGTCCTTGGCCCATTTGTTGATTGGGTTATTTGTTATCTTATTGTCTAATTTTTTGAGTTCTTTGTATATTCTGGATATTAGGGCTCTGTCTGAAGTGTGAGGAGTAAAGATTTGTTTCCAGAATGTAGGCTCCCTATTTACCTCTCTTATTGTTTCTTTTGCTGAGAAAAAACTTTTTAGTTTGAGTAAGTCCCATTTGTTGATTCTAGTTATTAACTCTTGTGCTATGGGTGACCTATTGAGGAATTTGGAGCCCGACCCCACAGTATGTAGATCGTAGCCAACTTTTTCTTGTATCAGATGCCTTGTCTCTGATTTGATATCAAGCTCCTTGATCCATTTTGAGTTAACTTTTGTGCATGGCGAGAGAAAGGGATTCAGTTTCATTTTGTTGCATTGGGATTTCCAGTTTTCCCAGCACCATTTGTTGAAGATGCTATCCTTCCTCCATTTCATGGTTTTAGCCCCTTTATCAAATATAAGATAGTTGTAGTTTTGTGGATTGGTTTCTGTGTCCTCTATCAGAGATATTTTTGAAAAAAAAAAGTTTCAAACATTCATAAAAGCACAGAGAATAATATGCTCATGTTTGATTCTCTCATTTTCTCACCCTGGTGGCTTCTGACATTGTTTGATGTCCTCTATCCTCCACTGGTGTTAACTGCAAGGTCAACCCCACAACCCCCATCTGTAGGTTTCTGTATCCTCTTCCGTCTTGCCCCACAGCCCTCCAACCCATTATCTACCCATCTCTATATACATTTTTTTTCTTTATACAGTGACAATCCTTTCATGTTACTTCCCTACTCAGAAGGCTTTAAACTCACCATAAAATCTAGATATAACATGGGATATCAGCTCTTGGTCAGTTCCTGTTCCCACCCCCCACCACAAACTCTGCTTTTCCCAGCTGACCACCCATCCCCCACCCCAAGAATGCCATGCCCTGGGCTCTATCCTCTGCCTTGGAGGTAACCCTAAGTCTTCCTTCAAGGTTCCCTAGGTGTGTTGCCTTCTCTGGTCACCTTGCCCAGGCCCAGGTCTTAGGTAACATTACCCCTCTACACAGGCCTCTATAACCTTCTTACCCACTGCTGCCATTTCTGGCTTATCTCTGTGGTCTACTTGAGCATGCCCAGACACGAGGGACTATACTGAGCTCTACCTGACTAGGATTCAGTGCTTCTCCTGCACTGAGTAAGGGCTCAGTAGGAACCAACACAGTCCAGTTCAAGAACTTGTTCATCTGCACAGACGTAGTATACTAGGATTAAGAGAAAATCAATAACATCACGAATGATTGTTAAACACCCTACTAAGGGCACAGTGTTCAGGAGAATTCAAACAAACATTTCATTCAAGTGCTGACATTTCAGTTGCTTTAAAGCAGTCGAGTGAAGCTAGCATTACAAATGACCCCTATGTCCTCCACAGCTACCCAGTGACCGTGTAGGAGGCTGAGTCCTCGCTTTACCACAAGAACCTGGAAGCTGGCTGTCACGTGTGAGATGATCCACCAATAATGCTTCACACCAGAGCAAGAATCTGAAATGGGCGCCCTGAGCTCCCACGACTGTGGGCAGGATGGGTGCTGGCTAGTGGACAGGCGGTGGGGAAGACACTGAGGGCAGGATCGGCCTCTAAGAGGACTGCCCCCGGGTGACCAAGAATGGGTTAAGCCAGGCAAATGAGCCCTCACGTAGCCTCTGGGGAAGCTATGGTTCCTCTTCCCTTCTATGAAAGAGTATGTTTTTATCTTCCCTTACTACCTTGCTGAATAATTGCACCATCCCAATTGCATGCACAAAGTTTCTTTTTCTTCTATTAATAAACTTGAATATATAAGTATTGAAAGTGAAAAGGTTATTATGAATTCTCCCGAAAGAGATCCCCATGGTCTGGTGTTCTTTCTTTGTTCCCTCCTAGCTCCATTCTCTGCCCTTCCCGTCCCTGTGTGGTGACCCAGGAGGCTGGCCTTATGAATGTACCAGTGGATCTCCTTGCCTGGGGTTCCTGGTGGGGTCAGTTAATGGGAGGTGCTGGCAGGAAGCTGGGGTCGGAGGAGGGAGAGGCCAGGCCTCTGACTCTCCCTGCATCCTCCCTGCCAGTCTTTGGCTCTGCCCGTGGCTGTGCGCCTCCCCCTTTACCCCCCATTTGTCACCCACAGATCTCACTGCTCCCCACACAGCCCTGCAGGCTTAAGCAATCTAACAGATCCCTCCCTTGGTTCTCTTACCCCATCACCTCTGAAATAGTCTCAGCAATAAACCCCGGACCGAGCCACCTATGTCCTACCAGGAACCTGATGGGGAGCCTTCTGTGCACCCCTCACCTCAACCCTGTGTGCAGTAGACACACACACGTGCAGGGCAGCTGTGCTCAGTGCTATGGATACCAACCCACAGATCTCTCTGCTGGTCAGCCTTGAACGGAGGCCCATTTCCATGGGGCAAATGGGCAGGCTTCAGGAAGGCTTGAGGTTGCAGTCTCAAGTCCAGAGAGTAGACGCTTCAGGAGATGTCTACATTGTAGTCCGGAGGCAGGATTCCTCTTCTCCGGGCTACCTCAGTCTTTGTTCTTATGGCCTTCAATTAATTGGAGGGAGGCCATCCTAATTATGGGAGGTGAATCTGTTGTGAATGTCAATCACATGTAAGACCCACCTTCTCAGCAATATCTATCTAGATGAGTGTTTGAGAGAGCAACTGGTCACTAGTCTGGCCAGTTGACAAGTAAAATTGCCCAATCACACTCATCCACCATGCAGATTTAGCTTCCTTCAGGCTTTCTCCTAAACTCAAAAGCTAATGAGCATCAAAAGAGTTGTACCCCTTTGTATTCTGTGATACAGGAGGTAAGGAAAATAAATTCCTAATTAAATAACAAAAAAAAAGGAAGAGATCCTCCTTCCAAAAAGCCATCTGTCTCTGCATAAAGTATGACCCTAGGTTTCTTATTGACAGTGATTGGCCTGTGCTTGTAACTGCCCAAGAAATTTAGAAATATAGGCAATAGAATTAGAAGGAGTTTGAACTATGACCCAAGAGATCAAACTCTGACAACTCGGTATGTTAAACTGTATTAAAATGTATGGCTTTGAAGGAAGAGATCAATATATTTTCTCTGTTTGTGAAGAGCCGGCACTAAATGATAGTGAGAAATAAGCAGTCTGAGAACAGAGATGCGGCCTAGGGACCGCACGGCTCAGGCCCAAGTCGGCCATCTCTGTGGAAAGAGAGGATATGAGTGGTTTGGAAAGAACAGCTGAGACATCTGCTTGGTTGTTTATTTTAATACCAAGAAAGCACCCGCTATTTACTTATGACTTTATAAATCCTATGACTGCCCCTGCCAGCCTGACCCAAGACACCCTCTTCAATTCCTGTAAAATATGACTGCAAGCCTGACTTCTCTTAGCTTGTGGACCATGCGGGGGCTGGAGGAGACTGGAAGTCTGGGGCAAAGACCAAGGTGCTGATTCCTCCTGGAATCAGGCTGTTCTGATTGCATGGCTGTTCTCTGGCTGTAGCCATGACCCCTATCCAGGGCACCTGTCCCCAGGCGTACTGTTCCTCCCATGTCCCTTCAGGCTTGATGAAGGTGCCCAGTTCCCACCAGCCCCTGGCTGTGTCTCCATCCCTTCTGACAAGCAACAGTACCTAAGAGAAATAGCAAGCTGAGAAGGGAGAACATTCACATCCTCAGAGAAAACCAAGCTCCGCTCATCCCTGAAAGCCCTGCGCCTTCTCCCAGCGTGGGCCATTTCCTAAAGCAAGCTCAGCGAGAGTTACCTAGTGGCTCTCCAGCAGCGTCCTCCCTCAACTGCTGGCACCGCCCGTTTGCTTGCTCTTGTCCCTACCACGCCTTCTCTTTTCTTCATGATTGTTTTCTGCCTCTGTGACCATCTTCTGTTTTCCACAATTCTTTTGTCGATTTCCATTCTCTCCAGACACGCCTGCTTTCTTATCAGAGAGGGCTACTCAAATGCAGGGCCACCTCTTCTCCACGAGGGTCCTTCCCAGAATCACCAACTGGCGTGTGCCAGTTCCAACAAAGAACTCAAGCCCCCGTGAAACCCGCCAGTGATCATCCACACAGCTCCAAGCCCCAGGTTCTCTTACCAGGGCTCCATAACAGAGTGCTTTTTGTACAAGAAGCAAACATGAAGAGGCTGCTAGACATTAAATATGAGTGATTTGCTTTAATTCCTTCGCTAAGTAGATCTCAAAACTCTCCTGGAACACGCACGGAAGCTCTCCTTTCTCTGTGGCTTTGCACGGTGTTGTGGTTTGAATTAGTCCTTCAGAGCTCCCGTGTTGGGCATCTGACCCCCAGCGCCTCAGTGCTAGAGCCGGGCCTAACAGCGGGTGACCAGATCTCGAGGCTCTCAAGAGGCCATCACTGCGAGCTTGCTTACTCCGGGAGCAGGAGTCCTTTCAGAGCACATCCAGACCCCTCGTGTTCACTAGCTTCCTAAGCCTGTCCTCAGTCTCCACCTCCTGCCAGGTTATGATGACTTTGCAAGAAAGTCCTGGCCCGATGCTGGCCCTGGACTGTGGACTTCCCAGTTCCAGAATGATGGGAAATCGTTTTTCATTTCAAATACCACCCATTCAGTGGTATTTTGCTGCAGCAAGTCAGAATGGACCAAGCAAGACAGCTTGTACCTGGAGTGTCAGCCTCCAGAAACAGCATGGACTTTTCTCCCCTTCTTTTAAGAAATCTCTGCAAATGCTTGGCAGAAAGGAGTCAACAGAAGCCAGATGTTGGGAACAGAATTTAAAAATGCCAAAAATTACCTTGGAATAAACATTTTTCCATCTCAGAATATCACTAAACACTCTCCACAAGACCATCACTGAGGGGGGGGGGGGAGCAGCCCTGCTGGCAGCACCCCACCCGCCCCAGACAGCCAGGAGGGGTCAGGAGAGTCGTCTTTCCTTCTCCTATGGAGGGAACTGACACTCATGATACACAGCTGGTGACAGTACTTTGAGTTGGGGGCCCCTCGCCCAGCCCCCGATCTCAGTCATTCTTGGCTCACAGCCCATCTCCGCCATATTAAGTGGGTTAGTTTATTCTCTGCCTGCCCCTCCAGGTTGCACACCAGCCACAGTGGGAGAAGGTGCCCTTCTGGGGACCCCCAGGGCCCCACCCAGTGCCTGGCTCACTGAAGACAAAGCAACTCATCCAGGAACGAGTCATCTTCCCGTGTTGGGTCTGGGCTCTGACACTACCCACTAGCTTCACTGTCAATGGCTTTGCAAATTGGTGAATGTACCTAATTTTTATATTTTTATGCTTTTAAAAGAGAACTTTTTGCTCCACCGTCTGGAAGACACCAATTCTTTAACTAGGGGGTTCCCTGGTGCAGCAGTGGGAGGCTGACACGGGCCCTGCGGGGCCATGTCCTTTCCTCTCCGAAGGCAGGGTAACGGATGAGAAGAAACGCCTCTCTGAGCCAAGGTGTCTGTGGGTCCCTGTGTCCCTGTTTCCTGCAGACCTGGCCCATGCAGCTTATCTTCTGATGCCTGGTTGGTGACACACCAGATGACAGTGGCAGAGCAGTGCAGCCTGACACTCACTCATAGCTCCCTCCAGCCCTCAGACTGGGGGGCTGCAGCTTAACCTCCACTGGAGTGCAGTCACAGATGGTTTGTTCCCCCGTGCCCTTCATCCTTGGCCTCTGGCTCCATCTGTCCTTTGCATTTGCTCTTGAAGCTTTGGGGACCCACCCTGGCTTTGAAACTGCTTCACGTCCTCCTTTCCCCTCCACCCTGTTCCAGGTCTATGATCATCTCCTTCACGCAGCTCTGAATGCCAGTCAAGGGCACCTTAAGCACAGAGCAGACTGCACCTGGCCACTGGAGTCCCTGCTTCCTTACCTACTTCCTGTCCTCACACAGGCTCTAACAGCACTGTTCTTGCCTATATATTCCTCCTGAACTCTGAAAGGTTTTCACCTCTTTCCAAATCACTGGGAAGTCTGGCTGGCTGTGTGAATAACATTCTGGGCCAAGCACCCTTTAGCAAAGTGCTTTTCAGCTATTACTGCTCAGTGTCTCTCTGGCCAGGCTTATCTCCGTGGCTCCCAGCTGGGCAAACTCCTGCGCAGAGACCTTATCTGACTTGACAAGAGTCACCCAGCCACTCGGGGATACCTGACCTCAAGTCCCTCATTAAAATCCCATCTCTCAACCATTGGCACCTTCTCTGGTCCTGTGAAAACAAGAACAGCCTTGATAGAAAGAACAGTGTTCACTACACACAGCAGTGACACACTGGTACATAGAGTGCAACGCTAAAATCTCAGTGTTAGAGTTACATGAACCGTTTCCATCCAAGTCAGTCATGTTGTAGCTGAGTTGTTTTACACAAGTTATTTAGCCTCTCTGAGCCTTAGTTTTCTGCTCTGTTGCATGGGGATTATAATACCACCTTGGAAAGTGGAGAAAACTGAAATACTAACCCAATGCCCGGAAAAAATGAAGTGGCCAAGTAATAGTAAAGATCACTATTGATTTAAAAAGAATATAGCTGAGCTGACTTAATTTTCAAAAACACAGAAATGGAATGACAAGTGCCTAAAAGCCGCATCTTCTCTATGGTCACTCTTTAGCCCCCTCCACCCCTCCCTGCTCCTCCCACAAACTTGCATCCTCTAAGATTCAGGCCTGGATCATCCATGGTGCTCCCACCTCACTTTCTCTACGAGCTCAAGTGCTCCAAGACTTCATCCTTTTCATTGCACACCTAAGACCTTCTTCCACCCAGGTTCCAGGACCCCCTGCTTACAATAGTGTTCCCAAACCATCTGCTCATCAAACTCACAGAGGAAGGGAGGGAACTGGCTTCCACTATCTGAATTCTAAGTCTGGGGTGTGTGACAGTCTGCAAGTCCACAGGCCCCCTAGGGTGAGTCGAGGACCAGGCAATTTGGGAATTGAGCAATCCCTAGAGCATAGGGACCAAGGTCTCCTTGACAAATGAAGAAATCTGTACTATTTTCTTTTGCAAGTAACAAGCAGAAATAAAGAAAGTTTGGATCTGTATTAGAAAAAGATATATTCCATGCCTTTATAATTATGTTAAAAATGGATTCTACTAACATAGCTAAAAAGAACCAATAAAAAAATAAGATTTGGGGGTTGGGTTGTGACTGTGTGGCAGAGGGCTCACCTAGCACGCATGAGGCACTGGGTTCAATCCTCAGCATCACATAAAAATAAAATAAATGTATTGTGTCCACCCACAACAAAAAATAAATAAAAAATAAGATTTGGAATCAAAATCAACAGAAATATTGTGCTATTTCTATAGCTTATGAAAACATCAGGAAGTACAATGGAACCTGGAATTCCTTTGAAATATGTAAAGTATGTGTGGCCACTGTATCTGTGGGACACTTCCACCGAGAACCCCACCATTCAAAACAAAACATACCTGTTATTAGTGAGAGGGCATGTGGCTGCAACGGATGTGCCATGACAACATGGATGCTGCCACTCGTTTAGCAAGAAGCTGCAGCACAGCTAGAAACGTCACCCTCAAAGACCAGGATCTCGTCATCTTCTGTCTGTGCTTCTCAGCTCTCCCACCCCAGCACTGATGGCACAACACTGATGGCACACCCCTTCCCACAGCACTCGCACTTCAGGACATGAAACACCAGCTCCCTGCACTTCCTCCTAAAAGGACTTGGGGAGCAAAGTTCCCCAAGAATCGCTTGCCCAGGCAGCTTATTGGACAGAAGTGAGTACCACCCCTCTATCTAACACTCATTAGAAAAAATGAATGAGATTGTTAAATTTTCCTTAAGCCGACCCTGGCTCATCCCTGGAGTTCATCTTCCCTGACCTTGTTATTTCCAGAATATATTTATGAAAAAGAAATAATTGACTTTTAGGTAGGTGACCATTCAAATCTTTTTTTAAAATTAATTTATTTATTTTAATTAGGTATATATGACAGCAGAATGCATTTTAATTCATTGTGCACAACTGCAGCACAACTTTTCATTTCAGTGGTAGGGTCGCACCATATGTGCAGTCATACATGTACTCAGGGTAACGATGTCCATCTCATTCTACCATCTTTCCTGCCCCCTTGCATCCTCCCCACCCTCCTTCCCCATGCCCAGTCACAGTTCCATTTGAGTCTTTGAAAATGCACAAGATATAAGGATTGCAACCCAAACCTTTCTTCCCAGACCTTTACACCAACTAATGTCAACCACATACATAATACACTTCCAAACACGTCCTTGTATATTTCCTAGCTGGCTGTCTTTCAAAGCAAAATAATTACCACATTCGTATTTGATTGCTATGTTCTTGTACCTCGTTTCTCAATTTTAAACTAACTAAAGTCAAACTTCTGCTACTACCACAAAGAACACTCACTGTCTGAAGGGAACTATCTAGAAGCATGGTGGGAAGGGGTTCCAGTCTAAGCTCCTCCCACCCAGGTGTGGTTGTCAGTTGGCAAACATAAGGCGCTAATGAGGATCTTGGCTACCTTTCACTTGCTTGAGATGCTAAGAGACTGATCTCTCTTCAGATTTTGGCAATGGAGGCTCAGACATGTACACTTTTACTCCAAAAATCAAAGCCTTTTATCTCTAAGAAAATATTTAGGTAGTCATTAGTTACATCATAAGAACCCTCTCTAAACACTAATTATTAAATAAATCTTTATGTTTGCTAACTTACGTCCTCCCCTTTTCACTGGTGGCTTGGAGAAGCTTATAAAATATCACCAAACTAAACAAGGGTCGTGGGCTGTGCCGCTGTCGATTCCTGGTGGAGATATTACACTATAGTTATGTAGATGTTATCTTTGAACAATACCGAATGAGGGGTTCAGTGTATCTGTCTGTATTGTTTCTTACATCTGAGTGTGAATCCACAACTATCTCCAAACTGCAAATTTAAAAATAGGGTCCTAATTAGAATAAGATCTATTCCATCCTTGTGTAGTCATAATGGATTCTATGATATAGGCAACTCAAAAGAACCATAAAAATTAAATAAAAATAAAAACTCAATAAATAAGATTCTATTTTGCATTACAAAAAAATAAGTGATATATAAAAGTGAATAAATCATCAAAAGAGTAAAATGTAAACAACTAAGCATATCATGACAAAGGCAAAAGTGGGCAGAAAAATGGGACCCGCAGGAGTTTGAGAAAGGCAGAGAAAGACGGCCGCAGCATTCAGCCCTCCTCAGCAGTGTCTGAAAGTTTGATGAGCTTCCTGGGGGCCACGGTAAAGAGGGGATTCCTTTCAAGTATCACAGTGCTCAAAAGACTTCCTTAATGCCAGAGGGGAGGGAGGGGGGACTGAAGTTCTGACAGGACAACCGAGAAGAATCTCTCTTGAAACCATTTATAGTTATGTTTGCAATATCCAGCATACTCCACAAAAGATCAAATAGAAAAATGTGTAGGACAGTTGTTTTAAATGTTCTGTCCAAGATATATAGATGATGGAACTCCATGGTATAAATTTCAGGGATAAAAGCAATTTTCTAAGGGAACAATCAATTTCAGCAAGGGTAATTAAAGCCAGCATGGTGACATCATTTGGCCACCTTTCTGCTATCATTACTTCATGATTATTGATGCAGATTTTCCTCCTGACACTGTGAAGTGCGTGTTCTTCAGGAGCAGTGGGTAGATACATCTCTTCAATGCGTTTCCGGCATCTTCATTTTAAGCAAAATTCAACTGCTTCCAGCCATCCCCTGACACCCACCATCCCCACCGTCAACTCCAGCACGGTTCCCTGGCTACACAGCTCCAAATCCAGCTTACACGGGGACTGGTCGCAAGTCCCTGCCCAAAGGAGCCACTCCAACAGGACACACATAGCCGCTGAAGCCCACAGCTCACTGCCGAGCTTCCTCTCCCTGTGACCAGCAGAAGCAGGATTTCTTATGCAGTCCTGGGCAGGGTGTGCTGGGTGTTGGCTTCCGGCTGGCACAAGTCCAGCATCTCTTCTCAAGCACAGTGGGAGAATCCAGAAGTTTAAGAAACAGTCTGGGGTGAGGATAGTTTATAATTTATTGTGTATCTAAAATAACTAAAAGAGATGAGTTCAAGGGATCCCCCCCAAATGATAATTACCATAAGATGATCAGTACATGTCCTTTACACATAGCAAATGATCACACTTACCCCGTAAATCTGAACAACTATTATGTGTCAATTAAGTACGAAAACAAAATAATTCAACAGCTCAAATGGTTCCATGAACTCAAACTATACTGATGGATGGGGATCAGAGCCAAGAATCCAAACACATTCTAACTTCCTAGAGGTGATTATCTGTTCAATGTCAAGGACAAATAAAGCTCTTGGAGAAGCCACACAGTAGTGAATCAAATGAAAAGCAAAAGGCTATCAACTCAAGATTTAAGGGAGAAATCCGAGAAACACATCCAGTGAACTTTAAATGGAGTCTTGGAAAGAAGGGAGTTACATAGACTGTCAGAGGAGAGAGGGTGCTGCTCCCACAGGTGGGGAAGAGCGTGAGGTGGGAGTCTGCAGTTCACCCCTGGGGCCCTGGGACAGGTTGTCTTGGTTGGAAAGCTGGGCCATAGTGAAGAATAACGGCAGAGAAAGTTGGAGAACTAGGACGAGCTGACAATAAGTATTCGAACACTGCACTTTGGCACATAGGGGACTCACAAAGGCTGATGTCAGCAGGCACCGGCCAGCTGGCCTAACCAAAAGTAGACAATGGAATGTCTCCTGCATCAAAGGTACTCGCCCTAAATTATTTTTGATCTATTGGCACATCTCTTATGATCTACTAAAAAATTAAATTTTTCATTCATCTATTGTATTCAACAAGCACATCTCAAGCCCAGATTATTAATGATGTCAGATCTTGTATTACTAAAACAAATGCATAAAGATTCCATTTCTGATGACAAAAAGAGAGTCATTTGTTTCAATCATGGAGGACAACCTTATTAAACATTGCCAACTCACTGCCCAGCTGGCTGGTCACCAAAGCACAGCTACACAACAAATGGAATCAGAGGGTTGTCAATCTTCGGTTGTCAAACTTAGGGGGAGATAAATCTGTTATGACTTGAACACTCTTGCTTCTCAACTCTGGAGTCTTCAGATGCAGCATGTCCCTAATCCTTTTATATGGCTACAAGACTATTTGGCAAATGCTACTGAGGATGGGCTAAAGAAGTCTTATCTGCATATGAGCTTTATGCATGCTTGCATAATCTGACTTCACCTTTCAGAAAAGTAATTTAGAAAAATAAGTAAAAGTCCCTGGTTGGATATGATAAGATCTACCAAGTTCTTACACCTGTTTGGGACACTGAGGTGTTGTCTGTGAAGTCTCTTCCCCCCAGTCACCAAGTTATTCCACACTTTCCTCTACTGCCTTTGCAGTGCTGCCTTTTATATTCAGGTTTTGGATTTATCTGGAGTCTACCTTTGTAGACAGTATAAAGTTGGTGTTCCATTTGAGTTTCATTCATAGACAAAGGGAGTTTTCTTAGTAGCAACAGAAGGGGAGAAGCAATGAAAGGTGGGGACAGCCAGTGGCACGGGCATAGGATTCAAAGATGGGGCCACCACCAAGAATAACTGAAAATCAGGAGAAGAAGAGTGGGGCCAGCAAAGGCCTAGGGAATACTGCCTGTCATCTAAATCCTTTCTCTTTTCCTTTACTTGAATAATGCCGTTAATCAAGTCAGACTTTTCAAAAGCCACATGGGTTTTGAAGCCTTCCTTGAGGACTGATTTCCCAGTTGGAGAGCCGTCTGAGTTCTGCTGGTTCCCCACCAGCTCGTTACATTCCTTCTCTTTGGATTGACTTCACAAATGAAGACATTATCCCAGACACTCTTCCTGACACCTTTGGGATGGGAAGTCAGCCAACAGCAAGAAAGAGTGATGGTCCCCAGGAAGAGAAAGCCACAGGAGCAAAGATGCTCCACATCATACGTGTTCTTTGAAAAGAGAAGGACATCACCTCAAGTATCTGCAGATACTTAAGATTTAGAAAATAGCACTGTCAACTCTCTAGCAAGTTCACATTACCCTGAACCCCCATTACCGTTGCATGGGTTCTATATGCAAAGGCTCTGGAAACACCCTAAAGAGTATAAAATACCTTGGTTGTGTTCATGTAAGAGACTTTTCAGAGTGGCCAGAGAGCACTGAGAGAATCAAGAAAGCTGAATTTTGGTTGCTGTCCTTGAGGAACCAGCCCTCCACACCCATCAGATTCAATTTCCTCCAAGAAAATGGGTCAGTAGATAGCTTCTCACACTCTTTCCTGTTTTAAGAGTCTGGCATCCAAACACACAATTATATTCTTGGAAAATTCCTTGGTACCAAAAGATCTAAGAAACATGTTTTGACCCAACAAGAGAATTTTACTGAAATTGACCACCACACAAAAACTTTGTAAATTTGACTATCCTTTTAAACTATGTCTATAAAATGGCATTCATTGGTTGATAAGTAGCTGAAATGGCTTCAAAATCTCATAAGTTTTTATTATGATCCAACAAGGTCTCTATGTGTTCTACTTAAGATGAATCCATTAAATTTTTATGATTACTAGACCCTTGCAATATTACAGTTCATCAGAGAGATGCGTTGTACTTCTTCGTGATGGTTCAATGTTTTCTTATCAGTCTCAATATTTACCATCTGAGGGGTGAGTGTGTTTGTGGGTGACCTCTGGTATACACACACCTTTCCAACATACACGAAACCCTGCTCAGTACAACCCAGGTAACCACCTCCTGCAGCTCTTCTCATCCTGTGTCAGACCCACCTGGAAAAGTCCCACACCTTGATAGCTGGACTTTCTACTCGTGGCTGAGGGAAACCAGGAAACCTAATCTTTATTTTTCTACAATTTGCAGAAAAGAAGGATAGAACTTTTTCCACCCTGCAAGCCTTCCCAGTTAGGGAACGTGACTAGTGTCCAAGGGCACATTTGAACAAACAGCCATGTCCATGTATCTATATTTTTTTTTGCTTTTCTATGAAAGGAAATATGGTATTCTCATTGGATTAATGAATGTATCTGGCTGAGAGTCCACCAGTTGTCAGGCCCTTAGGTGACTCCAGTTTCTCACTGCTATTAACAACCAGAGGATGACAGAACCAAGTACGACTTACATAGAGTCAAGGGGAAAATACTTTCAGTCCAAAGAATGAGCCATATCACCCTCGGCATGTAAAACAACTTCAGTTCTACAGCTAGAATGGAAAATTGGAGCTCTTTACTGAGGGTGGAAGAGACAGAAGGGGGGGGGGTCTCTGTGTGGTGCCAAGTGGGACAGAAACTGAGGAAGAAGAGGATGCCCTAGAAATGGTTGTGGCAATCCCCGACCTTCCTTTCTCTCCTCCTGTTCATTCTCCTTCTTGGTCTCCTCTCAGCCTAGGCCCTGGTCAGAGCTTCTGTCTTGCCCAGGGACACTGGTACCAGGCTGTCCTCTGGCCCTGGCCCCTGTGACTCCACCCCAGTGGGCACCATTCATTTCCATTCAGCAGAGCTCCTTCCGGGCGTTAGTCCTGCCAGTCCCTCCCAGTTTTTACCAATCTGAAGCACGTTTCTTCTGAAATTGCATCCTCTTCTGGTTTCTGGGACAGCTCTTCCTTGTTACTCTTCCTTCTGCCTCTAACCAAATGCTGCCATCCACTAAGATGTTTTCCCCAACACTCTAGACAGCTTTTCCAGCTTTTTTAGGGTCACATGTGAAGGTGATTCTGATGAACTCTTCATAGAGCTCCAGCATGAAAATTTCAGCTTCCAATTATACGTTTTCCATCTTGCATTTTAAATTTTTAAGCACATTCCTTCCTTTAAAAAGTAATTTTTAAAAAGTGATTCCTTGTCCTAGTTTTTCAGTTAATGCCAGCATAATACATCCATTAACGTGGGTCTGGAATCTTATATAAGACATTTAAATTCTACTTTATTTCTCTGCCTAATATTACTAATATTTTGATTATCTGAGGTTCAATTAACCGTGGTGAGGGCTGAGCTGTGAGCTGTGCCCCCTACCTCTCCAGCTGAAGGCACTTGTTATTGGTCGACTGCCAACCTGGGAAGCGAGAGCCCAGGAGGCAAAGCTGCAGTTCATGTAAGCAGGGAAGACAGACCAGTCTCCCTGTTCTTAGTCTACCTCCTCCATCCCACATGGTATTTTCTCCCAAGACTTGACCCATCCCCAAAGGGGGCAAACAGCATCCATCAGCCTACTGTGAGCATGTTAGCTTCTTCTCTGTCTTAGCCACAGCTGTCCCACCACTGGGAAACCAGGAGTTGACTGTAGCTTTGATTTAATTGTAATTAGGGATTAATATCTTTTTCTTCACCAGAAATATCTCCTAATTAATAGACAATGAATGATAATTCCAGAATCTTTTCACTCCTTTCTCACTCCTCTCTGTAGTTTGGACTTTACATGCTCCCTAATGACTAATGTGTTATAGGCTGATTCCCCAACGGCATGCTTTGGGGAGGTGCTGGATCCTTGAAAATTCCATGAGTCTCCATGGAAAGGCTGCAGGTCACTCGGGGGATGCCCTCAGAGGGGATTGTGGGAGCCTCATTTCTTCTTTTTTCTCTCTTTTCTCCCTGTCCTGAGCTGAGCACTTTGCTTCCCCACGCATTGCCGCCATGATGTGCTGCCTCGGGGCCAATTGATCATGTACTGGAACCTGCAAACCTTTGAGCTCAAATAATCCTTTTATCTTTGTAAGTTGATTCTCTCACATTCTCCTTTTTACAGGATGGGAAGCTAACACACTACCATATTCTTAATTTAAATCTTTAGGATCTCTCAAGTAGATGACTACATAAACAGCCTATTGTTCTTTTTTGCTTAGAGTAGTTAGTCTCTAACTTGAATTTCTTCTACTGAACGTCTCAATGGTCAATTATAGAATATAGCTTACATGTCACGTACAAAGCTAGTATCCCTACTCTAACTTCTTCAGAGTCTGTTTAGAGTCTAATACGAAAAATATATACAACATAATCACAAAAACCTAAGTATCCACAAACAAGGAAATCATAAATAAATTCTAGTATATTAATGAGATGGTTAATAGGGAATCATTTAAAAGAATGAGGTGTTGGCAGGCTCAGATATCCACCATAGATGTGCCTTATTTTTATGTTTTATAGGCAAATGAATTTTAGGAAGAACTCACTTCAACAAAACCCATAGCCACCTGGGAGTGCAGTTGAGGGAGAGAGAGGGCTTTATTTTTATTTTGTTATTGTTTCATAAGCTTCTGTTTAATTAAAATGTTTGACAGCAAGTATATAATATTTTTTAAATGTCTAAAGTCAGGAAAGGGTTTATAATTGTTATCTTAGGACTTCATTTAGAAATTATTCCCTTTACTTTTTTATTTGGGGTACATTAACATTAGTGTATGCATAGACCTAAAATTTAACAGTGTAATGTACTCACTAGATTGTGTACTTATAGAAGGCAGAGTCTACAATCAATTCAACTTGCTATTTTCCTATCAAACATATATTAGGGAATGTATATAAGCATCTGTGTGTGTGTGTGTGTGTGTGGTTCTACTACCAACTTACCCCAGTTAATGCCATATAATAGGACATGAACACAGACATGGACTGTGACTCTGGAATCGTTCCTCTAATGCTGTTTTGCATATTTTCTTATGCATATATATGTGGAGCCAAATGGGGGGACTTATCTTATTACTGGGCTAACAAATGTGTCTTGATCCCTGCTGTGGGAACTCCAAATCACCAAATGTTTCCAAACATACAAAAGCCATTCAACAGGGAACGTTCCAGTTGGCCTAGACCAATGTGTGCACACGACATGAACTGGCTTGCAGGAGTCAGAGAACTTTAGGTGGAAGACACATTAGCAGGAAGCCCTTTCTGAGCAGCTGACACTGGGGAGCCACACCTCATAGGTGGCAGAGGGATCTCCCAATCTTTTAGGGGTAAGGAAACAAATTCTAAGGCCCCAGCCAGCTCCAAGGAAGTGTTAGCTTTCTAAACACATCCAAAATCCTGTCCAGTGAATAATACGTATTAGCTGGCGTTTAATTAAATATTTAAAATCTTAAGGAGTCAAAAACAATCACCATAGAAAAGAACAAAGAAAAGCAAGCTCAGCCTTTGTCCTTATAGCAGTCGATTCCTCTCCGAAACCCCAGGTAGCTGAGAGGTGGAAAGTCCAGAAACAGAATCGAACATGTCTAATCTCTTTTATAACAATGTTCTTATTTTAACCTATGTCATCAGGGGAAATGGCTGAAAATAGTGACAAATACGACATCAATAAACATAATAATAATTGATTTTCCAGAGATGAAAAATTTGAAATTAGTGGCCATTTCCCCCCAGAGCATTGGTTGATTAATTTAATGTTCATCTTAGTCTTTCAAAGACATCCTCTCACTACTGATCTGCTCTGCCAGACTTTGTGATGTGTTTTGTGGTTTAGGGCCTGGTGGTTAAAGTATATTGCACAGTTCTGCAGTTTTAAAGAGCATCCTGATAGTTCAAGGAAGGCTGTAGCCAACAACGACAAGAAAAGTTAAGACACATAAAGCAATTACATTTGCAGAGATTGGAATTCAGGTTTTCTGTCAGGGTGTAAGTTCACTGAATGTACTACTAACATTTTTCCAGCTGATGTGCTTAAGTAGCAGATTTTAGGAATATTACCTGCATTTTCCCAGAGCACCCAACTGTCACTTTCAGAAATCTCAGGCGACCACTTTTCCTTCCTCCTTTTCCTGTTTCCCTCCTTCTCCCTTTCCTATCTTTCTCTTTTCCATTTCCCTCTTCCTCTCTTTCTTCCTTCCTTCTATAACTCTAAAACAATGAAAAGTCAAGTCTCACGGTCATACTCATCCCAGGAAACCAACGAAGTGCCTATTGTTACTTCCTTTTCTGCAGAGCTGGAGTGAGACACTGAGAGGTTCCCTGGCTTCCCAGGACTCTGTGGAGCTGAAGTAACAGCCCAGGGACTGGTGACCCTCCCAAGCCCCAGGCCTGCACGTGTTCTGTAAATAGCCCGCCCTGGGGCACGCTGGAGAGAACTCCAAACAACCCCCCAGCCACAGCTCCACCCAGCACCAACTACCCCACAGGCACTCTGTCTGGGTGTGCACACTCAGGAAGTCTGGGTTCCCTCTCCTCTGTCCCTTCCAAATGGCACATCACTCAGAACTGTGTACTTTATCATTCTGCACATTAAGAGTGAACTGGCATTCACCTCCTTAGAGACTAGGGATTTGTGCGATTCTTTATATCACCACCTGCACAGGTGAGCCTAAGCCACCTGCTTTGGAAACATTTGGCATGGCTCCTGGCACTGGCTGCCTGGTCCCTTCCTTTTTGAGCTGCCCTTACTGTTTATTCTAACCTTACTTTTCTTTAAGGCCATTGCTATGCCAAGTGATTTCTCCTTCCTTGAACTCCTGCCTATTGTCCTGGCCCTCTGAATTCACCAAAAAATGGTGACTTTCACCTTTCCCAGAAAGATATGACTTCACTCTTCTTTCTTCCGCTTTCCCTGATCCCCACAATTGTACCTGGAAGGCATAAGATAGCTCTGTGGGGCCACAGCTGGCCTTCTAAGTGTACATCCATGTATACAGCCCCAGCGCGGGAGTGTCACGCACCCGCAGGGAGTCTACCTAAGGAAGTAAATGACAGAACCCAACTGGGGCTCCTGAATGGAAGTGAACTTCTCTTGGACACTTTGCACAGAGTGACTCTCCTTAGACAAGAGTAAAGGTGAGACCTAGCACCAAGTTACCACAAGGCCGAGTTCCCTGGACCTGGTCAATATCAGGCATCAGCAGAAGACTCCAGTAGGTAAACCAAGCCATTCCTCCAAGGAGAAAACAGATCATCACTCGAAAACACTGACAGATGCATTCTGCAAGCTTCTTTTCATCAAGATGCGGCCTTCTGAAACATATCAGAAACAGAGGGGAAAACCTCATCCTTCCCTTACCTAACCCTGCCTTCTGGAGCCATTAAGGCAGTGTGAGGCTGTGAACAGGAGGGATCCTAGAATCATGGGGAGGGCAGGGCTGGACTGAGGAATCGAGTTGGAGTGACAGATGCAGCCTGAGCCACTCAGTCATGGTCCCCAAACACAGGCCCCATTTATAACCTGTTCTTTAACTTTGTTTATCCTTGTGGAAATTCGCAGAAGCATCTGACTTTCCAGAAGTTGGGGCCCTATGATCATTACTTGCCTTTGGAGAAAATGAGATTAGGAGCCTCTGATTCCTCTTCTCAGAAAGTCCACACTGTAATGGATGACTCTCCACTGACCCTCCTCCCCTGGGTGAGGCCTCTGGGTTTTCACGTTTCCCTCTTGACCTTGGTCAGAAGAAAGAACAACCAACAAAGGTGGATCCTTGAAACTAATCCTCACTGGCAAAAGGAAAGGGGCAGGAGGGGCTCACCTGTTCAGGTAATGTTTGTGATTGAGTCCCGGCAATCCCAGAAAGGAGCACCCTCTGGAAGCGCATTCCAATTCCAGAGGTTTCCAGCTCGTAGTTTGGAACAGATGCTGTGACAACAAAATCAGTGGCGGGGTGGCTTACACAGCAGGTGCATATTCTCTCCAGTTCCGCAGGCTGGAAGTTCTAGATCCAGGTGTCACCAGGCTGCTTCCCTCCGGGCTGAGGGAGGATCTTTCCAGGTCTCTATCCTGGACTTGTAGAAGATTCTCTTCACCCTGTGTCTCTTCACATCTCTGTATCTTGCCCTCTTGGTGTCTGATCTCCATGTCCAAATTTGCATTTCGGTGAGAACAAGAGTTGTGTTGGATTAGGGCCCACTATAAGGACTCTTTTTAATGATTCCTTCTATAAAGACTTCATTTCCAAATAAGGTCACATGCTAAGGTCTTGGGGTTAGGCCTCTACCATATGCACTCAGTACACAAGTCAACCCATAACATGGCTCAATTAAGTCATTCCAAGTTTCAAACAGAATGACTTTTGATGACAGATAAGCCCCCGTTGGCCGGTGTGTTGCAGATCTCAATGTCTTTCCATCTCCTGTCAGATTTCAGCTCAGAAGTAGACACCGCACAGCTCCCACCCAACTTCGGCCAGCTCTCCACCACTGCAGCAGTTCAGCATTGCCAGTCCCCTCACTTTGTCAGAAACTGTGCCTAATGGTGGCACTGTCAGAACCACTGGGGACAGCCCTTTGGGAACAGATGCTGGGCTTTAATAAATGTCCTCCCATTGCAGACTTCAGTCAAGGGAACCAAAGTCTGTGAGCACAAACTGCCCTCCCACTGCTGCATTCTTTGGCTGGTAGGCCCTTCTTCCATCTTAGGAGACAGTAGCAGTAGCATGACATCTTCAACTCCTTCTCTCTGACTCCTTCTTCTACTTATAAGGCCCACATGATGGTATTAGGCCTACTAGGTAACCCAGTGTAACTGCATCTCAAAGCCAGCTGTTACAACCTTTTCTCCCCCTTACCATGTCATGTATAATATTAAGAAGTCCTGGGATTAGAGTATGGACATCTTTGTGGAAATGGAGCTCATTCTTCTCCCATGCTAAGCAAAGACAGTTTCCTTGTAGAAGGGAATCTGATGTGAATGTTAAGAGAACAAGGCTTTTATATCATTACAGAAGGAGAAATGTCCTGGGCTATTGAACAAAGAGGGGACCTAGGTAAGCATAGTTTGGAATTTAGCAAGGTAAAGCATGAGAGATGAAACAGAATGAGAGTAAATACAGAAAACCCTGTAAGAGTATCAGAAGTTTTTAGGGGAATAATTTATTAGTGTTAGAGAGCTGAACAACATCAGGATGGGGTGAAAACATCAGATTTAAAGTCTTAATTACAGATGTTCCAACGCTCAAAGTCAAGGAATCAGAATTCTTTGTTGCACAATTCTTACTCTAGCTAATCAGTTTTCTGGAAAGATCTGGGACAGTGATGGACAACCTGGTAGCAAGGT
Organism: Callospermophilus lateralis; assembly: GCF_048772815.1. Classification (NCBI taxonomy): domain Eukaryota; kingdom Metazoa; phylum Chordata; class Mammalia; order Rodentia; family Sciuridae; genus Callospermophilus; species Callospermophilus lateralis. The sequence goes on along the minus strand of NC_135314.1, from coordinate 8,611,365 downwards.
TCTGGGATCTTTGCCAGGAAGTATGGTCTCTGCAGAGTTCTCTCAAGTCAATATACACTCCCTTAGCCAATCTCTGTTCAATGCCCTGTGAGGAGCCCCTGTAGGACCAGGCCCAGGCAAACTCCCCAGGCCCAGCTGGTCCCCTGCTGGTCCATGGTCCATGCTGTCTGGGCCTGGCAGTGCCTTCCCTGTTATGAAGTCAGCTCCTCCTCAGCTTGGACATGCTCTGGTATGACCCTAGTCACGGGGTAAGGACCTAAATGGGAGGTAGACCCCTCTTGAGAGAGGCTCCTACTCTCTTAGAGGAAAGAGGCCTCTGCATTGTCTCCAAGCTGGAGGAGAGTTCTAGCTCTTCCCCAGGGACAAAGCTACTTCTTACGTCAAGGATTTAGGGGAACTTAGAGGTTCTAGATTTTGAGGGCACCAACATAGATGGTTTCATCCAGGCAGGGCTTGGACTAAAGTAAGGTTGGTGAGGCTTCTAGGGAGCAACTTTTCAAGAACAACTCCTCACATGTGCATGGACCTGAGAGAGGCACCCCCTTCAATTCTTTACCCTGGGCGCCTTGCTTGCCTAACCCTAGCTGCTGCCTTGCATCCAAGTGTCAAGTCACATTATTTCCCAACCAGGAACCTGACACTGGCCCAGGAATTGGCCTTGCTCACCTACTTCAGCAAGGCTCCCAGGACATTGTATGATTTGGCTATTGGGATGGAACCTGGAAGCACAAGGAAAGTGATAGCCATGGACTGTGTTAGCTGCCCTTCCCTCCACTGTATGATGGACTGAAGAGAGCTGGACACCTGGGCATCCCACAGAGCATCACACTGACGTGTTGCATTAATGACATCATCTAATCAAGCCAGATGAGCAAGAATCAACTAGTATTTTGGAGGCCTTAGTAAAACTCACATGTCCCTAAGGAAGAGAGATAAATCCCATGAAGATATAGAATTTTACTATATCAGTAAAAGTTTTAAGGACTTTGGTGGTCAGAGTATGCCAGGGCATCCCATCCCAAGTAAAGGACACAATATTGTACCTCCCATAACAAAGAAGGAAGCCCAAAGATGACGTCAAGGACTGACTTGTGACATTCCCAATAGCAAGATTATTATGCCATGAGTAGCAGAAGTTCAGCAGTGCTGAACTTCCTAAATAAATGAACAACTGTTGATGTACTTAAAGGAACATCAGCAACTAAAGAGATCATAAACACAAAACTTGATCAAATTTCCCAGCTAGTTTATCAATTAGCTCTTTTTGCATTAAAAAGCCACACTAAAGCTTAAAACCACCACCATTTATCTCATTCATGATTCAGTCAGCAATGTGGTCTGGACTTAGTCAGGTGGCTCCTTTGACTTTGCCCAGATTCACACATACATCAGTGCCTAGCTGCAGAGTCATTCAGGGACTGGCTGGGATGAGTGGCCTCAGCTGGGATGTCTTGCCTCTGCTCTCCATGTTTGCTCGTGCTCCAGCAGGCTAACCTGGTCTTGCCCACAGGCATCCGGGCAGGGTTCCAGTGAACAGCAGTCACTGAAGAGCAGTGCATAAGACCCCTGAGTTTTTGTGCTGGGTTCAGAAATGGCACACTCCCACTTCTGCTAAATTCCCTTGCTCAGTGTAAGTTACCAGATTCAAGAAAAGGGGAAACACACTCTTGTCACTGATGGGAAAGTTGCAAAGTCACATTACAAAAAAAAAAAAAAAAAAATACAAGGAAAGTGAAAGGTTGTGGCCATTTTTAAAACCTACCAATCTGCTAGATTCTGTATGAATTAACATGTTGGGCTCATGAAGAGTGTCCCTTAATAGAGGGAAATAAGAGCCTGATCATATTTCTAGGCCAGTCATTTCAAGGCAAGACACAGAAGTTGCTAAGTAGATCCAGTGTCTCTCCTCAGAGACCCAGCAGCACAAAGAGGCATGAGCCAAGCCCTGGACTACACTGCATCTCTCACTGAAGGGACCTGCTTGTCTCCTGTCCTCATTTAGAGTCAATTTAGAAATGACCCCATGACTTCCGCCCTCAGAACAAAGCAAGTCTGTAAGCATACTGAAAAGCAAAAAAGAAACAAATTCCTACAATCTACCTGGCATTCTTCCCCATGGTTTTTATGATATTCTTTGATTCAAAGCAGAAGAAAAATAAGGAGTTAATATGACATATAAACCACACTGAAATACTATAATGTCTGAACGCACAAAGAAGCAAAAAGAAAAGACAAAATCCTAAAAATACCAAGATTCAGAGCCAAATGTAGCATATGGTTTTGGGAATCTAATCTTTACAATGAAGCCCCCAGACACCTGTCAGAATGAGCTCAGTGGTGAGGTGGATGAGGTGATAAGACGCGGTGTGTGTAACTCTCCACCAGGTTCATCGTTAGCATGACCATGTGCCAGCTGTCCTTCTCCCCTCAAAACTGCATCAGTGAAGCAAAGCAAATCTCCTAAGTCTCAACCCTACTTTTATTTTCATTTGCAAGGTTTTTTCCTCTGTTCTTTTACTTTTCTTAGTTCTCTTTCTACTCCTTTTTCTTTTCCCTTCCCTGCTAAGGGAAAACAGGATTTTTCAAGCTTTACTCCCTCATTTAGTTAAAAAGGCAAGGGATCAGAACTCATGGAAGTTTTGGTCTCTCTTTTTCCATCTCAAGGTGAGATGAGGTCAGGTAGATTTGCAAAGTAGCAGAGGCATGGTGAGCATTACGTGTTCATGACTCTAAGAACAAGAATTTGGAAGAAGAAAAGAAAGTAATTAGGCCTCTTAGTCCTAAAACGTCCTTAAAACATGGGTTTAAGAAAATAGGTGCTCAGAAGTCAGAAACAACTTTTAGATTCTCAAACATCGTGGTTCCTAGTCCGAAGACCATTTAGAGACTTCTCTATAAACCAGTGTGATCCCCCTGATCAAGCAAGTCCCTGTCTCCAAGAGTACCCACACAATGGACCTTCTTAGACACAAATCAGTAAGAGAGTCTAAACTGAACTTGCTTTGATTAGCTTCCTGTATTCAAAAAGACCAAAAGATGGGAGGCAGCATGGTGTGGTGATCAGGAGTATGGGCCCCAGACACCTGCTTTAAACTTGGCTCTTCCAGCATCATGGCTTGAATGGTTCCTATCTCCAAAACCCATGTTGAAGTGCTAACCCCCAGTACCTCAGAAGGGTTCCTTACTTGGAGAAAGGTTTGTGCCTAGGTAGTCAAGTTCACATGAGGGCATTCAGGTGGGGCTGAATCCAATGTACCAGCTTCCTTATAAAAAGTGGAAATGTGAGAACACCACGAGAAGATGAAAGCAGAGACACGCCAAGGAATGCTAAAGATCACCAGCAACCGGGAACAGAGTACCCTAGCCGCCCTCAAGAGGAACCAAGCTGCAGAACTGCATCCTTAGATTTCTGGTCTCCAAAACTGTGAGACACAAAATTCCTGTCACTTAAGCTGTTTGGTTTGTGGTGCTTTGTTATGGCAGCCCTGGAAAACTAAGGCAACCAGTCGTCATCTCCTTGACTCTGTCCCTCACAGGTAAGTGTGGATAGTAAGCGTCTAATGCAAAGGGACACTCAAAGGAGGATCCATTAGATTAATACGCACAAGAGTTTTGAATGGACATTGACACAAAGAAGACAGGTATATAAATATTTATTTTAAAAAACTTGTTAAAGACCAACATCTGCAAGAGTAATGACAGGAATCATTAGTGGATTTTGTGGACTCTTCAGCAGCATGGTGTTCAAGGGGAAATAAGAAATCTTTTAGAAACCTAAGTGCCGTTACTTATTCCAAACATCGTCCACGAATTGTTATAATTAGATCTACGCTGTTTTCTTTGTTTTTCTTTCAATAGTGTGTTCTGGCAGTGCCTAGGGCCTTTAGGTTTCTAATAAATTATTAATCTAGGAGTTAATAATTCATGCTAATTGGTGCTATAAGCATTTTCTCTGGCAAATGTGAGCAAAGGTCACAACTTTTTAATAGTAAATGTGAAACCTTTTCTAAGTTTCTTTTTCCATATCCTATCATGGAAATATTAAGATATGGAAGACAAAGTTTAACCAGAGTTGAAAAAGCAAGATAATTCCAGGGGAAAGGTCCAGACCTCCAGTCACAGAGCCCTGCTGGAAGAAGAGGAAGTCTCCGAGGAACCAGAGGACTCTGGCCCAAGGGAGCCCCCCGGGAAGGATACAGCCACGCAGGTTTGTGAACCTTTGTTGAAAGGTGTATAATAACTAAAAGTGTTGACTCCTTTTTGGTCAAAAAACCATTTTTTTTCCAGAAAATAAAAGAAAGCCTGTGAGAGACTAGCTCACCCATGCGATTTTCATGAAGAATGGTTATTTTTCTAAATTACAAGGTGCAGCGTGGATAATAGAGGACAGCCATTCCTCCTGGGTGGCAGCACAGGATTCGAAGTCAAGCCTGCCACCACTGACTTCTTTGATTTTAATGAATGTATTTATGTTCTGCTTTCCTCCACCCCCAGAGACAGTTTGAGGTGATGCCTGATTGCAAGTCACAGAAGGCAAGAAATAAAAGGCTTCTTACCTCCACAAATTTGCACATGCTTTCCACGGACTCCCCCTGGGTCCGCAGAGCAACCACAGGGGCCCAGATGCTCTGGGTGTTTTATTCCTTTTTGAGCCTTGATAATTGTTTGAAAGCTTCATGTCAAGTCGCAGACTGATGTGATAAAATAACTTTCCCATTTGGAGAATAAAAGTATTCTTAGTAGCTTTTTTCAGCTCTGATTAAAAGATAGATGTAAAATATGCAAAGAATGGTGTCTAAAGATTCAGGGTAAAAGTTAAATGAAAAGCACTAGTTTAAAGAGTTTCAGGGCTCAGGGTCCAATCTTCCAGCTCTAGTTTTTCTACAGAAATGTGAACAGCATAGGCTTCGATTGGGCCCCTTTTCAGCCATTTCCATATTGGGGAAATGTATATTTGGCAACAGATCCTATTTTTAGGCGTCCTTGAAACTTGCCCTTTGAAAATGTTTTCACTTCTGGCACATATGTGTGTTTTAAGCAGAATGAAAACAAAGCAAAAAAAGAAAACTATGTACAGAAAGGAATGATTTTTCCAGCTCTGGGTAGCACAATAAGAAAGCAATCATTCAGTTGTGAGTTTAAAAATGGATTCTTGCCTGAATTTTCCAACTATTTCCTTCTAAATGTCCATTTCTCTACAGAACTGAACTAATGTAAAGAGACAGGTTGTTCCAGTGCCAGAACCAAGCCAGCAAAAAAGGACGGCGGCTGTATTTTCCTGGGAGGAACTGAACAAAATAATACCTACTCTGTCTGCCCGCAGCCTCGGGGGTCCATTCAGACCAAGGTGCCTCCAGACCTGATGCGTGGCTCGGAGCACACCTTCCCGGCCTGCCTCTTGAGCGCCATTAGATCTCTGTTAGTTGCAGTCAGTAACAGAGATTCATCCTTGTGTCGATCACGCAACAAGGGGAATCTCTGTCACTTCCTGTAATTAATGGCCACACCTTGAAGAGAAATATGGGAGAAGGGTGCTCTTCATACACAGCATGGGTTTTCAGAACAGGCTTCACCCTTGCCACCTTTTGACCAGCTAAAATGCCAGAACTCCAGCAGGGGAGGAAAGAGGGGAAACAAAATGTTTCCTTGGGGCTGTCTCAAGTGCTCAGACTGTGGTTCATGAGACTTTTCCTATCAAATAGATGACCTGGAAGACCCCCTCTGCTTCAATGTCCTTACCAGTGCCCTTCTCATAGCTCCACCATATCGTCTTCAAGAACCTCTAGATAGATTCCATTATTGAACAGAAAATAAGAGAGGCCTCGTGTTGGTGGAGGGCCTACCTCAGACTGCGTTGTCTAATTGCTCAGTGACCCATCACAGAATGTACCATGGGTCTGGTTTTCAAGATGAAAAAATTGAAGAGAGGTTTGGAGAGGCCAGTACTTGCTCTGAAGCACAGATGGAGAGTGTCAGATGGGGACCACGTCCAGGAACCTCCCAGGTTCTTAGATCACTGTCCACTCTGAGGTAAAAGTAGGGATCCCTTTTTGAACTCTCACCTTTTCTCACCTTTGTAACCTCACTTTTTCTTCCTCCTTCTCCATAAAAATGGCTGGACTTATGCCATATGTCCCTGAATCTTTACCTTCCTGTCCCCAACAAAGGGGAAAAATCCAATCTTATCTCTGAGAGATTCAGAGAGCCCTTGGGTACAAATGGTTCCTCACTGTCCCACTTTCAATCAGTGTGCCTCAAAGTTCTTCCTAGACTTCGTTTGTGACTTCATTTAGCCTGTCTGTAAAGATTCTAAGATCAGTGGGGTTATTTTTCCCTTCCCTTCCTGCCCAAGGACAAAGAAAATGCTGAGGTTCAGAAAGTGTACCCCAAAGCAGTTGCTGAGTTCGCTGGGTACCTTGCAGAGAAGGACTTCCCCCTGCCCTTCTCCTGCCTGTCCTTCCCCTGCCACAGCCCTTTCTCCCTCAGGCAGGCCACAGAAACATTCCTCTTCCTAAGGTGGTCATAGGCTCTAGAACCCCTTTCCCCCAAAGCCAGTTGTAAGACCTAGAAATCCTGCTGACTTCCCCCTTCTGTCTGGAGCTGGGGAAAGGAAAGTCTCAGACCTAGCTTGCCTGAGAGCAGACCATAACACCCTCGTCCAGAGGGGTCCTGCCTGGATGCAGGAGGAAGGAATGTCTCCAGGGGAGCTGAGAAGAATCTGAACAGACAGGCCTTGCTGGGTCTCCCCACTCGGGACATCACCACGCCCTTCCATCCAGTCACATTTCGACACAGCTGTCCATGCTCCATTGAACCGAAGCACAAATATTGTTTTTCCTGAATCTTTGGGTCTTCATTTCTGAAGACTCCCATGTCACGTAAGACTTCCTTTAAATAATATGCTCTGCTTTTCTCTTGTTCACCAGTCTTCAGTCATAGGCATGACCCCATGACAAGCACCTCCCCACCCCATGCAAACATGTGGGTGCTGCTCTTGGGTCCCGGCTCCACAGCCCCACTCATCTTCCATCACATCTTCAAAGACCTCCCTACCATATTCTGTCCTCGGCTTGGCCAGCAAATATCCGAGCTCTTTCTCACCAGCTTCCCCTCACCACCCTCCCCATGGGTGTCCTGACTGGGAGTGTCCAACCTCACTGCTGGGCAGCTGGGTCTGCTAATTCCCCCATGGACACTGATCCACCCCGACTCCTTCCCCTCTTTCCTTCCTTGGAACATGGATGTTCTCAACCACAGCTGTTTCAAAACCTCAGCTCCCTCTCCTTTCTCCCACCTCCTCAAGGGTGGTTCTTCAGTCACTTCCCAGCGACAGCTTCTGCCCTACCCAGTCTAACAAACTGAGCCGTGCTGCTCGATGTTCATAGTGCACTGCGCTCAATCTGGGGGTCTCTCCCCACCCAACCTGCTGCTTCATGTTGGGCTGCCATGATGTTGATTTGGGGGGCCCAGCTCCTCTATGACTTTATGCTGATTCAGAGTATTTGGCTCTATGCAGCTTCTCCTCCTTTCTGTTCTGCCCCAGCTCCTGAGCTGAGCTGTTAGTTCTGTGGCCCTGGATGCATAATAAATTATTACACTACAATTAAATTATGCCAGAAATAATTAATAAATTACTATACTACAAATGAGCATTTAATTCTGTAGATATGTATAAGTCATAATCACTCCTTCAAAGCCATGAAAATGCCTTCCCTACAAAACGTGTCATTATTCAACTGCAAACGCTGCATTTACCCAAAGTTCAGCCCAGCATGGCAAGCTTTGCCAGTTTGATTTAATTCCTGCATCTACCACAGCATGTTTGCTTGACGTATTCCCAAGTATTTAAGTGAGTGAATTTTCCCTTCCTCCCACCCAAACCCCTCTCTCTTACATTATACCACTGATTTAGCCTTAAGAAAAAAATTAAAGCATATTCCTAAGCCTCAAATGGAAAATGTCCTCATGTCTTCCGTTTATGGAATCTACTAGAGCTGTGTCAGCGTCCAGGTGCACATTGATTTAGAGAGCAAATTAGGAGGGCTGAGGACTGGAGCACTGCTTGCCTTGTCTAGCCCAGACCTCTCCACAAGCTCCAGGCTTAGTCACCTGCCAGATATCTACAGACATCTCAAGGCACTCCAAATGTCAATTCTTGAGTCCAACTTTTTTGCTTCTTCTCTTCAGGTGAAACCAGGAAGTCTTGGCAGTCAGTTTGGATTTCTCCCATAATATTATCCCTCCATGCCACCCACTTTATATCCAAATCTGTTGAATGGATTACCTAAAATCCACCTAAGCCTGTCCTCTGCTGCCTGTGTCCCTCTCTCTAGAGTCTCCATCATGTCCTTCTTCTATGCTGAACTAGGAGTGGCATCACAGGACATTACCTGCCTTTTACCCATACCTTGGGCTTGCATAAAACCCTTCACTACCTCTCTGTTGCCTTTACCATAAACTTGCGAAGAGGCCTGAGAGGGACAGATGGATTTGGAGGCAGCCAGAGCCTCAATTCACAGTGTTCCTTTTTTGTTTGTTTGTTTGTTTGTTTGTTAATATCAACATGTACACAAAAGACTGGTGCAGTTTTCTGGTAGATTCTATAAATGGAAGTGTTCGGATAACAGCAGGGGCTGATTCATGCTTCTTAGAGTGACTTGCAAGACTTTCCAAGGTCTGGCTGCACTCAAACCCACCAGTCTTGCCCCTGGCTCTTTGCCAACATCCTCACAGCCCCACACAAACCCTTGCCCCTTATTCATCAGAGGAAAGTTCATCACAAGCTTGCTGAGATGTTAAAGCAGAGGGGATGGCTTTCAGACCCCGCTGCCTCCTGCCGAACCCTGTCCTAGCTCAGGCTGCCACAACTAAACACCAGAGACTGAGCAACCGGAACAACAGACGGTGATTTTCCCAGAGCTGTGGAGGCTGGAAGTCCAAGATCAGGTCCCGTAGGATCTGGTTCCTGGTGAGGGCTCTCGGCCTGGCTTGTGGAAGGTCACCCTGTGGCTGTGTGCTTGCTTGGCCTTTCCTTTGTGCATGCCCTAGGAGAGAATCTCCCTCTCTTCCTCTTGCTAAGAGGCCACTAGGCCACCAATTCTATCTGATTAGGACACCATCCTTATAACCTCATTAAACCTCATTACTTCCTAAAAGCCTCGTCTGAAACCAGTCACATGGGGGGTGAGGTTTTCCACATACGAATTTTGGAGAAGCACAGTTTAGTCCATAGCCAAAATCCACTATCTGCACATGGCAGAATGACTCCCACTGACTTGAATGCTCTACCAATCAGCTTGCTTTTAGGAAGTAATGACTTGGTACAACATAGAAGATATTTGTAATATATTTTAATACAGTTGTACCAAGTTGTATTATTATTGTTTATGAATAGAAAAGCAATATTTTCATGTGTATTTTAACTTTCCAACTTATGAAATTATTCATATATATATATATATATTAGCCAAAAATGTCAACTTCATAATTAAATACAAAAGATATATGTATATATAAGCTGTCTTTGTATTATCAATCAACCATACAAATAATTTGTAATTCACCTTTTGTTTATTATTCTTTTTTCTACTGAAGTTCTAAAGGTAAAGGTCAAAGGCATAGTGATTGTCTAAATATCAAGCTTTTTATGAAAGGAAGATTCACCACTGCCATCAACCTATGAGTCACTGCAGGAGGGAGGCTCGATGCCCACTTTACCTGCCTTTCAGGACCATGCCCTCTCCTCTGTCATGAATTTCAATAAATCCAGAGACCAAAGTTGCCATTGTGGAAATGGTGCCATCAGGAATGCTATCAGGAATCATGTTACAAGTCAGAGTTTATTATCTTTAGCTCATAGTTCCTTCTGACATATTTAAAGACTTAAAAAAAATCCCAGGGCTCATTAAACACCACAAGTTATATGGTATCTGAGCATTCAATGTTTATGGAGACCATTTTAAGTTTAAACTTCAATCCCACTTTAATTATGCACCTTCCTTGCTCCCATTCTGTGTTGCGTTTGAGTTCCCCAAGAGGCTGGAGCTGCGAAGAGGTTTTGGTTAGAGTAGCTGCAGCGTCCTGAGGTGTCCCCACACCACACCAGTCTGCGAGCCCCTGACATGGAGACCAGAAGACTGAGAATGCCCTGCTCTCTAATGGGGCCATCTTCTAAGCAAATTTTTAAAGTGCTCCAGACCTGCAAGTTGGACACTCCTATTCATACCAAATGGCCACTCCAAGGACTAATTAAGAGCTGTTTCTTTCTGATAAAAAGGAGTCTATGCACTGAAAGATAAGAATTGTCCCACACTAGATCCCAGAGGATAAAATTCTACAGCTAAGGCATAGGAAAACCTCAGCCTGTTTTTAGGGAGTCCAAATTTGCTACACTACCCCTCTCCCTGCACCAGCCTGGCCTCTGCCCCACCCACAGCCATGGGTCAGTAATAAAAGACTCCCTCTTCATCAAGACATGGCTTTCCAAAAGAAACAATAAGAGAGGTAAATAGGGAGCCTACGTCCTAGGAACAAATCTTTACTCCTCACACTTCAGACAGAGCCCTAATATCCAGAATATACAAAGAACTAAAAAAATTAGACAATAAGATAACAAATAACCCAATCAACAAATGGGCCAAGGACCTGAATAGACATTTCTCAGAGGAGGACATACAATCAATCAACAAGTACATGAAAAAATGCTCACCATCTCTAGCAGTCAGAGAAATGCAAATCAAAACCACCCTAAGATACCATCTCACTCCAGTAAGATTGGCAGCCATTAGGAAGTCAAACAACAACAAGTGCTGGCGAGGATGTGGGGAAAAGGGTTCACTTGTACTTTGCTGGTGGGACTGCAAATTGGTGCAGCCAATTTGGAAAGCAGTATGGAGATTTCTTGGAAAGCTGGGAATGGAACCACCATTTGACCCAGCTATTCCCCTACTCGGTCTATTCCCTAAAGACCTAAAAAGAGCACACTATAGGGACACTGCTACATCCATGTTCATAGCAGCACAATTCACAATAGTAAGACTGTGGAACCAACCTAGATGCCCTTCAATAGACAAATGAATAAAAAAAATGTGGCATTTATACACAATGGAGTATTACTCTGCATTAAAAAATGACAAAATCATAGGATTTGGAGGGAAATGGATGGCATTAGAGCAGATTATGCTAAGTGAAGCTAGCCAATCCCTTAAAAACAAATGCCAAATGTCTTCTTTGATATAAGGAGAGTAACTAAGAACAGAGTAGGGACGAAGAGCATGAGAAGAAGATTAACATTAAACAGGGATGAGAGGTGGGAGAGAAAGGGAGAGAGAAGGGAAATTGCATGGAAATGGAAGGAGACCCTCAGGGGTATACAAAATTACATACAAGAGGAAGTGAGGGGAAAGGGGGAAAAATATAAGGGGGAGAAATGAATTACAGTAGAGGGGGTAGAGAGAGAAGAGGGGAGGGGAGGGGGGAGGGGGATAGTAGAGGATAGGAAAGGCAGCAGAATACAACAGACACTAGTATGGCAATATGTAAATCAATGGATGTGCAACTGATGTGATTCTGCAATCTGTATACGGGGTAAAAATGGGAGTTCATATCCCACTTGAATCAAAGTGTGAAATATGATATATCAAGAACTATGTAATGTTTTGAACAACCAACAATAAAAATTAATTTAAAAAAAAAAAAAAAGACATGGCTTTCATTTTCACTCTCCATTCCCTCAGACTTGGAGTTCTGGAACTTTCCTGCTTTTCAGACGATCTCCATCTTGATCCAGGTTTCAAACATCAGTTCAGTTTCCCTGGGGGTTTTCTTCCTCTTATTCTCAAACGCGTATCTCCTGCTGGATCTGAGACCATGGACTCCTCTCATTCCAAAGAAGCCAAACAGCTTTCTTCCCACGTGTGGCCTTCCCCCCACCCCCCTTTTTGGTCTTAGGACAGCTCTACAGAAATTAGCTGATACTGGCTTCTAGAAACATTTAAACTCTGAAAGATCATAGAGGGACCCATGCCCAAACCCGCCGCCATTTCCCATCTCTTCATTCACACTGTGTTTGGGGGCCTTTTCTCCTCAGCCACCCCTTCCTCACCAAGCCAGTCCACCACTTGTTGGCTTGGGAAGACCGCGTCCAGGTGCTGACTGCTCTTTTCTCCTTCCCACTCCCTGCTTCTCCCACATCACTACATACACCTTTCTGTTCATAAAACACCAAAGCAGGCAGCAAGCTGTCCCTAGAAGCTGCTGGTTCCTCCTAAATAAGTCTGCTATAAAGAGCAGCAACCATCCTATACTAACAAAAAGAGGGATCTCAAAGCTCAGGCCATTTCCTATTTCTTCATCAGAAAAGGGTGCTGGGGCTTTCAGTCCCCATTCATTTCTTTAAAATGTGACAAGCACTTAAAACAACTGAAAGACTTTTCCATGTATAAATATATATGATATCTTTCTGAGAAAACTTGAACCTGGAAAGGCATAAATCCCATTTGAATTCAGATAAGAGCATCTCCCAAGCATATGCTAAAACACTTCCCCAGAGTTCCATCTTATTGGTACCCATATATTAAACTTGAGGAAAGAAGGGATCCCTTCTTGTCCTTGACAAGTTTCTAGGAACCAAGGCATCAGAATAGAGCCATTAGAAAAATTAAACACTCACTTCTAAAAGGCACCCAAATAAGCAAAACTTTCTAAAGAAATGGACATTTTATTTCTTTTTCATTACAAAATTAAATAACAAGTAGCTCAAGTTGGTTGGTTCATCATTAAGAGCAATAAAAAAAAGTTTAACATTCTGGTACTTACAAGTGTTCCACCCTTTAAAAAATATGACTTATATAGAAAAAGACATATACAAGTAAATGCAATCTGAAACTCCCCCTTGTATTACAGGGAAAGATGTTATAGGGACATTATGAGATTGATCAACAAAACTGGAATATGGACAACACATCTGAGTATTGTATCCCTGCTAAGTTTACTATGGTTGATAAGTGTGCATTGATTATGTAAGAAAATAGACTTGTTCTTTGGAAGTAAACACCGAATATTAAGGGGCAAAGGGCCATGATATATGCAAATTACTTACAAATGTTCAAGAAAAAAATATTTTGTGTGCCTAAGTACATGTACACTGGGTATAGGGGCAGGTACAAGTAATAATGAAAATGGAGTCAAACATTCTCAGCAGGTGAATCTGGGTAAAGGGCTCTTTGTCACAGATCCTAATATTTTTATTATAATCTGCCTATACATTTGAAATTATTTCCAAACTAAAAGTTTTTAAAATGTATCATTTTGTTTGAAGTTGTTCTGAATAAGAGTTGGAATTTGGAAAGACAAAATGAAAGAACAAGTAAAAACTTAATTTCAGGAATATAATTCTAAGGCATCTAGGTGGCTTCTTCCCATCTTCAGAGATGGTTCAGCGTCACAGATGCTCATCAAACTCCTGTGTGCCAGATGTGTCCTTTTCTCTGTAGTCCTCCTCATCAGAAAAGAGCCTTTAAAAGCACTCGGGCTGGTTCCAAATATCTCCAAACAAAAAGCATGAAAATGAACATCTTGGAGTCCGTGACCTTGGCCTTGAACCCTTTGTTTCTTCCTGCTGTTGATAGAGCCACCATGGAACTAGGCAAACATATCTCTACACTAACCCCAGAGGGAGTTCCCTGGATCGAAGTTCAAAGGCATGAAGCTTCAGATTTCCCTTTCAAGTTAGGAAGCTTAAAAACCCCTTTGAAATAAATGTCTATATTCCCGACCAAGGTACCAAACAGTGTTTTCAAACAATAATGATAATAATTAGCAGAAGTATAGTATGATTCTGTTCTAAACTTTTGAAAGTATTAATCATTTAATCCTCATTTAATACTTATAAATATTATGATTATTTTCAGTTTACTGATGAAGAAACCAAAGCCCAGAGAAATAAGTATCTTGCCCAAGGTTCACACAGCTGGTGAGAGGCTGAATTTGAACCCAGGCAGACTGACTTTAAAATCTGCATTAAAGCCACTTTTACTTCTCAACACCCCCTCCTAGGACTCAGACATCTCTGTGGGTTAAAACAGTTCTAATTATCCTAGTTGAGTGACTGGGATGATAATACAAGTGTAATATTGTCTTTGTCCAAAATCCCATTATGAAATCCCTATTAAAAGTCCAATTTATTCTGTGGGCCCTATTAAATTTTAGGGCCACATTTAGCATTTATTCTTTTTTGTGTGCTCACCCCTCCCAAATGGGCTAGAGAGACTAAATACCTCATTACTTATTCATAAAATCCTCGATAATTTCTTCATAACACAAATGATCTCTCTCCCCTAAATCCAGGCTGAATCATTGGTAGCATTTGGCTTCCATCACAATAGGAAATGTACCATTTCCTTGTATATAATCTCTGAGTTACAGATCTCAGGCTTGTTTTGTGGGTATAGCTGGCACTTCATGTAGGTTTGGATGGAGAAACCCAGCTGGGCACAGCGGTATTTCCTGTGGTCCCACCTTACTCAGGAGACTGAGGCAGGAGGGTCACTTGAGTTCAAAGCAGACTGGGCAGAGAAGCAAGACCTCACATCATAAAAGAAAAAGAAATCTGTTTTCCCCTCTCATGAAGCCAAAGATCAATGGTAGGTCTTCGTGGAATGAGCAACCATTTTCCTTATTGGTTTCTCTTCCCCTGAAACCAAAAGCACCACAGCAGTGAGGGGAGAGGTTCTGTAAGAGATGTATGGGTAGCAGCGGTGACACTAGTAGGAATAGCGCTGCCAGTACTGCAGCAGTGGCTCTCATGTCCCTGAGCACCAAACATTATTCTAAACACTTTAACTCACCCTGTCTCTGGTCCATGAGGAAGTTGAGGCAAAAAGCAAGGCTGTGTTGACCACTGCCAAGTCCGCTTTTGCAACTGCTCTGTATTGGTCTGACTGCTCTAATGGATGATGCTAAATCCCAGCAGCTTCACTGTATGGTGGCTTATGCCCCACTATTATCACAGTCTGATTACAAGGTGATCCGGGCACTATGGTCCCCTCCTTCTCATGGATCTACCATCCTCTGGTCCTCAGAGTTGTCCTTGGAACATGCCCAGCTGATGAAGAATAGGAGTCCTGAAATGTGGTCTCCCTGGGACCAATAGAAAACTGAGTGGCTTGGGGAGCATGCAAATATTCCTGGGGAGTAGTGGAAATGGGGCCAAGGGGAGAGGGCAATGCTGGTCCCTGTCTGCCCATCCAATGAAGCAGGCCAATCTCCCCTTGCCTTGCCTCACAGAGAAAGCCAACCAATACCCACACAGATCACCCTGTGACTTCTTGTGTTTTTAGGGGTAATCAGCCCTCCAAGACTTCCAGGCCAGGCTCTCCCTCCATAACTAAACAAAAGAAGTGGGGTGGGGTGAGGAGCACAGTGAACTTTCTCTGACTCACCTGAGCTTTGACCCAAAATAAGCCAAGTGCTGACATGCAGACAGGGCCTCGACTGGGCACGGTGCTGGTTCCAATGAGTCTGTTCCTGAGTGTTCAGGCAGGGCTTGGCCAGCGGAGCCTAGCTCTGTTCCCACCACACCTTATTTGCTTACGAGGTCACAAAACCTTCCTGAAGTGAAGCCGGGCACAGCAGGGCTTATCTGACTATGATCACAGGCATACAGGAAGACTGGCAGCAAGACACCATGAAAGGGCAACCACCTCCCTCCTTGACAGTCAGCTGATCCTGTTTATTCCAGATTTTATTTGGTTCGTGTCAGTCTCTTAAGACATCCCTTTTAAGAAATATCAAACATCAAATTCTGAATATTCAGCTTTTCACTGGTCAAAAAGATCTCATGTTGCTTTAAAAGCACCTCTCAAAGACCTTGACTTTGCCTATTTTTTGTTATTTTAGGGGTCATCTATAGTGAGGCCACTATATGAAGACATGGTTAATATAGCCTTAATTCAACGTTTCCTTAGAAACTTGCAGGTTTACCTTTTTCCCTGACTAGTTTATGTCTTTACCTGATATCGGAGCCCACCTCCCAGAGCAAAGTCAAACTGGTATTTCCATTATTCTCAGAGTAGACAGGCTGTCTTTATAAACTTTAAAACTTTTTTTTCAAGTTAAAAACACCACTGTTTTCCCAGGAAAAATATTTAAGAAATACTGCAGTGTTTGCTGCCAATATATAGCACAAAAATTTAAAAACTAAACACAGAAATGACCGTCTCTGTCTCTCTTCCCCTCTCATTTCTTAATCTCCTTTTCTGCCTACCTCCTTCCCACCCTTCTTCTATCTAAGAGTTTTCAGCTTTCAAATAACATTGAGAAGGGAGGTAACTTCTAAAATAAAAGTATACAAGCAAATCCCTGAGGCCTGATATCTGTGTGATTCTATATGAAAATCATCATGTAAATATGACATGAGATATTTAATACATGGAGTTAAATAAGACCAACAAAAATTGATGTGATAGCAGGAATCCAATCATAATTAAAATTAAACAATCCTACAGTTTAGGAGATAGAACTTAAAATTGTCTTGATTCAGTTCCACCCTTGAACTGAGTGGCTACCAAAAGGAGGTGTCACATGCTAGGGTTGAAAGTGATCATGCCCACAGGAAGAGAGATGGACTGTGGGTTCCCCTAGGAAGTGGTAAATGTAATGACTAAGAAGTACAGGGGGAGGGGAGAACAGAGGAGGACTAGACTTCAGTGGGGTCTTGGGGACAAGGACAAGATCTGGGATGTGTGAGAGAAAACTGTGTCTCTGAGTGTAGAGGCACAGAGCAGGGTGTTTGGTGTTGGCAAGAGTGAGCAGGAAGGTGGGTGCTGTCAGGGAGGGGGTGTGTACAAAGATCCCAGGGCCAGGGAGGAAGTAGGGAAAGCACCTGGCCTGACCTGACTCAGGCCACACAAGAGATGGACAGGGGACTTTCCACCTGCAGACAGTTCCAAAGAGCAGCACACAAGACAGCTGTAATTTAGTGTCTGGGAAGTCCATCTGTCAGAATGTAGAAGAGGTCACAAGACATGTGAGCCAAGACATGGTTCTGATGGACCAAGATTAGTTGTAGAAGTAATGGGAATCCAGAAGAGAGCTTCTACAATATCAGGAAGCTTAGCAGACAGACAGTAGAATGCATTTGGAAACCTATTTAAAAATCATGAAAAAAAAAAAATATATATATATATATGGTATTTCATGGGCATGAAAAAACACAATTCAAGAGGAATTCAAGTTTCTAAAAAAGTAAAAAAAGATTTTTAGTGATAGAGTCAGAAATAATGCCTGCTGTTCTAAAAAAATTGCATTAAAACCTTTTAGAAATTCTTAAAAATTATAAAATGGAAATTAAAAATCACTCAATTCTATTAACCAGAAATAATATTTTTTTCTGTAATAAATATATAAATTGGAAAATAGTATTAATAGTGTGTTCTGCTTTTTTCACTTAACATAGTATCATAACGTTCCATTAATTTCATTTTCTTGGAAACAGGACTTTTCATACCTTTGGGAAGTGTCTATTATGTGAAAAGCACCTGCTTATTGCTAGAAATATGTCATTAATCATATTGCTATTATAAATAACACTGTGACGAACATCTTAAAGATGCCTTTTGGTCTTTGATGATTCTTTACAATATGGGCCCCTCCTCAGCTACTTTGTGTCCATGGATTACTGATTTTCTTACTTGGACTGCTGAGAAGATATTCCTGGCTGGCCATGGCACTTGTCTAAGGAAAATACTACAGCTGTTCATTATCCTAGATAATGAAGGGAAAAAAAGAGATGAAAACAGTCAGATCCTGTTTTCTGTACATTTTACTTGGCCTGAAAATGCTCAGGAACAGATCCAAAGAATTCCTAGACACTATGGGTGACTTCAAGGGGCTACTTTCTTCATAATAACAAATTTTGTTCACTTTCTTTTGTGCCAATTAGAAATTTGGCCAATGAATCCTTTTGCCCCCTCCTACTCAATTGAGAGATTAGGCAATGATCTAGTCCCTGTAAAGAGAGATGATTTTCTTTCTGCAAGGCCCTGCAAGTTGTTCATGAAACTGCCAAACTTAGGGGATAAACAAAAATATGGTTGGGTGAGAAGGCAGAAGTGAGAGCCAGAGTGTTCAATGGTATGTTAAGGCAGAGGCAGAGGTATGGGGAGGGAAGGCAGCAAAAATTCTAGCCAATAGGTCAAGATGAGGTTGGACAATCCAGTCTGAGCCAGCAGTCAGTGGCCCATGGGAAAGCCAAGACTCTTTCTGTCCCCAGTCCAGTGAACCTGCTGGTAGGAAACATCTACTTTGAGGTAAGTTACACGCAGCTTGGGCCCTTCACAGGAGATGGAACTCATTTCCAAGGACAGGCCTATGTATGAGTTGTTGAATGCTCTGCACTGGTTGGAGAGGGTAAAGCTAGAGGTCCATATATCCCACAAATCTCAGAAGTAGCTCAGAGTCCCTAAGCCTCGTTAAAAACAAAACATTCCCTGTTAGTCTTGACACTAGTCTTGCTTGTCCAGCGCTCACGGTGGGGTTCCACAAGAAGCCAGACGCAGGTCTGTGATGGTACCTCCTGGGGCAAATGGTGCTTTGTTTTCCCAAAGGAAGCCCAAGAGAACTCCAGAAGGAAGGAGAGGCTTTTCAACGTCTAGCCAAACATCAAGTCGCCAAACGACTCTTCTCCTACTTGTCTTTCTTTTCCGTGGTCAGTCAGGGCCTCACCTGGGCAGCAGCACTCCTAATGGGAGCCCAGGGGTGACAAATCCCAGGGAGAGCAAGCAGGTTCCTGTGCAGAGACTGGGAAGAAGAGGGCGCTGGAACTGAGAGCCTCAAGCAGCGGCCTGCTCTTGGCAGGGCTGAGCTCATTTTCTTTGGCTCGCTCTGAGTACCTGTCTGAAAGCACTGCAGTGCAGGAAGGAAATTTTTCAAGAGATTAAACTATTATTGTTTCCTGTGTGGCTGTCTTCACTGGTGTACGAAAAAAAAAGCTTTAAGGGCACTTGAAAAGAGATCTGTCTGAATAGCAGGGTTGTTGTGATTCATCCCCCTCCCCTCCAGTCGGGATTTGGCCAATTTCCTCAGGAAAGCGGTTGATTAGGACCCATGGATTTATCCATGGCCTAAATATAAGATGTCATAAAGGTGATTAATGGTGAGCTCACCATCAGAGGGAGTTAAAAGTTTATAAAAGCTATTTTTAACGGTTTGGAAGAAGAAAAAACTCATTTGTCATGTTGCCAACCTGTTTCAATAGTTAAAAACCTCTTTGTAGCCCCTGATCATTCATGCTACTAACTGTTAAAGGTCGGTTGTGTTTTCTAATTTTGTAAGTTTGTTTGAAAAATCAGTTCAATGTGTTTTGCTGTTTATATAAAGCACATGGGGGAAGGAAAATACATAAAATGTATTTCCACCATGATTAGTGATTGCGGCTCATGGTGACATTTATGTACAATAATCTTGCTTCTTTTTTCCACCCTGCCTCAGGAGAGAGAGAAGTGGTCTTTCTGTTTATATCCCTGCTGTATAAACAGCTATTGAAGGAGTTTCCAAGATGGTTTTCAGAGCCCAACTACAACCAGCCTGGGCTTCCCAGATCAAGGGAAATTGGAGCAGTTCAGAAAGTGAATGATAGTTTCATGGCTACCGGCAGTGTCGAAAGTGGCCCAGACATGTCATATTGCCCAGATATGCTCCACAATGTCAATTTATTGTGATGACAGTTTCATAGACAAAGTCCCTCCTTTTAAATAGTACATTTTCTTCCCAGTCACAAACAAGCCAACTTTGTTTAAAGGAACAAATATGATTAGCCTCTTTTTAAAGTTAAGATTCCTATAAGGTACCTACCAAATTCTCTGAACCCAGCATTTAACATTGGCTGAATAATATAGCAGCACACAAATATAATAGGTTGACATCGTTGGAGAGAGAGCTGGGCATTTTGATGGATTTATTTTGTGGATTGTGGAAACATGAAGGTATGCACAAGTGGGCGTTCTGCCCCAACATACACATGGCAGGTGAGATGTGAGAGGGATTAATTATTGAAATCCAATCAACTGCTATTGACAATTTTGTCAACATCAGGAACAGATAGGATGCTTTCTGCAAGTCTTGAAGAGAATTGGAAGAGGACCCCAACCAACAGAGGCAACTGATGTACAGGGTATTCCTTAATTCCTTCATTATTTAGTAAACATTTAAAGGACCCTTTAATGTACCAGGAATACAGATTTAGACTTCAGTGACTCCATGGGGAGCTGGTAGATAAGAAGATTCTTACAACAGAAGGAGATAAGAGAATGGCTTTCTCATACTCCTCTGGCCTACACTTACTCAGACCCATGTACCTATCTGCAAAGGACGTTGGGAATTTAAAACCTGGGTTTTAAATGATGGATAAAATGCATAAAGGCAACCACCAAAGGGCCACTGGCCTTGGCCTCACCATCCCAAGTAGAGATGATTAGAGTAGTGGGTCTCAAATTCCAACATAAAAGTCACCGTGTGGCATACATCAATGATGGTGGTGCTCCTCTCAGAGCCCTAATCTCAAGCTCTGCCACACGCCACGCTACCATGGTACATAATCAACTTATTTTCATAAACCCTATAAATTTCTTAAGTATAATACATATTGTGTTTGGGTTCAAAAGAATCAGTTTGTCAAATGCAAACTTATGTTTTCAGAATACTTGCAGGTTTGTCATTTTTCTTCCTTTTTATTTAGTTTTGTTTTTTGTTGTTTATTTATACTCAGGATCTTTAAAATCTTGAAGCATCCTGGGCTTTCTCAACTTCTTAAAAGTCAACTTCTTTCAAGTCAAGTGCCCTGAAAGCCCTGCCTTCTTTTGTCCCATCTAGACATGCAAATGGGGTTCACCCAGTTTCCCAGAGTGAAGTCACTGGGTTCTGGCGATTCCCTGGTACTTCCACCTTTCATAATTCTTACTTTAGCTCCCTACTCCTCTGGGCCTGTGTCCTCAGTATACCCATGCTTCCACTCAGTACAGTCATCCATGGAAACACAAAAACAAGAAAAGAACATTCAGACAGACACAGGCTCCAGGTTCCTCCCTTTCCCAGCATCTGGGGTACCTACTGTGCTCCCCATTCAAGCTATAAATGTCCATTCCACCCAAATCCCATATCTTATAAAAGGACTTCAGTTCAAGCAATCTCTAAATGGATTTGATAAAAGTAGGTAGTTTCCATATCCCATGTCAAGCCCCACGGGGGGAAAACACTTAACACAAATAGTGATCCTTTCCCAGCAAAGACTCAACGGCACAGCAGTGATGTTGGCATGAGAACAGATTTTGTAAACCTGTGATTCAGGGCTTGGTCAGGGCTCTCTCCCCTTCTCCCTTACACTTTTCTTCTGTGTGACAGTATTCATGTCCCTAACTGTCTTAGGCAATTACTGAGAGCTGGTGAAGTCAAACCCCTTGTCCTGGAGCTGTGGAGCAGTGACCTGGACAGGCTGGAGTACAGGTAGATGTGCAGAGCCCAACGTGCTGGCTCAGTTCTCACACAATGAGCCAGCATGGAGGCAAGCCAGGGCATGCCAACCTTCATCCCACGGTACCCTGCCTCGCCTGAGGCAGGGGCCTGCTCCACGCAACCCACAGCTCAGAACCCCAGCATCTACCATCCCATAACCTCAACCTCCTGGAAGCTGCGATTGCAGACAAGCAGCAAGAAAATGGAAGTGGGGCAGACTGAAAAGAAGTTCAGACTGAAGGGTTAACCAACAGCACTAGTACTTTTTCAAACCCTGATCAGCATAAATTTGGACAAATAGCATTGACCCAAGGGCTATATTAAAACCCCAGACGAGCACATTCAAGAGCAACCCCTATGGGGTCCCTTCTTGCACTGAGGGAGTACTGTATCTATCACATTCGAATAAATCCCACTCTTACACTCACTCATCCTCTTGAGACAGAACCTAGAAAGAAGAAATTGGTGAGCTTCTGGGGTCTGCTGCAACACTGGAAGGCAGAGCCCACCATTAAGAGCTGCTACATGTCACAGGTTTTCTCAGCTGCAGAGGCAACTCATGACAGCTATGGCAACCACACTTGCCATCAGAATCAGACATTCCAGTGTCACTGGGACAACTTCTAAACCTTAACTCCAGATTCAGCCTCTCCTTCAAGCTTTCCACCTACTTTGCCTATTGGGAGCAGACATTGGGATACCTCAACCTCAGGCATCCCAACTTCACCCCACACAAACCACACAAATCTACACTCCCCGTCTCATTCAGACCTGCTCCTCCTCCAGTTCCCTAAGTCAGTCAGAAGAGGCGCCACCCTCCTTGGTACTCAAGCTGAACATCTGGACATCACCTTCCTCACATCTGATCCATCTTCAAATCTTATTGATTCTAACTTCTAAATTCTTCTAAAAGCTACTCATTGATACCCTCTCATCCAGGTAAGTCTAACTCCATTTCTGGAAAATAATAACTTTCTAACTTGCCTTTCTACCCAGTCTTGCCTCTGAACTGTCCGTTCTTCCCTCTGAAGCCATAAATATCTAAATGTCTTTTTCCTCATTCATCAGTAAACTTTTGTAATGAATTTTCAAGTGGAAGGAATAGTGTCAAACAAAGTGTACACAGAAGAGAGCAAAGGAGTCATGGGTCCTGTCCTCACGGAGTGTGCACAAAGTAGTTGGTGTCACTGTCATGCTTAGTGTCTGTGATTGCCAGATATGTCCCTAAAATGTTCCTAATGGAAGAAGGGCACAAGCTAAGGAAGGCAGGGAGTCTCTAAAAGCTAGAAAAGGCAAGAAAGGGGTTCTCCCCTAGAGCTCTGAGAAGGAACAGAGCTCTGCCAACCGCTTGATTTTAGGCCTGTGAGACCCGGTTTGGATTCTGATCTCCAGAACCGTGTTGTCAGCCACCATATGTGTGGTAATTTATTACAGCGCCACGGAAAATTAATACCATAGTTTCATGGAATCAAAATAATACCCCTCAGTGGCTTGCCAGTGCTTTGAGATGAAGCCCTGAATACTTAGCAAGCTCAGCAAGACCCTGCAACCTGCCTGCCAGCCACCAGCTTCAGCCCAGACACGTCTCTGTTCCCACCCCCACCCCCACTGCCACCAGTAGAGTTGCTTTCAGCTCTCAAGAGGGCTCTGCTCCTCCCATTCATTCCTGGAACAAACCCTGTCCTCACCCCAGAACTCTCCTCTCTTTCTCCCCTGCCTCATGTGACACCTTCCTGTCCCCAACTTCAACACTGAAATTGAAGGCCATTTTCTGCAGAAGTCTTGTCAAAACCCTTCAGTCTGGCCATGTTCCAGGCTCCCATTCTCCTCCCACTTCCCTGCTCACACCTGTCCCCGTGTGTTCTAAAGTTGTACTTCCTACTTGATTACAAACTCCTGGAGGAAAAAGTATAGGATCCTTTTATTCATCATTAGACCCCCCACCACCAACCCCATGCTGGGTGCTCATTACAAATTTCCAAGATGAACAAATTCATGAACAACAGACCAAAGGTACATTACTGTTTCATCTGAAGAGAAGTCCCTACTGAATACATCTGACCACTTTTTATATTCAAACAACTTTTTCATGGTCTAAAATGCTTTTGACATCTTAAATTCTAATTCCTTTACCTAAACATAAGAAAAAAATCCCACCTCTACTATGATGCAGACAATCGAGTTGTAGCTGGTAACCTTCTTTTGCCTTTTAGAATCACCTATGATTTTAGAATCATCTATGATTCTAGAAGGTTCACCTCCTAGGTCTCTGTATTTATTCATTTCAAGCAGAATGGTAGTCACCAAACACAACATGACCAGTGACAGGCAGTATCCAACAACCATTGATCCATGGCAACTTGGAATTTCATCATTCCTCTATACACATGAACCCCCCGACTTCCCATTTAGAGCCTAGGTGTGGAAGTATGCCCCTCTGCTGGGAAGTGGAGCCTTCCTGGGGTGTCCCCTTAACAGCAACTCCTGTGGGGACCTGCACCTTCCAAGAACAAGGTGCATGGTGAACAGGCCAAGCAACAGGCCGGTCACCTATGATTTCAGAATCACCTATGATTCTAGAAGTCCCCTCCCTCGTGGAGCTTGAGTCTTAGCCTCAGAAGAGTGGACAATAAGCCTTTGAGTCTTCTTGATCAATTTCATTCTCTCCCATCATAGCTTTCTAAAATAAATCATAAAGACACTAACCCTCTTGTGTGCTGACAAGAACCCAGAATTCCTCCAGGTGAAAAGGATGCTGTGGATCTTCCTAAGGGAGGAAAAGCCTGCAAACGGACATTCTTGAACTATTTTCATATCACACACTGTGGATACAAAACTTAGGCATGAGTAAGAATTTACAATAGAGATGTGTATGTGGATATACACATAAATTTACATATATGTTTGTATACATGTATGCTTGTGCGTGTTCACCAAATAATCTCTGTGTGAGATGGAGTTTCAGAGCAGGCAGAGGAGCTCTCAGTTGAGTAAAAAGACATAAGACTTCATAGAGCAGTTGGCTGGGACAGATGAGTATTATCTCTGCTTGGCTGTAGCACTGAGTACAGGAAGAACCTTTAGGGGTGGACAGGCAGGAAGGTGGTAGACTAGCAGATCAGTGTGGCCATGCTGGAGGACTTATAGGAGGGACAGCAGGAGGCAGGCAAGGTGGTGCAACTGACGTGGACTTCATTGGGTGGCCCTGAACATTGACCAGATGAGTCCATATGCTCTCCAGCCCACTGCTGGCTATTGAACACAGAGAAGAAAGGAAGGGGACAGTGCCACTGAAACTCAGCCCTGGAAGGATATTCCCGCCCAGCTAACCCTACATTTCATGGAAAAAGTAACAAAGACAGATGAGGATTATAATCCTAGAGTCTCATGCTCTCTTTCTTGCACCCCTCTGAGAACTCATTACTGTCTAAATGAAATATTAAATTGATTCAATGGGGGAGGGAGAGTGGGGAGCGGGGGCATGGCTACTAGAAATGTGCTTCAACTGTCTCAGCCAGAACCAAGTGATAATGGCCTGCAAGTAGGGCACCGGGGACGGGGAAGACGGGTGCAGATGATAACCCTAACAATAATGGGAGGTTAGCTGTGCATGATGCAGGGAAGACACGGGGAAGGGCTTCCAGGTTGAAGCCCATCCAGCAGATCCCTCCAGTAGAGAAAGTTTTCAGTCAACATCTGTCAGATGGAGTGAACCTGTGATGAGGGGACACAGTAATGCTTTTTCTCTACCAGTCTTCCCCTTTCCTGGGTCTTTATTTTCCAGGAAAATGTGAAGTAATTGTCAATGGCCAAGCTTTCCTTTCTTGCCACACACATTCAGGTGTGACCGTGGGTAGCCTAGAAAAATAGCTCAGGACTCCATGCTGTTCTGTGCCTTAGGGAAACAGGCAATCGATCACGGAGGGTGCAAATCGGAAACAGCAGGCCTAAGGGCAATCCCAGATGGCCCCCATCTAAGGGTCTGCCACTGAGTCACAGAGGAAACCTTTGGCACTCTAGAGCTTTGTGAAATTCCGGATCCTGAAGTCAAACTTGCCTCCTGATCAGACTCAGGTCACTTCCTGCAGCCACAGAAGCACCTAACAAGCACCTAACCTAAGAAGGGCAACAGGGAATTTAGCCCTCCCCACAAAGTCAGAATCTGAGGGTAGGACCACTCCTCAGATGTGTGGATCCCAAGACAGAACAAGGTCGACACCAAATCCCCCTGCCTATCACACGTCCACCATTACCACTAACTCATGTGGTAGGTTTCATATTGGTGCCCCCCCAAATTTCGACAGCAGTGGCAACTCTGAAGAAGCAAAGAAGTCACAAATGGGAGGCATGTAGGGAAGAAAAATTGGAACAGAAATGGTAGCTCAAGATGCACACGTGCTCTGACTCGTTGTTCACATTAGCTGAGGCATCACGTGTTTGTGAAGTTATAATCCATCTATCAGAAGCAACATGGGGTGCCCCCAGCCCCTCTCCATGGCAATGACATCTACTTACTGTGACAAAAAGATTCATCTTGGACAATGAGCTAGTTTGTACACTTCCGTTGTTTCCCAACACCAGTTCAGAGCAGCATATCAGGTAAACCAATGCTCCATGGAGTCATCTGGAACAGAACAATGGGGGAGATAAGTGGAAAAAAATCATACACAAGAATTCAAGAGAGAAGCACATTATCAATCAATTGCATTGGAAAATAATAGAAAGGGAGGGGTGGGGGAGAAGGGGCATTTCCCTAGATCCTAAGTGTCCAAGGAGGCCTGGACCTGAACGCCCAAACCTAAAACAGCTCTCTGTTCTGTGGCTTCTGTGGTCTTTCAGCACAAGCTAACTTTTCTGGCTGCTGAACTCTGGTATGAAATACTGAAAAGAAAATGACTACAGAGGACCTATTTAGACCTTCCTGGCGAGAGCCAAGCTGGAGGAGTGGAGGGAAAGGGCTGTTTATCTTGACAGAGGATTCCCTTTCCAGAACAGGGAAAACATTCCTTTTGTCAAAAATGGTTAATAGCCATCCAGCAACACAAAGAGTGGTTTCAGTAGCTCAGCATCCACACGGGGTGCCTGGGAGCGCTGTGACCATGCCCCCAGGGAGGGAACGGCAGCAGACTCATGGCCATGTCTTGGAGAGGGCCAGTGTTGTTGATGGGCATAGGAAAAATATCATTACCTCATACACTTTCCACCAGGGAAAATGTTGTCACCTACTTAGTAGGTAATATAGACATGCTGGACCAAAAGTGAGGCAAGAGGCAATATTAACACATCCTCAAAATGCTTTGAAAGACCCAGCAGCCTTTTCAAATAGGAAGGACAGGGACGCCATGCCCTTCCCCATATACCCTCCCCATTCTAAAGGAAATGACTGAATTTTGTAGCCTTCTCACTGAACTCCCTGACTGAGCTCTGAGGGTAATTATCCTGGGGTTAGGGGGTCTCAGAGTATCTTACAGAGTCCCTGAACAGAGTATCTACATGTAAAACATGAAGGATTAATGGAAAACACCTCAGAGTTGGATTTGGTTATGTAGGCTCTATTGTGAGTCTGCCACCAACCAGCTGGGTATCCCAAAACAACTCTGAGTCCCTCTGAGCCACAATTTTCTAAAAAGATTTTAAACTCACACACACACAGCCACAGAATTATTAAGCTCCTTAAAGTTCATCTATATTAGAGACAAAATTCTAGATTAGTTAGCCAGTCTTATTTTGCTTTCAAAGATATAACATTTTTATTTTGTTCTTCAGATTTCAGAATTAGCTCAAGGAACAATTACGTGTGGTTCATTTTACTGGCCCTTTCCTCTACCCACACCAGTCTTCTGTGTCTTTTCTCTCTACATACCCCTCAATTTAAATTAAACTAAAATGATTTTTTGTTCTCAAACTCTTCAACTTTCTAATTACTTACAATACTGTTATCTAATATCTTGATTACAAAAGGTCCTTCTAATTTGTTGTTTCATGATTATGTAAATTATTTGAGTCTTTTATATGTGTTCTTCTGTAAATCAGAAAAGGCATGTGTGTGGGGAGTGCGTATTTCTCTGACAACTTGTGCAATTCTGGCTCACTCTGAATTTTGTAATTCAAATAACAAAAGTTGGAGGCAGTAAATTCAAATCAGATAAGTACTTGGCAATAAGATGTTTCTGGAAGAGTATACCTAGCTTGGTAGGTGGGAAATATGTCCAAAATATTTGTAGCTGCTCCAAAGAGGTGGGGTCTGTTTCTCTCAGCCCCTTTAACAGCTGTATGGCTTGCTTTTAAAGATAGAAAAGTGGTACTTGGCCACAGCTCAACTTAGTCCTCTAGAGAGCTCGTAGGCTTCCATGTGATGCTTTAATAATCCTGCCATCACCGAACAAGACCCTATCTGTCCACTGGAAGATGAGAGGCCTTTGGCTCTGTCACCTCAACACCCCAACTTGTTGCCAACCAAATACCAGTCATGTGAATGAAGGGCTCTGGCATTATTCAGGCTCAAGATGAACCAACAAATAACCACAGGCTCACAGCAAGCCCAGCCAGGATCAGAGAAACCCATCCAAGACCAAAAGAGTTGCCTAATAGAACCATGAACTAAAGGAATGTCTGTGGTTTTAAGTCAATTAATTCGGGGATTGTTTGTTATACAACAAAAGCTGACTGATATACTTTGTCTTTAACAAGAGCTAACCTAGCTATCGTTTTGCAGTATATTTTAGGTATTAGCATAATCTAAGTGAGACCCCTGCCCATCCTGCTTTTACCCTTACCCTTACCAACATAGTACTTGTCTCTTTAGATACTACTGTCCCTTGCCATCCCAGGGGGAAAATTTAATAAAACCAAATTTTAACAAATATATGAACAGGAAGAGTATTTTTAGATGTATTGTCTCAATAAATTGTGTTTGGGGTTTTTTTATAACAACTTGTGAAGTCATAAATATCATGCCCATTTTACAGGTAAGGAAAGTAGCTGAGAAAGGAAAAAGCTTGTCTGTGGCCACTAAATTATTTGGTGGTGTCTCCACTGCAAAGTCTATATATTCTTCTCTCTGCTTCCACTATCTCAAGTTTCTCTTCATCCAAGGTGTTTTCATCACAGAAACAGAATTTGCACTCTGGAGGAGCTCATGGCCATTGCTCAGTCCTCTGACTTCCTGGAATAGGCTCCGAACTGGCCAACAGGCAGGGCAGCCAGCCCTGTTTACAAGTGCACTTTCAGTAAGGAACAGGGCACTGCTGTTGCCTGCACACAGTTTAGCCTGCTTCTACACCTCCAGGGAAGAGCTGAGTGTTGTAACCAAGACCATATGGCCCACAGAGTCAGAAATCTTTGCCTAGTGTCACTTTACAAATAGAGTTCACCTGCCCCTTTTCTGGAGCTGCTCGCATTAGGGTACAATAGATTAGAATATACAGATTTTGTATTCAAACACATGAGTTTTCATACCAGCTCCACCATTTCCTGACCGGCCTAGTATGGGCAGTTGGTTAACTGCTACAAGACAGGTTTCTTCCTCAACCTTGCTCTAGATGCAATCAACCCGTAAGATTATTAAGGGATGAAATGACAGAGGATACAGAAGTGCTTAACAAGGCACATGGCACAGATTTGATAAATGGCTTTTCTACCATCACTATCAACCAATGTAAGTTTCTGCCTCCTTAAGGCATCACATGAAGTTAAAAAGCTGCTGTTTGTGGTCAGCACTTGAGGCACAGGCCAGACCCCTTCAGCAGAGGATGGCCTGTCCCAGCTGCATGCATTGGGACCCACAAGCAGCCTCGGACAACAGTGCCCACAGAATGGCCTGCAGCCTCAGACAAGCTTTTCTGATCAGTCAGGAAAGGGAAAAGCCGGGCCCACCTCAGCTACAGTGAGGATAACTCTGAGGATCAATCCCCACAGACTGACAGAGGCTGTGACTCAACTTCTGTCCTGCCTGCCCCCATCCCCATAATTGCTGTTTCCATCCCAGAGCCTCTGCTTAATGGATGCCCTGCATGCCAATGGCATGGACTCCCAAGAGAAGGATATAAGATACTGTGGTTGGCAGAATAACACCCACCTTCAAAGATGCCAATCATCAGCATCTATGAATGTGTGACTTTCATGGCAGAAGGGACCTTAAAGTGGTACATTCTAATCCTTGATTATCTGGGTTGGTCTAGAGGATGACATGAACCCTTCAAAGCACAGGACCTTTCCTAGCTATGGCCCAGGAAAACATGAGTATGGAAGAGCCCGAGAAGAACACTGTCGGCTTGAAGATGAAGGAAGGAAGGGGCCCTGAGCCAAGGACTGTGTGTAGTCTTTAGAAACTGGAAAAGGCAAAAAAGAGAATGGAAACAGACTCGCTGCTGCAGCCTCCAGGAAGAAACAGCCCAAAGACACCTCGATTTTAGCCCAAGAAAACTCACGTAAGATTGTGACCTGCAGAGCTTTTAGGGTATGAGACATGTGTTGCTCTAGCCCACGACATCTGTGATATTTGCTGTAGCACCAATAGAAAACAAATACAAATAAAGATAACTGACAATTGTGAAATGCACAGGGACAGTCTACAGGACCCAGGGGCTCTTCAAAGACCAGGCACTCTCAAATGTCCCCTGAGAAAACCGTGTACCTGGCACTCAGGGGAGATGTGTCACATGGATTAAAAATCCACAGATGGGGAAACAGGAGTCAAATACAGACAAAAAACTGAAGTCATAAGGACACCAGCTAGGTAACAGTAGGAACGTGGAAGACCACATAAGGGTCATTAGTATTAATGACTATTAATTAAAACTATTAAAACTATAATAGCAGCTTTCCTATTCAGCCCAGGAAGACTTTTTGGCTCAGGAGGCAGATGGTCAAGAACAAGCAAGGTTGCAGAAGTGCTTTCACTAGAGCTGACACTGGGCACACAGAGGGCTTTCGTAAAGTCTCCTGTTCATTCAGAGAAAGATGCAATCATCAATAGCAGTGCCCCCAAGACCCCAGTGGATGCCTGAGAGCAGGGACAGTGCTGGACACTTTCTATGTTGTTCTTTCTTATGCGTATCTATCTATGATAAACTTTAATTTATAAATTGGGAATAATATGAGATTAACAATGAATAATCAGAACATAGAATAAATATAACAATATACTATGATAAAAGTTACTTAAAACTTAACAACTGCTTATTTTTGAAATTTTACATTTAATATTTTCGGATCCAGATTGACAGCAGGTATCTGAAACCGTGGAAAGCAAACCCTGGGACCAAAGCTCACCTTACAATACACACAGCCCGCACTATCCTCCAGCAGGCAGACCCTCAGAACTACTGGGAACCTCAGGATCATTTCACCCAGTCCCGTCCTGTGCAGATGCAGATCCAAGGACCAAGAGAACTGCTAGGCTCACAGTTCCTGGAGCACAGCCTCTCGACTGCTTAGGTTCTGGAGCAGAGAGGGCCATGGCCACAGACAAGGCCTGTCACTTTCTATCATCCAGTCATCTGACCCCTTCCAACATTGCTCTTTAAATATTTGCCCTGCATTTCTTTCAGTGGGGACAAGATCTATCTACATTTATAAACATGTAGACAAAGAAACGAAGTCACTCCTCAATTCAATTTCCCAGTCCAAGTCAGCATCCATATTCTAAAAGAAATGATAGCAGAACACTCCTCACTTTTCTCTACTGACCATACATGTTTGGGAGGCGCATAAAGGCTTTAAATTTTATAGAACAAATTAATCCCATTATTGCCTATAACTGCACTGCAGAATGCATTGTTTGGCTTCAAATTTTCAGCATGTATAACTGCCTGATTCTCTGGCAATAATTTTCAAAGAAGGACCTGGGCAAGTAGAGAGTGTTTTTATTTCCATTGGAGAGTACTGAATTGAGTAGGCAAAGTAAACCTGCCCGAGTTATTCTGGTAGACTTGGTTTTACACTCAGTTGCAATAGGGGGAAACTCCAGTTCACTGGGGCACCAACGACAGAGAAGTTTACATTCACCTTTACAGCTCAGTGCCCTGAACAGCCATCCAGCTACCCTGTCCCCTAATACTACTCTGACTCCAGAAGAGACTTTGGGCCTGACAGATGGGAAATGGGGCATCAGAAGGACATTTAAGTCCACCCCAAGAAAGCACCACCTTGTTCCCAAGGATAAGCAGTGGCTAGAAAGGTGCAGAATGATGACCATGCGCACACAGAGAGAGCCCAGCACTCTCCTGCCTACCCATGTGCCATTTCCCAGCAGAGAGCCTCCACTGAGGGTCAGGGAACCATGAGAGCAATGAAGACAGGTGGAGAAGGAGGAGGAGGGAGGGAGGAAGGAGAGTGGGAGACTAAGAGAGAAAGCAGAGAGGGAGGAGAGAGGCGGGGGAGAGATGGAGGGACAATGGAAACAGGGGAAGAGAGGGAAAGGAAGGGGAAGGGGAGGGAGGAAAACAGCAGAGTTTGTGTTCATAACTGCAAACTAGCCCAAGGCCCAACAACAACTACACACAAATCATTGCTCCCAGGCACTTAGGATGCACCCGTTTTCCTGTGCTTAATGTTAGGAGTGGATACCAAGTGCTGAGAGGTAGAGTCCTCCTTGTTCTCTATGCTGCCCCCAAACAAAAAAAAAAAAAAGGTCAAAACAGAGGCTGGTGGGAAACAATCCTGAAATTAGAACACCAAAATAATCTACAGATCGAAGAGAGAGAAATGCCTCAAAGCACCTAATTGCAGTCTGGTGATTTTGTCTGCAAAGAAACACACTATTTGCATCAGTTGGAGGCGAACTCTCCTCTAGACCCTTTCAATATGCACATTTGCCAAAATTTGGCTTCTTTCTCCAAAGGTCTGAGTCAATGCCCCCCACTGTTTACTAAAGAGCCAGTCTTGAAGAGCAGAAAAAAAGTTTTACAAGCTGCTAATGAGGGCTTAGCACCCTTTGAGGAACAAATAGCTCCAGTCAGCAGCTCCATGAGGGAAATGAGCCTCTTGCCTGCCAGGCACAGCCAGAGCACAGTCCTGCATTGATTGCTGAGGGAGCTCAGCAGAGAAGGGTCTACAGGCATAGTGCAGGGGACACACTAAGCATCATCTCTGGTTTTTCCCAAAACTCAAGGCAGATGACAAGAAAGCATACCGACAGTAATAATTGGAGTTTCACCTCCTGATGCTGTAATTCCTTTTGACTTAGGGAAATTTCCCTGTCAGGAAATGTTAGGAGTCAATACCAATTGCTGAGAGAGAGTATCCTCCCTTGTTCCCTATGCCACCCCCCATGCCAAAAAATAAAAAATAAAAGTAAAAACAGAGGCTGGTGAGAAACAATCCTGAAATTAGACCACCAAGATAATTCATGGCTCAAAAAAAATTTTTCCCTGTTAGGGAAATTAAGGGGAAAGGACCCAAGGAACACAGTATCATGCATTTTTGCTTATTTCATTAATTGATCTAATTATTTTTGAGTCTCCTTTTTGCACCAGACACTCTTATAGCTGGTACATTTGCAGCATTAAACAAGAAAGATCTCAAAGTCCTTGCCCACTCTCTGGGTAAGACAGAAAAGCAAGTCCTCAAGGAAGTACCAACAGAATATCAGGGGATAACAAGTGCTCTGAGAAAGTGAGGCAGGTTAGGATGGAGATGTTGGCCAAAGATGGCTCCTCCTTTGCAGCTTGAGTCAAAGTAGTTGGTGGTACAATCTACTATCCCCACTTCCCGGGGCACATGATAAAAAGATGGTTTTGCCTATGGAATTTCCTCTGTCTCTATTGCCTAGAGAGGACAGAACTAGACTGGTCCCATTCCTTGGGAGCCTCATTACTTTATTTTAGCCCTTGTAGGCTGGAATTTGGGGAGCACACAATTCATAAATAAGTTCAGTATAGCCTATTTATCTTTTCTTTTTCCCCATGTGATTGATATCCTGGGCATTGGCTTCTACTAGGATGATGAATTTGGCTAGAAATTTGTCACATTCATTCAAGACTAATATGGTGTTATCTGGCACAAGAAACAGATGAGAAATCATTCCTGCAGGACTGAAACTCAGACTTGGCTCAAAGGAAACATCCGAGACATAAGGAAATCATTGGAATACAAACGCTAGACAGTCTTGTGCTGAACTAGAAAATGTCTTAGTTCACCAAAATATAGTATTTATAGGCAGGATGGGGATGAGGAAACGTGAACGCACAGCACTTATGCAGCAGAAGTGAATTTTCTTAAACTTTGAATAAACAATGAACCAACTAAGGGAAGTCACGCAGGTAACAAATGTTTATTGAGACACTTCTGCCTTCCAAGTGCCACTAAGCAAGGAGTGGGGAGCAAAGTAAACCTGTTGCTTCCCCTGGAGAAGCTGTGCTGTGAGGGGAAAGGGGCAGTAGCAAAGCAATTATAAATAATAAAACACTTATAAAGCTAAATTATGGGATGCTCAAAAGTGCATTCTGGGGCGACAGATCTGATCCAGAGAGTCATGCTGAGACAGAAAGGATGAGCGGCCATCCTTGAGACAGCCATGGGGTATAGTAGGAGTAGTGTCTTGGGGGAGAATGATGGAAGAGGCAAAGAGGTCAGGAAAGGTCAGATCAGGCAGTCAGGATTTTAGAAGCATGTATTGCTGGCTATTTATTCTAAAAGCAATAGGAAGCCACTAAGTGGTTATAAGAAGAGGATGGAGGGTTGTGTTTTTAAAGATCACTCTGGCTGCAGGGTGGGAGAAGATGATTCAGGACAAGAGTGCTCATGGTCAGGCAGGGAGGGGACATGATGAAGCAGGGGAATGGGATGTTGCACAAACTTATTAGGAAAGAGGAGTAAGACTGGGTAATGCACAGGATGTGTGCCCATGTGCAGGGTTAGGCCAAGGTAGGAGATATGGCAGGCAAGGAGGTTGCAGGGTCAGCTGGGATACCCAGACTCTTGGCAGAAGCATTTTATTAAAATAGAGAACTACAGAAGTTTGCATGAGGCTTGGTTCCAGTTGCTACCCTAGGTAATACGGATGTCATCTAAGAGGAAATCTGGAATCAGAGAAATCAGAGAAACGCAAGGAACAGAGAAGCCATTGAGGAGCAAATAGATATAGAAAGTAAAAGACAGAAAGAAAAACATGAAAACCATCAACAAATAAAATTAAGAAACCAACAAATATAAATCAAGAGCCTAATACATATGGAAACCAACAGAGAAGGAAAAACATGATAACCACCAACAAATGAAATCAAGCAACCAACAAATATAACTGAGGACCTCCCTGCCTGTGACAGATGAGAGAAATGCAGCAACGTGTGGGACCTGAGAGACACCAGCAATTGCCTGGCTGGGTTTCTGAATGGCTAGAAATTACGGCATTTTTCTAGCCAGGGACCCCACAAAGGCAGGAAAAGTGCCAGAGGGGAGAAAAGGTATCCACTGCATGGAGCTGGGAGGAATGGAAAGGAACCTTCTTGGCTGATGAGAAGGCTGAACATAGAAGCCAGAACACAACTGCACTCGCTCTTGACCATTCTTGGATAGAAACGAAAATACCAATGCCTAGTCGTCCTGAGGTGCAGAGGTTTTGCAAAACAGAGTGTGTCCATGACTCCCAGCCCACATATCCAGGCTTTGCATTTAATAACTTGCATGTGCAATGTGTAATGTCTCTCTGCTCACTGAGCATCTTAACCATAGAGGATGGAGTTATCGTCCAGAACTGCAGCAATGCTCAGGGTGCTGGCAAAATGCAGAAATAAATCACCTATAAGATTCCCTGGAACCAGTTACTGGGGAATTCATTAAAAATGTTACAGATGATGTGTCACACCTAGAATTAACCTCTTGTCCCACAAGTGTGTCTCTCCACTGCTGGAGAATCTCCCAGATGGAGAGAAAGTAGACTCAATCAATTTATTCCAGGAGGTCACATTGCTTAATGATGTGTACAGTAAGATCCAAAACTCCAATCACCCAGGCTATGAAGGGAATGGAATGTTCTCAAAGGAAAGAGGGAACATAAGAATGACAAGTCTTTTTTTCTTCTTCTTCTTCTTCTTCTTCTTCTTCTTCTTCTTCTTCTTCTTCTTCTTCTTCTTCTTTTTGTAAAGGCTCTAGGGAGAGAAATGCAGTGGGGAAAATACTTCGATATTCAAAGGGTTTCCCTTTGAATTTTCTTATACTTGTGGCAAGTCTTTCAAGTCTCCCTCAAATCAGAGTCAGTAGTAGGCAGTCAGTGATTCAGGGAAGCATCTTATAGCAGAACAAGGAAGAAAAAAAGGGGGTTTTAATATGACTTTGAATATGAATGAACAGCCTAATTCAAAATTTATAGCCTTCTCCTTTCCGGAGACCAAGATTTTGAGCTTGAACTGCTCACTGTATTAGTCTGCTGTTACTATAGTGACATACTTGGTGTAGGCTGCTTTATAAAGAAGAGATTTATTTAGCTCACAGTTCTGGATGTTCAAGGGCACAGTGCTGGCATCAGCTCAGCTCTGGTGAAGGTAATGCAGATGGCACTACAATAGTGGGAGCAGGTGCAAGAGGGAAAGCCCACAGCAGACAAGAAGCCAGAGAAGGGGAAGGGGCTAGGTTTGCTCAGTCCCTCTGCAGAACTGATCAAGGTCCCATGAGAAATATCATAATCCATTCCAAGTCAGGGCCCCCAGTGACCCAACCAACTCAGTCCAGGCTGCCCTATTAAAGGCAGCCACAATGGTCAAGAACCCTTGAGGGACATGCGAATCCAACCCATAGCACCCACAGATAACTGCCTCAGTAAACAAGGTCTAATTGGTTTATTATCATGAGTGGCAGGCACAGAAATACAGCCAAATCTGCTCAGTTTTGAGCTCTTTATTACCAGCATCATGCCATGAAAAAAAGCCCTCTCTGATTTTATCTTTCCCTTTGATCCATGATCCCCACTCCATTCCCTGAATCCCTGGAGTTAGTCCATGCTCAAATGTTTGCTTATCCACAAACATGCATGAGTCCTTGTAGAGTATGCATAACCATTATATGTGTGGGTTTAATTAATAATATTCAGCTATTAGGTTGTG
This sequence comes from Callospermophilus lateralis, assembly GCF_048772815.1. NCBI lineage: Eukaryota > Metazoa > Chordata > Mammalia > Rodentia > Sciuridae > Callospermophilus > Callospermophilus lateralis. The sequence continues at coordinate 8,574,817 of NC_135314.1, read as the reverse complement.
ATTGTTAATAACAAATGATCTATCCACATGTGTTTATCTAGGTTGTGGGTACTGACTGCTACCACATACACACACAAAAGGCTCAGGGCATAAAGTTTATAAAACAAACAAGAGATTGGAAAATAAGAAATATTAGCTGGATTGTCCTGCCTCACATAACAGAAAGTGTCTCTGAGTTGGGAGGAAGGAAGAACTGAGTCAATGGGGAAGAAAAGAACCGAGGAGGGCTGGGGTTGTGGCTTAGTGGTAGAGTGCTTGCCTAGTGCAGGTGAGGCACTGGGTTCGATCTTCAGGACCACATAAAAATAAATAATAAAATAAAGGCATTGTGTCCACATACAACTAAAAATATATATATATATTTAAAAAAAAGAAAAGAACTGAGGTATCAGGGGCTTCATCAGTTGCCCTGACTCCCAGCTAAACCTGAAATCAATGGTTCCCTTGATAACTGATTAAAAAAAAAAAAAAAAAAGTGTCTCTTTTCCCTGCACTGGCAATGAGCTATCTGGGAAGCCCCAAACTCAGTCAAGTTGACCACAAATTAACCATCACAGAAGCCTGAAGAGTCTGTCTGCCAGTGAAACACTAAGTTGGAGACACATCATTGGTTGGTCTGTGTGTCCTACCACCAAGGTCACTGGAGAGAGGGCAGCAACTTGACTTCATAGCTCCTCCATCAGAACTACAAGAGGGAGACACAAATGAAAATCAGTACCTACTGCCATCTCCCTTACAGGACAGCCAGGGTTGGAGTGAGGAGACCATAGTCCAGGAGGCTGCCCCTTATAGTAACACTTTTCAGTTTTTAACATTTTCTATTTAAAAATTAAAATATATGTAGTGTCCTCATAAATATATAAAAATATTATTTATCAAAAAAGTAGTGTTTTCAAAATTAAAATTTTAAATCTCAAGTGAAATTTGAATACCTTGAGTGCAGAAGAACAAAAGAAAGCATAGAACTTTTTCTTTAATTTGAAAGAAAACCACTAAGCAAAAAAAAAATGATAATAATATAAAACAAAAGGAAAAGAAAACCATTAAGAAACAAATATTAGATAAAGTCAAAGGTGATTAAAAACAATTCCTAAAATCATGGATCATACTCATATTTTCTTCAACCATATCATCAGGGTATAAAAAATTGGCAGGTAGCTAATAACTACTGCCGAGAAAAATAACTGGAAAATTCCTGAGTTATATGTTTGCAGTTCTACTCCAAACAGTTGTTGGCTCATTACCAAAATCCAATGAACCTTTATAGCACCCTCTTAAGTCAAAAAAAAAAAAAGAAAAGAAAAGAAAACAAAATAGACAATTTGAAAATTAAAATAAGAAAATTGGGGTCTGTCTTGTGCATCTGGTGAGCAAGCTTATGATGGATGCTCTTTATTCCCAGGAGGGAGGAGATGTGAGGTCATTCAAAGATGAAAGAATCATTGGGAATTATTGAGAAAGGTTTGTATCCGTACAGTCTTTGTCCTGAGGTTGATTTCAAAGCCTCCAAGAAGTCTGACCTTGGCCTTCACCCACAGCAGCAATCTAATTATATTTTATTCTGAAGGAGTTCTAAATAAAGATCCAATACATGCTGGATGGGCCTCTGTCATTATAGATCAATTATCACAGATCACTCCATCATAAAGTCACCTTCGGTGAGTCCTATCAAAAAATACTTCTGCAGCATCACAGATCAAGTGGCTTTGTATAAGAGGATCCTGATTCCAAGACACACCCCCACTCTCCCCCACATCAGCCAATCGAGTATGCTTTCTGCTATGATTTGGGTCTGGAAGCCACTCAAAGGCCAGGTTTTAGAGGCTTAGTTGTCAGCTTGGCACTATTGGAAGGTGGTGGAAACTTCAAGGGGTGGAGCCTAGTGAGGGCCCTCAGGTCACTGGGTGAAGGAGACCAGGGGATCCCAGTTCCTTCCTCTCTCTTTGCTTGCCAGCTGCCATGAGATAAGCAGCTTCCTCTGCCACACATTCCCACTATTCCCACTTGCAGTGGGACCAAAATCAATGGGGCCAACTGACCATGGATTGAAACTTCCAAAACTGTAAGCAACTTAAGTCAATTATCTCAGATACTTTGCTACAGTAACAGAAAGCTGACTGCAACTTTTCCCAAAGTGTTGTTCTACCAGGAGTCAGCAGGCTCCAGAATCAACTCAACCTGTCCATTCTGCATCTCTAATTTTTGTTCTATCTTTGACCAATGCACTAGAAACTCACTCCTTTCCGTAGACCATGAGACTTCCACAACCATTTCTCCCAAGTGGCATTTACACTGGGCAAAAAGGCACAGCAAGTAGTTACTCACATCTAATGCCAATAGACAATAACAAACTATGGCAGCCACCAGTGGCATCTATATAAGTCCTTGTATTGAGGTTTGCTTTTTGATTAACTCATGTTTTTTTGCCCATAAAATATCTAGTCAAATAACAGGACATTTGTTTATGTCAAAATTCTTTCTGTATGGCTATGGACTCAACAGTTTATACACGTCATTGTGAAGGCACACTGTCTATATGAAGTAGGTTAAATTAACAACTTGGAGAACCACCCATCTCTAAGCATGCCAGGAGCTAATTTGTGCCTCAGGTAACAAATAGGAAGTCTTATTTTAATTTGGTGCTCTTTATTTGAGTCAACCAAATCTCTTTTTTAAAAAAAGACATGCTTCTAAGACTAATATTTACTTGTTCCCCCTGAAATACTTTAATTGGCTTTGTGAAATCAATGGTTCCCTTGATAATTGATAAAAGAGTGTCTCTTTTCCCTGTGCTGGCAATATCTTGGTTTGAATAACAGAACAGATAATTCTTTCACAAATATGAAAAACAGATTTTCAGAAACAAGCTTATTTTATTAAGCCATGTTATTTAATTTTATCTGACATTTGAAAGTCATTTTTGCTAGTAAGCACTCTACATTAATACCTTGAGTTCACATAGAGTTTAACAATATGAATTTCCTATCAGAGAAAAGTACAATATATGTTTGGCAGAAGCCAAGTTCATAAAGAATTAACAGTTATCAAATCCCAAAGGAGAAACAAATTCTCTTTGCTCTTCCCTGGCCAGCAGTCATGAATCCAATTTGCACTTTCAAAATTCTGCCTCTTACCCTGGATTCAGGAATGAGAGGACTGGTTGGTAACTTTACATTTCCATGCCCAACCACATGAATCCAAACACCTGTAGACAAGCAATGGTCACCTGGGCAGAAAAGGAGTATCAACTTTAATTATTTCATGTTAAAATACCTAGAATGAGGGCTGTGGCTCAGTGGTGGAGTATCCACCTCACACATGTGAGGCACTGGGTCCGATCCTCAGCACCACATAAAAATAAATAAAGATATTGTGTCCAACTTCAACTAAAAAAAATTTTTTTAAAAATACCTAGAATGCATCACAGAGAATAAGTTGTTTTTATGTACATAAGTAAATGTGACAGGAACCAATCTCAAATTAGAAATTAAATGGATTCCTAAAAATTTGCGTTAGATGAAAATCAGCTATTGATTCCCTTGACATGTATTTATTTGAAAATAGTGTTCAGAGTTTGAAAGTGTGGAAATCAAGCAGTAATACAAATAGCAAACAGCAAACAATTCGTAGAATTTCAGGAAAAGAGCACTCCTTCTTACTATAAATATAACTGATGTGAAAAGACTCTTTGAATAGACTTGCACTCCCTGCTGTACTTCTGGGCGTTAGGAAACTGTTTCACCTGGCAAGGCTGTGTTAATCTGGAAAACTCTGCCCAGCCTGAAAGGCTCTGCCTCTAAATATCCAGCTTTCCTGTGTTGTGGTCTCAGAGGAGAAAATGTCCAAGCTTCCATGAGCCCCAAGTCACCATGAGTGCCCCTCTTTCTCTCCTGGCACCCAAGCAGTCCTCTCTGATAGCTCTTGTAGGATGAGGGTGGTGACTGTCAGCATCTGGGTCCTCCACTAGGCCCTGTGCTCCCTGGGGAAGTGCACGCTTAAGCCCCTTTGGGGTTTGCAACCTACATCATCACCTGTATCCTCAACCTAAGTAATAGTTGTGAAATAAATGAGCAAACAAATTAAGAAATTAAAGAATTTTAAGTAGTACCTTGAATTCTGGAAAGTTCACCATGGCTACCCCCTGGATGGACCCCTATGTGTGGCCCAGACATCTTTTCAGTAGCAGCGTCCTTATATCCTGGTGTCAATCCCCGGGCTAGTTTTAGTTTGGTTGTTCTAAATCATCCCTGAGCTCTCTGATTTCAGAAAGGAGGATCAGTGGACTTTTGAGACCTGATGTACTCATCAGTTCACATCAGGGTGACTCAGGAATAGGCCCAGGACACCCCACTTAACAACGTCAGAGTTGGCAGACTTTGCAAACTGTTCTCCCCAGCTGCTCAACAAGTGCTGCCAGGGGATTGTGAGGTCTACAGAGACAGAAGTGCTCTGGATCTGATGAAAGCATGAGGTTGCCGGTTATAGGTAGGTGCAACATCCAGAAAGCAAGTGCCAGAGAGCCCATGGAGAGGGCATCCCTGGGGCCCTCACAGCCTCGAGGCAGGCCACGCAGTGTCCACCTCAAGTGCTCATGAGAGTCCTCCCTCTGCCTTCTTGGGATAGATAGCTGTCCAAAAATGGCTGTGCATTCACTAGCTTTGAAGTCCCCTGAAAGGAAGTGTTGAGCAAATGCTTACAGGACCTGTTGTTAGGATCTTAGCCTCCCTACCCCAGGGAGCACAAGAAGCCTTGAGGTTCATGTGCCGACAGGTGGCTATGAACAGGGCAGCGAGTCAGAGGCCGTGGGCAAAAACAGCCAAGGAAAGGAGTCCTGAAACCACGCTGTGTCCTGGTGGAATTGCAACCCAGGTAATGACAGGAGCCTCTTGTTTTCCACAGATGAAGAAAAGAAAAAGGCAAACTGGAACTCAATTACCAGCAGACCTCACTAGGGGGTGGGAAATTGGAAAATTCTCTAATGAATATTAGATGACAAAATGGGAAAGTACTTTTCCTTTTGCATATTTCAGTTTACTAATCATGATCCTGAAAGCTAGAAAACATGGAGTCCATATTCCACCTGTCAACCTTCAGCATACAGAAGTGCGCTTACATTATTCAAGGTTCTGGAATCTTCTTAATGCAACCACCACCTCCTATAGAGTATGAAGTCACAGATTGGCTTGAAGGGAAACAACCTCAGGAAGGTATCCAGCGGTCTGCAGAACCGTCAGTTGCTGAAAGCTCCTGATTCAGTGGTGACTTTGAATTTGAAGGTTTTTAAACCCTCCCTGGACAGCCAACTACACAACTAAAGCACAATATTCCTCTAGTACTCTTCAAACAACTATATGGCAAAATTTGTTTACAGACTTTACCTCAACAAATATTAAGAGTCCCTAGTTCAGTTGAATTAGAGACTCTTCGCTCCTCTCTCCTCTGCACTGTTGCCTCTCTGGTTGGCCACACTCTCAGTCTGTTTCCATTTATCCAAATTGCTAGGAAGCTGCAAGGTTTACCATTACCAAGAGCGGCTGCCTCTTCCTAATAGCAAGGGCAGGGTTTTGAGAAGCTGAAGATTTTGTGGCATCTGCGGAAGTATACAACGTGGTGGGTATGAACAGATGTTCACAGTTGCTCTTACTGATTTCACATTTTTCCACTGCTTCATCCGATGCACAGACTAAGAACAGATATTATGCTTTTAATATGCCGTGTCTTGAATTTGTGACTTGTAAACATTTTTCACAAACTCCCCATGAGTTAAAAGTGAAGGTAGTTTTGGTTTCCTACTTTAAATAAAGTAAACATCCCTCTATGTATATAAATATACACACATATGTATTATTTCTCTTTTTGTGTGGGGCAGGGTTGCAAAAAGCAAATAAAGTTGAGTACAACATAAATAATAAATTCCTCATGGTGATGAGATTCCTAGAGAAGTGTATGTCAAGATGTCCTTTATTTTACCTCATCTTTAGGTATTTCTTCAAGGATTTGTATAGCATTTCAGTCATTCCCCTTAATGTTTTGTTTCCTTTTCACACATGAATGCATAAGTGAAAACTTCACTTATGTAAAGCATGCCTAAGGGTAACTCTCCACAAAAATCCTCCATTTTTCCTCTAACACACCAATTCCTTAAAACCTACACTCCTAGCATAGGTATCAGCATTCCAGTATTAGCATTTTCCACTCACTACTATAAATTAAAGTCAAAACTCTAGAAATGGCCAAAGAATGGTACAAGCACCGCCTTTGAGTCAAAGATGACATGGCCAAGGTCGAATGGTCTAGGAGAGGCAACACCACATACCATCTTCATCTGAAGCCTGCCTTAGCATCAGCAGTACCTCCAAGTCTGAGGAGTTAAGCTCAGTGACCATTTTCACTTGCAGGTCTCTGACCCTTTCTACACAGCAGCCACGCTGGGATACCTCAGCTCTTCACAAAGCCCACGCTCCGTCCACTGTAAACAGCTGCCCTTCCATCTCCTTCTGTTTCCACCAGGCTCACTCCTGCTCTTCAGTTCTCAGCTTCAAGGCAGCCTCCCATGCACCTCCACACCAGACTCCACACCAGGATCTACACACCCTCTAGCGCCACTTTGCACCTGAGGCTCAGCGACACTGCTCAGGTGTGTGACGGTATTAGGAGGCCACCTTCCCTCAACAGCACTGGCCTCTACTCAGTCTGGGAACTTCTTTCCTCTAGTCCTAGATGCCCTCTGCCTGGCTCGTGGTACACAGCCATCAAGTCTCATGGCACTGGATTTAAACAAGTTAAATGGCAAGCTCAGTAAATACCGTTTGTTTCTTGAATGAGTAACTTTCCTCCAAGAGAGATGCTTGTCTGCATCACAGGGATGGGATGCCCTTGAGTGTTGGAGCCTATTCATATGACTTCCCAGTGGGGCAAGACTCCGCTTGACAGACAGGTCTCCAAGGCCAAGCAAAGCAGACTAAGGCACACTTGGGCCTGACGGCTGGGATGTTTGCTCCTCATCCATTTCTTCAGAGACCCCTAGGCATAGTGGCCTTGATGCTCTTTGATCTTCTGTGTTCGCCATATGTTCTCTCAAAGCCAAGGGAACACTTTTGTCTTCAAATGGGAACTAGGGATTGGATTTAAATGTGAGTCAGAAAACCCAGGATCTGGAATGAGCACCTAAGTGGGGCTTGTAATTTTAGCTTTGGAGAAAGCGTGACGTAACAATGATTCCAAGTGCGTGATTGCTAATTGTCACTAACGGCACCATCTGCAGCTCCCAGGCACATGCAGGAAGCAACCAAAACCACAGGCAAGTGATCCCATAGACTTTATTTTATACAAAAAAAAAAAAAGAAAGAAAAAAAAAAGCCATTTGGAAAATTATTAGTCTAGTCCCAGTGAGAGAGAAAATGGGAATGGGTGATAAAAGAAATATAAGCTTATATATAAGACAATAGTATTAACCATGAGCTTTTAAACAAATATTGCCAAAATATACAGAAAATTCTTTTTCATTCAAATTACTGAAGCCCAAACTTGGGATTGCTGCAGAAGCCTGGAACTTGGCTCTTTGCCTCCCATTAGGGACCATCACAGTACCTGAGTCACCAGCAGAACGGGAATACTGACAGGCCTGTGCCTCAATGTGGTCACATAAAGCAATGCAGAAACAATTTTTGGCTTTGCTGCAAATGTGCATAATGGAAAGCAAATATTATTAAAAAGACAATCATTTTTAGTGATTAAAATAATCCAAGGCAGAAAAAATTTCTCCCATAAGTTTCTAAGTTCTCATTTATCATCGTTTCGCCGCAAGAAGCCAGAGTAATTTTATTTTTCCTGACTTCTATTAAAAAGATCAATACATATGATTCCAAAGAGTCTCGGCTCATGAAAAGATGGAGCAGAGCTGTAATCACATATGAAAGTATTGGTTGTCATTAGCAGAGACATTGATCTGAAAAGACAACCGACCCGAAGTGAAAGGACTTAGAAATTTCCACTGAGCTGCCCAGCAACTTTCACCTTCCAGATAATTAAATACAGATAACAGATTGCCATATTAGAGGGAAGAAGTGGATTGGGGGTATTCAGTAGATGCCCACTTTAGCAAAGCAATATCAAATTTCTCAATAATGATTTTGTTTGATGCAAAAAAATTAAGGTAGCCCAACAGTACAAAGTCATTGTTCAATGTGCATTTAAGTCAAAGTTATTGGGTCAGATTTTTATACAGCTACCTACAGCATCAGAGAATCTAATGAATGCACATGTCCAGTCAACTTTTAAAAACAAAGTGCAGGAACACATCAGGGCAAAGATCATGTGTGGGCTAATTCCATGAACAGAGCTTCTTTCAGCGAGCTATTGACATGGCCCGTGGTGATGACTGTATGAGATTCATAAGAACTGAACCCATGGGTATGCAAAGGGTTTCTTTGCTGCATAGTTCACCTTTCCAGAAACCCACTTACAGTGTAGTAAAACACCAGCTGTAAACCAAGATGGAATTTTTATGGGTCCTTGAAAGGGCACGATAAACTTGGAAATTCAGAGTTGCTGTCCAAAGATACTCCAAACTGGAGATCAAAGTTTTCAACATCTGCACTCTTGTCCTACATAGCAGCAATATGGACACCACTGAGGATGGTCTTCCCAGAGGGGACGGACAAGTGCAAGAGCCACTGAGACCAGGAGCAAGGGCAATGCTTTTAACCAAACTTTAGTTTCTACTTTTTAAAGATATCTGAATATTTTATCACCCTTCAATTCCTTTATTTATTTAGCTGCCTGAAAATACCTGGGTGTCTCACAGGAATCACAGCTGTTCATAATTATTAACCACTGATTACTTCAAAATGGCCTAAAAGCTGGTATTGAAGAAAGATGAGCATGCATTCCCTAGAACAACAGTGCATTTGTGTCAAGAACCGTTGTTTGTAATGCAGTCCAACAGGTTTGGGAGATATTTTATGTAGTATGGTGTTCTATTACCCTGCTATGAATTCTTAAATGCCTTCATTATCTAAATTTTCCACAAAATCACATTGTCATGGCACCTACTAACACTTCAAAGCATACAAAGCAAAACTGTTTTCCTCCACGTCTAAATTAAACAAAACATAAACACTTGATTTTATGAAAATACCAGAAAATGTTCACGCTTTTGGAATTTCCTGTAATAATAGTATCAGGAGTAAATTCCTCTAAAGACAGAGGACAGGAATAAGACCAGCCAGGAACTATTTTTAGTTTTTCAAACTTAGTAAATTCTTTCCCATTTTCAGATGAAAGGATCATTTTTTTTTTCCTTGCAACTAAGAAAACATCTCTATTTTACTAATCAAGTCAAGATTTTTAGAAGAGAAAGAAATGGTATTTTTTCCATGCATGCTTTATACAGGATTCTGTGCAAGGGCACATGGACCTGAGTCTATTCTGTGCTAGTAATGAGGGTGCATCTTTTTCCAGCCAATTCTCTTTTTAAGAAGACCAAAGGCACCATTACTTTAAAAGTGGACATTAATGCTCTCCAAGACTGGAGCGGGTTGTGGAAGGTGCCACCCTGGTTCTAATGAAGAGCTCTCAGAAGATGACCCTTGAGTTATAAGATACCACAACTGGAGACAGCCCACGACATAGGTGTGAGTGCTCATGACAAGAGCCCCACTGCCAGTCCCCACCATCCCCTGTTCTGCCTGTCTTGCTAGGGCCTTGAAGACATGGCATCCGGGTCGATGGTGCTTCTCAAGGTGGGTAGCAGCAAAGCTTGTGCGAGTCCCCTGTTACACACGCTGGGCTCAGATCGGCTGGGCTGGGCGGATGGCAAGACCTACTGTTTGTCTCTCCTTCCTGTCCTCAGGAGGAGCACAAGAAGGACACAAGAAGAGCCGGGGCACAAACACCATGTTGACAGAGCGACAAACACCCTAGTTCCTAAACACCATGGAAATTCCAGAAGAGAGAAGAAAGCTATCCAATAACTGTAACTGTAACTCTAGAGAAAGAGAACCCAAAGGAACCCATGTAGAGAAAGAGACTTATCCATTAAAGGAGTTGATGCACACAATTATGGAGGGAGAAAAGTCCCAGGAATAATTCAGGAATCTGGGCACTCACAAGAGATGAAGGTACAGTTCCAGGCTGAACTCCAAGGCCCAAGAACCAGTACAGCCAGTGGTATAAGTCCCAGTCCAAGTATGGGCAGGCTCAAGACCCTGCTCAAATCTGAGGCAGCAAAAAGCCAGTGTTCTAACTGTAGGACTATCAGGCAGGAGGAATTCTGTCACTAGGTCAGTCTTTTAGTTCTAACCAAGACTTCAACTGATTGGATAAGGCCCACCTACATTCGGGAAGACAATCTACTCCATCTATCAATTTAGATTCTAATCTCATCTAAAAAACACCTTTGCAGAAGAGAGCAGAATAATATTAGACCAAATATCTGAGCCCATGGCCTGGTCAAGTTGACACAAAAATAAGCCATGACAATAACCTTATAAAATGCCAACCAAATATAATTTTTCTTTTGTTTGTCCTCAGCACAAGTGATTAAACAATTTCAGTTCATCTCTTTTTAAATTATTCCTTTTCTCCATTTGCTTTATAGAAATAAATATTTCTTCTGAGTTTCTGCAAGGTGGCAGGTGGTCCAGGAACACCATAATGAAAATTCCTTTTCCCCCAGCTAAAGCAGAGTCATGGAACATTTATTTAATAAATTAGAAAACAGATAACATTTTGATTTCAAGCAGTCAGATTCACTGCCAACTTGTCCTATAAAGAAATCTGATAGGAATTCACGCTTTTTCTTTTCCTAGAAAAAAATAAATAAACTTTAACGTAGAATAAATGTAATAGCCATCATACGAGTTGGTTTAGTGGTGAGAACTTTGGGAACCACATATTTAGCTTCTCTTCCTCTGAAACTGCACCTCCAATTCTATCAAACCCCTGTGACTCCCGGGGGTTCCACAGTTCAGCATCGGCAGCACTTGGCAGTTTATTAAAAACATAGGTTTGTGCTGCATGAAGCTCCACAGGTGATGCGCTTGCACTTGAGGATCTCTATATTAAATGACGGTTAGACTCAGTTCACAGAATTACAAATGTTGCAGTTAAACCTCAACTGGAGAAACTCACTACTATCATCCAATAAAAGCCTGATTTATCAGACAGGTAGGCCCACATTCCAAATCAACTAGGGAGAAAGAACTGTGTGTCTAGCTAAATTTATTCATCTTCTCTATATTTTAAATGATTATATTTATTTTGATAAAGGTAGAGGAATTACAGATTATCAACATACTGTTATACCAAAATTAAATTTTAAATTTAAATATTTAATTAGGGCTACTACTGAAGACAGATGCTTGCTTTGCATTTCACTCTCTGGCGTAAGTGGATAGCCCTCAGAAAACACTTCAAGTGGCATCACTTCTCTAATTATTCTTATTTTCAGAAAAAGCCGCACTGACAAACACGCAGGAGGGAGGCACTGGCCCCAAATGTCAGTAAAGAGACGCGCTGGTTCAGACTATTTGTTTCAAAGCATCTGTTAATTTTTGGCCTCCCAGGTGCATATTGAGAGAGCCTCGCCTATTTATGGTCTTTAATTAACCCACATTCCCTCTTTGCCCCAAATACATTTTAAAAGGCTGCCACGCTCCATGGCGCAGCATTGGCCTCACACGTAGGAGCCCCTGGTTCAACCCCTAGGAGAGCAAAAAAGAAAAAAATTCTGCTCTAATTTGAAGGTGTCCCCTAGAACACACGCGCTGGAAACTCAATTCCCCACCCCACCCCCACCCCACCCACGCGTGATCAGGGAGGGGGTGGGCCTAACCGAGGGCTCCACCCTCATGATGGACGGACGTCATTGCACCTAGGCTTGAGGCTGGAGTCCAATCTCAGTGCTCACACTGGCACACCAAGACCTGGAGGAGGTCCTTGACCCTGGGCTTCCCAGCCTCCAGACCACAATCCAAACAGCTTTCCCTTTTTCATAACTCACCGAGTCTGTGTTTAACAATGCAAAGCAGAATGTTATAACAATACAAAACCAGACTTTGAAACCTAGAGCTTTCCTCCCCTTTCCCCAGCCGTAGTTCCCAAAGCTGGTCTTCGTGCCACATTACACACCACCAACCCCTGGTCCAGACACTCAGGGCCTTCATGTTGGCCTCTGCTGCCTGTGGAGTCCCTCCAGGTGGGCTCTGCCCCCAAGATCACTTGCACTAACTAAGATCTGCTCTCTAGAGCTTTCTTTCCTCTTTCCCTAAAAAAAAATGACCTACACCATTTCCCACTCTCCAGAGCCCTGCTGTGGATTACCTACTATTCAAAATCCGATATTGTTTCCTTTGGGAAAATCATAACAATGAACAATAATGCAGAATTGCCAGGTTGTAATCTGGAACAAAGAGGGACAAGGAGCTATAAAACCAGATTTGGGTCTTGTAACCCTGGGGAATATTTTGTCTTCAAAGAACTCATAATTTAACAAGGTAGATAAAACAATTAAACAAACAAACAAACAAAAAACAGTAGACTGGCAAATACCAAAGAAATATGCCAAGTTCTTTGGGAAATCCAGAAGAGAAGAGCTCACATCCAGTTGGATGTGAGCCTCAGGAAGTGCTTCCCAGAGGAACCACTCTGGTTCACACTAAACTCACTTTCCTGGGATCACACTAGAGATAGGATATATCGATAAGGGCCCCTTCTGAGAGCAAGGGGGGTCCTTGTGACACATGCCGTGTTCCTTTTTCTTTTGGTTCTCAGCAGACTCCCCATGGAACATTAGAAAATCCCCTGCTGGAGTCATTCTGACATAAGTAGCCACAGACAAGGACAATCACAGCTGTCCCTTCAGATTAGACTCGTAGCATTGCAAGATACATCTGAGGCGCCTGTGCCCATGTGTGGAGCAGGACAAGCAGGAATGCAGCTCATATATGATTCTTGCCTCCAGCACACTAGATAGTGTTCCCAATGCCCAGTAGGTAGGGCATGTTATTTGCTGCAGGTCAGGCTCCCTGTTGAGGCATGAATAGTGCAGATCAGGTCCTGTTCTCCTGGAGCTTACAGTCCAGAGGGTAGCCTGAGACATTGAACAAATAATGACAAATGCTGAGTTAAAGGGTAGTTATGAGTTTCAGACTCAGGTCTACGCAGCTGCCATTCAGTGATTCTACCTCTAGTCTACAGTTCCAGGATCTGCTGTAGCCAGGAGGGAATGGTGCTGCAAACATTTGTCTCAGATCCAGGAGGACAGCTGAGTCTCAGCTCAGAGTCCCACTGAGCAGGTAAGCAGAGCCCAAGAGTCCCTGGGGTGCTATAGAGAAGATGTATGGCCTCTCTCTCAGAAATTCTGATCTGATAGTCTATGCTGGACAGGTCTACACTGTTTGAAAAACCCTTTGTGGCTCTAAAGCAGACAGTAAGTGAGTGCCCCGAGAAATCCTGCAACCCAGGGGCAGATAGACTAAAACCTCCAGTTTTTCTTATCCAGACAAATTAAGAAAGAAATGAGTTTCCAAAATGCCATTAAGTTTCTCTTTTTATTATTAATTCAGAAAAGGAAATGTTATGTAAAATCTTTCCAAAGAGATGAACATTAAGACAGCTCAGCAGTGAGGCCATCATTGAGAGACCTGGAAACAAGCAAACAGCCACTGAATTGCCTTTCCTTCAGGGCACGGGCGTCATGCACATGCCCTGCTCCTGATACAGGTTCTACGCGAGGGGTACAGGGGGAATAAGACATGGCCCATGTCTTCAGAGGTGCTCCCTCCTGGCCTGCAAAGAGACAGGCATCTGCACAAGCCATGTCACAGCAAGCAGTGAGACATGTGCCACACCATGCCCTGTAGCGGGGGCTGATAGGTTCTTCATGGGAACAATGACAAAGGTGGCACCAAGAGGAGGTGTTTTACATTTAGACTTGGGTCTGAGCGACCCTCAGTCAAGGCACCACTGGCTTGGAGCAGTTGTTTGTTTGCTTTGCATGAGTCCCCTCTTTGGTCCTCTGCCCGACTCTCATTGCACATTCCTCCTGGTGAGAAACCCCAGTACCCACAATCAGCTCCCATTACTACCTGTGTATCCATGCCTCCCAAAACCTTGCCCTGAGACCAAAGCTCCTGCCTGGGATCCAGAACTCGTGCCAGATTGCCTTCTGGATTACTGTACAGGCTCCAAATGCAACTTATCTATCTAAACCCATCAGCATTTCCCCCTCTCCACTCTTAAATCAAACCTCTTCATCCTCTAGCTGCCTTTGCAGGGAATGCCACAGCCACATGGCCACCTGCCTAAGACAGAAATGACCCAGACTCCCCGTTCCCCACTGTACCCCTGTCACCAAGCCTGGCCTCTCCCACTTGCAGAGCTCATCCTCTCCCCTCCACACCTGTGATGGTAGTCAGTTCTCTCAGCTTATTTCACCTGGCATCCCTGTCTCCAATCTCACTCCCTTACAGTTCACCCTTCATGCTCCGGTCCACGTGCTTCCCTGATCAAAGTCCTCCAAGGGTCCCTTAGCATTTCAAGAGTCTGCGCCCCTCGTGAACTGAGCCTCTCATCCCCAGCCTCTCCCGCTGCCCCAGTGGGCACTCTGCCCAGACAGCACCACTTCCTGGGCCTCTCAGGGCCGTACATCCTTCCCTTCCCATCCACCAGTACCTTCTCTGCCAGTTGCACCTCTGCTCAGACTGGTGACCCTGACATGGCAGGCTGGGTCAGCTCACCCTCCCTCCCCGTGGGTGCCACTGTTGAAGCATCCTCTCACCCTTCAGTCGTAGGTGGGCTACCTGTCTGCCTCTCCTACGTTGTGAAGCTTCTGGGCAAGACTGTGCCCTCTTCATCTTTATATCCCTCACAGCCATCATGAGGCTTCACATAAGAAGAACTGAACCGCTTGTGGATTATCCTAGTGGGTTAATGCCGTGGTCATTATTATTCATTTGAAGATGGATAGTTAAAAACATCAGAAAACATATGACTAGCCCACAACTTTTACTCCTCAAAATCCAATGACTAGAGTTGGGTATCCAACTCACTTTACATGAGTGAGGTCCTGGGTTCCATCCCAACACACCCACACACACACTCAGAATGAAAATCTGCATTCTCATGTTGTACAATTTATCAGAGAAAAGTAACTGGTTACATAAGGAAATGTTGGGTCGACATTTTTTCTCCATTGTGCCAAATACCTGATTCGGTGGTGGTGATGGTGGTGGTGGTGGAAGGAAATCACTATATTACTGATACTTTTGAGGCAGCTGAGTCAACAGAGCAGTTGTTTAAGCATCATGTAGGTTCCACCTGTGCAGCATTAGCATATCCCACCGATGAACCACATTCAGTTCTCTCAGACCTTTGAGAGCATTTACTTCCTACCAGGCACAGATCCTGTATCACTGTTTCTCAAAGTGTAACCCATAGAACACCTCCACTCAAAACACCTAAAAAACCTCCTAAAAATGAAGATTCTTGCACCTCACCCAAGGTGTCCTCAACTAGAATCTCTAGAGGCAAGGTGTAGGCACCTGCATCTTAAAAAGGCCCATCCCCCTGATGTTTATTCTAACTCAAGGTTGACAGAGAGCCACTGGCCCACACTTTGAACAGTCCCGCAGAAGGTGAACGAACAGAATAGGGCAATGGTGGTGATGGCTTGAGAGGTGTCAAGTGGGAGGAGAGAAGGAGGATGGTCAGAACATCGGACAGTGACTGACAGAGGCCTGACACAGCATGAACAGAAGAGTTCCTATTTCACATAGCAGTCAGGTGTATGTGATTCTGGACTGATTTGGGCTGTCATGGTGTCAGAGTCTCAGGATTATTCTATCTTATTAATCTGCCATTTTTAGGGTGTTTCTCACATCTCCATGGTCCAAGTTGGTTCCTTTCCTTGTTCTCATTCTAACCAGAGGAGAAGAAAAGAAGGGGCCCCTTTCTCATAAGGGACCAAGCCAGAAAGTGCCCCTTCGTGCTTGTCCATATTCCACCATTTACCCAGGAACCTCTACCCAGCTACAGAAGAGACCGAGAACATGTGGGGAAGAACAAGTCCAGGTACCTGCTAAAACTGAAGGTCTGTAACATATGAGGAAAGAGGAAATGGATAAAGGAGTCAACGTGCAGCCTGGCACCAGACAGAGGGAAAAGATAGGGAGAAGAGTTACAAGGAGGAGGTCGAAAGGAATGAAAAAGAACACAGAATCAAGTTGTCCATTGTCAATCTTCCAAAACCTGCAGCCAGCACGTCCTCTCACGGCCCGGTGCTCCTGAGGGTCTCAGCTTCTTTAGTAAAGACCGTTGAATCGCCTTCATCCATACCGTTCCAGTCTTGGCTTTGGACATTCACTTTGATTAGAAAATAACCTGCTGCTGGTTCTTCCAAGACCATTAGCACCATAGACTATAAGCACAGGCTGGCTCTCCACATTCTCTGCTTCATATAAAAATCATGAGCTCGAGGATGAATTTTAAACAGCAGTTTCCTCTCCCATGGTTAATGATGGTGCTGTTTGTTCAGTCCTAGCACAGCACCCTTCCTAGGGGATGTGGCCCCCTGGAATAGAGCAGAGTTGTGACCTGTGCTTGGTGAACGGAATTTCCACATGAATAACCATCCTGACGTAAAGCATGCGAAACTGCCCTTTAATTGTAGTCTGGCTGCTGGAGAGAGTCTAAGCATGAAGGGGGACAGGCAGCACCAGGGATACTCCTATGCTCAAATTGTCTCTCTGATGGAGTAAAACCTGCCATGGCCTCATGCCCAGAATGCAAACTTGTGCAGAACAAGCTCCTCCCACCTTTTACAGGCCTAAGATGAACCATGTGATGTTCATTCCGTGGATCAGACATCAGGTCAGACTTTATTGCTTTTGGACAATGGCCATCATGTGATTTACAGAGCAAAGAATAGGTACAATACAATCCTCAGAGTAGGTTACAAAGTTAGAGGGTATTTCTAAGCATGAAAATATGCAACATTTCAGGGGTAATGTCATAAAAGGAAGCATCAGACCAATAGATCACTGTCTCCATTTAACTGTAATCTCTAAAAATAACTTTAGCTCTCATTTCTGACAGTGAGAGTGAAACTTTAGACCTTACATTCATGATTTTAGGAGTCAATATGTAACCTAACTTTTCCAAAACCAAACTTAAATATTGTCTAGTTAGAATTACATTCCCTAAGGACATTTCAATATAGATTCACATTCACAAAGCACAGTAAAGGATAATGTGGTTTTGTTCCAAAGCACAGACCCAAGCACATGGCAACACTCATCATTCTCAAAGTTCCCGATTGCTTCATTTGCTCCCAAGAGTCAAATGGCTTCTATAAGAAAATTACATGTGGTCAGAAAATTACAGGAGGCCTGGTTCTTTGGGAGTGATGAGCCATTCATTTGATAATTTGCTAAATGTCTTTCTGCTGGTCATTTTTTCCTTCTTGGTTAGCACATCATGTACATTGTGACGAGAGATAAAGAAATGGAACTGCTCCCAGAAAAACAACAAAAAATGGCGGCCAAAATGATACAGAGTGTCTTTTTTAATAAACGAAAAAGGACTAGTGGAAAAATCTAAATGTCCTGTGGCAGCCCCACACACTGCTGTTTCTGATGGTGATGCCAGGAGCCCCACTGCTGGATTCCATGGATCCCACTGAAAATGGATCTGGAGACATCCAGGGGAATCCCGAAGAAGAATCTGTCTGTGGGCATGTCTAGCTCTTCTCCAGAGACTTCTACAGGATTCCAACTCTGGTTTTAAACTGTGACTAGAGGAGAAATTCATATCTGCATTCCACAGTTTGTAGGTGAACCCCTGTATTTAATTATTCTCAGGTTTTTCTCACTCGATGGCCATGGATCATCAATAGCAGGGAATTTCATCTGCTGATGCACTGTGAGGAGAAGGGCGAAGTAAAAGCCAAGATGGCTTTCCAATATGCAATGCAAGATGTCCACAGTGTCAGGTGACACCAAGTAAAGCCATGCAGACTTTCGCTTCCTTCATAGCCAGGATTTTAAACACGTCAGCTCTTCTTGATTTAATATAGTCTACTTAAAAGAAAAAATGGAAAATCTATGTGAACAGTTTCTAGCTATCAGATCTAATTTCCCATGACAAGGAGCACATGGTGTTATTGAACAACTTTAACAATATCAGAAAAGGGCTGGTTGAAATTTGTTCTCGTTCCTCTCTTCCTCTTCACTCTTTCTGAATCTCCTTAGGAACCATATCTGATTTTCAGACTTCTCCAGCCAAGCAGGATGAGCCAAAGGACACTTCCACTGAATGACTTCTACAAATATTTGATATCAATTTCAGTACTCTTAAGAAAATAACTATGATATTCTGATCTTAACAGAAGAAACATTTTTTTTCAACTTTGCCTAGCTATTTATGCCCCATGTATTTCCTGTCTTGAACAAAAATGTTCCATTCTTCTCATGAAATCAGTTAGCTACAAAGCTGAAAAGTCAAGCAAAAATTACGTCATAATAAATCTCTCCATTTTCTTCTTGAGCTCTTAGGAAAAAACAGTAAAGCCGAGAGAAATGCTTTCTAGGCTGTAAGATCAGGAAAGCAAGCCTGTGATCAATTCAGTGTAGAGTACCAGGCTCAGTACCTGGTACATAACAGTTGCTCAATAAATTTTGTGCTATATATTAAATGACTCTTTCTAATGGATAACTTGGTTTTTCTGCTACTCTGTTCTGCTCTAAGCTACAACAAAGATTATTTTAAAGATTGAGATTATCTAATTATTTCTGTTTAGTTATTGTACTGAGAATTTTCCATTTAAGAGTTCCTCAATGCATCCTTTTTTCTTCTACTTGGTAGCTCTCTCTTGCATATTCAAAAGTCACCTATTTAGCTTAGTAATAGAGCAAAGGGCTTTGAACTCAGACAGACAGACATGGACTCAACTACCTAGTTCTACCACTTGCTGTGGATTATCTTAAGAAAGTTGCTTAATTTCTATAAGCCTCATTTCCTCCACCTAAAAAGCATGATAATATTCCACAAGGCTGTCTTATCTATGAATTAAGTGAATAATACTTATAAAGTATCAGAAAAGTATCTGACAATAGTCTATTTATGGTGACTACTTTACTATTACTATTATAATCATTATCATCTACCTGAAACTTCAGAATGATCCTATAGCATGACTTATAAGTGAAACACTGCTATATATTTCATTGAGAAAGACTTCATGCTCATAAATTTGTAATCTGTTCTTTTGTCCTATACAATAAAATATCAAATGAAAGTTGCCCATAGATTTGGTAATGTCCAGGGACAGATAATTTCGAAGTATGCAAATTCTTGAATGCAAATTTCTCTAGAGCTTCCTTAGGTAGTCTACATAATTCTTTAAAATGTATTTAGAAATTCACAATCACAAGCTGGCTGTCATTTCCCAAAGTAAACAGCCTGCCAGTGGCCACAAGGTTCAATGGAAAAA
This sequence comes from Callospermophilus lateralis, assembly GCF_048772815.1. NCBI lineage: Eukaryota > Metazoa > Chordata > Mammalia > Rodentia > Sciuridae > Callospermophilus > Callospermophilus lateralis. The sequence goes on along the minus strand of NC_135314.1, from coordinate 8,555,325 downwards.
GTAGCATACATCTGTATATCAGCTAAAGCTAAAGCTCTAAAAGGCTGGGGTAGAAAACACTCCATCTGACTGCACCTGGGTCTCCCTCCAGGAAGCCCTTCAAATGGATCAAAGATCACAGGGCAAAGATGGAAGCCACTCACCAGCCCCAAATCACACACACACCTGCACTCCACCTTTTAGAGGCAAGGACTGGTTCACTTCAATTCAGAAATATCAACTAAGCACGTGCAATGTGCTGAGCAGTGCTTTGTGCTCCATGATGGAGAGAATGTGACAAACATGGTGTTCTATGGTGGCCTGTTCCTTGATGGTGAGTAAAGGAGGCTGAGAAAGAGACTTGACAGTTGATGTACAATATATTTATCAATCCTTCTAAAATTTCCCAATTGTCTTAGGTCTAATTTCTAAGCCAAATTTTATTTCTTCCATGCAAAATGGCATGGCCAGGCTGGCCACCAAGGACCACAAGGCCTTAGCAATTCAAGTACATTGTTGGCCAAAGAAAGCAGACTGTGGGAAACACATGGCCAAACACACAGAGTGGTTTGAATCAATTCTTTCAGCCAGTTTCCAAGGTATGTATCACAAAGTACCACAGTCTTGCTAAAATATTTTTCAAAACACAAGGAGAGCTTTGTCCCTAAACCTCCAAGAAATAAAGGGAGTATCCTATCCCCGTACCTGTTTTGTGAGTTAAAGTGAAAAAATACAACACTGAAACTCATAGTTGCTATCTCTTCAGAAAAGAAATTCATCAACAAGGCACTAATTCCCAGTAACTATACAAAGAAACCACAGTCTTAGGAAAACCACATAACAGGGAATGGAATACTGCAAGCAGCCCACACTATTACTCATGATAGATAACTGTATCAAAAATTAAATATAAATTATTATGGGCATTATAGTTTTGGCATAAGATGAGAAAAGTGCTTTGCATTACTTAAAAGTTTCAATAACTGCTTAAATTTTGCTCTGTTGAAAACTAAGACCATCCTGAGTAAATACAAAGCTTTTATTATTTAAAGTGTTATGTTCAACACAATTGTAGGTTAAATATGTCTCTTGAATTTTCTAAAAGTTGCTATATGACACTGATCATTTTAGAATATACTAAAATTGAATACAAATAGGTAATTTTTAAGCAGGATCTTACTTTAGCATATGACAATCTCTTATTGAAACTCCACTAAAAGCTAAAATTAATTCCATGTGATCTTTGAATTTAAATACGAGAGGGAAAATGAATCTTTTAAAGAAAAACATAAGAGAATATATTCCTCACCTCAAGGCAGGCAAACTTTCTTTAAATAACACAAAAATCACTGTAAGTCAGCTTCCAATTCCTATAACAAATATTTGAAATAAATCAACCTAAAAAAAGGAAAGGTTTGTTTTGGCTCCTGATTTCAGTTCATGGTCACTTGGTCCTCGGGGCCTTTGTGAAGCAATACAACATGGTGGAAGTATGTAGTGAACAAGTTGCTCTCTTCTGAGGAAAACAAGGCTGGGGTCCCCATATTTCCTTCAAGGGCACACCCTTCCAATGACCTAGTGTCCTTCCCCTAGGCCCAGTCTCCTAAAGATACCACCCATTCCCAATAGTGCCACAGGGTGGGGACCAAGCATTCAACACCTGGGCCTTTGGGGGATATTCAAGATCCAAACTATAGCAATTATTAATCTTAAAACAACAAATAACCTCAAAAAAGATTGAAATCACATTGAAATTAAGAATTTTTGTTCATTATTATAAAAAGGGTGAAAAGGCAACCCACAGAGATATGTGTTGGTATATATATATATAATTAATATAATTCACATGAGAAGATACCCTAATAACCAATAAACATGAAAAGAGTTCAACTTGATTGGTCATGGGGAAAAGGAGAGACATCACATTTCCATCCATATGACTAAAGTAAAAAAAAAAAAAAAAAAAAAAGGAGGAAATGCCCAGTAGAGCAATGGACACTCTCATTGGCTGTTGTGAAACTATAAATTAGTACAAATACTTTAGGAAATTGCTTCACAGTATTTGCTAAGCTGAAGTTTTCCAAGTGTGTTCCCTGAAGCAGCAACAGCAGTTATCACCAAGAAAGTGTCAGAAATGCAAATCTGCTGGGAGCCATCAGCCAAGTAGGTATGACAAATTCCTTGCCAGCTTACTCCCATGCTGTCTAGTGGAAGGACTTCTGAAAGGTGACCTTGCTCAAGGACCAGGGCAGGATCCGTGTTTAGGGTGTTCCCCCTTTAGAATAGGGCGGTTTAGCACAATAGGAGATTAGGGTGTTCCCCCTTTAGAATAGGGCGTATCCTGCTGCTGAGTTCCTCTTGAGTTCTTAGGGTCAGACAGTATATTTGGGAGAAGTGGATTTGGGCAGAGAACGTGGATTCCCCCAGAACGTGTTTGTAGACTGCCGGTGTGAGATCGGGAATAAAGAATTGCTGTTTGAATCTACAAGCTGTGTGGAGACTCGTGATTTGTGCCCAGCCAGAGACTGCGGCATTTGGTGGCTCGTACGCGGAACGCCTGAAGCTTGGAGGTAAGTGAAATTACTTGCCCCTGAAGGAGAGCGAAAGAATGGGTGAGCATTTCAAAAAACAATGTGTTCTTATTCTAATTTATTTTGTTTTTATTTCAAGTTGCCTGTTCCTAGAACTTTCTCAGGCAAACTGGGGAAAATGGTTGACTCAAGGTTTGAAGTTGTTGTCTCCAAGGAAGAGAAATTGTTAGAGAAAAAAGGCACCCCAATAAGACCAAGAACAGCTAGGGCATATGTTGATACAATACAAAAATGCAGCCCATGGCTTTTTAACGAGAAGTTGTTAAACATATCAATGGGACCATCATGGTATCCTGTAGAAAGATTTTTCTTCAACAAGAAAGAGATGGCTAATTCTGTTTACTACATTTGTCTAAGATCTTGGTTTTTACAGACATCTGATTAATTTACAAAGCTAAAGTGTTAAAATATCAACCACTAAATATAAAATCAAGTACTCTTTACTTATTAAGTTCCATAAGGTAATATATTTAAACATTATGTGTGTTTTCATAAATTGGTGAATGGAAAAAAGTTTAATATTGCTTTGGTCTGTGTCTTTGCTAAAACAAGGTTACTAAGTGTTAAGATTCTATCAGGTGTAATTTATATACAAAGAGTATAAGAAGTTTCAGTTGGGTTTTAATTATAGAATTATAATACCATAAAAACAAAACATGAAAGTATTTCATCTATTAAAGTGGAGTAATTTGTCTAGATCAGAAATTTTATAAGGGTTATTTCAGAATGTGAATTTATAAAAAGGGTTAATGGCTAGAAAAGAGATTAAGATTAAAGATGTAAAAATATATTTTAATATGAAAGTTTAAAAAATGTTTCTAGATGAGATAATCTCTGTGTGGTAAAGTAAAAAGTTGTAAAATGCCATTTTAAAAGATTTTGAGGAAACTAAACTTACTTTAAAAGCTTGAGAAAGGGAAAAAAAAGTATTTGCACATGGCAGATTGAGACAAAGCTTCTTAATGGAGTAAAAAAGGCCTTTGGTTTAAGGGCAGCCATGTAAACTAACATTAAGCGATTTAAACAGAATCTAAGCCTCATTTAAAAGAGTGAAGCAATAGGTGGTGAAAAAGTACATTTAAAAGTACAGTACAGATGATAATTAAAAGGCTTTAAAAGGTTAAATTGAAGGTGGTTAAGATGCCTTCATGACGGAAAAAAAAAAAAAAAAAAACCCAGGATAATGGGAAGATAATAGGATAAAAGATATTTAGATAAAGAAAATTAAAAATTTGAAGTGAAAAACTTTAAAGACAGAAGTATAGAAAGTTAAAAAAAGTTAGAAAAGATGTAGGAAGACAAGAATTAGAAAATGGTTAAAAATGTCAAGTAAAGGTATTTCAGATAAAAAATACAAAAAGCTAAGACAACTATTAGATACAGACATTCAAGATAGAATTAAAACGTGCTTATTAAAGCAAAAAGAGGGAATTGGAAAGGGGTATATATCCCCCAAAGATAAACTTAAAATAACCCTTTTTACTCTAAACTTTTTAAATTTGGATTCATCAGGACTTAGTGTTGCGGAAAGGCATATGTATCCAAAAAATGTACATAAGACTAAAGTACTTTGGAAAGATATTCTAACGGGACAATGGAAAGATCCTGACCCAGTGATTTTCTGGAGTCGGGGTTCTGTTTGTTTTTCCACAGGAGAACAGCAACCGATTTGGATTCCAGAAAGACTAACTAAAACGATTTCTACAGATCGAAAAGAAGATGATTTGACTCAAATCCATAATAGCTGATATCTAGAACTCCAGCTTGGCCATTCTTACATCTGCAACAGTGATTAACCAGGATGCTTTTTTCAATATCTATTTTATTATTGCATTTTTCCACATCATAAGGTTCTATTTTATTTTTTGAGCTCATACACACCTAGGTTAATGTTTTTTTTTTTTTTTTTGATCAGTTTTATTTTTTGACTATGGAGTTTTAAACATTGCAATGGAGATTTCACCTAGGTAAAGCTACAAGGCCTTTATTATTGTCTTATGTGTTGTACGTTTGTTTGCACATTTGTGTTTTGTGTTGTATGTCTGTGTGTGCGTATTTCATATATGAGGAGCGCTCATGAGAAAATGGATCCAAATTATTATTTTTTTTATTCACGTGATTTAAATGGCTTAATTTAAATTAGGTAAACAGCTGTTAAGGATTGTTTTTAAAGGTGGTTAACAGATCTGCTTGTTTACTAATTTAAATCAGGTAAACAGCTGTTAAAGATTGTTTTTTAAGGAGGTTAACAGATCTGTTTGTTTACTTTCACCTTTCCTTTTCATTATATTTAATAATTCTTTTCAGGATAATGTCTTTTTAGCATCATTGCCAGAATTCCTATCTTCATCCCAATGAATATAACTCAACAAGTATGCTCAATCAAGGAGTCGACTTACTTTGGGAGGCAACGGACTTTGGGAGGAGACGAACATATTGATAGATTCCTCCACTTTGAACTGCTTACAGAACTTGCCTGGACTATGTAACTACGTTTAGTGCAGCAAATTGTGGTAATGCTGGCATATCTTTGCTGATGGTGTCACCAGTGATCTTTGCTGATGGTGTCACCAATGATGCAATTTTTCCAAAGGAACTGTCAATTGGCTTGGTGTCGTGGCATTTCTGTATCCTCCTCCCTTCTGCTAGTGATGGTCTAAAATTTGGGGGCCAATGGCTATATGCTGGACCGGTAGTCAGTGACGGGTATGATCCAATTGCAGTGGTATCAACCTAAGACAGGAGGCTGACGCCTAAAGGTCAGTTGCCTAAAGGTCAGTTTTCCGATGACTGGTAAGAACCATATGTTGAATTGGACAACCTACCAGGCACGGTCCTTAAGCCACATTAACCTCACTCCCCCACTGGCACCAAGGCCAAATTTGGGGGCCAACAGAGGTGAGGCAAAGAACCTCACCCCCCCACTGGTGCATAGACCTATCCACAAGTATGGCTGTATGCTGGACCGGTAGTCAGTGACGGGTATGATCCAGTTGCAGTGGTATCAACCTAAGACAGGAGGCTGACGCCTAAAGGTCAGTTTTCCAATGACGGGTAAGAGCCATATGTTGAACTGGACAACCTACCAGGCACGGACCTTAAGCCACATTACTTGTTGTTTAATTAATCAGAAGGGGGGAGATGCTGGGAGCCATCAGCCAAGTAGGTATGACAAATTCCTTGCCAGCTTACTCCCATGCTGTCTAGTGGAAGGACTTCTGAAAGGTGACCTTGCTCAAGGACCAGGGCAGGATCCGTGTTTAGGGTGTTCCCCCTTTAGAATAGGGCGGTTTAGCATAATAGGAGATTAGGGTGCTCCCCCTTTAGAATAGGGCAGTTTAGCATAATAGGAGATTAGGGTGTTCCCCCTTTAGAATAGGGCGTATCCTGCTGCTGAGTCAGACAGTATATTTGGGAGAAGTGGATTTGGGCAGAGAACGTGGATTCCCCCAGAACGTGTTTGTAGACTGCCAGTGTGAGATCGGGAATAAAGAATTGCTGTTTGAATCTACAAGCTGTGTGGAGACTCGTGATTTGTGCCCAGCCAGAGACTGCGGCACAAATCCTTGGGTCTCATACCAGAGCCACTGAATCAGAAACTCCCAGGTGCGCCCCAGTGAGGCTTAGTTCCACCAGCCCTCCAGGTGATGCTGCAGCATGTGATGTCTTGGAAAGGGCCCAGTAAAGCTAAGTGTTCGCATCTACCCTGAAATGACATGCTTAGGTTTGCTATCAGAAATGTGACAGGTAATCATCAAAAATGGGTACAAAATGTTCGAAGTAGCACCTATTAGAAGAAACAAAAAAAAAAAAAAAGTAGGAACTCCCCAAATGTCCATGATAAATATATGATGTAGTCATTAAAATCCATGCAGCATTGAAGATGAGCAATCTAAAATTTTGTGGAGACTGTAGATGAACTTCACATAATGTTGAACAGAAGTCAAATGCAAAGCAGTGTGTGATTCCATTTTCATAAACTACAAAAACAGACAAACTGCAACTCTGCTGTTAAATGCAAAGATGTGGTCATGTGTGGGCAAGGCCAATGGCTGGAGACTGAAAGAGGCCCTAGGAGGGCCTCTGCATACGGTCAAGCGTCCCTTTGACCTGGGGTTGGTTACAGCAGTGGTCAGTTTAAAAAAATTCATGGCAATATTCACTTGCAATATGGGCAATTTTCTGTATGTATACTTCAATAAAGAGCTATTTTTAAACAACTTGATTAAAATAATTATTTTCAAATTGCACAATAGGTGAGAATTACTTTAAGCAGAATATTCACCTTGGGAAGACAATAATGTCCTAATATACACTCTGGGAAACTGTCATCAACGTGACTGGAAAATTAAAAAAGGAAAAGCTCACAAGATCAGACACCAATGAACACTTCCCTGGATAGCCTCACTGAGGTAGTAAAAATGGTCCCTGGGGTCAGACTGGGCAATGGAAACCCACCAGTGGGTATAGTTCAATGGTAAATCTATGTTTTAATAATTAAAATGTAAGCACTATATTTATGTAAGCCCTTAACTCCATAGGAATTTCCAGTGGTTGTAATTGCATTAACGTGCTCATCAGTCAGGTTAAGCAGCCATCAGAGGAACAGGAGAAGCAAATGAGAAGGTCAAGCACATTAATTACTCGTTTGCTTCTGATGAAGTCTGCTAATACTTTTGTCAGCAGAGCCAGTCGGTTTTAAAAAGATTGTAAATGTCACATATTCTCTGCCACCAGCAGAGCCTTCATTCCACTTTGAACTCCCTTTTGGGTCTCCAGGGCTCTGGTTTAGATGAGGGTTCAGTCTGGTGTTTTACCAACAAGGATGCTGACGCAGGACTGTCCATCACTTGGGTAGCTCAATATGAGACACACCTACATTTCTTTCCTTTCATAAAATGTTCTATATTTTTTTTTTTTGAAAAGACAATTTTCTCACAAACTCAAAAGGTACAAAGGGTCTTGTAGGAAAAAAAAAAAAACATTTCCTTCCTAATCCTCTTCCCCTGTCATTCAGTTCCCTTCTCTTAAGGCAACAAATGTTGCCAGTTTCCAGTGCAACTTCCCAGGCATTAAATACTAATTGGAAAAAAAATACATAGCCAGGAGGCTGGAGCCAGAGCTCAGTGGTAGAGCACTTGCCACACACATGTGAGGCACTGGGTTTGATCCTCAGCACCATATTAAAAAAAAAAAACAAAAACCCATAGCCATATCTTAATACTCCATATGCCATACAAATGGAAGCAAACAAGGCTGTTCTGCATTTAACATCTTAATCTTCCAAAATATAAAATAGGACATCCTCATTATTTTTCAAAACTTCTATGTTATCAACTGTATAAATGAATGTATCATAATTTAACCAGTCACAAACAAAAGACACATCTATTAATCTTTTCTCGTTGTAAAAGTACGATAATAAATATCTTTCTACCTATAACTCTATTAAACGTGTGTGTGTGTGTGTATGTGTGTGTCTGTGTGCGTGTGTGTGTATCTAAGGATAATATCTGAGTTATTTCTCATTCTTATTAAACTCTAATTTGTAAAACATTTCAGACCTACAGAAAAATTGCAAGAATATTCCACTGAGCCACTGATAATATCTGGATAAGAATTTCTTCAGGATTGCAACCAGCTGACCATTCTAAATGAAGAGAAAAATCATGCACAATGATTCCTAAGAAAGCAAGAGGACCTAGCTATTTGAAGGAGCTATTTTTTAAAAAACTGCAGCCCGATGGAGAAGAAGAAATGCAGAAGCAGGGTGTTAAGAGTAACACCAGTTTTCCCAGCACCATTTGTTGAAGATGCTATCCTTCCTCCATTGCATGCTTTTAGCCCCTGGAAAACTGGAAATCCATGTGCAACAAAATGAAACTGAATCCCCTTCTTTCACCATGCACAAAAGTTAACTCAAAATGGATCAAGGAGCTTGATATCAAAGCAGAGACACTGCGTCTGATAGAAGAAAAAGTTGGCTCCGATCTACATATTGTGGGGTCGGGCTCCAAATTCCTTAATAGGACACCCATAGCACAAGAGTTAATAACAAGAATCAACAAATGGTACTTACTTAAACTAAAAAGTTTTTTCTCAGCAAGAGAAACAATAAGAGAGGTAAATAGGGAGCCTACATCATGGGAACAAATTTTTACTCCTCACACTTCAGATAGAGCCCTAATATCCAGAGTATACAAAGAACTCAAAAAATTAAACAATAATATAACAAATAACCCAATCAACAAATGGGCCAAGGACCTGAACAGTCACTTCTCAGAGGAGGACATACAATCAATCAACAAGTACATGAAAAAATGCTCACCATCTCTAGCAGTCAGAGAAATGCAAAACAAAACCACCCTAAGATACCATCTCACTCCAGTAAGATTGGCAGCCATTATGAAGTCAAACAACAACAAGTGCTGGCGAGGATGTGGGGGAAAGGGTACACTTGCACATTGCTGGTGGGACTGCAAATTGGTGCGGCCAATTTGTGAAGCAGTATGGAGATTCCTGGGAAAGCTGGGAATGGAACCACCATTTGACCCAGCTATTGCCCTTCTCGGACTATTCCCTAAAGACCTTAAAAAAGCGCACTACAGGGATACTGCCACATGGATGTTCATAGCAGCACAATTCACAATAGCTAGACTGTGGAACCAACCCAGATGCCCTTCAGTAGATGAGTGGATTAAAAAAAATGTGGCATTTATACACAAGGGAGTATGATGCAGCACTAAAAAATGACAAAATCATGGAATTTGCAGGGAAATGGATGGCATTAGAGCAGATTATGCTAAGTGAAGCTAGCCAATCCCTAAAAATCAAATGCCAAATGTCTTCTTTGATATAATGAGAGCAACTAAGAACAGAGCTGGGAGGAAGAGCAGGAGGAAAAGATTAACATTAAACAGAGACATGAGGAGGGAGGGAAAGGGAGAGAAAAGGGAAATTGCATGGAAATGGAAGGAGACCCTCATTGTTATACAAAATTACATATAAAAGGCTGTGAGGGGAATGGGAAAAAAAACAAGGAGAGAAATGAATTACAGTAGATGGGGTAGAGACAGAAGATGGGAGAGGAGGGGAGGGGGGATAGTAGAAGATAGGAAAGGTAGCAGAATACAACAGTTACTAATATGGCATTATGTAAAAATGTGGATGTGTAACCGATGTGATTCTGAAATCTGTATTTGGGGTAAAAATGGGAGTTCATAATCCAGTTGAATCTAATGTATAAAATGCAAAGAGTTTTGTAATGTTTTGAACAACCAATTAAAAAAAATAAGACAGAGAAAAAAGAAAAAAAAAGAGTACCACCAGAAGCCAGCCGCACATAGCCGCCCTGTGTGTTTGCAGTCTCTCATCCACCATATTGGGACAGGGACGGCAAAAAATATTTTCTGTGAAGAGCCAGATGGTAAATACTGTAGGCGTTGCCATTCAAACAGTCTTGGTTGCAACTCTTCTACTCCTCTGCTAATGGCATGGAAATAGAGATAATATCTAAATAAATGGGTGTGACCATGATCCACATTATCTACAAAACCATTTACAAAAACAAACAGAAAGCAGGGTTTGTTTCTCTGGCCATAATTTGCCAACCACAGCTTTTAGGCTTGGTAGGAAAGTGTTCCTCTAAAAGGAGAATATGCTCTAGGCCCATTCCAAATGAAGAAAAACATTTCCAGCTATCCAAATTCAAGCACTAGTTGCTTGCCTCTGAGTTGAGACGGTCATTCCCAAAGTGCGTGGGTTGCACTGTTCCTATTGGAGCATTTGAGGGTTTGTACGATTCAGTGTCTGTTCCAGAGCTGGCACAGGCACTGTCCCTTAATTGTCCTGAATGTACCCACACATGTGAGCAGGACTGATGAGTTCCCACGAAAGCAGTGACCTGCCTAAGCCTGTAGGTCTGGGTGTGCACAGGTGTAGCTGTGAAAATATTCTCCTGCTCCAAAGAGAAAGTGTTGTTTTGATGCTTGGAACCTCATACAACAGAAAGTAGAGCTGAGATTGCCCGAGCAATGTGGTCCCTATGATGAAAATGTAAAACTGCCTTCCAATCAGGTCCATAAATGAACCCTTTTAAGCCATGTAATTCTGCCTCTTGAATCCGATGTCTGTTTCATTGATTTACTATTTCCCAGAGGCTAGGGGCCCTGGAAGAATGTCTTTACTTACTAAAAAGAAGCCATGCTTTTGGTGCTCTGCCAAGGTCTAGCCATAATAATTAAGCCAGTGCCTGGCCAGGGTGCTCCAGTTTGAATCTGGTGCATGTGTTCCAGCTTGGATCTATTGGGAGATGGTAGAATTTTTAAGAGGAGAGGCCTAGGGGGAGTTCTCAGGACATGGGGTAAGTCCTCAAAGAGGGCTGTGGAGCCCCAGTCTCTTCATGCTTCTCTTTTGCTCGCTGGTCTTGTGGTGAGTGGTGTTGCTACATGCTCCTGCCAGCATGTGCTTCCCCAAAAGCAACGGGCCAGTTGGTCATGGGCTGAACCCTCCAAAACTCTAAGCCAAAATGAATCTTTTCTCTTTATAAGTTGATTTATCTCAGATGATTGTTACAGTGACAAAAAGCTGACTAACACACAGGGAGTAAATGGATCTCCTGCTCCTTTTCATCCTTGTTCTTTGCTCATCCTCATCAGCTTCCTGCTTCTTACACTTCCTTTCTTCTCCAATCACATTTTGGTTCTGCTTTTTCTCTTGCCTTAAGCCAAAAAAAATGAATAAATGGAAGTTGAGTATAATTAAAAGTATCTATTGAAAAAAGATCTTAAATAAAATGCCTTTCACATTTTAAACTTTATTCTATCATTACCTGGAGTCATTTCTTCGAGAACAAGAACATATGTCTTTAATACCTTGTGCCGCAGTCTGGCTGGGCACAAATCAAGAGCCACTCAAGCAGGAACAAACTTTATTTCTGAACTCCACACACGCTCCCCGGGAACTCTCCCGAACGCCACGCGGCTCCTCCAGGAACCACCAACCGGAAATCCCTCCTCCGGCACTTGCCCAAACAACACAAACTCTTCAGGAATCCCCGTGAGAGCTCAACCAGAACTCAACAGGAACTCCACAAGAACTCAAAAGTCATCATCTTAATGGCTCGCTGGCATCACCTCTTTACTTCTGGCAAAAATGCCATGCGTCATCCTGACTCGGCTGTGGCCCTCAACATCTCCCCCCTCCTGTTCAATTAAACAAGCAATGTGGCTTAGGGACCATGCCTGTTAGGTTGTCCAATACTACATATGGTTCTTACCCGTCATCGGATGAGCTGACCTCATGGCGTCAGTCTCCTGTCTTAGGTTGGAACCACTGCAATTGGATCTTACCCGTCATTGACTACAGGTCCAGCATATAGCCATACTTGTGGATAGGCCTTTGCACCAGTGTGGGGGTGAGGTTCTTTACCTCACCTCTGTTGGCCCCCAAATTTGGCCTTTGCACCAGTAGGGGGGGTAAGGTTCTTTGCCTCACCTCTGTTGGCCCCCAAATTTGGCCTTGGTGCCAGTGGGGGGGTGAGGTTCTTTGCCTCACCTCTGTTGGCCCCCAAATTTTAGACCATCACTAGCAGAAGGGAGGAGGATGCAAAATGCCACGACACAAAGCCAAATGACGGCTCTTTTTGGAAAAATTGTACCACCGAAGACACCATCTGCAAAGATACGCCAGCACTACCACAATTCACTGCACCAATAGATAGTTCACAATGCATACAAGTGATACATAGTCCAGGCAAGTTCTGCAAGCAGTTCAAAGCAGAGGAATCCATCAATATGTCCATTTCCTTCCAAAGTATATCAACTCCTTGATTGAGCATCACTTGTTGAGTTATTATTCATTGATGCATCAGTTTATACAGTTTACTGTGATAGCTATCGAAAAAGCTGTAGTTTGGTTTTATCTTTGTCTTCACCAGCACTGGGATGAATATAGAAATTCTGGCAATGATGGCTAAAAAGAAATTATGTAACATTCCAGCAGGCACTAAGAAAACAATTTTCTGAACAATTTACATTATCCTGACAGAATTATTAAATATAATGAAAAGGAAAGGTGAAAGTAAACAAACAGATCTGTTAACCTCCTTTTTTTGTTCACATATTAAAACAATCCTCAATGGCTGTTTACCCAATTTAAATTAAACCAATTAAATCACGTGAATAAAAAAAAAATATTTGGATCCATTTTTTCATGAGCGCTCCTCATTATATGATATACAACATACGCATATACAGACACACAACACAAAACAGAAGTGTGCACACATAACATAATACATACAACACATAACATAATAGTAAAGGCCTTGTAGCTTTTCACAGGTGAAATCTCCATTGCAATGTTTAAAAACTCCACAGTCAAAAAATAAAACTGATCAGAAAAACATTAACCTAGGTCTGTATGAGCTCAAAAAATAAAATAGAACTTTATGATGTGGGAAAGGGCAATAATAAAATAGATATCTTAAAAAGTATCCTGGTTAATCATTGTCACAGATGTAAAAATAGCCAAGCTGGAGCTCTGGATATCAGCTGTTATGGATTTGAGTCAAATCATCTTCTTTTTGGTCTGTAGAAATCGCTTTGGTTAGTCTCTCTGGAATCCAAATCAGCTGCTGTTCTCCCTGTAGAAACACACAAACAGAACCCCGACTCCAGACAATCACTGGGTCAGGACCTTTCCATTGTCCTGCTAGAATGTCCTTCCAAAGTACCTTGGGCTTATGTATATTTTTTGGATACATATGCCTTTCCGCAGCACTAAGCCCTGATGAATCCAAATTTTAAAAGTTTAAAGTAAAAAGGGTTATTTTAAGTTTATCTTTGGGGGATATATACCCCTTTCCAATTCTCTCTTTTTGCTTTAATAAGTACATTTTAATAGTTTAATGAGCTCTTTCAACTATGCCTTGTCCCTGTGGATTGTATGGAATTCCTGTTAGGTGAGTAATGCCAAATGATGAGCAAAATTGTTTAAAAGAGGTAAAAGTATAACCAAGACCATTATCTGTTTTTAACTGTTTTGGAATGCCCACAGTGGCAAAATTTTGTAAGCAATGAGCTATAATATCTTTAGTTTTTTCTCCAGCATGAAGGGAGCCCATTAAAAATCCAGAAGAAGTATCAACTGTAACATGCAAATATTTTAATTTTCCAAATTCTGGCAAGTGTGTGACGTCCATCTGCCAAATATGGTTAGGATTCAGTCCTCTAGGATTGACTCCAAGATTAGCTTGTGGTAAAAAGGTCACACAATTTTGACATTGTTTTATTATTTGTCTAGCTTGTTCCTTTGTTATTTTAAAACGCTTTTGTAAAGTATTAGCATTGACATGGAACCTTTTATGAAAATTTGTAGCTTCTTCTAGTGTAGAGAAAATATGTATGTCATGTGTAGTTTTATCTGCTAAATCATTGCCCAAACTAAAGGCTCCAGGTAAAGAATGGATCTTTTCTGTCCCAGATTAGACTTTGTATAGTGGAAAACAAAGAGAAAACAGTAGAGGAAGGAGAAATCCTACCAGCATCTTCAAGGGATACTATAGCATTAACTATATACTGACGATCAGAAAATAAATTAAATACAGAATCTTTAAACATCACAAAAGCTTGTAAAACTGCATTAAGCACTACCTTTTGAGCTGATTGTTGGGGTACTAAAAATGTAAAAGTTTGATCAGGGGTAACTACTGCTGCTGTACCATTATTTGACCCATCAGTGAATATATTTGGAGCATTCAGGATAGGTGTTTTTCTTGTCATTTTTGGAAAAACTGTAGGATGCGAAGACCAAAAAGATAATAAAGGATTAGATGGTAAGTGGTTATCAAATGAAACATTAGATTTACACATGATTATTGCCCAAGTATTTAACTCATTCGCTAACTCATCAATTTGATCCATAGTATATGGAGTAATAATTTTATTGGGAGAAATTCCAAATACTCCCTTTACTGCTTTTATTCCTTTGAGTATTAATTGTCCTACAACCTCCGGATACCTGGTAAGAATAGTGTTAGGAGAATAAGATAAATGTATCCACAATAATGGACCTTCTTGCCAAAATACTCCTGTAGGAATATTTTTTCTTGGTAGTACAATAAATAATAAAGGCAAACTTATATCAATTCTATCCAAATGCATATTTTCCATATATGTTTCAATGATTTTTCATGTCTTTCTTGCTTCAGGTGTTAACATTCGGGGTGAATTTGTATCTGATGGACCTTTTAGGATATCAAATAAAGGTCCCAACTCTCCTGTTGGTATGCCTAGATAAGGCCTTATCCAATTTATGTCTCCTAATAACTTTTGAAAGTCGTTAAGTGATTTGAGTTGATCTACTCGTATTTGAATTTTTGGTGGACGGACCATGGTTGAGGATAATAGAACTCCTAAATAATTAATTGAAAAATTTTATTGTACTTTATCTATTGCTATCTCTAGATTATAATTTTTTAATAAGTTTGTAAGTGTGGCATAACATTCTAGCAATGTGTTTTTATCTTTGTGGGCTAACAATACATCATCCATATAGTGAAATGTTTGTAGTTCAGGATTTTGATTTCTAAGTGGCTGGATTGCTTTGTTAACATAAATTTGACACATAGTTGGGCTGTTAGCCATCTCTGAGGGAGTACTTTCCATTCATATCTCTGATCAGGACCTTCATGATTCAACGCAGGAACAGTAAATGCAAAACGTGGACTATCCTCAGGATGAATTGGAATTGAAAAAAAAAACAATCTTTAATATCTATAGCTAAAACATACCAGGTTTTTGGCAAAGCAGACAATTGAGGAACCCCCAATTGAGCGGTCCCATAATAACCATTTCTTTATTAATGGCTCTTAAATTCTTGCAATAATCTTCATTTACCAGATTTCTTTTTAATGACAAAAATGGGAGTATTATGGGGAGATACGGAAAGTTGTATATGTCCCTCCACTAATTGTTGTTTGACCAGGTCATGGGCTGCTTTTATCTTTTCTTTAGTCAGGGGCCACTGAGGAACCCATACTGGTCTTTCTGATTTCCAAGTAATTTTGATTGTCTCAGTGACCCCTTCTGAAAACCCAATCCATGTCTATTTATTCCTTGATCTATTTGAATTGGTGCTGCTATACCTTGTTCTTGTTCTCCTAATCTTTTTTCTTTCCTAAAACCTTGTCTAGCCCTAATAGTAGGCACGTTTGGATTGATGTTATTTGTTAATGACAAACCTAATTGATCTAGGATATCTCATCCCCATAAATTTATAGGAAGATGATCCAATACATATGGCTGTATAGTTCCTTCACATCCTTCAGGATCCTTCCAATCTAATATCATTGCACTTCTATGGGGATTAGTCGCCACTCCTAGGCCTCGAAGCATTTGAGTGGCTTGTTATAATGGTCATTGTTTCAGCCGTTCTTGATGAGAGATGATGCTAAGTCTGCACCTGTGTCCAATAGCCCATTAAATTCATATCCTTGAATATTTAGTTTTAGCATGGGAAGAGAATCTAAATTTAAAGACAGCATAGCCCAATCTACACCTGTGGAGCCTAATCCCCTGGAACCTCTTTCTACAGTACGACTGGAAAATTTATCATGCAGGCTGGGTATTATTAATAACTATGCTATTCTATCTCCTGGTGAAATTACTGATATACCTCTTGGAGAACTAGCTATAATTTTTATTTCACCTTCATAATCAGGATCAATTACCCCAGGACTTATCATAAGTCCTTTTAGAGTAGAAGAACTATGTCCCAATAATAAACCTACTGTTCCTTGGGGAAAAGGCCCTTTTACCCCTGTGGGAATGATTTGAACTCCCATCTCTGGAGTTAGTACTGCTCTGGCAGAGGTGCAGATGTCCAATCCTGCGCTCCCTCTAGTTTGTCTGATGAGAGATCTGATGGATAATGTGTCCTGGGCACTACCCTGATGGTGTTGCTGGGTTCCTCCACTGCCCCGTATATTTGTGGTCATGGGCCCCGGAGCATTGGGCCCCCCTGTCCGTTTTATGGCAATGGAACCCGATGCTTTTCTCCACGATATCATGGGTAAACACCTGGTCCTTGTCCATTTTTTGATAACAGAGTACCCTCTATGGTGGTTTGAGAACGGCATTCATTAGCCCAATGTCTCCCTCTACGGCATCGTGGGCAAATACCGGTATTCTACTCCTTTGATACCTAGCTTTGTTAAACCCTCCTCCTATGGGGCAATTCCTTTTAAAATGTCCTGTTTGTTCACAACTGTAGCATGTTTTTGCCTGGCATCTAAAGCCTGTTGTACTGCAGCTGCCAAGACTTGCCCTTGGGCTGGAGATGTGGCTCAAGTGGTAGCGCGCTTGCCTGGCAAGCGTGCGGCCCGGGTTCGATTCTCAGCACCACGTACAAACAAAGATGTTGTGTCCGCCGATAACTAAAAAAATAAATAAATATTAAAATTCTCTCTCTCTCCTCTCTCACTCTCTCTCCTCTCTCACTCTCTCTTTAAAAAAAATGACTTGCCCTTGTTCATTAATGTCTCTACATAATTTAATATATGTGTTTAAATCTCCATGTTTCCATGGGCTAATGGCCTCCTTGCACCATCTGTTTGCTTGCTCAAAAGCTAGCTGTTTAAATAATGGCATTTCTTGTTCTGTGTCCCCAAAAACTCTGGTAGCTGTTTGAATAAGCCTATCTACAAATTCAGCGTAAGGTTCATTAGCTCCTTGTATTACCTTAGATAATTGACCTTGTAAATCTCCATGTCCTTGTAAAGTCTTCCATGCCCTAACTGCGTCTGCAGCAATTTGTGAATATATAGCAGGATCATATTCAATTTGTTGCCGTTGACCCTCATAAGGTCCTTTTCCTAACAACAAATCTAGATTTCTTTGAGTGTAACCGGCTGCTGCATTTCGCCTAGCCATCTCCGTGCAAAATTCCTCATTGGCTACCTTCCATAACAAATATTGTCCTCCATTTAGCACAGATTTACACATGCTAGCCCAGTCTGCTGGCGTCATGTCCAAGTTGGTAATTGTTTCGACTATGCTTATAGTGAAGGGTGCTTGAGGGCCATAGGCTGTTACAGCCTCCTTTAACTGCTTCACTGTTTTGAAATCTAGAGCACGGTGAATTTGCTGCCCTCCTGCCTGCTCAAGTACAGGGCATGCTAATCTTTGAGGTCCTGTCTCAGGATCCCATCTATCAACTACAGGGGTTGAGGGCCACTCAGCTGTCTCCTTAGATGGAGCTGTTGGTTGAATTATGCCCTCTGGTGATAGAACGGTGTTAGTGGCAGCCTCCTGTTGTAACTTTTTCCCTCCTGATGGCCCTTCTTCCTTTATTTTTCTTCCTCTGTCTGACTAGCTCAAGAGACCTTCTCTTTGCTTGATCTAACATGTTTTCTACCATAGATTGAACCTCTAACAATTTACTTAGCACTCTTTCAGTTTGTTTTTTACTAATTTCTAATCTACTATAAAGATAATGCAACCCAACAAGATAACACAAGACAAAACCTAAACAGAATGAAACAAAAAATTGTTGTATCAATTTTCCTATTTTCTTGAAATGTATTTTCATGGTCTATCTCTATCTCTTCCTCAGGGCCGAACAACTTCAAACCTTGAGCCAACCATTTTCCCCAGTTTTCCTGAGAAAGTTCTAGGGATAGGCAGCTTGAAATAAAAACAAAACAAATCAAAACAAGAACACATTGTTTTTTGAAATGGTCACCCATTCTCCCGCCTTCCCTCAAGGGCAAGCAATTTCACTTACTTCCGAGCTTCAGGCGTTCCCCACACGGGCCACCAAATGCCGCAATCTGGCTGGGCACAAATCATGAGCCACTCAAGCAGGAACAAACTTTATTTCTGAACTCCACCAGCACACTCCACACACACTCCCCGGGAACTCTCCCGAACCACCCACACAGCTCCTCCAGGAACACACCACACACCAACTGGAACTCCCTCCACCGGAACTTCACCAACCAACACGAACTCTTCAGGAATCCCCGTGAGAGCTCAATCGGAACTCAACGGGAACTCCGCGAGAACTCAAAAGTCATCATCTTAATGGCTCGCGGGCGTCATCTCTCAACCACTACTTCTGGCAAAAATGCCATGCGTCATCCCAACTCGGCTGGGGCCCTCAACAACCTTAAAGATCAGAATCACTGTAACCACACAATAAACTAAAAATATCAACTTATAGTAACTATATCTCCAATATTCTTTTATGATTCAATCTCAAAAGTTTTCTTCAGTTGATATTTACTGTTAGTTTGATTTCTATGGTAACTAAAAACAGCATATTATGACCATATGCAATGAGAGTGGAATAAGAAAACACTAGTATACAGTATAGGTCTGTAGAAGATGAAGTATAGGACATAGAAGATGCAAATTTGATCATTATAGTGCTGTGTGCGTTTGTAAAGAGGCTGACAAACAACCAGTGATATATGAGTAATATACTCTAGTCTCCTTTTCTATCCACAGGAGAAAACATAGACTGAAATAAAAAGATAATTTGCTATATATTAAAATGAGAAAACAAGGTGTACCTTGATTCATAATATTCTAACATGTTCTCAACAATGAATCCCACCATTGAGTATAATTATAATGTACCCATAAGAAACATAGAAAAAAAGCTTCCAAAAACTGAAAGGAAAACAAAAAAGAACACAGTCTCACACCAACATCATTTTCTCCTACACTGCCCATTATTGAGAGCAGTCAGTTAGACACCACAGGAAAGCACCCTGGGAACAGCAAGCACTCTACAAATGCTGGTCCATCTTGATTTATGGAAAAGCAGGAAGGGTAGAACCATTCACTCAAAAATCTCTCTTTCCAATATGCTTCCATGTTACCCACATGATCTAAAAGACGACTCTTTCAAGTCAGTGTTTATAATTATGCAGTGTGAGTGAAATATTTAAACACACCATTTGATCTATGGCTGAATACCAACAACATTTTCTTTGACTTTTTTTCTGGCATTAGATTTTGTTTTGTTGTTGGACCGTAAAAAAATCCCATCAGCCCTTGGTTCATTTGTTAATTCATAGGTAGATGCAGTGCCCACCCCACCCACCACCCCCTCTCATTTGAAATCTCTCTTTCACACTGCCAATGGACAGAAAATAGGAAATACTTGAGATGGTAGAAACTGTCACAAGGTCAGAATGAATGTCTGTCCATCTCCATCCCTAGCCTTCCAGTCCTGAATGCCAGCAAAATTCGGCAACCTCCCAATAGCATTGTGTATACTGTGTCTCACAGAGACCCAGAAGGGGTATACACACACACACACACACATACACACACTCCAACACATTCCTCAAACACTCTCTTGTGCTTGGGCAATTTCTCCCTTATCAGTCTTCCCTCCTAGAAATAAACAGAAATTGACTTCTTTGCAGCAAGGTACAGGTACAGTCAGCCCTGTGTTTCCACAGGTTCCATACCAGTGGATTAAACCCACTGCATTTCGAGATATGTACTGAACATGTATAGACCTTTTTCTTGTCATAATTCCCTGTATGATACAGTAATTACATGGTATTTGTTGTATTAGATAGTTTAAGTATCTAGAGATTATTTAAAGTATATAGAAGTATATGCATAGGTTATATGCAAATACTATGCCACTTTTTATAAGAAATTTGAGCATCCATGGACTTTGGTATTCATGGGAGGGTCCTGGAACTCATCCTCTATGACACTGCAAGATGACTGTATGTGACCTAGTCTCTTAAGAGACTTCAGTAGAAAGTGATATGGAGAAGCCCAAGCATCCCAAAACAGGCAGTGGAAACCTCCAACTTTTGGAGAACATGACAAAAAACCTCCAGTCACCAGAGGTAAAACTTTGGTTTCTACGTCCTGATAAGGGAGAAGAGCAGCCATCACAAAGAATTTCCAACAAAACAAGAGAATGTGGAGTAGCCAAAAAAAAAAAAAAAAAAATCCTATACAGTGTTCCACTTACATTAAAGTAATTTAGAGTATGTTCTGCTATTTCCAACTAAGAACCCCAACAAATTCAGCTGTTTCATTTACCAAATAGAAATGGTAAGAAGTGCATCACAAAAAATGTTGGAGATTGTTTGGAACACCTCAGTAATCTCCAACTGTGCATCAAATGTTCTTCTGCCACATTTTTTGCTAATGAAATACTTTATTATATTTATTTTTATTAACATGTTATGTATCCATTTACTAGTCTTTTAATAGTTAACCTAAAGTTACAACATGTTTTTTTATCTATCACAATCTAATATATACATTTGTATCACCCAATATTCTTAGAATTTCACAAATGTTTAATTCATTTATCTCCCTCCCACATGTTGCTTTACTTAGTATATTGTTTTTATTGCATTGATTTTAAACTTCACAGGACATTTAAATTATTGCATTTCACAATCAATACTTATACACAGTCATGTGGTTATCTCTTCAGGTGTTACTCATTTTCTCCTGCATTTCCATATCATCATCACATGAATTGTGAAATTGTTTTCCTTCTGCCTGGAGAAAAACTTTTGCTTTCAGTATAGACCTACTGGCAATGAATTCTCTCCATTTTGATCTGTCTAAAAACATCAATGCTTCACTTTCACTATTGAAAAATATTAACTTTCCTAGTTAGGCAGTTGTATTTCTTTTATCACTTTAAAGCTGTTCCACTGTCCTCTGAGTTCCATAGTTTCTCATGGGCATTCAGCTGTGCATTTTATTGTGGCTCTTTTAAAGGTAATGTGTCTTTTTTTCTCTGGTTGTTTTTATAATGTTATTTTATTCATTTATTTTACTTTTGTAATCAGTAGTTTTACTACAGTGTACTTAGGTGTACTTTTTAAAAAATATTTTTAGTTGTAGATGGACACAACACCTTTATTTATTTATTTATTTATTTATTTAATGTGGTGCTGGGGATTGATCCCAGTGCCTTACATATGCTAGGCAAGCACTCTACTACTGAGCCACAACCCCAGCGCCTGGGTGTACTTTTATTCATGATTTTATTGTTCAGGATTCCATGAGCTTCGTTAATCTAGCGGTTCCATTTGGAGAAACTCCTAGGTATTATTCTGCAATTTGTTCCTGCTCCATTTTCTTCCTCCACTTATCCAGGGAATTCAGTTATGGGTATATTAGACCTTTTTAGCATAGTCTGTGGGGGGCATCTTACATATATTTCTTACAATCTAAATATCACTGTTTACTAGTTCTACATTTGGCTGTGTTCAATCAACTGTTAAGCACAATGTATTCTTAATTTCAGATATTTATTTTCCACTCTAGAATATCCATTTGGTTTCTTATAGAGTTCAAATCTATGTTAAAAATCCCCTATCCTCAAAATCTTTTTTTCACTTTCTCTATTTTTGAACATACTAATCATAGTTATTTTGAAATCCCTATCTTTTGAGTAATTTTTATCAGTCATATAGTCTTGACTTTTTGCGTGGCTTATAATTTTTATTGCATACCAGACATAAAAAAAACCAGAGTATCCAGGTGGTTTTATCATTCATCAGGGGAAACTTCTCTCCTCTGTAAAAGGAGAAAGTATGGAGAATGTGAAGAAGAACATGAAGGGCTGTTCATGTCACTCCAATAATGTGCCAGATTGGAAATGAACAAGGTTTTAATTTGAAGAAGACTCATTGCATCTCTGCTTCCCTTTTATCTCTCTGGGGTGGACATCCTAGATTTTTATTAAGATCCTGTTAGAAACTTTTTCTTTTCAGTCCTCAAAAAATTCATAAATTTGAGCTTTTATTAGTTTTCAATGTAGCTCTTTATTCTTTCACAAATCCACCTCAAAATTTAAATATGTCCTGAGGGAGAGAATAATCAAGTTTGGAAACTTATCCTCCCCTGGAAGAGGGTTTCTGTTCCCTCAACTCATATCCATCATTGGTGAAAGACCCCAGATAATGATTGCCAGCTCACTCCAGAAGCATTCTGTATTAGTTAGCTTTTTATCACTATAACCAAAATACCTGACATAAACAACTTAAAAGAGGAAAGGTTCATTTTGGCTCACAGTTTCAGAGGTTTCTGTCCATTGTCAGCCGGCTTCATTGCTTTGAGCCTGAGGTGAGGCAAAAATCAAGGTAGAAAGGCATGGTGGAAGAAAGCTGTTCAGCTCATGGCAGCCAAGAACAAGTAGAAGGAAAAAAAAGAAGAAAAAGGAGGAGGAAGAGGAAGACCCAGCACAAGAAATACTCCTCAAGAGCACACCCCCAGTGACCTTCTTCCTCCAACTGGGTCCCACCTACAACAGTTTCCATAACTTCCCAATAGTTCATTATTAATCCACCAAATGGATTAATCCACTGATGTAGAGCCCTAATGAGCCAATCATGTCCTAGAAGCCCCACTTCTGAACAATTCTGCACTGGGGACCAAGCACTCAACACCCGAGTCTTCAGGAAACACTTCATATTCAAACCAGAACATGTTCTCTCCTTGGCAGTCTAGTTTATCTACTCCTCACCTCCTCCATGGCTGTCTGATGCCTATAGCAATATGCTTTTTGTAAATTTATGAAGCATCTATTTCCTTCTGATTGTTGCAGCCAGAGCACTGACCAGGGCCTTCTTCATTCCATCTAGGAACGAAAGTTCCCCTTCTCTCCTTCGTAATAAATGGTATAACTAGTGAGTAGATGTGCATTAAAAACCCTGAAATTTTTCATTATCAATAGTGTAAGTTGAAATAAAAGGTGATCATAAACACCTTAATGGTGAGTTTTAATGAAATTTTTTATATGGTCCTTTCATTCTCAGATCTGAAGAATACTACTTTTAGTATAAGAACCACTTCTTATAGACAGATGAGGTTGGCAAAATTTAAATCACAATTTCTAGTTCAGATTCAATTTAATCATCCATTTATATAAACTATGAATCAAAATAAAGCCATTGTGACAGAAGACCATTTTACCTACACATTTCACCATTGTGATGAAAACATGCTTAGAATAAATTATTTGGGTTTTGTTAGAGTAATATTGATTCTTATTCCCCTACCTCCAGTCAAAATACGCATTACACAGACATAACAGAAAGAACTGATTGTAAAAAAAGAAAGAAAGAAAACAAAATCTGGATAGTGGCCAAATTGACAATAGATTGTTCTTTCTATTTATAGACAGATATAGCAACCTACTAGATATGGTTATTGTAAAAAGCACCTCTGATCAAATGGAAAAACAGAAATCAAAATTTTGCATGTTGTGTACTTCTTCCATAGTCCTGCTAGTTCTTTATTCCTGAAAGTATAAAAAACTCTGGTATCCACAGCAGGTCTGGCTTAAAATTGTGAAAGGCCTTGTCCAAGGCAAACTACCTCAATGTTTGCCTTCCCATCTCCATGGCCATTTGTCCTTTTCAGAACCACCTTCCACAACTACTAGTTGATATCTTCTTTTATCCTGAATCACTGAGCCCTGGGATGTCTCTTATCTTCCGGGGTGTGTCATTTTCTTCCCTCCCACCCACAACCATGTTAATGCACCTTCACTGGCAGAGACTTACAAAGGAAGTCAAATGGAAATTTAGGAAAGAGGCATTTGAAGTTCCTTCTACCCTAACAGGGATCAGGGAGCTGGGAGGCACAGCCCAAGTATTGATGCATAGAGCCAGTCCTGGCCAGAGCTGTTGAGGAAATGGATGGTACTTTTTATAAGATGGTCTGGGAGAACAATGCTGCCATTACTTGTTCACCATTTCCAGCCCATATCCACTTTGGATGTACCATCTCTACCTTGTCACAGGTGGTGAAAAATTTAAACACCACTTTTATTTTTTCAATCAACAGCTTGATAGGATTCAATAAAAACGCAATCCCTTTAATGGATAGGCTAATGTACTGACAAATTGAGGTCTGGGGCCCCCATACCTGGCACACACACAGAGGATCTCTTTCCTGAAACAGGCCCTTCCCTTCCCATCAAAGCGTATGAATTATTTGTCCAAACAATCTCCCACTCTGAACTTAATACAGAAGTCTGATCAGTGTTGAAATCTGGGTGGGGCCTGTCAAAATTAAGGCTCTATTTTTCAGAAAGAAAAATCAGGTGCATAGTAGAATAGATCAAATGAAGCCAAGATACTCTACCCTGCCAAGCCTTTCCAGCTGCCAAGTACCAGATGCAATGCAGGATGGGGCTGGCTGGCTTAGACTTCATGAGGTCAGAGAGGTGCTGCTTACAGAACTTTCAACATTGTTCCTTCATCAAGTGGCCTGTTTCCTTGTACTTCTCATCAAGCAGTTTTTAAAATGTTTCAAGATCTTCAAGTGTGTCAATTTCTATGATACTTTATTTTCACATAAATATATTTATTTATAATTACTTACATTACTTTAACATGTTGGGAGAGGTACTGAATTTTTACAAAACACATTATATATATCTTAAAATGACCATACAATATGGACTTCTTGCTCATACAATTGAATGACCAAACTTCTGATATGATCAAAAACTTGCCATCTTCTTGATATGTCCAGCTCTGGCCAGGTATTCCACCAGCTCCCAGGTATCCAGGAGTCTAATCACAACAAAGAGATCAACTGAGCCAAGAATTATTTCATATATCAGTCATCCAATCCCAAAGCCCAAATTCTTGTCCTTCATTCAAATTTTAGTCATATCAAAAACTTCATCCACATTTGGAGACAGCTCCTTTGCAAACCTGCCTGACGGTGGTAATCTCCTGCAAACTCTCAGTGTCACGACCCTCACATGTGTTTACATTAACCAGTTGCCCATTGGAACTCAATAATATCTAGATTCAGAGGGCATGACTCAAATCATGTGCTTCGCCCACCCAAACAGAACTACATGCAGAGAATCCTACTCTGCTTCCAAGATAAAAAGAATTCACTACAAAAAGATATAATGGCTAACTTCACAGATCATCCCAATTTTACAAAGCACTTTCAAATAAACATTATTTCATCTGAGCCCCACAAGAATTCAACAAGGTTGACAAAGCAGGCATTATCCTTATTTTAAAGATTATAAAATCAGGAGCTTCTAATAGTCCCTATCAGGAAAGTGGCACAGTCTTGGTGGCATGATTGTTCCTGCACATCACATAGCCTCAGAAAAGATTGATCCTTGCAGCACAAAGAACAGAACCTACTAGAGCAATGGAATCTGTAATCATCTCAGTAAGTATCTCCCGAAATGAAGTCTTGTGCATGTGATACCAAGTTATTACACAGCTCCCACTCCTAAGGACCACATTTCAATTATTGTGCTGAACTGTCTAATCACATGGCTCTCCGTCATCTTTTGGCTATTGCACATTTTAAATATTACATATATCCTGTCAGGTCAAAATGGTTGGGAAGGACCACAGTATTGTTTAGTTAGTGCTGTGAAACTATCAACAGGAATACGTCATTCTTTGTATGATTTATTCTGCTCTTACATGATTCCCATTCCTGGTAATTAATATTAGGCTCTGACTTTGTTTATAATTTTAATAAATTATTCATCAGGGATTTTTAAATATTGTATGATCATATCATTTGTCTTGATGACTGAGCTAATACCACTTAATTTTTTTTGCCTGGGACAAGTTTCTCACTGCCCTACCCTAGCCCTAGACTGTTTCTTTGAAAATTTTTCTTTTCTTGTAAAAAGCAGACTTCAGGGTCACACAGGCCTGGGCTTAAGGCTATGACCACTATGACCATTCAGAAGCTCTATGACTTTGGTCAGGTTACTTAACGGCTTGGCCCTCTGTTATCCCTTAGAATCTTGGGTCCACAGAAGTATTTAGCTCATGAAATTATTTCAAAGCTGTTCATCAAAAGCCTGGCACATAATAAACATACAATAAATGATGGCCATTGCTAACATTATTACTACTTACTTTCTTCTTAATTTTTTATTTCTAATTGTGGAAGAAAATACAAGTGAGATTTGCTCTCTTTACCATTCTGAAGTTCAGTGGTATTAAGTACATTCAGATTCTTGAGCAACCACCACCACTGTCTGTCTCCAGAGCTCTTTTCATTTTGTGTAATGGAAACTCTGTTCCATCAAACAACATCTCTCTGCTCCTCCCCCCTTAGCCCCTGGCAGCCACCTGCCAGCTCTGTCTCCATGAATTTGACCACTCCAGGGGCCGTACATTAGAGGAATCATGTAGTACTTGTTATTTTGTGACTGACTTATTTCGCCCATCAATGTCCTCAGGTTCATCCATGTGTCCTGAGTCAGAATTCCCTTTCTTTGTAACGCTGAATATCATTCCACTGTATAAGTGTAACACATTTGTTTGTCCATTCACCTGACAATTGACACTTGGCTTGCTCCCACCTTTTGGCTGTTGTAGATAATGCTATGAGCATGCTAAACAAATCATTACTATCAGTTTTATTATTGTCTCTGTATTTTCTTTAATACTTCTGACAGTATATAGAATGGGATCAGATCTACCCAACAAATGATAAAACCATTCTTGCAACATTCTGATGCTAACTTTGGTGACAATTAAAAAACGGTAACTTCTAATCATGCGTTGTTTGAGCCTAAAATTGTGGTACATATGGTTCTGGAATGATTCAACCAATGAATGGAGTACATACAACAAACCAGTGCTCACAATCCTCCTGTACAATGAAGAAGCATCCAGAGGTGTTAGCACTTTTGCAAAAACTGCAATGTCCAAAAAATGGCCAAGATAGTCTATATTTGCAATATGAATCCATAGAGACCAAGGCCTTCTGAGTAATAGGTGAATCCCAGAAAAGAAAATTCATTATACTATTGCCAAAACAATGTTTAATCCAGCCATGTTTCAAGGGAAATAATAGATGCTGGAATTAGAATTCTCACCTTCTTTATTTCACTCATTTGTTCTCAAAGACCTAGAGGAGCCAGGCATTATGGGTGGGTGCTGGTCAACTGAGATGAGCAGATCAGAATCTATCAAGAGGCACACATGTGGAGAGATCACTTGAACAGCTTAATGTGACCCCATCTAAGGCCACTCCTCAGGACTTCCACAGAATGAATTTCCCCCAGGAAATAGTCACAGAGTACTCTGGGAATTTTTATAAGTGGTCCCTGAACATTTTCCTTCCTGTTGTCCTCTGGTTAGTAGCCATTTCTTTTTCTAATAACATGAGATGGGTGAACATTATAATGTGTATGTTAGTTAGGGTTCTTCAGAGAAACAAATAAGAAAGATGACCAATGAGAAGAGCTAATAGAAGTAGAGGTAGATGAAGGTAGAGATGGAGATGGAGATGGAGATGGAGATGGAGATTCCAGAAATAGACTTATTAGAAGGAAATGGCTTACACAGTTGTGGGGACTGGCAAACCCAAAGTCCATGGCACAGGTGAAGGCACATGTGGAGACCCAGATAAGAACTTTTATTGCACTCTTGAGTCCAAACCAACAGGAAAAGCACACAAGCTTGGCACCCAGACAGGGTTTCCATGCAGCAGTCCTAAGGAATCCTTGTCCTTCTTTTTTACAAAGCCTCAGTCTCTGCTTAAGGCCTTCAACTGATTGGATGAGGCCCACCCACATTATGTCTGTTGTACTTAATAATCAATCACATGATGTCTGAATTAATTGATTAATTACTGATTTAAATGATAATTACATCTTCCAAATACCTTCACAGCAACATTTAGATTGGAATGAGAAAATAACTGGGCACCACAGTTTAGTCAAGACAACACAAAATTAACTTTCAGTGTATTTCAATTATAACTCAATTTCAAAAAATTCAATAAGGAAACACATTATTCAGTTTTTAAAATGAGCCAAATATTTGGAACATAGCCTTAATCAAAAAGTTGTACAAATGGCAAGCAATCACATGAAAAGATGTTTAGCATCATTAGGAAAATAAAGACTAAAAAGAATGCTCACGCCACTTTTTTAGAAACCTGAATTCAACCTTAGCTGATCTGAAATGGACTGAACGATGCCCTGTGAGGCAACCCAAGCCACCAGGAACACCCATGTGCTTCTCTCCCTTCAGGCCTTAACACAACCCCAGCAAACAGAAGCTTCTTGACAGTGAGTATGGACCCTGGTTTTCACTGTTGTCTTCCAGTACAGAACCAACATCCCCACCCGCTGAGTCAGCTTCAAGATGAGCAGAACCCTTCCCACTGAAGCTTCTCATTTACCAGCTTCCATTTTGGTTGAAGGTTTGGTTTTGGATTGTCAGTTTCAAATGTCTCTTGTCTTCCAATTCTTGGTCATCTGTGGTGCTGCTGGTCCTTGTAAACCCTGTGCTGATAAGGAGACCAGTCATGTTGGATTAGAGCACACCCTAAGGCGCATCATAACTGTAAAAAGCTACACAGCAGATGTTTCAGGTTTTCCTTCAGCTATCCACCTCTGCCCATGACGACACCAAAGCCAGCACAGATGAGGTGTAAACATCCAGGTCTGGCTGTTCTCATAAAGCTTTATTTGCAGGAATACGCGGTGTATTTGGTGCACATGCCTTAACTTATTGACCCCTTATTCATACAACAATCCTATTTGGTTTTACTTTCCTCATTAGAAATTAAGAGAGTGACAAGATGCCTGATCATTGTCAATTTAGTGGAAAAGGTACAGTTTGGGCTTTAAGGAAGACACAGAAGACCCACAAAACCAGAGCCAGTGGTCCTCTCACAGAGTCATTCCACAGGATCACTAATGACACTGCCAACAGGGCCTGAGTGCCTGGCAGAGAGGAGATGCTCAAATAAATATGGGTATTGTTGTTATTGGGCTAGATTAGTACAGTGTGTGTTGCTGAAGTTGTTTCAAATATCATGATTAAAGACAGATACAATATTTTTTAATTCAGCTTATCTCATTCATTTATGGAACATGAATTGCCAACTCCCTTTTCAAGAGGAAATCTGGTTAAAACCAATCTCAGAAACCAGGGAGTCCCCATAAAATGAGAAAATGGCACAAAGTTTCAACCCTCACCAAGTATGGGCATGTGATGGGCCCTGTTATGGCTGTTCAGCTATTTTGCCCAATAACCACTCCTTTTATTACAGCAACTTGGAACCCTAAGTCATCCCTAAACTTAAAATTTCTCCTAGTTCACCTAAAATTTCTCCTAGTTCATAAATTTTATATGGTTTTTATACCCACATTTTAACAGAAACTATAGGCACTGGGGAGCCCCAGAGGTTTGGGGGCTCCCAGTACCTGTCCTTGCTTTGCTACCTGCTGCTGTGCTGAGCTGGGTGAGTCATTTAGATGCTCTGGGTTTCAGTTCACTCATCTATGAGTAGATAACAACACCTATCATGTAGAAGTATTTATTTTTTTTAAATATTTATTTTTTTTAGTTGTAGTTGGACACAATACCTTTATTTGGTTTATTTTTTTATGTGGTGCTGAGGATCGAACCCAGGGCCTTGCACGTGCTAGGCGAGTGCTCTACCACTGAGCCACAACCCCATCCCATGTAGAAGTATTTAAATGCTATGGACTGAACTGCCTCCTCCAAAAAAGATAGGTAGGAACCCTAACCCCCAACACCTGTGAATGGGACCTAATTGGGAGATGGGGTCCTCATAGAAGTACTTCAGTTAAGATGCGGTCCTTGGGGTGTGCTCTAATCCAACATGACTAGTCTCCTTATGAAAAGGTGGACCTAGAAACAGACATACACCCAGGGAAGACTGTGTGAAGTCAGAGGTAGAGATTGGAATTAAGCTGCCAAAAACCCAGGAATGTCTGGGACTACCAGAAAAGCTGGAAAAGGCAAACTAGGGATCCTTCCTCTACAGGTTTCACAGAGAGCATGACCCTGCCACCACCTGGATTTCAGACTTCCAGCCTCCAAAACTGGGAGAGAATTAATCTCCATTATTCCAAGTCACGGGTGTCTGTGGCATTGTGTCCCAGCAGGTCTAGCAAATTTGTACAGTGAAAATTCAAGTAAAATAATGGAAAGAAAGTGCATAACCCAATGCCTGACACGTCAGATGCTCCAAAGTGTTTGTGGAAGACATAAATGTTCTTTCAAAAGTCTAAATGCCATTTATTGTACACCTAGCATGTCATCTATTAGGAAGTTTTGAACATTGTTGAGAGCCAGGGGAGTCTGTATGGCCCCTGGCATTTTGCCAACAGTATTGATTGACAGGCGAGGCATTACTATCCGCCTCTGCCACTACTTTTGAGTTCTCACACTACTTTCGAGCTCTCGTGGGGATTTCCAGGGATTCCCCGAGAGTTCCCATTGGTTGGGGAAGTGCAGGAGGAGGGTTTTCCGGAGGAGATATTTCCTGCTGCCGGGTTTCTGGACGAGCCACGTGGCATTCGGGAGATTTCCCCAGGAGCATGTGTGAGGTTTTTTCTTGCAGTTAAAAAATAAAGTTTGTTCCTGCTTCAGTGGCTCGTGATTTGTGCCCAGCCAGACTGCGGCAATTGATGGCCCGTACGGGGAGCCCCGGGACACTCGGGGGTAAGTGACGAAAAAAGCTGCCAGTCCATAGATAGGACAGGAGCAATCTGCTCGTCCCTAGGCAGATAGGACGAGAGGAAAAATGGCCATTTCGAGAAAATGGAGAAGATTGATACAGTATGTTTGTGTCTTGTTTTATCTTGAAATGTTGTATTGTCTTTGTGATGAAAATATGGAAGGGGTGAAAAGTAAATTGATAAGGGAAAAAGGCACCCCAGTGGAACCAAGAATAGTTAGGGCATGTGTTGATAAAAGCCCAGAAACTCTAGTCAGAAAGAAAAAGAAAGATCAGAAGAAGAAGGATTATCAAGAAAAAAGTTGCAGCAAAAGGCTATTATTGAATACTTTTCGATACCGGAGGGTGCGTGAAACGACAAGGCGGCTGCCACCTTCCCAAGCCGATCATGGCGCAGCAAGAATTTTCCAAGTGGCAGTTGCAGGCTCTTCCCAGCCCCCCTGCCCGGGGGAGCAGATCGCCACTGTGAGCCCAAATCTAGACCTGACCTAGAGACACAGTCTCGCAGGCTTTTTCTCCCTGTGCCCGGAAGCAGTTTGAGTCTGGGACTCTCCCCAGGGCCATCTGGGGCTGCCCGGGATGCTACAGCTAGCAGAAGACGCTACTGGCGTCCCTGAAGTTTGATCATTTCCAATGTCAGTAACTACAATGGTTCTCCCACACCTGGAAGCTAATGAGTAATGAGCACTATTAAGGCTTATTTCAAATGTAAAAAAACCTTGAAATAATGTACTAAATTGTTCAGAAGGTTGTTTTCTTAGTAAAATGCTACAGGATTTTATTTGGCCATCCGGAGTTCCAGCCTTCGTCCCAGTGCCAGTGAAAACAAAGGTGAAAGAATTTACAGTGTTGCTGAGAACCAGAGGAAACTTTTGCTGAGAACCCGACAAAACTTCGGAGCTGTTGCTGTTTCTGCTGCTACAACTTAAGCTAGCTGCCTGCAGAACTTACCTGGACTGTGATTTACCTGGACTGTGAGTTAATCTATTGAGACACTGCTTTACCTGGACTGAGATAACAAACTGTAATCTACAACAAATTGTAACTCAATATCTTTGCTAATGGTGTCATTGATGGTATAATTTTTCCAAGGGCTTCTTGCATGGAGCCATCAATTAGCTTGGAATTGTAACATTTTGTATCCTCCCTTTCTGTTTCTAGCAGGTTATTTATGGTGTTTCTGTAAAAGACACTATGGTTGTTATTTAAATTAAACAAAAGGGGGAAATGTTAAGGTCTGTAAACAAGTCAGACTGGCACCTGTTATTTTGCCAGAGAAATGTTAGAGTCTGTAAACAAGTCTGGATGGCGCCTGGCAAAATGGCAGAGGGAGTGGTTTGTGAAGTAACAAAAGCAAGCCATTAAGTGTGGAGATTCTTTATTGGTTGACTGCTGTATCTATTTTATGCTAATGAGATAAGCTGTGTAAAATGTATAAATACCGCTCTTATTCTACAATAAACGGCTTCCACTCCTGCTGTATCAACGTACACAAGTTATTCGTCACCCTCCGGTTAGTTTGCTGCAGCCGGACTGCAGCAGAACATGTTCTCGTCTGTAACTCTCACCATGGTGCAGTCACATACGGAGAATGACCAGTCTCACCCACATTATAGACAAGGAAACTGGAGTCCAAGGAAGTAATTTGCTCTTGCAAGGGACCCTGTTTGGAAGTAGACACTGAATATAGCAATGACGTTGGAAGAATCAAGGAGTCAGAGTTGTTTAAGAGTTTTCCCTATAAATGTAGTGTCAGGGCTCTGTGCCACCCTCACACCACGACTCATATTCCCTGACCTCGTAGTGGCATACTTTGCACCACAGATTTCTAGAGGTGTTCTACAAGTTAATTTCACCGAAAGGATCTGGAGATGTGCTGTCACCCAGATCTTCCTTCCAAGGAGGGCTTGTGGCCACAGCTGTCAACTCCTTTATTGTTGCCTGAGCTACAGAAAGCCCTGAGCCACATCGGTCCTGCAGGGCAGTCAATATCCAATGGCTTAGCAAGAGGGCTGGCCATTTCAGGCCACAACCAATCCAATAAAGGACACTCCTTGCTCCCCCTCCCCGGTGGCTGAGGTGTTGTCAGGCCTCATCTTATGCAGCTATAACAAGGTCAAGACACCAAAATTGAGTGTATGGTGAGAATCTCCTTCCTGCACCTCACATGGCAGAAGCTGAAGGGCAACAGAGCTGAGGGCTGTATGAAGCCTCTTTCTAAGGGTCTTAATCCCACTGAAAGGGAAGAGATCTTGCAGCCTAATCACCTCTTAGAGGCTCCACTTCCTAACACCATTATGTTAGTATCACCTGAGTTTTAGAAGGGACACATTTAAACTGCAGCAACTGGTATACAAGTGGGCATCTCCTCCCCAATCCTACGTCCCCCTGCCCTTCTCCTTTTCTTAGGCACTGTCTCTTAAATGTACACTGCACCCCAAACTCCATCTGTGGGTCTGCTTCCTGAGAACCCTCTGAGCTCTGCCTCTTCCTTCAGCTGTCAGAGGCCATACAGCTGGTCAGACAGACCAGGAGCAATAGGACTCTGATTTCCAGAAGGAGGAAATGGAGTGAGGTGCAGAGCCAGGATTTAAATGTCTAAAAATTCTTCACCCTGTCTATGAACAGATTTGAGGTCAATTGACTTAAAATGCAGAAAAAGGGATCTCCATCAATTAAAGCTAAAATGTAAAAGCTCACCTTCCAGGAGTGTTCAGAAGAGATTCCTCTGCTCTACTGTATGTTTTAAAGGAATGTAAGATAAAAACACAGAAACTCAAAATTTCAAATCATATGAATCAATTCCACAAAATATACATGTTGAGCTAAGAATAGCCTTCAAATGGCACTTTAAATTCATATGGTCATTGGGGGAAAAAAGACATCAAAAGTCTCATGATTGTACAAAAACTTCTTGACAGGTGGTAATTGTTTCCTAAAAAGATCCACATTTCCATCGAAGGTCAAGGACAAAAGAAGATAAGTAAGGGGAGGGGGAAGGAATAAGTGTTCCACGAAAATTTTTGAGCTGATCAAAAATGCAGAGAAAATGTTCCATTTCCAACACAGGCACCCCTCAATTTTAGACCTAACTCCGCCTTTCAGGCTATCTGATTACCCTTTATCAGGGGCCATTAGAGTCTGAAAACAGCAATCAATCCAGTGCTCAGTCTTAATACCTTAAAGAAAGACCCCCTCCTTTGGATGAAATTTTCCACCTTGTTTATACAATGTCCTGATGCAAGGAATAAAGACAGACTTACAGCTCTGGCACCAGAAGTGAGATTGCCCCCTATCAATCCACGAATCCACCATTCAGTGTCTCTATCACAAAGCAATGACAACTTCTTGCCCCAAGCTTTGCTGACCAGAAAAAAAAAAAAAGATGAACTGGTGTGTAATATTTATTATGATAATTACAAACTGGGTGGAATGCCACGGGCAACAGGGCTGTGGAGATCTCTGGGCCCAGGTTCTTCCTTCCGCAAGTCAGGAAACAGCCATCTCACAGAGGGCAGCAGAGGTCCAGTCTAGGTTTCTGATTGACACACGAAGTTTATTTCTGCTACAGGAGATCACCACCCACATTATGTCGATTTTCCCCACAACATGACTTGGGAAGAAAACTGAACCATTCATCCTGGTTCACTCCAGAAAGTTCATCTTGCCTTTGCCATTTTATGCCTTGTGACATTTATAGCCATTTTAAAAATAATTATGACTAACTGGGACCCATCGCCAAAAAAACAGTAGTGAATGGGGTAAAAATCCACGCTGAATTTTAAATTCTGAAGACATCATTGTCGATTCTCTCTCTGGTTTCCATTAAAGAGGAAAAATGATACAGAAAAAAAAAGATATAGTAAAGCAGGGAACCTCACAAGATTAGTGGAACTAGGACTGGCAGACAAACATGTACCAGATTACGGAAAAAGAAGCCACTAATTACAAAGGTAAATGCAATACCTGCCCCTGGAGCTCTGATTCTCACCTGCCTCCACCCTTGGAAATGCATGTCTCTGTGCAGCAGAAGGCAGCTCAGCCATGCTTAAGTTGGTGGGTGCAGGTGTTAGGCAGTTATAATCCCTTCAGAGCCTCCCTGTATACTTTTATCTCAAGGAGGAAACTAATTAAATGACTCAGGGGGTGGGAAAGTGGGGTGAACAGGATGGGGCACTGCAGGCTGGGAGAGGCAGCTCCAGGCTATGGCAGTGAGCCAAAAGATGCCACAGGAGATGCTATGTGGGTGCAGGACATTCTCCTGGATTTGAGCAGGTCAGTGTATCAGGAAAGCAAATGACAAAGAGAGGGTGTCCCCTGAGCAAAGGGCTCGGGGAAAGAGCAGGGGTAAGTGCAAATTAAGTGGCAAAAATTTAAAGGTTGCTAGTGAGACCAGGAAGAATGCAAGAAAATAACATTGGCCGTCTTAATTAAAACTCTGCTTTGTGTTTTGTAAGAAGCAGACTAGATCACATAAAAGAGAGAAAGGGGATTTGGAGGGAAAGCTGGGTATTCAGGATGAATGAGAAAGAAGAAGATCTGAACCATCAGAGAGAAGATGGAGGCTGCCCAGATCAACTCCACCAACCCTAACATGAAATTTAGAAGTTGAAAAAACAGTTCTGACATTTGTGAAAAGAGAGTTCAAAAACACTTGAGTTAGTGGAGGAAAAGGTTCATTCGGCACCTTCTAGCCCTAAATGAAGAGAGAGGGAGACCCATGCTGAATGACCACCACCACAGGACTGGCTTCAGCTGGCCCACACTCAGCCAGAGGAACAAGAAGAGGGGACCCACCGCAGAACAAGGGGAAAGCAGCTGCAATCATCTCTCTGCTAACACTGGAAACGAAG
This sequence comes from Callospermophilus lateralis, assembly GCF_048772815.1. Lineage (NCBI taxonomy): Eukaryota > Metazoa > Chordata > Mammalia > Rodentia > Sciuridae > Callospermophilus > Callospermophilus lateralis. Next base: position 8,519,385 of record NC_135314.1, on the reverse strand, counting down.
AGAAAACACAACCACAAATTTAGCTAAATTTAAGCTAAAAATAGTTTACTAACAGACATGTGCCAAATGCTCAAGAGAAACTTTTAATAACAGACTTTTGTTATATAAAAGGACTGGTGGTAGGTGGTCAAAATAATGTTATACAAAAGCTGACCAAACTAAATATACATGCAAAATGCCCACAAAAATGTAGTCTGTAAAAAAAAGAATCTAATAACAATAATCTGAATATAAAAACCCACTTTACATTTTTTAAATGTCACAAATGAGAAAGAAGAGTAAAAACATATTGAACTTCTTAGTTGATATAGAAAATTCTCTAAAATTATTTTGTTATTATAAAAATATACATTTTAATGTTTTTAAAAATTTAAAGACCCACTAATAAAATTAAAACTAAAATACATCAACTCAATCTCAAGAGAATGAAGAGGTTTAAAAGAAGTACTCACAGAGAAAAAGAATAGAAAATATTAGAGGAAGAAAAATTTTCTTGAAAAGCAAAAGTATTTTGGCAAAAAAAATTAAAATATCTTTTAGAAGATGATCAAATTAGATTTTAAATTAAATATATTTTGCTCCCAAGAAAGAATGTTGAAAATAAAATGACCAGGAACAGATTTTTTTAAATGAGCAGAGATTTAATAGACAAATATTAAAAGTGATTAAAACTAGAAAAGTATAGAGATATTTATTTCTGACAAAGTTGACTTCCCAGTAGAATATTAAGCAGGACAAAGACAGAAATTTTATATCAATAAAGATATAATCCATGAACACATAATCATATTAAATATTTACTAAATGCTTAGCAGCAAATAATATGAAACATAGGTTATTACAAATACACAGCATTTAAAATAATAGAATTTATTACATAGAAATTTATATACATTTCCCCTACACAACTTCTAATTAAAAATCAAAACAAACTAATAAACAAACTAATTTTTAAATGTGTAAAATTTTAAAACTACATTATCAAAACTTTTGAGATAGGCTCAAATAAGCTCTTATAGGAAAGTTTACATCTAAATTCTCTTCAAATTAAAAAGAAAAGAATAAAACTAAATGAATTGAGCCCTCGATTCAAAAAGCAAATAAACCTGAAAAAGGAAGAAACACTTTTTCAAAAAATTAGTGCTATTAAACAAACTTTAGACTTACTAGATAAGTCCTGGACCAGAGTTTTTGGAAAACATACACACTAATACATATCTCTAATCATTCAAAGTAAGAAAATAAAATCAGAGAATAAAAACACACCCATGTAAATTAAAAAGTAGAAATGATCACAAATAAAAAGAAAGTTAAAAGATATTTTTAGAAAAACATTTTGCATACGTCTTTGCTAATGAGATCATCTCCAGATGGCAGATTCTTCTGAGAAAATGTTTCTTATCAAAACAAAAGCAAGAGCATCTCACTTGGAAAAGCCAAAAACTAAAAAAAAAAAAAAAAAAAAAAAAAAAAAAAAAAAAGTTACCCAGAATTCACCCCCCCTAAGGCTGCACTGCACAACAGGGCTGTAGTCAACTTTTTAAAATAAGGAATCTATTATTTTTATGATATATAAACCACATGAGAATGCAGAAAGTGGAGAAAGCCTGCCAGCAGTTTACATAACTGTTCTAATCCTGAAACCAAAACCAGATAAGAGAAGAAAAAGGGAAACTGAAGAGAAGAAAAAGGAAAGACCACTCTTGTAACTATAGACACAAAAATTCTATGTCATATGCCACAAAATACCTTTCATGTTATTTTAGAAGAATAAAAGATTTACCCAGGGAACTCATGGACCATTCAATATGAAGCACTGTATTACTATAATATGACACATCAATGACAATTAGAACATGGCACTCAACTATGCCAAGAAAGTCCCTAACATCAGCTATTCACATCCTATCTAGAAAGATATTAAGTAGTAAAAAATAAATGTCCAGTAATCCCAGGGGCTCTGAAGGCTGAGACAGGAGGAGTCAAAGTTCAAAGCCAGCCTCAGTAATGGTGAGGCACTTCGCAACTCAGTGACACCCTGTCTCTAAATGAATAACAAAGTAGGGCTGAGAATGTGGCTCAGTGGTCGAGTTCCCCTGAGTTCAATCCCTGGTACAAAAAAAAAAAAAAGTCCTGATATTAAGAAAATTCTTTAAGGAAAAAAAAAGGTCAAAGTCTAAACTATACAGATAGAGACTAAAATATTCATTAATTCAAATAGACTATCATCTGAGAAAGAGAAACAGAACACTACAGACCATTCCCTCACTATTATGAGCAACAGAAACTCCCAGTTCCACCCAACACAGCCCCCCAGAGCTCCATTCTCGCTGTCACTGGTCATGGGCCATTGCCCCTCTGTTAGGCTATGGATTCACGCTCAAATCCCACTCACACCCTCCTGGAAATTCTTGCTAATACCCTTTCTTCTTCTTTCTGCATGACCCTCAGGCAGAGGTCTCTCAGAACACTCTGTCCTGATAATTATTTCCTTGTCTGTCTCTCCAGACCACAAGCTCCTAGGCCCTGGTTTGTGTCATATAATTTCATTATTCCACCCTGCAACACAGAGCAAGCACTCAATTAGTGTTGATCCTTTGTTTAATTAATCAATATACCAAAAATTTACAAGTACATATCTGTATTGATTTCTACGCAGCAAAACTGTTCTAAATTAATAACTGAGTTATAGTTTCCTCCAACAAACTCATCCAGAACACTAACACACCCATATGCATACATACACATGGAGCAAGTTTTAAGGGATTTCCTGATTCCAGCTTTTAAGACTTGAATCTGAGGAACAAAAGCTAAAAAGCATTCCACTGTCATTTTTCTTCCTGGTTCAGTTTCATCTGGGTAGACAATGAAAAAAATGCAACTAGGTTTATCTGGGTTTCCCATTTCAGTTACCTGCTGCCGAGGAAAAGTCTTCAAATGAAACTTAACCCAGAGAAATCACCTTACTCAGCCAATAGCCAGAATATCTCTTGGCAAATCCCAAGTAAATTCCCTTCTCTTTTAATAGGTAACTTTCTGGGTTTTTTTTTTTTTTTTTTCTTTTTCTGAACCAGATTTACAAACCAAGATCCAACTAACATGGCCACTTTGTGCTCATTAACCAAGTCTTCATGGGAGTTAAAAAAAAAAAAAAAAGCTCTAAGAATCCTAACTACTTCACATATTAATTGCCATGGTGAGGAAGAGACTGTTCTGCTTCATTATTCTCACACTGAAATTACAACATAGATAAAACTCCTGGAATCCACCAAGAAATTGACTGAAATAAATATTCAAGAAAATTGCAATGGAAAATTATTTAATTTTGTGTGCCTCAATGCATCCTCTGTTCTCTTGCTGGGTTTTGAAATCGATTCTCTTAAAGAATCAGACTAGTCTTAAAAGTTCAGTTAAACAGAAGGGAGGGAGATGCAGCATAGGAGGATAAGACTGGATTATCTAAAGAAAAGGTGGAGCAGACAGACAAGATTAGCATTAATAGCGAGACCGCATCATGCAAAGGGAAGAGGAGGCTGGCACGGATCCAGGAAACCTGAACTACGAAGTCAGCAAATCCAAATTATTCAGTACAAATCCCCATTTGCAAAAGATGGGCCAGGTCCATAAATATATCCACAAGTCCGCTGGCTCAATTTGTAGACACATACCTAAATATTTAGATTTGGAAGTGGAACATCTACTAAGTGAAAAAGCCATTTTTTAACCCATCTTTTTATATCACAAAGGAATTATTGTTCAGTCACCACTTTAATTTGTACTGACAACCTAATGTCAGATACTACTAAAGAAAACAAATGAAAAATAGAAAGAATAGTTAGTCTCCTGTATGATATATGTTTATGCCAAAAAAAGATTAGTTAAGGATCCATCTTCCTCCACCTGAATCCAGGGTATGTTTGAAGGAACTGTCAGTAAAATCATTACTAATGAAGTACCAGAATATGTGAAACAATGGCTAGAAAGGAAATTTAAAAGATAAATTCAATTGCAGCTGTCACAAATTTTTCATTAGTGAAGGAAGATGTTGGGAAACTTCACTTTTTTTGCAAAAGCCTGGAATAATTGCAAGTAACCAAAGCATCGACTCTTATCCAGCCCTGTGATCCTGTCCAACTCTCAGCCTTCTCCCAGCCCTAAACTCCTCCTCCTATGTTTTTGCACTAGACCATTCCTATAAAAATTGGAAAGGAAGCAATTGTGATCTTCTATTCCTACCAAACCTACTTTTTGTCTAACATTGTCTCTAGTATTAATAAACCATCTGTCTTTGAATGACTCATGAAATCACCTGTAATTGTGCAGACCCTCATAAATCACCTGGTTATTGGAAGCATCCCCAAATCCCACCACAAGATCCATAAGAAGATTATGAAAAGGATGGGGCTTGATCTAGAGATGTACAACCACCTAACTCTCCAGCCACTGGGTTCTGGTGTGGGGCCCTGAGAGCAGTGAGCATCCAAAGACAGCATGGAAGAAAAGGAGCAGGAGTGGAGGCCAGAGTGTGGTAGTTTGTAGAGTGTGTCTGAATGATTCATCTCTGCACACAGACCTTCCCACCATGCTCTTTGTCTAGCAACTTGATCTTTGTAACCAGAGAAGGAGTCTGGCTCTTCTTCCAAGAAATATTGGAGAGATGTCTCCATGAGAAGAAGAGAGCCAGAGTTCATTGTTCCCTGGACATCTCGTGAAACACTTTCATCTCAGTTTCTGTTCACTGCCATGTCAACTTGAGAAGCCAAATGAACTTCCAGCAGCTTAGTAGGCCCTCAACTCTCCTTTCACCTGACGTTCAGAAAGTGGCCAATGTTGCCCTTGCCCTTTTGCTTGTAGATAAAGAGAAGAGCAATTACTTATCATGCTCAGACTGATGAACGAATGAGTGACTAGGAATTGGTTGGCTCCATGTATTCAATTCCTGAAAAGTATTCTTAAAAAATAAAACTCAACAAAGGAGCTGGTGAGCCTATAGTAAGGGACTATAAATCTGCAAACCAGCTCAAGGGCTCTGATTCCCTTTATCAGATACAAAAAAAAAAAAAAAAAAAAAAAAAAAAACACCAAGAACCAAAATTGCTACAGTTGAGATTGATTAGTGAAACCCTGAAGATGGACCAACTTACAGGTTGGACTTCACCTCTCAATCCATGTGAAAAATATTCCTGTTGTATAAAGTACATTTTCAGTTAGTGGTACACTTTTTGTTTCAAATGATGGGAAATTGGGATTTTGCTTTGACCGAAAACTTATAAAGCTAAAAAGTCATTTTACTTGAGAAGAGGCCAGAGAAATCTGCCAAGTACTGAGACCTAGACCTGGACCTGAGGGTTGTCCAGGAAGCAAGAAGAGAACCAAGGCTCTTGACCACAAACTCCTCCAGGAATTCTACCTGTGCCAGTTTCCAAGAGCCCATGGAGACAGGAGGATGCAAAACTCAGGGACACAATTTCCATGGGAAGTTAGCAGACAAATCAGGAGCCAAGGAAGAAGTTTTACAAAGGGACTGCTCCTCCAGGGTCTGAGGAGAAATATGGGAAAGCAAAGCTGAAGATGAGTTTTCAGATGAGTCAGGCAGGATAGAGCAGTGAAGGATGAAAGTCATTGTAGGCCACTCGCCAGTGGAAACTGGCTGCTCACACACTGTTAGGACAGGCTGAAGAACTGGGATGACTGAGCCTGCAGACCCTGGGCTTTTAGCACCCACAGCTGAGCCAGGCTGGGATGGACACAATCATGAGTCAGAAACCTAGAGGCAAGACGGACAGCAGCCCGGGTCCACTTCACATCCAGGGGGAAGCTCTGCAGCCTTTCAGCCTGGAAGCAGCACCTTAACTATAGGAGCTACCAAGGAGCTGAATCCCAGGTTAAATGACGCATCTGCCTTCGACTAGAAATCACTACAGAAACACACTCCCTTCCTCGAACACCTACTGAGCATGTGCAAGTGGCTGGCCTCTGAGGTTGAGCTGGTGGTAAGCACATCAACCCCCCAACACTCTGAAGGAGCACAGAGTCTGAGGCCCCACTCACAAGCTTCTTTACAAGGGAATCGTGGCTTGGGCGTCAAGGCTTACAGTGACAATAGCCTTTCCAAGTTTGGGGGTTCTGTTTTTAACCAAGTTTTATTTCCATGGTTTTTTTTTTTAAACTAAAATCATTTTACATGTAGTTTTTCCACTTAGCAGATTTTATAATATATTTCATACCAACTATAACAAGGATGTGTGGCAGGGTGCAGGATCTGATTTTCTTTTATAACTTAGCACTTTGGAAACTATACATGATTAATAAGGAAATTATATAATAAATGAGGATTTTGGTTGTACTTAGCATGTAATGCCATATGATAAACAAGTACACCTTTACTTCAAACGTTGTCCTTGTTCATATAAGGCATGAGATGCATGACTTATCTATATGGTCCGATACAGGGAGTTTTATCCCCCTGAAGTTTGTGAACCATTGAAACAGACTTCTATGGGCTGAAAGCTTGTTTCCCCATTTCAGTCAGCTTTTTTGCTGCCTTGACTAAAAGGACCCAAAGAGAACAATTATAGAGAAGAAAAAGTTTATTATTTTTTTTAAAGAAGTGGGGTTTTTGTTTTTTGTTTGTGTTTTTTTTTTTTTAAGTTGTAGTTGGACACAATTCCTTCCTTCCTTCCTTCCTTCCTTCCTCCCTCCCTCCCTCCCTCCCTCCCTCCCTTCCTTCCTTCCTTCCTTGTGCTGAGGATCGAACCCAGTATCTCACACCTGCTAGGCGAGTGCTCTTTTCTGAGCTACAACTCTAGCCCAGAAACTAGTTTATTTGAGGGCTCAGGTTTCAGAGGTCTTGATTCATAGACTCCATTGCTTGGGGCTCAAGGTGAAGCAGAACCTCATGGTGGAGGGAAGCAGCTCATGTCATAATGAGGAAGAAGAGAGACAGACTCCACTTGCCAGATACAAATATATACCTCAAAGCCATGCCCCCCCATGCCCAACTCCTCCAGCCACACCCCACCACATCACTTACCACACAGTTAATCTCTATCAGGGGATTAGTTCACTGACTGGGTTAAGACTTCAATCATTTCTCCTCTCAACCATCTTACATTGCCTTACATGTGAGCTTTTGGGGGACACCTCACATCCAAGCCATAACACTCCCTGAAATTCATGTGTTGCAATCCTAACTCCCAATGCCATTGGGTATTTGGAGGTGGGGCCTTTGAAAGGTGAATAGGTCATGAGAGCTTTGGATTAGGGCCCTTCCAAAAGAGACCCAGAGTTTCCTCACCCCTTAAACTATTTGAGGACTCAGTGAGAAGATACGTCATCTATGAGCCAAGAAGCAGGCCTCACCAGACATCAAATCTGCTGGTACCTTGTTTTTGGACTTTGCGGCATCCAGAACCATAAGAAGTAAAATTTCTCTGTTGTTTATAAGCTACCCAATTTGTGGCACTTTGTTATAGCAGCTTAAACATAGACTAAATGAAAGAACAACAAGAAAATCTCTCCACCCAAGTTCTGCACATCCAACTCATCTCACAGCTCAGACAACTGTAGTCCTTGAGTTGAACAGATCATCAGTAAGGAATTTTAAAGTGTTCTTGCTGATAGGAAGAATTTACGTATTCATTTCTAATACTGAACTTCTAAACTAAACCTGTTAGTTGATATGCCCTGTTGGGAGGTCTAAACAAGAAAACTGTGGAATCACATCCTAGGACAAGTATATAAAGAAAGCTGTCCAGCTACAAGCATGTTGATCCAATTCTGTGAATTCAGTGTTGAACTACATGCTGAGAGTATTTCCTTGTTTTTCTAATAATTAATATGCCAAAAAATATTTTCCTAAAAACCCTCTTTTTTCAAATAAAGTTAATTTGGTTGAAATAAACTGTTCTAAATATATTTACTGAAGAAAAATTAATCTGTTAAAAATCAAGAAAAGTATTTTGTAACTAAAGAAATCAGTCTATCACTGGTTGAGGATCAGAAGAAATTTATGGTGCACACTAAAAGTGTCATGTTACAAGAAAAAGAATGCTTACATGTTAAGATAGAGGGGCTAAAAGTGATAACAGATCTATCACCCTCAATCAAACCAAACCAACAAGCAGAATATTTGGTTTATGAAATCTTCCCAAAGATATTTTAACACTATGTACTTGGGTCCTCATAAAGCAATATGACCTCTGTAATTACTCAGTCACAGAATCGAAATGATAAAACAATATAAATTGAGATAATAAAAATATAATAACATAAAAATGATTGATTCTGTCAAATTTTTCCCAGGTTCTCCTCACTCAGCTCAGGCCTTCTATCACCAAGGGGAATTTCTTTTCACATATTAACTGCCTTTGTTCCTTCCAAAGCCACTTGGATCTAAGCATCCCACTCCCATCCAAGCTTCACCTTCCTCCGGCAGCTCTGTATCAACATAAAGCCTCCACCTACTCCACTGACCTGGCTGAAAACCTGGACACCATCTACGATGCCTCCTCTCTCCCTTGCCCCACATTCAAGCAGTTACTAGGCCCTGCTACCCTTCCTGGGGGAGAGCCCATTTCTCCAAGAATCACGACCAACCCCACTCTCCTGCCAGGTTCTTCTTCATGACCCAACTCCTGCCATCCTCTCCCCACTCACTATACAGACCTGCTGAAACCCATGCTCTGTGACCTTGCAGGCGCTTCACATGTCCTTGGTCCTCGGCCTGGACTGCCTGGTCCACCCTGCCCATTTAACCAACTCCATCATCCTTAATATCATTTACTCCTAGGAACCCTGAACCCTCCCTGTGCCTCTAAATGACTCCCCTGTTACAGCTTCTCGTGTATAGGCAGCATCATGGCACCTCCGATGATGTCCACACTTAGTCCCTAGAACCTGTAGATATGTGAGCTAACATGACAAGAAGAGTACAGACACGATGAAGAATCTGGAAATGAGGCAGGTCCCTGTATTATCCAGGCAGCCCAGTGTAACCAAACAAGTCCTTTAAAGTAGACAACCTTTCTCACCAGTACTCAGAGAGAAGAATGAGGACAGAAGATGAGTCAGAGCAAAGTGACACTGCTGGCTTTGCAGGTAGAATAACGGGGCCATGAGTCAAGGAATGTGGGTGGCCTCTAGGTGAAAAAGGCAAGGAAATGGATATCCCCCAAGAGCCAGTCAGGCCCATAACCTGGTTTTAGCTAGGAGAGACCCATGTCAGATTTGTAATTTACAAATCTGTAAGATAATAATTGTGTGTTGTTTTAAGCCACCAAGTTTGTGGTGATTTGTTATTCAGCAATAGGAAACTATGCACATGGTATTTGTCATTACCATAATATTCATAATTATTTTTGTCACACAGTGTTAAAAACACAGCTCTGGAGTCACACAATTAGGATCAAGCTTCTCCCAACCTACCACTGGCCACATGACCTTAAGTAAGTTAACCTAACTCACTAAGCTTTGATCTTCAAGAAAGGGATAAGGATGCTGCTCTCCAAGGGCTTTGTTAAGAATTAAATAAAATAATATACAGTATTTGGCACAGGGACTATGTAGTAAACCTTCACTACACATAAGCAACAATAAATATTGTGATTGTTTTTTTTTCTGTGATTATTAGTTTTCCCCATGAGTTTATAAACTGTAAAGACAGACACCATGACACCATTACTGTTAATTGACAATAGTTATAAAACTGAATGGCTATGTACGCGAACTTTTGGGTAAAGAGAAGCATATCATAGTTGATATTGTAAGTTGAGCAGCTATAAACATTGATGTGCCTTCATCACTATAGTATGCTGATTTTAAGTCCTTTGGGTACAAACCAGGGAGTGGTATAACAGGGTCAAATGGTGGTTCCATTACAAGTTTTCTGAGGAATCTCCGTTTCCAGAGTGGTTGCAACAATTTGCAACCCCACCAGCAATGTATGAGTATATCTTTTTTTCCTCACACCCTCACCAACACTTATTATTGCTTATATTCTTGATAATTACCATTCTGACTAGAATAAGATGAAACTTAGTTTTGATTTATATTTCTCTAATTGCTAGAGATGGTAAACATTTTTTTCATATATTTGCCAAGCAAAATAAGCCAATCCCCCAAAACCAAAGGCTAAATGTTTTCTCTAATATGTGGATGCTAATTCACAAAAAGGATTGAGGGGGACTAGGGAAGAATAGAGTTATTTCAGATTAGGTAGAGGGGAGTGAAGGGGTACAGGGGTAGGTAGGAAAGTAGAATGAATCTGATATTATTACCCTGTGTGCATATATAACTACACAACTGGTGTGATTCTATATCATGTACAACCAGAAGATTGAGAAATTATATTCCATTATGTATGATGTGTCAAAGTACATTCTACTGTCATGTATAACTAATTAGAATAAATTTTTAAAATGAAATAAAATACCAAAAAATAAAAAATAACCAATGGAAACTGTATTCTAATTAACTGAAAAGAAAATCACCAATAGGAACAAATAGTTGAAGGTCTTCAATCAGGCCTATTGGGAAGGGAATGAGGCCCAGTTCAGCTGGTAAGTAAGATAAGACTTGCCCAGACATCAGGGCCTTGGGCCACTCCTCACTTGACCCTTTGCTCTACTTTATGGAGTGTACTTTCACTTTCAATAAATCTACACTGGAGAGAGAGAGAGAGAGAGAGAGAGAGAGAGAGAGAGAGAGAGAGAGATATCAACAGTGTGCACTAAGCAGCTGCTATTATGCTAGACACTGTGCTAAGGCAGGGTGGGGGGTATTTTCTATAAGCTTATGGCAGCCCAGGGTTCCCACAGGTATATGCAAGGTGACAGCAATTGACAGTGGGGGATGAGTATCATAAAGGTGACAAAATGCTGAGAAGTAGGAGACATGAGCCTCCCAGAATCAGTTTGGACCAGTTTTTAGGTAGCTTCACATAGTGGCTAAAGTCTGTAAAGTAACCCCTAAACAGAAAGGAGGGTCAGTGAAGATTTCTGAACTAGGAAACAGCAAAATGAAACCGACAAGAATAGTGACAGGACTGGGCTGGACAAACAGCTATCCTACATCATGTAATGACTGGGGAGAAATGTAAAAAAGATTTCTGGAAGATGCTGATCTTTGCTTTCAAAATCTCTTTTTAATTTGTTTCCTGGGCACCATCTGGATACTTGCCCTGGATGGTTCTGACAACATGGTTTTGACATCTGCTTTGTTTGCTAGCCTAGTTAAGATTCATGATGCCCTCACTAGAAGGCTGGGTAGCTCTTCTGTCGGAGGTTCCCACAAGTGAATGTATTCTAATACCTCTCCCTGGGTGTGAGTACTTCAGTCTTGTGACAATACAGTTTGAGACCTCAGTCACATGAGGTGTTGAGAATGAAATGAAAGGTGGTCACGTCCTTAGTCCTAGACAAAAGCCCCAAATTTTTAGTCTGTGGGTGATGACCCTCCCCACAGACAATACCAGCTGCCCTGCAAAAGTGAGTTTGAGTAGCTGACACAGATGTAGAATCCAAGGCCAACTCTCTCCTGAGAATCTATGCTCTCAAACAGGCAGGTGTAGATCTTTCTCCACTCTTGCTTTGAGATGCCAAACTCTATTCCAAAACATTGACTTAAGAAAGAAAGGTACCACACTGGAATTTATTTCTCTTACAAATAACATTCAAATATTTTCCAAATGGTCTCTGAAATCAATTGTGTGCACTTTTTCAAAGTTTTAAATGTTTCCAAATTCGTTTGAAATTTGAAGTGATTGATACAGGTTTTTAAGTTTAGTATTACTGCTCATGTCACATTTTCACCTGACTTCCAGTTCTTTGTGGTACCCTCGATCGGTAAGTCACTTGATTTTATCTTTTATTGAGGGCCTTTGAATTTAGAAAAATGCTGAAATGATCATCAATCATAATAAAAGACATCAAAGGGATCCAAGTTAAACTTTAGGATTCTGAAACACATATCAGACATTCAACTTCTTGTATTTCAAGTTCAGGACAATGAGTCTAGTGGAGAATTTTGCTAAAAAGACCTAATGAGCATGTTAGTCACATCCAAAAATCATCTGCTGTCCACATGTTCACATCCATATAATAGTAAGTGTGTGCGTTTCATCCAACATCCATTTATTAAGGAGAAAGATATGTTTTAGGCTATTCATTTCCACCAATCTATTCTGTGTGCATCCGAGGTTATCATAAAAGAAGAATACGGTGAATTCCTTGGAGAGGGAGCCATGCCTGCTAAAGCCAGAGAAACTGTGTGGTACTTGATTACAGCTTTGTCTGTATGATTTCCAGTTGAAACATAAAATCAAAATCCATTAAATGATTGTTTTAAAATCAACAATTTAGAAATGTTCTTCAATCTTACTTACATTCATATTTAGATATTTTGAAAACATATTCAACTGCATGTTTCCAAAGTATCTAAATGTTTGACTATCTAAAGTTTTAAAAAATATATTGTGGGTTGAATGCATTAATAATTATTTTAGAAATGATAATAGCTTTGGAAACTGCTAAGAAAAGGCACTCTTCTCATAGCTGGGATCTGAAGGGACTTCACATGATGATTCCATCTAAATTCCATCATAAAAGGTAAGCAGGATTTCACCCCTCAGGAAGGAGCCTCAGTCCAAAACAGCATGGCCATACACCAGAGACATGAGACCAAGTGGCACAACCTTGAGGTAGCCAGAGGCCTGGGGACTGGAATTGAGGGTGTCATGGGGTGTAATAGCACCTGTCACTAAAAATGGTAAGTGTGGGTCAGGTGGTAGTGAGCTCCAAATGACATGCTGGGGAATGAGGTCATTTCTATGCAGGAAATGGGTCCAGAGAAGATTTTGAACAAAGTATTTTAGATAGATGAATCTGATGATACGCTAAAGGACACTGTGAAAGCTGGAGAAAATAAGAAAGATTCACTGAGAGATTAGTGCACCAACTCATGAAAATGAGGTGGACTTAACTCTGGAGGGCCATGGTGGAGACAGGAACAAGCAGACAGAAGCCCATGTTAAATCAACACTTGTGACTGTTACCACGTGGGAAGGGGAAAAGGATTATTCAAAACTTTCTAACTGGGAGAAGGAGAAATAGAGAGATATAATCAAGAAAGGTGAAAATCATAGAGAAAATCAGATTTTGAAAACACTTAGGTAACCAATGTTTACTTTAAAAAAAAATAAGTGATACTTGGCATGAGTCTTAAAGTTCCCTGGTTAAAAAAAAATAAATAAAAGAAGAGGAGAGGGATGCACTCCAACAAGATGGGAAAACTTGAGCAAAGCCACCAAGGTGAAATTCAGAAAATGTCAAGACAGGAGAATGGTGGCTGATGAAGTCAGGCACAGGAGCAAGAATGGTGACGAGGAAAGATGTAAAATAGTCGGTAGGCAAAAGCATTCACTCAGATGTGGTGGGTAAGGGAATCAGGGCATCCAGGAAGTCTCTTGTTCCAAGCTGAAGTGACCCCTGAGATTTTGCTCCCACATTTGAATTGGAGAACATATATAGAGAAGTTCACAAATCAGTGAAGATGGCTCGTGCCATTTGGCCATGTTGAGTTCAAGGGACCTGGGAGACAGAGGCAAGATGTACTCCCAGAGATGGGAGTGTGGTGCTGAAGCTAAGGAAATACAGGTATGGTTTAAAGATAAAAGATGTAAGGGGCATCACTATGTATGCAGCAAGCACAGCCCTGAGTAAGTGGTACGGCTTTGAGAGAGCAAAGAGGAGAGAGCCCACAGTACCTCTCTGAAGACAAAACCACCAAAGACTGAACACCATTTTACTAGAAGAAATAATCTTATAGTGTGTCATAAGAGACATCAAAAGACTAAACAGAACTAAAGACAATGGGGGCAAAGGACTATCTGCAGATTCTTAAACTTGCATGCTGCTTACTCTCCCACTGACTATCATCCGGTTGAGCAAAAATGTGACTTTCTACTGATGTCATCAATTCCTGCCAATGGAAATGTGTTAACTGTCTTCAGGATCTCTGGAGTGATGCATCCTGCTCTGCAAACCAATGTTCCACCTCGATCTAAGCCTCGGCATGTGGAGCATTCCTAAACGGCACCACAACCTGAGTGGCAGTGCCATGTGTAGACAGATTAGCAATCAGTCTACGTGAAGTTTAAGGGGTCTTGCTCCCAGGATCCTAGTAAAGAAAGCACAAGGGTTTAAGTGTCCTTTATTAACAAAACCCTTACTTTGGAAAACTAACAATGTCCTTTTTCAACAGAGCCAGTGACACAGCACCAGGCTGACTTATCACCAGGATTTGTCCGTGGGACTCTCATGGGTTCTACCCACGATGCACAAGGAGCTCTCTTTTCAAGACTTGGAGAAACATAGGAAGCAAGCAAGAGACATCACCTCAAGCAGGTGCTCATTGAGGAGTGATGTCACCTGTCACAGAAGCTTGTGAACTCAGCAGTTCTCTCTGCTCAACTTGCCAAGCATAGTCACTCGACATGTTCTGTTCCCCTCCTGGAGTTGTATAAAACGAGAAGTTGTAAGATCTTCGTGTCATCATTGCTAGATAGAGCCACTTAGGTGACCAAAGTCAAATAACCTCATGGACTTGTTGCCCACCCTTTATGAAAGACACACCCAATGGTCCATCTAGACCGGTATCACTGCTCGGGACCAGAGGTTAGAGGAGAGAGGGAGGGAGGGCGAGCCAGAGCTCCGCCACAGGCCAACCTCATCACAGGCAAGAACAGCTCATTCACGATCCCACTCCAGGTCTTCTATCTCCTCTCCCTGCCTGCCTGCCACCCCAGGGAGGTTGTGTCCTTCTTTCATTTCTTGTGTCGGGTTTCGGGCTGACACGTGGTAATTGATTCCGCTGCTGGTTAGACGGGTGTTAAGTGGGAGGGATGAAGTTTCAGTGAAAACAAATAGCACTTCATGGGTCTGACCTTTCTCTCAGAGCCTCTGTTGTGGTCGACTGGGGGTGTGCAGTTCAAACCTGTGAGCCAGTCGTGTCTATGTCTGCAGTTCCCCTGGTTCACCTTCACAGGCTCTCAACGTGCAGTGACAGCTAGATTGTCTCACTGTCACTTCTGGCTTGATGACAGCCCAGCAGCACATGAGGGCTCTGATTCACACCCAAGAATTGGCATCCAAGAGACAGATATGGTGGACTGTGGCTTTCCAGGATAGCATACCTTCATGAAAAAGACTTCTTTTCAGGAAACAATAAGAACAAATCTTTGAATGACAGAACCTTGATCCAGGTGCTGCTCCCAGTTTGGGGACAGCTTCAGCATTCTGCCCCTCCCACCAAAGGAGGGATCGGCACTGACTCTTGGCCCACATGAAGTTCAAAGTTCCCTCAATAAACCTTTGGGCTATAATTATGGCTATCCTCTGCATTCACCATTCCCTCTTTTAGGACTGAAGGATGCATCTTCCTGGGCCTAGGAGGGATGTTAGGCAACAGCTCTCAGCTAGCTATCCCCAGCTGACACTGTCTTTAGCAGAGGGGAGTCACCTTGCCCAAGGTCACACCCTTTCCTAGAATAGCTGATACTGATGACTGATTGGCAAGTCAGGAGCAAGATGGTCAGACCCTCTAGCCCCAACTCAGCATGACTGTGAAGGCCACAGCAACTTCCAACCAGATGACAGTAGCACTGTCTAATACCTCCTCTGCCATTCCTGCTTCCTTCTTTCCTGATTACTGAGATGCCCCCTAGCAAGCATCCTGCAGGCCAATACCCCACTCAATCTGCCTCCTAGAAATGCAGGATAGGATTTTGGAGCTGTGTCACCCATTGCCCAATCAGCAATGAAGACACAGAGCCCTCAGCCCATAGTAGCAGTCAAATTAATGCTTTGACAGAAAGAACTGTGGTGGTCTATCAGGGGTAGGAAGTACAGAAGCCCCAGGCTAAGCATCAACTGAGAAATACATATAGGAAAGACTAATGATAAAGTTAGTGAAATTACAGGGCTATTGCTGAGGGCAACTGATGTCTGGGAGAGTAACAAGAAGAGCTGAGGACATTAACCATGCATTAAATGCAGTATGTAAAATCCAGAGGCCTGGTTTCTACAAGAACCCAATTGACACACCCAGAAATAATATTTTGCCAGATATCTGGGTGTCCTTTAATCCAGGCAAGTGGACCCAGAACTAGTTATTAAACAGATGCTGGCAGAGATGGTTTCGACCTCTCTCCTTGATTTGTAGATGACCATCTTCTCCATTCTTCTTCACATGATCCTCACTGTGTCTGGATCTCCTCTTCTTCTATGGGCTCACCCTAATGACCTCACTTTAACTTAGTTACCTCTTTAGCAACCCTACTTCTAAATTCAGTCACATTCTAAGGTATAGAGCTTCAACATAGAAATTTGAAGTGGGGAGCAACATATCCCAATAAGAATCCAAAGGGGTGGTATTAATGTGCTGCTAAGATGGCTCTCAGAAGCTTGGAGCAAGTGATGGTCACATTAAGTTAAGTAGACATGCCAGAACTACAATGGCAGATGGTACAGGAAGAATCAAAAGACTCAGAGAAGGTACAGCGACAGTGGACATACCATCTAAAGCCAAAATATCCACTAGAGTCTGTTCCATGGGAACGTCAGTGGGCATTTTACTTACTAAAGTAATAATCAGTAGGCTGATAAGAGATACAAGGATGAAAATCTCAATTGTTGCCATCCTCTATAAGGCAGGGCTGATGGTGGGACATGCCCAACAATGGGGATGATAAATCCCCAAATATTAAGAGACCAATTGGCTATGCTCAGCTACAGAAGCCATATAGACAATAATACTCAGTATATATTGTAGGGAGCATGCAAGCAAAAATAAAAGATGGTTGTTAGGGAAAAGCATCCCGAGGGGCCAGGAGAGCAGCATCCAAGGTATCACTCATTCTATGCCATCAGAAGAATTAATGTTGGTGTGATCAGGAGTCTGAAAACCACTGCCCTAATAATGATCAAGGTCTCAACCCAGTTTACAGACTTTGGTCACTTTTCAGACCCCAAAGACCTGAAGTATTCTCATGGCTCACTGTTATATGCCATTACCTCCCAGGTAATGAGCAGCATTCAAGCCCAGGTCCGGTTTGCAGTAGGTCTGCTGGGTGAATGGACCCATTCCACAGTCATTTCCCCAGTTCCCAAATGTGCAGTAGGAATGAACATACTTGGTAGTTACAAATATTCACATAGATAGTTTGGTATGTGGGATATCAGTGAGGAAGGCCAAGGATAAGTTTCTAGAAGTGCCCCCACCCCCAGTCAAGATACTAAATCATAAACAATATCACATCCCAGAGTGGGGGCACAGAAGGTCATGATTTTAAAACTAAGAACCATCCTTAAATACCTAAATGATGCAGAGGTATGTCCCCTATCAGGTCAGTATTTAATCAAGTGGGTTCCTGCAGAACCAAATGAGTCCTGGAAGATGATAAACAAGTAGCAGCCATAGCTGGCACTGAAACTTTCCTGCCAGATGTTGTGTCTTCACTGAAGCATGGGCTCAGGTACACGGTATGCATGCAGTCTTTGATCTGGGAACTGTGTTCTTTTCATCTCTATCAAAAAGGACGATCAGAAGCCATTCGTGTTTGCTCAGAACAGACAATGGTATTCACTTACAATGTTGACCCAGGCCTATGTTAATGCTCTCTCTGTCATAATGTAGTCTGAGGAGACCAGGACCAGCTGGGCCTCTGCAAAACATCACCCTGGCGATGACATCATGTAAACCAGACCTAAGTGGCAAGTATGCTGGGGGCCTTTGTAAGTCAGACTCACAAAATAAAGAAAATGATGAGCAACCTCTATGAGGATTCAAGAGTCTGCCACATCAGTACACTTTTAAAGATCCAGGATCTGTAACATGTCAGAACATCTAAGGCAAAGAAAAGAACAAATTTTTGTATGTTGCCCCTCCTAAATGAACAATGTCGCATACCTGGTAAGTTCCCTTAGTTCAGGAGACATTAATTCCACAGTTGGAAAATATTGCTTATATTCATATAACAAGTGATACAAAGGCTTCCAGTTTTAAATAGTGACCAAAATAGGAAAAGGCTCTGCAAAAGGTCCAGGATGCAGTCAAGTAGCCCAATAACCTGACCATATGACCCACCGCCCTTATGATATTGGAGGTTTGGGCAATGGAAAAAGACACTGTGGAGTTTTTGGAAATCCACATTTGGAAAGTCATAACTCAGATGACACCATGTCAACAACAGCAAAGAAAAATAGACCTTTAGAAAGAATGCTCATAGCATGCTACTGGACCCTGGAAGGTGAACCACCTGACCACAAGACACCAAGTAACCAATCATTCATGATGAGCAGGGTTCCATCACACCCACAAAGCCCCACAGTCAGGCAGATCCAACAGCAGCCATTGTAGGATGGAGGTAGTAAGCTTAGTTTGCTTTATGGATAACAAAATACCTGAGACTGAGTGACTTATAAAGAACAGAAGCTTATTTCTCTAGTTCTGAAGACTAGCAAGTCCCAAGGTAAATACATCAACAGGTTTTTATCTGGTGAGTGTCCATCTCTGCTTGACCAGATGGCACTTGGAATGCTGTGTCCTCTAGAGCAGAGAAGTGCTGCAGTCTCACATGGAAGAAAGCAGAAGGGCAAAAGAGCAAGCAACCAAATGCTGCCTGAGCCTCTTTTATATAAGGTCCTTAATCCCATGCTCAATGGGAGGAACCCTCGTGAGCACATCACTCTTGATGGCTCTACCTCTTAAAACTATAACTTGTCCATCAAGTTTCAATGCCTGAATTTTGGAGGGAATACACTGAACAACAGCATGGTACATCTGGGTCAAGGATATGAGTAAGCTACACAAGCAGCATCCCAGACTCTCCCATTAGTCACCACTGTTGCCTAGTGGCTCTCCTTAGCTCAGGTCTGTGTTCACATGGGAGGTCCCTTATGAACAGCCACTGGAGGAGAAGAGAAAAGCCCAAGTTTGCTTTATCATGAGTTATCTGAGTTTAAGGATACAAGCCAAAACTATCCAGCGACTGCATTATATAGCCTCACTTACTCAGGGGGTAACTTGAAAGACAAAAAAAAAAAATCCTTCCTGTGGACAGAGCTTTAGACAGAACACACTTTATGCTAAAGGGGAATTGAAGTTGCTGGTATGCAAATATTGTTAGCTTCTCACACTGACTAGTCTTGGATAGACAACAACATCCATGGGGAGTCTATGTCCTCAAATCTAACTGAGCACTAAAATCACCTGAGAAGCTTTTAAAGAACTCAGACTCCCTAAGTCCAACACCAAAATTAATGAAATAAATGCCCCAGATATGGACCTCAGAAATCTACGTCTCAAATGAGATTCTTAAGTGATCTTGATATTTAGTCTAATGATCAGCAATGCCATAATGAAGGGAAAAAACATTAATGATAAATGCAAACACATATAACACTACATGCTGTAATAAAGTTTTACTTTCTAAATCTCATAACCATCCTATGATATGTATTACTATTAATCTCAGTGTGTGGATGAGAAAACTGAAGTTTAGTGACTTACCCAAGGTCATACTACAAGTGAATAATGTGCTCTAGAGACATTCTGTAACAACCATGACACCACAGTGGACAAGGAAGTGAAGGAAAGAGAAGGGAGATGACCAATCAGCTAAGCAAGAAACATACACTTTGTAGGGCCTGTCTCTGTATTTACCTAAAATGAAGACAAAGTGTTTTTCCAAATAGTTTGACTTCAATACCAGATTCCACTTACAGTAGCATATGAGCACCACCTAGTGGCTACACGGGACTGCCTTTGTATTAATTTCTCTCAGAATCAACTCAGAAGAAAGGAAAAAGTTGTTATGAAAATTTAACAGATCCAAGTTCCAATTCTAGGAGGTTGAATTCTTTGATTTCTGGGGAAAGTTTTAAAAATGTAATGATATAAAAATGAAAAATATCAGGCGGGGGTTGTGGCTCAGTGGTAGAGCATGTGCCTTGCATGTGTGAGGCCCTGGGTTCGAGCCTTAGCACCACATAAATATATATAAAGGTATTGTGTCCATCTACAACTAAAAAATATTTTTTAAAAAATGAAAATATCAAAACAAGTGAATGCAATAATAGCAGTAAGAATGATAACAGGTTTTTGAAATGAAGAAAACAGTAATAAAACATGAAAAAGAAAAAGCCATATGCAAGCCATTTTTAAATTTATATTCTTATGATGAATTTATTACAGTCATACATTAGAAATATTTTCATGGCTAAATACATTTTTCAGGAATTATCCAAATTCAGCATCCTCTTCCTTCCAGGTGTTAAGATGGTTTAGAAGGTCCTCCTTCCTTATTTCAGTGAGAGCTGTTTTCTTTCAAGATCTACTGAACCCAGGTGTGCAAAGGCAAGGGGGGGCAGCCCAGGGAAGCGGAGAGTCAGTCCTGAGAGCACAGTGGGAGCCAGGCAGGGTGCAGAACAGGGGTGGAAGGAAGGAGCTGGAGCGGCTAGCAGAAGGCATGCAAACACCCAGGAATCCTAATTCAGGGCTGGAGCCAGAAGAGACCTCAGAGTGGAAGACAAAAGGGTGGTTCCAGGAACAGAGGTTGGCCCAGCTGCCAAGGGTCTGCCCAGGCCTCACAGGTATTAGAATTCATCCCATGGTTTCTAAAAGCTCTTACTCAGCCTAACTAGGAGGAAGAATAACTCTTCCACAGGATTTATATGTGGATGGACCTCAAAAACAGGATGCTAAGTGAAGAAAGCTGGACACAAAAGACCACATATTGATCCCTTTTATATAAAATGCCCAGAATAGATAAATCCATCAAGAGAGAAAGCAGAAGGGTGGTTGATAGAGGCAGGAGGGAAGGAGGAGAATCTGCTTGATGAGCTCAGTGTTTACACTCTAGTGATGCAGATTAGACAGAAGTGTTGTTTACAAACATCGTGGGTGCACCAAGTGCCACAGAATTGTTCGCCCTAAAGGGTTAATATTATTTGACTTCCACAGAGGTGAAATTCAAATTTAAATAAATTATTACATATTATGTATGTGTGTATGTATTACGTGTATAATAGTAATTTGTATTATGTATATAATTATTATATATTATGCATACATATACATACACATATAATTTCCTGCTATGGTCAATCCCAGAAATAGCTTAAATAGAATAATTATTCTATCTGTTATCTTAGGTTTTTAGACCAGGATGTTCTAAACTTTAAATATGATGACGGTTGATCTGGGGATCAACTTGATTGGATGAAGGGATGACTGATAGATGGTAGAGCATTCATTATTTTCCGAACTTCCATACACACTGAGCCAGTCCTTCTTCTGCTGAAAGGAGCCAACATAGTCTGGCATATGATTAATCAGTGGGCTGCCAGGATGTCTGTGAGGGTGTTGCCAGAGGAGATCAGCATGTGAGTTGATGGACTAAGTGGGAAAGATCTGCCCTTAATGTGGATACCTACCAGCTAACCAGCTGGGGGTCCAGGAAGGCTAAAGTCAAGCTCTCGCTTCCAGAGCCGGGACACCCTCTTCTCCTGCCCTTGGACTTCAGAATTCCAGTTTCTATAACCTTTGAACTCTGAGACTCACACGAGTGGCCCCAGGGCTCTTGGGTCTTCCACATGGGTCTGAGAAATTACATCATCAGCGTCCTTGGTTCTCACTACCAACTTGCCCAGCTCTCCAGTTCACAGAGGAATCCTGTGGGATTGCTCGGCCCCCATAATTGATGAGTCAACTCTCCTAATAAATCCCTTCTCAAAGCCCTCTCCCTCTCAAGACAGACAGATACAGACAGGTAGATGACACAGAGAGAGTTACATCTCGTAGGTAGAACCCTGGCTAAAACAAATAATCAGTGAGGATTATTGTAAGAGTTAGCCTGAGACCACCCTCCACAGCGAGAAGGTTTCTAGGGCCTTCTCTGCAAACAGGCTTTGACAGTGAGAAGGGGGGAAAGGAAATGAGCCTGGGGCTGTTGGGAAGGGAAAGAGAGCTCATCTTTAAGAGTGACCCTCTTTAAAGAAGCAACTAGAAAACAAGCTACTTCAATTTGAGATCCTTGCTAAGTGAAGCAGAGCAGGGTAGGCTTCCTGACATGAATCAAGAAGATTTGGCCCCCTTCTCTGGGAAGTTTCTAGGTTCTGATCCCAGGGCACCAGAAACCCGAGTCTGGACAAATTCAGGGCTTCGTCTGCAGGCACTTCTCTCAAGCATCAGAGGGAAATCAGCCCTCGGCCCACAAGCACGCATTCCAAACACACACCCAGTTAATGAAAACCACACTCAGGAAAAGGACCTTCTACCTGCCTGTGACAATCCGGACTGGGAAAAGCAGATGGAAAATCGCCTCAGGGACTTTATTCCGAATATGCTCCATCTAAGGGGGAATTGAGTTTCTCAAAAATAAAGCCTGTCTGTTTACAAACATACTGTTTTTGCCAAAGAGAATTCTTTATTTTAGGTGCTTTGGGAAAACTGCAGAGTCCTTGGGTTTGGGGCCAAAGACGCCCAAATGTTGCAATCCTAAACCTTTGGCAGTGACAAAACATGTTTGCAAGTGGAAAGTTTCTGGTGTGGGGCTTCTCATGCTGTTTTGTTTGGGTGTGTGTTTGTTGGCTTGGTTGGTGCCAAAGGATTTCCTCCACTTCTTCCCAGAACCAGGGAGTGGGGTCGGCACTCCTCTTGGGATGTTGGCCCCAAACCACCTGCACCCCTCCTCGGACAGCCTGTAGGGTTTGAGGCCCAAAACACAACAGCCTTCGAGTTTAGGGAGCCATCTTTTCCCCACCTTCAAATCCTAAGTGAAGCCTTTAGAGAGGGCTAAATCCAGTCAACATTCGGGTCACTGTTTGGCTGTTCCTTCCCTCATGCCCAAGCAGGCCACATTTCTAAACCTCGCCTACTCCCTGTGCCCAGGGAACAGTTTGATACATTCGCAGTGACTTCCCACCTATCAAAACTAGTCATTCAGAGAAGATCTGCCCTGAAGAATGTAAAGACAAAAAGAAGCGAACTTTCCAGATAGCTCTTTACATTTTTAAAAAACAGGGACAATAGTTTGGAAAACCAAGATTTCGAATGAACAAAACTATGGTAATCTGGAACTCACAAGGCTAGGCCTG
Organism: Callospermophilus lateralis; assembly: GCF_048772815.1. NCBI lineage: Eukaryota > Metazoa > Chordata > Mammalia > Rodentia > Sciuridae > Callospermophilus > Callospermophilus lateralis. The sequence goes on along the minus strand of NC_135314.1, from coordinate 8,496,232 downwards.
GTCCCTGGGTCTAAAGTTTTGGACATAAGAGAACAGAGGAGGGTCGGAGTACCACCTGACACTGGACAAGGACAGGTGGAGGGAGGAGGAAACACCTTCTGGATAAGGCCTGGGCCAATTTAAGAACCCAGAGGGATAGCATAGAGGGCCATCGGCACTCCAGCCCATCTGTCACCAACCCCAGACAGGAAGCTAGGAAAGAACACAATTGCACCCTGATTCAGCCCTGAGAGTCCAAACTCTGCGCTCCAGGACCACCTTGGCTGCCTGGATAGTAGGACTCCCTCATGACTGAGACTGCACTTGGTCCACCATTCTCCAATTCTTTTCAGCACCTCACACTCAGGGAACCCCAAACTGATGACTGTCACTTCTGCCCTCTCCTCTCCCACTCGGCCGACCCAGTCCTCCCTCCTGTCTTTTCAGGATAAGCGCATGTATCTCCGCATCAGCTCTGCTGTCCCTTTCTTCCTCCCTAGCTCATCTCTCGCCGAATACCACAGGCTCTGCCTCCTGGTGTCGGTTCCATCCATCCCTGGTTTTCATAACAATATCACCTCCTGACTGAGGAATTTCACCCTATCTCCATGGAACCAGTTTAATATTCACCTAATAAACACCCCTTCTGCCTCCCCCACGAGAATCCTCGTAAACTTCCACCCTCATTTCTAATCTAGTTGTTTTTCTCTCTGGCCGTAGCCCTCTCTGCTCTCCTCCTTCCTTCCCATCGGTACCCCAGGTCTGTGCCAGAAAGATCACATCTTTCAGTGTCTCAAATGCAAGGGCGACAGGCTCAGCCCTTAGAGCTGTCACAGAAGCTGATCTCTCTGCCCGCGAGGCTCTCTCCCATTTCACCCACTTATAGTCTACTCATCCTTCAGGTGGCCTGGATGTCACTTCCTCCAAGAAGGCTGCCAAGCTTTCATCTGAGTGGTAAAAACACTGATTCCCTCTGACTGAAACAATAAGGAAACAGAATAATGGAACCTTAAAGGCAAGGTGGGTTAATAGTATCATGGTGTCATCAAGGACCCTGTCTCATCCCTCTTGTTTCCTTGCTGGGCCTTTTGTCATCTTCAGGCTGGTGACAAGATGCCTGCACCAGGTCTAGACATTAAATGTCCAAAGGAAGAAGGAGGCTTCCCTTTTGGACCTTCTGTAGAGACAGGGGGAGACTTCCATGCACCCCCGCCTTCCCCGCCCCGCGCCGAACTTCCCCTTAACTTCATTGGCCAAAACGAGCCCACGTGTCTGTGGCTCTGCCTATCACTGGCAAGGGGTGGGGCATGACTGAGGAGAACTGTGGCCCTCTCCGCTGAGGGGCCTGGGATGGCTTCCTCTGAGGGGCGCAGCTGTGATGAGGGCGGGGCGGTCTGATCAATGCAGGGTTCCAACTGGAAAGAAGAGAACAACGTGGCAAGCGGCGTCCTCTGCCCTCTGCCTTGGCTCTGTGTTCCCAGAAGAGTCTGGTCTTGCCTTCCCCCACCTCCCGAGCTTTTGCTCACTTGTGAAAATGTGCCCCTCCCCCTCCCCTTCACGTAGGCCCTCCCCTTCCCCTCCTCTCTTCACAGTGAAATTTCATGTCTTAGAATCCAGCCCCAAAGGCCTATCCCAAAATTAGCCTTTCTTGACCCTTCCAGCCAATTACTTATTCTGAGGTACCATCTATTAACTTTTTTTTTTTTTTTTTTTTGAGTACACGACTTCTCTGGGAATCCCTTAATGGCAGAACTGATAGGCCCCACCTCTGCCTCCCTTTGGCACCTGTCCCCTTGCTTAATATATATATGAGCTCTGAATGGGTGGACAGAACTCTGAACTCAGAGTCCGCAGTGGAGCATTTCTGCCTGGACTTAGCTATGCACCTACTGTATCCTGGACAAGTCACTGAATCTCTCAAAAACAAAATGAGACTTTTAGATCAGACAGAGTCTTCAAGACCTTTTACAAGTCTATTTTTGTTTCCCTGGGCTACTGCTAAACAAATTGCCATAAACTGGGCAACTTGAAACAACACAAATCTATTTCTCCCTATTCTAGAGGCCAGAAGTCAAGAGGTGGCAGACTGGGTTTCTTCTAAAGGCTCTGAGCATCTGCTCCAGCCTCTTGCCCTGCTTCTGGTCATTCCTCGGCTTGTAGACACATCATCTCTTACACAGTCTCCTCTGTGTGTCTCTGTGTCTCGAATCTCCTTCCCTTTCTCTAATAAGGACACCAGTCAGTAGATTTAGGGCTCACACTAAATCTAGGACAGTCACACCTGAGATCTTGATGACATCTTCAAAGACCCCATTTCCTAATAAAGTCTTCATCTCAGTTACCAGGGGTTAGACCTGCAGCACATCTTTTGGAGGGAGATAATTCTACACATGGTAAGCTGTATAGTCCTATTAGCAATTCAAGCCTGACTAGATATTGTATAGAAAACACAACTAAAGACTACTCAAAGCTGAAATGTTTCCTTCCTTCTTCTTGTTGTTTCAATCACCTATACCTCTACATTGTGGATTATTCACCAACCCTTAATCTGAAAGCTGAGAGTTTTAAAGATTATTTTTTCTTTTCATCTCTTAAAATATTAGCAGTGAGTCATCTCCAATATTCAGGTGCTGATCTTGAACACCAGCTCTGTGCTACAGGAGCAGTCACTTTGGGTTCATTACTGATCCACAGCTTAGAAGTCCCCAGCAGCACTGCCTCAGAAGATGTGTATGGGTCCCAGATGGCTCTTCATTTCCCAGTGCCTGAAAGTCCCTGACAATGAAGACAAGGACCCTCAAAAGGATCATTTGGAGACCTTATGTTTGATGAGCCCTGTTTAAGAGGAAGTGAATCAGTATCACATAGGACACCAGAAGACTAGGAGCACCACTGTGGACACAGTTAACATGATGCACCCAGCTCATCCCAGATGAGCACCATGTTTTAAATGCATCCACAATAGAAAAGTTCTATACCGAGCCACACGGAATGATGCCATTGATAGATGAGATGGTTCATTCATCAACGAACAAAAGCAATCATTTTTCTTTCTTGGGGAATGTAGGCTGCAGGCTTCCTGGCTGGCAAACCAATCCTATAGAACCAGAATCCTCACAGGCAATGCTCCACCAGCAGACAAAGCCAAGCTCTGTGCGGCTCTTACGTTATGTCTATTTTAAAAGTTGACTTTGGCAGAGGTGTTGACCACTCACACAATATATCGACTCCCAGAAAAGATAAGGGGGGGAAATCAAACACTGAATTTTCTTTAAATTCTCACTTGGAAGCAAATACCTTGGCTTTTAAGAAGGAGTATAATACTTGCTTCAATGATGAACTAGTTGGAACACATTATAAAGAAAATATTGAAGCTATAAATAATTTATTTTTAAAGGATCTGTGTGCTAAAGTATCTTCTGACTAGCAAATTCTAAAGAATGTAAATCTTCAGATTATATTCTATCTGAGGCAATGTTTTTCTAGAACTACTGGAATGTGTCTAAGTCATGAAACAAACTCAATAATCTTTTAAAAAGACCACTATTAAGAGGCTGAGTTCAAATGGCAAATGGTTGATCCAGCACTCACAGAGGAACTTTGGGCAAAGGAGACTGAGAAGTAGTTAGTCTAAGCCATCCAACAGGAGGGAGCTCTGTGGCCAGAATGCTCTGGTTTAAAAAATTAGGAACGCTGTGGTCCAGTGCCAGCTTTCTCCCTTACAATAATGAATGAAATAAAAGGGTAAATTCAAAAGGGCTCCCCACACCCCTTTCTAGTGTCTATTCTGTCCTACCCTAATACACCTTAAAGCTCCACTGAAGCCCTTTTCCTACACCCTAAAATTTAAAAAAAAAGGATTAAACTTTATAAAGTTGATGAAAGAAACCTGTTCTTAAGGTTCAACAATGTTTTTTAAACCAATAACGTGAATTTTTCCATGCTGAAGAATCATGTAATTAGGTCACCAAATAAAAAAAGACACAGCTGTAATAGAAACCATTTCTGGGGGGAAAAAATCCCTGACTAATCATAAAGTGATGCAAATTTGAAAGGAAATACTTAGATTGTATTTTTACCCAGCTGAGCAGTCAGATGTTTGGAAATGCCCTGGATTTTTCTAAATATTTCCTGCTGTTAATAGCAAAACAGTTCAGATGCTTCAGAAACAAAGGACAGACTTCAAAACTTCTTTTTTTCTGTGTTCTCTCCTTAATTACCGCTGCTCATTCCAGTTGTAATAGGAGGTCTAACTGTAAAGACTCAAGCTAACGTGTTTGCCCTGAGCTGCCACACAGAGTTATTTTTGTGATAATTATTAAGAAGTGTAAGTTAGGGAATATGCAGAGATCTTCACATGAGAGGCTGGGGAAAGGAGGAGGTGACAAAGGACTTCGCACATTTTCAGTTTGTTTCTCATACAACCTGTGAGAGGACCCAGACAGTTGGTAGACTCCAGGAGAGACTCGGATGGCTGTACTCCAGGGAGTTTGGCAAGGCCCTTGGGGTAGGCCCAGAGACCTGTGGTGAGCTGGCCCGCCAGGGGGAGAAGGTGGTGACAACAGCAGCGGCCAGTTACATAGCAAAGGAGCCAGGAGGACAAGCTCTGGCAGCCCCTGAGCAGACCCCTCTGGGCTTTTCTTCAAAAGTAAAGATGGAGGTGTCTGGTCAACCACAGGTGTGGTGGCAGTTCAGGGTGAGGCCTGTGGACTGTCAACTCTAATGAGGACCAGATACCCAGCAGTATTTGCAGACTCTGCAGGAGTGGGAGTGAGAAGCAGAGCAGCTGTCCTCAAACCACCACTACTTCTCTGGGCTGCTGGGTCAGGGTGGCGGGTGCACATATCCCCTGGGACTCTCAGGGCAACACACAACATTAGAGATGCAAATTCAGAACAGGCTGTGGGGGCTTGTGCCAGGTTTTGCCCTGGGTGACTGCTTGGCTCTGTTTCCAAAATAGCATATGAGACCTGTGAAAAATGTGCTCTGGCCCCTTTTAGACCCTGGCCCCAGGACATGAGGGTGAGAACTAGTGGATGTGCAATGGCCTTATCACCATTTACTGGCATTTGTTTCCTGGCTTAAGGCCTAGGCCTTCAAAATGGAGGTGGGGCAGTGGGAAAACAGCCTCTAGCATGGAACCCAGAGTTCCATCCTGGGACCCTGAGGCCAGAACCCCTGTTGAGGACACAACAAGCAGAGGAGGGACCTACAGGACTCAGTGTCCTGCTCAACAAGAGGACAACTTTCCAAAGATTTCACACTCAGCTCTTCCTGAAGAGTACTTTTGTAGATAGCTAAATGCATCCATCTTCTAGTTGAAGTTAGCTCAAAAATAAAATGCTATAATCAAATTCGGCAACATAATTTTCCACGGCATCCTATAAAAACACTAGTGTCAGGGGCAGTTGGAATCCCTTTTACTTCTTTAGAGGGAGGGAAGAGAACTTGTAAACACAGATAACTGTACACCATGTGACTCCCTCATTGTTCCCACTTCAACAGGGCTGCTGGCTAACAAGGAGGAGAGGAGCAAGGACAGCTCACGAGCCCAGGGTCACTGGTAGAGGTTGAAGTCCTAACCCCCAGCACCTCAGGATGTGGCCTTATTTGGAATATAGTCACTGTCAATGGGATTAGTTAAGATGAGGTCATGCTGGAGTAGGGTGGGCCCCTAATGCAATATGACTGGAATCCTTGCAAAAAGGGATGTCATGGAAAGAGACAGGCAAGTACAGAGAGGAAATGATGTGAAGACTCAGGAAGAAGCAGGCCATATGCAAGCCAGCAGATGCCCAAGAGTACCAAAAACTGGGAGAGAGGCCTGGAACATTCTCCCTCGTGGTTCTCAGAGGGAACCAGCCCTGCCAACAACTTGATCTTGGATTTCTGGCCTCCAAAGCTATGAGACAATAAATACTATTGTTCAAGTCACCCAGTCTGTGTGACTTTGTTATGGAAGCTAACACAGACACATATGACTTTCCTGGGCCCTAGGCCTTTGGCCTTCAAGGGCCCCTTTGTCCATAACAAATATTCAACTGTGTTGATATAATGACATAAAATCCAGGCTGAATCTTAATTCATTTTTATCTCTTATTTTAAAAGAAACGAAAACACCTTCATGGGTCTCAAAAGATCTCATGGGTCCTGAGCACTTACCTCCTGTATTTCCTGTAGAAACAGTCACTAAAGTTCTCAGAATTAGTCAGTTGCCTTCCTGTGCTTCCCCTGTCTTGGCGCCATATGGAAATTACCCATTATGGTACCTCATGACGCCCTCTGTCCCTGGCTCAGCTTACTCAAGCAAAGAGACTCTGTCTCATTTACCTTTGTAGCCCTGACATGGGCTGGCAAGTAGTAAGTGCTCACTAAAATGTGGATGTGTAACCGATGTGATTCTGCAATCTTTGTAATGTTTTGAATAACCAATAAAAAAAAATTAAGATAAAAAAAAACTGCTGAACCATCTTGAACTGAATGGATAGGAACCTAGGGTTACTCAAGGTCATTACTGAAACATAAAGCAAGAAGAGGGAAGTATTGGCAAGAAAAGAGCCTTAACAGCTGGAGCCTCAGCTCCTGGTAGCAGAGTGATGGTCTGGGAGCTCAGCCCAGGAAAGTTCTTGAATCTAAAGTAAAATGAGTGTTTTATAATCATCCATTCCAGTCCCCACCACCACCACTCTTCAGCTTTGAATTTTGCTTTTCACTCTATCGGGCTTGGGGTTTATTTGCTTTCTTCATGTGAAGGTTTCTGCCAGTCGATCTGGCCCTCCTGGACCCAGTCTCACAGCTCCGGACAAGTTTACACTGTAGGTTGTTCTCACAATTTCCCCTCTTCCTGCTGACCATTCTTGACCTGTGCCATATATCAGCAAGACAAAAGTTATTTTCTCTACCAGGGACCCACACTGACAAACAAGCAAGCTTTCTTTAATCCTCTTGCCACCACATAAAATTTTTAAAAATAAAGAAACATTCCACTGAACACAGGGGAGAGATTAAGAAAAAACACACAAAAATCTAAAGAGTATGATTGGGAAGACAAGACTCCTAAATTTCTAAATTCCTAATGGTGTGTCATGAACTCCTAGAAGAACATTCCCCCCAAAAAATTCAAAAGGATGATAGTAGTGTCATGTAAGTGAATGGTTCTAAGGACATAAATTTGAGAGGTTAATGGTTAAAAAAGCAAGTCAATTTCTCTACAGAACTTCTCACAACCTTTAGCGCATGAGCATACCAGTCTCCACAAGGCAAAAAGAACAGTGGGCTCCTCATACATCAATGGCCACAGAATCGCTCAGCCAAGGAATGGAGTACAGGAATGGAGTTCAAGAGACAAACACATGCTCAGAAATACTCTTGGCCACACTAGCATAGCAATGATTAGTTGAGTTTACATAACAGACTTTTGCATAAGGACTAGTCACTTGACTATCTGCATAAGACTATTAAATGTAGGCTGGTGGAGTGTCTTAAAAAATAGTATAATTCCTAGGGCTGGGGTTGTGGCTCAGCAGTAGAGTGCTCGCTTAGCACATGTGAAGCCCTGGGTTGGATCCTCAGCACTTCATAACAATAAATTAACAAAAATAGGTATTGTGTCCAATTACAAAAAAAAACATTTAAAAAAATATATATATAGTATGATTCTAGCTGAAATTGCACTTGTAAACTCAGCTCAGAGGCTGGGCAGGAAGATCACCCTATGGAATGATCATAAAAGTCAAAAGAGCAGGAGCTGGTCATATAACTCAGTGACAGGGCACCCTGGGTTCAATCCTCAGTACCTCCTCTCCCACCACACACACACACACAAAGAATGATTCCTATTAAAGTTCAAACCACAGCCAGATAGGCCTTGCTTTGAGTAAGAGAGAAGAAAGTGAATGGAGGGTGTTTGGGCTAGGAAAATAGCACCACAAAGGGAAAACTGTCAGCTGCATGGGAAGGACACCAGAAGACGGGCAGAGAAGGTGTCGTGTGGACTGCACCGTGAAACTTGGGAGGAGAGGTGGAGTGGGTGGGAAGGAGCATGAGAAGCCGACCATGATGAAGAGCCTCATCTCTGGAATGGATGGCAGGCAAGAACTCAATTGCAAGGCAAAAGCACAGACCTTGGGTGCTGGAAGAGGATGACTGAATGGGGATTCAGCTGCTAAAGACACTGCCCCGTCCAACTGCCAGGGAGGGAAGGGGATGCCAATGAGCAGAGCTATGCATACAGCACATGGTGGAGCCACTGTCGCCTAGGGCTAGAGTCCCACCTGCCAGGAAACTCCAACTCTGCACTCAGAGCTCCTTGGCTTTGGACATGCAATTCCTCATCTATAAAACAAGAGGAGCTGATGGCATCCTTAGGTCTTCCCACTCCAACACCCTGACAGTGTATGATATTGTGAAATTCACATCTATCCAGAGCCAAGCAGGAGGGCTAGAGCGAATGGGGCATTTTGAGGTCAAACATGACACTCCCTTCTCCTGCTATGAGCTTAATGGACGGTGACCACTGATAAGACTCTCTCCAGAGGAGAGCCTGGTCCCAGTCTGGGCAGCTAGGAGGCTGGACACAGCTGCCTGTGTCACCTGGGCGAGAGGTGAAGCCTCCTTTGCACCCACAAGGCACAAGTTCTGAGAGAATCAACAGGTCATTTATTACAGGGACAAGAGGACAGAGGAATTCCAAGTGTATATTCTTCTGTTTTGAAATCAAGCAGTTGCCTTCCCATCCTGAATTTTAAATTATGGTATCAATCAGGCTCACATTATCTAACCCCCCAGCTAACCAAATTAACTAAGAATCAGTTAATGGTTCCTGAGTTTTTAAAATTAAAAAAAAATGGTAATAGCTTCATAGAGTTTCAGAGTAGACTAGATGGCATGGGTTATATAAAACACAAAAGCCCATGCCTGGCCCAGGGAGACAAATCAAGAAGTGTTCATGGCTTTTCAGTACATGTCTGTTCTCAAACCTAATGATTTCCCAGGATCCGTCACTGATGTATTGCTCCCTCCATCTGACAACCACCTTTCACACCCCTAACTCCTTCCCTGTCTGCCTGGGGAACCTGGATCTAGCCACCCATGGATCCCTTCACCCCAATGCTGCAATGAACAAATGGAGGACCAAGAAAACATAGGCCCCCTTGAGCACGTCCAACTTCTTTTTACTTACAGTCGGCATTGTAATCTTAGCTAAAATGTTGGAATAATTTTGTTTTCCATTATTAGCATGATTCTTACTTACAGAGATGAAATATGATTTCCTTTGGTTTAAAAAAATACCCAATATGTCATAAAAGATGAAGTAATGGCTAGTTACCTTGGTTGTTTTTTAAACTCCTTCCTATCAACTGCTTAAAGGATGGGTTGTAATGTTGATCCATGCCATAATATATTTGCTTCATTTCCTGCTTCTGGCTGACCCTTGAATAAGAAAATTAATTGGGTAACATGAGTCAGTTAATCAGAATGCATAGTTATTTTTATGAACTCTATCTACTGCCAGTGCATTAACATATGACATGTGGTTCAAAAATTGGAAAAATGGCTAAAATGTAAGTATAGATTGTTTCATGATATATGATTTTGAAAGTAAGACAGTGAATAATTAATTAATTAATTAATTCACTCACTCACTCAAAGAAGTGTTAATTAAGTACCTACAAAGAGCCAGTCAGGATTCCAAGCATGCAGATAACAAATGAATCAAGTCAAGGAGGGAAAACCAGCATGCAAACAAATCCTCATACACACACTTATGAAGCAGGTGTCCACAGGCTAGACAGTACAAAAAGCAGGGCCCATGCCCCAGCCAGAAGGTCAGCTAAGGTCCCAGAGGCAAAGCTGCAGCTAGAAGAAAGATAAGGGACTCACTTGATGGATTTATGGGGAGAAAGGCTATAGTGGTAGAAATGCATTCATGGTCATGGAAATTTCTTATTAAAAAAATGCTCTAAGACACCAGGGAGCAGAGTAATTCTCAAAGGCTATAAGTGAGGTCCAGGGAGGGACAAAGTTAAAGAGGAACTGCCAGATCTTAGAAGACCTGAGCATCACACTAAGAAACTTAGGCTTTATCCTAAAGGCAATGCATAATTTCTGGCCACGCAGAGTTAAGCAGGAGGAGCATTAGGGTCAAATGTTTAAAAAAACCACTATAGTTAGTTTGTTTTCTACTACTATAACAAAATACTTGAGGCTGAGTATTTTGAAAAGAAATAAAGTATATTTAGATCACAGTTTTGTGGGTAAAAATATAAACAACTTTTGTAAAGCCCCCCTGGGTGCATCACATCACGACAGCTGGCATTGTGACTGGGATGCATGTGAGGAGGAGAGAGCTAGAGCTCATGGTGAACAGGAAGCCAAAGATCACAAAGGGGTGAGGGCCACTCTCTTACAACAATCCTCTTGTAAGAACTAATCAGGATCCTGCAAGAACTACATCTATTCCTTCCTAGGACAGAACTCAATGACCCAGTCAATTTGCTCTAAGGCCCACCTCTTGAAGGTTCCATACCACCTCCCAATATCAACAGGCTAGGGACCAAGTTTTTCACACATGAACCCTGAAGGACAAACCACACACACACACATTGAAAGCATTCTGGAGGCGATGAGGTTGACAGTAGAAGGCAAGACTAGTAAAAGGACACATCACCAGGAAACTGGCATCAGGACCAGGTGAAGGTTGGGAGGTTCGGGGTTGAGGCGGTGGCATTAAGGAGAGCAAAGAGGGAGAAGATTTCAGGTCTCCTTCACAGCATGGGTCAGCAGGGTTTGCTCGTATATAGAGATGAAGTGACAAGAAAGAGTCTGGGGTGGAAATAAATGAAAAGCAGTACCACCAACACAAGTTCAGGAGGGAGAAGAACAGTGCTGCTGGGGAAAGACTTTGAGCTCCATTCAGCCGTGTGGACCTGAGGGGTCCATTTGACAGTCAAAGTGCAGGTACCTGCATATGAGGGTCTGAAGCTCAAGAAAAACATCTGGGTTGGTGAAAGGCTCTTGGAAATCATCACTGCGTCCCACGAGAGAGGGCATGCAATTGATTCCCCAGGAAGGGCAGGTGAAGGGAAAGGAGTCCAGCAGAGAGAAAGGTGGTCCAAGAATGACACAGAGGAAGCTAAAGAGAGAGAGGTTACACATGGAAATCATGAGAGTACAGCCTTCCTAGAATGTGCAGTCAACAGTGTCAGAGGAAACAAGAGGAAGTCGTGGTGAACACTGAAGTGTCGGCATTTGCAAATTTCAACTCCAGTGAGTTCAACACATGGTACTGCGCATCTACCAGGAACAAAGAGGTGGCAGTTGATATGAAAACAGACAAACCAGTGGTTCTCAAATGTCCATGTTGTCAGAAATACTGAGGGGCTTAACTAAATATAGATTCATGGACCTACTCTCAGAGGCTCTGTGACCAGGGATCACTGAGAAATCCAAGGAATCTGCATGTTTCACCAGCGCCCACATGCTTCTGTGTGCAGTCATCAAATCCACTCTTGGAAATACTGTGCCTCCCTGTAAATCAAAGTGGGGACTTTTCTAAACAAACGTCTTTTAATAATGTAAGTATTTTCTAGGGGTTTCTACTAGCAGTTTCTCTTCCATTTTTCTAAACATCCATATTGGTTTTATATCCCAAGTGACTTCAACCTGCTAGCCCTCAGTGTCCTCAAAATGAGATCAGCAGTTCTCACCAGAAGGATAACCTGGGTTTTAAGAAAATGCATCTACAATATCCTGCTCTTGCCCTGCCTCCTGAATCAGGCTCCAGAGTTGGAACTTGGAAGTCCAGAAACTTTGAAAATCTTCCCAATAGATTCTGTGGTTCAACCAGGTGTGGAAACAATTGTATAGATCACCTCTAATCCAGTGTCAATCCTTAATAGCTCAGAATTCAATGAGCATCTGCAATAGGAATTGCAGTGGGGCTGCCAATGTAAGGCCTCATAAAGCTCCCTGTCAAACAGGAAGTTTAAGATTTCTTGATGTCAGCAGAGTCTGCAGCAGAGACTTTAGTCCAACTGTGAGTTTTCAGAGTAAATATTATTACAATGATGTACAACTTTAGCTGGCCTGATTAATTATGCAGTTGAAGCACTTCAATAGATGGTGGGTGCCTTGATGTAAGCATTCAGCTCTGCAATTGTTACTATCAAGCTCAATGGCCCCCTCAGATCAGTCAGCAAGGATTTACCATTGTTGCTGTAACAAGAAGAGCAGCTCAAGAAGAATGAGTCCTTTCATCAACTCTAAAATAGAAAAATTCCATAACCATCTATTTAAGTCAGTGCCAAATAGCAGATTGTCTGGTTAATCAGGATTATTAAGGGAAATGAGATGTCTAATAAGTAACATACATGGCTGGTAATCACTATCATTTCAAAAATCCCATATCCCCAGAGGTAAAGGTGGCAAATTCTTGCAAATGTGTGGGTTACTCTGCCTAATCTTTTCTTCTCTCCTGCTGGCTGTGGTGAGCTCCATCCAATACTAGTAATGGCCTGTATCCCTGGAAGAGGGTTTGCTAAAAGAGAAGAGGATTGTAGCAGGGAAGCACAGAGCAGATTAGCACTAGAGGTCTAGGACTTCCTGTTAGGAGAGCCCTATCTGTTTCCTACAAAACAGAGGAGAGAAGAATGCCCTGCTTAAAATCCTCAGTAAGCTCCCACTATCTGCACAATAAAATCCTAATTGTTTGGAAAGGCAACAAAAGCACTTTCTACCTGGTCTTCACACCCTGCATTTCCTCCTACCCACCCTTCCCTGCCCTCATTCCCCCACACCCATATCCCATATACACATGCCATGAACAGTAAACTTCTTATTTCCACAACTCAGGGTCTTTCTCACTTGTATTGAACTCTCCCATTCACCATCCTTTCTGCGCCCCTCTCACCTGGCAAACACTTCCATCTCTGAAGTCTCAGTTTAAATAGGACATTGATGGGGATGCTGTCTTCCATGACTTGAGACATGCAAACTCAGCCCATCCTTGGTACTACAGAGCCCTTTGTTTAAACACCTTTAATATGAAATATTGTGCAAAGCTACTGTTTATCTAATTTCCCTCCCAAGTCTTCCACTGAAGTAAGCTCAGAGGAGATTCTCAAAGATGTCTTCTCAAAGACATCTATTAGATGGATTAAATGAATGAATGATGAATTAATAGGGAGAGGAAGAGATGATGGAAGGAGGGCAGATCAGGGAAAGGAAAGAAAGGAGGATAAAAGAAAATCAAACTAGAGTCACAAGACCACTATTTCTTCTATTAACATAACAAATGTGTGTTAGAAGTAACCATTAAGTCCTAGCATTATGTTAGGAATACTGACAGGAGACACGTTTTTCACCCCCACTAAGATCCAGGAAAGAACAAATGAAATGCACAAATAGACAATTACATCAAAGTCTGTAAAGCCCAGTGGAGGTCCAGGAAGGGTGCTCTGAGATCACCTTGTAGACTTAGCCAAGAAGTCCAGGGGAGTCAAATTGAAAGCTTAATCCTAAAGTATGAGTGTGGCTGAAAGTAACTGGCATTCCAGTAGGAGAACAACACATGTAAAGAAAATGTAGAAAAGCTCAGACAGAGAATCAAATAAGGCTTGAGGTGGGTGTTCAAGGAGAGGTGAGGCTGGAGAGACAAGCACAGTATGGCCACCAAGGTGTCTACAGTCAGTGTGGACATGAGAAGAGCCAGAGAGTACTCGCAGCCTCCTCATGTGCCCTTCCTTCTACCTGGAATGCGCTTAGGCTCCTCCAGCCAATCCTGCCATCCTGGTAGAGAGGTTCCAGGGACTTCCCATTCCAATACTCATCAAAATCAATTGAACTATTCTGTCCTCTGGCTGTCCCAGAAAACTGGAAGGTTCACCAGGGCAGGCACTGTATCTGCCTTACCTGTCATTTTATCCCAACACCTAGAAAACACCTGACCTAGAGTGAGCCTCTATAAACACTGGTTAAATGGAAGCAAGGGATGCACACTCTTATGACCAAATATTCCCATCACAGAATCTATGAAATAGTGAACAGGCCCCATCTGGAAAAATGTTTGAGAAAATCTGTGAAGCAAAAAGGATCCCCATGAAGAGCTGGGTCTCATCCAGCCTCAGAATTATGGATCCACATGACATCTTCCCCAACAAGATAGGTCAGCTCATACAGCCTCGGTTTCTAGTCATCAGATGGGGATGTTGGGCTGGATTAACTTCAAGGATGCCTCCAACTCATGAGCTGACAGTTTTTACGCTGCAAGAGCTCCAGAGCTGGGGACCCATGGAAGGAAGATCCTTGGTGATATGAAGATATAGGGAAGAACTCAGCACCACCCACTTCCAGGACTGTGGTCTCATTGAATTTGCCCTGAGGAAAGCAAGTGCCAAGGCCCCTCCTGACTTTAGTAGCTGTAAAAACAAAATCAGAGGATAAAGAAATGTCACCCCCTTCTGGGCAAATAAACTTTCTTTCAGGGAGTCCCCAGGAGATGGATATGGAGAGCCCCACAATTTCCACTTTTGAGTTTCAAGTACCCAGAAAGATTCATGATCCCTAAAGCCAAGCCAGGAGAAGTGATCAAGGTGCCTTACATGGCAAAGGGCCAGATTGTCTGCTGTATGCCCAGGAGATTCAGAGAGTTGGAAACAAATGAAAGCCATGATTAAAGTAATTTCATCTATGTGTTTCCAGAGATTAATTATATTTATTGCATCTGACACCAGTCAGGGATAGCAAACATCTTTTGTGAGCCTTATAACAAAAGTTTAAAAGCATTACTCCTAATGGTTGATTTTGTTTTATTATATCTGACTCAAAGCCAAAGGTACACAGCACTTAGAGCTGTCTGTAGACATTAATGTTTGAAAGCAGCACACACAGCGCCCCTCTCTGGCTTCCTACCAGCACCTGCACCTGCTACCCACCACCCTCAGTATACATGTGAGTGGAGTCAGGTAGGGAGGCAGTTCAACACCTCCTGAATTTGTTGTACAACTGCCACATCCAGTTTTGTTTTGTTTTTTTGTTTGTTTGTTTGTTTGTTTTTATGATGCTGTGGGGATTAGGGATTGAACCCAGAGCCTTGTGCCTGCAAGACAAGCACTCCACCAACTGAGCTAAATCCCCAGCCTTGCAACTGCCACATCCAGCTAGGCATGGCTGGATCCTCTGAGGCAGGTAAGACAAGGGTCCCTGCCCTCCAGTGATACACAGGAATGGATAATAGTCTATCAAAAATTATTCCATAAATATAATTTATGTGCCACAAGACAGGTAAGATAACCATGGAATGAGAATATATCGAAGGAAAAGGTGGTCCCTTTTATGTGGTGAAATCATAAAAGGAGTTGGCATATGAGATGAGCCAGAAAAGAAGAGGTGTCTCTTAGGCAGACACAAAGGGGAAGTGGATTCCAGATGCCAAGAACAGTCAAGAGAGGTAGGAAACTGAATAAGGGCGGACCATGTTTTGTTACAGCTTTATGTGGCATGTGTTCATGTGGGGAACAGTGTACAGTGGGATAGGGGAGAGGAATCGTGTGCTCGAAGGTCTGGAATGGTGTCTAAAGAGTGGCATGTATTCGACTGTTGGTGAGGAGCATGTATGACCTTGGGCACAGGAACAAAGTGAGAAGAGCTGCACTGAGGGGATATTAACACGGTGGGGGTGGGGCATCAGCAAGCCTTGTCAAAACTTCCATAAATATAATTTATGTGCCATAAGACGGGTATGTCCACTGATGTCCACTCGTGAACCACTGCTTCTAGAGAGTCATGGCGGGCACAGGGTCTGAGGCATTGCTTCAGTACCATAGAAACTAACAGGAAGGTTGGTGATTCTATTCAGCTGGGCTGAGAACGTAGGGATCACGTGCCCATAGATAGATGCCATTTTTCACTTCAAGCCAGTGCCTTAGAAACAACCTCTGTAGAAAATCCATTTGTGAGTTATGGACTACCCTCTAAACGACAAAGATTTGCTTCACACCTTTAAGACGTCCTTCCATTTTTAAAGAGAACCAGCAATCTACTGGAAAAGATGAAAACATTTAGACAAAGAATTCAGGAGCTGCCACCATGAAGGCATGTACATCCACTTGTCCCCATGACATCAGGACAAGAACATAACCCACCAGGAAGGTCTCCATCAGTTAATAATGGCCTGAATGTATAAGCCGTCAACATACACAAGCAGTATGGCTTCAAATTCATAAAATCTACACAGAGTTAATTTTACTGGAAAATTCTTCTCCCTTCTCAGAATATAAGTCCCTGAGGGCAGAAAATAAGGGGAAAAACTGTTTTTATGAACTTGCCTAAGAAAATTATTACACCCGAAAGGCCATTATTGTTATAAAATTCCGCTGCATCTGTCTCTTGTTTATTTGCTTCATAACTATCACTCTAAATCCACTTGGGACATTCAATGCAAAATAATAATAGTTCTATTTATTTTCATTTGACTTTAAAGGAAAAAGTGGAAGAAGAGAGACAATGTCTCAATTAATTATCAGGACAATATGGCAGAGTTAGTATTTATGTGAAATGAGTTGTAATCAAATCTTTGTATCTCCATTGTCAATGATTTCTTTCTTCTTCCCAAACAAGACAACTATGTATTCCTCCCAGCATGTTTTCTAGATACATAATCAATATCCCATATTTTACAGCATCAAGTCTAAATCCTTAAACATCAAAAGAATTTTCTGCTTATTTGAAAAAAATATAACTCAAAGTAGACTAAAAAGAATTACCATAAAATTAATAGTAGTAGCATTAATAGGCACATACATACATTTATGTCTAGTGGGAATTGCATATCCATGTAGATATTTTTAACTTTCAGTTCAACATCATTTAAAATGAAAAATATAAAGAATCCAGCATTCCTTTCACCTCAATTCCCCCAAAACTTACATATATTGTGTGTGCACAGGAGTGTGTGTGTAGATAAATACGGATATTGCAGACACAACACCCTTTTATCCCTAAACACTGAGTTATATCTCTAAAAACAAGTACACACTCTAACATAACCACAATGTAAGTATTGTAGTAAGAAAATTAACAATGCTGTTGTTCATACCTCTTATACAGATTGTTCAAACTTCATCAATTGTCTAAATAGTTCTCTTTAAAGCAAGAGAAAACCCCAGATCATCTTTGTATTCATTTATTATATATTCAAGAAAAACAACTTTCACATTTAGAGAGCAGAAACAAACTACTACCTCAGATAGTAATTCAAAAATATTCTCTTCAGCTCTGAGGAATCTACTAGAATTCATGCTTCAAATGCCCAAAATGACTCAAGAATCATTACATAATAGGACAGGCAGTGAGTATTTTAACATATACATGATGGTAAAAGTAAGAAAGAATGAAGGCAAAAAAGGAGATTTTATAGTATAGATAACTCTATTTATGTAAATCTGACAATGTGGACATAGTACAAGCCATGAAAAATGGAAGGAGAAAGAAGATTAACAGAGTCATCCCTCAATATACATCAAGCATTGGGGGCTGGGGATGTGGCTCAAGCGATAGCACGCTCGCCTGGCATGTGTCTGGCCCGGGTTTGATCCTCAGCACCATGTACAAACAAAGATGTTGTGTCCACCGAGAACTAAAAAATAAATATTAAAAAATTCTCTCTCCCACTCTCTCTCTTAAAAAAAAAAAAAAAGAGTGATTCCAGGTGAGCATTTAGTATTCTACATCAAGCATTGGTCCCAGGATCCACATGAATACTGAAATCCCCAAATGATCAAGTCCCTTATATAAAATGGTGTAACATTTACATATAACCTATACAAATCCTCCCATATACTTTAAATCATCTCTAGATTACTTATAACAGCTAATAAAGTTATAAGTAACTGTAAACACTTTGTAAATAGTGTAAATTAGTGTAAACATTTTGCAAATAGTTGTTATGTTGTATTGTTTAGAAAAACGACAAGGAAAAAAGTCTGTAACATGTTGAATACAAATACAATTTTTTTCAAATATTTTTGATCCAAAGTTGGCCAAATACACTGATGTGGAACTTGCAGACAATAGAGTGCCAACTGTATATGCAAAAAAAATTACTTGGACTGGAAATACATATGTAACAGAATGGAATTAAACCCCTATCTTGCACCCTGCACAAAACTCAACTCTAAGTGGATCAAGGACCTATACATTAGATCAGAGACCCTGCACCTACTAGAAGAAAAGGAGGCCCAACTCTCCCTCGTATTAGTTTAGGAAACGACTTCCTCAACAAGTCTCCTAAAATGCAAGAAGTAAAATCAAGAATCAAGAAATGGGATTTGGGGGCTGGGAATGTGGCTCAAGCGTTAACGTGCTCGCCTGGCATGCGCAGGGTACTAGGTTTTATCCTCAGCACCACATAAAATAAAATAAAGATGTTGTGTCCACCGAAAACTGAAAAATAAATATTTAAAAAAATTCTCTCTCTCTCTCTCTCTCTCTCTCTCTCTCTCTCTCTCTCTCTCTCTCTCTCTCTCTTTCTCTCTCTCTCTCTCTTAAAAAAAAAGGAAATGGGATTTTATCAAACTAAGAAGATTCTTCACAGCAAAGGAAACAATCAAGAACATGAAGAGCGAGCCTACAAAATGGGAGAAAATTTTTTCCACCTGCAACTCAGAGCATTAATCTCTAGGATATATAAAGAACTCAAAAAACTTAACACCAAAAATCAAATAACCCAATCAAAAAATGGGCTAAGGAATTTATCAGACACTTCACAGAAGAAGAAACACAATCAACATATACATGAAAAAAATGTTTAACTTCTCTAGAAATTAAAGAACTGCAAATTAAAACTACATTGAGATTCCATCTCTCTCCAGTCGGGATGACAATTATCAAGAATACAAGTAACAATAAATGTTGGCGAGGATCTGAGGGAAAAGGTTCACTCATATATTGCTGGTAGGACTGCAAACTGATGCAACCACTATTGAAAGCAGTATTAAAGATTCCTCAGAAAACTTGAAATGAAACCACCATTTGACCCAGTTACCTTAGGCCTTAATATATGCCCAAAGGATTTAAAATCAGCATACTACAGTGATTGTTTTGGTTTGAATGTGAGATGAAGCAAAAAGATTCGGAGAAGAAATGATTAGTTTATGAGAGCCTTAGCACAATCAGTGAATTAATCACCTTATGGTGATAACTAAGTGGTAACTGAAGGCAGGGAGGGTGTGGCTGGAGGATGTAGGGCACTGGTGCATGGTTTGGGGGTATATATTTGGGGGTATATATCTGGGAAGTGGAGTCTCTCTCTCTCTCTTTGCTTTCTGATCATCATGTGAGCTGCTTCCCTCCACTATGCTTTTCCACCATGATGTCATGCCTCACCTTGAGCCCTGAGGAATGAAGCCTGCTGTCTGTGGATTGAGACCTCTGAAATCATGAATCCCTAAATAACCTTTTCATCCCTTAAAATTGTTCTGGTCATATCTGTTAGTCAGAACAGTGAAAAGGCTGACTAAAACAGTGACACATCAATGTTTATAGCAAATCAATTCACAATAACTAAGCTATGGACCCAACCTAGGTTGGTCCATAGCTATAAGAGATGAATGGATAAAAAAAATGTGGTATATATACACAATGGAATATTACTCAGCCATAAAGAAAGAATGACTTTATGACTGTTGCTGGTAAATGGGTGGATCTGGAGGCTATCGTGCTAACTGAAATAAGCCAATCCCAAAAAAACAAATGTCGAATGTTCTCTCTAATATGCAGATGCTAACATACAAAAGGGGGGAGATAGAAGTTCACTGGATTAGACAAAGGAAATGAAGGGAAGGGAGGGAGGATGGGAATAGGAATAATAGCAGAATTAATCTGACATAACTTTCTTATGTTCATGTATGAATACATGATCCATGTAACTCCACATCACGTACAACCACAGAATGAGAAGTTGTACTCCATGTACATAAAATAAATACAACTCTGGTGTAATGTATATTTAAAAAGAACAAATTAAGAAAATAATAATAAAAAATTAAGTTGACTGTTTTCAGCAGTCATGATTGGTGATAGGAGTATCATAGTTATTCTCAGACTGCCATGTATATTATGGGAAATAAGTAATTATGGCATATTCAAATTCAAATATTCCAATTATGTATGCCTGATAAATAGGATTCTTGGTATGAAAGAAGATATACAGATATACAATAGAGAAAGTAAAGTAAAAGCTCTGTAATCTTGAATTCGAATTATAAATGAGTATGACACAATGGAATATTACTCATCCATAAAGTAATTAGTGATTACTTTTGACAGGAAGAAGGAAGTTTCTGAATATTACTCATGCTGAAAAATGGATGTATCTGGAGACTCTCATGCTAAGTGAAATAAGCCAATCCCAAAAAAACGAAGACCAAATGTTCTCTTTGATATACAGAGGCTAATACACAACGCAGGGTGGGGGAGAAGTTCATTGGATTAGACAAAGGATAATGATGGGAAGGAAGCAGGGATAGGAGTAGGAAAGACAGTAAATGAATGGGACATAACTTTCCTATGTTCATATATAAATATACAGCCAGTGTAAATCCACATCATGTACTACCAGGATGGGAAGTTACTCCATGTATGAATAATTTGTCAAAATACATTCTACTGTCATGTGTATCTAAAAAGAACAAATTAAAAAAGAGATGAGTATGAATTCACCAGATATTTTCTCTTTATAAGGAGAGATAATAGATAGACAGATAGGCAGGTAGTAGGTAAATAGATAGGTAGGTAGATAGATGACATATGTGTGGATACTTTCTTAGCTCTTTCCACTGGAAAGGCCAGAATAGTGACTAACCCCATAGTTACAAACATCCCTAGCACCTAGATAAGTGGTTTTGAAAACCATTTCTCATTTAAGAAAATAGGACTTCTTGGAGAAATGGCAGGTTCCAAGTCTGGGGCAAAAGTAAATGTGTAAGAGGAGTTGCAACTTTAGATGTAACATGAAGCAAAGCAGCTACCAAAGGTTTTTAGGGTCATGTCAGGAAGACTCAAGAATCATTGGTCAAAGTGGCTCAATTTGAAAGAGGAGACAAAGGTCAAAAGGATGATAACTGCAAAGGATTTAAATACATCTAATATGTATTTAAATACATGAGTTTATAACAATATTTTAAACACTTGAGGATGATAGGGAATCAACACATTATGTAGGAACTAAGGCAATAGAAGGAAGGAATCAAGCATTTACCTTAGTTTCCAATATAAACTACACCACTAGATAACCAATTAGTAGATGGAAAGTTGTATCTCCTTATAAAATCATTCCAGCTAATAAATGAAAGGAAAATGATAAAATCAGAACATTTGAATCTTCACCCCCCAATGATAAATGGATTTAGGCAAGATGTATGATATCACCCATCATGAAAAACAAGAGGCAATGAGGCATGTGAAAGAACACAGCCCCACCCACCACCAGGGGACTGAAAAGCTAGAAAGCCACTGGAGCTGGCTGTCAAATCACAGGAGAACAAAGACCAAAGAACATGTTGAAGTGCACCAAAGCAAAATCCAGACTGTGGGACACTCCAGTGGCTCAGAGGGGAAAATCCATAGGCTAAAAGAGAGTTGAAGTTTATACACACAAACACTAGCACACCATGGTATTTGAGGCTATGTACTTTCAATTAATTCATAAAGATGCAAAGAATTTATTAATATAAATTATATATTAGTGATTACTTTTGACAGGAAGAAGGAAGTTTCTGGAATAACTGGCAATATTCTAGTGTAATAAAAATTAAAACATAGTTATTTCTAAAATATTTCCAGAAAAAGGAATCTATTATGATTATGGATATGACATGGGGAAACCCTTATTATATACATCAGTAAATAAAAATGTCTACAGACTAGATATGGAACCACCATATGACCCAACTATTACACTCCTCAGTATTTACCCTAAAGAATTAAAATGAGCATACTATAGTGAAATATGCATATCCACGTTTATAGTACCACAATTCACATTAGCCAAATGATGAACCCAGCCTAGGTGTCCGTCAACTGATGAATTAATCAAGAAAAATGTGATATTTATTTATATATATACATACACACACACACACACACACACACACACACAGAATGGAGTTTTATTCAGCCATAAATAAAAATTAAATTATGTCACAAATGGAATGGCATAATATTAAGATTGTTTCTGCACAGCAAAGAAAACAATAATGTCAAGAGAGAACCTACAGAATGAAAGAAAATCTTTTCTTGCTATTCTTCTGACAGAAGATTAATATCATTATAAAGAACTTAAAGTACACAGAGATATGAAAAATTGTGTTCTATATGTGTAATAAGAATTGTAATACATTCCACTGTCATATATAAATTTAAAAAAAGAACTTAAAAAACTTTACACACAAACATATGAAATAGCCCAATTAACAAATGGGCAAATGAATTAAACAGACACTTCAAAAAGAAGAAATACAGGGGCTGGGGATGTGGTTCAGTAGCAGAGTGCTTGCCTAGTATGTATGAGGCACTGGATTCAGTTCTCAGCACCATATATAAACATAAATAAAATAAAGGTCCACTGACAACTTAAAAATATACAAAAGGCCAACAAATATATGAAATAATGTTCATCATCATTAGCAATTAGGAAGATGCAAATCAAAACTACACTGATATTTCATCTCATAATAGTAAGAATGGCAGTCATCAAGAATACAAACAAGTTCTTCAAAAGATTAGGCATGAAGCCAGCTATATGACCCACCTATACCACTTCTTGGTATTTATCCTAAAGAACTAAAGCCAGCATACTACAGTGATATACACGTGCCCATGTTTATAGCAGCACAATTCACTATAGTCAAACTATGGAACCAGCCTAGGTGTCTGTCAGTGGATGAATGGATAAAGAAAATGTGGTATATATACACAATAAAGTTTTATTCAGCCACAAAGAAAAATAAAATTATGGCAGTTCCAGGAAAATAGACGGAATTAGAGACCATTATGTTGACAAAATAAGTCAAACTCAGAAGGTCAATGGTTATATATTTTCTCTCCTATGTGGAAGCTAGAGAGGAAAAAGGAAAAGAAAGATGAGGAATGGATCTCATGAAAATCAAAGGAGATAGTAGAGGAAAGGGACCAAGGAGTGGGAGCCAGGGAAGGAGGGGGAGTGCGGGGGAGTGATACTGGCCAAATCACGTTGCTATTGTGTGCATGTACAAATATGAAACAACAAATCCCATCATTATATACAACCACAATGGATAGGTAAAAAATGTGGGAAAAAATCTGGCAAATAAATGTTAATTAATCATACCCATTAAAAAGGGGGGGAAAGAAAGAAAGTGTTATTATGAGTTTTCACATCAGTAGAGACAGTTGCCAAGAGTAAGGATGGGTCTTTTTATAATGCTGTTCCTGGTCAGTCCTATTCCTCCTGGTGCAACATCGTGTGCACTCAACAAAGCCAGCATGTTCACATTAAAAAAAAAAAAAAGTCTACAGAAAGTCTCAAAGCTTGCATATCTAACTACAGCTATGAATGGTGGGGTGGAACAAAGGATGGGGAATAAGGGGAAAGGCAACCAGGAAGGGGGCTAGAACAAGAGCACATTCACTTTTTGCTCAATGTATTTCTGTACCATGTGCATTTTTATAAGGAACTTTTCATGTATTATTGATACAGATTAAAAGACTCCATCAGTGAGTGAGTAACTCATGAGCACCTAAGCAAATGGGTAAGTGAAAGTGTGTAAGTGAATGAATAAGGAGAGAGTGAGCAAATAAATAGAGGGAAAAAGAGCACTCCAAGTACTGTCAACAGAACAGTCACCATAAAATCATGTAACTTCAGTGAGCCACAGGGAAAGAAACAGATTATGCAAAATATGGTCAACCCAGATATCTTAGAGTCTGTTTTTTGTTGATGTTGTTTGTTTGTTTGTTACCAGGGATTGAACTGTAAACTCAGGGGAACCACATCTATAGCCCTTTTTTTTTTTTTTTTGTTTTGTTTTGTTTTGCATTTTATTTAGAGACAAGATCTCACTGGGTTTCTTAGTGCCTCACTTTTGCTGGGGCTGGCTTTGAACTCACAATCCTCCTGCCTCAGCCTTCCGAGCTGCTGGGATTACAGGCCTGCGCCACCACACCTGGCTAGAGTCTGCATATGTGAAGATACTTAACCCTCGATGAGATGACATGCTAAAATTTTTTAAATGAAAAATGACAAGAAAATTAAATGAAAAAAACAGTCAAATATTAATTCAGAACCAGACAGCTCCTTGAATGATCCCTGTGACCACCCTTACACTATATTGCCTGGCCACCAAGAATCCTCCAATCATGAGATCCCATTGAGATGTCTTATTGTCCCTTTAAATTTCATAATCCCTAAAGTATTTGAAAGTACATTTCTGCATCCACCCAGAACAAGTTCTTTGCAAACATTCCTTTTAAAAAAAGAACCACAGCCTCTAAATAACTCACCACCCAGTGTCCAAATTCAGAGTACTGCAGCATTCTTTCAAAATTAAACCAACTGAAAACAACTCTATTTCAAATCAAAAATCATTCTATATAACTCTGAGAATCCAAAATTCCAGAATGTTGGTCAGAAGCAGAATGTGTCACTTAACTTCTCTGGACCTTAGTCAGTGCCCTCATTATAGGCGATCTCCCGCCCCATCAAGGAGCTATGTGGTGAAATGGAATTATATTAAACGCTTAGCATGGAACTTGGCATATAGAAGTGTGCTCAGAGGGGTTTGCTGTATTTTTAATTTTTTCTCATTGAGGTGTGTTTTTAAACATATTCCCTTGGGTAAACTCTGGCAAGGCCTGATGCACATCAGGAGAAAGAAACTGGAAAGAGTTTTAGAGTTTGTTTCTCCCAGATCCCTGGGGAAAACACAATATGCTGTGCAGAGCCACATGGGAAGCACTGGGGTTGTTCAGGAGGAGGGAGACAGGGAAGAAACCAAGTGAGCACCTGTCTTGTGGCTTCTGTGGGGAGGAATGGGCAAGTCTGGGCAAGCTGATTTAGGATTGGCTAGCTTGACTAATTTCAGCAGGCTCTGGGGCATGGGAGCCACTCTGAGTCATCTGGTACCTGGTTCTAGGTGATTAGGGCAGGTGGAGAGTGACCCAGAGTGTGAAAGCCTAATATGGGAGGTGGCTAGGGGACTGGACTTAATCAGCTACCCAAGAAGGGGAACTGACTGACTTCTAGCCAACGTTGCAAAACAAGGCCAATGGCCAGGGAGGTAGCTCAGTGGTAGAGTATTCTAGTAGCCATCCCCCAGCACCACAAAAAAAGAAAAAAATGAAGAAAAACCACCTGGTCAGGATAGTATTTTTAAAAACTGTGTCACAAGGTAAAATCACACAACATATAACCGTTTAAAATATTTAAAATTCAATGGCACTTAGTATATATACAATGTTATACAACCATCACCTCTGTTTAGTTCTAAAACATTTTCA
The DNA here is from genome assembly GCF_048772815.1 of Callospermophilus lateralis. Lineage (NCBI taxonomy): Eukaryota > Metazoa > Chordata > Mammalia > Rodentia > Sciuridae > Callospermophilus > Callospermophilus lateralis. The sequence goes on along the minus strand of NC_135314.1, from coordinate 8,470,720 downwards.
TTAAAAAGAAATCTTGTACTCATTAAGCAGTTATTCCCCACCACCCATTATCACCAACCCACTCCCCAACACCCTGCCAGCCTGTGGCAAATACCAATCTGCTTTCTGTCTCTACTGATCTACCTATTCTGGATATATTCTATAAATGGACTCATACAATATGTGGCTATTATTAATAGAATTATGTCTCCCCAAATTTCAAATGTTGAAGCCCTAAATCCCCAGTGGGATTTGCAGATAGTGCCTTTCAGGAGATCATCAGCATTAAATAAGGTCATTAGGACAGAGCACTAATCCAATATCACTTTTGCCCTTAGAAGAAAAGGAACAGACACCTATCACCTGAGCACAGAGGAAAGGCCACGTGAGGACACAAGAAGGCTGCCATCTGCAAGCCAGGAGAGGCCAGGGGAGAAACCAAGCCCACCCACACCTTGATCTTGAACTTACCCCTAGGACTCTGAGAGAGAGGTTTCTAATGCTAAGCCCCCCAGTCTATGATATTTTGTCTGAGCAGACCTTGACAGCGAGCTTTCCTGTCACTTAGCACAAAGTTGTCAACACACTGCACCATGTATCTGTTCTTCATTCCTTTCTATGACTACATAACTTCCCATCATATGTTATTCCACAATTTATTTTTCCATTCCATTGATGGATATTTGGGTTGTTTCCACCTCCTGGCTATTGTGAATAATGCTGCCATGAACATTCACAAATGTGTATTTAGTTTTGAGTACTTGCCTTAGATTTTTTTAATTACATACCTAGTAATGAAAATTCTGGGTCATGAGGTAATTCTATATTTAACTTTTTGAGAAACCACCAAACTATTATTATTTTTAAAGCATTCTTTCAGTGCCTACTAAGTACAGGTCATGTTCCACAGGGTGATGTTAATATCCATGAGCTGTCATCCCTGCTCCACAGCTTACTGTCTGTGAGAACCATTCCTCCAAAAGGAAAGAAGTAATTACAATTTTCATAATGTTTGGTTTTATTCAAAATGAGTACCTAGGCAAACCCACAACAACTGAATCCCAAATTTCAAAACAGCCTTTATCCTCCAAATATTCATATTCAAAATGTTTATATGCAAGTAAACCTATTATTAATTAATGCTGATAATTTCCATGTAGGCTGACTTCTAGCCAAGGTTGCAAAACAAGGCCAATAACACAAGTTAATAAAATATATTTCTAAGTCTTAAATTATACATATCCACGTAGGCATGCATGCAAAATGGCAGAAAGTTTATCTGGCATAAGTGCTCACAAGAACCCAGAGCTAAGGAAGGCAGGTTAGAAAAACAAAGACTAGCAATCTGGGGGAGGGGTGGAGCAGCTAGCAGAGTTCATAGAAACACAGATGGGAAGAAAAGCATAATGGGCTTCAGAAAAACCAAGCCAGAGCAGAGATGCAAGGAGCAGAACACCACAAGAATGCCAGGATGTGGAGATTTGCCAGTTATGGAAGGAGACAGGGTTAAGAGATGAGAGAGGAATGTTAGTTTCATGCCTTTGCCAATATCTTTCATGGCTAATTACACCCTGACAGCCTATAAATTCCTCTAATAGTTTTCAATGGAGAAACTATTCTTCCACCCACCCCTGCAAACATTAAGTGGTGTAGCTGGTTTCGACTAGCTTCCAGAATCACCCAAGTGGAGTTGATTATCAATGGTGGGTGTGGACAAGGGAAAAACAAGAATGCATTCTTCTGAGAGCCTTCTGGGCAAAAACCACCATGTATGGTAAATATCAGATTCCACACCTCAAATGTCCCTATTTCTCAACTGAAACTAATATCTGGAGATTACCCCCTCCTCCCTTTACTTCCTCCCCCATCCCTGAGACTAGGACCCTGCACAGCAACAAACCTCTCTAATCCCTCCTCCAGTCCATTTTTCAGAATCAATAGGTTATCTTTCTCACTAGGAAGGGTTCTGCTTTCACAAGTGCCAGCTAAGAAACAAAAATTGAATGTTTCAGAGAAAAGAGCTCACTTGTCCCCAACCTGCAGTATCTTTCATGGTTTCAGATGAATACCATAATATTATGTGGAACATTTTGTCTCCAAGGTACTTTTTAAATAGATCAAGAAAGCTGGAGCGGAGCGGGGACGGACAGTAGTATGTTGACTCTAGACCATTATTTTTCAGTCTATACCTTCACTGTTTAAATCAAGCAAAAACCAAACAAAGGTTCAGGTTCTAAAGAGTGAGTGAACTATCTATGGAAGAAAAACAGTAATACAATGTCCATCAAGTCCCCAAAAGTAAGGCCTATATCTGCTAATGATCACTGACTTTGAAGTCAAGCACACATCACTTAAAATTCTTAACCTACCACTTTCTCACTCTATATCCTCTGAAACCATCAATATTCTCATTGGAAATGGCAAACAGAACACTACCTACCAAACAGGTTTGAGTTATGTCCAGCCTAATAGTCAATAATAGTGTTGGTAGTAATAGTAATATGTCCCATATTGAGAATCCAACTTTTAGAGCATAACTTATTATGTTACAGGACTATTTCCAAAATATTAAATAATTTAGGGATCCTTGAAAATGTAGAAAAAGCAATAAGCATTTTGCACTTTTTGGCAACCTGAGGGAAGGTTATAATGGGTTTTAAAGCCTTTGCAGCTAATAATGGGATATTACTGATGTAAGATGGGAGGGCAAGCCAGAGCCATTCAAGCCTCTTGTGTCAGAATGTCTGGGTGGGAGAAATGTGACATGGTAAACCCACACAGGCTTCTTCTCTGACACATCGCCACATTTGCCACCATGAATTTTCCTGTGGGGCATGGACTGGGGAAGTGGCAACACAGGTGGAAGGAATTTCTCCAAGATCCAGGAAGCTTGCTGAGAAGGGCTGATTTAAGGCTGAAAGCTGTTTGTTACTAATGTAGCTGAAGACGGGGTGAAGAACATGGAGGACACAATTGTTCTCCCTAAGCAGCACTTGGACAAGTGAAGTAACTTTTTACCTTTTAGATTTAGAAGAATATCCCTACTTAAAGACACCAATTGAACAGGACCTTCCTAGAAAATCTGAATGTCCACCTAAGTATCTACTAATGACTTCAAATTTCTGTATTTCCAGCTCATATCTTACCTATGAATTACCAAATAAATTCCACATTCCCAAAATTACCAAATCCCAAATTCCACAAGTCTAAATCTGACCTTGCAATTGTTTCTACCCAGATGCTCTTCTTCCAATTCTCCTCTGTTATCTCTTTCAGTGAATCTGGTTTTTCTGGCTGGAAGTGCAGAAGTCTCACCTGGCACCATCTTCTCTATCTTGCCAATGCACATCTCAGCCAATCCATCATCAATTCTTGTCCATAATTAAGTCTCCACTTCTCTCCAATTTCATGGCCACCAACCTACAAACCCAGGGGACCAATATTTATTACATGAACCAGTACCCCAGCATCCTCCCTAGCCCAGTCCTACTCTCTTCTCCTCAGACATAAGAATGATCCTTTCAAAACTCAGAGTTACACCTTCAGTCCCACCTGGGTTTCCCATTGTTCTCAGGCACAGGACAAGACCCTAAGCATGGCCTAGAACAGCCAAGCCTCCCTTCACTTTCAATCCCACTCATGTCAAGGGTCCCTTACTCTCTTGGAGGCTCTCTTTCCCTTAACTCCCCCTCGATCTGTACTCTTCCTACTTGCCTTCCAAATCTACATGCAAAAATCTTTCCCCCAAGAAATTATGTTTGTCAGATTCATTGGTTCGCATAGTTCCCTATGTTCTTGGAAGCATATCTTCCCTTCATTATTCTTCTCTTGGTCTGCCACCATTGTGACTGCATGTCATAACATGGCCGGTGCTACTGCCATCGTGACTGCAGGCTATAACACTGTAGACCCCCTACTAGACTGTAAGCTAAATGAGAATGAGGACCATGTCTGATTTTCCTGGCATTATAAACTCACTAGGCAGCCCAGTGCATGGTAAAAAGTGGGCACATGGTAAAATAGGTGTTCTGTGAATGAGGATAGATGAATGGATATGGGAAGGCACAGCCAAAAGGAGAAGGGAGATGTCACTGTAAGCCTAAGCATGGTTCTCTGGGATAAAATCCCAGAGTGTGGCAAAGGAAGGGCACAGGAGATCTCGTTTACCAGGTGCTTATCTCAGGAATGCAATAAAGATACTGTCTTTGTTTGTAGCAAGTTCTATAGGAAGAGAGAGAGCAAAAATGTGGGCATCTTTTCCTCAAATCACTACTCTGAGAATCTCAGCTTTAAAAATGCAGGGTCAACAGTGGGGGTTGGAAATGATGGGTGGAAAGGAGAAAAGTGTCATTGCAAAACATTCTAAGGCTGACAGGACAAAATATAAATATGGCAGGGAAAGCCAGAGAGAAATTTGAGTGATCAATAGTCTTTAAAAATAAAAAAGGAGATTTCATAAATACCCATGTGTTTTATATCCCTTACAAATTATAATAGTCCTCTTCCATCTTAATAACTGTTGGAAATTTCCAGTTAATGAGGAAAAATAGTCCTCAGCCTTACTTTAAGATATTCAAGGAAGTGAGACTAGACAGAGGTTTCTGACATTGTTGCGAAAACCACAGGGTATTTCAAAAGGAAGATGGGGAGCTAGCTTTCCTGCCTACAATTCAGAATGGCTCAGCTGAGTAGAGCTACCAAGTCTGCTTCCTGGCTGAGATCCCCTGAAGGATGTTCTTTTGGGTTCTGAAAGGATCTATCATGAGCCTTTTCTGCTTTGATAATTACTTATTCATTTAAAAATAAAAAGAAAGACATGAAAATGACATTTTCTCTCACATGTGCACCTATATTTAAAATAGAGCTTTCATAAGATATCTTGATGGAACTGAATCTCTCAGCAATAAGAGGGGAAATCATCCCTCAGCAAAACTGGCACTGCCCCAACAGGCTCTTCTTTTCTAGCACTGGAGGAGAAAATTTGTTTCTTTGTCTTTATGACTTAACTTTAAATCAACATATATGATAATTGGACACTGCATTTCATGTAGAACAACAGCATCTAAACTTTAGTTTTATATAAAAGAAAAAGTGGCTATGTGTCTGCTTTCTCTGCCCTAGCTCATGAGACTGAGAAAATGTTAGGAAACCCAATCCCATGATACAGGGTATTGTCACACATCCAGCTTTCTCCCATCCCTACTGAATCGCTCCACATCTGGATACCCCACATGCTCTTCTGTCCCTTCTACCTAAACTTCCTCAAAGCCAACAAGACCACTCTTCTTCTAAGTTTATAAACTTTCATATTTACCCCTCTGACATTTTCTTGCCTTGGCAGAAACTCTAAAGCTTTCAGGGTGGTGAGCAAACAGTAGGTGTCGGCCTAAGGGTTAAGAATTCACACTCCCAGATGATAATCATCAGTATATTGTTCTGGAAAATTAAATACACCTGGGCCAAGTTCCTTGAGGCTGTACTCTTTGGAAACATTTCAATTTTTTGAAAAAAGAAGAAACAATCCAAGAATGTGAACTTCATTTCTCACATATATTTTCCTAGGTTTCTTTTTTAGTATTTTATTATATGCTTTGGGTTTTCCCCAGATTTTTACCAACCCTGTGCTCTTTGACATGTAAAAACTGTTCTTGCATCCTGCCATCTTAGCAAGGATGTCGAATGACAAAAATAACTGCTTATTTAAGAAGTCCTGACTAATGGGGTGCAGTGTAATCCCAGTGGCTTGGGAGGCTGAGGCAGGAGGATCACAAGTTTAGAGTCAGCCTCAGCAGTGTAGCAAAGTCCTAAGCAACTTTTTAAAATAAAATAGGGCTGGGGATGTAGCTCAGTCATTAAATGCCTCTGGGTTCAACTCCTGGTACCAGAAAAAGAAAAGAGAGAGAGAGAGAGAGAGAAAGAAAGAAAATGTCCTGATTCTACTACATTGTTAGGCTTAAACTTAGATAATGCACAGACCCCTGGAGGTGAGGATGAACGATACTTGGCTAACTCAATAGGTGGGTACATTTATGCAAAAATGCTTATTAAATTCCTTCTCTGCACCAAAGGCGATGCTTGTGTTGCAGCTCCAAGAAACTGATCAGGACACCTAGTTATGGAGGAACTGACATCTTTTGGGAATGATGTTCCAGAACATAAGAAGGCTGGGGCTGTACCAGAGGAGAGGACACATGTTATAATGAAGACCAGGAAACATTCTTGTGATGTGCCCTTTGCCTCACTAGATGCTGAAGATGCATGACAGACCTTCTAAGGGAGACACCAGCAGAGACAAAGGCACAGAGATCTGAAAATACATAGTGTCATGGAGACACAGGCATTTCAAGGTGGGTAGACTGGGTTGTGAGGAAGAGTGATAAAAATGAAGCCAAGAAATATCTGTTGAGAATAGATTATGGGGGAGATACGAGATGGTGAACTAAAGGGAGGCTACATTACTTGTCACTCTGTGACTCCCGGGATTCAAGCAGAGGAAATTCTGTTTCTCTGTGAGACAGCCATCGCCTGCTGTTTACCCTCATCCATGCCTCTGCTGGGATGGCCCACCGTCTCAGCATATGGCCTACTTTTTGAGCACATACAGCTCACTGACCACCACCTACCATCCGCCATTTGCACATTTGCCTGCCTCATGCCTGCCATTGCCCACCTTTTACCTAACCATTGTCCACTGCCCCACGTCCACCCACCCATTGCCCACCATTAGCCTGCCAACCACCCACAGACCTCCAGCAAATCACCCACTGCCCGCTGCATTCTGGAGGTCCACTGTCACAGTACCCACAGGTTTGGTTACATGAGGCCACCACCATCTTGGGACACTGGCCAGGGCCTGCAGGCTTGCCACCACCACTGTTGCCATCTCAGGCCTCAGCTACCTCAGTTGAGGACACCAGCTGGGACCTGGAGATATATTGTCAGGGTACCTGTGGGTCTGGTTACACCTGAGGCAACTGGGTAGGCTAGTGGCCACCATCTGGCTGCCTCTTTGCAGGGTCACTCCTTTGTGTGAGTGCATCCCAGGTGGTCTCTCTTCAAGTTGAAACAGCATTGAGATCTTGAGACTGCAGCAAGGCAGAGCCTAGGGAAGCTGAAGCCCAGGTCCGTCAGATTGCAGCTGGGTTTGTGTGGGCCAGTCTGGACCTGGCAAGCCCGGGGAAAGCCAGAAACTGGGAGCAGTTCCCCAGGGGGAGCTCAGGTTGGACAAACTGGAGAAGACCAGGCTCTCTAGCTCAGTGAGTTCTGAAGTGTGTGGGGACAGAAGGGGCCTACCACAGTGGGTGGGGGGACTGGAAGAGGGTGTGAGACTATCTTGCTATCATCGCCCCACCCAACTGGTCTGGCACCCACCAGACTGAAGCTACCATCAAACCTCAGACAACAGCAGAAAAGGGAAGCAAGAAAATTTTTGAAAGCCAATGGAAGCAATCATTCAATTTTCCATTGAGACTAACTTTTTCTATTTTTGGGGGGGGGGTTTGTTTATTTGTTTGGCTTGTTAGTTTGGATTGTTTGTTTTTTGCCTTGTCTCACACATCTCTACCACCTTTGAATCCAAATATTTTTCATGCATCAATTTTTGAGAAATGGAATGGGATGTCTCAATACTATATCAAAGTTTTTGTGTATTCTTGTATTTTTATTCTTTTTAAATCTGTATATATTTTTTTCTCTCACCTATCTCCCTGAATTCTCTTTCTCACTTCTCTCATACTAACAGCCAACCTCTAATAATTCCTCCCTCACTCTTACTATAAATTTTTACCTCTATTTTCTCTCCTCCCTCATAAACATCAGATCTTACACTACTTCTGTTCCCTCATTGTCCATTATTTGGAATGGTAAACCCTTTTAGCAAACTTACTATTTATATTATAGACAAAAATTGAACATAAAATTTCTGTTTATTGCAAAAAAAACTGTAGACACCTTAATAGGAGCTATTTGGTTTAAGATTGTATTTAGTTTGCATTGGGTGATGTTAATATTGATCTCCCCCTTAAAGGTGAGGAACTGGAAGCCTTCAGGGACACTATAAGGCTACAGGATAGAACTATACTGCCTCAGATCCATAGATAGAGCTAGATGGGAAGACACACAACAACATGAAAACACAAGGGAACAAAGTGCCTCAAACAAACCAAGACATTCCAACAATAAAATTTATAGACAAAACAGTAGAAGAAATGTCTGAGAAGGAGTTTAGAACTTACATACTTGGACTGATCTTCGAAATAAAGGATGGTATTGAAGAGAAAATATAGGAAGTGAAAGATCACTTCAATTAAGAGGCAGAGATTATAAAAAAGGAATCAAGCAGAAATTCTCAAAGTGAAGGAAACAATAAGCCAAAGTAAAAATTCAATGGAAATTAACACCAGCAGACTAGACCACTTAGAACACAGACACTCCAACAGTGAAAACAAAATATATACTCTTGAAAATAAAGTCAACCACACATAGAAGATGGTAAGAAACCATGAACAGAACTTCTAAGACATATGGGATAACATGAAAAGACCAAATTTAAGATTTATCAGAACAGATGAAGGCATAGAGGTACAAATCAAAGGAATGCACAATTCTTACAAACTGTTGGTGGAAATAGAACCTTGTACAACCACTATGGCAAAGAGTTGGAGAGGTTTCCTCAAGAAAGAAAAACTGTAACTGGCATATAATCCAGCAACCCCATCACTAACTACCAATCCAAAGAAAATAGAATCAGTTCATAAAAAGGTGGCTACCCACCCTGTTTATTGCAGCACTATTCACAATAGCCAATAAATGGAAATGACCTAAACATCCATCAACTGATGAATGGATGAAAAAGAAATGTGGTGTGTATCTACAATGGAAGACTATTCCGTTGTAAAAAGGATGATATCCTATTATTTACAGCAACACAGATAGAACCAAGGACAAATGAAATAAGCCAGCACAAAAAGATGAACAACACATGACTTCACTCATATATGGAGTTTTGAAAAATTAATTTTGTAGAAGTTTGGAGTACAATGGTAGTTACCAGAGGAGTGGGAAGGAAAGACAGGGAAAGGCTGTAACTAAGTTACAGTTAAATGATCAGAAATAAGATCTGGTGTTCATTGCACAGTAGGGTGACTATAGATAAGGATAATACATTGTACTTAGTTTTTTTTTTTTTTTAATTTAGAAGGATTTTCAACGTTTGTACCACAAATAAATGATAAATACTTGAGGAGATGAACAAGCTTACCCTGATTTGAACTTTACACACTCTCTATATATTGAAACATCACATGTACATCACATAAATATGTACAAGTTTTATGTGTGTCTAAAAAGAAAAAATATTCCAGCTCTGTCATGTATTAGCATAGCAAGAAAATTCCTGTTTTCCTCCTGGTTAAAATGGGTACTTTTGCCCTTGAGCGTGGTTGTGAGGAGTAAATGGAGTAACACAGTCACCAGCCCCTCTCACAGAGCTGTATGTGGTATTATTGTAAGCCACTCCTTTAAAAATGGCAACAAGAGCTGGTGTTTATTGAATGATTCTAAGTGGGCTACCTGATTCACCCACTAGGGATAGGAACATCCCAAGGCAGGTACTATCACTTTTTTCCATTATAGAGACGAGGAAACTGAGACCACAGAGGTTAAACTCACTCAAGGTCACATGGCTAATGCCAAAGCTGGGCTACTGCCCCAGCAGCCAGAGTCCGGCTGGCAGAATGTTCCCTGTTAGCATGGCACATCCATGGCAGGGTGCTCACCCTAACAAGGCAGTCCTTCTGGAAACCCAGTGGCCCTCTCCGCCCCCTCCAGGCTTTTCCTCAGCCCTGGCCTAGGAAGCATCTCCAGGGGCTGTAAGCCCTTGCTCACTGTTTGTATGGAGCATTTCACTGGGATGCTGACGGTTCTCAGCAGGTTCTAAGTAGTTATAAGAACAATGACTCATTTTTACAGAGTAGTTTCACAATAACAGGGAAAAGTCAAGAATTCCAGAGAAGTGAACGCTAATGGGACAAGACAATAATTCTGGGGGTTTGTTTATATGACACTTTAATTTCTCAAAGCATGTGTGGGGCATTCCCACCAAAGGTGATTGAACACAGGCCACTCATGGGTTCAGGGTGGGGGCAACTGTAGAACGCTGGCAGGGAACATGTCAGTTGTCACTCCTGAAAGGCTGTCCACCCCTCTGTCCCTTCTCTTTCTCGGCCTAGACTGTCCTGGGTAGAGGGGAGAGTGTTGTGGGAGAGGGCAGAAGGGGTCTTTTGGCTGCTCAGTCTCCATGTGTGCTGCACCTACCCTACCCACCCCCCCAGGAACAGCCCTGTAGAGGGGGCCTCCCAGGGCTGTAGCTGCTGTGATTGCCAGGGGTGTCTGTCCTCTAGGCTGCCATACTGCATCTTTCACTCCAGGGGACAAGATTGTATAAAAGCAGAGGTCCCTGAAAAGTAAAATACCAAAAGGCTGAAACCAAAGCAGCAGGAGGATGCCTGGAAAGCGTCCAAGGCTGGGGACAGCTCAGACAACAGAGGGCTGCTCAGTGTGTGAATTCCCAGAAGGCCCAAGAGGCTGCACTCCATGCATTCAAGCAGGGGCTGCACGGCCACCTGGCTGTCAGGCCAGATTTCTACCTGAGTGGAGAGTTGGCCAGTGGGGGGCACTTAAGGAGGATCCAAAGCATAACAGGGTATGGGCTTTGGGGTAAGAGCTAAGGATCCATCTGGGTTTAAACCCCATCTCTGTGCTTTCCAAGCTGGGTGACCTGGGCAAAGTAACTAACCTCTCTGTGCCCCAGTGTGAACTATGGTAGAAGGGGATCACTGTCAGTACCTACGTCACAACATTAGGACTAAATGACTTCACCCCTTAGACATGATCGACATTTGGTAAGTGTTGGTCACTGTTCTTACTCTGACAGTGTTATTATTATGGCTCCAACTCCTCCTCATCCACTGTCCAGCATCACTCAAGCTCTGAGTACCTGCCACTGATGTGGGCTCCACACACAGCACAATGCTGGTGCACAAGACGGCGTCCTCAGCAGCTCACTGTTTCTTTTTCCTTTTCTCACCAAAATTAAGCATAGACTTTAAAAAAAAGAAAGAAAGAAAAAAGATGTGAATTTTAAAATTTGACATCTTCATAACTGTTCTCCAAAAAGGATTAATCAATAATCAAATTAATTAGTTGCAATGATACATATACAGAAGGGTAGGTCCTGTTACATATGCATCTATCTTCTTAGAGCTCAAACATGTTTCCACCCTCAGCTCTGTGAAGACTTCTGCTGGGGGAGAGGGGAGTCAGATAAGGGACCCTTCCTGCCTTTCCACTCTGGCTCAGAAAAGTCTGCCTGGAACTTCCATGCACCTACTCCCATCCCCTGCAAATTTACACACAGAGCACCTTTGTGAGCGGGGACTGGGGCACAGGCAGAGGACAGAGAGGGCTTGTCAAGCCAAACAAGTTGATTCATGTGCAAAAATCCCCCAGTTGCATTTACAGATTAAATTGGAAAAACTTCCAGCTGCTTCTGGTTGAAAATTCCACTCAAACACTTCATCAGGTTCCCATACCTTCGGCACACAGAGTTCCAGGACTTGCACAACAGACGACACGTGCAGACACACACGCTCGTGGTACATGAATAGCATGTGGCTTCAAGATGTCCTCAGCCAATGGTTTCCTGCATATTTGTTGTGTAAACAAAGCCCTGTCCACTGATTACTGAACCCTGATGTGCCTACCAAGCTTAACCAAGTTCGGATGGCAGGGCTCTTTGGTCTTGAACTTTATAACACCAGATGCTTGAATGAGTCTAACAACAGGGAGTGCATTACTTTGTTGGCAGCACATGCCTTCTTATGAAAAGATCCACTGACTGGGAAGGAACAGCTGTACATTGGCACTTGTCCCCTATTTTAATGCCACTGGCCAGTGTGTGTTTGAACACTTGAAATCTGACTAGCACAAATTATAGTGTGCTACAAAATACACATCGAATTTGAAGATGTAGTATCCCAAAAGAAGTCAAATAATTCATTAATAAATTTTTACATAGATCATATGTTAAAATGAAAATGTGGCTATATTGGATTAAATAAAATATATTATTAAAATTTCACTTTTTTGTATAAATAATTAAAATTGCAATGGCTCCATTATGTTTTCATTGTATAATGCTGACTCAGAATGTTTATAAAAATCAGAATCTCAAAGAGATGCCCAGGAATCTGCCTCATCAACAAGCATCTAGGATCACTGCCATTGGGGAACCCCTGAAGATGCAGACAGTGACCTTAACCATGAATCCAAACTCCTGAACTCTAAACATCACTCAGTTCTTCTGTCTACCTGGTCCCCAGTCTCCTCATTAACAGAAAATAGGCTTGGATTCAACTTGGAAAGTCATTTAAGGCTTCTACTCAGGTCACCCACAGATTGTGTGTCCATTGACCTGAGCACCCCATCCAGCAGAGATCCCCAGAGACCACCGAAGTCAGATGGATTCAGGACCATAACCCAAGAAGTATCCCTGACCTTCAACCACAGTTCTCCAGAGGACTCTGAGAGGACAGGCCACTGGGGGCTTCCAGGGAAGTGCAGCTAGGAACTCCAGCTGAGACCCACAGAGCCTTATCTGCAGCAGGAGCAACAGCAGCACCAGCTCACTTGGACCAGCTATAGCAAAGCCCAGCCCCTCACAAATCCAGAACAGCTTCCTTAAAAGTGGCCAAGTACACCTAGACTAAACAGGGGCAGGAGCCAGCCCACACTCCTGAAGGCCACCGGCCTCACCCACCTGCCTGTTCAGCTAAAAGAAGCCCTTTTCAGACTCTCAGAGGGAGAGTCAATGTTTTCTGGTTTTCTTATTTTTCTTTGACCTTATGGAACTATCAGTTTGGCCTTTCCAAGAGGGCTCTAGCAAAAGTTGTTTTGAAATCAATCTTTAGAATCTTTGACATTCATCTTTCTACTTGAAAAAGGTTTTCCACTGAAAGAAAATGACTTGTTCAAACACACACAAATTTTTCTAAAAATAGCCATATATATTTTTCTAAATGGCTTTAGAAAGCAATGCTACATGGTTCTTAGATGAGGGAAGTTGGAAGCAAAACAGAAGTGGATAAGATCCATTCCAATTCAGAGAGACTCCCAGAGAGCAGCAGCAGGCATGAGCTGACCGGGGACAACAGGATTGCAAATACATGTTTGTTGATATGAGCACAAGGAGAAAACTCACCAGACTGCCTCAAAGGAAAAGTTCCTGGCCCCAGCCTTTTCCTTATCAGTGCAAGAATGCCCACTTTCCCAGTACTTTATTGACACAGAAAGAAAGCAGCAAAGAGCCAGCTGGTAGCAGCCACTCTGCACCCACTTAGGTATCAATGCTTGGATATTCCATAGCCCGGCCTCATGAAAAGGGCTTTTTCCCCCTTTAAATCATAATGACCTATCACACAGGGCTGTAACATATATGTAGCTTTGCTAAAGACTCCCAAAGTTAAGCCCCAGGTCTTCCTAGATTACATTTTAATGTAGTTCTTATCCTCATGTTTGACCTAAATGTTGGCTTCTGGCCAAGTCCTTTAATCCATCAAGTCCCAAGTTTTTAATTCTGTGAATAGTTCAATGAAATTGACATGGGTGCATGTCATTTAGATTAGAAACCATAATCTAGAGCTCATGTATTATTACATTAACTAACAATATTATAATTATACTAATATTATTACCATAATTATACCATATTATATACTATAGATTATATTACATATTATATACCATATATGAGGTTTTGGGGTGTTTGCAATACTGGGTATTAAACCCAGTGACTCACGCATGCTATGTAAGTGTTCTACTCCCCAAGTCCCATATGTAAGTTCTCATATATGTTCCATGTCTGGGACAATGGGATAAAACTGGCTAAACAGACTCTTCCCCCAAAGACCTTATCGTATTGGCTAGACAACTTTTGCCAGTGGAAAAAAGGAGGAATACAAACTCATAAGAAGTATACTCACCAGATCCGGGACCCAAACAAAGAGTTAGGGCCATGAATAAACACATATAGGGATTCCTGGGAAATTGGAACTCTGTTTACAGTGGAACGGCATGTTCTTCCTGGGACTTCTCCTCCTAGCTTATCTGATCATCAGCTCCTCAGCTCATATGATCTCCCTCTCAAAGTTCTCCATCAGCACATGTACAGAAGATAAGCTGCGCTAAACAGAAGCAGGATGATCAAGGTGATCAGCACATAAATTACCACATATGACCTCCAGTAATATGAGCACCTGCAATGGTCTCCAACATTTATGGCCACACTTCTCTGCACAGAAAACAATGAATGTTTTTTGTTTTGTTTTGTTTTTGCTATTTATGGAATATGATTAAAGGGGACAGAGGTACTGGGTCACCAGGAATCTATGAGGAACCAAATAGATTTCTAGAAGAGGATGATCCAATGAACCCTCTCAGTCATCAGTGAAGAAGTGGCTCTATATACACCTTGGTGCTTGATCAGTCTCCTAACCCAGCTCAGCCCAACCCAGCCTGCCAAGAACAGAGACCAAAACAGAGATTTTTTTTCACTAAAGAAAATGAAGGGCTTAAGGAAGGACAACACTGCTTCAGTTATCCTTCATGAAGAATGCAATTATGTGAAAAGAAGACTTTGCTCCACAGAAGACCACACCACTGTGCTCCCTAGGGCTCACCCTCAGCAGCAGCAGTAGCAGAGGACATGCACCTAAGGGAGGCAGCCTGGGAGTGGAGATATCTCTTCCCAAGGGTGACAGAGGCTCCCCTGTAGACTTTAGTGATGATGGAGAGGTCCCTACAGGCAACTTGTCAGGCATCAGAGAAATAAAATGGCTCTGGCACTTGGTAATGAAGCCCAAGAATAATTAAAAGAACAGGTTCTGGAGGGCCAAGTTCCCAAAGCAGCAAAAATAACAGTCATCTAGACTAACTCTTACACCCTATGAGTTGGGTACTCTTAACTATAGTTTACAAATTCACACTTTTATTGGATGTAAAAATTGCAGACACACTGAAGGCTGTGGGTTCCTCCCAGGACAGCTGGGCAATCTTTTCTGCTCCGATCTCTCTTCAGAATCAGGTATCTTTACTGGCTTAATCAAAAACCTAAACAAGCTAAAAAAGAGACTTCTCAGTGAGTAACTAAGACTGCATAAAAGAGATTATCAGCTACCATCAGAATCCAGCACCAAAGAGGTCAGTCCTGTCGGTTGCACTTGTCTGATAAAGTGTCCTCTTCACTAACAAAATGGCCACCTGAAAATTATGGCCCACTCAATGCCTCAGAGCAGAAGAGTACAAAGAACACCAGCTTTGAAATCATGAAGACATGAGTTCAAATCCCAGCTCTATTTATCTTATAAATTAATTAATTAGATGGTTTTTCTGCATCATAAATGCCTCAATTCTCAAATGGGGATTCTAATAAATACCTTGCAGGACTTTTTTGAGAATTAAATTAAATATGTAAAGCTCCTAATGGAATGCCTGGCATATAGTAATACAGTAGCTGCTTTTAAAAAGAAAAAAGTCGTTTCTATTAACTAGTCAATTCTAAATAGCTTGACTTATACATAAAGAAAGCATAAAACAAATTAGAGATGGATACTACTAATGGAGGGTCAAGAAGAGTAAATGTGTTTGAAAAATCACAGAATTTGAGAGAGAAATTTTCACAGATCACATAGACCAGCCATCTCATTTTTTAGATTTAGATCTGGGGCTAAGTACCAAAATGAGGTTACACGGTCAATGAGGGACAGAATAGAAATATAATCTATGCTTGCTACTGTGGTAAGTCAAATTTTATCCCCCCCAAATAAGATATGTTTGAATCCTACAGTGCTTCTGAATGTGGCCTTATTTGAAGAAAAAGGGTCTTTACAGACAGAATCAAGTTAAAAGGCATTGAGAGCAGGGGGCAGTGATGTAACATGACCAGTGTCCTCATAAAAGGGTAAAATTTGGATGCAGAGACATGAACCCAGGGAGAACACCATGTAAAGATTGTAGTCATACTATTCAAAAGTCAAGGGACTACCAGGAGCTATGACAGAGGTCTAAAACAGATCCTTCCCAAGCATTTGCAGAGAGAACATGGCTCTGTAGGGACATCTTAACTTCAGACTGCCATCCTTCAGGACTGGAAGACAACAAACTTCTGTTATTTAAACCATTCAGGTTTTGGTACAGACTCTCTTCAACTTACAATGGAGTCGTATCCTGCTAAAGCCAACATAAATTCAAAGTATCATGTCAAATGCCTTTAATACACCTCCCCTACCACACCACACACTGTAAAGTGTGAGAAGTTCTCCCTGGAGCTTACTTGGCTGACTGGGAGCTGGGGCTCATTGCCAGTATCCATCATCACAAGAGTTCCATACCACATATCAGTAGCCTGGAAAAAGGTCAAAATTTACAGTACAGTTTCTACTAAATGTGTATCACTTATACATCATTATAAAGTAAAAAATATCTTAAGTTGAACCACCTCAAGTCAGAGACCATTTGTCCTTCATTTGATAGCCCTCAAAAACTGATACAACTTCCTAATGTACTAAGACACCAAACTAGCAGTTGGCAAACTCTGTTCCACAGGACCTAGGGTCTCTGGCAGATGTATTAGTAATTGTTTAATAAGCAGGTCTCACAGGCTTGTGTAGGGAGAACTAATGTGTAGTATCTACGAATTATCCCCACCATGCTACCAGTGTAAAGTTACTCAACACAGGGATGGGAACTGCTGCACACAATCACTGTTATGAGCCAGTATGGCCCATTAGGAGGCACACCAGGAGGAGTGTCTATGGCAAAGGGGGAAGAACAAAGAAGCAGTATTCCAGCATCACCACAAGCCCAAAGTAAGCACTGTCTACATGAAAGTAATTCCACCTAGAATGCGGAACTCCATTGCTGTGGGCTATGAGCCTCAGGCAACAGATCTACTTATTTTTTTAAGTCTGTAGTTTCAGAAGAATCTATTACCTACACACACAGCTGGAGCCCCAGATAAGGTCTGTGAAGATTAAATGGCTTATGAGGTACTCTTTGCAGAGGTCATGCTCCTCATTTCTGGCCTCTTCTTCCTGCCCACTAAAGGTCATGCAGCTTTTCACTCACTACAAATGAATTTCAAAGAAATATCTTTCTCTTACAGTCATCAGAGGACCAAATTCTTGGGCAAAAAATTTCTAGAAGAACCTCCTCACAGGTTCTGAGTCCTTAGCTCTCCAAGGTGACCAGAGTTCAGACACTGCCAGAAGGTTTTCTCTTGACTGGGCCTGTTCTCTGGGTCTATATCTTTAATTATAATTTTGATATCTTGGGTTTTCACAGACAAATTCAGCTATAGGATCAGTGTTTATAATTGTATTTAAGTTTACTTGCCAAATGATAGAGACAGCTAAATGGTAGGATGAGTCTGACACACTAAATTGATAGATGAAGTACATCAAATGCAAAATTGGTAAAAGAGGAATTAGTGCAAGTGGTTCCCAACAGGGGATTCTGCTCCTGGAGACATTGGGCAATGTTTAGACACATGTTTGGTGGTCACTTCTGAGAAGTAGGCATTGTTGACATCTAATGGGTAGAAGCCAACACTGTGACTACACAACTTGTGTTAATAGATGAATGGATGAAGAAACTGTGATATATATACACAATGGAATATTACTCCACATTAAAAGAGAATAAAATCATGGCATTTGCAGGTAAATGGATGGAGTTGGAGAATATCATGCTAAGTGAAGTAAGCCAATCCCCAAAATCCAAAGGCCAAATATTTTCTCTCATATAAGGATGCTGATTCATAATGAAGGTGATGGGGGAGCATGAGAGGAATGGAGGAACTTTAGATAGGGCAAAGGGGAGGGAAGGGAAGCGAGGGGGCATAGGGGTAGGAAAGATTGTGGAATGAGATGGAGATCATTACCCTAAGTACATGTATGAAGACATGAATGGTGTAATTCTGTGTACAACCAGAGACATGAAAAAATGTGCTCTATGTGTACTATGAATTGAAATGCATTCTGCTGTCATGTATAACAAATTAGAATAAATAAAAAATTCTAAAATTTTTTTTAAAAAGGTACAGGACAAAATGGCCATACTACCAAAAGCACAAATTTAATGCAATTCCTATTAAAATTCCAATGATGTTCTTCATAGAAACAGAAAAAGCAATCATGAAATTCACTGGGAAAAATAAGAGGCCCAGAATAGCCAAAGCAATCCTAAGCAAGAAAAGTAAAGCAGGAGGCATCACAATACCAGACCTTAAGTTATACTACAGAGCTATAGTAACAAAAACAGCATGGTATTGACCCAAAGCAGACATGTAGATCAATGGTATAGAATAGAAGACACAGAAACAAATCCACATAAATACAATTATCTCATACTAGACAAAGGCATCAGAAACAAACATTGTAAAAAAGATAGCCTCTTCAACAAATGGTGCTAGGAAAACTGGAAATCCATGCACCTAAATGAAATTAAACTCCTATCTCTCCCCCTAAACAAAAATCAACTCTAAGTGGATCAAGGACCTAGGAATTAGAACAGAGACTCTGTACCTAAAAGAAGAAAAAGTAGGCCGAAATCTCCATCATGTCAGCTTAGGAACTGACTTCCTCAACAAGACTCCTAAAGTGCAAGAAGTAAAATCAAGAATCAATAAATGGGATGGGATCAAACTAAAAATCTTCTTCACAACAAAGGAAACAATCAAGAACATGAAAAGAGAGCCTATAGAGTGGGAGAAAAATCTTTGCCACCTGTATTTCAGAGCATTAATCTCCAGGATATACAAAGAACTCAAAAAAATTAACACCATAAAAGCAAACACTCCAATTAATAAATGGGCAAAGGAACTGAACAGGCACGTCACAGAAGAATACAATCGGTCAATAAATATATGAAAAAATGTTCACTATCTCTAGCAACTAAAGAAATGCAAATCAAAACTTCACTAAGATTTCATCTCAGAATGGCAATTATCAAAAATACAAGTAACAATAAATGTTGGTTTATTGTTATTTATGAAGTACACTCATACATTGCTGGTGGGGCTGCAAATTGGTTCAACCACTATGGAAAGCACATGGAGATTCCTCAGAAAACTTGGGATGGAACCACCATTTGAACCAGGTATCCCATTCCTTGGCTTATACCCAAAGGACTTAAAATCAGCATACTATAGTGACACAGTCACAACAATGTTTATAGCAGCTCAATTCACTATAATAGCTAAGCCATGGAACCAACCTGGATGCCCTACAACAGATGAATTGGTAAAGAAAATGTGGTCCATATACACAATGAAATATTACCCATCCATAAAGAAGAATTAAACTATGGCATTTGCAGGTAAATGGATGGAACGTGAGACTATCATTCTAAGTTAAATAAGCCAATCCAAAAAACCAAAGGTCAATGTTCTCTCTGATATGCAGATGCTAACACACAATAAGGTAAGGGGAGAATAGAAGTTCATTGGATTAGGCAAAGGGGAATGAAAGGAAGCTGGGTATGAGAATAAATACATTCTACTAAATGTATAACTAAAAAGAACAAATTTTTCTGAAAAGGTACAGAACAGTCCCCCAAGAGAATTATCTGGCCTAAAGTCATTAGTGGGAAGTTAAGAATCCCTGAGTCAGTGAAAGGAATGGCTTTGAATACAGTAGGACAGATTTGGTCATTGTCCCATTGCTGAATTAAAGCACTGACCAACTAGATTGTCTGAAAATAGTGACATCTTTTACGTATTTGGCACCCAGAGAACTGCATCTATACAACTAACTTATTTTCAATAATTATGCAATAATAAGTAATAACCATGGTTTTCTTAACTCATTCTTTAATTGTAAAAAAAAAAGTTAAGAATATATTTTGGGGCTGGGAATATAGCTCAGTTGGTAGAATGCTTGCCTAGCATGACAAGGCCCTGGGTTCAATTCCTGGTCCCACAAAAAAATTTTACCTTGCAACTCTGATTCATTTTAAAATTCATAGTAAGTTTTAAACTCAAAAACTCTAAATAGTCACATCAAATAACAGTATTAGAGTTTTTTTCTTCTTCTTTCTTTGTAATCACTGTATTAGCCTTGTTTATGTCAAATCTGCTGTTTAAAGGTAGGAATGTGTGGTACTGTAGAGCTATAGGCACAAACTATACCGCAAGTGGGTCCAAACGGCTCTGAATCTTTATATTTAATCCCAGGAAGAACACATATAGCTAGGTCCATATATGTGGGGTATTCCCTGTATAACTGACAGTTCTTCAAATTAACTTCCATGCAGAATAGTTAACTTACAAGTCTTAGAGCCAAATATCATCACTTTCTCTATATTCTGTGGGTCACACAAGCCAGCCGCTTCAATATGACAAGAACATGAATACCACAAGAAGATGAAGATCACTGAAGACCATGTTGGAGACTTTGCTACCATATTTAGTAATTTGTTATTGGTTATCAGCTTTGCTGAGTGGGGACCCAACTACATAACAACAAGAGAAATCTTTGTTTCTCAACTTTAAAGAATAAATAATGCATGGGGAAGACTGCCTTATCACAACACTGAAATTTTTAATACCCTGCTTATATTACTCTTCTTTCACTAACAGACAGCGCTGTTCATACAAGAGTAAAGCTGAGTTACCAAACAGACCAAACATGGTTATTATGGACAATATATTATGACCATCTCAGACAGCTCCAATTAGCAAGAAATACGAACAACAACTGGTTCTAAATTGGACCAAATGCTTAGAAGTGTTATTTTGATAAATGACCAACCTGTTAAATCTTAAACTCACTGACTGAAATAACTCAGGACTACATTATGCCACATCCTTTTATCTTTGCACAAGCACTTAGGAAATTTGCAAATACTCATTAAATAAATAATACTATCAACAAGTAAAGGCTTACAGTAATCTAATGTTTCATCCTAAATTTTGCACAGAAAGAAATTAAATACCAAAACATCCACCTAATAAAAAATTATATAATCTCAAATTTTTTGTTGGTGAAGATTAAATAACATGAGGAAATAACTGACAAAGCAGAAAATTAAAGGTTGTTCTCATAGTATTTTTTAAACTGAAAAAATATCTATTATAGTTAATGTATCATAGATAAATATATAGTAATTTTACATACTGGTTGTATTTCAATATTGGGACTAGATTAACATATTTTCCTTTTCCCACTTTTCTATTTCTATTTTTAATATAGTTTTCAATGGTATGATTTTTATACAAGAAATCTTTAGTTAATACTGTACAACTAAATAATAAGAAGTAAAGTAGCATAGCAGAATGACCAACAGCCTAGGGATGAGAATTCCTAGGAATGTGTACCAAATCTATTGATAATGAACAAAATCAAAACTTTTCACATCTAACTATGTAATAGGCAAAAGGCAAGAATAAGAAATCCTAATCACTTTGTAGATATGTTGTATGAGTCAAATGTGATACTAAACACATTGATCCTATTATTCTTAAAGAATGTGCTTTGTCCTAGTGATAAAAATAAAAGAGTTTATATGGTTGGTTAATACGAGACTAATTTTCAGGTAAGTTTGTAAAATATATAAGGCACTCCTACAACTCAATAGAAAAAAAGACAGCCCCATTTAAAAATGAGCAAAAATCTTAAACAGGCATTCTTTTAATGAATACATACATTCAGCATTTAGTTTGGTGGGATTGGCTAAATTAACTTAGCATTATCTTCTCCAATGCCATCCATTTACCTGCAAATGCATGATTTTATTCTCTTTTATTGCTTAGTAATATTCCATTATGTATATATGCCACATTTTTTAAATCCATTCATCTATTGAAGGGCATCTAGGTTGGTTCCACAGTTTAGCTATTGTGAATTATGCTGCTATAAACATTGATGTGGCTGTGTCCCTGTAGTATGCTGTTTTTAAGTCCTTTGGTTATAGAGCGAGGAGAGGGATAGCTGGGTCAAATGGTGATTCCATTCCTAATTTTCCAAGAAATTGCCAAACTGCTTTCCATATTGGCTGCACCAAATTGCAGTACCACCAGCAGTGTATGAGTGTAACTTTTCCCCCATATCCTCGCCAACACTTATTGCTGTTTGTATTCTTGATAGCTGCCATTCTGACTGGAGTGAGATGAAATTTTAGGGTAGTTTTGATTTGCATTTCTCTAGTTGCTAGCGATGATAAACATTTTACATATATTTGTTGAGTGATTATATATCATCTTCTGAGAAGTGTATTCAGTTCCTTGGCCCATTTATTGATTGGGTTATTTGGGTTTTTTGGTGCTTAGCCATTTTTCTCTGATATAAGGAGGCTGATCCATAGTGGGGTAGGGAGAGGAAATATGGGAGGAATACACAAACTCTAGTTAAGGCAGAGGCATGGGAGGGGAAGGGAGGGGCCATGGGGTTAGAAATGATGGTGGAATGTGATGGACTTTATTATCCAAAGCACATGTATGAAGACACATACTGTGTACGAGGTGCCTCAACATGGGGGCAGGGAGCTCTGCAGAAATACAGTACCCATTGCTGTCTATTTTGGTGGCTGATAAGCCCCACACTGCTGCAGACCAGGAGTCACACTTGGCAATCTTCCTCTTCCGTACCACCTCACAGAATTTTCGTGCAAAAGATCTTCAAGGGATAATGAAAGGGCCAATGAACTTAGCAGGGAAAGCACATGAGCAAGTCACAGTTGTTCTGCATCATAATGTATAGAAGGTATCATGTGACATTACCTGGCAAGAGAAAGCTTGCAAGAGAGCAAGAAGGTGAGAGCAAAAAGGCAAAGAAAGCCAAACTGTCTTTATAATAATTCACTTTTGGGATAACTAACCTACTCCTGCAATAACGACTTTGATCCATCAAGAGGGCAGAGTTCTCATGACCCAAACACCTGTTAAATGTCCCATCTCCCATATAAACACAGTGGTAATTAAATTTCAACATGAGTTTGAAAAGCGTATTCAAACCATATCATGATATAATTGAGCCCACCAAGCTAGTACACCTCAATATCTTTAAAATTAATCACATCCACAATGTTCTTTCTGCCATACAATAAAACAGATTCATAGGTTCTGGGGTCTGGGATGCCAACTCGTCTGAGAGTCTCATTATGCCAACCAAGGTTGGTGTACATTATGTCCTCAATTCTTAGAAATTGTGATGACAGTAGGGAGGAGGAGCAGGAGAGAGAAGAAGTAGTAGTAGCCTGCTGATTAATATTCATTGCCTGAACATTCATTGCCTGAATATTAAACACATGGAAAAGTTAGTTCAATGAATCCACAGATAGCACATTCAAAACAGTCTACAAAGGAAAGCTAGGGAATATCTGTGCCACCATCAACTTTTGAAAGTATTCCAGGTAATAGGCAACTCCTCTTTAGTAAATATGATAGTGTTATTTAAAATCATGAGAATCTTAGTATATTTTTTAATTGAGAATGACATTTTTAACAAGAAACCCAAGCAGTCTGTGGGCAACAGAATAAAGAACCCTGGGCTGGTGAACCAGTGTGGGAACATCCCAGGTGTGCCCATGAAGCAGGAGATGGTCCAGGCACAGTCTCACATCAGAGCAGCAGGGAGCAGTATTTCCGGGGCTGAAGCAGGAGAGGTGTGGGTCTGGCGCTCTCACTTGAGACGCAGCTATGGAACCCTGGGGACACGATGATCAGCCAACCACATCTGAAGTCTGGACTCCCAGTCCCAACCCAGCTATCGACCAGCCAGAATATGGGTACTAACAAGTGGCAAAAGGGCAAGATGTCCATCTTCTGTCCTAAGGAAAAAGAGATCCAGGCTAGCTATGGTAGAACAGGCCCATAATCCCAGCTACTTGGGAGGATGAGGCAGAAGGATTCCAAGTTCTAGCTCAGCCTGAGCAACTTAGCAAAATCCCATCTCAAAACAAAAATAAATAAATAAATAAAAATAAAAATATAGAGGGCTGGGGATGTAACTCAATGGAAAGCACTTGCCTAGCACATGCAAGGCACTGGGTTCAATCCCCAGTGCCACAAAACACACACACACACACACACACACACACACACACACACACTTACACAATACAATACACATGCTGGATTCCCAAAACACAAGTATACAGTTAACTTTTAAAGATTTCCAAGGATCACTTCTCTTGCTCACAGGGCTATGTCCTGGGTACTCGGTGCAGATACAAAATGGCTCTGATGTTGGGTTTACTTGGGTCCCAGGAATGGATCTCCAATGCAATACCCAAGGCTGTCTTATGAAGATGTGGGAAGGGGAGATCTTAATTTTTTTTAACTACTTACAGTAGCATCACTAGCTTCTACTACAATTCTGCTTTATTTTCACCCCTCCCCCAAAAAAACCCTGACTTGATGAGTCCTAGAAACCCTTCTCCCAAATAAGCCAGGGGCCAGTGTTCTGTAATATCAAAATGCCTTGAAGTGTTGGATGGAAGCAACTAATAATGAATCTCTCTTAATCCTAAGGAAGCCCTGCTAAGAATTACTTTGATTATCTTTTTAACATTCACTTATGAAGAAAGATTATTTTTATTACCAATAAAAACTGCTATTAGTTACTGAATACTTATGTTCTGCCTGCACTAATATTGTATATATTAACTCACTTAATTCTCAACAATCTAATCCAATAATAGTTTGATTATTTTGCATCCTACATAACTGAGGGACACAAAGGTCAAATCTCTTACTCAAAATCTTTTAAGTGGCAGAACAAACATTCAAATCCAAGTACTCTGGGTCCTGGACCTAAACTCTTAACAACTCAGCATTCTTCCTCTCAACAATTAACAAATTCCTTCACAGTGGTCTTGCCTATATTTTTAAGCATAAATATGTTTGTCCTAAGACATTCTGACCTCATTAAAGGCAACAGTGCGATGGAATAGGAGTTCTTGGTTCATCTTTAAGAGCAAAGACAGGGGCTCATCAGTGTTTTCAAGTACTGCTACAAAAAAATGAGAGTAATATGATCTTGTTTATTTTAACAAAAGACAATGCTTCACAATAGAAATAATCACTGCCTTACCCATTAGTCGGCACCACCAACACCACACCTGTAGCCATCACCTGGTGACTTAGCTAAGAGTTCAGAGACAGTGTCTTTATCTTCTACATTCTCTCCAATAGCTCCAGCTAACCTGCTCCACAATATGCATGTTATAAATGTTTCAGATACCTCCTTGGTAGTGTGACTGGTATTAAAAGGGAGCTTTCATCCCAGAACATGCCCCACCTCACCCCCAAAAAAAGCGTACTCTAAATCTCAGTTACAACACTACTAAAGACAAAGTGGTGAAGGCTTCTTCTCTCAATGCTAACCAAATAGAGGTTACCGGAAAAACAATTCTGAGATGCAAGTCTAGACCCTGAAACTAGACTGATCTGGCACCAATTTATAGGAAGGATTACATAAACCTTTGGGGACTGGCTTAAAACTGTTTTGCCCTAAATTTAACTATCCAGCATCTAACTCCCTTTCCATTGTTTGGAGACATCTCCCCACACATACTGGCAAGGGCATTGCCGCTGTCTGGCTGGGCACAAGATCACGAGCCACTCAAACAGGAACAAACTTTATTTTTGAAACAACCGCCAAATACCACGTTTGTGTCCAGGAAGAATCCTGATCCACCCACGCGGCGTTCCGCCGGTTCCTTCCCGGACCCCCAGCGCCAAAACTTCCCCCGGAATTCCCTCCTACTGCACTTTCCCAACCAATGGGAACTCTCCAGGAGTCCCGCAGCAGGCCCAGGTAAACAGCAGGAGTCCGGTATCCATATGAATGTAATTTTTAACATAATCATATCATCTCAATGGCTAGCTGGCGTCACCTTTCAATCAAAAATGCCATGCATCATATTAATTGGCTGTGGCTCCCAGCATCTCCCCCCTTCTGTTTAATTAAGCAACAAGTAATGTGGCTAGGGACCGTGCCTGTTAGGTTTGTCCAATTCAACATATGGTCCTTACCCGTCATTGGAAAACTGACCTTTAGGCGTCAGCCTCCTGTCTTAGGTTGATACCACTGCAATTGGATCATACCCGTCACTGACTACCGGTCCAGCATATAGCCATACTTGTGGATAGGCCTATGCACCAGTGGGGGTGTGAGGTTCTTTGCCTCACCTCTGTTGGCCCCCAAAATTAGACCATCACTAGTAGAAGGGAGGAGGATACAGAAATGCCACGACACCAAATCAATTGACGACTCCTAGGGAAAATTGCATCACTGGTGACACATCAGCAAAGATACGCCAGCATTACCATAATTTGTTGTATCAACAGATAGATCACAGTGCATACAAGTGATACATAGTCCAGGCAAGTTTTGTAAGCAGTTCAAAGTGGAGGAATCTATCAATATGTCCATTTCCTCCCAAGATCATTGATGTATCAGTTTATACAGTTTGTTGTGATAATTATCGAAGAAGTTGTAGTTTGGTTTCATCTTTGTCTTCGCCGGCACTGGGATGAAAAATAGGAATTCTGACAATGATGTTAAAGAGAGAAAGAAAAAAAAAATGTAACATTTCAACAGGTACTAAGAAAACATTTTTTTTTTAGAACAATTTACATTATCTTGAACAGAATTATTAAATATAATGAAAAGGAAAGATGAAAATAAACAAACAGATCTGTTAACCTGCTTATTTGTACACATATTAAAATAATTTTTAACAGCTGTTTACCCAATTTAAATTAAACCATTAAAATTACGTGAATAATAAAAAGTACTTGGATCCATTTTTTTATGAGCACTCCTCATATATGATCTATGGACATACGCACATATAGACATATAACACAAAACAGAAGTGTGCACATATAACATACAACACATAAGACAATAGTAAAGGCCTTGTAGTTTCACCTAGGTGAAATCTCCATTGCAATGTTAAAAACTCTACAGTCAAAAAATAAAACTGATCAGAAAAACATCAACCTAGATCTATATGAGCTCAAAAATAAAATAGAACTTTATGATGTGGGAAAAAGCAATAATAAAATAGATATTGAAAAAAGCATTCTGGTTAATCACTGTCGCAGATGTAAGAATGGCCAAGCTGGAGTTCTGGATATCAGCTGTTATGGATTTGAGTCAAATCATCTTCTTTTCGATCTGTAGAAATCGTTTTGGTTAGTCTTTCTGGAATCCAAATCGGCTGCTGTTCTCCCTGTGGAAACACGCAAACAGAGCCCCGACTCCAGACAATTACTGGGTCAGGACCTTTCCATTGTCCTGTTAGAATATCTTTCCAAAGAACTTTAGGATTATGCACATTTTTTGGATACATATGCCTTTCCGCAGCACTAAGTCCTGATGAATCCAAATTTAAAAAGTTTAGAGTAAAGAGGGTTATTTTAAGTTTATCTTTGGGGGATATGTACCCCTTTCCAATTCCCTCCTTTTGTTTTAATAAGTACATTTTAATAGTTTGATGAGCTCTTTCAACTATGCCTTGTCCCTGTGGATTGTATGGAATTCCTGTTATATGAGTAATACCAAATGATGAGCAAAATTGTTTAAAAGAGGTAGAGGTATAGCCAGGACCGTTATCAGTTTTTAACTGTTTAGGAACACCCACAGTGGCAAAATTTTGTAAGCAATGAGCTATAACATCTTTAGTTTTTTCTCCGGCATGAAGGGAGCCCATCAAAAATCGGGAAGAAGTATCAACTGTAACATGTAAATATTTTAATTTTCCAAATTCTGGCAAGTGTGTGACGTCCATCTGCCAAATATGGTTAGGTATCAGTCCTCTAGGATTGACTCCAAGATTAACTTGTGGTAAAAATGTCACACAATTTTGACATTGTTTTATTATATGTCTGGCTTGTTCTTTAGTTATTTTAAAATGTTTTTGTAAAGTATTAGCATTGACATGGAACCTTTTATGAAAATTTATAGCTTCTTCTATTGTGGAGAAAATATGTATGTCATGTGTAGATTTATCTGCTAATTCATTGCCCAAACTAAGGGCTCCAGGCAATCCTGTATGTGCCCTGATATGTCCTATAAAGAATGGATCTTTTCTGTCCCAGATTAGACTTTGTATAGTGGAAAACAAAGAGAAAACAGTAGAAGAAGGGGAAATCCTACCAGCATCTTCAAGGGATACTATAGCATTAACTACATATTGACTATCAGAGAATAAATTAAATACAGAATCTTTAAACATCATAAAAGCTTGTAATACTGCATTAAGCTCTACCTTTTGAGCTGATTGTTTGGGTACTAAAAATGTAAAAGTTTGATCAGGGGTAACTACTGCTGCTGTACCATTATTTGACCCATCAGTGAATATATTTGGAGCATTCATGATAGGGGTCTTTCTTGTCATTTTTGGAAAAACTACAGGATGCTTAGACCAAAAAGACAACAAAGGATTAGATGGCAAGTGATTATCAAATGAAACATTAGATTTACACATGATTATTGCCCAAGTATTTAACTCATTGGCTAACTCATCAATTTGATCCATAGTATATGGAGTAATAATTTTATTGGGAGAAATCCCAAACACTCCCTTTGCTGCTTTTATTCCTTTGAGTATTAATTGTCCTACAGCCTCAGGATATCTAGTAAGAATAGTATTAGGAGAATAAGATAAATGTATCCACAATAATGGACCTTCTTGCCAAAATACTCCTGTAGGAATATTTTTTGTTGGTAGTACAATAAATAATAAAGGCAAACTTATATCAATTCTATCCAAGTGCATATTTTCCATATATGTTTCAATGATTTTTAATGCCTTTCTTGCTTCAGGCGTTAACATGCGGGGTGAATTTGGATCTGATGGACCTTTTAGGATATCAAATAAAGGTCCTAGCTCTCCTGTTGGTATGCCTAGATAAGGCCTTATCCAATTTATGTCTCCCAATAACTTTTGAAAGTCGTTAAGTGACTTGAGTTGATCTACTCGTATTTGAATTTTTGGTGGACGGACCATGGTTGAGGATAATAGAACTCCTAAATAATTAATTGGAAGATTTAATTGTACTTTATCTATTGCTATCTCTAGATTATAACCTTTTAATAAATTTGTAAGTGTGGCATAACATTCTAGCAGTGTGTTTTTATCTTTATGTGCCAATAACATATCATCCATATAGTGAAATATTTGTAGTTCAGGATTTTGATTTCTAAGTGGTTGGATTGCTTTGTTAACATAAATTTGACACATAGTTGGACTATTAGCCATCCCCTGAGGGAGTACTTTCCATTCATATCTCTGATCAGGACCTTCATGATTTAGTGCAGGGATAGTAAATGCAAAATGTGGACTATCCTCAGGATGAATTGGAATTGAAAAAAAACAATCTTTAATGTCTATAGCTAAAACATACCAGGTTTTTGGTAAAGCAGACAATTGGGGAACCCCTGATTGAGCAGGTCCCATAATAACCATCTCATTATTAATGGCTCTTAAATCTTGTAATAATCTCCATTTACCAGATTTTTTTTTAAAGACAAAAATGGGAGTATTATGGGGAGATATGGAAGGTTGTATATGTCCTTTCGCTAATTGTTGTTTGACCAGATCATGGGCAACTTGTATCTTTTCTTTAGTTAGGGGCCACTGAGGAACCCACACTGGTCTTTCTGATTTCCAAGTAATTTTTATTGTCTCAGTGGCCCTTTCTGAAAATCCAACCCATGTCTGTCTGTTCCTTGATCTATTTGAATTGGTGCTGCTATACCTTGTCCTTGTTTTCCTAATCTTTTTTCTTTCCTAAAACCTTGTCTAGCCCTAGTAGTGGGCGCATTAGGATTGATGTTATTTGTTAACGTCAAACCTAATTGATCTAGGACATCTCGTCCCCATAAATTTATAGGAAGATGATCCAATACATATGGCTGTATAGTTCCCTCACATCCTTCAGGATCCTTCCAATCTAATACCATTGCACTTCTATGGGGATTAGTAGCCACTCCTAGGCCTCGAAGCGTTTGAGTGGCTTGTTGTAATGGCCAATGTTTTGGCCATTCCTGACTAGATATGATGCTAAGGTCTGCACCTGTGTCCAGTAGCCCATTAAAGTCGTATCCTTGAATATTTAGTTTTAGCATGGGGCGAGAATCTAAATTTAAAGACAGCATAGCCCAATCTACACCTGTGGAGCCCAATCCCCTGGTACCTCTTTCTACAGTACGACTGGAAAATTTATCATGTAGGCTGGGTATTATTAGTAACTGTGCTATTCTATCCCCTGGTGAGATAACTGATATGCCTCTTGGAGAACTAGCTATAATTTTTATTTCACCTTCATAATCGGGATCAATTACCCCGGGACTTATCATAAGTCCTTTTAGTGTGGAAGAACTGCGTCCCAATAATAAGCCTACCGTTCCTTGGGGAAGAGGTCCTTTTACTCCTGTGGGAATGATTTGAATTCCCATCTCTGGAGTTAGTACTGCTCTTGCGGAGGCGCAGATGTCCAGCCCTGCGCTCCCTCTAGTTTGTCTGATGAGGGATTTAATGGATAATGTGTCCTGGGCACTACCTTGATGGTGCTGCTGGGTTCCTCCATTGCCCCGTATATTTGTGGTTTTGGGCCCCGGAGCATTGGGCCCTCCAGTCCGTTTTTTGGCAATGGAGCCTGATGCCTTTCTCCACGATATCGTGGGTAAACACTTGATCCTTGTCCGTTTTTTGATAACGGAGTGCCCTCTATGGTGGTTTGAGAACGGCATTCATTAGCCCAATGTCTCCCTCTACGGCATCGTGGGCAAATACCTGGTATTCTATTCCTTTGATACCTAGCTTTGTTAAACCCTCCTCCTATGGGGCAATTCCTTTTAAAATGTCCTGTCTGATCACAATTGTAGCATGTTTTTGGCCTGGCATCTAAAGCCTGTTGTACTGCTGCTAAGACTTGTCCTTGTTCATTAATGTCTCTACATAATTTAATATATGTGTTTAAATCTTCATGTTTCCATGGTCTAATGACCTCTCTGCAACAACGATTTGCTTGGTCATAAGCCAGTTGTTTTATAAATGGCATTGCCTGTTCTACATCTCCAAATATTCTAGAAGCTGTCTGAATAAGCCTATCTACAAATTCAGCGTAAGGTTCGTTAGTTCCTTGTATTACCTTAGATAACTGTCCTTGTAAATCTCCATGCCCCTGTAAAGTTTTCCATGCCCTAACTGCATCTGCAGCAATTTGTGCGTATACACCAGGATCATATTCAATTTGTTGCCGTTGACCCTCATAAGGTCCCTTTCCTAACAACATCTCCAGATTTCTTTGAGGGTAACCGGCTGCTGTATTTCGCCTAGCTGTCTCCATGCAGAATTCCTCATTGGCAACCTTCCATAACAAATATTGTCCTCCATTTAGCACAGATCGACACATGTTAGCCCAATCTGCTGGTGTCATGTCTAAGTTGGTAATAGATTTGACCATGCTTATGGTGAAGGGTGCTTGCGGGCCATAGGTTGTTACAGCCTCCTTTAATTGCTTTACTGTTTTGAAATCTAAAGCACGGTGGATTCGTTGCCCTCCTGCCTGCTCAAGTACAGGGCATGCTAGTCTTTGGGATCTTGCCTTAGGATTTTGTGCATCAACTACGGGAGTTGAGGGCCGCTCAGCTGTTACGCCCTCTGGTGATAGAACGGAGTTAGTAGCAGCCTCCTGTTGTAACTCCCCAACTGATGGTCCTTTTTCCTCTAAGCTTTCTTTCTTCAAATTTTCCTCTGACTAGCTGGAGAGACCTTCTCTTTTGCTTGACCTGACATGTTTTCTACCACAGTTTGGACCTCTAACAATTTACTTAACAGTTTTTCGGTTTGTTTTTTACTAGTTTCTAATCTACTATAAAGGTAACGCAATCCGATAAGGTAGCATAAAACAAAACCGAAACAGAATGAAACAAAAACGGAGCAAAGAATAGTTGTATCAATTTTCTCTTTCTCCGGGCCAAACAACTTCAAGCCTTGAGCCAACCATTTTTCCCAGTTTGCCTGAGAAAATTCTAGGGATAGGCAGCTTGAAACAAAAACAAAATAAATCAAAAGAAGAACACATTGTTTTTTGAAATGGTCACCCATTCTGTCGCCTTCCCTCAGGGGCAAGCAATTTTACTCACCTCCAAGCTTCAGGCGCTCCCCGTACAGGGCCACCAGTTGCCGCTGTCTGGCTGGGCACCAGATCACGAGCCACTCAAACAGGAACAAACTTTATTTTTGAAACAACCGCCAAATACCACGTTTGTGTCCAGGAAGAATCCTGATCCACCCACGCGGCGTTCCGCGGGTTCCTTCCCGGACCCCCAGCGCCAAAACTTCCCCCGGAATTCCCTCCTACTACACTTTCCCAACCAATGGGAACTCTCCAGGAGTCCCGCAGCAGGCCCAGGTAAACAGCAGGAGTCCGGTATCCATATGAATGTAATTTTTAACATAATCATATCATCTCAATGGCTAGCTGGCATCACCTTTCAATCAAAAATGCCATGCATCATATTAATTGGCTGTGGCTCCCAGCAGGCATCTCTACAGAAGCTGAACCTGCCGGGACCCACTAGCTCCTGTTTGGAGAGGAGGCTGTCACATGGCCTCCCATCACCACTCAGATGCTCTGGCTGGGACCTGGACTCTAAACTGGGTGACTTGGTTTATTTTCCTCTCTCTGTTACACTTACATTTGTCAGTTCATTTGGTGTATTTTCACATGCCAATGGAAGGTTCCACAGGGATAGTAATAAGTCTTGTCCACTGCTACATTTCTGGTGCCTAAAATAATGCCTGGCTTATAAGAAGAATGCAAAATAAATATTTCTTGAATGAATCGATATATGGAAGGATTGATGGCTACATATGCCAAGAAACGCTAATTTACTAGAAACTTCTTCACAGAATCATGCATGATAAAGAAGTTTATCCATGCATTCCACCAGTGTTACCCAAAGACCAAACAGGGCAAACAAGGTCATTTTGTGTTGTAGAAGGCTCTGCTCTCTCCTTCCACTTTGCAGCTTGTTCTCCTGAGCCAAACTCTGCACACTCTTCCCCACGGCAGTGCAACTTCAAAGGATATTTTTAAAAGAGTACATTTTCACCATTTTGATGGTCGGAACTTCCAAAACTGAAGAGGAAGAATGTATTACAAAATCTTCTAAGTAGATTACTGGGCACTGTTGATCACCCTAGGGACTAGGAGAAGATTTTAGGAATAGAGAGAGGCAAATATTGCCTCAAATTTAAAAGGGGTACAAGTGATTCATAACAGAGACTACAATACTTAATATCAAGTCCCTTAAAATCTAGAGCAAATTAATGAACAGCATAAAACCTGGAACTCTTGACCCACACACCCCCTTCCCACTTTACATTTTAGTTCCATACAAAATATCCCTGGTTGCTTCTACAATTACCTGTGACTCTGCCAGAATAATCACCTTCACAGGTGTCTTCGAACTGATCAACACCATTTTGTCAATATCCATAACTAGAAATGGTGTTCCAGATAGTAGGAGAGTATAGAATCATTCCAAATCATTTTGGTATCAATACATATCTATCAACAAAAAGCCTTTCTTGTAGCAAGGCTTTCACACAGCACATTAGAACTACTCCATGCCAGTCATTCCATCAGCCACACAGATCACAAAAAGGAGAAGACATTGACTCAAGTGGCAAATGTGCGATATTCACTTACTTCCTCTCCTTCTCTATATTCTTAGAAATGGCAGAAGAGAAGGTTTTGAAAATACAGAAGCCATAAAACTGTGTCACACAAGGAATAGTGCTGCCCCTGACCCGCTCGTGTGAATGTCCAGGGACACCAAATAAAACACAGACACACACTTTACCTTTACACAAGCTTCAGGACGGCTTCTCTTTTCTGGGCCTCAGGCTCCCCAGATGGGAGAGCAAGAGAAAGTCACGAGAGGCTGGCGAGAGACAGCGAGCACACTCAGAAGTGGGCTTTTATTGGGGGGACCCTTGTTCTTGGAAAGTTCCATCCAAAAAAGGCCAGAAGGGGCAGGGTTACAACGGACAGGTGAGAGTAAGTGGGGACCAACAGCAACACAGTGAACAGGCTAACTTGAGAGGCTGGGATACTTGGGCCTAAAAGGTATCATTCCACATGAAGATAAGGTAGAAAGTGGTCAGATGCTCATTGTGCCCATCTTCCTTTCCTGGGCACACAGAAGACTACATTTGCCAGGTACCTTGCAGTTCTGAGATCAGGTACTAGTTTCTAGTCAATGTTTAGCAAGGAAATGTACCCCTTCCAGGCCTGGTCATAAGTGCCCCATACAATCCTCCTCATTCTTTCCTCTCTAAAAATATCCAATTACTATCTATAAGGAGTCCCTGGATGGGGACAATGCCCCAAAATGGAAGGGGAAAAAAACAGGGCCCTTTGAGAAAGAAAAAAAAAACAACTCTTTATGGAACTACTAAGATTCTTGGGTTATTTACTACAGTTGACATGAGTTATACAGTTAATACCATGGCCAAGGATGACCCAAGAGAATATGGCCACACAAGAAAATATCTTCCCAGCATCTCCAATCATCTCAGTCAAGGTACTGAAAGGAAATGGATGGCCAGCCCAAAGGTCTAGCTAAAGAAAAATTCATAAATGGACTATCTTAAGAGGTTAAAATAGGACTGAGAGAAATTATCAGACATGAAGCACAGTGGAAAACAACACCC
Organism: Callospermophilus lateralis; assembly: GCF_048772815.1. Taxonomy (NCBI): domain Eukaryota; kingdom Metazoa; phylum Chordata; class Mammalia; order Rodentia; family Sciuridae; genus Callospermophilus; species Callospermophilus lateralis. The sequence goes on along the minus strand of NC_135314.1, from coordinate 8,435,947 downwards.
CCAGCTCTGAAGTGGGAGAGGATAGAGTAGTTACCTGAAACCAGGGAGAGCAGAAGCCACAATAGAGAGTACTCGCATTCTGACAACATGAGTTCTGACAACAGACTGAAAAACACCACCACTGCAGAACCAGAGACCCAGAGGAAGGTGAGGGAGATGGGATCCACACTCCAACCTTTCCTTCTGTCCTCTGCACTCAGCTGGATTCACCCTTTGGCTGCAGTAACTGGAAGGCAGCAGGCCACAGAACCCAGCAATGCAGGGATCAGCCTCTTGGGCTACAGCAAGGAAAGTTAGGATGCAGCATGGATCTGGAAGAGAAACTAAGAAAAGCTGCAACCTCCTTCCAAAAGTTCAGCATGCCCAACCCCAGTCTCAAGACGAAAGCAAGCACCTGTGATCAGAACTGGCACCCACAGAGGCAAATAAGACTCACAAAACAAAGATGAGCAGACAACAGAGAATCAAAGAGAGGCACAAAAGGAAAGAGAGGCACAAAAGCCACTGCAAAAAAGAAATGGTATCAAAGGAACCACAACTCTTAGAGCCAACAGGATTAACGTAAGTGATGTATTTTGGAAATAGAGAGCAGCTATCACATCCATAAATTAGGAATCAACTATGATATAGGAAAGTTTGATCTTAGAATTTTTTAAAAACTGATTCAGATAATAGAACACCTGTTAGATGAACAGAATTGCAGAAAGTTCACAAATAGTAATTTATTGATCTGGAAAATTGAGCCAATAGATTATTTAAGATTATGTCACCAAAAGGAAAAAAATTAAAGACCTTTTATTTTTAAAAAAAAAAAAAAAGCACAACTACCAATATCCATCTGACAAAAATTCTAGACAAGGGAAAAATTTCGACATGGAAAAGAACAAATAATTAGAAAACAATAGAAAATTTTCCAGGACCAAAGTAAAATATGACTTTTAAAAGCCTATCACTTGAAGAAGATCTGCCCTCTGTTGTAAAATTGGGAAGTTCATAGATCAAGAGAAAATCCTAACTGCTGCATGAAAGGACAGACAGACTACCTAAAATAATAAATAAAAAATCTAGCCAGCATCAAATTTCTTCTTGACAATACTTGATGCTAAGAGACAATAGAGTAATACCTTAAATCTTCTGAGAAGGAAATACTTGAATGGAGAATTTGAATCCTGTCCAAATTAGGACTCAAAAGGAAAAACAAATTAAGGCATTTTCAGATGTTGAAAGATTCTGAATGCTAAACCTTCCCACATACACCTTCTCCAAAAGATTTAATCAAGCACAAAGAGAAAAAAATTCAAAAAGGGGCACATGAGAGACCCAGGAATCAAGTCCCTTAAAATCTAGAGCAAATTAATGAACAGCATAAAACCTGGAACTCTTGACACACACACCCCTTCCCACTTTACCAATGGAGTATAATGTGGAAATATATTTAAAGTCTTTTTTAACAACATTCTGCAACTTAAATCCCAGGAGATCTCCACATGGTAGATGTTAGGGTTGGAATTATAATGGAAATGAAGTGAAAACATGGTAAGCTTCTGGTTTTGTTTGGGGCATGAAGTCAAAATGGCTGATTATAAATAGTAACTAACCACCTAACAACGAGGGAAAAAATGTTCTAGATATGGAATTTTAAATAAATGGAAGGAACACTACATAAAAATGAATTTGACCATCTCAACAATATCATGTTTAATAGTAAAAGATTAGATAGTTAATGTTAGGAACAAGACAACCACACTGGCTATCACAATTATCATCTACCACTGTTCTATCATTCTATCTAAAAAGACAGAAAAGACAAATAAAGAAGAAATATAAATGAAAACAATAAAGTTTCCAATTTCTCTACTTATGATTTTAAAAATAATAAGTTCAGATAAAAATCAACAGCTTTCTGACAAGTAATAGCAAACTGAATCTCTCATATTCTAATACTTTTATAGTTTTATTTTCTATTATTTAGTTCTTTTATCTATATGGTATAATCCTTAAGATATAAAGTAGGATTCTAATATTTTTGGATTATAATTAATCATAAATAGATAATAATAGACCTTGGAATAAATCTAATGAAAAACATGTGTGAACTAATTTTAAAAAAATAATAACACACACACACACACACACACACACACATACATGAATGGTTTTATTCCCTGGATACATATTGAAATCACTAAAAAACTAATTAAACCAAAGTCTCCCAGGGGAGTCCATGCCATTAATATGTATAACTGGGATTAAAACTCTATTATAAAATGTAATCCTGTTGTTTTTAATAATGCAAATATAGCCTTTTGGGTGGGAAATTAAAAATCATAGATTATCAGTTCTTCCCAAATTATTCTATAAATTCAATGCAATCTGAATCAATACCCAACAAAATTTTTTTTTAAATTTTGGTAGATTTTATTGAGAATACATATTCATTCATTTATTGTTTATCCATAGGACCAATTCCAAGGACTTTAAATGGTAGCTTTGTCATTTTAATTTTTTCCTTTTTTATTGATTTTATTATTTTTTTAAATACACCACAACAGTGGAATGCATTACAATTCTTATTACACATATATAGCACAATTTTTCGTATCTCTATATATAAAGTATGTTCAAGCCAATTTATGCCATTATACATGTACTTTAGTTTTTTGTTGTTGTTATGGTGGGGTTTTTTTTTTTTATTACAATTCTTATTACACATATATACCACAACTTTTCATATCTCTGTTTGTATATAAGGTATGTTGATACCCAATTCAAGTCTTCATTCATGTTCTTTGTATAATAGTGACCATCAGATTCCACCATCCTTGCTAATCCCAGGCCCGCACTTTCCCTCCCACCACTCTTCCCTATCTAGAATTAAACTAATTCTCCCATGCTCTCCCTCCCTACCCCACTATGAGTCATCCCCCCTTATATCAGAGAAAACATTTGGCATTTGTTTTGGGGGGGATTGGCTAACTTCACTTAGAATTATCTTCTCCAACACCATCCATTTACCTGCAAATGCCATGATTTTGTTCTTTCTTAATGCTCAGTAAAATTCCATTGTATATATATGCCACATTTTTTTTGAGAGAGAGAGTTTTTTAATATTCATTTTTTACTTTGTTTTTTTTTTTCAGCAGACACAGCATCTTCGTTTGTATGTGGTGCTGAGGATCACCAACCCGGGCAGCACGCATGCCAGGCGAGCGCACTACCGCTTGAGCCATATCCCCAGCCCCAGTGCCACATTTTTTTATCCATTCATCCACTGAAGGACATCTAAGTTGGCTCCACAGTTTAGCTATTGTGAATTGAAGCATGTTTTGATACTCAATGGGAGTTCTCTTTAATTTTTTCAAAATATTTGACTGTTTGACATATTCTCTCTCCCTGATGTGGAGGGACACAGCCACACCAATAAAATTTTTTATGGAGCCAGAAAGTTAACTGGTTGGTTAAAGTTATCTAGGTTGGTTCCACAGTTTAGCTATTGTGAATTATGTTCACAATAGGGAGAGAAAATATGTCAAACAGTCAAATATTTTTTAAAAAATTAAAGTAAACTCCCATTGAGTATCAAGACATGCTTCAAATCTGCATTAATGAAAATAGTATACTTTTAGAACAGAACAGACAAGTCAACAAAAGTAAACAGTTTACAAACATATTTCATTTGTGTAGAGCTTCCATTCATTGGGAAGAGGATATGGATCATATCACTAAACAAATAGTATTCAAATAATTACATGTTTATTAAGAGAAACTAAGTTACACTTGCCTCCCTCATAGCATACTCTAAGACAAATACTGGATAGATTAAAGAACTAAACATTTAAAAATATAAACATTAGGAGGAAATCCAGAAAGTCTATAATCTATGGATGAGATGTTCCTAACCAAGTCAAAACCAGCAAAAACTGAGAAATATATTCTCATGAAAATTTAATCCCTCTGATGGATTCAAACTAAAAAGTTTCCTTTCAGCAAAAGATGCAATCTGTGAGGTAAATAGAGAGTCTATATCTTAGGAGCAAATCTCTACCCTTCACACATCAGATAGAGCACTAATCTCTATGGTATATAAAGAACTCAAAAAGCTAAACACCAAAAAAAAAAAACCACACACACACACACACACCAAAAAAAACAAATAAATAAATAACCCAATCAATAAATGGGACAAGGACCTAAAGAAACACTTCTCAGAAGATGATATACAATCAACCAACCAATATATGAAAAAGTGTTCATCATCGCTAGCAATTAGAGAAATGCAAATCAAAAGTACTCAAAGATTCCATCTCACTCCAGTCAGAATGGCAGCTATCAAGAATACAAACAATAGTAAGTTTTGACGAGGATGTGGGGGGAAAGGTACACTGATGGTGGAACTGCAAATTGGTGCAGCCAATATGGAAAACAGTATGGAGAGTCTTTGGAAAATTGGGAATGGAACCACCATTTGACCCAGCTATCTCACTCTTTGGCCTATACCCAAAGTACTTAAAAACAGCATACTACAGGGACACAGCCACATCAATGTTTATAGCAGCACAATTCACAATAGCTAAACTGTGGAACCAACCTAGATGCCCTTCATTAGATGAATGGATTAAAAATGTGGCATTTATACACAATGGAATATTACTTAGCAATAAAAGAGAATAAAATCATGGTGTTTGCAGGTAAATGGATGGAGTTGGAGGAGATAATGCTAAGTGAAGTTAGCCAACCCCAAAAAACCAAACGCCAAATGTTTTCTCTGATATAAGAAGGCTGATTCTTAGTGGGGTAGGGAGTGGGAGCATGGGAGGATTAGATGAACTCTAGATAGGGCAGACGGGTAGAAGGGGAAGAGAGAGGATATGGGGTTAGAAATGATGGTGGTATGTGATGGTCATCATTATCCAAAGTACAAATATGAAGACACAAATTGGTGTGAATATACTTTGTATACAACCAGAAATATGAAAAATTGTGCTCTATATGTGTAATATGAATTGTAATGCATTCTGCTGTCATATATAAATTTTAAAAAATTAAAAATGTAATCTCTCCATTAAAAAATAAAAATTCTCCTAAGCAACAAGCTTGGAGAAAGTCTTACAGTGGTTAACCAGAGTAATATATAGAATATTTAAAGAACTTGTCCAAATCCATTTAAAAAATAAATTTTAGAGAAAAAAAAAAAAGATATCAGGGAAAGATGTTTACCAGGAATTCTCAAATACATGGGGCAGGGTTGGGGGAAACCAAAAGTAAATGAATGAACTAATAAAACTGGAAAGTACTAATTAAAATAAGAACACTATTTTTCCACCAAAATGGCAAAAACTGAGACTGATGAAAAGCTGTGTTCATAGGTATGGGGGCTGTTGGCCCTCTTATGAGTTTTTGGTAAAGTTCAAATTAGTAAAGCTATTTTTTTAATTAGAGTAGGAAAGACTTTTTCTTTTTTTAATTCATTTATTTATTTGATCTAATTAGTTATACATGAAAGCAGAATGCATTTTGATTCATAGTACACAAGTGGAGCACAATTTTTCATTTCTCTGGTTGTACATGAAGTAGAGTCACAAAACTGTGTCCTCATACATGTACTAGGGTAATGATGTCCATCTCATTCTACCATCTTTCCTATCCCCAGACCCCCTCCCTTCCCTTGGCCCTATCCAAAGTTCCTCCATTCCTTCCATGCCCCTCCCCCATTATGGATCAGTATCCACTTATCAGAGAAAATATTTGGCCTTTGGTTTTGGGGATTGGCTTATTTCACTTAGCATGATATTCTCCAGCTCCATCCATTTACCTGCAAATACCATGATTTTATTCTCTTTTAATGCTGAGTAATATCCCATTATGTATACACACCACAGTTTCTTTATCCAATTCTCCAGGGAGTTGCTAGGCCTTTGGTCCAAAACTAGGGTTGCATCATTAATCCCTCTTGGTCTGAGGCTCAAGCTTCTTGGACTGAGCAACTACTGGTTTCTCCAGTTCTTCAGCCTGCAGACGGTCACTGTGAGACTATCCAGCTTCTGGTCATGTAAGCCAATCTAATAAATCCCTTTTTATAATCATATATAGCTCCTGTTGGTTCTGTTCCTCTAAAAACCCTGACCAATACACTAACAAGCTATAAGCTTGTTAACAGGTGAAAATTGGGGGTGTTTGGCTGACAGCAATCCCCAAATAAAACAAAAGCATAAAGAGACACACTATCAGAAGTGCCCTGACAATGTAGCTAATAATCAAGATGTGAAGGGAATAAAATCCCATCACAGGAGAAAACAAGTGACTCCACCTGGAGAAGAAAAAGCCTTAGAGAAGTGTTGGGGCAGGTTGTCAACTTCACACAGTTGATAGGGTTTCAGGCAAAAGAGGAGATGGACTTAGCTGCAGAGGACAGAACAAGAATGGATGGGTGGTGGTTCCAGGAGAGCTGCTTCTGTCAGAATCAAGCATTTCCTAATACCTACAGCCGTTGCTCTCAACCTGAGTTATCCACTGGCATCACCTGAAGTTTAAATAACAATGATGCCAACACTCTCCCTAGGACAACTCTGCTACAGTCACTAAGCATGGGCCCCAAGCAATACAGAGTTGTGAAATTCACCACATGATTATATTGTACCTCCATGACTGTGCGTATTGCACTGACCTCAAGCAATGAGCTAACTCACAAAGAACTGACCTGCACAATACCAAAAGTGTTCAAACAAGAGTCTGAGTGAAAATCCAGCCTCAGCAACTCAGGAGACCTTCTCTCTATATAAAATACCAAAAAGGACTAGGGATGTAGCTTTGTGGTTAAGCACTCCTGGGTTCAATCCCTGATACCAAAAAAAAAAAAAATCTGAGGCACTGTCAGTATTTTCATAGAAATGTCTTGTATCAAGTAAGAGAGCAAATGGGCTTTAAGACCCAATTCCGGGACTTCAGATCAAGAGAAAAGAATGATTCAGTTCCACTGAACCACAGAAAAGGTCTGGGAGATTCCTAAGTGCTGAAATTCAGAGCTGAGCCCACATGTTCACATGTTCAGACGATAGGTCTTTTCCTCTCCAGCCTCCTAGACAGGCAGCTGGATCCAGTCCTCGGAGAGACCTTCCTTGCCCAAGTGGATCATTTGAGTCAGGAATGATTCAGAAAATTAGAATTTTAAGGTAGAGAGGGAAAAAAAGATCAATTAAACCCATGATGTATATTTTAATTTCAGTTTCCATGACATCAATTCCACAAGGAATCTATCCTACCTCCAATAACTTCTAGCCACTGAATTCCCAACCCAACTCAAGCACTTTGGCTCATGCCAAAGGAGAATAATTTAATTCTCCTTTTTAGAACTGTACTCTATTCAAGCGTGTGCCACTAGCTAGTGTTTCCTACTACTTGCTATTGCTAAGTCAAAGTCCACATGAAGTATTTAGTTCTTATAAAAAAGGGCCTGGAGCATCAAACATCTGATTCTTTGCCCCTCTCTGATCTCTCTCCAATTCTATTTCTACACCTTCCTATTACAGAAGTGCCACAAATGTATTAAAACATCCCAGCTGTGTTTCCAGCAGCCCAGAACAACAACTAAAACATATAAGCTCTCCTGGGACCACCACTCACCCATTCTTGTTCTGTCCTCTGCAGCTAAGTCAAACTCCTCTTTTATGGATCTCCTTCACACCAGTTATTGATCAAGATGGGTGATCAATTAAATCATGCTGATCTTACTCCTGAAAAAAATCATCTTTCACGAACACAGCTTTTCCTCATTTCTTATAACTCACATCATGAGAGGAGACAAAACTGCAGCTCCATGGCCATGAGCCAATGGTGAATATCTATCATACATCAGATGAATACATTCTTATTCCATGTGAAATTGTGTTTCATGTTTTTCTATTTGCAGATATGAGTCTCCTTCACACCAGTTATTGATCAAGAGGGGTGATCAAAAAGAGAGATTTTCTTGACTGAAAACATAGAGTAAAAAGGGATTAAACTGTTACAAATTATGGCACCATTTCCTGAAGGCCAAGTGCACATCATAGAGTTCTCCCACTTCAGTCAAGAAACTGTTTAGTTCATCAATGCCTTATTTGTGAAAGCAAATACTTAGCCTTACAAAACATCTATTCAACACCAATGACTCAGAATTCTGGGACTTTCCTGCTCATCTGGGAATCATGTTTATGATACAAATGCCTACTTAATAAAAGCCTGCCTTCAAAACGTCAAAGACCTTTATGATCTTAAAGAAAGAAAGGGAGAGCTGCACTGACCACTTCTCTTTGTTCCTTCTTTGCTGTGTAAATGACATTTGTGAGGTTTGCTAGTACTTGAAATTAGCCAGAATATTTATGAAACAGTGAAACTATTCTGTATGATTCTATAATGGTGGGTACACATCATTATACATTTGTCCAAACCCACAGAACATTCAACACTAAGAGTGAAGATGTAAACTGTGGACTTGGGGAGTTAGTGAGGCATCAGTGAAAGCTTACCAATTGCAAGAAATAGCTCCCACACTTATTTTGTGCCACAGAACCACACCATCATGTCTCCTTGTGTTTCCTGTCTCATACCCAACCCCAACCCCACCCCCAACTAGAAGGGAAATGTCAACAATGGGAGAAGCTATGTAGTTAAAGAGGAAGGGAATGTACAGAAAAATCTCTCCACTTTCCACTCAATTTTCCTGTGTATATTAAAACTGCTTTTAAAAATGAATGATCAATCCTGTTGGAACTGGCCCCCTGCAGTTCACAAGCTCTTAAAGAATTTGAAAGGAAAGCATGGGTACAAGATAGAGGTAGGCTTTGGATTCTTCCCAGCAAAGGAAACAATCAAGAGCATGAAGAGAAAGCCTACAGAATGGGATGTAATCTTTACTACATGCACCTCAGATAGAGCACTAATCTCCAGGATATATAAAGAACTCAAAAAACTTAACACCAAAAAAGACAAATAACCCAATCAATAAATGGGCAAAGGAACTGAACAGGCTCTTCATCAAAGAAGAAATACAAATGGTCAACAAATATATGAAAAAATGTTTTACATCTCTAGCAATTAGAGAAATGTACAGAACTACTTAAGATTTCATCTCACTCCAGGCAGAATGGAAATTATCAAAAATACAAGCAACAATAAGTGTTGATGAGGATGTGGAGGAAGAGGTACATTCACATATTGCTGGTGGAACTGCAAATTGAAGCAACCACTCTGGAAAGCAGTATGGAGATTCCTCAGAAAACTTGTAATGGAACCACCATTTGACCCAGGTATCTCACTCCTTGGTCTATACCCAAAGGACTTAAAATCAGCATACTACAGTGATGCAGCCATATCGATGTTTACAGCAGCTAAATTCACAATAGCTAAACTATGGAACCAAACTAGATGCCCTTCAATAGATGAATGGATAAAGAAAACATAGTATATATACACAATAGAATATTACTCAGCTTTAAAGAAACATGAAATTATGGAATTTGAAAGTAAATGGATAGAGTTGGAGAATATCATGCTAAGTGAAATAAGCCAAAACCAAAGGCCAAATGTTTTCTCTGATAGTGGATGCTGATCCATGTTCAGACAGAGGAGGAAGAAGTTGTACTGCATTTGTGTACAATATATCAAAATGCATTCTAATATCATGTATCACTAATTAGAACAATTTTTTTAAAAAAAGAAAGATAGAGGTAGGCTTTGGAAGCTAAAGGTTTTTAAGAGAGGTTGTTACTTCCTTGGACTATTCTCTGTACCTGATCATTTCTTTTCTTTTTTTTTAAGCTACAGGTAGGCACAATATCTTTATTTTTTATTATTTTATTTTTATGTGGTGCTGAAGATAAAACTCAGTGCCTCACACATGCTAGGCAAGCGCTCTACCACTAAGCCATGGCCCCAGCCCTGTACCTGGTCATTTCTTTCCCCAAGTTTCTGCATGGTTGATTCCTCCCTCTCCTGAAAAATTCCATTTAAATGTCACTTCCTCAGTGAAGCCACACTACCCTCCTCACCTTATCTGAAATAGCTCTCACACTTATTTTGTGCCACAGAAGCACACTATCATGTCTTCTTGTGTTTCCTGTCTCATACCCAAGCCCAACCCCACCCACAACTAGAAACATCTCCCAGTGCTCTATCAATATTTACTGAGTGCCAATAAACTGCTATAAAGTGAGGTATTTGCCTAAATTAGACAGAACACTGCCCAGTTGATTGGCAGAGAAGAATCCACATACCACTATTTCATGGTACAACCAGTCCTCTCCTCACTGCTATTACCAGGAGGGAGGTCAAGGGATAGAGCAATGCAGGTTTTAAAAGCAGACATGGACTCATATGGACTGTGAGAATCAGAGGGGAGGAGATGGGGACAGGAAAGTCATTTGAGAGAGCAAAACTATTTAAAACAATGGACATCTAGAGTCACGGGCCCAGATGTATCATTATTTTTCTATGTGAAAACAAAGCATACTTACTTTTAAGAGTCTCAAAGAAAGATTCATCTCTGGCTTAAATACTGGTTGGCTCCTCCTGGTTAACCTAGCAGAACTGCACCTGAAAACCCCAGAGGCTTTTAACCCAGGAAGCTGGTTAGGGCATACTAACAGTCAACAAATCAAAAAAATAGATGACAAGCTTAGGATGTCGTTTGCTTTTTTAAGGAAAATCTCCATCCAAAAGCGCATCTTTGAACACTTCAACCATATCAAAGACAGCCAAAAAGAACTTGGAGAAACCCAAATAGGAAAATTCCTAATGAAATCAGATGGATAGACATAAATAATCATAGTCCTATATATGGAATCTGTGTTATTAATATAGTAAATATATAATATATTTATCATTTTTATAAATCATATATATGATTTTATATTTAGATACATAAGCACACACATGCACACACATATATACATAGATGTACACAGAGAGAATGTAGTCAAATGATTGCCCCATCCTAACCCCTCTCCTACATTCACACCCTTGCCCACCCTTGTCATGACAAGAATGCACTTTCTTACCCTTTGATTTGGGGCTCAACTACCTATCCTAGAACTTAAGTGGCCTTGCTTATTTACACTTGCCTCCTACACCACTGCTGTCACCAGAAGAACATGCCATGACTAGACCCATGATCAAACTCCCAACTCCCATTGGAGGATGAGACATACCTTAAGCAGGACCACCCTAGCCATCTGCCACACCCACAAATGCATAAGAAACCACAATTAACTCTGGATTTCAGTCATACAGTTTTGAGGTCTTATTATGCAGCACTGTGTGGTGAAAAACAACTGATACAGGGTGGGGGGCGGGGATGTAGTTCTCTCTGCATAAAGCCTGAAGGCACACAGCATGCATTTGTCTTTTTGGCATATCTTATCATATACCATATCAGCTTTCCACTCCTATAACAGACATTTTTGTTTTGAAATTACAGATGAGTACAGAGAATAGCTAATAAGTAGCATGTTACCAATATTTGTAATTGTTTATTATTATAACATCTGTAATATTTATTTATATTATTATCAATGGGCAAAAAAAAAACATAAGATAACTCATAAAGTTAAAATATGTTCTTAGGTCAGAAACCCCACTGCAACCTACCAGCAAAGTCCAAAACTGTCATTTCTCCCTCCACACCTTCCCAACTTCTTGTCATGCTGTCATGGCATTGATCTGCTAGAAGGAGTTTAGCAGAGGCTGGAAAAGAGGTAAAGAGGGCACACAACAAGGAAGAAATCATTCAGAAGCTAAGAAACTGCACTGTCATTTGGTTAGGGATACCATGTCCTGAGATATTTATGAAGATGGCAAAAGGGATCAAACATCATCACCTTTCAGGAAAATGGTCTTAAAACACAATGAGGCAATTTACAAGCTTTGGAGTCTCCTAACCAATTAGTGGAAAATTTCTTTGGCAGTTTCATGATTTGTTTGCCAACTTCCAAGAATACACAAGAGCGCACTACACCTAGGCCTATTACATTTCACGGCTCTCAACTTTGTTAGCTAAGACTAACCAAGGCATACTCACAAGTCTCTTGCTGAAACATTTGACTCACCTCTAATTTCCTTTCCTTACATCCTTCATCTTGCCACCTCCCCTTCCCACCCTCGACTGCTTACCACCAATTTACAAAAACAGTGTGCAGTGGCTACAACCACAATAGAGAAGCCAGAAGACTGGCACATTCCTTGTGGATTTATTCGGTTTGATCTATGCCTAAGACCACACACAGGGGGAAAATGTTAACAAGTGCAAGGAAAAGGTTTCTTTGATCCTAAATCTGGAAACAAAGTATATTGAAACAAAGTAATGAAATCTAGAAATGGTAAATGAGAAACCACAGCTTGACTCTCAAAATCAAACATTATTATGAAGTTTTTGTATGTCCCCAATGGCACCTAAAAGTTCCATTTAAAAACAAACCAAAACTATGGCTGGAGTTGAAGAGGCTATTGGATCATTAGCTTGGATGAGATCTACCAAACCTGTGGATCTGCTCTGCTCCTGGCTACTCCTTCACTCAGCAGCATTAACACCTGTGAGCTTCACCATACACAACTCAGCCACTCACTACCTTGGCAGGCTCTGGGAGCTTCTAGCCAAGGTTCTGGGTTCTTTCAGTCAACATGACCAATTCCACATCCTTTTATTAATTACTAACCATTTCCCCTTGTAGTCAGTCCTGAAATCTCTGTTTGATCTGCCTGATGTGTCACCTAATATGTGCTTCTGAACACAACCCCTCTCATGGAGGACTGAGAACTGGCAAGCCTGGTAGACACATACACAAGCTGGAAAGACACTTCCTGTAGACACTAGGAAGGGAGACTACTGCCAGGAAGTTGATGGCCATCATAAGGAACTCATTTTGTTCAATCACTTTATTTATTGATAGCCTGTTAGTATATGCTCAGGATCAAAATAGCAGTCGCTGTCATAAACACCTACATCTTGTCCAATTAGAAGGAACATAACTTACTTAGTTCAAGAAAAGACCATGCTTCTGAAACCAGAAAACTCCAATGAGCTGAATTAGATGCTTAACTGAGAAGACTTATGGATAGGTCTCCTTGAAGCTGCCATTAACCTTTTCCGAAGGTCCAAGGTTATGCTCCAAACCCGACCATAGTCAGAATGGCTGGAGTGATGAGATGCTTGTCTATACAGGACATAGAACATAAGCAGATGCCCTTCAGACAGCCACTTTCTTCCTTAGACCACACTTTTATAAACAGCTTTTCTGTGATTTCAAGTGGACATAACCACAAGCCAGACATATTGCCAAGGCCATACTGGTTCATTCCAAGGGTACAAGTCTATTATCTCCCTTCAGCTGATAGCAGATGCTTCCAGAGAAATCTGAAGCTAAGCACTATACTAAATCTAACAAAAATGACAGCATTTTTGCCATCTACCCCAAGGATCAAAAAAGAAAACAGCCAATTCTTGTCTCAAGTTGGCTGATTAGCATCCTGTCTTACATAAACTGAAATTGGTTGTGTGATTTAAAATGTTAAATGACAAATAATATGTCTTCATTGACTATTCATACCACTTCTGTTTAAGAAAAATGTGAACCTTTGTTGCAGCATTTATGATGCAGAGAAGCTAAAGATTCTTCTATCTCCCTCTCAGCAGTGCTTGAATAGGCCAGTGAGTAATGCCTGGCCCACTGCAATAAAAACAATACCTGGTCAACTCTTGCTTCTGCTGAAATTGCCTTCTGGGACAAAGATCAAAGGGGCCTTTCCCCAGCAGATTACTCCCCTACCATCCCCTGACCTGTCAGTGTGGTCTCAGAGGCTCTCACTTGTCCTGCACTACTCAAGAATAAGCAACAGCCCACATCTTCCAGCTCTGTGATTGGGCATGTAATGACAGTAATTGCCAGTCTGCTAAATCACCTCCAATCAAGGAGGAAAATGCCCTCCAGGCACACTTCTCAGACCCACATGGGAAGAATGAATTCATAGAAAATTATCCAGGCCTGCTTATACAATGCCACTAAGACCTACTGACTTTCCCCCCACTCCCTCTTCTTTTTACTAATGGTGTTCCATTGCTGGGCCACAAAATGCAGCAAAGTCCTTATCTGTCTGTTTCCTCAAACCTCCATGTCCTTTCTGTTTGACCTCCAAAAGCCCACCAAAATGCAGAGGTCCATCCATCCCTCTAGCACTTCCTATTGCTCCAAGGTATTTATTTGTAAAGCTGGGGCTGCTTTTGGGATTATATCTGCCTACAGTTGAGGCCATCTTGGTTCTTATGAGGTCTAAACTGAGTTTCATCCCATTTCTTCACCACCTTCTCTGTTTAAATTTAATCCTTTGTGGTTACTATAGGAAACAGAATTGGCATGGTGAAGGGATAGAATGTGTGGAAGTCTAGATCTTGTTTTACCAATAAAGCTAGTTGGATAATTTAAATAAATATTAGCATCAACATTTTAAAATAATATACCCATTAGTATTCACACAACTTTGGAATTATAAGTTAATGTTAGATTCTAATTTTAAATGAATTCACAAAGATGGGTTTAAAGAGATGATATCATGGATACCAATAAAAAAGATTCATTAAGTCATTTACTCAAAATTTATATGATATTTACTCTAAATTTATATGATGTATTTTTGGAAGCACTTAGGTGTGAGGTAGAGTCTCTTATTTGTCAATTCTAGACTCTCCCTTGTTTTTCTTCCTCTGTGAGCCAGAGTGGGAAACCTGAAAACTACATTTTCCAGATCCCATTGCCAATCAGCCTCTTCTGAGGTTCAACCATGGGAGGAACCAGTAGCAAATTGGATGGAGGAAGGAAGAGAGGTGCTACTTTTCCACCTTCCAGTTATGCCCTCTGGAGACAGTGGTGGCAGCAGCAAAGATTGGCAAGTGTGGCTTCTAGGTTTCTGCTCAGTTAGCTCTGTTCTACTAACAACCATCTTAGCAGCTCAACAGACATCTACTAAGGGTCCCACTGTATTCCCTTTGGCTTCCTCAAGCATAGAAGAAAATGGCTTCCTGCAGTTACTAATATTTAGGCAATATTGCCTCCCTCACAAATCATATGCTACTAATTCCTCTATATTAAATTTCTTCTTTGAAATACATACAGTGATTTTCCAATGGAATAATGCCCTGATTGGACAATGATACTTGTCACACAAGTAATTTATCCCCATAAACTGTGTTTGCAAAAATGAGACAAATTCTAAGCAGATGATCTAAAATTGATGCTTAAGGTCATTTCATTCAGTCTCCAAATCCATAGCAGAATTAGAAAGAAAAGTTAAATGATATAAATTCTCTTTCTGTGATTATAAAATAGCTATAGGAGTGGTCCATTTGCTTTCTCCAAATATCTTAAGTTTCAGTTTTGTATTTGTTGGTTTGGACAATTTTCCATGAATTCATTCTTCCCATGTGGGTCTGAGAAGTTTATTGGTTTGGAATTGTGCTATGGTGGGTCTTGTGTTGGTCTGGCAATGTGTCAGGCATTGTCATTGAGTTTGCATGGATGTCCTCTGACCTAACATGGCAGGTATTGGATACCAGCACTTTGATCTGTGCACATCCACAGGATATAGACATAAGAGCTTCCCAAACCAACTGGAAGGAGTCCCAGTGGGAATAGTCTACGACATATTAATCAAAGTCAAATGGCAGAGCAAATTGAACTGGTTCATTAATTATGAAAATTCTCTCACAAAGTGACATCTTGTTAACTATGTGGAAGCTTAGCACATTTTCACATGGCTCTTTCTGTCTACTTGAATTTTAAAATGTCACAATTAGTTAGGAATTGAGATTTTACCTCATTTAGAAAGAAAAAATTTATTCCATGTCTAACCCACATTAAATATATACTTGTGAGTTTACATATGCCCACTATGTGGATAGAGGTAACCTTATTTGTTGGTAGGACGTTTACTATGCCTGGATTTGTTTTACAGCAATATATAGATGGTATTAGGAAAGTAAAGGTTGATTATTTTTAAACCTTTGAATACATGTCAAGAGCTGGCATCCCCTGAACTAAAAATGGACTAATCTAGCTGTCCTATGGAAATCTAGCCTTACTTCTCTACAAATGTTGGCTAAAATAGTGACAAAATTATGCCTCTCTCCACAAGCACTGAAAAAAATAAAAATAAAAACAGTTCCTTCATTGTGGGAAACAAGAGCTTTAAGAATCTCACAAAATGTTCCTTTTCTATATTCAGGCCTTTTATATGAACTGAAATGGTTCTTTTGTACTGTTTGACTTAAAGAACTCCTTACTGTCTCCTTTACCCAATCTGTGGCAATGCATGATCACTGGAAACCTTTTCTGGACCAACTGGGTCACTGTTTGACTATCATACAAAAGGCAAAGAAACAGTAACTTAAATTGATAAAAGCTTACTTCTTTCATACAAAGTCTGTAAATATTCAAAGGCTGTCATATAATCCATAGTGTCAGAGTCTTAGGCTCTTTTTGTTATGTTCTGCCATTTGAGACACATGGTTTCTATTTTTCCAGCCTTTACATGTGCAATAGAGACCAAATTCAATAGAGACCTCTGCACATGACCCTCAAGATCCCATCCCACTGACAAGAACTTAGTCACCCAGGTCTCCTCCCTACCAGACAAGTTGGGAAACACAGCCTTTGCCCTGGGTTTCAAGTGCTCAGTGTACTAAAGGAAAAATCAGGGTAACTAGCCACCTCTGCCACCCTCTCATTTTTGTGTAGGTGCAGTGTCTCCCTAAGTATTGATACAGAAGAGTCACAAAATAAGTGAGCAACTAAACCAATGAGTGGATAAAATCTTTAAGAGAATGTTAATCTAAAAATAGATATTAGGACAGATCCCTAGGATGCTCATGGTTGGTTCTTTTCATCAGTCTCTAAGAAGTAAAATTAGATAATGAAGTCAATTTAAAGAAACATATTTGTATGTCAGAACCAGGAATAACAATGTAAATATCCTATTGGTAACTCCATCATATTCTTCCCCAGCATTACTTAAGCCCAAATGGCCATGAAATCCTTTTGACAGGGAACATCCACAAACAATTCTTGAGACAGTCATAAAAAACACTCTCCTGCCTAAAATTTTAGCAAAAAAGTAGAATTCAGCCATTCATCCACTCAGATTAGGACCTTAAAGAAATCATTCTATATATTTGTAAAATACATTTTCAGAAGTCTTAACAGAGCATATTAGTAACAGTTTCACTGTATCTTCCCATGGCTGTGAATAATTCATAGGTTGACTTGCCATCTTACATGGCTGTCATTTCTCCAGTAACTTCCAGCAATCACAGAAGACTAGAAATGGCAGACACCTTGAAATGTCATCAAAGTCATTCATCTGCCTTCAGATCCTGATGTCACTGCACTACTGAGGGAAACAACATCAAAACGAAACCTCATGACATGATCTCATTCTGGGTCTGGATAAAATCACTTCCACTTTAAATAAATACTAAAAAGGGATGATTATCCAGACAGACAATCTTAGATGTGCTATACTGGGGGATGATGGGGTTGTAACCAGGCTTCCCAGGAAATCTGGCATTTGTTCAGAAAACAAGTCTGGATTTTGAAAGGGCCCTGCCTAACATACTCTGTGCTTAGAGGTCTCTGAGGGAGCACCCTCATAAAGAGGGGGTGCCTATTAGAAACTATGGCCCATGCCATATTCATGCTGCAGCTCTTGCTTAAAGGGGAAGTTAAGGCCAGTTCCCCTTTTTAAGATTTCTCAACAGCAGGTGGCTGCCAACCACTTGAAAAACAGGCATATGATGCAGCAGTCTTGAAATGCTACTGTTTTATAATGATTTTCCTTTCATCCATGAGAAGGGTGTGAGAGTGAGGCAGAGAGGGTAGAATTTTTAGTTTTTAATAGTGCCTTATAATTACAGAATTCAATAGATTATGCAGAGACTGGGTCAATTATCCCATTTTAAACAAATGTCATAAAACATTAATGAAGAACTCAGTATTGGAGACCCTCAGTAAAAAGGTTGATTTGGGGTAGGACTGTTAATCAAGAAAGTCAATAAAGAATAGTGCGAAGGGGCTGGAGTTGTGGCTCAGTGGCAGAGCACTTGTCCAGCATGCATGAGGCACTGGGCTCAATCCCTAGCACCACATTAAAAAACTAAATGAACAAAATAAAGATACTGTGTCCATCTACAACTAAAAATATTTTTTAAATAGCATGGAATAAGCCATTAGCCAACTATCAACACTTTTCCACCATAGTTTTCATTATTCCATTAATAAACACTCAATCTCCAGAAATTTTAAAAAAAAAACCTGTTTCTCCACTTACCCATTATAATGAAGGTAAATATAGAGTCAGTGAGAAGCTAGATAATAATAGAAATAAATATTCTAATTTTCAAAAGAAAAGAAAAAGAGCAAGGGCAAGGTTGATAGCAGTAAATAATAATGAAAGTGTTATTCAATGTAGTCACTAAAAAGATGGAAATTTTTTCAAATATGATTAATTGCAATGGAAGCAGGAAGGTAATCAAAGCATCAACATCTAACAAGACAATAAGTTCACTAAGTCAGAGTGATGCTGCTCCTAGCAGGAGGAAATGGCCCTCCTCCCAATGGGCCTGAACCAGCTCACTCCAGCCAGCCACCTTGGGACAAAGTCACTGAATGCCTATCTCTCTCTCTCTCTCTCTCTCTCTCTCTCTCTGACACACACACATACACACACACACACACACACACACACACACACACACAAGGTCACAAACACACTAAGAACTATGTCAATTTCTAAAGAATCAAGACATATAGTAGATATCATTTAAAAAGGCAAGGAATCAGGTAAGAAGTCAAGAGCTGAGAGATCAGTTGTCCGCATTCAGAAGTCCTGAGAGAAAGAAGAAATGAGCTTAAATATCTTCAGTAGGTACTTCAGGTTTCGAGACCAGAGCTGACCTGGAAACAAAAGGAAGGAGACTCCACAGAAATAATAAAGCAAAAACTAGATCACTTAGAAACACTGCATATGTTCAAGTTTGCAGGCCCTGGATATCTGCAACTTGAAAAAAATGGCCAAAAGTTATTTTTAAAGACTTGAAAACATGCTTCTAAAAAGTAGGACTGGGAGTAGAAGGAAGGATTGACCTGGTTTCTATGAATCTATGTTCCCACTTAACTAGGAAAATTTTTAATAATTTTTAAATTCTCAAAATCCATAAGTAGACACCTACCTGAGAATAATCAATGCAATTTGTCAACAAAAAAAAATACCCCAGAATTTATCTAATTTCCTTGTAAAGGAAGCTATAAGTCCCACATTACAGAATAATGAAAGGGGTATCATTTGTTTTCATTTTTAAAAGACTTATTTAATCTAATGAAGATATTGGTGGGGTACAATCAACCACCCTAGGAAGGCAGAAGAATTTTAGCCTTGGGATGCAGCCAAATTTAGACATTTTCTCCTGACTCAAGCCCAGCTCAGCCTTACCCAGCTAGCTACTATGGGACACCCCACCAGGAGGTCCTAAAGCCCCTCCTCTTGCACAGCCAGGCTAAACCCAGGACCTTCCCTCTTTCCCTCTCTTCATCTTTCTTCCTCTCTATCTTCTCTGCCACTCTCTTCAGATCTCAGTTTATCCATCCAATTTCCAGTGCAAAACATATTTTGACACAACCTTGCTTAAGATAACTCTGTCACCCTTTCACCTACAGGATAAAACCCAAACTCCCCTGCAGGACATAGAAAGCCCCTCATATCCAGGACCCCTTCTATCTTTCAAATCTATCTCTTCTCCCTAGCCAAAGAATCCTCCAAGGCCCATCCCCAATCTCATGCCCTTTATCTCGGGGGCCCTGCTCTTCTTTGCCAGGGGGACTGCTATATACATAGGCTCTGCTGAAACTTCACCTCTTCAGTGAAGACCCTGCAAGGGTGCCGACTTACTCAAGCTCACATGGTCTTTAAGGAGCCATTCAAACCAAATTTGATTCTAACTTCTGTGTCCTTTCTACTACCCCACACTGCCTCTGTCAATATAACTCATTTGTGGACTGAAGTGTGCCCCCTCAAACTTATGTTGAATCCCTGCCTCCCAATATGACCATCTGTCATTCAGAGCTTTAAGGAGATAATAAGATCAAATGAGTCAAGAGGAGTAGTGTTCTTATAAGTAGAGGAAGAGATAGCAGGGATGTGAGTTCACAGAGAAAAGGTAGTATGAGGATACAGGCCTTGACACCAGGCCAAGCCCTTCAGTCTGTCTTTTATTCTCTTCCTACCATGGATTTATAAAATAGTACTCACCCTGTCGACTGTCAATGGTTCTGATTTTAAAACTCTCTTCCCCAGTGAGCTGCTGTAGGGCAAGAATATGCCTCTTTAATATAAGCATGTGAGCACTAAGCCCTCAGACACCTTGTCTGAGCACTTCCTGCTCAGTGGTTCTCCAAAGCCCTGGTGTACACTTGCCTGCTCACTACCCATCTCCCTACACCAGAGTACAAGTTCTTTGGGAAGGAGCTATTTTTGTCTATTCTGTTCCCCCGGCAGAGTGCCAATGCCCAGAATAATGCCTGGTATGTGGTAGGCACTTCATAAATATTTGAATGAGTGTGAATCTGGAATTATGAGAGACAGTATCTAGCACATTTAATATAAACACTGTGGAGAAAGCTGCAGTCTCACCTCCTCCTTAGAACTTTTCGCAGCATTCTTCTACTTTTTCCTCCACCTCCTCTGAACTCCTACAGGAGCTACTGGGAGACTCCTTGCCACCAGGCATTTCATGCCATTGATGTACATTTGTCTAATATCTCTAAGGATATTGTAAAATTTCTGAGGATAGGTACATATCTTTTAAGACAGAGAATATGAAGCATAAACAAGGTCAGGTTATTCCATACTTTATCATTTAATTTTCTCCCAGACATATTCAAAATTTTTCAATATTCTATTATGTCAAATAAGCTAGCTGAGGTGCAGAGCTACCAAGCTCACATGGCCTTTTAATAGCCATTCAAACAAATTTGATGGCTGGGGGTGTGGTTCAGTGGTAAGTGCACTTCCTACCTGCACTGATAGGAGGCCCTGAGTCCCACCCCCAGTAACACATATAGAGACACATACACAACTTTTGATTCTAACTTTCTTATTCTTTCCACTGCCCCACACTGCCTCTGTTAAGATGGCTCAATTATGAACTGAATATGTCCCCTCATATGTTGAAGCCCTGATCTCCAGTATGACTGTTAGACAGGGTCTATAAGGAGATAATTAAGGTCAAACAAGGTCATAATGGTGGGGCCCTAATCCAATAAGTATGGTATCCTTATAAGTAGAGGAAGCAATAACACAGATATATGTTCAGAATTAATTTAGCTGAAATTGAAATGGTAATATTTCTTTTATGGGGTTCTAGAGAAGGGGTTTTGTGTAGCAGCTTGGAAGTAGCCATAGACACACATAAACATGTGGCCCAAGCCTTAAAAAAAGACTAGCTGAGGAGGAAGGAGGAAGAAGGAAGAAGAGATTAATAGTTTCCGTGTGTCTCAGAATACACCCAGTTGCACAGCCAGGACAATGGCAGGAGGAGTCCTGTCTATAAAGCTCTCTATTTCCAAATGTAAATATTGTTCACAAAAAAAGATCAGTTATTAGCACTCTGGGAACACAGCAACTGTGATATGTATTTTCTGTGTTATTTTAAAATATTCAGTACAACCATAGAAGATAATAAAAAAATAAGAAGGATGAAACTCAAAGGATATATTACTTACTGTGGTGGTTAGTTTTATGTGTCAACTTGACCTGGCCTTGGGGTGCTCAGACATTTAGTCAAACTTTGGGGGTTGAATAAAGCAGAGCTCCCACCCTAATGTAGGGGGGACCTTGTTCAATTATTCAAAGGCCTGAATAGAACAAAAAGCCTGATACTCACCCAAATAAGAGAGAATTTCTCCTGGGTCTCCAGGGAGCCAGCTCACTAGAGACTTGTCAGCTTCCTCAATTGCATGCACCAGTCCTGATAGATGACAGATTAATAAATATAGATAGATTCTGTTCTGCTTCTCTGAAACCCTGGCTGATGCAAGAACCGAGACAGTAAGGAAGCTAGTATCTTGTACCACACAAGATGTGTTAAGTAAACCAGTACATTAGCCACAGGCAGTGAGTAGCCATGCATAATCCACAAGTTGTGCAATATAGAGGTTAGGAACTGATAGAACTGTATTAAAAATTGTTAGAATAAATTGAACTTATGACTTTGAGGAAAGAAGCAAGAGTATTACTTTTAGATAGAATGTAAAAAAATAAAGTCATGAGAAACAGACCAGACAACCTCCAGGTTGTCAGTTTCACCCTCAATTGCTGCTCAAGGGTGACAGGTTATGACTCCATTCTGACCCCATATGGGCGCTGTCCAAACACACACACTCATGAAACCCTATATCAGAGGCTATATCAGTTTCCTATTGTTTCTATAACAAATTACCACAACCATAGTGTCATAAAGGGACCCAAATTTATTATCCTTCTGTTCTGGAGGTCAGAAGTCTGATGCACCTCTCACTGAGCTAAAATCAAGCTTTTGGCATAGCTGCATTAACTCTTGAGGGCCTGAGAGGAAGATCTGTTTCCTTGGCTTATTACTTTGATATGGCTTCAGTTTCTTAAAAAAAAAAAAAATCCACAGACTAGGTGACATAAACAACAGAAATCTATTTTCTCACAGTTCTGAAAACCAGATGTCCTAGGTCATGGTGTTGGCAGGACTTGCATCTTCTGAGGGCTGTGAGGGAGGGATTGGTGCCAGGTTGCTCTCCTTAGTTTATAAATGGCCATCTTCTCCCTGTGTCTTCATATCACCTTGCCTTTGTCTATGCCTGTGTCTAAATTTCCTCTTTTTATGAAGAAACCAACCACATTGGATTAGGATCCCCCATATGACCTCTGCAAAGACCTATCTCCAAATAGTCATATTTTGAGTTACTGCAGTTTAGGACATCAATGCATGAATTCATGGAAAAAGAAAAGGAAGGCCTGGAACACAATGCAACCCATCACACATTTTTTTCAGCTTTTAGAGGCTACCTACATTCCTTGACTCATGGCCCTGAATCCACTTTGAAAGCCAGAACATAAAAATACCTTGAATAACATCACTCTCAGACCACTTCCATCATCATGCCTTCTCCGACTATGACTCTCCTACCTCCCTGTCTCCTTAAAGGACACTCATGCTTACTTACATTGTATCATTTCCCTACCTCAAGATCCTCATCACATCTACAAGTTGCTTTTGTCATGTAAGGTGACACATTCCCAATTCTAGGAATTAAGACATAGACATCTTTGGGGAGACATTATTCTGCCTAACATGGGCACTCAGTAATTTAGTCAGCAACAGCACTTGGCCATACTTGTTCCCAGGTCCCTCCAAAAGAGGACAAGTACACTGGCTTCAGGCATCTTTCATCTGCTGAGTCCCTTGTTAAACCGAGACTCCAGTCCTTATAATCACATCATTATCAGGGAAGGCCAATGCAGCAGATCAGGACATGTGAACATTACACAGCCACTGATTCTAGAATCCTTGAGGGAACCAATCCTAAGTGTGTCACTGATCTATCAATTTCTCATTGCTTCTTGAAGAATGTTTTCAATAGATCCAGTTGAATTCAACTGACTCGTTCAGGTGATCTGAGCATCTTGGTCTCAGAGCCTTGTTGTTCCATGGCAACAGGAAGCCTGCCTGCTGGGGTACTAGAGGCTACCCCTGCACCAAGGTATTTTCCGCAGGCTGTCAGCTTCACACAGAAGCAGATTTCAAGTCAATAGAAAATGTGAGATTTCATGGGGGAATGTGTGGTTCTGGATTTGGGGCTTGTGCTCAGAGAGGATGGGCTAGGGTAAAACCCAGCAACAAAGCATCCCAGGCCCTCGAAAGGACCTGAATGCTGAGGCCTGGGAGACCGCAGCAGCCAGTGGTAGGGGAAGGACCCTGAAGACCTGCTTCTCCCCAAGCAGGCTGCTCCCACCAGTGCGGTCTGCAGAGCACCAGAGGCCAGGAACCCTGGCATCTTGCTCTGAAGCAGACACACCAATGAACTTGGAAAATCTGACAGTCTGGACGTGAACCAGAGAGCCAGGAAAAGAGCATGTAATGGATCCCTTTTTCCATTTTTGTATTGTTTTCTGAGCTATTGACTTTCATAATTTCTGAAATCCAAAGCAGAAAAAGAACATTAAAAGATTTGTGCATATCTGGGTTTAAAACAACTGCCTTTTCCCCCAAAACACTGAAAGCAGAAGCATTCCAGATTTCAGGAAGGAAATATATGTTTCATTTTTTTAAAAAAAAGAACTCCATTTGAAAAAAAATTAGAACAGGTTCTCCTGTATATCAAAAGCTGACTTTTAGAAATGAATTAATTTTTATTTCAAAGACTTTAAAAGTCAAATTAATATCTTTTGATTCAATGTCAACCTTTTAAAAATTAAAAAGAGAGCTTCTCTCAATAGTAATTATCACTGAAATGCTTTCAAATTCCATAATTTTGGATCTCTTCTTAGAAAGGAATAGAATGTGCCCTTCCTGGTGAGACTAAAGTGGGCCATGTGATCACCCCCAAGACTTCTCTTTATATTCCGAATTCTGAGTCAGGGTAAAACTCACATAGGTCCCTAAGTTGAGCCTATCAGTGATTGGAGTACAGTGTCACAGTGAGTAATGGACCCTCTGATGACACACAGAAGCCCTCTCACAGGTAATCTTCAGGTGATGGATGCACAGAGGACACACACAGACACCCAGTGTTACAAAAAACAGCCTTTTCTGACAGGCACCTTCAGAATTAAGCTGTCAGGGTGTAAATGGTACTGATATAAGGCAAGTAGAAAAATAACTGGTTTATATAACAGAACAATCTGTGTTTCCTATTTTAGACTCATGTGAAAAAAATTGTCTCATGTGAAAAAATACTATGCGAAAAATATTATCTTTCCAAGTTTCAGATACTGCTATGGTTAGATGAGTGCCTCCCAAAAGTCCATATGCAAATGCCTGGTCCCCAGGGTGGAACAGTTAGGAAGTAGGCCTTATACAAGGTTGTTAGGTCATTGGGAGTACACCTGTAAGAGTCTGGTCAGTTGTTTGTCTCTACCTCCTGGCCCATGATGTAAGAGGTATGCTTCACCAGTGCTCCAGCCATGACAGGCCACCCTCTCCACAGCCCAATCCAGTGGGCCATCTGATCTTGAACTGGAACCTCCAGAACCATGAGCCAAAATGAACCTTTTCTCATGAATTTTATTACTATCCTAATTGCAGAGTCCTCCCATCCTACCTTGAGTTTCATTATTAACCAAAAGGATACAGCACTGCTTTTAAGAAAAGTTGTATTTTGCTTCTACATCAAGAATACATTTGTCCTAGACAGGTATAGTGTTGCATATCTGTAATTTCAGCTACTCAGCTGAGGCCAGTCTCAGCAACTTAGCAAGACCCTGTTTCAAAAAAAAAAAAAAAAGAATTGGGGGCATAGCTCAGGTGGTAGACTGTCCCCAGGTTCAATTTCCATAAGTAAATTAAAATAAATAAATAAATTTATATATAAATAAATATATATTTATATATGTATATGTTTGTACAATATGTGTGCATGTTTTATATATGTATATATATAAAACAAATATATATGTATATATTTGTTCTCCCTTTAATTCCAGTTATACATATATTTCTTCTAAGGAATTAATCATAGGTGTGATAAAAATGCATATATAACAATATTTACTTTTGCATTATTTCTGAGAGTAAACATTTTGAAATAATGCCTAAATGTCCATCAGTATGAAATGATTAAATAAAGTGAAGTGCTGGCAAAAGAATAGTAAGTTGCTGTTAAAAAACAGGTTCTGAAGATTATTTAATGATATGGGAATATGTTCATGACACATTATGAAAAGGAGGCTATAAAATTATACATATAATATTATTTTAATTTTGCTTCTAAAATAATAAGGATTATATTATTTTATGATACTTTTCTATATTTTCCAAATTTTCTACAATGGAAACACATCACTTTGATAATCAAGGAAAAAAATAATATTCTTCCAATAAATAGACTGGTCCCAAAGAAAACTCCTCCTATTCAGCACTCTGTTTTTACACAATAACCTGACACATGAATGAATGTGAATATAAATGGCAGTAAAGGCTACAGTATCTAAAACTTTCTCTACCCACAATCCAGCAAGGCAACCTGCAGTTTAGGACTGTGTGCACACCCCCAGGATGAAGACACCATAGAGAACCAGGCAAGCTGCAACTTTTCAGTTACACAAATGGTACAAGATGTGACCACAAAACAGCATAAGCAGAGCGGGTCCTGCCTACTCAGCAATAACAACAGATAAACAATTCAACAAATGAACCATCAACCCAAACAACTCTTGTGGAGTTCCAGCCCTCTTCATGATAAGTATTCATGCAAATTACTAAAATCTGTGTCTAGCTAATTTAGACAAAATTTCCCTAGCATATCCATATAGGGAAGAACACAGCTAGTCCTCACTGAAGGAGAATAGCCCCTATTCAGTCCCAAGGATGCAAAGGCCCCAAGCACACAGTTTACCAATCCCAAAAAAGAACCCAAAGAACTCAACAGAGAAGATCTGGACACTTTATTATTCACAGACTACTTGACAGTGGTGAGCCAGAACACAATGGAGGGCCACCCTGTGCCTACCAACAGGAGGAATATATAGCATAGGTTGCATGTCCGCTGCATAGGTGGAATTCTTCAAATGTTTTATGATTATCTTCTTTTACTTTATAACCACAATCACTTTAGGTTTGATCCTTACCTAAAGATTGGAAATAAGGGAAGTAGCCAGCTTTCTCTCTCCATTTCCTTTATTATCACAATTTTTAGAGTCCTTCTTATCTCGCTGCACATAAATCCTTCTTATCTCCTGGAATGGATTTATGGACAATAGTCCCTGTTGTGGTTTGGATCTGAAATGTACCCCAAAAGCTCATGAGGTGAAGCTCATGTGTCCCCAATGCAGCAGTGTTCCAAGGTGTAGCCTAGCTGGAAGAAGCAGGTCACCAAGGGTCCCTGAGTCCCTTTCTTCCTCTCTCTCTCTCTGCTTCCTGGCTACCATGAGGTAAGCAGCTCTGCTTTGCCATTGCTTCCAACCAGGTTCCACCCCACCTATAACTACAGGGCTAAGTGACCACGGGACTGAAACCTCTAAAATCATGAACCAAAAATAAATATTCCCTCCTTATAAGTTGATCATCTCAGTTATTTTGTCACTATAACAGAAAGATGCCAACACAGCCACTCTGATTATTTTTCCACTTAACATCACCAGCTTTGCCCAGTGCCTCTATGCAGACTAGTGGTCTAAAGTACTTGAAACTGATGCCCAGAGCAAAGGGGACTTTGAGCTATCTAAGCAGCAATTCGTGGCCTCAACATTTTCATCTGAAGGCAGGAATAAGTGTGCATATTAATGGAGGTTTAGCATGGCTATGGAGAGACATCTAGTGACCAGCTGGGCAAAACACAGGACAGTGGACGCACTACAGGGAGGAAGCAACTTTATTTGATAAATAATTACCAAACATCTAATGTGTCCTAGACACTGCACTGAGTCTGGGGTTACAAAGAACAAGATAAAATCCTTCCACAAGAGAAAGGATTTCCCATAATTTAAATCTGATGGAAATATTGCTCATTTGAAAATGTCTTTCTTTGGTTGTCCCCACCAAAAAACAAAACAAAATTTCACATTTACAACAGACTATTCCTCAGAGGAAAATCAAAATCATTTGCTTTTCTATTTAAGATAATAACTTTTTAAAAGCTCTGGAATTGAAAGAATGTTCTTTCAATAATTCCAAATTTCTTTGATTTTTGCAACAATTCCCCCATATTCTCTTTCCCAGACAAAGGAGCTAAGTGGTATAGATACAGTGCTTTTAAAACCAACTAAAATAAATTTTGTTCTGAAATTTTTCAAAATTGATATCAAACCTCCCACAAACCAACCAAAACTAAATATAAAACTGCAAGATTCTGAATGCAGGACTCCAAAATTCTATCAAAATTTGTTCACAGAAACTTCTCTGAACAATGGAAAGGAGTGTGTGTGTGTGTGTGTGTGTGTGTTTAGTCCTTAAGTCATCACTCAGAAGTATCAATATATAAAATTTTTGGATTTTATTTTACTTTTAATTCTATCATAATGTATTGCATATGTAAAATGGCACAATACAAATCACACCCTCATACATTTCTTTTCAGTTATAAGGGAAGGAAAACACTTTGATGGTGCTATACACAAGCTCCTGTAGACATTCGTGATCAACCATAGGAAGAGGACTGAGTATCTTTCTTCCAAGGAGAGCCAGGGACAATCTATACACTTGACCCATACAAGAAAAAGCAACTCAACTTAGCATTTACTTTATTTAGGGATTTTGGAGAATTAGAAACAGAGGACATTACCATCATTTTTAAAAGTAAGGACTAAGAAACAAGTATTCAGTAAAGGTAATAAGCAAAAATTCTTACCATGTACCTTTCATAGAAAGAAGTGATGATGGGGATGGGGAGGATTCAGGATAAAACAGAATACGAGACTTAACGTAGACCTTACCCTTGGCCATAAGCCCTAGAGGCAGAACAGCTTTCTTTGGGAAAAATCTCAGACCTTTGAATTAAAAGGATGAATAAATATTTCCAGAATTGTTCAATTTAAAAAATGTTTCACTGTTGCCTTTTTGTCCTCCCTTATTTCTTTCCCAAATCACCCCTGTGGCCCTCCAAATCCTACGAGCCCACATCATGTGTGCTGGCTTAGCCATTGTGAGCTCCACAAGCCCTTTTACAGCCCTTCTTCCCCAACCCCAACAGCCCTGCTTTATGACCTGCACTACAGCGGCCCTGCCCCATGCTAGCCAGAGGGAAGCCAGGGTGGCTCAGGCAATAAGTGGTCTGTCTCAGCTGAGCCCCTTTCTTCCCAGCCTTTTATATAGTCATGGCTCTGAAATAGCTCACCTGTTACCACCTCTTCCTCAACAAGAATCTTCCTAATGGCTTTGAACACCAACACCATGCCAGGCCGAACTTGCAGAGGGGACCAACAGGATAGGCCACTGAGATGGGGCTGGAGTTAGACCTACTTGAGTTCATGCATGCTGCATACACAAGTATGGACACACGTGCACTCACACCCAGACACACACACACACACACACACACCCTCCTCATTATACATCACTCAACTATACTCACATGCATAGTCCTTGTCAATTTTATGAGACAACGAACAACTGGGGACCACTGTCATCGAACTAAGCTTGTTCATCCCTAATCTAGAAAGTGCTGGCCACCCAAAGATGTCAGCTCAATGCTGCTCTCTCAGGAAGAAGAACTATATTCTTTCAAATGAAAAATAATCCAGATAAACTATAGAGTATGATCATTAACTGAATTAAAATATTTACAATTTACCTTCAAGCAATCTCATGCCTCCATTCATAGCAGTGTAAGCATGTCCACCTTGAGACAGACTAGTAGCCCAACAAGACCTCCATCTAGGCAGCTCTAGCTCATCACAGTCTCCAGCAAGGACTATGGAGCTGCCCCTCCCTGCCTCCCAGGGCATACCCACACTCTTCGAGACTGTGAATAGGATGGCCAGTGCCCCACCTGTCATAACTGTTATTAGCATCCTCTTTTTGTTCCGAAAATAGCTTTGGTTTGAATAATAAATTACATGGTCTCTTACCCATTGGAATATTTTCCCCACCAACACATCTTTCCTATGTACCACTTACTGGCCATCAACTTGGACATTTGCCCTCCTATACTCCCATGATTATGCACTGGCCTTTTCTATGGCTTCCAAAGGCCAGTGTGGACCCTGCTAGATGATGTAAAGGTCAACCAAGGTAAATGGATCACCTGCCTTCTTCCTCTATCTACCACCTACAATAGACTGAACACTCATCTGTATCAAACATATAACAGAGAACTCTAATGTACTAGGTCCTATTAACTGACCTAAACTAGAAAATATTTATCTGTAAGCTTAGGGAAGATAGTCAATTACTCAGTAGAAGTAATCACTTATGAAATCTGTTATGGGGGGGCTCAATTCAAAATGCAAATAGGATGAAATTCATGAACCCCTTTGTTTACTCATAACCATCAGTGACTATAGAGAAGGTGCCAGAGCATAGTTTCAGCAAATTATCAGGACTGACATTTCAGTGTAAATAAATCTTGTATTTATAAATGTTGTCATGATTCCATACAACTGTGACATGTGCCTACCACCTCATGAAAGACAACGAGCATTTTTTCTCTCATTTATTAACAGAAGGGGAATGTTTCTCAGGCTACATTTGCTGCACTGTTGGAGGTGGTGAAAAGCTTAAGCAAGAGATAAGATACAACTCATTTCAAAGCCTGCCTCTATCTTTTTTTTTTTTGGTTCTTTGAACAGTCACTTGAGTTTGTTTTCTACTCTGTGAAATAGAAATAACAGTAACTAACCCTTTAGAATTATTATAATATTTCACTGGAAATGCTTAGCATAGTGCCTGGCACCTGGTAAGCTTTTTGTTATTTTATCTAACAAACTCATATTGTTCTTATTAAGTGCCAGGCCCTGTTCTAAGCCCTTTACACGTATTGTTATTTAATCCTCATAAAAACACCAATATAGACACTAGATATTGTATTATCCCCATTTTACAGGTGAAGAGCTGACACAGTCCACTGCTCAGAATCCCATGGTTGATTCCTACCCCATCATTCTGGCTCTAGACTCTGCACTCTTCAGCACTTGGCTGGTCTTCATTATAGTTTGAATGTGTTTCCTCTAAAATTCAGGTATTGAAACTTCAGGGTCAATGTAACTGTATTAAAGGTGTTATGATTTGGATCTGACATGTCCAGGAAAGTCTCATGGGCTCAGAGAGGAGGCTTTAAGGAAGTGATTACGTCATGAGGGCTCTGACCTCATCAGTGGATTAATCCATTGATAGCTGAACCCACTACTGGGAGGAGGGACCTAGTTGGAGGACATTCCCTGGGAGGGTTTCCCTTCTGTTCACCTCCTCTCCTTCCCTCTCCCCCCTTCCTCCTCCTTCTTCTTGGTCTTCTTCTCCTCCTTCACTTCTTCTTCTTTCTCCCCTGCCCCTTCCTGACTGCTATGAGCTGAGCAGCTTTCCTCTGCCGTGCCTCTCCACCATGATGTTCTGCCTCACCTGAGACCCAGGGCAACAGAGCCAGCCAATCATGAACTAAACCCTCTGGAAGTATGAGCCAAAATAAATATTTCCTCCTCTGGTTGTTCTTGTCAGCTGCTTTGGTCCCAGTGATGAAAAGTTGGTGTTGAGAAATGAGGTTTTTTGCTGTAAGTATACTTGACTATAAAATTCAGAAGCCTTTTGAAACTGGTTTGCAGGAGGAGTTTAGGAAAGTTTGTAAATACAGACTAGAAGCCTTAGAATGCCAAAAACAGAGCAAGGGCAATTTTGATGGGAGCTCAGAAAACCAGAATGCAGGGAAGGCAGATAGAAAAGATTGTACTCATGAGGTTTGGGATGGAAGTGAGAACTCTACTGGGAATTGAACCAGGGGCCATTCATATTACATTCTGTCAAAGAACTGAACTCATTTTGTCCATGTCCTGAGACTTTCCATGAGGCTGAATTTAATGTTATACACTAAATTAATCTTGCAGAGGAAACTTCAAGGCTACACAGCTTTCAGGCAGTGGCCTGAATATTGCTGGCATCCTTTATCTAGGCTGTGAGAAATGGGAGCAAAAAGTAAAGCTTTCTGATTTTTAAAACTGCAGTTTGGGGCTGGGGTTGTGGCTCAGTGGCCGAGTGCTTGCCTCGCATGTGTGAGGCACTGGGCTCAATCCTCAGCATTGCATAAAAATAAATTAATAAATAAAGTAAAGGTCCATCAACAATTTTTAAAATATTTTTTAAAAAACTGCAGTTTGGACAGAAAAGTACATGTGAAACTGGGGCCAAGGAAGATGTGGTTGATGAATAGAGTAGCATCTGTACTTTGCACAGAGACAACAGGAAAGATGTCATGAGGTATCTCAGGAACCAACAGAACTCATCAATCACAGGCTCAGGGTATAATAGTGTAAACTCATTTAAGACTCTGCTTTGAGAAGAGAGCCAAAGCACCCTGCTGCCATAGGGCCACCTATAAAGTTGTTTCCTCAGGATTTGTTTCACCATTCTCAGCTGTAATACACTCAGATGCCACTATAGCCATGGTCCAAGGGGGCTCAGCTACTACTCAAACTGGCAGCAAACCTAGTCAACCAGGTGCTGGTTTTGTCAGAATACAAAATGCTGGAATTACAGGGTGGTGGAGGCTTCTACCCAGATTTCAAAGAAAAGCCTTGAAAGCCTTGGCCTTATTCCACCTTTCTATATCCAGTTCTCTCTTTTGTAAAGGGAATGTTCACATTGTCCCATTTTTATATTCAATGTATATAACTTGCTTTTTATTGTCACAAGGGGTCACAGCTAACAGTTTATCTTAAGTCTCAGAAACAGGGTCTTTGCCAAGGAAACAAGTTAAAATTCAGTCATTAAAGCTGACCCTAATCCAATACCACTGGTGTTCTTACGAAAAGGAATGAAGCACTAATATATACTATGACTCTGAATGAACCCTGTAAATATTACACTGAGTGAAGTAAGCTAGACGTGGATGTACAATATGATCCCACTTATGTGAAATAACTAGTATATGCAAATTCATAGAGATAGAAAGTAGATGAAAAGTTGACAGAGGCTTGCTGGGGAAAGAGGAAAGGGGAGTGACTACTTCATGGGATGATGAGAATGTTTTAGAGGCAGACAATAGTAATAGTTCTCAATATTGTGAATGTACTTAATGCCTCTGAACTTTACACTTACTAATTGTCAAAATGGAAATTTATGTTATATATATTTTTTAATTAATTTTTATTGTTGGTTGTTCAAAACATTACATAGTTCTTGATATATCATATTTCACACTTTGATTCAAGTGGGATATGAATTCCCATTTTTACCCCGTATACAGGTTGCAGAATCACATCAGTTGCACAACCATTGATTTACATATTGCCATTCTGGTGTCTGTTGTATTCTGCTGCCTTTCCTATCCTCTACTATCCCCCCTCCCCCCCCCCTCCCCTCTTCTCTCTCTACCCCCTCTACTGTAATTCATTTCTCCCCCTTATATTTTTCCCCCTTTCCCCTCACTTCCTCTTGTATGTAATTTTGCATACCCCTGAGGGTCTCCTTCCATTTACATGCAATTTCCCTTCTCTCTCCCTTTCCCTCCCACCTCTCATCCCTGTTTAATGTTAATCTTCTTCTCATGCTCTGCATCCCTACTCTGTTCTTAATTACTCTCCTTATATCAAAGAAGACATTTGGCATTTGTTTTTAAGGGATTGGCTAGCTTCACTTAGCATAATCTGCTCTAATGCCATCCATTTCCCTCCAAATTCTATGATTTTGTATTTTTTTATTGCAGAGTAATACTCCATTGTGTATAAATGCCACATTTTTTTTATCCATTCGTCTATTGAAGGGCATCTAGGTTGGTTCCACAGTCTTGCTATTGTGAATTGTGCTGCTATGAACATGGATGTAGCAGTGTCCCTATAGTGTGCTCTTTTTAGGTCTTTAGGGAATAGACCAAGTAGGGGAATAGCTGGATCAAATGGTGGTTCCATTCCGAGCTTTCCAAGAAATCTCCATACTGCTTTCCAAATTGGCCGCACCAATTTGCAGTCCCACCAGCAATGTACAAGAGTACCCTTTTCCCCACATCCTCGCCAGCACTTGTTGTTGTTTGACTTCCTAATGGCTGCCAATCTTACTGGAGTGAGATGGTATCTTAGGGTGGTTTTGATTTGCATTTCTCTGACTGCTAGAGATGGTGAGCATTTTTTCATGTACTTGTTGATTGATTGTATGTCCTCCTCTGAGAAATGTCTGTTCAGGTCCTTGGCCCATTTGTTGATTGGGTTATTTGTTATCTTATTGTCTAATTTTTTTTAGTTCTTTGTATATTCTGGATATTAGGGCTCTGTCTGAAGTGTGAGGAGTAAAGATTTGTTCCCAGGACGTAGGCTCCCTATTTACCTCTCTTATTGTTTCTTTTGCTGAGAAAAAACTTTTTAGTTTGAGTAAGTCCCATTTGTTGATTCTAGTTATTAACACTTGTGCTATGGGTGTCCTATTGAGGAATTTGGAGCCCGACCCCACAGTATGTAGATCATAGCCAACTTTTTCTTCTATCAGACGCCATGTCTCTGATTTGATATCAAGTTCCTTGATCCATTTTGAGTTAACTTTTGTGCATGGCGAGAGAAAGGGATTCAGTTTCATTTTGTTGCATATGGATTTCCAGTTTTCCCAGCACCATTTGTTGAAGATGCTGTCCTTCCTCCATTGCATGCTTTTAGCCCCTTTAGCAAATATAAGATAGTTGTAATTTTGTGGATTGGTTTCTGTATCTTCTATTCTGTACCATTGGTCCACCTGCCTGTTTTGGTACCAGTACCATGCTGTTTTTGTTACTATTGCTCTGTAGTATAGTTTGAAGTCTGGTATAGCTATACCGCCTGATTCACACTTCCTGCTTAGCATTGTTTTTGCTATTCTGGGTCTTTTATTTTTCCATATGAATTTCATGATTGCTTTCTCTATTTCTACAAGAAATGCCGTTGGGATTTTGATTGGCATTGCATTGAACCTATAGAGAACTTTTGGTATTATCACCATTTTGATGATGTTAGTTCTACCTATCCATGAAAGGGTATATTTTTCCATCTTCTAAGATCTTCTTCTATTTCTCTCTTTAGGGTTCTGTAGTTTTCATTGTATAAGTCTTTCACCTCTTTTGTTAGGTTGATTCCCAAGTATTTTATTTTTTTTGAGGATATTGTGAATGGGGTGGTTGTCCTCATTTCCATTTCAGAGGATTTGTCACTGATATACAGGAATGCCTTTGATTTATGCGTGTTGATTTTATATTCTGCCACTTTACTGAATTCATTTATTAGCTCTAATAGTTTCTTTGTAGACCTTTTTGGGTCTGCTAGGTATAGAATCATGTCATCTGCAAATAGTGATAATTTGAGTTCTTCTTTTCCTATTTTTATGCCTTTAATTTCTTTCGTCTGTCTAATTGCTCTGGCCAGTGATTCGAGAACTATGTTGAACAGAAGTGGTGAGAGAGGGCATCCCTGTCTTGTTCCAGATTTTAGAGGGAATGCCTTCAGTTTTTCTCCATTCAGAATGATGCTAGCCTGAGGCTTAGCATAGATTGCTTTTACAATATTGAGGTATGTTCCTGTTATCCCTAGTTTTTCTAGAGTTTTGAACATAAAGGGATGCTTATATATATTTTTATACAATAAAAATTTCAAATCAAAAAACCTTTGAGTGGGTAGAATTTGGACACAGAGACAGACACACATAGAAGGAAGATGATGTAAAGAGATACAGAGAGAAGATGATCTCTACAAGCCACGGAGAGAGACCTGGAATGGGGCCTTCCCTCACAGCTTTCAAAAGAAACCAACCCTTCTAACACCTTGATCTCAGACCTCTGATTTCCAGAACTGTGTGAGAATTTCTTCTGTTTAAGAGATGAAGCTTTGAGGAAGTGATGTAGTTAAGCCATGCAGTCTTGGGTCCTTTGTTATAGCAGCTATAGGAAATAAATATATATTTTAGTACCAGGAGTGGAATTGCTTAAACTCAGAAACCTAACTGTTCAAGAACTAAGGGGCATCCAAGAGAAACACACAAGCTGATGTTAATTAGACAGTAAGAAGAATTGGGGGCCCACTATCCCTACACAAGACCATCAGATCCCAGTACTTGGCCAACAGAGGGTCTACACAGAGGCCTGACATTGATCTTCAACAGGGCAGTCACTTCTAGGCACCAGGCCCAGGCTGAATAGTGCCCAAACCCTGCTTCCCACAGAGGAAGAGCCAAGTCACACATCTCAGCAAACACTGAATTCCCCTCCCCTCTCTCCATTTAACTGGCTGATAAAGGAAGCCTTGAGGGAATCCCACTCTTTTTCTGGGGTTACCAGTTCTTTGGAGCCAAGAAAAGCCTCTACCTGCTCAGCTCCCTCAGCCAGCCCCACCCAAGGCAAGCAGGTCCCTTACTCTAGCTCCTCTATTTGAAATCCCTGTCAATCTCATGACAGTGACTTCCATCAATCCACCTTGGATATCCTCAGCTCCTAGAGATGGGACAGTAATATGTCAGCACAGGTTCCCATCCACTTACGTCAACCCTTCCCCTATGGTCAGAAGTACAGCAAATAAAGCCAGCCGAACTTAGGGCTGTTACCCTGAAAAAATACAAGTCCTTCCTCATATATTCTTTGTCTTTGACCTCAAGCCTGTCCCAACATGTCACACACTGTCCTACAGACTCCAACCTTCTGTGCTACTATTCAGCTGCCTGATGATGAATGCACACTGCCCATCCCATCCTACTCCTCTTAAGTTCTAACTCCGCCACGAGAGGACTACTCATCTCAGTGAGTACTGTTCTGGATCTGGTGCTATGGAGAGAAAAGATGTCTACAAGGATACCAGGGATGATTTCAACTCTGAAAAGTATTACATTTATATATAACACCAGCTTGAGCTAACCCCTCCAGATTTATAGGAATTACTCCCTTTACTGAGGTTTAACTTCTTGTAGGATTTTAACTCTGTAAAAGAAAATAAATGTACAGGATTTAAATAAGAAACAGAGTGGCAGCAACAGATATCTGACTACATTCTTCTTAATATAAAACATACAGATCCTGATTGCTTTCCAACAACTCTCACTCTGTAGCTGAAATAGAGATACCTTTATTTTTCATAAACAAAGGGAAAAGGATCCTTTATGCAGTGCCGGTTTGGAAGCAACAAGCATCCAACCATGCCAAGGATCAAATAACCTTAAATTGACCAATTAAAGTCTTAACTATTTCTAATGAAGTCAAAAATTGTCAATAACATGGAGGAAATAGTTGTACATCAATGTACAGGGGAAAATGTAAAATTAATAATTGTATGTTGTAATGTATCTATAATTACACACAATCATTCTATACATGAAAAAATAATACCTCAAATAATGGAAATGAGAGCTAAATGATAGGTTCTAAGTGACTTCAGTACCTTTTGTATTTTCCAAATCTACTAAAATAAGCTTGTATTGCTTTCTTAATAAGAGAAATAAATTGTATTATCCACAATTTATTAATAATATACAGGAATTATAAGCATATGAGTACCTGATTACTTTTTCATACTAAGCTGCAAACCCATTTGGTAAAACATTATAACCAAACCTAAAAGTCATTACAAATTCTATACCAAAACTCACAGAAGCTCAAGATAATCACCTGTAAACAAAACTTAAGAAAATATATGGGCTTTTATCACTTAGGCAAGGATAGGCTTGGTAATTGATTCTGTTTCCATGTGCCACTAGAAACGTATCCTTTTCATTTATGTCCTCCTTTGCTCTCTCTAGATGTATAAAATGACAGCTTATGTGGAAATGAATTTGAGATCAAATTACCAATATTCAGAGTGGCTGGAGGTCAGAATTACCTTCATGAAAAGCCCTGAGGCCCAGAGTGAAGTTCTATTTATTCAGTATTCTACTTCCCAATCTTAACTAACAAAAAGAAGAAAAACGAGAAAAAAAGGGGTCTTAGGCTTAGCATTCAACCTATGTTTGCAAATGACCCAGGACAAAAAACTGGCATAAGCACAGACGATCAGAGTAGGGGTTACAAGTTCCTAGTATTTTATAAACATTTGTAAAGGCAAATGCTTGATTCATTTGATTCAGTCAATTCAAGCTGCATCATACTGCAAAGAAAAATAAATTTTACACTGGCAGACAATGAAGCAATTCCTGATATGTTTCATGGGCTCCCTACACTTATTATTTTTTAATCTAATGAGCACACTCTGTGCTAGGCACAGTGCTAGCTCCATGCCACGGTGAATAAAGCTGGCCCCAGATCCCAAAAGAGTGGAACTGCTTCCCTCATACTTCACAATTAACATTGTGTTAATTGTGTTTAATGCTTATTTGGGCTTTAACCAAAAAGCATCTGGATTATGGATTCCTGTGATAATGACAAAGTCAGGTCCCATGTGATGATGCCCATGGCACAGGCCCATCCCATCCTACTCCTTCCTCTTGTCCTTCTCCAAAGATGCCTCAAGTAGAAAGCCTGGTTGCCTGGTCTGTCCAGGACAATGGAACATCATCCTTAATGAGCTTTTGCACAGACCTTATTACTTTTATCTCATTCATACTCCACGATATCTTTGAAAGATGGAGAGAGAAGGAAACGTGACCTGAATTTAGATGTAGAAGGTTCTCCAACTCAACACCAAATTCCACTTTGATGCTTACTATTTACTGTGCTGGGTTGGGATGTGGTTTGTTGCCTCCAAAGCTCAGGTGGAAATTTGGTTCCAGGTATGACAGTGGTGAAGAGATGTTTCTGGGTCATGAGAAGCCCTTGTGAAGTACATACTGTTGCTCTTGCAGAACTCAGATAATTCTCACAGGAGTGAGTTGAGTTCTCACTCTCACAGCACTGAATTAGTTACCATAAAAGCAGGCTGTTATAAGGTGAGGATACCTAATGCTTTGTCTCTCTTGCATGCATGGACTTGCCCTTCCACTTTTTCACTCTATGACAGCCTGAGGCCCTCACCAGATGTGACCACCTTATCCTG
The DNA here is from genome assembly GCF_048772815.1 of Callospermophilus lateralis. Classification (NCBI taxonomy): domain Eukaryota; kingdom Metazoa; phylum Chordata; class Mammalia; order Rodentia; family Sciuridae; genus Callospermophilus; species Callospermophilus lateralis. Next base: position 8,397,079 of record NC_135314.1, on the reverse strand, counting down.
GACTTCCTGGCCTCCAAAACAATAATATAAACTTCTTTCCTCTATAAATTACCCAGGCTCAAGTACTCTGTTATAGTAACTCTGTTCTCTGCCTCCTCCACCCTCACCCCTCTCCAACCCATAGTGGCAACCATGGCACCAAAGGGCTCCTTTAAAACTTCAAGGGTAATGATAAAAGTGTGATAATTATCTCCAATGGCACCATGTTACCTACCAAGAATAGTGAAAGTGACCTATATGGTCATCCCTGCAGTCTGTTTCCCTTCTCCTGTGGCCAATGTTACAGTCCATCAAAGTGTCTGCATATCAAAATTTCTCCACACTCAGACTATCCTCACCTCCTCACCAGCCAAAGAGCAACTCCTACTTATTCTCCAAAGAAGCATAAGTATTCCATCATTCATGAAACATGTTTCTCAGAAAAACCTCCTTCTGATTCTGACTTCATCCCCCAAGTAGTATGACCTGCCTAGAGTTCTTGAGAATCCAGCCCCTCTGGTATTATGTTTTGGACTGAAATTCAGTTTTATACTTGAGTATCACAAGTGAAGTACCCATTTGTTTATGCTAGAGAGAAAAGGGACTCTCTCTTAATGTGTGATCCACTTCACATTTCTGAGTCTCCCAGCTGGAGGCCAAATGCAAGCTTGGTAAATTCTTCAGGGTAAACTATCCCAGGAGGCTAATGGACAGATCACCAGCTAGTCTTCCTGCAAATGACCCTCTCCTATGCCTAGCCAAGCTAGGCAGAAGAACATAAAGGACCAGAGCTCCTTGGTGAGCCAGTAGTCACTAAGAAACTGCCACACCAATCTGTGCTAAGCATTGGTATGTGTGGTATTGTGCAGAGTGATATGATTCTTTGTATGAAGAGTAGAACCCTTCAGAAGAAGAGGTAGAAAAGAACCTTAAAGACCATCTTGATACCCAATGCACCATCTCAGAGTGAGCATGATTACCATTCAAACACAAGGGTGCTCCATGGTTAGACAGCCCCTGCCAGAGAAGCAGTGCATCTCCTGCACTGGAGTGCATTGTGCAACTTCTCCTCCATTCATGCACTCTGAAGAATGTCTGTGAAGCTGAAATGGTTCTTTCAAAGCCTTCTCCCAGCTACTATCAAAAAATCCAGTACAAATATCTACACAGAGACTTTTAAAACCAGTTTGCATTACTGGTTTTGTTATTACTATTGGTGTTTTTGCAAGAGCTGACTTTCTGGAAAGATGGTAGTTTTCTAGAGATTAGAATTTGTTCTCTATGATAGGAAAAGGATTAAGAATTAAGATTTTAAGTGTCACAATGACACTATGTGTGTTTCCTGAGAAAGACATTTCAGTTGAGTTTCCAACAAACCTGTGAGCTTCTGGCAACCACAGAAATTCTAAGATTGGATATGTACTCATTACCAGACCCACAGACACTGAAACAGGAAGGAAGGAACCAACATAAAAGGCCAGAGGTGAGGGCAGGTTTGTAGACCCAGCAATAGTGGCTGGGTACTAAATAGCGCTTCAATTGAAGTCATCTTCTCCTGGTATATGGTTCTTCAGTTAATTTAACTTAAAAATATTTTTTCTTTAGGAATGAACAACATGGGTCTGTACTGAGTGTCCTGCCTGGCTTCCTTTGGGATTCCATACCAAAAATCAACCTAAATGCTGTGCCTGCCCAGTCCCTTATTAATTTTGGCCAATAAAGCAGAAATGCAAGAGCTAGAAGTTCCAACATTCTCCTCATTCTCCTGTGTCACCAACATCTACAGGAGATTATCCAAAAGTGGTAGTAATTTCTGGAGGGAAGTATTTAGAGAAATAGCTCTGCCTGTGTTTGGGCTTCATTTTAAACCTACTCCCACTAATAGAAAAGATATGATAGAAAAGAATAAAATACTCTGAAGAACACAGGAAGAGAAATCATTAATTGAGCATTGGGGGGGGGGGACAATGACCTGAACACCCACCCATGGCTCTGAACACAGAAAATTGCAATGTTATTTCAGAAGATAACAGTGAACATAATAATCTGTACTTCCTGTGAAGGAGTGAAGCAAAAAGAAAGAATAACATGTTCTGTTTTCAAAAACTTCACTCTTAACTTTTCTAATTCTTACTTTTCCAGTGGCTTCAAAAGTACTCACTGATTGAAATGACTGTGGTTACTAAAAATACTCATGTCACAATGATCCTTCCAATGCTATGTAAGAGTTTTCTATAAGGATTTTTTTTGCAATTTTTTATTCTGATTTGTTACATATGACAGCAGAATGCATTACAATTCATATTACACATATACAGCACAATTTTTCATATCTCTGGTTGTAATAAAGTATATTCACACCATTCATGTCTTCACACATGTATTAGGTAATGTCACAAACACCAATGACTAATTTATAGTATATATTTTTGTTACATTAAAGGGGTTTTCACACAAAGGTAAAGATCATACAGGAGACATAAATGATAACTTCCCACAATCTTTTGTTTTGTTTTGTTTTGGTACTGTGGATTGAACCCAGGGGTCTTTACCCACTGAGTTTACCCACTGAGCCACATCCCTAGCCCTTGTTTATTTTTTATTTTGAGACAGGGTCTCACAGAGTCACTTAGGGCCTCACTAAGTTGCTGAGGCTGGCTTTGAACTTGAGATCCTCTTGCCACCTGAGATTATAGGCATTCACCACTGAGCCCAGATTCTTCTTTTTCTTTTTTTAAGTGAAAGTTTCTTTTCAAAGGTGAGGAATGTTGTTTTTCATGACAGAATTCAAAGTGGAGATTCAAAGGTGAATCAGGTAGGACTACCTACGTGTTATTCTTGGTACTCTGCTCAGGTCATGGAAGAACTGTCAACTATTTTAATATTCCATCTTCCAGAAAAACAGGCCTTCAACAAAAACTCATTAAATTCTAAAATAGCCAATCAACAAAGCAGACCTCATCCGCAAGCAAAATTTGACTACATTTGGGTCAATAACATGAAGAAATTTATTATCAATGTGTGAATATGGATAGCTACAGGAAATAGAACTTGGCATTCCTTCCCTTTATTTCACTGAAACCAGGACATGTAGCTCACACTTAGACCCTTGTTTCCATCAAGTGCACTAATGCTCCAGGAAAGCTGAGGCTAAAACCAAATAATCTTTTGGCAAACCCCCTGGCAGTGAACTATTCAAAGTGAGTCTGGGAAATGCAATGTATCTTAGGAATGCACCTGGAGACAGCAGCACCATACCCAACCAGGGAGACTATCCTGGCTCTAAAACCTGAGACTTCTTGAGCCCCAATTATTGTGAATATAGGCACCACTCTTAAATTCCCTGGGTAGTACTATGTCCCATTCCTGTGAGGCTCACCCAGTTACTTTCTTCAACACCTGCTTTGAAGAGGGAGCACTGAGGTTAGCAACTCTCCACATATAACTGTCACCTACCTACTGCACAAACATGGTTTATTATTTTTTGTTGTTATTGTTGTTTTGTTTTACATTTTAGTCATGCCCTGACCTTGGAGAGGATGATGTAAAGAGGAATGCCTGATTAACTTTCCATTTATAAACCAATTGCTTTACTATTGGCACCTCCATTCTGCAATCTCTGACATAAAATCTTTTACAAAACAAAATGTAATAAATGAGAAATTGATTGGATTTTTTAAAAGTTTGCTTTGAAGTCAGCCATTAACAAGAAATGTCCTTTAATAAGAAAGGTCCATCAGTACAAGTTACTGATGTCAGAACCCAGCTGTGCTGCCCTGGAGGAGATGTGGCCACCTCCAGTCCAGGTACAGAACCCTGTCTCATTGCTATTAAACCACAATGAAAGACAAGTATTACTTTTATACCTAAAAAGGAAGAAAGGGATGTTTTCATGTAAATCTTCATATGCCATAACTGCACCATTCATGAAAAATCAACAAAGTTTTCTGCTCTCCCTAGAGAATCTCTTCACTGCCATTATCCCAGATGTTCTATCTTAGGGGTCAGCAGAGCTCCCTAATTTATCTTCTTCAGGTCTTCATTCAGTAGCCACTTTCTAATCCTACTGAGGATGTAGACCAGCTACCCAACATCCCATCCTTCTTCTCTATTTGACACCTCCACAGTCCCCTCCACCAGGCATTCTTCATTATTTGTCCATCCTTTACTTTGTTTATTGCAGATCTCCTCCCACAAGAACATGAGCTCCATGAAGACAGGGAGATCTCAGCAACATCCAGAACAGAAGCCAGCATACAGCAGGCACTCAATGAACTTTATAATGATATAAAGTCTTAAAATGGGAAGTCAAAATAGCATTGCTCACTGTGAATAAGTTATCACCTTTCTCTCCATGAAGGTTAGACAACGTGGTGAAGTCATTCCCTGTGAGCTAAGAACAAAAGAAAGAAAGATTGCTCCTGTGCCTGCACACCTGATGCAAAGCCTCAAGCTTTCCATTCCACCTGGGAGCTGGACTCATTCAGGAGCTGGACAACCATGATCCCTACCCACACCTCCTAAAACTCCAGAGAGAAGAGGAAATGCTCCCTCTGGTGTCCAGCTGGTTTAAGACCCCTTGGTGAGTGGGGAAAAATCCATGCAGTCACCCAGGGCCCTGCACTCGGCAGGCCCCAGGCTTGTTTTCATGCTTTGCTGTCCCTGTCTGGAAATTTTTAATAATTTTACCTTTGAACTTATGTTTTGGGAATCCAATGGGACAATGAAGTATGAATATAAACAGAAGAGACACATGAAATAAAGAAGAACACTGCATATTTTAGCACCTTTAACAGCACTTTTTCCTGCTTTTTCAATAAATAGTCCCATATATGCATTTTTCACTGGATCCCAAAATTATGTAGTTGGTCTTAGATATATCCATGTATTTTCTGGAAGGTGATGGAAACTTTCTAAGGTAGAAAAAATACATTCCATTTATGGTTCTGTTCTCCCAACTTGAAAGGTCATCTTTTGCCTTACAACAATAATAATGTTCAGATTCAATGAAATCTGAAATTAAGGAGAGTAATGGAGGCTTATGAGTTGTTGCTTTGAAGAAAAAAATAGAGAAAATTCTTTTATAAGCTCTGGCCCAGGGCTATAGAACCCGCGGAAACTGCTTCTTGGAGCCTGCTCCTGTCGGAGCATGCACCAAGTCCGGAGAGGCCGAATTCTGGCTCCCGGAACTGCTCTGGCCCAGGGATAAAGAACCCGCGGAAACTGTTTCTCGGTCCAGGTCCTGCTGAATACTGTGGAGGCCAGAGGGGCGGAGCAGAGCTGCCGCTGGAGCCCGGAACAGGCCCAGCGACCCGCCGGCGTGGTGTCGCGTCGCCTCGGCTAGAGCAGGGGCCGAACAGAGCCCCCGCCCGCGCCCGGATCAGGTCCAGCGACCTGCCGGCGTGGTTGTCAAGAAACCCCAATTGGAGTAGGGGGAAAGCAGATCCTCCACCCGCGTCCGCAAGGTAGGCAGGCCTGTGACAGACTGGCAGAACAGCCCCAGCGGCCTGCCGGCGTGGTAGACACATCACACCACTTGGGGGAGGGGCAGAGCAGAGCAGAGCCGCTCCCTGAGCCCGCATCAGGCCCAGCGGCCCAGCGGCGTGGCAGCCACATCACCCCATTTGGAGTAGGGGCAGAGCAGAGCCGCCGCCCGAGCCTGCAAGGTAGACAGACTTGCGACCGACCGGCGGAACAGGCCCAGCGGTCTACTGGTGTGGTAGACACGTCACACCAATTGGAGGAGGGGCAAAGCAGAGCCACCTCCTGAGCCCGCATGGTAGGCAGACCTGCAACCTATCGGCGGATCAGGCACAGCGGCCTGCTGGTGTGGTAGACACGCCACCCGTCACCCCAATTGGAGTAGGGGCAGAGCAGAGCCTTCGCCCGCGGTCGGAGCAGGCCCAGAGGCCCAACAGCGTCGTAGTCACGTCAACCCAATTGGAGCAGGGACAGAGCAGAGCCGCCACCCGCGCCCAGAACAGGTCCAGCGACCTGCCGGCGTAGTAGTCACGACAACTCAATTGGAGTAGGGGCAGAGCAGATCCTCCACCCGAGCCCGCATGATAGGCAGGCCTGTGACAGACTGGCGGAACAGGCCCAGCGGCCTACTGGCGTGGGAGACACGACACACCACTTGGGGGAGGGGCAGAGCAGAGCCGCAGCCCGTGCCCAGAACAGGCCCAGCGACCTGCCGGCGTGGTAGTCACGACAACCCAATTGGAGAAGGGGCAGAGCAGAGCCGCCGCCCGCGCCTGCAAGGTAGTCAGATCCGCGACTAACTGGCAGAACAGGCCCAGGGGTTCACGGACGTGGTAGACACGTCACACCAATTGGAGGAAGGGCAGAGCAGAGCCGCTGCCCGCGCCTCCAAGGTAGGCAGACCTGCGACAGACCGGCAGAACAGTCCCAGCGGCCCGCCAGCGTGGTAGACAGATCACCCCAATTGGAGGAGGAGCAGAGCTGCCGCCCGCCCCTGCAAGGGAGATTATTCAACTATACAAGAGCAATATAAATATATAGGGGGAAAATTTCAAAAACACAACAGTTTCACTAAGCAGAAAGAAACACGAGCAATATGAAAAGACAAGGAAAGAAAGGACCACAAGCAATGCAGGTCAACTCAACTTTAGAAGAGGTAATAGCTGCAGCAGATGGAATGTCAGATAAAGAATTCAGGATATACATGCTGCAGATGATCTGGAGTCTCAAGGAAGACATTAGACAGCAAAATCAGACAATGAAAGATCACTTCGACCACTTCGACAATGTATTACATAAACAAATCCAAGAAGCAAAAGATCAACTATACAGGGAGATAGAGGTAATAAAAAACAAACAAACAGAAATCCTAGAAATGCAGGAAGCAATAAACCAACTTAAAAACTCAATTGAGAATACTACCAGCAGAGTAGAACACTTAGAAGATAGAACATCAGACAATGAAGACAAAGTATTTCAACTTGAAAAGAACATAGACAGCTCAGCAAAACTGTTAAGAAACCATGAGCAGAACATCCAAGAAATATGGGATAATATAAAGAGACCAAACTTAAGAGTCATTGGGATACAGGAAGGTATAGAGGTCCAAACCAAAGGAATGAGCCACCTATTCAATGAAATAATACAAGAAAACTTCCCAGACTTGAAGAATGAGACAGAATCCCAAATCCTAGAAGCATACAGGACGCCGAATGTGCAAAATCATAAGAGAGCCACACCTAGACACATTATAATGAAGATGCCCAACATACAGAATAAGGAGAGAATTTTAAAAGCTACAAGAGAAAGGAAGCAGATTACATTTAGGGGTAAACCAATCAGGATAACAGCTGATCTTTCAACACAGACTTTGAAAGCTAGAAGATCCTGGAATAACATATTTCAAAAACTGAAAGAAAATGGGTTCCAACCAAGAATCATGTATCCAGCGAAATTAAGCTTCAGGATGGAAGATGAAATTAAAACCTTCCACGATAAACAAAAGTTAAAAGAATTTGCAGTAGAAAACCATGTCTTCAAAACATCCTCGGCAAAACATTACAGGAAGAGGAAATGGAAAATAACAATGAAAACCAACAGTGGGAGGTAGGACAGTAAAGGGGGGAAAAATAATCAAAAAGGAAAACAAACCATGTTTGTTGGAAGAACAACCCATATCTCAATAATAACCCTAAATGTTAATGGCTTAAACTCACCAATCAAGAGACACAGGCTAGTAGAATGGATCACAAAACAAGACCCAACAATATGCTGCCTACAGGAGACGCATTTGATAGGAAAAGACATACATAGACTGAAGGTGAAAGGTTGGGAAAAATCATATCACTCATATGGACTTCGGAAACAAGCAGGAGTGTCCATACTCATATCAAATAAAATAGATTTCAAGCCAAAGTTAATCAAAAGGGATAAAGAGGGACACTACATACTGCTCAAGGGAACCATACACCAACAAGACATAACTATCATAAATATATATGCCCCAAACAATGGTGCAGCTATGTTCATCAAACAAACTCTTCTCAAGTTTAAGAGTCTAATAGACCAACATACAATAATCATGGGAGACTTCAACACACCTCTCTCACCACTGGACAGATCTTCCAAACAAAAGTTGAATAAGGAAACTATAGAACTCAATAACACAATTAATAACCTAGACTTAATTGATATATATAGAATATACCACCCAACATCAAGCAGTTACACTTTTTTCTCAGCAGCACATGGATCCTTCTCAAAAATAGATCATATATTATGTCACAGGGCAACTCTTAGACAATATAAAGGAGTGGAGATAATACCATGCATCTTATCTGATCATAATGGAATGAAACTGAAAATCAACGATAAAAGAAGGAAGGAAAAAACATGCATCACTTGGAGAATGAACAATTGGTTACTAAATGATCAATGGGTTATAGAAGACATCAAGGAGGAAATTTAAAAATTCTTAGAGATAAATGAAAGCACAGACACAACATATCGGAATCTATGGGACACATTAAAAGCAGTTCTAAGAGGAAAATTCATTGCTTGGAGTTCATTCCTTAAAAAAAGAAAAAATCAACAAATAAATGATCTCATACTCCATCTCAAAATCCTAGAAAAAGAAGAGCAAAACAACAGCAAAAGAAGTAGAAGGCAAGAAATTATTAAAATCAGAGCTGAAATTAATGAAATTGAAACAAAAGAAACAATTGAAAAGATTGACAAAACTAAAAGTTGGTTCTTTGAAAAAATAAATAAAATTGACAGACCCTTAGCCATGCTAACGAAGAGAAGAAGAGAGAGAAATCAAATTACTAGCATACGGGATGAAAAAGGCAATATCACAACAGACACTTCAGAAATAGAGAAGATAATCAGAAACTATTTTGAATCCTTATACTCCAATAAAATAGAAGATAGTGAAGGCATCGATAAATTTCTTAAGTCGTATGACCTGCCCAGATTAAGGCAGGAGGATATAGACAACCTAAACAGACCAATATCAATTGAGGAAATAGAAGAAACCATCAAAAGACTACCAACTAAGAAAAGCCCAGGACCGGATGGGTATACAGCAGAGTTTTACAAAACCTTTAAAGAGGAACTAATACCAATACTTTTCAAGCTATTTCAGGAAATAGAAAAAGAGGGAGAACTTCCAAATTCATTCTACGAGGCCAACATCACCCTGATTCCTAAACCAGACAAAGACACTTCAAAGAAAGAAAACTACAGACCAATATCTCTAATGAACCTAGATGCAAAAATCCTCAATAAAATTCTGGCAAATCGGATTCAAAAACATATCAAAAAAATTGTGCACCATGATCAAGTAGGATTCATCCCTGGGATGCAAGGCTGGTTCAATATACGGAAATCAATTAATGTTATTCACCACATCAATAGACTTAAAAATAAGAACCATATGATCATCTCGATAGATGCAGAAGAAGCATTCGACAAAGTACAGCATCCCTTTATGTTCAAAACGCTAGAAAAACTAGGGATAACAGGAACTTACCTCAACATTGTAAAAGCAATCTATGCTAAGCCTCAGGCTAGCATCATTCTGAATTGAGAAAAATTGAAGGCATTCCCTCTAAAATCTGGAACAAGACAGGGATGCCCTCTCTCACCACTTCTGTTCAACATAGTTCTCGAAACACTGGCCAGAGCAATTAGACAGGCGAAAGAAATTAAAGGCATAAAAATAGGAAAAGAAGAACTTAAATTATCACTATTTGCAGATGACATGATTCTATACCTAGCAGACCCAAAAGGGTCTACAAAGAAACTATTAGAACTAATAAATGAATTCAGCAAAGTGGCAGGATATAAAATCAACACATATAAATCAAAGGCATTCCTGTATATCAGCGACAAATCCTCTGAAATGGAAATGAGGACAACCACTCCATTCACGATATCCCCCCAAAAAATAAAATACTTAGGAATCAACCTAACAAAAGAGGTGAAAGACTTATACAATGAAAACTACAGAACCCTAAAGAGAGAAATAGAAGAAGATCTTAGAAGATGGAAAAATATACCCTGTTCATGGATAGGCAGAACTAACATCATCAAAATGACGATATTACCAAAAGTTCTCTATAGGTTTAATGCAATGCCAATCAAAATCCCAATGGCATTTCTTATAGAAATAGAGAAAGCAATCATGAAATTCATATGGAAAAATAGAAGACCCAGAATAGCAAAAACAATGCTAAGCAGGAAGGGTGAATCAGGCGGTATAGCGATACCAGACTTCAAACTATACTACAGAGCAATAGTAACAAAAACAGCATGGTACTGGTACCAAAACAGGCGGGTGGACCAATGGTACAGAATAGAGGACACAGAAACCAATCCACAAAACTACAACTATCTTATATTCGATAAAGGGGCTAAAAGCATGCAATGGAGGAAGGATAGCATCTTCAACAAATGGTGCTGGGAAAACTGGAAATCCATATGCAACAAAATGAAACTGAATCCCTTTCTCTCGCCGTGCACAAAAGTTAACTCAAAATGGATCAAGGAGCTTGATATCAAATCAGAGACACGGCGTCTGATAGAAGAAAAAGTCGACTACGATCTACATACTGTGGGGTCGGGCTCCAAATTCCTCAATAGGACACCCATAGCACAACAGTTAATAACTAGAATCAACAAATGGGACTTACTCAAACTAAAAAGTTTTTTCTCAGCAAAAGAAACAATAAGAGAGGTAAATAGGGAGCCTACATCCTGGGAACAAATCTTTACTCCTCACACTTCAGATAGAGCCCTAATATCCAGAGTATACAAAGAACTCAAAAAATTAGACAACAAGATAACAAATAACCCAATCAACAAATGGGCCAAAGACATGAACAGACACTTCTCAGAGGAGGACATACAATCAATCAACAAGTACATGAAAAAATGCTCACCATCCCTAGCAGTCAGAGAAATGCAAATCAAAACCACCCTAAGATACCATCTCACTCCAGTAAGATTGGCAGCCATTAGGAAGTCAAACAACAACAAGTGCTGGCGAGGATGTGGGGAAAAGGGTACACTTGTTCATTGTTGGTGGGACTGCAAATTGGTGCAGCCAATTTGGAAAGCAGTATGGAGATTTCTTGGAAAGCTGGGAATGGAACCACCATTTGACCCAGCTATTCCCCTTCTCGGTCTATTCCCTAAAGACCTAAATAGAGCATGCTACAGGGACACTGCTACATCGATGTTCATAGCAGCACAATTCACAATAGCAAGACTGTGGAACCAACCTAGATGCCCTTCAATAAACGAATGGATAAAAAAAATGTGGCATTTATACACAATGGAGTATTACTCTGCATTAAGAAATGAAAAATCATAGAATTTGGAGGGAAATGGATGGCATTAGAGCAGATTATGCTAAGTGAAGCCAGCCAATCCCTAAAAAACAAATGCCAAATGTCTTCTTTGATATAAGGAGAGTAACTAAGAACAGAGTAGGGATGAAGAGCATGAGAAGAAGATTAACATTAAACAGGGACGAGAGGTGGGAGGGAAAGGGAAGGAGAAGGGAAATTGCATGGAAATGGAAGGAGACCCTCAGGGTTATACAAAATTACATACAAGAGGTAGCGAGGGGAAAGGGAAAAATAATACAAGGGGGAGATATGAACTGCAGTAGAGTGGGTAGAGAGAGAAGAGGGGAGGGGAGGGGAGGGGAGGGGAGGGGAGGGGAGGGGGATAGTTAAGGATAGGAAAGGCAGCAGAATACAAAAGACCCTAGTATGGCAATATATAAATCAATGGAAGTGTAACTGATGTGATTCTGCAATTTGTATACGGGGTAAAAATGGAAGTTCATAACCCACTTGAATCAAAGTGTGAAATATGATATATCAAGAACTATGTAATGTTTTGAACAACCAACAATAAAAAAATAATTTAAAAAAATTCTTTTATAAAAATAATTACTGGAAATGTTAATAAGAGAAGCTGGGAAAGTATTTTTTTGTTTGGAAACTTTAAAAGTGATTTATTGAAATCATATGGTAATTTCTACTACAAATGCACCATGTGCTAATGGGAATTGTTGTTTAATCCACTTGTTTCTGAAAAAGAGTAGGAATTAGTAGGCATAACCCAAGGCTTTGCAAATACTGGAGAGAATTTAACCATTCAACAATTATACAAATTTATAAAAGGCAAAGTTCATCTTTTTTTTATTTTTTACAATGGGCCCATTACTTTTTTATTTTTTATCTTTTTTTTTTTTTGTAGTTGCAGATGGACAGAATGTCTTTCTTTATTTGTTTATTTTTATGTGGTGCTGAGGATCAAACCCAGTGCTTCACACATGCTAGGCAAGGGCTCTACCCCTGAGCTGCAGTCCCAGCCCCAGAAAAGTGCATGTTTAATTCTACAACTTTTAATTTTAAGAAAACTGTATGAACTCACAAATTAAATAAAAATGAAATTTTAAAAATGGTTGAAAATCACACTAGATGAGTCATTTATATATTATTATGATATCTATAACTTTTAAGAAAGCAAATAACTTAGCTTTATATTTCTAATAAGTAATATTCTCCTAATTGGCAATCCTTCCCTTTGTCTCTATCTCTCTTATCTATAGAAGAGAATGCAAGATGTGAAAAGTAAAATCAAATATCTACAGGTAACATAACGTAACATAAGAGTGTGAATCAAGCTGGATATAAGATAATAGACAAGGTTCAACAGTACTCTTAAGAGTTCTTATGGGTTTTTACAAGTGAGGGCCTGTGTTCTAGGTCTTCTAAAAATCAGAAATCAAGACAGGTTTAAGTAAAAAGTTATTTAGTTAATGCTCATGGGTGTCTTAGTTTAGGCTGCTGTAACAAAATGTGATAGGCTGAGTGACTTATACACAACATATATTTACTTCTCACAGTCCTGGAGCCTGGAAGCCCAAGACCAAGGTGCAAGCTGGTGGAGTTCTAGTAAGGACTCTCTTCTGGGTTGCAGACAGCTGACTTCCCTTCTATTTTCACATGGCAATAGAGGGAAAAAGAATTCTCTGGACTCTTTTAAGGGGACTAATCCCATTCATAGGGGCTTTACCCTCATAACCTAACTGCCTCTCACAAGCCCCACCTCTCAATTCCATCACATTGGGGATTAGGAATTTAAAATATGAAGTTAGGGTGGACACAAACATTGAGTCCATAATAAAGAGAACATGGGGGAGGAGCTAGAGGAGGCTACAGGAGATATTAGACCATGATGCAGGTGTGACCTGAATAAAGGAGATAGAGAAGGAAGGAAGTTGAAGGGATGCCTCCTCCTCCACTGCAGCTCAGTTCTTCAGAATGTTCTACAAGGCCAGAGGGGAGGGCTGGAACAGCCAGAAACATCCTACCTCTTCCAGAAATGGACCTGCTTCAGTATTCCATCTTGCCCAATCACAGAAGAAATGGCCTCAGTACCCATGAGTGATGCATTTCAGAGCATAGCATCTGAGGCCGAAGGTCAACTATACCCTGCCACAGTTGGGCATAATTCTCACAGTCTCCAAAGTGCTCTAAAAAAACATACCTGTGGTTCAGTAGTTAGAGACTCTGCCTGGTCCTTGTTGAAGTTGTAACCTTCAGTCACTCACCAGCTTCTCTTGATGAACCATTGTTGTTCTGTCCACAAACATATAACTACCAACCAGATGAGAGTTTATTCATCTATCATTCAGAGGATGATGATGAATGGTGGATGAAAGGATTCATGTTAAGCATGGAAGCCAACACATTTCCCAAACAAACTGTCCTCATAACTCTCTTAGAAGTTAGTGGAGTTGCCTTCAGGCCACAAAGTTTGGTTCAGGTGTTCAGGGTGTTGCGTTTCCCCACACAGGTCACAGTGCCTTTGGCTAAATGTGGCTTTGTGGCTGGATAAGTTTTTCATGAACAAACAGAAATTTTTTAGAACTACTCAATTTTATGCCAAGTTTTGAAACATAAAAAAACTCCCATTCTTTCCCTTTATAGAGAAAAGTGTTCCCCTCAGGAAATATCCAATGGCCCAATTTCCCTTCCACAGCTACAAGAAGTAGTGTCAGTATCATATTTTAAAAGTCAGAAAGGCAAAAACCCCAGCACTATCAAACCAGGACCTGTGAAAATATCAGTAGCAATGTTGCAAGGGATGAAAATATAACGGCTAACTTCTCCAAAGTAGTCTCAAGTTACAAAAATCATTCTATGGAAGACTGAAGGAAAATTTTTTTTAAAAGTCCTTGTATATTTAGAATTAGTGAAGAGAACAATAATAAAAGAGCACAAATGAAATATGAAACATGAAGGGAGATAAAGGAAAGAAGATTAGCAGCTAAGCCTTCAAAGGGGAACCAGAAGAAAAAAGACGACTACCAGGAAGCTAGAGAATCCTCAGCCTCCGTTTGTGTGCTCCTAACACTCTGCCCTAATGTCTTCTCTCAGGAAATGGCAGCACCCTCTCTTCAACTGCACTCACCCAAAACTTATCCAAGTTTGACAGCTTCTCTTCTCCACCCCTTATACAACCCGTCACCCAATCCAGTCTTCCTGGTGTCGTTTCCTCCCTAATCCTCTACTTCTCTTAACCCTAACCTCCACCCTAATCCAAACAAAAGTCTCCTTTTGCCACCTCTTTAGCAAGAGCCCTCCAACCCTCCATGGTCCAACTCTGGCTCCATATCCCGTTATTCTCCACAGAGTACTCAGTGATCTTCTAAAAACACAGATAGGATCACTTTGTTCTCCAGGAGTCTAAACCTCTCTGGTGGCTTCTAATCTAACTTTCATTACGAAGATGATCTTCATCATCGATATTCTGCAAGATCTTCCTTAACACATCTGCCCCATTTCCTCAGCCTCCTACACAACAGCAACGCTGGCTTGCCTGGGGTTCTTCAAATATGTGCTCTACTGTCCCCAGAGTCTTTGTGATCCCGCTGGCCTTTCCTCCCTCTCTTTGCCTATTGCCTTCCACATTTCCTGAAGTTCAAAGGCCATTTCCTCAGAAAAGCCTTTCACAACACACACCTATCCCAATCCCAGAATAACTTGGTTCTCTGTAGCATGACTGACATTTTAGTGTATTTGGCAAATGATTTGGCTAATCTATGCTTTATGCATCAACTTCAGTTAGAGATTATGTCTGTTTTCTCAATTATTCCCCCTGTGGCTAGCCCAGTACCTGGCATGCAGATGAATGATTATGATGGCTGGATGAATAGATCAAGGGATCCATCAATTGATGGATCTATTGATGGCTAAGCATAGAATATTATAAATTCATAAGCAAAATATGTATTTCTATGTGCATAAATAAATTTCAGATGTAATGAAAGCTAATGGGTAGATATAACCCATTTTGGATTTTTTTCTTTTTTGCCAATTTGTTCTTTTTGGATATACATGATAGTAGAGTGTATTTTATCATATTATACATACATGGAGTATAACTTATTCTAATTAGGATCCTATTCTTGTTGTACATGACATGCAGTTACCTGGCCATGTATTCATATATAAGGATAAGAAAATTATATCTGATTCATTCTGCTGTCTTTCCTATTCCCCTCCCCTCTCCCTTCCCTTCATTCCCCTTTGTCTAATTCAATGAACTTTTATTCTTTCCCTTCCCATTCTCCCTTGTTGTAGGATATAACCCATTTTGAATGTGTCCATTGTTTTGAATAGATGCTATTATCGCACAGTTCAAATCTAAGTGATACATTGAGAAAATCTGCTCCTACTTACTTTGTCCTTCTACTCCATTCTTCACCACCTGAATCATTCACAACAGTGTTTTCTCTCTTCCAGGACAGTCTGCCATATGGATATACCATGGTTTCTTTCCCCTTCCCCTCTGATGTTTCCAGTCTTCCTGCTACTTCAGTCAGGCTACAATGGGAAGCATTTTACATGTGTCATTTTGGACAGTCATGCCTTGACCCTAAGGTTAATTTCTATAGAAGTGAGATAGCTGGTTCAAAGTGTAAATATACTGGTAATTTTGATAAATTGCCATCCATAGGTACCTTAAAGTAAAGTCTCATTTTTGAAAATATAACATATAAACAAAGGTAAGTCTGGAGACAGTAGTGTAAGCCTTAGAGGAAGAAATGACTGAATTTGAATGTCAGTTTTCATCAGCTATGTTAATGTGAATTAGGTAAGTTTTCTGAGCCTCAGTTTCCTCATCTACAAAATGGAAATGATACTACAGTTCTGATGATGAACATAATAATATACATTATAAGCAGAATCTGGCTTCTTTGCTGGAATTACTTCAGTAAACACAGGCTTCAAACAACCCCCCATTATGTGAAGATTCCCAAGTCTCAACCTTACCTGAAACTCCCCCTATTTTTTCCAGCTGGACACCTCCTCTTGTGTGTACACCATCATTAACTTGCAAATATCCAAAATGAAACTCAATAAATTTCTTCTCAAAGATGTCACATTTAAAACTATATTCTTTTTCTATATTCTCTAGTCACTTATTGACCTACCTTGTCCTTAAACATTTCTTTTGATTCCTCTTCCCACAGCCCACATCCCAAATTCAATCACTGGTAATCCCAATTCCTGATGATTGTTCTTCCCAAACCTTTCCAGAATCTGTTTTTCCTTCTACTCTATCTCCATCCTGCCCTAATACAGGTACCCATGGTTTCTCAACTAGCCCACTGTAAAATGAAGCCAAGCTAGTTGAAGACAACCTTTTTAATCAACCCTTGAGTGATCTTTCTAGAATATAAACCAGGCTTTTTCTCTTGATGAAAGCCAGTTGTTTCCCCTCCACCTTCGGTGGCTAAGTGCCCAAATGAATAGTATAGTATATAAACCAGTATATAAACCATGTAAACCACAACTTTCTCCGACATACACCTTCAGGCCCTCTCCTGACCTCTGGCCATAGCAAACTTCTGTCTTGCTCTGGGAAGTTATCTCTCTCAGGCAGCCTTCCCTGAGAACAGGAACTTCCCTATATATCTTTCTCTCACTTATTCAGTAAATATTTTTAAGTATATAATATGTACTATTTATGCTTTCACTAAAAGTAGAATGTTATGGCACACTCCAGACTTCTGAAGCCATAGAAATATCACTGATGTGACAGACTCCTGAATTTTATAGGGTTAATCTCCCACCCCTGAAACACAGGTGTCTTGTAGGGTAATGTTTCTCAACCTTGGCACTAATGACATTTTGGGCCACATTAACTCTTTGTTGGGGTGGAGAGGTATCCTTTGTATTATATAATGTGTGGCAGAATCCCTGGGCTCTACCCACTACATGACAATTGCTCATATTCTCTCCATTGAGACAACCAAAAATGTCTCCAGATGTTCCCAAATCTCCAGATTCAAATCACACCTAGTTGAGAACCATCAGGCCATCTATGAAACTTGCCACTCTCTGATCAGAAAGTCCAAGTGGCATGATATCATTAATAGATGGACCAGAACAATATTCCATGAAATGTCAAGATGATCAAGGTTACTGCAAACGCATAGACAGTGATGTACACTGCTGTCCTTGCCATATAAAGGCCAATGACAATAGATTCTCCCTTTTGATGGGGATAGAGAAAAAAGCATTGCCAGATCACTAGTCACATACAAAGTCTGAGAATGTGTATTGATATTCAACATTTAATGTAGCACATCCACCGTAACAGCTTCAAAGGAGGCAATACCTAATAACATCTGTCATGATTCATCTATTTGTCACAGGGATATAAGAGGCAAACTGACTGGAGATATGGGGACCTCCACTTTGCATTCTTTATATTTTTGGTAATGACAATAATATATGTAATTATTCCTAGAATTCAATATTTCTGATTTACTTTCTCAGATAAGGGAGGAAAATAATTTCAAGATTTTACTTGACCCTTCCTATCATAATATCCCTCACTGTACAAATCAGGAAAACTATTCAGAGTTCTGCCAACTACTAAATACATCTACCCCAATTACACATTTTAGGACTTAAGAAATAACCACAGGGTAGTTTTCAGTGGACCTAATGGACCCAATGGACTTGGGTAAAACTTAATTTATTACCTGGCCTCCTAAAGCTGCCAATCTAATAGGGAAGAGCAATCTATAGCATTTCAGAGCCCCTGGTATCAGTGTTGGCTCAGACTTTATATGTAGTAGTCCATAAAAAGGCTGGCTAGTGGGGCTGGGATTATGGCTCAGCGGTAGAGTGCCTGCCTACCACGTGCAAGGCCCTGGGTTTAATCTCAGCACCACATATAAATAAATAAAAAATAAAGGTATTGTGTCCAACTACAATTAAAAAATAAATATTTTTTTTAAAAAGGTTGGCTAGTCCTCATTCTCTAGTATTACTTACTCAAGGAAATGGCTATAAATACCTTAAAAGGGAGGATTAGAAGAATAAATTTCCACGTATACTTGTGGAAAATAATAGGGTACTTCAAGAGGACTTCAGCCTCCCCTTCAGTCTACAAAGTGTAGATCTATTAGCTGGATACATTTGAAAACTGAAAAGACACAATTTTCCATTGCAGCCACTAAATTTACCTTTCAGTTCTGTAGCTTTCTTTTCTATTATTATAATACAATTCTAATAGGCAGACGTTCATCTGTGTCCTGTCTAGAAACACCATAATCTAGAAGTCAGTGCTTCTGACTATGAGCGTTATGGCCACCTTGCCTCTAGTGCTTAGGAGCTGCCATCTATTTTCATAATTCTGAGATTGCACTCCCACTGTTAACATTAAGAAGCCCAGTGCCATGGTGGTATCTATCACCATGAACCCCAGTCCAGACAAACACTGAGCTTCTCAAAGACGTAAGTGAGCTCTTAACTTGTGCATTTGTTAATGCTTCGTAAAGGAAGTATCTTCCAATTTTTGAAGAAACACAGATAGTGGGTTCTCAGTGTTTTCATGGAAAATTCATTCTAACATTCCCAACTCCTTAAGCTTTAACCCTTTCCTCAAAATTAT
Organism: Callospermophilus lateralis; assembly: GCF_048772815.1. NCBI lineage: Eukaryota > Metazoa > Chordata > Mammalia > Rodentia > Sciuridae > Callospermophilus > Callospermophilus lateralis. The sequence goes on along the minus strand of NC_135314.1, from coordinate 8,378,122 downwards.
TCCCAATATACTCCAATAGTTCCACCTTATCAAATGGAGGCGATCATCCTGTCTAAAATCAAGAAGCCACCCCAATAAGACAGTAAGACCAAAACAGGTGACCATGACATAGTTCTTATTAATACCTGTCTGCCCCTTTCCTGAAAGTCCTTTGGCACACGGATTTTCTTCTCTGGGAGCAGGGATTGTACTTCCTCATAGAAGCTGTGCTCAGACCTAACTCTGGTTTTCAGCCAGGAAATGAGGTTGAGATAATGAGGACAGATCTGAAAACAATGAGGATTGGGTAGTAGAAACAGATCTGGAAAAAAACAATGGTCAATTTGTGGCACTTCCAGGTAAGTTCATGGTGTAATCCCCTGAGAAGAGGATGCTGTCTCAAAGTTCTAGGAGTCAGTCAAGAAGCTTCAGGAAACCTGAAGGTCCGGGAACCCAATCCTTCCCCATCACAGACTTCACTTTGACACTGAGGAATTGTTAAGACTGTATATTCCACTTCTTTTGCATGTTGTCCACCCTTCCACTCAGATCCTGGGTTTCCCAACCTTTTTCCCTGAGGCTTTAGAAGATAAGAACCTCCCTTAAAGCAACCACAGAAATGCAGGAGCTTTCAGAGAGGGCCTCCAGATAGCAATTAGCTCCTTGCACTCATCATTTTCTTTTTGCAAGGCTTCAAGTGCCTTCAAAGGTTATCATGCCACATCACCAACCTTATGGTCATTGTGTTAGCTTTGTGTCACTGTCACCAAAATACCTGACAAGAACAACTTAAAGGAGGGGAAGTTTATTTTAGCTGATTATTTCGGAGGTTCAGTTCATGGTCTGTGGAGTCCTTTGCTCTGGGACAAATGTCAGGTAGGACATCATGGCAGACAGGCATGGCAGAGAAGAGCTGCTCACCTCATGGCAGGGTCAAAAAGCAGAGAGAAGGGAAAGGGGCCACAGGGAAGATGCACCCTTCCGGGGCATGCCCCCCCCCAGGGACCTACCTTTCCAGCCATGCCCCACCTGCCTACAGTTACTACCCAGTCAGTCCATTCAAACTAGGATGGACCGTTTAGGTCACAGCTCTTGTAATTTGATCATTTCACCTCTGAATATTCGAGCATTAACACAGGAGTTTTGGAGGGACACCTCATACCCAAACCTTAATGGTCATTATTGCTCCAAAATGGATCAAGTGTCCTAGCGACTTGCTATGTCCACACTCAGCTTTCCACCTCTTTCTTATCCTAATTAGTTTCAGGTAAAAGCTCTAGCAACTGATGTTGCAGGATTCAGGGGGTTTCACCACCAACTTGCTACCACCAACACTTGCAGGGACCTGCTGTCTAGGGCCAGCACTGGTTCCAAATCTCTTAGCTCGTAATCCCCAAACAGTAGAGCCTGAGCATGTTGATGTGCTGACACAAAACTTCACTGCAAAAGTACAAAATGAAGGCAGCAGGAGTGGAAGGGAAAGGGAGTGATAAATGGGAGAGGAAGACCAAATATAAGTGAGTTATGGAGTTGGCCAAAGTTTTTTGACAGCCTCGCTGCTTGTCTGGTCCTATGTGAGGTCTTCAGAAATATCATGTGGACCACTGAACAACAATCTGTTGGAGGGAGATGAGAACCAACTGACCAGACTCCTCCTGTCTGTCACCTCCCATTGGGCAAAGTCCATTCCATGGGGTTTTTCTTTCTCCACACTTTTAAGATGTATCGCCCAATCTCTTCAAGTGCAGCTGCCTCTTTCTGCTGGTCAGTACTGCATGGAGCCCAGCTTGATGGATGAGAAGGGTAGCAGCAGAAAGCTGCTTTGTGGCTGCAGAAAAAGCCCAAGCCATTTCTAGGGCTACTCCAGCACTTAAGCAAGAGCCACGAAGATTCAGGTGATACATAAGCTGAGTCTGACAGGAGCCTCACGCTTAGATAGGGACAAGGTCATCAAATTGAATATCAATAAGGCCACTTCAGCATACAAAAGAAAGATATGACAACCTGCAAAATCATGTGAAATCCTCTTAGCCTTTTGGAATTCAAGTCTCTAGTTTTTTAATAAGAAAGATACATTACATCTCAGTTGTTGACAAATCTTTATTAATTGAACCTGAGAAATTAACCACAAATTTCAAAGAATCATGCCTGTGCAACAAATAAACTTAATGTAGAAAACCAGAATTGCTTCACATCATAAATTCTATCCCATTGGTACTTCCTTACTACTGCTACTCTATCATGTGGATTTTTGCTCTAAGTAGCCAGTCAAATTGCACAAATTATACACCCCCTTTTTTACTTTAAAACTTTTAAGTCTTCTCATAGCCTCTCACTCTGGCTGATGGATGTCCCTGACTGCAAGGCCATTCTAAGTCTGTGCTAGGGACAGTAGTCTGCATGTCTGAAACTACAATTAGATAAGACAAGTCAAAAGTAAAAAAGGATAAGAGAGTTCCATTTGCATTTATCAAGAGCCAACTTGAATTGCAGAGACTTGGAGATATTTTCATTATAAAACATTCTACCATATCTGACTTCTTCACAGATGCTGCTCTTACCAAAAAAATTTTCAGGAGGATATCTACATATTTCAATACATGATTTTAGGACTGAATATCCACAGTGTATCTTGCTTGGACAAGTCCCCTAACTTCTCTGAGACTTGGTTTCCTTTTCTGGAAAACAAAAATAATAATATTAATTGAGAGTTTTACTGAGATTACTGGAAATAACAAATGTAAAGTTATTTACATAAAGTAATGTATCTTTCTTATTAAAAAAACTAGAGATTCCTGGCTCAGTGCCTGGTACAGAATAGTAATTTCCTAAAAGTCTATTTTTCTTTTTCTCTTGTCCTTTCTTTTGAGAGAGAAACCAATTCTTCTAGATCTCCATAGTTTAACTAAACATCTATTTACCTAGTTATTTTTATAGTGAAAATCCCATACTTACAGGAAGTAGTTAACAAGTTTAATAATTAAATTTGCAAGTGCCCAGATATTTCATATAAGCCATAAGCGCTAAAGAAACTCTAAGAAAGGAGACACACACTTGAGCTCCTGGACTTGAGGCTAAAGATTCAGCACATAGAAACATAGAAGTTCTTTACACCTTCCTTTCCAAAAGCCAAGACTCCCTGTTCCTGAGTCAGTCCTCTTTCTACACCAAGATGGTCATCAAATTGACAGTTGTCCCAATGATGACAGATACTGTCTGGCAAGTTCAAGTCCACTCAAAGCAGGTAGGTATAACAAATAGTTTTGAATCACTCAACAAATTATTTTGGAGGCCCTGATCAAAAGCAGTTACTACAAAGGCCATCCTTGACACTGAAGGCTGAGACTATGTCTGGTCCAACTTTGCTAATTTTGCATCAGCCAGATCCCACCACAGCACCAGGCATACAAATGACATTTCCAGAATGTCATAAGAATTCCCCATGTGTTAACTTTCCATATGGTGACAAAATGCCTGAGATAACTACTTATAAGAAGGAAAGGTTTACTGTGGCTCAGGCTGAGGTGTTAGTCCATGCTCACTTTGCCCTGTTGCTTTGGGCCTGTGGCAGCACAGTGCATCATGGCAGGAACACAAAGTAGAGGAGGCCTGTTCATTTTATGGAAACTGGGAAGCAAATATAGGAAGTGGAAGGGCTAGGGCCCCAGTATTCTTTTTTTTTAATATCTTCATTTATTTTTTTAATATGGTGCTGAGGATGGAACCCAGTGCCTCCCATGTATAAGGCAAGCACTCTACCACTGCGCTATAGCCCCACCCCTCCCCCAATATTCTTAAGCACACACCTCCAGTGACCTAACTTCTAGACCCCACCTCCCAAAGGTTTCCACCACTTCTCTATAGTGTAATAGGCTGGTGCCAAGACTCCAACACATGGCCTTTGGAGGACATTCAAGACCCAAACTATACACCATGGCTCTGTAAAAACTTCATACAAATGCCCTTCAACTTCTCATTCTGCTGGGGTTAGCTCCTTCTTGAGAATAACATCTTCAGCTTGTTGAACTGCTCATGTGGCTTTGACCAGAATGTAGAGTTTTTTTCAAAATCTAAAAAAGCTCCAGTGCCATTCTTAAAGAATTTTAGTAGGATTCTGTCCCATTATATAAGAAAAAAATGCAAAGTGAATAATGTTTCCATTTGTCCAAGATCTATGCAATGCCACTGATTTTTGTTTCTGCTCCTTTCCAACTTCTCAAGCACATGGAAATTTGAGGGACTAGGAGACTGACTGCTCTTCATACTTTGAGGTAAGCAGAAACCCACAGATTCTTAAAAAAAAAAAAAAACAAGTTTTTAAGATAAACATAGAGGTACACTATCGAGAAAATAGTAATTCCACAGTTCTCCATATTTGGACAACATATAGATCCCACATTATCAGAACTAAGGAACCCCTAAAGGTAGGTGGCCAAGTAGTGATGAGTGCTGTTCCTTAGCATCAGAAAGTGGCCATAATACATGATAGGAGCCAGTGAGCCAGAAAGTGTAAATACTAGTGTCTTCATTGAATGTCACAAGAACCAAACGTGAAGAGAGATAGGTTTTTCCATATTGTTCTAAAGGGCAGCACTAAAACTAACAGATTCAAATTTCTGTTAAATGGGAGATACTTCCAAATAATTAACCATTCAAAAACTGGAACAGTCTCATTACATGATGAGCTTCCTGATGTATTCCTACACAGGCTTCTTTTCATTGCTCTGCTGCATGGAAATTTAGGACAATGTGAGATTCTTCAGGCTTCAAGGTCAGGTTTTGCAGAAAGTTTCCCACACACAACCAAAGTTAGGTCGAGTGTGCTCAAATGACTACACATAAGCTACCCAAAAGTTCTGGCTCCTTCAATAATATCCTCTCCTATTGTAGGTAAGAATATCCCATCAAGAAGGCTTCCATTCTTTCCCCAACTGAGGTCCAGTGCTGTGTTCCGGGGTATTTGTGTGGTTCTCTCCCTTCCCACCCATCCCAAAGTCACACCCTCACTCTTGCTAAAAGCTGTCAACTATAAACCTCATCATTTATAATGCAAAAAGGGAATCATTGATTTTGTTCCGATTAGTCATCATAATGCTTTTCTCTTATCTGTACTTAATCACTGTGGTTTCTCTGAGAATGGAAAGCTTTCTTTTCTATGGGAGAATCTAAATAGTGCTCTAAACAGACACCAGCTGGGCAAACAGTGCAGAGAATATGGGCCCAATGTGATAAGAGCAATCATACCCACAGCCCCAGGCCAAGCATCCTCATACAGCAGCCAAATCACAAATAGCTGCAGAGAGGCTCCTTTTGATCTGGCTGTAGAATGCTTCTATTTCTTAAGAGAATGTTCCATCAAGTTTTGCCGTCAGTCACAAAGGTTGAAAATGATAAATACACTAGAAAATTGGACTATTTCCCTTCAGGACTGTACTAGACAGAGTCAAGCAGCACCCAACAAATCCAGAAATAGTAAAAGAGCAGGCAGGTTTTGGTGGTAGTTTTTTTGTGTTTTTTCTTTTTTTTTTTTTTTTTTGGTTTTGTTATTTGGGGAATTTTTATTTATTTGCTTATATTTTGGGAGTTGTTTAGCAGCTAATGAAATGTGTCCCTTTAGCTTTTATTTCTGTATTAGCATTTCTGCCCTCTCTGTTATCTAAATGCCATGCTAGTCTTCATACAGGGATAAGGACTTCATGTGTCTATGTCCAGAAGGAGGCGAAAGTGGCGTACAATCTTGAATACCTCTACATCCAAGAGAGCATATTTCACCTCTCTCTCTAAGGAGAATTCACAGCAAATGGTGAATAAGCTGTACTAGCCAACCCAACATTACCTTCCTGTGTGATGCAGGAAGAGTTCAAATAAAAATGATGGATAAATGCCATACATTACATACTTGTTCAAGGAAGGATGGGATGGAATCAGTGAATGAATGATTCCTGTGAGGTTGCAGACTGCTGAACAAAAAGGCAGAAATTATATCCTAAAGAAAGTTCTAGTGTGTGCCTGGGTAGGAATGAAAAGAAGTATCATGGCTTCTTTGTCCTAAGTGAATAAGGGCTACCAATAGCCTTTGCTAAGCACAGAGTTTCCCTGGGACTGGAGCTGGGACAAGTATTTTCCAAGTCAATGCACCATGGAACAATGAAGCTAGAGGCAGGGCAGAAAGGAATAAGGTCTTAGTGGCAAAGCAGAGTGAGGTCTGACATGGGATGAAGAGCCTCAGAACCCACACCCTTCAGGGCAGGGCTGCTGGGCTTTTGTTATGGAGGAAGAATGAAGTCATATCTTTATCTTACACTTCCTTTTTAAGTGGAATCAGCCTCCTTTCTATCCTCAGATACTGTGGGTTGCCTTGACTGGGCAGTGTCCTTATGTTCCAAACCCCAAATTCCAGCCATAAACACACTTTTTATTTGCATTCTGTCTTTATATAACCTGTTAACACACCTCTGAAAGGGGTGCATTGCTTTTCTGATTTTGCTAACCTTAGTAAAGTTGGCTTTACTAAGTTGTCTCAGTGCTGAACGTTAACCAGAGGCTTCCAAACACAGGAGGTGGTAGTGACAGCAGAACGCTCCCAGGAACTGAAAAATAGCTGCATGTATATTTATTCCCCAGGAACTGACCTGGGCATTAGTTAGAGCCACATCTAAGGTTTCCACTTAGCCAGATGCTGACACAAGAGGTGAGGTCCAGGGCACTGTTGGGCAACAAGGGTCTCCCCTTCTTTCTGCTCCAAAAGAGAAAAGGGATCAGGCTAAGTGCAGGGTGTTGAAGAAGAAGAACAAGAGGCAGAGGGTCTGTTCTTGAGACAGGAAAGCACACCAGGCTTACCAGAGGTAATGAATGTCCTAAAGACAAAGGTATCTAGGACTGAGCCCATGTGAAGATGTCAAAAAGGGTCTCATGGATGGACTGGAGACCGGGGTCTCCAGGGAGCGTGGGGCCTCACAAAGTCTATTTCCCCCACTTCCCTCCACACTGGCCCTCTTTCTCCCTGGGAATTTGCATGGAGAAGCAGCTACCTGTGTGGAGATGGCAGCCTACCCTTGGGCCCAGCAACATTCACTCAATTTCACTCCTGCATGCCAGTTTCCAGTACTCCACCCTGAGAAACAGCTTCAGAAAACAGTCTTCCTCTTCTCTGGGTTCCAAGTGGGTGTATCCCTTTCTGCATGTCCTACCAATTCTCTGCAGAGTCCACATCTGGATGTCACTTTCTTTTCCTCCGAGTCTCTCCTTTAGAAACACTCTAAGTTAAGTTCCCTTACTGAACAGACACTTCTCAGAAGAAGATATGCAATCAATCAACCAACATATGAAAAAATGTTCAACATCTCTAGCAATTAGAGAAATACAAATCAAAACTACTCTAAGATTTCATTGGAGTGATCCAATCAGAATGGCAGCTATTAAGAATTCAAATAACGATAAATGTTGGCGAGGATGTGGGGGAAAAGGTACACTCATACACTGCTGGTGGGACTGAAAATTGGTGCAGCCAATATAGAAAGCAGTATGGAGAATCCTTGGAAAACTGAAAATGGAATCACCATTTGATCCAGCTATCCCACTCCTTGGTCTATACTCAAAGGACTTAAAAACAGCATACTTGGGCTGGGGATGTGGCTCAAGCGGTAACACGCTCGCCTGGCATGCGCTGGGTGCTGGGTTCGATCCTCAGCACCACATAAAAATAAAATAAAGATGCTGTGTACACCGAAAACTGAAAAATAAATATTAAAAAAACATTCATTCTCTCTCTCTCTCTCTCTCTCTGTCTCTCTCTCTCTCTCTCTCTCTCTCTCTCTCTCTCTCTAAAAAAAACAAAAACCAGCATACTACAGGGACATAGCTACATCAATGTTTATAGCAGCACAATTCACAGCAGCTAAACTGTGGAACCAACCTAAATGCCCTTCAGTAGATGAATGGATAAAGAAAATGTGGTATATATACACAACGGAATATTATTCAGCATTAAAAGAGAATAAAATCATGGCATTTGCAGGTAAATGGATGAAGCTAGAAAATATAATGCTAAGTGAAATTAGTCAATCCAAAAAAACCAAATGCCAAATGATTTCTCTGATTTAAGGATGCTGATCCATAATATGCTGGGGGGGAGATGGGAGGATTAAATGAACTCTAGATAGGGCAAAGGGGAAAGAGGGAGGAAGGGTATAGGGGGAGGGGGGGGGAGGGAGGGTACAGGGGAAGGGGAATGGAGAGGGTACAGGAAAGATGGTGGAATGTGATGGTCATCATTACCCTAAATACATGTAAGAAGACACAAATGATGTGACTCTACTTTGTATATAACCAGAGATTTAAAAAAATTGTGCTCTATATGTGTAATATGAATTGTAATACATTCTGTTGTCATATATAACAAATCAAAAATTTTAAAAATTTTTTTAAAAAAGAATTACTCTAAGTTCCCTTTATATATATACTCTTCATCAAGGTTTTTGCAGAAATTTGCTTCCTTGTCCATCAATAAGTGCCCACAATGCACTTTGCTGAAGAAGCTAGGTAAAACAGAGAGCTCCTTCCCTTTCCCCTGTCCTCATGCTGTCTCTGGCAAAATCTGTGAACCCCAAGTTGTGGGAGAAGAATCAGGAGGAAGAGCTATTTCTCATTGGGGTTCCATCATAGGAACCATGAATACCATGACACGTTTAGGACAAAAACTCAGTAGCTAGCCTTTGACATGATGTGAAGTGATGGAGGAATCGATTCCTCAATGGCTCCCAGTTTTGAATGTGGACAAGTGAGTGGACGGCAAGTGATGGGAGGAAGGCAAAACAGACAAAACAAAGGTAAGTATGCATGGATATTCATCTAACCTCCCTCCAAATAACTATTTTCTGGAATGTTATTTATCACTTCCTTGCTTCATTAGATAGGTACGTAGTAGTAGATAGAAAGAGTCATATATATGTAATATTGAAGCTACACACACACACTCACACACACACGCATGTCATGGTATGATGATAAGTGCTTAACAACCAACTCTCCAAATAGTGAATATGTATGTGTGTATGTGTGTACGTAGTAATAGATAGAAAGAGTCATATATATGTAATATTGAAGCTACACACACACACACTCACACACACACGCATGTCATGGTATGATGATAAGTGCTTAACAACCAACTCTCCAAATAGTGAATATGTATGTGTGTATGTGAGTGTGTGTGTTTCCCTTTATAATTTTCTTATAAATTTTTAAATTTTCCCCCAGCTTTATCCATGTAAAATTGGCAAATAAAATTATATGCATATACAGTGTACAATGTGACAGACAGGGCACCTGTGGGATGACTAAGTCAAGTTAGCTAACCTCACCTATCATTGAAGCAGAAATCAAGCCCTCGTGAAACACCAAATCTGCTAGCATCTTGTTCTTGGCATTCTCCAACCCCAGAACTAAGAAAGACAAATTACTAAGCCAATTAGTACATGGCATGCTGATATAGCAGCCTGAACAGACTAAGACGAATACACTATTATTAACTATATTCATAATGTTGTATACTACAAATTTTTTACATAATGCATATATAAGATACAATTTACAAATATAGTCACACATCACTTAATGAGTGGGATATGTTCTGAGAAATTCACTGATAGGCAATTTTGTCACTGCGCAAACATCACAGAGTGAGAAATATCAATGGTATAGCCTACTACACACTAAGGCTCTATGATACAGCCCATTGTTCTTAAGCTATAAACCTGTAGGGCAACTGCTGGCAACTGTAACACAACAGTAAATACTATATATCTAAACATATCTGACCACAGAAAAGGTACAGTAAAAAGACTGCATAGAAGTTTTAAAATGGAATACCTGTATAGGGCACTCACCATGGACGGAGCCAGCAGGACTGTGAGTGATCCCGTGAGTGAATGAAGTGAACATGAAGGCCAGGACAGTGCTGTACACCACTGTACAGTTAGGTACATTATATTTATTGATTTTAAAAAAAAAATCTGTTTTCTTCACCACATCATATAGCCAGTGATTTCTGACAAAGGCACCAAGAACACAGAGTGAACAATAGTCTCTGATAAGTGGCGCTTGCATAACTGGATACATAGGCAGAAAAATGAAACGAGATCCCTTCTCTCACAATATCAACTCAAGATGGGTCAACACCTAGATGCTGAGGCTCAAAGCTTCAAGAGACACTTCAAAACATTGTAGGCAATGATGTTTTAGATAGGAACCCAATGGCACAGTCAACAAAAATAAAAATAGACAAGTGGCATTATTTCAAACCAAAACAGCAAAAGAAATTCTCAAGAGTGAAAAGAAAACCTCCCACAGAAGGGAGAAAATACATGCAAACTATTCACCTGAAAATGGACTGATCTCCAGAATATATAAGAAACTCAAAAAGCAAACAGCCAATTTTTTAAGTAGACTAAAGGACTAAACAGGCACTTCTCAAAAGAAGACATGTGAATAGTCAATGAGTATGTGAGCAAATGCTCAATCTCATGAATCATCAGAGGAATGCAAATTGTAACCACTATTGAGATCCCCTCACCTCAACAAGAATGACTTATACATGCTACTGGGGTTGGGAATGGGAACTCTCACACACCTTGGTAGGAATATGAATTAGTGCAGCCATTAGGGAGAATAGCATGAAGACTCCTCAGAAACTTAATATGAAACTACCATGTAACCCAGCAATTCCACCACTGGGTCTCTATCCAGAGAAGATGAAATCATTATAGCAAAAGGACACCTGCACTCCCCTGTTTATTGCAGCACCATTCACAACAGCCCAGATATGGAATCGACCCAGATGCCCTTCAATGGATGAGTGGATAGATAAAATGTGGTATGTGGACACAATGGAACATTACTCAGCCATAAAAAAAGAATGAAGTCCTTCATTTGCAGCATCATGGGTGGAACTTATTTCATTATATTAAGTGAAATAAACCGGGCACAGAAAGACAAGTACCACATGTTCTCACTCACTTGTGGTAATTAAGTCAATCTTATAGAGGAATGGAGTGGAATACTGGTCACTAGAAACTGCAGGAGGAGAGGCAGAGAGGAAAGAAGTTCAGTAGGGGCACTAAAACAGGGAAGAGAAATTGCTTCTGGTTTTTCCTTAGTACCATAGAAGAACTACGGATTAAAACAGCATGTTCCAGCCCATAAGAATGAGAACGTGTGAAGAGATGAAAACCTCTACCCTGAACTGCCTGCTGCACCCTGTGCACAAGCACTACTCCACTCAGCGTACCCCATAGAGATGTGCCAATGTGTCTCAGTAAAAATATCTCAATAATAAACCTTTAGCTTATTGTAACTGTTTATAAACTTTTTGTCTTTTAACTTTTGCTCTTTTGTATTAACACTTAGCTTAAAACACATTGTACAAACTATTCATAATATTTTTTCTTTGTATCCTAACTTTATAAGTTTTTTCTATTTTTTAATATTTTTGACTTTTTAAACTTTTTGTTAAAACTAAGACACAAACACACACATTAGCTGAGGTCCACACTGGGTCAGGATCAATATCACCATCTTCCCTCCACATCTTTTCCCCCTGGAAGAGCACACACATAGTTACCACCTCCCAGCACAGCAAGGCCCTCCTCTAGAATGCCTCCTAAGGACCTGCCTAAGGCTGTTTATAGTTAGCTTTTTATACAAGAAGGAGGAGTACACTAAAATTATACTTAATGATGATTATAGTAAATACATAAACCCGTGACACAGTCTAAACTCATAATCAATAGTAGGGTGGGGGATGTCGCTCAGGTAGAGTGCCTGACTAGCACACCCATAAGACCATAGGTTTAATCCCCAGCAATGTACACACACAAAAGTAGAACACATACATAAGCCAGTAACATATTTACTGTTCCTATGAGTTAGTATATAGCTAGGCATGGTGGCCCAGGCCTGTAATCCCAGCAGATCAGGAAGCTGAGAATCACAATCCCCAGCCTCAGTCAGTAAACTTAGCAAGGCCCTAAGAAACTTACTGAGACCCTGCCTCAAAATAAAAAATAAAAAAGGCTGGGGATGTGGCTCAGGGATTACTCCCCAGTACCAAAAAAATAAAATAATATATATATGTGTGTGTGTATACACACACACACACACACACACACACACACTGTACAACTACATAATTCTATATGGTTTATTTTGTTTGTTTGCTCTTGTTTGCAGTACTGGGGACTGAACCCAGGGCCTCATGTATACTTAGGCAAACACTCTACCAATGAGCTACATCCCTAGCCCTTTTTTATTTGGAGTGAGAGTCTTACTAAGTTACCCAAGTTGACCTCAAGCTTGTGATCTTCCTGTCTCAATCTCTCAAGTATCTGGGATTACAGGCAAAGCCACCGCACCCAGCACGCTTTCACATGACTGGCAGAACAGTAGACTTACCCATTAGACTCAGCCCTCCTTGATCTCATCATTCCCCCTAACTTTTCCTGTAGATGATCCAGTGGATCCTGCTTCTAGTCCGTCAATCTTGGCCTAATATGCTATTATGTATCAAAGAAAGGTCTACTGGTGAAGAAGACTGGCTCTACCAATCAGGCATGGTAGCAAAGGCCTATAATCCCAGGGTCCTGGAGGCTGAGGCAAGAGGATCACAAGCTCAAGGTCAGCCTCAACAAGTTAATGAGAACTTGTCTCAAAATAAAATAAAAAGGCCTAGGGATGTAGCTCAGTGGTAGAGTGCCCCTGCGCTCAATACTCAGACTGCAAAAAAAAAAAGAACAGTTGGCTTATTTAGACCAGCATCACCACAAAGGTGAATAATTGGTATGCTATGATGTTACGATGGCTACAATGTCCCAAGGCAACAGGAATTTTTCATTGCCAGTATAATCTTATGGCAGTCCATCATCAACTGAACCACCATTATACAGTGCATGACTATGATAAAAAGTATATAATACCCTTTATTATAAATTGGCACAAGCAACTGATTCTCACAGAATGAATGTTTTGTTGATTTTTGACAAACTGCTGCTATAGTTGCAGTCCATCTACAATTGCAACTGATAAACAAAGGTAGTTCCAATATGAACACCAGTTGATTTTTTGTTTACATTAACAAGAAAGAATAATGATTAGTACGTTTGGAATTTAACCAACTTGAATTGACTAGACCAAAGACAGGCAATTTTCCTTCTACTGAGCACTATTTAGCCCCATGTTTTTCAACCTCAGCACTACTGACATTTAGGGCCAGATAATTCTCTGCTATAGGGAAGCTATCCTGTATATTATAGGATGTTTAGCAGCATCAAAGGAAGGTCTACTGGTGAAGAAGACTGGCTCTACCAATCACTAAAATCCATAGCCATGACATAAAAAAAAAAAATCATTCTGTAGAAACATAGCATCTCTGGCCTCTATGCATTAGATGTCAGTAACACCCACTTCCCCACAGCTGTAACAACCAAACACATCTCCAGACATTGCCAAATGTTTCTTTCCTTTCCTCCACCCCCACAACTGCAAACTACAGAGTAGGTGTGGGAGTAGAAAGGAGCAGGCAAAGGGGCCATAACTAAATTATAATTTAGTGTAGTCTCAGAGTCTAATGATTTGGAGAGGGATATAAAACACTGCACTCACCTGCTTTTTCACCCAAGGATAATATATGATGAGCAACAATAAACACACAAGCATGAGCACCTATGGGTCCAGGCAGGGGCACCAGCTACACTGCTTCATCCGCATCCCCAGACGCTCTGAGAAGTAGGCATTTTCAGTTCGTAGGAACCTGAGGCATGGGGAGGATACACAGCTCATCCAAAGGGAAGAACTGGGACTTGAACACAGAGTTGTTGATCTCCAACGTTCTTGTTCTTAATTATTAACCTAATTTTATAATCCCACAAAGAATATGGGGGAGGGGCTTGGCTAGACAGGGGGCTAGAAGTTAAGAAGTGGGAAACTGAAGTACACCCTAAGGAAGGAAATAATCACTTTTACATGATACCACCATTCTTTTAAGGGCTAAAAATACATAACAACTCTCTCAATATTTTAAGTGCATAAATAGTCTTAGAATCTGTAACAACATGTACTTTAATTCCTACATAAAATGCTAAAAGGCCTTCGTGAGCAGCTCTTTTCTGTATCCAGAAAAATGTGAACCATCGAGTCCTAAAAGAAGGCAAGGCATTAAAACCTGTTTCAACAGAGCAACGCCTAGGCTGAATGTCAATGGAGTGCCTTGGCCATCTGGTGGTGGGTTAAAGAACTGTCTCCAAAACACTTCAATCTACAGGGCAAAGCCAAGCGTCAGGTACAGGTAACTGCTTCCCAGCAGTTAGCCACATTATTCCTTCAGATCACTTCTTAGTAGAAACCAGATTTTGGTAATTTACAAAATTTGTAATTTTGGTAAATTATAAATATCTTATGTAACTTTAGCTCCTAAGTAACTCCTAAGGAAAAACAAATTTTTGACTTTAAAAATTTCCCTAACATTCCTCCATAAAATTAATTCTCAGAAATATTTTAAATGCAAGATAGTGTTTAATTTGGGAGGCAGAGTACGATAGGAAGAAAGAAGCATGGGGACAGATAAGGACTGGGAAAGTGGAGAAGTCACTGCCACAGTTGATGGGGAGCCAAACTAATACACAATTATATCAAATGTATGTACAGTAATCAAAGATTCAAAATGGAACACTACTTTCTCTTAAGAATCTTGAAAAACATTATTTAGAAAAAATGAGTGATAACTTCTTAGCTAAAATGTTAAATTTATTTAGATGTGGAATTTATGCACAAAATGAAAATAAAGCCAGACAATTCATGCTGATACCTTCCTCCAATAACTTGATTTTTCCAATATAATTCTCATAGCTTAATTCCTCAAATGCTTAAAATGTTCTTCTTTATATTAATATCATAGAAAAAATATATCATACTTTTTTATTCATTAAACTGACAAACACTTGTTTAGCACCTACTTTGTGCTGGGCAATGGGATCCAGCAGTAAGACAAATCCTTGTCCTCATGGGGCTAACACTCTAACTGGGAGACAGGCAATCTGCAAACAAACATATCTCAGGTTCTATACAAAGTGCTAAGTATAATCTCACTTAATTTTCCCAACTGTATGTGGTGGGTCTTATTTTCATTTTACACATGAGGAAACTAACTTTGCCCAAGGATTCAGAAGAGTAAGTGGCAGAACAAGATTCAAAATCAGGTCTATTTTCTCTGAAGTCTAGCTCCTAACACTTAAACCATCCAGCTGCAAGTTCCAACAGCAAAGGCAACCAGTGTCCACTCAAGGCTGGATATGTGTGGAACAAGGTGGTAGGCCGTGGGGCTATAGAGACGACTGGGGTCCAGCCTCCAAGAGTTAGTCCAATCTGCTAGAATTGACATATATGGCTTCCAGTGTCCAAAAACATACTCATCCACTCACCAGAGTTGAGTAAAAATAACAAATTCTCCAAAACTCAACTCTAGCATTTGAAAAAGAATATTAAACTCTATAATTTTCAAAATTTATAGAAAATAAAACTCAATACATATATTAACATCAAAAGAGTAATCAACTAATCCTGTGATCTCCCTATTAAAGGAAGAAAAAATATATTTGGGGCAATTCAGGTTTGAAGGACTTTTTTCCCACTTCATTTAATCATGATGAAGGCAAGAAGAATTTCAGGTGGCCAAATGCAACAACTAAAGTGGAACTCTTGCTTCTATATAAAAGACTCAGTGATGCAGAACATCAAATGAGTAATGAAAAATTACAAAAGACATTCCACTTGAACAAACATTAAGTCAGCACTTCTAAATATTGCATGCTTCTTGGACAGTTACCATAAGTCAAGAGCACATCTTGCAAAAATGGAGCTGACAATCAGTAGAATAACCAGGCTAAGCATATCACTTGATAAAATCACCTACTCCCCAACAACTTCTGTTTCCTTTGTTTCCCATTTCTTGTCTGAAACACAATGTTTGCTTGGCAAAAGCCAGGAGACATGAGAACCTCCTATAGCAAATGTTGATATAAAGTAAATGTCCTAAGTGACCAGGGATGTTTATCCAGGTATTATTTTCACCACCTGTGCAGAGTTTACCAAGTAGGCGGGTAAGGTCGCTATCTTGTATGCGTTCAGCTTGAGTTGCCTGGATACCATGTCTTATGCTCAAGAGAGAACATAAATCTAATTGTTCCTCTCTTCACATAAACCATAAGGATTCCAAATTAGATCAGATCACTGAGCCATATGAACGAGCATTGTGCATTTGGACTTTGTGGCTTGCCAAAGCTACCCTCTGAAACCAAACAGGAAGCTTTACAATAGAAAAGATGTTTTAGGGTCCCATCAAACACAATCAGCTTTCAAGAATCCCTCCCCTTAGCAGGTGTCTATGTTGGGGGGTTTATCACTTCTAATTGCTGGTTATATGAAGGAGATTTCTGAAGTCTGACTCCTTTTTTGCAGCCAAATTGCTTTTGTATGTTAATAACATACTCAGAAACTGCCTTTGGTGGACACAGTCATCAATGCACATTAATTCTAGAACATACTTGGCTTCCATAGCCCCTCCCCAACAAAAAAAAGAGGAATTTGGAAAAACAGGCCAAGAGAAGGATGCAATTATAAATTTTATAGTAGGAATAAACTTTTAGGTTGTAGTTATCTGAAAAATCTTAAACTAAGAAAACTAAACATCATGGAAATTTTTAAGGTCTCTTTCCATAAAACCATTTTTTTACTGTATTTTCATTTCACAGCACTTATCACAATTGAAACTAATGAATTTTCTTCATAATTACTTACTTAATGTCAGTCTCCCTCATTATTCTATAACCCCTGAAGAAAGTAGCCAGAGCTTATTTGTTTACATTCCTGGTGCCCACACAGTCACATACTGAATAACAATACTTCAGTCAATGACAGATTGCAAATATGACAGTGGTCCCACAAGATTATGATGGAGCTGAAAATCTCCTCTCACTTTGTACCTTCCATGTTGAACAGGCTTATAGCCTAGCTATGTAGTAGTTACACCATTTAGGTTTGCATAAATACATTGTGATGTTCAGACAACAGTGAAATCACCTAACAATAGTTCTCAGAACTACCCCTATCATTAAATGACAGACTCTATGTTGACACAGAGTAGGGACTCAGAAAAAATGTTGGTGCTCTCTGTGCATAGGATTATGATTTCATTCTCCAAATTTGTCAACTGTCTGAAAGCATTCTGTTTCATTTCCTGGTTTTGTTATTACATTATAGTTATGCAAGATATTATACAAGTGAAGGGTATGTTCACCACAATGGTGTTTTGGCTTTTTTTTTTTTTTTTTTTTGCAACTTCCTATGAATCTATGATTATTTCAAAACAAAAAGTTAAAAAAAAAAAGACTGTACTTCCTATTATCAACTTCTTGGATTTCACAGAAGTACAAGGGCTTCCACTTCAATCTTTTCTCACCCACTATATACTTGACTTTCTGATCTCATTGGTGTCTTCACAGAGCTTGACTTTCAGCAACCTAATAACTAGATCATCTTTATTTCCCACCAGCCCTTGACAAAGCATATCTTTTGTTCAACTGCTAACCTGAGTCTACAGCAGAAAATACTATGTATGGTGGCAATTCTCACACAACTTGTCCTCCACACACAGCCAGCCAAAAAGCTGTCACATGGTAGTAATTTTCAAGCTCTAGCACGAAAACCATGGGTCAGGGAGAAGGGCTGTTTGATGACCAATCATTCCCTAGAAAATTTCGGACTGGCAGTAAAATACAGAACATAGGCATCCAGGTTCTTGCCCATGAACCACACTCCCTAAGTATCATTAAGTATCATTTAGCTACACCCACGGAGCTTCATAGGATATGAAGACCCAGGCCACTGCCAAATTCCCAAAAGCCTTGCGAACCTGTACAAAGTACACTAGGGTCAACGAAAAGTCTTCCCAGGCCAGAACACCAAAATTATTTCTCACCCCTGCAAACTCCCCCCCAAAAAAGCTCACCACTACTGGCATGAAGTACACGGCTTGATTTAAACTGTCAATCAGACCCCTGGGCGGTATTAACCTTCCTAGAGCACAGCAAGCCCTGCAGGGCACAGCAGCCTCAGCTTCCGGAGGCCATATTGTGTCAAGACCGCAGAGCACGATGGGAAGGCCCATGCGTCCACCAGCGTCTGAACCGCAGAGGACTATGGGAAGGCACATGCGTCCACCTACGTCAAGACCGCAGAGCACGAGGGGAATGCGTATGCTGCACACGCCGTGTGCAACTGAGCTCGCGTTCTGTGGTTCCGCTTGCTCCTAGCCAAGTCCTTTATCGGGAGAAAAGCAAATCCTAAGAAATGGCCATCAAATCCACATCTGCGTCCGCAGGTCAGAACAGGAAGGCGGTCCAGCTTGACAGCACCTCGGCACTGAACACATCACTTCAGTCGACGTTGTAAGGACCAATGGACAGAGCGGCAGTGTCACAGGAGAATAGCCTACAGGGACTTCTCCTAATGGCGAGACCCAGCTGCCAGGAAAGAGAAAGAAGGGAAAACCAGTTTTTATTACCTCCTCGACAGAAATGGGACAGTGTGGAAGAGGGCCAGAAGAAGGCGAGAGAAAGAGTCTACACTGTTAACTCATTTTTTTAATATGGCAGCATGATCAAGACGTCTCTCGTCCCTGTCAGGCAGTGAGTCCAGAAAGACAAACTGCCCATCCTCTACTGGTTTTTTAGCAGGAAAGTACTGCACGTTTCCATAGCCTTTTCAGACTGATAAAGTGCTTTCACCCGCACGCACTTAAACTAATCTCAGCAATCCTGAACTCTTGTGACACCCAGCATACAGATAAAGAGTCACAGAGCAAGTAGTAAGTGACAGAACCAGGAAGACAGTGGGACTGGCCAGGTCAGTAGTTCCAAGGAGAGATAAAAGAAGCAGGTGAGAATTCCTGTGCTATTCTTTGGTGGGAAAGAAATAAAGCACAGTTCCCTGAATGGGGGTGGGTCCATTTATGTAATGGACCTAGGACTATGGAAACAGGACTTCAGAGAGCTCCGTTTGTTCTTGTTCAGACAATTCAAAGAGAATAGTCCCTAAGCTGATAAATTCTCATTTCAAAGGTGATTCATAGAACATTGTCTCCAAAAAGAAATCCACCCAGAAATGTGAGATGAGAGAGTCATAAACAAAGGCCCCAGCTGTTACTTGAATCTGTCGGTGCCTCAAATGGGACACCAGCTTAAGTCAAAATATCAAAGGACTTTAAAGCAAGCAGCTCACCTTGAAGTGACTCTGGAATATGACCTGAGCCCCAGATGAAGAACAAAAATCTCAGAGGCTGACAGTTGCAGCAGGAAGGCAAGACTACCACCAAAGCCCAAGTGTCAGCCTGCAGGGACTCCTCAGACTTAGACCATAGGAAGGAAAGCAGAGCCACACCTCCACTGTGAAAAGTCCCTCTCCCCCAGACTTCTGAAAGTACTTACTCTAAACCCAAACAACATACACACACACACACACACACACACACACACACACACATACCTGAATTTTCACATTGCAAATAGACCATGGCCTTGGGGGACAGTGGAAGGAAGGGGAAGGAAATGGAGCTAACAAAACACTGCACTAGGTGTTAGCCTCTGGCTCTGCCCCTTACTGTTCCTGTCATTTCCATTTCACCTTGGGAATAAAAAAGCTTGGCCTCACTACGTCTTACAGCTGCTATGAAAAGGCAGTTTTTGCCAGAACCATTTAAGCATAGAAGGATAAAGCTTAGACTCCCATCTTGGGTAAAAAGTTTCCTGTCTAACTCCGCCTACAATTCCATCTTGAATTCTTGAACCAGGGTTTTGTTTTTTTTGCTTGCTTGTTTTTGGTTTTGCCTCATTCTGGACATGTAATCTGTAGCCATGCTGTTGTTTCTGAAGATCTCTTTAGGAGGCCACCACTGTCGTTTATATATTGAATCCGGCTGATAATTCCTCATTTCTGGACCAATGTTACCTCATTTATCCTCCTGTTAGACAATCTGTGGGAACATCACCCTGCGCAGACAATAGGAGAGAAAAGGAGCAGCACCAGGTGTCAGCTTCCACACCAATCATTAGCCTGAGAAATAAGACCTGGAGAAATCCTGAGGTGCTAAAATATACAGGAAGTGAAATTTACATTGTAACCTTTTCGGGGGAGGTTGTGGGTGGGGACTGGGGATTGAACTCAGGGGCACTCAACCACTGAGCCACAACCCCAGCCCTATTTTTGTATTTTATTTAGAGGCAGGGTCTCACTGAGTTGCTTAACTCCACTCTGTTGCTGAGGCTGGCTTTGAACTTGCGATCCTCCTGTCTCAGCCTCCCAAGGTGCTGAGATTACAGACATGCACAACCATGCCCAGCTACATTCTAACCATTTGTTAAACGAATCATTCAGTAGTGCTAAGTACATTTACATTGTTGTGTAACCATCACCATCAATCTCCAGAACTCTTCATTTTGCTAAACTGAAACTCTCTACCTGTTAAATAATACCTTCCTATTGTCACTCTCCTCAGACTCTGGAAAACCACCAATCCAGCTTCTGTGTCTATGAATTTGACTACTCTAGGAGCCTTGCATAAATAGAATCACTCAGTATTTGTCCTGTTATGTCTCACTTATTTCCCTGAAAATAATGTCCTCAAGGTTCATCCATGTTGTAGCACATCTCACAATTTCCTTCCTTTTTAAGCTGAATATTTCATTGCATGGTTGGACCACATTGTGTTTATCCACTCATACATCAGTGTGCACTTGAGTTACTTCCCCCTCTGGCCCTTACAATGATACTGCTCTGAATATAGTTATACACATATTGACTAGAGATTGCAACCCTTCTATAGCTACCGAACTGAGGTAAACAAAAGTGAACAGTGCATTCCAGAAGAATGCTATTTTACTATTGTGATGTTATTGCCCAAGTCCACCTGAAGATGAGGGTCTGGGTTCCTCTATGTTGAAGACTTCCAAGATCCCCCCTTCCTATTTCAGTGATACACACACACACACACACACACACACACACACACATCACTCAATCTCCATTATGATACTCAAACATTCATGACACATACCAAACATCTCACATACACCCCAACTTTCATGACTCATACCCAAACTCACATGGACACCTCACCTCTCAAATGCCCCAACTCTTAACACATAACCCCACTTTTATACGTACCCTAACTCTTGAACACTTCAACCCTCAAACACAACAATCACATACTCTAGATCTCACACCTCAGTTGTCACACCACAACCTTTCTACATACTCCAAGTTCCTCGTGTACCCATTCTCAAGCAAACCTCATTCTCATACCTCTCCATACACACCTCAACTATCACACGCACCCCAACTCTGCCGCATACAACTCTCACATACTGAACTCTCATAGATACCCCAATTCATACTCAATTCTCACAGTGCCCCGACTCACATCCCAGCTGTCTCACCTAAGATCCACCAATCAGAGGCCCCTCCATCTCTGGAGCCTTACCAGGGAGTGACCTCTCTGCTGCACACAAGAACTATAGCTTCTTCCAGTCTCAGGCATCACTCAGAGGGTTCCAGAATGGAATCACTTGTCTAAATGGGATCCTACACTCCTGTCAATAAAACGTCCCCTGACTCTGCCATTGGACAAGAAAAACACCAGGTCTCCTGAAAATAAGCCCTGTTCTCCCTTGGACATGAAAACAGAGGGGGGAAAAATCTCAGTACATTATCTCAAATCATAAAGACTTTGCGGACTGGGGTTGTGGCTCAGCAGTAGAGCACTCGCCTAGCACATGCAAGGCCCTAGGTTCAATCCTCAGCACCATATAAAAATAAATAAATAAAATAAGCATATTGTGTTCAACTACAACTAAAAAAAATTTTAAAAAATAGATTTTGCTTACTTTCTAATTCCAGCATCTTTGGTTCCATTTTCATTATGATATATTCACTTTGCATCCAAAGTAAAGAATAAGTTAGAAAACCATATTTTAAGCATCCTCATAAGAATTTTCTGCCATCAAAAAAGGTCTTGAGCACAGACAGTACAAAGAGAATATGGAGAGAACTTTGAAGGAAAGAAAATGTGTCATCAAGATACTCCATCAATTGGCCAGAAACCAGCTGTGCAAATGTCATTTATACCTGTATCCCCAGTGAACACTGCAGGTATATACCTGGTACTTAATAAATAACTGAAGGAATAAATGAATGAGTGTTTAATGTAAACAGAAGGCTAGAGAGAATGGGGTACCCATTTTGGTACCTGTCTTTACCCTGATTCAACCCAGGATAAGAGTCCGGCTTAGGAAAGGGAGGTTCAGGAGAAACATGGAGTCAGATCCAGGCTCCTGGCTCTCACAGGAGCTTGGACTGAGGTGAAAATTCTCCAGCAGAGGACTCTGTTCTGTTCAGTTCAGTGGGATGCAAGGAGAATTATACAGGTGCTGTGCTGGAGCATAGTTCTTCCTGACATGAATACATGCAGGGACAATAGCAGGAAGTAGCCCCAGACTTGAGCCTGTCTGCTCCCCTGCCTTGGCACTCCATCATTCCCTGATAAGTGAACTGATCCACTCACACCTTCAGTTAATAACCTTTATCTACAGGCAGATCAAGCATCAGATGATCAGAGTTCAAAAAGAATGTTTTACCACCCTTCTCAGGAAAACCAAAGAAAAGTCTTTCTGCCCACAACTTACACATATTGACTGGCTTTGCCAAGTCTGCAGGTAGTTAGGGCCACAGATGTGTAGGAGGTGCACATGCAGTGACCCAGCCCTCAGAGACCAATCGATTCATAATGAAGAAGCACAACCAGTAACAACAGAATGGACAACTTCTCCGCTATCTCAATTGATGTCTTTTTCTGTAGGCCTACAGTTTTGGTCATTTGAGCCAGTGCATTCAGTCACATATCAAAAAACCCCAGCTCTGGATCCAGCATGCTTCAACTTCAGACAGGAAGACAAGAAACTATTCTACCAGGAATCAGGACTAGTTACCTAGGAGGAGCAAAAGGGCATCAACTCACCTCTCATAGAAAAGACTGCTCTCAGTTTTGTTTTTGGTTTTGTTTTGTTTTTTTAAGTAAGGCAACTGCAGAAATAATAACATGAGTGAATGTACTCCCCACTTCAAGCAGCCTCTTCACAGCAACCAGGACCCAGGAAAGTCTGTCATTAAGGTCCATAAAGAAAAGGAAGAAAGGCACATCAACATTGAGGTTTTTGTGGTGAGCCAGACTGAGGACTCCCTAGAGTTTGCTATTACTATCTCGCCAGGCCACTTGATCCCAACATGGCTGTGGTTTGGTCTTCAAACAAGTTGAAAGATAAGCAAATACCCTTCCTTCCAGGTTTCATTTGACTGCCCTCAGCATCTAGTCGGTTTTGTGAATGCCAGTACAGTAGAATAGAAAGCCACAATTCACCCACACTCAACCACACAACCCCCACCTACAATAAACCAGAATTGGGGCAGAGTTTCCCAGTTGAAGAACAAAATCAAATTTGATTAAAAGGTGGTACAACACGCCTCCCAACTAGTGGTCTTTTTGAAGTGGGAAATGAGAGAGGGAAATCAAATGGGCAATTCAAA
Source organism: Callospermophilus lateralis (assembly GCF_048772815.1). Lineage (NCBI taxonomy): Eukaryota > Metazoa > Chordata > Mammalia > Rodentia > Sciuridae > Callospermophilus > Callospermophilus lateralis. The sequence continues at coordinate 8,354,461 of NC_135314.1, read as the reverse complement.
CTACTATAAAACCCCACCAGACATCACAAATAATGTCTTGACAACACCAAGATCAAAGGTTATAGTGTATTGGAGGACTAAATCTGCACTGTCCAATTCAGCAGTCACCAGCCACATGTGGCTATTTAACTTTCAACTCAACTCATTAAAATGATATAAAGTTTAAATTTCAGCTCTTCAGCCATGCTAACCACACACTCCAGATGTTCAATAGCTGCATATAGTTAGTGGCTACCAGATTAAACAGAGCAGATAAAAATCACAGAGTGTCCTGTCTCCCAGCATAGGACTGAATGATTCTGTTTCTGATTTTAATCTTAGAAACTATAGTATATCAATGTTTGAGTATACAGTTGACCCTCTGTGTACATGAATCTAACATCCATAAATTTAACCAATATAGGATTGAAAATATTTGAAAAAAAATGAATTTATACTAAATTTGTACAGACCTCATTTTCTTGTCATTATTCCCTAAACAATGCAGTGTAACTACCATTTACATAGTATTACTCTGTAGTAGGCAGTATAAGTAATCTAGAGATGGTTTACAGTAAGCCCACAGATGAGTATAGGTTGTATGCAAGATAGTATGCCATTTTATATGAGGAACTTGAGCATCTGCAGATTTTGATAACTGTGAGGGGTCTTGGAACCAACCCCCTCAGCTACAGAGAGATATATAAACTAAGAGAGAGAAAGAGAAAGCCAGTGAAAAGATCTTTAAAAAGGAAGGAAGGAAGGAAGGAAGGAAGGAAGGAAGGAAGGAAGGAAGGAAGGAAGGAAGGAAGGAAGGAAGGGAAAAAGAAAAAAATGGTCAGAGACCTAAGAATCCATTGTGTACCTCTCTTGGAAATTCCTGAAGGCTTATTCAAACATAATAAACACTTGGGTGATGTTATGAAACTCTGAGACTTGATATGCCAGTGTTGTTCCATAAGGCCACAGCAAAAGTACATGTGCCATGTACAATTATTTTTATAATGGTAATAGATTTTTAATCTGAGAGCAACACTTTCAACAAAAGGTTGGTGGATGGACTGATGCTTATTTTGGTCATCTGTCCTGATTTTTGGTGGGATGATTTTAGATCTTCCTAAAAAAGAACAAGAAAACATCCATCTTCCAACTTCATGTACTTTTAGGATATTCATTTTATTCATTGGCCCTCTCCTTTCCCTCTATGTTCATCATCAATTAAATAACTTTTTTTTATTTTAGGAATTTTCTTAGCACAACAAGCATTTGCTCCAGGACCAGAGCAACTCTGGGTGCTAGCTGTGGGACAGAAGAGACTGTTTTAGATTCTTTGCACAGCAATTAACAGAAACCAATTTAAGATACTTTAATCAGAAGAAGAAATTTATAAGAAAGCTGCTGGGTCCCTCATGGAACCCCAACAGCGATAAGACTTCATGAGAATTTGGAAATTCACTAGTTCTCTCTGCCTCTTATCTCCGCTCCTCTTTGTCTGACTACTTAATTCTTCCCACTCTTCAAAACTTTATTCTCTGCTTCACTTCTTACAGGTTAAAAGAGGGGTACCTCACAGCACCAAGGAACACATGCAGCTGCTCCATGACCTCTGAATTTTCATATACTGTTTGATGCTCGGAATTTCTGGGATCTATTCCAAGTGTCCAAGTACGTTGATTGGCCCCACTTGTCTTCCAGCCATCTACACAACCATGGAGGGAGGGTGGCACCATCTTAGTATGAGTGTGTCTGCAGCAGCAGCTGAGGTACAGGTGAGCGGGGAGGAGGCAGTTCCCAGATCCTCATGCTGCAGGCAGTGATGTCAGTCAAAGGGTGAGGAGAAGAAAATGCGAGTCTAAGAAACGAAAGGGCCAAATAGCATAATTCAAGGTGTCCATAAAATCTGGAAATATTTTTGATCAGATTAAAGATGTTCTTGAAAACATGTATAATCATTCACCTGCCTTCCAGACCTTATGGACACGTTATGTAACATGCTTTCAGAAAACTGCTACCGGTTGCCATATTGCTCAAGGATGACAAATATTTTACAATGAGATTAAAGTCGGCAGACAGATTTTTTCCCAATGTATTAGAAACACTGAGATAATTTTAATGCTTAACTTTATGAATACATTTGTTTTATTTACAATAAAAATAAGCAATTTTGTATTTTATTTTACAGTCATTTTTCACAATTTAAATTAGTGTTTCTGTAACAGCCCTATTTTACAGCTTTTTTTTCTTCCTGTAGTGCTGAGGATTGAACCCAGAACCTCATGAATACTAGGCAAGCATTTTACCACTGAGTTATAGTCCCAGCCCAAAACTATTCGGTTAAGTTGATTTTATTAGTAATTATCTCTCTGTCTGATCAAAGATGTTAACTCCTAAATTAATATTATTAAAATTTTACCAAAGATATTAAAGTCTTTGAAAGAATCTAAAAATAGTAATAAAAGCCAAGTTATCATTACTATATATATATATTTTAGTTGTCAGCGGACCTTTATTTTATTTGTTTTTATGTGGTCTGAGTGATCCCAGTGCCTCACACATGCTAGGCAAATGCTCTACACTGAGTCACAACTCCAGCCCCCATCATTACATTCTTGATGTTAAAAAAACTAAACTATAAAAGCTCATAGATCATCATTGCAGCTAATTGTTTCTTGCAAACATTAACACTGTATTTTTTATTTTTAATAAGAGTTACCCAATTTTTATTTAAAATTATTTCTAAAGAAATACTTTCCCCTTGCAAACTAATGATTAGTTTATATTTGGGTCTTTTTACCAGGTAAGATTTTTCTCATAGTTTTTTTTTTTTTCTTTTAATTCCCAGAATAAAATGAAGAACACAAAAAAAAAAAAAAAAATGAAGAACAGATGGTTAAAAGGCAACTGGGTCAAAAATTATCATGGTTTGCCTCAGAATAGCCAAGAAAGCCAGGAAGAACTGAGGCTCTGCTCCATCTCGGGCCTCTTCCCATCTCATGGCCCATCCTTTCCTCACCTGCAGCAATCCACTCCATTTTCTCTCTGTCCATGACCATTGGGGTAACATGAAAAACATCAGCTTTGATGTCAATCATCTGGAGGATTTTGAGCAAATTATATAATTATACCGAGCCTCAGCTTCCTCATCTGAAATGGTGGGTGTTAATGGAGATCTCACAGACCTGCTGTGAAGGTTGAATGAGGCAATGCACATAAAGCACCTGACCCAGGTCACAGCACACGATGATTATCTCTATGTTAGCTTTGGGAGTGTTATCATTGCCATCTTTCTCTCAATGACATAGCTTTTAAAGTGGACTGTACTCCTGAGAACAACCTTCTCTGACTTGGTCTTGAGAATCTGTCCTCTAATCTATACCATGGCATCCCAGCTGGCACTTCTCTAATAGCCCAGGGTTCTTCCCATCCCCAGAATTGGTACCCAGTGCTAACCCACACATGGACACAAAGTAACAGCAAGACATAAAGTTGATTCTTGGAATAAGTTGATCATATCAATTAAACTTTTATAAGACTGATGGCCGGCGAGAGACACAAATAGGATTAGAAATGAAAACAAATATAAACATTGAGGCACAAATTTTGAAGGGAATTTGAATAACTTATGCCAATCATTTGAAAACAGAATTAAAATACTTAAATACCTAGAAAAAACATATTGTCAAAAAATGACACTCAAAAAAATATAAAACCTGAATTGTCTCATAAACATTTATAAAATTAATTGCTAATTTAAAATCTTTCCTTAGTTGAGTGGTAAGTACATGAGGTTTATTATACTCTTCTCTCCATTTCAAGAATATAGAAAGGTAAAAATAATAATTGCTTATAAAGAAATGTTTTTCTAGGTAATTTTTATCAACTCTCACAAAATTTTCATAGACTAGGAAAAGAGGAAATAGTACAGCTCATTTCTTATACTGTCATCGATGCCAAAAGCAGACAAGGCTGAGATGCGAAAGGAGATTCAGGCCAGAATCACTGTACTAAGAACCAACGTGTGTCTGTGTGAAGACTGAACTTCATTGCGTCTCTGCCCTTCAACTCAAGGAAAAGCCATATCATAAAATGTTTAATCATTTTTCCCCTTATTTTGTGATCTATCTTATTTAAATAGTACTCCTTCCAACCCCTAAGTCCCAAGTTTTCAATTCTGCAAACATTTCAATGAAATTGCAATAAAATAGGTTGAAAATCATAATCTAGAGCTTATAGTTTCCTAATTATCATTAAGAACAATACTACAGATTGTCCTATAAATAGGATGCTGGGACAATATAGTACCTTTTGCATATGTGAGCCATCCTATAACTAGGACACTGGGCAAATATGATATCTGGGACAGTGGGACAAATGGGTTTACATCTGATAAAAGCACATGTTTGCAGGACAGTGTTGTGGCTCAAAGTGAGGAATAAAGTCTGTCCCACACCCACTGCCCTGGCTCCCAAACAGCAGGCAGGAGGTACCTCTAGCCCATGCTTTCCAGGTAGAAATCCCAAGCAAAGAGCAGTTGAGAATGTATGAGATTTCTGATGGCTTTGCCACTGCTTAGCCCCATCTCCAGGTGACCATCCAAAGAAATGACCAGATCTGGACAAATCTCATGAGCCAGCAAGAAACGTGCACAGCAGCCCCTCCACTTATGCAAATGACACCACCCCTACTCCTCTCATCACAAGTGAAGCCCACTTTTCAAAGTCCCTCACTCAAAATGTGTTACATCAGACACAGAGGGTCAGAGCTACTGACTAGTTTGCACCTGTTACTCTAGCTAGCTGTGTAGCCTCATTTATGTCATTAGCCTAACTATATACTGTCTTGCCAAGTGCAGCCAAGTTGAGTAACTGCAGGAACTAAAATATTTTTGAAGTCAGCAATTTCTCATCTCCCAAGTGCAGTTTATATCCATGCAAACAGAACTGTGTAAACAAACATAGGCCTGAACTGTTCAGGGGCTGTGAGATGGTCAGCCTGGTTGATCTACAAAGTCCATTTGGGAGTAATGAGAGAAGTTTGGCTATACCAAGATAGACCAAGGAGTTTCACTTGTTTGGATAGCCCAAGATATTTTTCCAGTTTGTTTGTTTGTTTGTTTTTTAGCAGCAGTGCCCCTTTTGATGAATAAAATTTAATTCAGATCTTCAATACATAAATTGACCACAGAGCAGGTCTTCTTGCAGTAGGAAGACACAGATTTATCTTTGTGAACTCTTGTCCTCTTGTTCCCTGAATAAGCCCCTAAGCCTCAAACTAATCCTGGGCAGCACATTGTCCAAAATTCACTGCCAGGAACCATAGAATTTGCACTTCAAAACATTGTCACAGAGTCATATGGAGTTCAGAATTGAGAGGTATACGTAAACCAAACTCTTCGTTGTGCCAATGAGAAAATTCTGGGAAGAAGGGCCTTTGTCACTTGTCTGAAGTTCACAGCTAATCAGTGTCAGAGACAAATTCCATCTTTAACTACCTCTTCCTATTTTCCCCACTCCCATTGAAGCTATCCTCAATTAAATAGAATTGCATTTGTTGAGCTTGGACCCACTAATGATTCCCGTATTATGCTCTTCCCACACTTGGATGGCATGTGCACACACTTTTGCACAGTTCTGATGATATGTATAGCACAAGTCCCATCAGGGCTGAGGATGCAGCCTGGAGAGGTGAATAGCCACCAGCCCACACACATCATGGGGACCAGAAAACTCCCAGGAAATTACTATAATATCTTTTGAGACTATGGGCAGGTAGAACAGAGCCTAGTCTGGGAAGCTAACAAGTGGGAATAGGAGATTGCAAGGGTTCCTGAGAAGCAGTCCATGGTGTAAGATAAAAAATTAGACCTGATGGGCCAGAGTCACCAAAGGGACCTAAGGAAAGGAGAAACAGCCATTCCAGGTACAAATGCATCCATGTTGACAGCGTGTGCATGACTTGAAAAAGAAAGGGGTACACAATACAGTCAATTAAGAAAGCTATAAATCCTTGGGAGCCAGCATCTAGCATCTCTGAAAAGGAGTCTCCCCCGAGAAATTAGAGTTTGAAATGGGTTTTCCTACTAGGAATCTAAAGCTCCAGCACACCCCAAGACCAGGAGCAGAAGAGAGTGCCTTCTCCTGCATCCCCAACCTATCCCAGAGCATGGCCAGCAACCTGAAGGAGGCCTAGAGCCCCAGAAGACTTGGAGCCTCAGAAGCAAAAACCCTCTCTACCTTTAAGTGCAAGCTAGAAAACTAGAGGACAACACTGACTGGCCCTGCTTGCATTACATGACAACTCTTGGGGCCAATCACCATGCTGAGACTGCTGTGGCACCATGAGTACCACACCACTGGATCAGGTGCCCATTGGGCTCACCAGTCTCACTCCCATCATCCACACCTGATGGGGAAAGAATGGCAGGACCCCAAGGTGAAGAGAGGTGCTGCTACTGGATGGAGGAGTGCTCAACACAACAAAATGGCAACTATTGCCACAGCCACTCACCCCAAAGAGTATCCATATTGTTCTTCTAAAAAGGCCAAAGATAGAAGGTCAAAGAATCCAGTCATGGTATCACAAATTGTAACCCTAGTATATCTGGAGGCTGAGGCAAGAGGATCTCAAGTTTGAGACCAGCCTCAGCAACCTAAGAAGGCTCTAAGCAACTTAGTGAAACCCTGTCTCAGAAACTTAAGAAAATATGCAGCTGGGGATCTAGCTCAGTTGGTAGAGTACTTGCCTCACATGCACAAGGCCCTGGGTTCAATCCCCAGCACCACACACACAAAAAAAAAGTTAAGAAAATAAAAAGGATTAAGGATAATAGATCAAGGATAATAGGTCAAAATTAGCTGGGTAAGGTGGCACATGCCTATAATTCCAGCGGTTCTGGCAGTTGAGGCAGGAAAACCTCAAATTCAAAGCCAGCCTCAGCAAAAGTGAGGCACTAAGCAACTCAGCAAGATTCTGTCTCTAAATACAAAATAAGGCTGGGGTTGTGGCTTAGTGGCGAGTGCCCCTGAGTTTAATCCCTGGTACCCACCCCCGACCCCCGCAAAAAAAAAAAAAAAAAAGGTCAAAATTAAAAGGTTTGAATAAGATGAAATTTTAGAGAGGAGTATCTGGAAAAGAAGATTCAAAGATAAGGATTTAAGAGTTATCCAGGACTGGGTTCAATCTCCAGCCAATAATGATGATGATGATGATGATGTACCCAAGTGGATAACTTGGAAAAGGATAAGGAACTAATACAACCAAAAAAATAGAAGTCCAGGAAGATAAAAGGAATAAACTAAAGTTCAACAAAAGCTACCATATAATGGTACCTCCTGGCTTACTACATGGTTTAATTTCATCCTCCTAATCAACTCTGCATAATAAATTATCACCCTCAGTTAGAGCTGAGAAATTTGAATTTCACAAGGTCAAATAAAACATCCAAGGTCATACAGCTGCTCGCATGGCAGAATTGGAACTCCAACCCAGGTTTGACTGATCTCAAAACCTTTCCCACCTCTCACATCCCTCTGCTCCCTCACCTCACCCTCAAACCCCCTCCTCTGCCATAGTACCTCTCCCATCCTGCAAAGTCGTTAAGTCAATTGTGAAGAATTGAGAACTGGTGCAAGAATCTTTGAAAAATGCATTAATTGCATATTAGACATCCGAGTGTAAGAAATCAGGAACTACTTTGAGTGCAACTGGAATAGAGAGATGAGAACTAGCAACCAGGAAGGTGTGAGGGAAGGCTTCAAGCCTGTGAATACCATTGGCATCTCTGGGCTTGTGAAAACTGCACCTCCTTGGTCCTCATCCCTAGAGATTCCAATCCTCTGCTTCTGGGGTGAGACTCAAGAATCAGCTTCAACCAGCACCAGCTGATTCCCAGGTAGGCATACCCTAGTGAGAAACTAGGGAAAACTAATGATGGGAGGCTGGCTGAGTCAGCTTTTTGTAACTGTGACAAAAATACCTGACACAAACTACTTAAAGGAGAAAAGATTCATTTTGGCTCCCAGTTTCAGAGTTTTCAGTCCACAGTCAGCCACCTCCATTGCTTTGGGCCTGAGGTAAGGCAAACAACATGGCAGAAGGGCATGGCAGATGAATGCTGCTTACCTCATGGCAGCCAGAAAGCTGTGGGGGGAAGGGGACACCAGACATGGTCCCCAAAGGCACACACCCAGTGATCTATTTCCTCCAACCATGTCCCACCTGCCTATAGTTTCCACCACCTCCCAGTGACTAGTCCCTTCTGTTCTCAATGGATTAATCCACTGATGAGGTCAGACCCCGAGATCCAGTCACTCCCCCAAAGCTCCACCTCTGGCCATCACTGCACTGAGAAACAAAACTTCAACAACACATGAGATCTGGGGGAACATTCCAGCTCCAAACCACAACCGAGCGGTATGATAAATGTAGGAGAGGGCTGGGGATGTGGCTCAGTGGCAGAGTGCTTGCCTTGCATGTGTGAGGCACTGGGTTTGATCTCAGCACCGCATATAAATAAATAAAATAAAGGTCCATCGACAACTAATAAAAATATTTTTTTTAAGTAGGAGAAAGATGCTTGTTTTCTAATGTTACGAGAAATGGAAGAGAAGACAATGAAGTGTGTCCAGGGTGACTGCTAAGTCTACTTCTCTGTTTTTGAAGATGTCTTTGTCACAGGAAGAGAATATTCTGGAAGAGCTAGGCAGCTGGTAAAGGGAAGGGGAAGGGGGGGTGCCTCCCGCATCACTAAGTGGCAAAGTACAAAACTGAGGCTAAGGCTTAAAATAATTATTAATACTTGATCTAAGGTAAGAGTAAGGAATGAAAATAAGAGGAAAGAATGCACTAAGTCAATGTTATTGATTTACACTCTGAAAGAAATGCCAGAACTATTATTTAGATGTCAAAATAACTCCAAGAAGAAGACAAGGCTGTTTTGATAATTTGAAACCAAATACCTGCCTTCTTTGAGATGAGGCTTTCAGACACGGAGCCTCCGTAAATCCCACTGCGATGCTCTGAGCAGGTCATATTTCCTCTTCAAAGGTTACACCATGTTAAATTATATGCAATTTCAAAAAGAACAAGTCCTTGTCCTGCTTTGAGTTCCCTTCTCTTAAAAGCATGTTTTGACTCAGATTAATTTATAGCCCAAGGAGATTTGGAGAAAGGAAAAAGCCTTGAAATTGCAAGTAAAAATAACTAAGAATTCCGGTGGCTTCTTAAATATCAAGGAACTTTGTTTTGGAACTAGGACCGGATTAGCAGAGTTACAGGTAAATGGATGGACTGTGGGATTTGCAGTGACCAGCAAACACTTCAGGGGGAAGAGGCGAGCTGGGCGTATGGAGTGGCCTTAATGGAGCTCACCGGGAGATAAACTAAGTTGCTGACCAGGTGAGGGTGAGGCGGGAGAAAAGGGAAAGAGACATTTAGTGGTGGCACGTGTGGTGAGGCTAAGGAGCGGACACTCAGAACCATGGAGGGTCAGCAGGACACCGGGAGGCCTTTACTGCAGGTTTGTGAACCGAGGTGTTGCCCAGGCATTCTATCATGATATTGGCAGACATTCTCATCTTGAGTATTGTTTCTACACTAAATAAGACTTTAAAATATGGATCCAGCTCAGTTGGTAGAGTGCTTGTCTTGCATGCACAAGGCCCTGGGTTTGAGTCCCCAGCACCAATAAATAAATAAATAAATAAAACTTAAAAATAGACTAAAAGCATAAGAAAGTCATTACTTATGATAGCCAAGAGGTGGAAACAACTCCAGTGTACATCAAATGATAGGTAACTATAATGTTGTATATGAACACAATGGGATATTCAGTAATAAAAAGAAGTGCCGAGTTGCCACCATATGTGCCGTCATACACATACCTAGGGTAATGATGTCCATCTCATTCCACCATCTTTTGAGCCCCCATACCACCTCCATTCCCTCCCCTTTGCCCAATCACAGTTCCTCCATTTTTCCCATTCCTGCCCCCCCCCCATTATGGATCAGCATTCACTTATCAGAGAACATTCGGCCTTTGGTTTGGGGGGATTGGCTTACTTTGTTTAGCATGATATTGTGTACAATGAATCAAAATGTATTTTATTGTCATATATACCTAATTAGAATTAATTAATTAATTAATTTTTTTAAAAAAGAAGTGCTAGGGCTAGGGCTGTAGCTCAGTGGTAGAGGGCTTGCCTCACACGTGTGAGGAACTGGGTTTGATCCTCAGCACTACATAAAAATAGAAATAAATAAAGATATTGTGTCCATCTACAACTAAAAAAATATATTTAAAAAGAAGAAGAAGAGGATCCAGTCAAGCTACAGTGTGGTCGTTCTGGTTTGGGTTTGGTTTGGGTTTTGGGTCTGGGCATGCATGGAACTCAGGACCTCCCAAGCACCTCCTTTACAACTGAGCTGAACCCTCAGCCTTCTAATGTTTTCTCTGTTAGTAATCATCATCATTTATGAGCACTTCTTTATCAGATCAACATAGCTGTTACTAAGGACCGCTGGGGACTCCAGGAGAGTCTTGGAGGCTAAGAGTACTAGAGTTGATTCACCTGCCTTAGAAGCCAAAAGTCTTCCTGACCTTCACAGACTCACTTTGATAATTCAATTTCTAGCAACATTTTATTATTCAGATATGAATTACTAAAAGGAAAAGATGTTTTCAGTGGGATAAGTGTTGAGTATTTGCAGAGTGGCTTTGATCTGTTGGGGGCATTTTCTGAGTCCTTCAATTTTAAGCCCAGGTCCAACACTTATTTTCTTAGAACATCTGTGAGGGCCACCACAACCAGATGTCATGGGGCTGGGCAGTTTAACCACAGTCACTGACTTTCTCATAGCTCTGAGGAACGAAGTCCAAGATCAAGGTGTTGGCAGTGTTGGCTTCTCCCAGGGATGCGCTCCAGGGCTTGCAGATGGCCACCTTCCCGCTGTGTCTTCACAAGGGCATCCCTCTGTGCCTGTGCACTGGTGTCTCTCCCCTCCTGTGAGGACACCAGTCATACGAATAAGAGCCCCACCCTTGTGACCTCATTTTAACTTATTATCTCAGTATGTCTCCAACCCCAAATATAGTCACTTTGGGGATTTAGGACTTCAACATGTAAGTTTTGGGGACAACACAATGCAGCCCATAATAAAGAACATCCCAGAAACATTACAGAATCAATTAGAACTCTGTAGAATGGTGGAGGAGTTTAAATTACCCTGTTATAACCTGAATTATAACATCAAGACATGCAAATGACCCTGAAATAATGAACTATAAACTGAATATGTGAAAGACACTGCATTCATGGGAAGGACTGATGCTATCTCTAATCTCTACTTTCTAATATAATTAAAAGGGGCTTCCACACAATCAGAAACTCTTAGACATTCATTTCATATCCAGATGATAAAATATGTACCTTTGAAACCATCTGTAGTTAGCTTCTGATGGGGAACAATGTAGATATAGCATTTAATAAATAAAAAACCAGGGCTTTTCACTTTAACATCCTTATGATCTGAAAAACCACTACTGCTGCTAAACTTAATAACAGTTACTATTTAAATAAACAATGAGCCCATAATCCAGAAGGCACTTAATCCAAGATGTATAAAATGTGTCCAAATCAGCTGATGGGACCAGCTGATGGGGATTTATGGTTTCTGGTGCTAAACCATTATTGGCCTTGGTACTCCTCATTTTTCTTCGTCAAGGTGTATGTATAAAACTCCAGGAGGGCTGGCAAATATCTGTTTTGCGAATAGAATCATGTAGCCAAGAGACAGTCTTAAAGGAATGGTCCTGGAAACAATCCTAAATTGTGTTAAACTATATGGATGCGACCAATTCAGACAGATTTAATTAACCCCAACTGATAGATTTTTCTGAACTTCAACGTGCCCAGCACTTTTGGCAGCTCACAACATTTCTGTCTGCCACCCCAGACCTGACACCATCAAAGTGAAAATGTGCTGGTGCCTTCTTAGCCTAAACAATGCCATCGGCTCAGATTTCCGTTCATCTTTTCATTATTAGTTTCTCTTTCCTTCTAGCATCGGGCTACTTTCTTTTCTTTCTTTCTTTTCTTTTAATTTTAAAATTTGTGCTAATTATACATGACAGTAGAATGCACTTTGTTACATCATATATAAATGGAGTATAATTTCTCACTCTTCTGGTTGTATGTGATGTAGAAGCCCACGGTTGTGGGATTTTTTTGTACGACTATGCCTTGACCCAATGTGTCCAACCTCTGTGGAGGTCTCCTCTCTGAACTTCTCCAGTGCTGGAGAGCTATGATGATGATCTGCTAGAGTGGGATGAGAGGGGGGAAAGTGTCCAGCCGGGAGGGAAACAGAAGAAGGAACCACAGCACAAGCTGTCTGTAGAAAAGATTTGCATACTTATGACGTTTATACCACCAAGTGCCTAATTTGGCTGATCATGGCTTCAGAACCGGGAAAACACTCACTTTAACATTCCCTCTCAAGGGGAAGAACCATGGTGGAGTGCTTCCTGCCAGTGACACTGAGGGACCGGAGGACCTCCACAGACCCTACACTCTCCAGTGTCTTTTCTGATTACTGTTCCCAAATGATTGACCCGCAGAGCAAAATATAGAAACATCAGCTACGGTCTCCTATGACTAATGCCATGGTAGGTAACTTCAGAAAGGAATATTCGCAGTAGGCAGTGTGAAACTCTGTATTCACACCCAACTCGGGAGAGGAACCCCGAAGTTCATTTGGTGGCGAGTGACCGTGACAGGGTTAAGAGTGCCCCAGCCTGAAGAGACTTCAGACAGACTCATTCCTAACTCCTGGCCCCAATCTCTGGTTCTTAGAGCATGTTCTTTAGAAAACTTATAATTGTAAATTCTCTGTCATTTTGAAATATGCAAATCTTTTTTTTAGAGCCTCTAGACAATTTTACAACCCAGCGATTCTTTATCAAGCCACTGGAAGCCATCCCTTTTGAAATGTAATCATCAAGGAAAATAATGCCCTACCTTCTGGTCTTTCTGGGAAGGCAGGAAGTCAACCTTATGGGCACCAATTAGTAAACACAATGGCCTGAACATGAAGAAAAACATTTGCAAATTCAGGAAATAATACTGTATTCTACACATCCTATTGGTCAACCTGCCCAGCATCATCCCTTGTTCTTTTTCACAAGTTCACCCTATTCCTTCAAAACCGCTCCTGCTCTTTGTTTCAGCAGAGTTCCCCAATATTGGCCTTTCTCTCCTATGGCAGGAACCTATGGCAATACAATTTTTGCTTTGACTGAGTATTTATTCCTCTAACTTTGTTCTTCTTGTAGAAAAGTGGAAAGCTCTTTTCTCTCAGCTTCAAAGAGTTAACTTACTTCACAACTAACAAAGGTTTTACAATTTCTTCATGGAAAAATATCTGTATGATATCCATTGTGAATTGCTGGTAAGCTGTTTGAGATATACATAGAGTCATGTGTCACTTGATGATGGGGAATGAAAGAAATGTGTCATTACTCAATTCCATCATTGGGTGAACTTCATAGGATGCACTTAGACAAACTAAGACGGCTATGATGTCACTATATGATATAGTCTTTTGAGATCACCATCGATACACAGTCCATTATTGACCAATATGTTGTTATGTGACACATGACTGTATATATTAGTTTATAAAGAACTCTAAGGATGTCAATCATCATCATTGATTACCGATATTCACTGGGTTTTGAACTGAAACTGTGCTGGGTCCTGGGGATACACTGCCACGTTACAAAGCCAGTAGTCTGGAGAGTACTAATGTGCTTTTTCTTTTGATTTCCTCCTTGTTGTGATCTTGGAGACATCCTTCTGCCAAGGAGACAGATGAGGATTAAAGGATGAGGAATGTGAAGACACAGGCCCAGGGGATATTTACCTTCCTGCATTTAAGAGAATGATTTTGCAGCAAGAGCTGGCCTTTCAGGCTGGCCACCTGAGGAAGGCTGCCCAGCCTTTCTCATCCTCCCTGTAGAACATCAGGTTTGTTGGGACTAAACCATGAGTGTTCACAAGGGAGGCCCTGCCCCTTTCCGGTTCCGAGTGAAGTGTGGTAAGGAAAAGGAAACTCAGAGCCAGGTCAAGGTGACCCAGTTTCCAGGTGAAGATATCCAGGACAGAGTTCTCTGGCCTTAATACCTGTGTCAGGCTATGGAAACAGCCATCTGACAGGATTCCCATGTTCCAAACCAGCAGGAACACATCCTAGTAAATCTGGCAGCTCAAAAACCATGTCCATTTCAAAGGACGACTCGAAGGTCAGCTGTCCTGGACCACTCCAGGTGATCCCCTGGGGCTGAGTGCCAGCAGGCTAAGGAACTTGCCAACAGTGCAGCTCCCTGGCCTGGGGCCAGGTGAGAAGGAGGTTCAGAGGTATTCTGGTAGCAAACAGCACCAAGGGAGAGATAGCAGACATGACCCAGAAATATTCCCTAAACCCAAAGAACCAACTACAGCAGCGTCCCTCTTAGCCAAGGTTTTGCATCCTGCATCCTGTCATCAGTCACAGTCCAGAAATAATAAATGGAAAATTCCAGAAATAAACAATTTGTAAGTTTTAAATGGTACACCAATCCTAATGTATGATGCAGTCTCTTAACATCCCACACTGTCCTACCCAGGACATGAACCGTCCCCTGTCCAGAGTAGCCACACTGTCTGGCTGTTACTCAGTTAGTAGATATCTCGACTTTTGCAGCATCTGCAGCAGTGCTTCTGTTCAAAGGACCTCATTTTACCTAATAATGGAAGAGAGAACACATTCACATAACTTACTCCAGGATATTGTTATAATTGTTCTCTTTTGCTGTACCTAATTGATGAAGCAGACTTTACCATGGGTATATATGTATAAGAAAAACAGCACATGCAGGTGGGGTTCAGCCATGTGCTTCAGGCCTCCACTGGGGATCTGAGAGAACAGGCCCCAAGGAAAAGGGGAGGCAGCTGCGGCAGGGGAGGCAGGGGAGGCAGCCTGGGGAAGACAAGCAAACACACAACCCGCTGCTCACACCCCCAGAAGCCACCCAGGGATGACACCAGGCGAGGCCATCGGAGCAAATTTCTCTTTAAATTCATCTGAAGGAACGAATCTAATTCTGTTGGGTTTTTTAACTTAAATTGAATAAGACTAAAATTTAAATTGGATGAGACTAAAAGCCACATATTCCTCCATTCCCCAATGGGAATTACATTTTCTCATTAGTGTGGGTTAAACCGAGGACCCTGCAAAGCTGTCAGCATCGGCTGGGCACTGATCTCCCTGCGGTCCCCACTACAGGACTCTGTCACCGCTGCTCTGTATGTCCCTGCTCTACAGATGAGGAGGTCGGGGCGCAGGGTGCATATTGACTCTCCATGGACAGAACTAATAAGTGGGGCACCAGGACTCAAGGCCAGGGGACCACTCTAGACCCATGCTTGCCATCCACACTTCTTCACGGCCCTGGTCAGACACAGCCATGGGAAAGGCTGGGGTCCTCCCAGGATGCCCATCGCATCAAAGGAAGATGCCCGTGAAGATTTCCACAGCAAGTAAAGCTGCCTGATTTCTAAGTGGCTTGTGCCCAGCAACACAAACTGCCCTCAATACTAAAAACGATTTTAAAAATGCCTAAGAGCAGCAGCAATAATTAAGGATGAGATGAGAACTATTAAGAGAAAAAGAAAGTTGGAAGAGATCTCCCATGGGAGTTGTATTTTTAGGGAAAGAAAGAGAAGGAGAAGAATGATTTTGCTTCCAATGACTATATCCATCTCTGAGGTTTGATTAAAGAAATGACCTTGAACCACAGCAGAGAATAATAAAAGACAATTTCCAGTAAGAATGCCAGTTTGAATTAATGATTTACTTTTTATTTTTAAGCTGAATTCAGTAGAGATTTACATGCATTAGGTTAAAATGATTAACATTTGAAATTTGACCTTGAAATAATCTTTACATTGTAAATTCTTAATGATCAAAACAATGTTCTCAGTGATTAAAACATATTAGTAATTAATTATTAAAGGAGAATAATTGCAAGTACATATTCCTAAAATCTCAAGGCTTTTAAACCATTTGTACAAATGACTGGACATTTTTTTTTAATTTGAAAAAAAAAAAACAAACTCCATCTGATTCACATTTTCGTTGTCAAAGCAACAACAACAAAAAAAGTGCGTCTTGTTTTTCTTTGTCTCCCAAGCTAGAAACATAAGCAACTATCTCTGATTCCATCAAAGCCAAAGAAAGAAAAATAAAATTGTTCTGTATAAATCAGTAACATTAAAAAACAGCTCAGAAACTTCTTAAATAAGGTTAATAAGAGGTCAGCAGTTTAGAACATTTTTTAAATCACTTTGTAAAAATAGTTTAATAACCTATAGATAAGACATGATCTCTATACTAACAACTTGAATTATGTTCAAACTTCTAACAGGACAGGAGGCTCTACCCAGCAGACAGGATCTGCCTGAATCCTTTCCTGGAGCAATAGGGTTTCAAGAAATAGTTACAACACATGCCGTAGAAGAAAAAAATACCAAAAAGATATAAGTTTCATTTTTCAAAGCAATCTCTCCCAACACCATGGCTCTCCTTAACTTGATGTTGTCTGGAATAGATGTTTCAACAGAAGGAACTCAGAATCCATACTAGGCAGGGGCAACTGTGGTTTCCTCTGACCAAGGTTGTCCCAGGTCCAGAACAAGGACCCATGAGACATGCACTGGCCTCCCAAGGGCTGACCACATGTGGCCAACTGTCAGGAGGAAGACGAACGTGCATCCCTTAACTCTCCCAATCCAGCCCTTGTCCAAGAGAAAGTGTTCCATCTGAAGTGTCGAAATGTAGCAGGGAACAATGGTTCACACCTGTAATTCCAGCTACTTGAGAGGCCGAGGCAGGAGGGTCACAAAAACAAAACCAACAGCAACAACAAAAAGTTGGGAATGTAGCTCTCATGGGAAAAAAAGAAAAGGCAATTTGCTGGGGGCATTTGATCTGTCATTTCCTGAGCTATCAAACATGACTTCTCACACTTTCTTTTCTAATTATTATCATATTTTTCTAATATAAAGGAGCAATACTTGAAATATTACTGCATTCATTTTCTACTAGCAGCTTAAAGCAACCCCCATTGTTCCCTCCCCGTTTCTGTAGGCCAGGATCCAGCACATTTGAACTGGGTTCTCTGCTCAGAATCTCAAAAGGCTGAAACCAACTCACCATCCAGGTGCATCTTCATTTGGAGGCTCAACTCGGGACAGATCCATTTCCAAGCTCCCTCTGCTTGTTGGCAGGATCCACTTCCCTGAAACCAAGCTGGTAGCTTGGGACCCTGGTCAGCCAGAGACCACACTCAGTTCCTAGAGGTTGCTCTCAAGTGCCTGGCTCCTGGTCCCCTCAGCAGGCCCCTCAAACTTCAAGTCTATCTGCAGGGAGGATTGAGTCCAGCTAAGGGCCCACCTGGTAGGCCAGGCCCGTGCAGGATCATCTTTCTCTTGTTTAAAGTCAGGGACTTAGAACCTTAATCATACCTGAAAAACTGCTTTATTTTTATCCTACAATATATTCATAGTTCCATCCACACTTAAGATGAGAGGGGGATTATCCAGTTGGCCCTCAGGATCTGTGAGTTCCACATACAAGGATCCAGATAAACATGCATCAAAGTATTTGAAACAAAAAGTGCATCTGTACTGAATATAGACAGATCTTTTCTTGTCGTTATTTCCTAAATGATACAGCATAACAAATATTTACCCAGCATTTACATGGTATAAAATATTATAAATCATCTAGAGATGACTTAAAGTATACAGGAGGATACACAATATGCAAGTACCTCACCATCTTATAGAAGAGACTTGAGCGTGCAGGATTTTGGTGTTCACGGGGTGTCCTGGAACCAATTTCTTGCAGAGAGCAAGGGAGGACTGTGGAGGGTGTGCCCACGAGAGCAGAAATAGGGAGCCATCTCAGAATCCTACTGGTTCTGTCCCTCTGGAGACCCTGGACTAATCCACAAGGTTTCAGTGTCAGTTATATTCAGGCTCTCTGTCCCCGTCTGTCCTTCATTTTAGCCACCTACACAGGGCCAAGACATTAACCCACAGAGGGTTTTCAGCGCTTGGGGCAGCCTGAAGGGCACCAGCAGGCTGTGTCCCTTGTCACCTTGAGGCTGTGCTTGGTTTACTTTACACAGGCACTAGCAGCCATCGAGCCCCTGCAGGATGCTTTTCCGCAGGCACAATTGGTGACCTCAGGCCGAATACCATGAAAAGAGAGGAGGATGAAGACAACAGGAGTGCTTCCACGGCAAAGGAGTTGATGACGACAACCATCAGACGTCTGCCTTCAGCTGCATGTACCTGAAAACCTAACCAAAGAGTGTTCAAGCAATAAAGAGGCACAGTACCTCCCAAAAGAAGTCTGGAGCCAGGCATGGTGGCCTACACCTGTCATCCCAGTGACTGAAGAGGCTGAGGCAGGAAGATCGCAAGTTCAAGGCCACCCTCAGCAACTAGGTGAGACCCTGTTTCAGAGTTTAAAAATAAATAAAAAGGACTGGGGATGTAACTCAGTGCTAAAGTACCCCTAGGTTCAATCTCCAGACCTCAAAAAAAAGATGAAAGAAGAAAGGAGGAGGAAGAAGAGAAGAAAAAATGGGAGGAGGAGGAGGAGTGAGGAGAGATGGACGAAGAATAAGAAGTCTGGAGTCAGAGAGGTTGAAGGGTTATTGAATTTCTCACAAAGAACACTGGTTTCTTTCCTTCTTTCTGCTTTGCCATCCTTCTGTTATTGACTTGGAATCTCTGCCCTCCTATGCCCAAGGAGGCTGCCACAAATCTAGGCATCACATGAGGAGAACAACATCGAGAAGAACAGATGAGAAAAGCTCCTTCTCACTTGCCTCTTTATATTTTAGTTAAATTGTTCTGCAAACTATAGTGAAAAACACTAGTACTTCACAAATTGCGCAAAAAAAGAAGAGGAAACACTTCCAAATCTAGGCTAAGGTCAGTATTTCCCTGATATCAAGACAAAAAATATTGCCAGAAAAGAAAATTATACAACCAATACCTCTTATGAATATAGATTTTTAAATACTCAACAAAATACCAGCAAACTGAATCCAAAGCAGTATATGTAAAGGATCAGGCACCATGACCAAGTGAATTTACCCCAGGAGCACAGGGCTGATTAACAGCAAAGTCAGTCAATGTAAAACACCTATTAACAGCGTAAAGTACCCAAACCACATGGTCAGACACAGATAAAACACTTAACAAAATCCAACACTCTTTCATGATAGAGACACTGAAATTACAAGAGACAAATTACAAGTGTATTTATCTATGGATACAAAGCAATGTTATGATATGTATATAAAATGTAGGATGATTAAATCAAGCTAATTATCATATCCATCATCTCAAATACTTATTTTTATGGTAAGAATATTTGAAATTTACTCTTAGCAATTTTAAAATATACAATATTCCGTTAGCCAGTTTGCCGTGTTGTACAATCCAGAACCTATTCCTCCCATCTAACTGAAGCTCTGCACCCTCACCTA
Organism: Callospermophilus lateralis; assembly: GCF_048772815.1. Taxonomy (NCBI): domain Eukaryota; kingdom Metazoa; phylum Chordata; class Mammalia; order Rodentia; family Sciuridae; genus Callospermophilus; species Callospermophilus lateralis. The sequence continues at coordinate 8,334,879 of NC_135314.1, read as the reverse complement.
CACGCCCCACCCCTCCAGACCCTGCTAACAGCCATCCTAGTCTTGCTTCAAGGAAGCCAATGGTTTTGGAGTCCACATCAAGGCAGGACCTGTGGCCTTTGTCTTTCTGTGCCTGGCTTCTTTCACTTAGCATAATGTCCTCCCTGCTGCTGCAAATGATGGAACTTCCCTCTGTTTTAAAACTGAACAGTATTCCACTGTGTGTATCTCCCACATTTTCTTAATCTGCCCGTCCACTGGTGGACACTTAGGTTGTCTGCTACCTGGCTATTGTGCATGGTGCTACAGGAAACGTGGAAGTGCAGATGTCCCTTTGACATGCTGACTTTGGATCCTTGGGATGTTCACCCAGGATTGCCGATCCCATGATAGCTGTGTTTAGTTTTGGGGGGACCCTATAATCCGAGGCTGAAAATGGCTGCACTAACACAGTCCCACCATGGTGTGCCAGGGTTCCCTCTTCCCACCTCCTGGCCACCCCTAGTCACTTTTCGCCTTTTGAGGACCGCCCCTCTGACAGAAGTGAGGTGACATTTCATGGTGGTTTTAACTTGCATTTCTCTAATGACTACTGATGCAGAGCCTTTTTTATCTATCTTCTGGCCACTTGAATGTCTTCTTTCAGGAGGTCTATCCAGTTCATTGCCCAGTTTTAACAGGGCTGTTTACCTGTTTTGAGTTCTTTATGTATTTTGCATATTAACCCCTTACCAAATGTGTGACTTGCAGATATTTTCTCCCAAACTTGACATTGTCTCCTCACTCTGTTCATTGTTTTTTTAATTAATTGATGGAATGACATTTTTCTATTTTTGCTTTTGTTGCCAGAGTTGTTGGGGTCAAATCCAAAAATCAATTCAAAATGGATCTAAAGTCCTAAATGTACACATTAATACAGTGAAACTCTTAAAAGAAAGCATAGATGTAAACTTTTGTGACCTCCAATTAGGCAATGGTATCTTTGACATGACACCAAAAAACAAGTAATCAAGGAAAAATAGATAAATTGAACTTCATCAAAATCAAAACCTTTTGTGCTTCAAAAGGACACTCTCAGGAAAGCGCCAAGTTAACCCACCGAATGGAGAAGATACTCACACATCCGCATCCTACGTGTCTATCACTCAGAACACGGGTCGAACTCTTGCAACTGAAGAACAAAAAGACAAGTTATCCAATTTTTAAATGAGCAAATGACTTAGACATTTCTCTAAGGAAGATACACAAATGGCTGATAAGCAAATAAAAATGTGCAGGTTATCATTAATCATCAGGGAAGTGCAAATCAAAACCTCAGTGAGGTGGCACTTCACACCCACTAAGAAGGGGTGATGACAAACGAGTGCAGTGAGGTTGTGCACACACTGGGACCCACGCATACTGCAGGAGAGGACAGATGAAGATCAGCTGCTTTTAAAAACAATGTGTCAGCTCCTCAGAACGTCACCCCTAGTTTACACCCAAGAGGACTGAAGACACACATTCACACAAAAACTGGCGTAGAAATGTTCATAGCAGCGTTATTCACAACTAAAAATAGACACAACCCAAATGTCCACCATGAGTAAATAAAAGATGGCATTGCCCATGTCATAGAATACTGTCCCACAGAAACATTAGTGAAGTTCTGGTACAGTTTGCAATAAACATTATGCTGAGCAGGAGGGTCCAGCCACAGGGGGCCATACGCTGTGTGATTGCATTTCTATGAAAGATCCAGAACAGGCCAATCCAGAGAGACGGAAAGTAGATCTGTGCTTTCCAGGGGCTGAAGGAGGGGCAGTGGGTCAAGGCGGCTCAGGGTAAGGCCATTTCTTTGGGGCTGATGAAAATGTCCTGGGATTTGATAGCAGAGAGAATGGGACAATTGGTGAATATTCTAAAAACTACCTAGTTGGACACTTTTAAATGGTAGATTTCGTGACATGTGAATTATATCCCAATATTTGAAAATCCAATGAGATTTGAAGTTCCCAAGAATGTTCTCAAAAGGAAATGGTGGGGCTGAGAGGGGACAGCGAGAAGAGGCAAAGGGGTGAGAAGCAGGGACTCCCAGGGTGGCGCAGTTTCACAAGGATCCAAAGGACCTGAACACAGAGCCACAACTTTAGGCTGATGCGGCTTAAAGGGGTCCCTGCGGTTCCCGTCATGAGACTGAAGACCCAACAAGCTCAGGGGACATGAGGGAGCCTGCAGCCACCAAACCTGCAGGGAAGAATATCAGCCCTTAGTGTGAGGCATGCCACAGGAGGCTACCCAGGCCTTAACACCCTTGGCAGCATAAAGCCTTAGAGACACGGGGTCATGGGACCTGCGAGGAGACGTGGAATGATGTCCTGCCAGTGCTTCTCCAGCACACACGCATCAGACGTTCCTCTGAACTCCGCAGTTGCGGGGGGAGGAGGGGACGGAAGGACGATCATGGGAAGGAATCTCCCATCACAGGTGGGGCCAAGGAGCAGCTGAGAGGGGCCCTTGCAGAACACGGGAGGAGCATAGAGGCTTAATAGGAACTGAGACCCAGAAGACAGGAGAAGGAAGTGATCAGGACTCCGCAGAGGGAGAGGGACCTGGGGAGAGGTTGTGGCCAGAGAGACACAGGCTGATGGAAAGACAGGCTGGAGGAAGAGAGTTCTGGGCAAGAGAGCACAAGAAGCAGACTTCCTGTACACACCACTGCCACCAACAGGACGGCCGTTAATTCAGAAACCCACAGGGGTGATGGGGGATGAAGAAAAGACAGACAGACACACAGAGAGAGAAAAAGCTAGGGCCAGGTGGGTAGTCAAACCCTGGTGGAGTTTGACTGACTCAGAGCCAGCTCAGCACGTTTATTATACAGGTTTTGTCATCAAAAGGTTATTTGTGAGAAAGTTTCAAAAAAGTAGACAGACTTGAAGGCCAAAGTGAAACTTGGGAGACATCGAGGTCATCTTGTTATGCCCAGAATCCTCTATCCCTGGAAGCTGGGTGCCTGAGCTCAAGGGCTTGACTGACACAGCTGCACGCCTTTGCACACAGCCTTCTCAGGCTGACATCACCATAGCAACTGGGCTATCTTAACCTGTACTTTTACACAGGAAGTTCCCAATGCAACACAGCCATGAGACAGTCAGAAGCCATGATTCAAATCACCATTCTCCACACACCACCATGAAGTATAGCCACATAAAGACAGGGATGTAGGGGCTGGGGTTGTGGCTCAGCAGTAAAGCACTCGCCTAGCACGTGGGAGGCCTGGGTTTGATCCTCAGCACCACATATAATAAATAAGATAAAGGTATTGTGTTCAACTACAATTGAAGGAAAAAAAAAAAAGACAGGGACGTGTTCTGAGAAAAGTGTCATTGGGCAATTTAGTTACTGTGTGAACATCACAGAATGCACAAACAAACTAAGATGTCACTAGGCAGCAGCATCTTATGGGATCCTCATCTACATGCTGTCATTGACTGAAATGTCATTTCACAGCACATTCTTGGGTCCCTTTAATACTCTTGGGGAAGAGAGCTCGGTGGTGGAGCCCTTGCCTATGTGCAAGGCCCTGGGTCCCCTCCCCAGCACCTCAAAGTAAAACAAAACTCTCATAAAGATGGAAACCCTATTGGCACTGAGCTCCTTCACAGTGCACTGCTGCCCAATGAGTCACACTGCATCAAAGATGTGAAGGCAAAACTCCCGGATGCGCCTTACCTAACCCACTACAAGGGCAAGAAAACAATCTGACTTCCCAGATGTGTCAGGTGGACAAAACAGCACAAAAAAGACAGGTGGAATGAGTTCCTCATGGGCCAGAATGGAAACGAATCCATTACTTCTCAATCCTAACTGCATTTTGTTTCAATTCATTGTTTCTTTACAGTTGCTGAAAAAATGTCAGATACGACTCTTACACATCCCAAAAGACTCCACGTCGTATACCTTCAACATCAACTTAAAGAAGATACAGGACATTGAGTTTTTCTTCTGTTGTCAAAATATGAAGCCTTATGCTTCATATGGAAAAAAACTGTGATGCTATTTCATGGTTGTGGAAGCCATAAGGAGAATTCATGATTGTATGTACCGGGACTTGTCATATCTGATGAATGACGTCATGACTGTGTGTTACTATTTGCTTTTCAAAAACATCACAAACGTTGGGAACATTTATTAGTCGGTTTTATCAACATCTTAGGGACAAAGTGAATCGGTGTTTGGGGAACACAGAAAAACTACTTGTGCTGTGAACTCAACAGTGAAGACAACTAATACACGCTTGGGGAAGAGGGCAATAAGCAAGAACGTCGGGCCACCTACTTAACGTCTTTGGCATTTACCTGTTAGCGCTTCACTTTTATCTAGAACTGCCTCAGAAAGAAAATACATGCTAAGGTAGGACTAGGAGGGAAAGAAACACAACCTAACATGATAATGGAAGATCAGCAATTAGCTCATGCCCGTAGTTTAACTTTTCTTGGCTTCCATCTTGATTTTTTAATTGAGATAAGTATTTTTTTTCTTAGTTGGATTTTTTTTTCTTTTTGGTCAATTCTATTTTTTCCCCATCAAAGCATGATTTTTTGTAAAATTCTCCTACTTATAAATAAGACAAAGGGAAGGCCACCATCATAGGATACTATCATTACCCAAGGAATGCTACTTTGTTTGACTTGCAGCCTACTACTATTGATTATTGGCAACATTTTTCTATTTATTCATAGTAAAAATATTCAGCTTTGCAGGTCATAGGGTCTCTCTTGCAACTCTCAACTCTGTTTTGGTAAACACAAAGCAGTCATAGACAATATACAAATAAATGTAGGTGACTATGTTCCCATAAAACCTTATTTTTAAGAAATGGCACCAGGCCAAATTGGAACCAAGAGTGTAATTTGCCTGGTTTATGCTATACTAGAATCAGTAGGGCCACAATTCACACTTTACAACTTAGATAGCTGTTGCACGAATGATTATATTTCGTATTTATCCTACATCAGACAAATCATCTCTTTTCACTTTGTTCACTACTAAAGTACATAGCGGTGTCATGCCATGAATTCAAAGATGCCATGCTTTAATGAGAGACAAAGGTCCATCGCTCCAAGTCTCCCCAGCACTACACCATGGCCTCCAGGATTGAGTCCTTCGAGACAAAGTGAGTGGGAGACCGCAGAATGAGAATGTTCGGGTGATAATAAAAGCCCTCTGCTTCTCACCCACACTCGTCTTCTTCCTTTCTTCGTCTCCATTTGGAGAGCCATTTCGCATGGTGAGATTTTGGGAGGTATGTTCTGAAACTGGGTGTGCTGTTGATAGGGAGGCCAAGGGAGGACCCCAGGGAGGTAACAGGCCTCTCCCTGTCTGCAGATGGCCTTTGGTGTGTCCCCACTCCTCCTCCCCAGTGTTCAGTGCCAGAGGGGCTCCCTGTTCCCTTGTTTCCATGATGGCTTCCCATCCTAATTCTAGCACATTCTCCGTTTCTCAATGGGCCACTACAGAAAGCTCACCTCAAAAGACCAAGAGGGTGCAAGCTGCCCCATTCCTACCTGCACAGACCTGGTAGACCCCAGAACTGCTGTCTACACCACAAGCTGTCACAGGAAAGGCCCTCTCGGCCTCATCTGCCTCTCTGACATCTCTTCTCCAGAAAGTGCAGCCATGGCCCTGTTTCCACTGGGGGCCGTCACCACCAGGCTCTGACTGTGGAAGGCCCTAAATTTTCAACATGGAAATAATCTTGCAAATTGAGATGGATCATAACACCATCCTGGGTATCTATGATATGTGTAGCACAAAACAATGTGTTATGATAAAAATTTTTTTTTTAATTTTATTTTTTTATTGGTTATTCAAAACATTACAAAGATTTCAGAATCACATTGGTTACACATCATGATAAAAATTTAACATCACTGATATAAATTTTTCCTTCTGTAACTTAGATTGGATTAAATATTATCTCCAAGATAATGTCACTCCTGACAAGCTTTCTTGAGTTATAAAAAGAAAATTTGGGTTAGAATGAGGAAATAGTTAGCCACCTTTCCTTCCTTTTCTTCCCAGCCCCAAAATCCTTGATACACAGATAATAAGGGTGGGAGCTACAAGTTGTTCACTGCTTATGAAGTGAGCTTTTATCGTTGATGCTGTTTGCCTTTTAGATTTATTCTGAGATACGTTCTTTTTTAAAAATTTTGGCAGAGTAAACTGTTCTCCTCATGGCAGGACTCAAATGACAGAAAGAGAACTGGTGTCCTATAGTCCCTTCCACGACACACCACCAAAGAACTCACACCTCCCACTAGACCCACCTCTTCACTGTTACACCACCTCCAGGTCTGATCACACCAACATCCAGGCTTTTAGGTCATGGGCCCACTGGGGCCATTCCAGATCCAAACGTAGCCATGAGGTGGGAAAATCTCAGACTCTCACAACTCTTCATTTTTTCCCAAAATCACTATTTAGATTTCCTTTCATACAAACATCACAAGAAAAATCAGACAGTTTCAATTTGTCAATGTTCCTTTTGAGCCAGGGCAGCCATCTGCAGCTCTGGAGAATCAAGGTGTCCTACTGTGTCTCTTCATTCTCATAAACCTGAAAAATCTGTGAATTCCGCCTGTTGTGATAATTACTGGGTAATATTTATTGGAGTGCATGCTTGCTTCATTATCTGTGGACTGCAGAACTATCCTCACCCTAGCACTCTCCACTTCTCAGGGTGTGAGTGTATGTGTGTGAGTGTGTGTGTATGTGTGTGTGAGAGGGTGTGTGTGTGTGTACTAGTTATTGAACGCAAGGATGTTCTACCACTGACCCACACCCCATCCATTTTATTTTTTATTTTGAGGCAGGGTCTTGCTAACTTGCCCATCTGGCCTCAAACTTGGGATCATCTTGCCTCAGCCTCCTAAGTAACTGGGATTAAAGTCAGGTACCACCACACAGAGCTTTCCAATATTTTTTTAAAAAAATAACAACATGTTTTAAAATAATCAATATTTTTAAAAAACCATTCCTTAAATACATTTTTAAAATAATTTTCAATGATGACATTAGCAACATCAGCCTTTTGCCTAAAAAGGAGTAGTTTTTTACATCATTACATGGCTGCCTTACTCAAAGTGGGGATAAATGTGTTTATGAATGTTAACTGGCAAAAGGCAGTGTCATTTCCTTTATTTCCCTCCCCTCACCCTGAAATATATATATATATATAATCTAAGTCCTAACCCCTAGTACCTGTGAATACAAGTCCTTTTGGAAATAGGGTCTTTGCAGATGTAACTAATAGACCTTAAAGTGAGACCGTCCTCCTGAGTAAACCCCAACCCAGTGACAAGCTGTTATAGGAAAAAAGAAGGAGAAACAGAGACAGAGACAGAGAGAAGGTGATGCGACCACAGAAGGAGAAACGGGGGTGACGTACCAACCAGCCAAGGAACACTAAGGGCTGATTCCGGCGACCACCAGCAGCTCCAAGACGGGCACAGAACAGATTCCCCCGGAGCTTCCAGAGGGAGAGTGTCCCTGCCCACATCTGCATTTCAGACTTGTGGCTGCCGAGATTGTGAGAGAATAGGATTCTCTTGCTTTAAGCCGTCAAGTTTGTGGGGGTTTCTTAGACAGCCCTAGGAAACTAACATATGCGTGTTGGGGCAGAGAGAAAAGTGCCTCCTGGTCTAGGCCATACTTGCTCTTCACGAGAACCAAAGGGCAGGATCTCTTGAGCAGCAGCCAAGCACATCCACGCCATGATCCAAAAGAGGTTGTTGGCCACTTGGAGCATGCCCAGTGTACTCACCTGTAGCCACCAAACACAGGCAAAGACCAGCTGGGTCCAACCCAGAGACCAAGAGAAGAAGCTCTCCAATGGCTGTGCTCTGGCCCCAAGCAGACAACAGGAGCTGCCCAGTAGAGTGTAAGGCCGCTGCTGTAGGAGTTCAGTCCTCACTTACTGCATGATGTCTAATTCTTCCTGCTCTCTGGGCCTCAGTGGAATCAGATGAGTCTAACCTGCTGGCTACATGGTGTCTGCACCACAAAAGCAGGTAGCTTGCAATCGAAATGGCAGGAGAGGGCATTGCACTGGTTACCACCATCCTCAGGCATATTTCCACCCAGAAAAATAAGTATTTTTTATTGGTTGCTCAGAAGAATAAATATTGTCATAGAAATGCACATAAAATGCTAAGCTTGAAGTCATAACTCAATAGACAACAACCTGAAAACCCATGAAAATTTATCAGAGAGCCAATAAAATAAATTACGGCCATGTTTTGAAAATGGCGATTCATGGGCTGGGGTTGTGGCTCAGTGGTACGGTGCTTGCCCGGCATGCATGAGGCACTAGGTTCGATCCTCAGCACCATATAAAGATATTGTGAACACCTAAAACCAAAAAATAAATATTAAGAAAAAAGAAAATGGTTATTCATGTGCTGTGGTTACTTCTCAGGTGCAGTCTGACTTCCCCGTGAAGTTCTACTTCCTGCAGGGACCCCCCCCTCCCCCAAACAGAAAGGGGTTGGAAGGCTAAAGAATGCAGACATATCATGTCTGCAAGAATCATTTTTTCAAAGATCAAATGTAAGATCTTCTTTCAACACAGACAACTGCTTTGAGAGTTTGCATTTGGGCAGCCTCAGCACAGCCCCCTGACAAGCACCACGTGGGTGTGAGTGGTTGTAAGAAATAAAACAGTGGGGAAAACAGAGCAGGATGAAAGGGATTTTTTTTTCTTTTGGTCTGCTGAGAGCTGACTGCAAGTTATACGTGCAGGAGGGAAGGCCCGGCTTCCTGACAGTGCTGAGCCCATGCGATCTGGACTTCTAAGGTGACTTTTGTTTGACAGTAACAGGAAGGAGACACAAAACTCAGTTTTCACGTCTCTTCCCCCTTCACAAAGAAAAAAATGTACATAAACAAAGGAAGGGACACCGGGTCCTGTTCCCCATCATTCTGCACAAGATGAGCTAATGGGTGAACACGGGTCTGTGAAATCGGCCAGCCGGCCCGCTGCAGCTGCCCGCAGCTCCCTGGCCTCTGTGTGAGCCGTGGGCAGGTCAGAACTAGCTGTGGGAACCAAAGTCACAAGAAAGAGAAGGCCCAGCCGGCGGTGCCAGTCAGTTGTCTGCCCCCCACATCCCAGGTTCCCTCCTTTCCTGAGGCCCTCCCGTTCCTGAACCCCAGATGCCCAAAGCAGAGGCAGAGTCAGGTCCCTGCCGCCACTGCATTCCCAGCTTCCTTCCCCACACCTCGCACCCTAGACTCCAGGGAAACTCCTCCCTGGACTTGGCCTCAGGGCCATGGGGGTTCAGAGAGCGGATGTGGAAATGTCTGGGTGGGGACAGAATGCCCAGGACTCAGAGCAGGTCTGCCTCCTTCCAGCCAGTGGCATTGGGCAAACAAGAGGCTTTGCCTACTGACCAACAGACCTGGACTTTTCTCATCTACTGGGAGGACAGCCGTGTAGCCAGAGGATGGAATCAACTGCTGGATGGTAGGCATCGGGGACTGTGCTGGCACTGCCAAGTAAACACCACAGCCGGGTCTGCTGGCGCCTGGGGCCCTGCAGCCAGGGTTTGGCCGTGCTGACACCTGCAGCAGCCCCAGGGCTTTCTACCCACCCTGCACCTGCAGATCTGCTTCTTCCCGATACCTGTGAAACTCATAAGTGTGTGTTGGGCAGAAGTGGGTTCGGTAGCCCAACACCCCTGAGGCTTCCGGCATGCCAGGTCCCGCCACCTTACCTGGCACTGCCAGAGATTGTCGGGAACAGTCACATCCCTAAGTAAAGGGGCAAACCAGTCACATCTCTGAAATTCAGGCCTCGTGGGTCCTTTGACCAGAGCACAGGCCTGTGTCACCCTTAAGAGCAGCCATCTCCAGCAGCCCCTTCTGTCAAGGGAGGCACTCCCAGTGGGGCCATGCAGATTGCTAATCGTCTCACTAAATGGCCAAGATACTAGTATGGTGGTCCCTCAGCATCTGCCGGGGATTGGACACAGGACCCACCCCATGGACACCAAGATCCACAGATGCTCAAGTCCCTTACATAAAATGGCACAGTACCTTCATATAACCACATGTATCATCTGCCGATACTCACGACACCGAGCACAATGTAAGCACCGTGTAAATAGCTGCTACTGTGTATGGTTTAGGGAACACTAACAAGAGAAAGGTTTGTAGATGTTCACTACAGGCACAATTTTTTTTTTCAAATATTTCGATCCACTACAGGTGGAACCTGTGGACAGAGGACCCACTCACTGTGTGGCAGTGTCTCACCGCACACCTCAGGCTCAGCTTTTCTAACTTTCATGTTCATGGAAAATTGTTCCCAAGCAGATTCTGACTGGGTGGACTCGGGGGGCCTGAGAACCCGCATTGTAGGAAGCTCTGAGTGCCTTTGATGCTACTGTCTGCAGCTCCCCCTTTGAGGAGTGGGGTTCTAAGCAAGCAACCCTAGCCAGGGGTGCTGAAAGTGCTCATTTTGCTTCCTGGGGACATTCTGGGGGCAGACACTTCTTCCACAGACTTCTACCCTGATAAATGATAAAAGATGGAGCCTAGCAGTTCCCCACTGCCAGTATTTTGCTCCTACTGGTATAGAAACATTGCCTTCTGAAGACGACATTTCCACTCTTGAAAAAATCCCAGTCATTTCCACGAGAGCCCTGGCTCCCAACCAGGCCACACACGGTGGCTACCACAGCAATCAAAATTCACTTGTTATTCCAACCGGAATGGTCTTGAGCAATATCTGAATCCCAAACACACAACCAGGGTCCCCACCAACTCCAAGCAGATAAACATAATTTATAATTTTCTCAATTCTCACAATTAAAAACTAAAACTTCGATGTCATGATAAGGGCCTCTACCAGGGCTCTGTCTTATCAATCTCCAGATCAAGTCAGAGAGAAAATAAACTTCCAATCAACACAAAAGCAGTGAGGAGGGGAGGAGAATGGGCCTGGAGGGAAAACCCTTCATAGGAGCTTCTCAGTCTGCAAGTTAAATTCTTTGAGATACAACAGATAATAGAAGCACTGACAAAAGAAAGAGGAAAGAAAGCAATTTAAATCCAGCCCTCAGGAAGTCAGTGTGATGTAGTGCTAAGTCAGCCACATTGGGGTCTGCAATCTCACAGCCACCTGTGGACAGAGGAGCCAAGGGCACACTGGGGACTGCCCACTCCACCTTGAAGCTCTGCCCCCAGGTCAAATATGCACCTGCAACAGTGGATAGGCCAGCCCCCATCCATCAGCAGAAATGGATTCTTTCTAGCTATCCACCAGATGCACCATTTTCTTACTTGAGACACTTCTAGCAGATCAGGAGCTCTTTCTTTGTGTGGGTATTTGACTTTCATGCCTTAAATGGAGTTCCTCTTTGCTTGCCTGTCACATAGACTTGTGTCCACCTGCTGTCAGCGATGACAGAAACTAAAACCTGCTACCTGGTCTGAGAAAACTCCAAAAAAGAAAGTGCTAAATAAACCCAATTACTTGTGGTAGGCAGAGTCATTCCGAATCTTATCACCTGCCCCTCCTCTGCCCTGACCTTGGAGCCTCTGGCCCTACCTGGCCAGGTCCCTTCCCTGGTAGCTGTCACCTTGAACTGAGGTTTATCTGCATCTTCCAACTGCCCACAAGAAACCATGCACACCTGCATTTGATCCCAGTAGTAGCGCAAAGTTGCTTTTTCCCAGTTGGGATCCTGCTATTTGGAAACCACCACCACCCACCCTACACCTCTATCTCAGGGGAGCCACAGCAGTCCTCTTTTGCCATCTAGTGTCCGAAGCTGGAAGTGACTCAAGCACCTTGCGAAGTCTGGAAAGACTCAGAGACCCACCTGATACTTTTCAGGCATAAACCCACTCACTTACAGGTGTGGCTCATTTTTAACGCAGTCTCTTAGGAGAACTAAAGTGTACTGATCATCTGTTGTGGGCTGGGCATCTATATTTAACTGTATTTGATGAACCAAATGAGAAAACATTTGATCTCTAGATTTATCTGTACACATCAATGCAGCATAAAATTGCATAATATAGGAACGGACACTCTCTATCCTGCCTCCCCAAACTGTGGTAACTGAAAACCTTTGAAACCAGAATGTTCCAGCTGGGAAGAATTAGAACAGCTGGCTCCTGTATCCCAGAGGCTCAGAAAGGGAACTTTGGGGAACAGTTATTACCCGGGAGTTCTGAACCACCCCACCCCACCGGTGCCCTGGCACACTCCAGACCCCACCTCAAGATTTTTCAAAGTTCCACATGTGCTTCCAATGCACAGCGAAGGCTGTGAACCACCATCTCGACCCGGAGATGGAGATAATAAGATGGGTCTGGGGGATAGGGTTATGCCGCCCAGTTCACAGCCCCACCCCAAACATGGCTTAGGCTTGGCCTGCTTCTTCAGTGACACTGTGAACTCCCTTTTACCTTAAAACAATTTAGTCTCCCTTTGTGATAAATGCAAAGTTAGAACTGGAGTTATTTACTGTCCCAGGAACTTCCAAGTAGGCTCTCTGCAGCCTGGTCATTGGTTTATTTTCAGAGTGGGTTGGGCAAGGAATTCAGGTTTTGAGCAGCTTCCTCGGCACCTGAAGAAAGCTCTCAAGTTCTAAGGGACTCACAGGTCAGCAAGCTAGCCCCTCCCCCAGGACAAATTCCTCAGAAATGGGAAAGGCTGGCCTGGCCCCACCACTCAGCCCGTCTCAGCCCTCTAATAAAGCCCTGGCCCTTTGTGACATGAGCATTGCTGTGACAAGGAGGGGCTGTAAAACTGAAATGGGGCTGTTCAAGGTGGGGCTCCCGGGAGAGGGCATGGCCCCTCGTGAGCAGGCCTTGCAAGCCTGTGAGGCAGCTCTGCCCGAGCTGGATGCCCTCACATCAGCGTGTACAGAGGTCAGTAAAGCTGCTCGTTACACTACAAGAACAGACAGAGCGAGCGGATTCAGGGCTGAAGCCATCCTGTACCCACCATCCCAGTGCCCAGGCATACTCCAGACCCCCCCTGTACCCTCCACTGCCTGTCTCTGAAGGCAGAAGCAGGTATCACTGTCACTCCCAGGTTCTTATCCTCGCTGTATGATGTGGGGCAAGTCACTTGACCCCTAGATGCCTCAGGGTCTTCACATCTAATATAAGATGTAATGCTCACCCCACATAGCTGCTGTGAAAACTAAATGAGGAGCCGAGTGCAATGGTAATCCCAGCAGCTTGGGAGGCTGAGGCAGGAAGATCGTGAGTTCAAAGCCAGTCTCAACAACTTAGCAAAGCCCTAAGTAACTCTGCAAGACCCTGTCTGTAAGTAAGATATTTAAAAGTGCTAAGATGTGACTCAGTGGTAAAACACCCTTGGGTTTAAAATTGGTACCCACCCACCCCTGCCAAAAACAAAAACAAACACTGAGGCTGGACACAAACACAGGGGAAGTCCAGGGAGGAGTTGACAGTGCTGCACCTCTTCTTGGGTGTGGCCTACCACCCCTTCCTCCATCCACGGCTTTGCTCAAACTTTCTGATGTTTCAACAGAGGCTTCTCATTTGGGGAACTTTGAGGCATCTGGATCTGTCTGGAGGGAAGAACAGAAGGGAAAGTCCACTGGAATTGGCTAAAAACAGGCTCTGATAAATCTCTGGCCCTGAGCACATTTCTCAACTTGTTGAGGCTTCCACCATGAAATGAGGAGGTCAGAGTGGAAGATCTCAAGAACATTGGCCTCAATCCTCTGATGTTAAAGGTATTGAGAGGTCTGGCCTTGATTCCCGGGGTCTCAGGGTAAGATTGCCTAATGCTACATATCAAGAGTCCGCAAAAGCACCAACTAAAATCCTGGGGCTCTTCCCTGCCATCTCTACTCAGTGGTTTGTAAATTTTAGCATGGAGCTGCTCTGAAGTGCACATGATCAGAGCAGAGGCTCCGCCTGCCTGATGGGGGAACCTCCACCTCACCCCACATGGCTCTGCACTTGGCTACACATCCCTGGGCGCCACTTCCCACTGAGTTGTCTACAAAGTGTGGCTAAAAATTCACAAAGTGGGCTGTTGTTTCTTTTTACTTTTTTAAGACAAGATCTTATTGAGTTGCTTAGGGCCTCACCAAGTTGCTGACGCTAGATTTGAACTTGCAACCTCCTGCCTCAGCTTCCCAGGCCCCTGGATTATAGGCATGCAGCACCGCACCCAGCTTGGACTGTCATTTCTTCAGACAGACTCCCAACATGTTGACAAGCTTATTTATCAAAAGTAGGCCATGATTATGCAGGGAGAGCTCATTAATAAGCAGGACCCCACCCCCTCAGCCCTCCGGACACACCCCCAAGCCAGCCAGTCCTGCCTACCGCACTCAGGCGCCCCTCACCAAGGCTGTCTGTGGGGACACCAAGAGCAGGAGGCTCACCTCCCGGGCCTGCCACTCAGCTTGGTGCCACCTCAGAATTCCTGTTCCAAAATTTACAAAATCAGGAGGATGTTGCCTTGATGACCCACTGTGAAGCTAAACAAGGAGATACACGGAACATGTGGGGTTTGGGCCTAACATTGCCGTGGCTTCCTTCCTGAAAGTGAAAAAGTGGTGTAACTCCCAGGTGCTAACTTAACTTTTTTAAAAACAGCTTTATTGAAATATAATGCACATAGCGTAAAATTCATCCAGTTAAAGTATACAACAGTGGGTTTTGGTAGTTTCACAGAGGTGTGCAAACGTCACCACAGCCAATTTCAAACATCTCCAGACACCCCCCATCTAGAGCGACCAGCTGCATTTGCTGTGGCCCCTGCTCACCAGCCTAAGCGCCTAGCAGGACACTTGCTGTCTGCAGACGCGTCTCTCCTGGAGTTTATATAAATGAGATCACCGCTGTCTCTCACAGTGGCACTCTTCCACCTCCACGCCTGCCACAGTGCTGGCACTTCCTCCTCCCATGGGACGTTTCATGGTGGGCCATGTTTTGCTCATCCCATCATCCCCAGTGGACATCGGGGCTCCTGGCTTTGGGGAATGATGCTGCCATGAATAGTTTTTCTGGACAGTTTTCAATTCTCGTGCGGACACACACCCCAGGAAATATGTGTCAAGTGGTGCTGGTGGGTCATGAGGTGACTGCGTGTCCTTCTGAGGAGCCACCAGACCCTCTGCTGAAGCAGCTGCACCATTCTGCATTCCCACCAGTGGGGAGGAGCCTCCAATTCCCCACCTCTTGGACACCACTATTGCTATCTATCATTTTGATTATGGCCAGAAATAAAGTAGAAACTTTGTTTATTAAATAAATTCTATTTTTTAAAATTCACACGCAGCCTAATATTAAAACTATACAGAAAGAGGGAAATTAAAGTTATAAAAATGATGAAGACAGAAATGCCCTCTGGAAGGTGGAGGGTGACCAGCATCTGGGAACCGATGGCTCTGCCGGGGGGACGCAGGCATGGTGTGTGGTGTGCTGGCTTTGTGTTGTGCAGGGCACTGGTGCTGGGTGTGGGGGACACTGGCTGGGCTGTAGAAAAGGGCACCAGGCCTCCTTCCTCCCTCCTAATGCTCTTGTTCCCTTTAGTTCACATGTGACTTTCTGGATCCTAAAGGGAAGTTCTTTCCCAAGTAACCCAACCTGTGGCACTCGTGACAAAGCTCCTAAGTTCAGCAGTCAACCAATCAACAGTATGGGTCCTGCTCTACCTTCCCCCTGGGCAAAACCTACAGCCCAACGTTAATCTGTCACACAGGACATGGTTGCTGTCCACCAACGGAGGAACTAAGGTAACTTCCCTTCTTCTGTACCTTGGCAGCCCTCTCAGAGCAGTGCCCAGGTGCTTCAGCGAGAAAGCCGTTTTCCCAGAACTGCACTCCAACTTCCTAAAGGTCATTGCCAGTCCCCACCTTCACACAGAAGCACTTAAAGCCCCCCCCCCTCTGAAGGATTATAAGAGGAATGCCTGGAATCACCCACAACTTCTGGTGTCTGTCCCCTCAGGCCAGGTGAGCAGTGGAGTTTTACCACCCACCAACTCAGTAACCCAACACCAGCAAGGGGTGGAGTGCTTGGGAACCTCATGCCTGCCTAAGGCACCTGCAAAGAGAAAACCAAAAATGAAGAAAAATTATAGGGAGGTTGGTGGAGGGGCCGGGTGGCCACTGGGTAAAGAGCACTGTGGGCTGGCCCTCCCACTCTCTGCGGGGAGAGAGGCTTGTGCCTTGATCATGTTTTTTTTTTTAGTTGCAGTTGGACATGATTATTTATTTATTTTTATGGGGTGCTGAGGATCGAACCCAGGGCTCTGCACCCGCTCGGTGAGCACTCTACCGCTGAGCCACAACCCCAGCCCATTGATCATGGTTTTATGAGAACAAGTCTAGCAGGTGCGGGGCGGGAGTTCCCCTGGAAACAGTGGTTTTACCCTGTGGACCACAGACCACCCCACAGAGGCCAGAGTACTTGACAGAGGTCTGGGATTTCATATATATGCCAAGCACTGCCTTCAAGATAAAAGTCTTATGCTACCATTCTTCAAATAAATGTAGATCAGTTGTAGCTGATAAAAAGTATCTTTCAATTATAAATGTGTCTGAGAAGTTGCTTTTTGTCATTGTATGTTTCTTCTTTTCCTCATCACTGAGCAAATAATTACCAAGCATTATTTGGAAAGTTTTTAAGCTCAGGAGGGCTTTCACTTTCAAAGGTATAAAGGAAGTGATGTATTTAGGTCCAAAAGATCCCCCAGTAGTGACAGAAGAAGAAATTCTGGAATAACACAGGAGTCAGCAAACTACAGCCCACTGCCCATCTTTCTAAATAGTTTTCTAGGAGCACAGCCATGCAATTTGCTTACACATTGATCTAAATCTGCTTTGCAGTAGAGTTGATCCTGAAAGCTTAAAATGTTTACCATTTTGCCCACTAAAGAGGGAGTGTTCTGACCCCCGGTACAGTGGATCATGGAATATACCACAGCCAGTACAAAACAAAATTAATACAAAACTATATACGCAAACAGGGAAATAGGTTCAAAACGGAATCCTGAAAATGTTGACCTCTGCCCGCCTTCCGAGGAGGAAGCCATTCACTTGGTTTTACCAAGTTCCACAGGAGAAGGAATTGGCACTCTGGGGAAGGAACACTGGAGGGAAGAGAACAGGACTCTGAGTGCAGTGTCTGCTGGGGCGTCCCCTGCACAGGCCCGCCACACCTCTGTGGGTCCTGGCTCTCCGAATGACACTGGAAGGCCCATAAGGCCAAAGACAAAGAGCTCTGGGGGCATACTCCCTTCTCTCCGCCCTGGACCTAAAAGATATTAAAAAATAAAACCAAAAGTAAGGGTAGGGGCCAACTGTCCCCCACTGAGCCCCAGGATCAAGCAGACACCCAACTGAGGGACAGCAACACAGCAAGGGCCCGGCTCCTCTAGTGAAGGCCTGCCCAGGAGAGATGGCGAGGAAGACGGACAGCTGCAGGCCAGCCGGGCATCCTCCAGATTACTCCCGAGTAAGCCTGCCTCAGTCATCAGCGGCCAGGAGCAGGTCGGGGGAGTCTGTCCTCCTAGAGACCCTGCATGCCCCCAGGAAGGCTTCTCAACACCCATCGGGTGCGTCCACACACAGAAGGCCTGAGGAACCCTGGCTGGGACCCACGGCTGCTTTGTACCCCCACACCCGCCACCAACTTGACCCTTAACCCGATGGTATCAGAGCATCTTAAAAGCACAACTTCTTGGCCTCTTCCCTCTGCTGAGTCAGAACAAAGCAGGACGCACAGTGACGACCACACACAGAGCCGAGTCCGGGCTGGCTCCAGCATGGCTCCAGCTCCCTCAGGCCCTCCCCGCCCTCTTTCCTTGGCACTGCTGTTTATTTTGTAGTGGATGAAAGGTGCCACTCAGATGGCGGATGTGTCTTCACTCACAGCTCCCAGAACTCTTCTGCCCCTGCAGACGTGCTCCACACACCTGAACACCTGATCTTAAAAGCTCAGTGTTTACAGGGGAAGGACTAAGGGCATGGGTAGAATACAAACCACTCAGAGACTGCAAACAGCTGAGAGAAAATCCGTTTAATCCAACTTAATTTAAAAATGCTTAAGTCACACCCACCACAGGAGGTGACCCCAGGCGTTTGGGGGAGGCCAGGTAAGTGGTGTGCACGCTGGCGAGGGTCTCAGCGGAGGCCTGGAGGACCTTCAGCTCTTCCCGCCACAGTGTTTCCACCAAAGCCAGCTGGCTTACCAAAGACACCTTTTCATCCTTCATGTGAGAAACCTGAAAGTGAGTTTTAAATTATTTTTTCCTGTAGTAAAATAGAACATAAAATTTGCCACTTTAGCCATTTTTAGGCGTATAGTTCAGTGGCACTGCGTGATTCCCAGTGTTGTACAACCAACACTACTATCCCCTCCGACTCTCTGCCACCCCAGACATATCCTGTGACCACACATTAGCATCCTTAGTCCTCGCTCCCAAAAGCCCTGGTAACCTGCACTCTACTCTGTCACTCTGGATTTGCCTGTTCTGAATACCTTATGGAAGTAGAATCTACATATATCCTTTTGTGTATGACTCTTTTCAGTTAGCATACTGTCTTCAAGGTTCCTTAAAATTGCTTTTTATAATCCCACTCACATTTTCATATAAATGAGCTGATTTCTCATTTACTTAAAATACTAAGTTAAAACATAAAATAAAACCTATTAGTAAGAAATCATGTGATCAATTTTTACCTATTTAAATGTACAGGCATAGACATTGAATTCGTCTGAGTGCCCATTACAGACAAATGGATAAAGAAAACTTGGAGTATGTACAAAATGGAATACTACTCAATCTTAAAAATAAGATGCGTATCCTGGGGGCTGGAGTTGTAGCTAGGCAATAGAGCATCTGCCTTGGACACATGGCACTGTGTTTGATTCCCAGCTCCCCATGTAAATAAGCAAGAAAATACAGGACTATCAATAACTAAAAAAAAAAAAAATTTTAAAGGTGGATATCCTGTCATTTGTGACAACGCAGACAAACATTACACTAAATGAAAGCCATTATGTTAAATGAAATAAGCCAGGAATAGAAAGACAAAAATTGTAAGTTCTTGTTTATATGTGGATAGAAAAAAGTTGAACACAGAAAAAGAGCAGAATGGTGTCAGAAGAAGGGATACAACACCCGAGCTAAACAAGAGTAGGCTCCAGAGACCTTCAAAATCACCTAGCAAAGATCAGAGATCTACTGTACAGCATGCTGACTGCGGTTACTAACAGTATGCATCCTTGAAAATTGCTAAGAAATTAAATTTTAAAGAGTCTCACAACCAAAAAAAAAAAGTATGAGGTGATGTATATGTTAAACAGCTTGATTAAGGCATTCCAATATGTATATGTATATATCTATAAGAATATCTTAAAACATCATGTAGTACATCATAAATATATGAATGTTTAATCTGTCAATTAAAAAGGAAAATTTTAAAGGCACAGGTACAAAATCAACAGGAAAATCTAGCATTTACCACATTTTTTTAAATACTTATTTTTTAGTTGCAGTTGGACACAATTTCTTTATTTTATTTATTTATATGCAGTGCTGAGGATCAAACCCAGGGCCTTGCATGTGCAAAAGGTTAGCGCTCTACTGCTGAGTCATAACCCCAGCCCTAGAATTTACAACATTTAAGACACTAAAAAGTGCTCTTAAAAAGATCTACTATTGGACTGGGATTGTAGTTCAGTGGTAGAGCCTAGCACACATGAGGCACTGGGTTTGATCCTCAATACCGCATTAAAAAAAAAAAAAGAAAGAAAGATATGTGTCCACCCCCAATTAAAAAATAATTTAAAAAAAAAAAGATCTACTGTCTTTAATAACATGTATAAGACAAATAACTTCACAGTCACAATGCTTAAGAAAAGGATGTCATATTCTAGAAACATACCCTCTGAAGCATAGCAGAACTCTCCTCTAGGAGATGATGGCATATTTTCTGGGCTACATCCAAACTTGTCTTCTCATTTGCATCTGAAACTACTTCTCCAAGAAGAACTTTTTTCCAGCACGGACTAGAACCAAAATGTTCAATAAAGTAATTTCAGCAGGCTCTTGAGAAATTAAGAGCTTTCACACTGCAAACAACAAACTCCCCTCCGATTCTTCCAGAGCATAATAAAACTCCTTCTATAAGCAGCTTCCCTAAAACCTTCACATCATGGGTAGTTCCGGTGTGGAAGCAACAAGGTGCACAAAAAAGGAGCAGCCAAGAATAAAAGGCAGGGGTACTGGGTGCTCCTTGCTGGCTGCGAGCAGATGTTACCATCATCACAACCCTGTGTCTGGGACACAGTAAGTGGAGTCGTGCCCACCAGCCAAGGGAATAAAGCAGGCGACAGAGGAGGAAGGCAGAGACGGGACAGGGAGCCAGGTCCACAGCAGAAAGGCCAGAGGACTTGGGAGCTAAGGCACTGGAGTCGTCCTACTCTTCAAGTGACAGTCTTTCTTGCCGGGTGACAACTTGGAACGCACTTCACAAAACAAAATGTTCAACAGGTACAGCCACAGCTTTCTTTACGTGAAAGCCACTCTGCTTAGACACTTCGCAGGCCTGCAGGAGTGGAGCTCGGTGGGCAGGTGGGGCTGACTTTCTGAAGGCAGAAGAGTGTAGGTGAGCTAGGGCAGGACACTGAACCGGAAGGGGGCAGAGCCAAGGCCACACGTGAGGAAGGAGCACCATCAGCGAGAGAGGGGATGGAGGGGCTGCCTGGGAAGCAGAGATTCTGGAGAATCGGCTGACAAGAGAAGGTAAGAGCGCGCAACATGCAAGTGGACGTAGACATAGCCAGCTAGAAACTCAGAACAGCAACAAGACCCCACAGGGAAGAGTCGTGACGTCTGCAGAGTCAGAGACAAAGCTGCGCCTCAGGAACAGAGAGTGCTTGTGACAGAAAGCAGAAAATTACCATGTGCTGGACAGCGTCCCATGCATGACCACTATCTAATGTAATCTTCACAATTACCTAACCCAAGGGAAGTGAGAACTGGGAAAGCTGCAGACCTTGGCCGGACAGAACAAGAGGGTGGGAGGCGACCAGCTCGCAAACCCCCAATAGGCAGAAGCCCACCACCTGCTTTTCCTGCACCCGACACAGAAGTGACTCTGAGGGAAGAAAAGAGGCCTAAGGATGACCTCTGGAAAATGTCCAGTTGCTTTAACTTTAGGCTGAAGTGCCTGAAAAGCTCTCATATCTGGCTTGTTCTGAGAAAGATTTAAAAACACTTGCATGGGTCTGCACAAAACAAAATAAATGTAAAACAAACGAATGGGAAGAACAAGTCAAAGGAAAAAACAAAGAGGAAAAATAGAGTACAGTCAGGAATGAATCAGGATGTTTGTACATTTGGGAGGACCACAAATATTCCCAAGCTTTCTTTTATAATGAAAAGAAACAAACATATCAGTAACAGAACACACCATCTGCTGAGAGTGAAAACACCTACAGCTGACCCTTGAACAACCCAGGAGCTGGCAGTGCTGACACACAATTAAAAATCCACATATATATGGGATTGAACCCAGGGGCATTTAACCACTGAACTGTATCCCCAGCCCTTTTTATTTTTGAGACAGGGTCTCTTTAAGTTGCTTAGAGCCTCACTAAGTTGTTGAGGCTGGCTTCAAACTTTTGATCCTCCTGACCCAATCTCCCAAGTTGCTGGGATTACAGGTGCCACTGTCCCAGCCACAGATAACTGCTGACTCCCCCAAAATTCAACTACTACTAGCCTGCTGGTGACTGGAAGCCTTGACAATAATATAGTCGATTAATACATATGTTGTGTGCTGTGTGTATCATACATGGCGAAAAACACACAAAGGCTGCGAGAAATGGCTTTTACTGTGATATATAACTTACTGCAGAAACAAATGCTCAGGCAGAGATTATCAGCAGAGTTTTAAGCAGACATTCTAAACACCAAACATCAACAGGAGGGGTACAAAAGTATTACAGTAACACAATATTCACTTACTGAATTTTTATGCAGTTAACGATTTAAAACTGCATCTTTCTGATGTGTTTGTGCATAAATGTTGATAAAATTTAACCTTCTGTATATTTATGGTGGCAAATGATAAAATAGACTATTATCTATACATATTTGATGTTTTCATGACATAGCTAACTTTTTCCTAATTTTTAAAGTAGTTGTAGGCTATGCAGTTCATCTGTAAGATTTTTCAAATTACTGCAAATTTCCAAAAAAATCCATGTATAAGGACCCGCACAGTGCAAATCTGTGCTGCCCATGGTTGAGATCATCTATTTCCCAAGTTCCTACAGGAAGAGAAGAAGGCAGCATCATGCCCAGCACGCAGCACTGAGTGAGCACCAACTACATCCAGCACCGTGCTAAGAGCAATTTCTAAGCATTATTCATTTACTCCTCAGGCCTCACCGTCTTCAAGAAGTCCTCCCTCCATGCTGGACAGCAGCAAGATGAAGGCTGCTTCCCTGAGGAGGCCCCAGGCTGCAGCAGCCCTGTGCTGGGCAGAGCACGCCCAAAGGTGCTGACAGGCGGCTGCTGCGAGTGGCACTGACAGCTTCACAGGAATGCGAGGGAGCCTGCCGGGGCTCCTCCACCTGTCTCCCCATGGAAAACTCTAGGGCTCTTAACACAGCTTCTGGGTCTGCCCTGGCAACTGACAGGCAGGGTTGTGTGAGGAGCTCTGCTGCTCCCAGGAAAAGCAGAACTACTCTGAGTCTTGATGCTGAATGGTGACACTGCTCACAAAAGCCATCAGGTCACCAGCAGAGAAACCCAAGAGTTGAGAATGAAAACTTCCAGAGCCATGTACGTGATTATGACTCTAAAACCAGAATGCCAGAAACGGTTGAAACGGTAAAACACGCCCTGGATGAGTCAGTTACATACAGAATGGCCTTTCTTTTTTCTCTGTTTGGCTATTTAAATAAAAGCCAAAACCCCCTCAAATTGTGTCTAGGTTGTGGCTACAAATTCAGACCAATACACGTGGAACTTACAATTTTTCAGCTTCCAGACATAACAACTTAAGAGCTGTGAGTAACCTCCAAGACGGCCCATCCCATCCAAATGTCAAATTTCTAAAAGTAGAAAAACAAAGACATTTCTGTCATTTCAGTATTTCATGACACCATGACAAATGTTTGATAAGCCAAACTTTTTTTTTTTATTGTTGGTTGTTCAAAACATTACATAGTTCTTGATATATCATATTTCACACTTTGATTCAAGTGGGTTATGAACTCCCATTTTTACCCCGTATACAAATTGCAGAATCACATCAGTTACACTTCCATTGATTTATATATTGCCATACTAGGGTCTGTTGTATTCTAAGCCAAACTTTTTTAAAATGAGGTCACAGAACATTGTTACCTCTATGATGTTGGTCAAAACAATACTTAAGAATAAATACTTAATAATACTTAAGAATAAAGTCTAAGAAACAGAAAATTCTCTTTTTAAATTTTTTTAAAGAATAAAAAGCTGCCGGGTGTGGTGGCGCTCATCTGTATTCCTAGCAGCTCAGGAGGTTGAGTCAGGAGGATCGAAAGTTGGTGGCTAGTCTGAGCAATTTAGCCAAGCCGTAAGCAACTTAGTGAGACCTTGTTTCAAAATAAAAAATAAAAGGTCTAGGGATGTGGCTCAGTGGTTAAGCACCCCTGGGTTTAATCCCTGGTACAAAAAAAAAAGAGAGAAAGAGAATAAAAAGCTATCTTCCAATCAATTTTAGTAAGAAGCAAAACTTGGTTAAGAGATACACAGCAAAGGGGCACAGGACAAAGTTCATAGTGATGAATGATGGAAGAATCTGGATGCTACCACAGCCAGACAGCTCTCACTCAATTGCTATGTGAGAGCTCTCTTAATTTTAAATCTTAATTTTATCCTCAAAGAAAATTTGGAAGGGAAAACCCAAAGGCCTATCTACCCGTGTAGTGTGGAACCACCAACCCCCTTCCCCAGAGCCTGCACCATGATGCTGGTGACTGGTTTTCCTGAAGCCCATCCCACCTTGCCACAAGGCAAAGGCAGGGGATTCTCTTTTAATACAGTATTGAATGGTTCAAGTTTGTTTTTTATTTTTTTTTTATTCTTTTCTTTTTAGTTGTAGTTGGATGAAATACCTTTATTTTATTATTTTTTCGTGGTGCTGAGGATCGAACCCAGAGCCGCTCACATGCTAGACGAACGCTCTACCACTGAGCCACAATCCCAGCCCCTCAAATAAGTTTCTTTAAAGTGTCTTAGTCCTGTGTCCTCTCCTCCACAACAGTGAGCACCACTTTTCTGCACACAGTAAGTGCTCAACTAACACCTACCAGTGACTGATGGAGTTAGGAGGTGTCTCATGGAAAATCCAGCCCTCAATTTTTTCATGAAAACTTCCTAAAAGAGTAATTTCAAAAGGGAAAGGGAAACACTTACTCTATAAAGCCATGATCTTTTAGAATGGAAATCTTTTTGTTCATCTGTTTATCAGTTGATGGAAGATATTTAACAAGTGTATCTGCATTAAAAAAAATTCATACAGAGATTTAGGGTATAATTCACACAAAAGTTATCTTCCCTCTCCATCTGCACTTACTTTCCTTCCCATTAGGATCAAGTATAAACAGTTTTTCCTAAGTCACACGAAGGAAATCTACTCTTCAAGTCCAATTCACTGAGATCATTATTTAGTCCCTGAAAAACTAAGAATTCCAAGGCCTCAGGACAGAACACCCACAAGCTGAGTTCATGTTCCCATTAAGTCAATCAATGAACAAAACCAGGTCATTAAGGCATGATAATAACTTGGAAAACCACAACCAACAAAACACAGGCTTGTAAAAACATGAGAGAAGTCTTGTAACAAGAGTTTTTAAAAGGCAGAATTCAAATAGCATAATAATGACTAGTTGCGATTACAAAAAAAAAATGCAAATATGTAAAAATTGACAGTTATTTGGAGAATAGGACAGGGTAAGAAGGGTTTTTTCTTTCTATGGTGGTAGGGCCTAGCACATATTAGGCAAGTGCTCTACTACTGGACTGTACCCAAAGCCCCTTCTTTATTTTTTAACAAAAGGGTGATTTTTCTTCAAATTAATTTATTTGACAACTATCATTTCATAACCATCAATATTAAAGTTATCAGAATTCTGAAGCATGAGCCAATCTCAAAGCAAGCTTTCCAAGAGACTCTGTAAGGCCCAATTTTAGTCGTTTTATTTATATTTTGAGGAGTATTATTAGTCTGTGTAAAGGATGAATATATAACCTTGACCATTTCTATGTCCCTTTCAACTTACACATGACCACTTCAAATTATACACTGGGGAAATCTCTAGACATTTCTTCATGACCTCCAAACCACCTCTACTACTTCAGAAGAAAAACAAAAATCAGCCTTCTATGTACTATTTCTAATACTAAATTTGGAATTTTCACATCATAAATTTAATGACTAAATTATTATTTTAAAATATTATCATCAATGACATGGCTAGTTAGCAGACCACAAAAGAACACAAGCGAAATCAATTTTTTTTAAACCATGGCATTAATCTCCAAACATAGGATTACATATTACACTTACCTCTTTGATTAGCACTGTGTCTTAAAGATGTCTTAACATTTTCATTCCCTGCTTTCTAATCCTATCTTCAGTAACAAGGCTTCAGTACAAATATTTCCATTTCCTTAGATCTAATAATACTATACTTATCTCCTTAGCAATCTTCCTTTCCTTTTGCATTGTCCAGTATGGTGGCCACTAGTCAGAAATGGCTTTCAACCACTTGAGATGTGACTTGCCTTACTAAGGAATGAATTTTAAATATTCATTTAATTGTAAGCAATTTAAATTGAAACAGCTCCATGCACCCAATGGTCACTGCATGGACAGTGTAGGTCTAGGTTTCTTCCAGTATAGACCTCTGATATAGTGCAATAAAACTCTGCTCAGTTCTTCTTATCCACTTTATCAACCAAAGCTTTGCTGTTTTGAGTTCAATATTGAAACTGCACAGTTAGAAACAATAAGGCTAGCTCTATCTAGGATGAAGTAAATGATGTGTAGGTATGTTTCAAGGTTTTACTATTTTTAATAAAATTCAAAATAACAACATATCCAAGTGGGACAAAAAATTGTCTTAATAAGAAAAGCAAAATTGATTCCAACCTCTTGAGACATAAACACAAGCATGAGGATTGCAGGGGGAAACAAAGCCATACTCCAGCAGCAGCCGCTGGTTGTCATGCGGACCATAGCAGATGAATACCTCCTCGTGCTTTCTACAACCAGAAGCTGTTCTAATTTCATAACAACGAGTCTTCTCGTTAAATGCTGCTTTTACCTAGAATGGAAATTTGTTAGAGATTATTTTAAATATAAAACTAAAAAGCTGAGCTGTGGCCTCTGTCATAAGTTATTTTTGGGTAATTCTTTAAGACTGTACTAGCCATTCTTAGAAGCTCAGGAACCCAGGCCACACACCCACAGGCCGCAGTTCATGGTCTTCCTACAGTAGTCTATAAAAATCACTGCTTTGAAGCATAAATGCACCAAAAGCCCCATCAAAATAAAGTCATGCCAATGTGTAGTGACTGAGTCCCTAAGTCCAGCATCCTACGGCACTGCACACCCTGGCATTATTCGTATGTATCAACAGAAACACCCCTCTGACCCCTGATCTCTGTGGGTCACACTGTGGAAAAGGCATCTTTCTGTAGCAGGGATAATTGGACAGGCCAGGCATTGTCCTGGGCCTAAGCAAGCACAGCAGGCCTCCCCAATCTCCTCTCACTGGCACCTCTGATGTTCTCGTGGCACATGTCACATAAAGGGAAGAGCACAAGCAGAGCCAGCCATTCACCTGCACAGTGCATCCCTCGTGCACCCCTCACCCACAGACAAGCCCACTGATGGGAACTCCTCTCCACCCTGAAAGTCAGCCCTTTACCTCAGCATACCCATTTACCCTGCAGACACACCCATCTTCCATACCTGCCACCAAAGGAAAGGGCAGGGAAAGAGGGTATCTGTAACTCTGTGGCTATCTCCCAAAGCAGGATTCTTCATGATTTCCTGACTCCTCTCCCCACAAATATTCATCCAATTAATAAAAGTTTACCAAACATCTATTATATGCCAAACTCTGCCCTAAGCCCTGGGGTTCCAAAGAGAACAAAAAGTCCCCATCCACAAAGATTTTGCTGCTTAATGCAGGAAGGAGGAGTCCCTCAGTGATCAGAGCAAAGGTTAATGCTCTGACAGCCATGCCACCAAGTGCAAAAGGGATGGGACAGGAAAGAAGCTAGACCTTGGCCCCGGTCTAGAAGGAGCATGAAGGAAGGCAAGCTGCTGGTAAAGGTAGCCTAGAGGATGGAGCCCAGGGCTCCTGAGGCCTGGACAGCAAAGCGGAGAAATGGGGCAAAGAAAAAGCATTCCAGAAGGACAATGGAGTCAAAAAGAAAAACCCAGAATGCACGAAAGACAGGTGGGTCCCATTGATTTACCCGAAGTCAGCTACACTTTCCCCATTGGTCTCACTCACTATTCAAAGTCACAGATTCTACACATTGAAATCTTTCTATCAAAACAGAACGTGTGTCACCACGTCAGCTTCTCACCTGGACATGAGGGCTGTGATTCAACAAATCCAGGTATGGAGCAAGCGCACAGGTATCCGGCTCTGCGGAAAGGCATTCCTGCTTCCTAGGCCTCAGGTACACAGCTCTGGTGTTGACAGTGCACCAGGCCCACAGGAGGGCGCTGTAGCTGAAGATGCTGTCAATGGGCTCTGCAAACAGAGGCTGCAGGGAAGAGAAAAAGTCTCTGGAGGAGGTGAAAAGCTTCTGCACGTGGGCTCGCTGCTCTTCAGTCTTTGCTTTTAACACTTTGGGTAGAAGATTCACCACTTCTGGCTCCAAACAAACCGCGCAGGTGTAGGTCTTGGGTAAAATCTGCAAGTAAGGCTTCCAGAGAGACCGGTCCCCAGCATGCCTTTCTGACACTAAAAAGGTGCACAGAGCCAGCAGAGGAGATGGACGAGGCTTCCACCTTGAAAAATTAAGGTCAGATTGAAGGAGTTACTCTGACTTGAAATATGGAATAAGCTAAGTACTTTGGTTTGCTGCAGGAAGAATTTTGCTCAAACGGTCAACACACCCTACGTTGACTTAACATACCAAGAGAACTGTCTCCTTCCTTAAGGCTCTTCTCCAAAGCACATCCCGATCAGGGACCTCAAAAAGCCACATTTATGTGTCAGAAAAGCTGACTCTACAGATTCCAGGACTGTTTACAAGATTTTTTACATGTTTTTGAAAACAAAAATCAATAAAACACCTCTTTGCTTTCAACTTTGTTCTCCTGTTTGAAAGCTTTTGCCATAAGCCATTGGTTTCACCTGGATAAGGGTATAAAATACAGTGGGGGAAAAAATTGGTGGAAAAAAAACCTAGACGTATACCATCCAATATATGGACCACTAAGTATATGTAGCTGTTTATTTAGAATTAAATTAATATTTAAAAGTCAGTTCCTTAGTATGGTAAGTCACATTTCAAGTACTCAAAAGCCATTTTTGCCAGTGGCTACCATTTTAGACAATGCAAAATAAAACACCTCTGTCATTGCCCAACATTCTACAGGACGGTACTAACCTGGACAGGAAACTGAGTGAAATCATAATACACTCACTAAACTTACGTGCTCTGTTAGAAATTACATAATTTTGGTTAAATAATTACTGATAAAATATCTCATGTGGCATGAATGTGTTTAGAAAAAGTTATCATTAATCTTTTAATATCCAAATATCCAGATTCTTATACTGAGATGCATTCCACCTAAAACTAAAGAATGAATGAGAAAAGGTTAACCCTAAGGGCAACCTTGCCCCCAATCAGCCAATACAAAGATGCAAGGGCGGTGCCCAGAGCTGTCCTTGGGATTAAGCAACAGCACAACCTTTCAACCCCATAATGTAGAAACTCCTTCCGCTGAGGTGCACCCAAACCAATGCCCACCAGAAATAAGCCAAAAATACTCTCAGCTTTCTTAACTCCCACTTCACCTCCTCTCTCTACCTAAAGAGAATTAATTCTTTCATAATATTAAAGCTCTTCATAGTTGAGGAAGAATTCAAGCACATAAAAATAAGGGTTAAACTAAAAAAAGGGTTAACTAACCCCCATGGATACCTACTATGACCAAGGGAACAACTGCTACCTATTAAGGCACTTGGCTGTGATTTACATATATGGTCCCACTTAACCTCCACTTTCTAGTTAGGTGATGGGTCAGGACTCACACCTGTGTCCCCTGCAGTTTATTAAAGACTTCAAAATGCAGTTTATGTGCATGAAGAATAAACTTCTAGGACAGAATATACCTTTCAATTTGCATTCAATTGAGTTCAGGTATTTATCTACTAGACAAGCATCTGAATTGTGCCTTGGATAACACATTTGCCATGACAAAGGCATTCAGGAGAAACACTGGCACCAGATTAACATGATGTGGCCACTTACTTAGTAATGTACACCCCTAAGTAGCTTCGAATCACTGTTTCCGTGGTGAGCAGGCAACTCTCAGGCAACGAAATAATCATCTGTCCCTCCTTGCCAAAAAAAAAGTAAAGTTTAGGACGCCAGCATTTTGGGATGGACTTACATATTGTGAAGTCACTGATCCCGCAATCATCTACCCAAAAGTCCCTACTACTTGCCACATGAGCCCAACAGCAGGCTCACTCCCAATTCCCTGAGTCAGCAGATGAGTTCCCTCCAACACTAGGTTCAACAACCACACAGAATTAAAGGTTCAGAATGGGAATGACTCCCACCTGTCAAACCGGCACAGGAAGGAAACATGGAAACACTTGAAACCATATAGTTCTTCTAATTTCTTATCTGAGGAACCAGTGATACCTCGGGGCACAGGCACAAACCACTCAAAAAAGTTCCATCCAACAAAGCCTGGCACAGCAGCATGCTGCTTAGTTTCAACTATTCAGGAGGCAGAGACAGAAGGATCAACTGAGCCCAGGAGTCTGGCACCAGCCTGTGCAACATAATGAGACCCCTTTCTCTTAAAAAAAAAAAAAAAAAAAAAAAAAACTATCCAGTGAAATCCAAGTGAGCAGGCAATGGCCTAATCTCTGAGATCTGTGCCAGAGAGGGCAGCCCAGCACACAGATTCTCATTCTACCACTTGCAAAAGTGTACATTTTCGTTTCTCTTACTAAGATACAACCACGGAGAGGAAAAAACTATGACAAAAAGTAACAAATAGGCACTGGACACTGGAGACACTGGTAGTGTACAACATTATGGAACCAGTAACAATCACCAAATAGAGCACTAAGAAGCAGATAGAAGAACTGCCTTCATTTTAACCAGCATCAGTAATTTAACCAGTCAGCAAATTATCTCAAAGCTCTTTGAGGTTCAATTTATGGTTTCTGAATCTATAAAGCAGGTGATCAGTGTAGACATCCCATGATCTTCTACTTTAAAAAAATAAATAAATAAAACATCCTATAACTTGATTGATAAATATCTCTTTAACAAATAAATTCTCCAGGCTATACAGTTAAGATCTGTGCATTTCACTACATGTAAAATGTCTCTACTTTCAAAAAGTTTAATTAAGAAGTCACAGTTGAAAGTACAAGTGAAGCAACTACCAATTATCGTTTAATAATTTCAACAAAAACTACTTATAGATACTGCTATATATATGAGAGGTCTATTTCTTCTACTCAAATTCTGCTTCAAATAAGTCAAGGCATAATTGACTTATTATGCCTTTCTGAAAATATACAAAATATTGCACAACAATGTGAATATACTTAACACTACTGAACTGTACATGAAAAAATGGTCCAAATGGCAAACTAAGTTTTATGTATCTTACCACCATTAAAATTGAAAACTAATAAAAATATAAAAGCAGCACAATAGAATACAACATCAAAAGGTATCATTTTCTTAGCTGAGTTTAAAACAAATTAAATAAAGGAATTAAAAATAAATTTAGGGTCGGAAGGTGTAGCTCAGGGGTTGAGGGAGGCTTTGCATATAAAAATACACAACACCAAAAAAAAAAAAAAGTTTAGATAAACTTAAGGTAAAGGAAGCAATTAATTTCTAACTTTAAAGAAGTATGCATCACATAATGCTCTAAAATACCACAGAGAAAAACTAAAAGGGACCTAAAGATCATCTCCTTATTTACCAGGTAAGGAAACAGAAGCAGGAAGGACTGGAATCTCGTTGCCAATCCCAGAGTTGGCAGCAACCCCTGGATCAGGCCTTGTCCCCAACTTGCTCAGGCTCTCCTCCCGTATCACGAACAGCACCCCTCACGCATCTACAATATGACCTGATTTTTAAACCTTGATGTGGTGAAGCGTTAGGAAGAGGCCTACACCAAAATGACTTCTCTCTTTCTTCTCCTAACAGAGTCCCATTTAAAGAGCAAGGGGCCAAAGAAAAGGCAGCAGGTTTTTCCTTCCCAAGTAGCCGCCAGGCCGAGCAACAGAACACTGGCCAATGGGGGCGGAACTGGGAACATCCTTCCAGGGAGGGTCCCTGCACTGCCTTTCCCCCTTGCTCCCTCCTTTTGCTCCAGGAGCCTAGACAGGCTTAGGGAGGGACAGAGAGCTAGAAGGAGTCTGAGCCTCTGAAGGCCACAGGTCTGGCCCCTCTAGGCTTTATTAAATGACAGCAAAATACACTTCTGCACTGTTTTTAAGCACTGAGACACTCGGTTTTGTCTTTTATATGAAGCAAACTTAACCCTACTTGACGGAATCGTAAGAGAAATAGTTATAAGTAAAGTACTTTCGATTCACTTGATTTGAACCACAAAAACAAAGCACCAAAATCTGTGTTAGGTTTCAAGGACAAAAGAGAAGTTCTCACCCGCAGGGGTGTTCTGCTCATCAGCCCTCTTCCTGTACCTAGGAAAGCAAACATGGAAAAGAGGTGAATATCTTCAACTGTATCTTCAAGGTCCTAGAGAGCCCATTTTGAAAGAAAAATGTGAATGAGCTCCAAAATTACAAAAAGCTGAAGATGGGTGTCCTTAGCCCTCCACTCCCAAGGGAGAGGAGGTCAGGAAGCTGTTCTAGAAAACATCATGAACTCCTTATGATATTATAATCAATCTGATAATGTGGCTTTCACAGATCATTCTTCGACTCCCAAAAACAGAAAATTAAACATTCTGTTAGAGCTAGCAGAAACCCTGATACAAAACAACTAGGTCAAAGTTGTCAGAACCAAAATGGAGTTAACTTGTGCCGTGAAGGAAGGGTCCTCACACTTGATTGCCTGACAATAACAACTGTCACAAAAGATTCTGCCACAACCACAACCTCAAACAAAAATACTTCTGTGAGGATAATTGCCAGCAATTGTCTGTTCAACCTTGGAATGATGCCACCCTTGTTATTGATCCTTACAGCCAACAAACATTGTTCATTTATCTTACCCAAACCTTCTCATTCACCTTTAAAAACCCTTATCTTCCTCTGCCTCCCTGGACATGCCAGCAGTTCACTATGGCCTGCCATTCCTGAGTACACTGTTTTGGAGCCCCTCTCTGTTGTTATTAACTCAAATCAAGCAATTTAGTCCAAACTTACCACATGTAGCTGATTCTTGGGGAACAACATATCATTTCACTTGGCCAGAGGCACACATGGAAATCATCTATCTTGGGAGACACAGAGGAACTCATTTTGCTCAAAGTCAAATTAAAACTGAATGATAATGTTAATGGCCAGAGGAAGCATTCAGTAACATATATTTTTACATTTTCTATAAGGTAAAATGTCTGTATCCTGCCCTGTGATATAGAATTTCAGGGCCCTTCTATCACACAACTCCTTCTCTGTACTGTGGCAGACCCCAAGTCCCTTTGAAGGGCATCCTGGTGTATTCTACCATTATTTCTAGCCCACCCATGGGCACAGCAGGGTATCCTTGTATGCAGGTGTGCACTAATAGCAAGCTATCCAACTTCTGTGACAGAATGTTCCAGAAGAAAATTACAACCTAACCTCTACAATGAGCTCTTCAATTCCCATATCAGAGGTTAAAATGCCTCAGCTCAGGTGACTGTGCAGCCTGTAGCACTGATCAATTGGCCATTCACCAGCTCCTCCTCCAAGACACTGAACTGCACACCTGACACCAAGCTGAGGGACAATATGGACTGAGGGCCCTCCCTCGCCTACAGAAAACTATGCCAACTCACTGGGGCCAGGGACAATCCCATTAGCCTGCATGCTTGAAAAATCCCAGGAAACCACCACAGGCAAGGTGACCAGCACACAGGTCACCCAGTATCTTTCCTATGATGCCTAGCTAGGCATTCCCTGCAGGTTGGGGTCCAGGGCACCTGCACTTCCACTGAACAGACAACTAAATTTAGTGCATAGGAGACCCAGAGTCACGGTACTGGTCCTGACAATACCAGAGAATCTGGCTCAGTTGAATTCGTAGCTCCCCTCCCACAGGTGTGTAACATATCGTAATGTGTCTTTTATGTCCCTGTCCAAGACTTCATCTTATTTTTATATTCTCATTCTCCTTTTCCTTTTGATTTCATCATTCTGTCATTTCCCTTCACCTACCATGTACATTTATATTTACAACAAGGTGAAGCACAAACAGTGTAGACAAGTCAAGAAGCCCACCACCCAGCAACAGATGTACTGTCAGAGAGCGCTCCACCCACTCCCATCTGAGAGAGGTCAGCAGAGCTGAAGCACAACTCTTACCTGGAAAACGAGCAGGAGTTAAGTTCCTATCTTCAAACTTCCTGTTTTTCAGCCACTTCTTTAGCTCTATAAATTCAGACTTGTAGCTCTCATTCACTGGTTGGGAGAGGAAAAAACATGCTCATTAAAATTACTATATACTAAGAACACCTATAATCAAGAATATCAGACGGACTGATCATAAAAGGTTTAACATCAACTAAAACAGAAAGACCATTCATTATATGATCATTTCCATAGATGCATAAAAGCATTTCATCAAGTCCAACATCCATCCTGATAAAAATTCTAAGCAAACTAACACAAGGAAACTTCCTCAGCCCAGGAAATAATATCTAACAAGGACACAATGGTGACAAACTCAGTGCTTTCAAGACCAAGAGAAGTGTATCTCACCTCTCCCTTTTCATCAACACCAGTAAACATGGCAAGAAAAACAAACCGAAGGAATGAAACAGGAAAGAAGTAGTAAACCTTTCCTTATTCTCAGAAGACATGAGCACCCATAGAGAAAATCTAAGGGGAGTCTACAAAAAAGCAACCAACCAGCCAGGCATGGTAGCACACACCCAAAATCCCAGCTACTATCGAGGCTGAGATGGGAGGATTGCAAGTTTGAGGCCATCCTAGGCAATACAAAGAGATACAATCTCAAAACTATGAAATATAATAAAATACAAATACCAAAATATTATGTTGCAGCATATCAAATCAATTCATAAAAATTCAATGGTATCTCTACATATGAGCAATAAACAAAAATTAATATTAAAAATATCATATGAAATAGCATTAAAAAATATATAATTCAAGAACCTAAAAAACAGATAAATCTAAAAAAAATGTAGACCTGCACAATAAGAACTTCAAAATATTACAATTAAAAATATATAAATAAATAGATTCTTATAAATTGAATATTATTGGCCTCCCAAAATGAGTATGTTAAAGTCCTAGTCCAACAGTATTTGAAGATGGAGCCTTAGGGAGTTCAGGTTATGAGGTCAGTAAGTCGTGAGGGTTGGGCCTTTACCAAGGGATCCCTGCTCTTACAAGAAGCAAAGAAAGAGGACTGAGGGTGTAGCTCAGTGGCAGAGTGCGTTTACCATGTGTGAGGCTATGGGTTCCATCCCCCAACACTAAAAAGGAGGGAGAGAGATGGTCTGCCATGTGCAGACAGTGGTGATGCAGATGGTCACCAGCCAGGAAGACAGCACTCACCAGGAACCAAATCAGCAACACCTTCACCTGAGGTTTCCCAGCCTCTACTACTAAGATATAAATTTATATTGCTGAAGCCCATTCTATGGTATGTTGTTATGGTAACCTAAGCTGATAAAGACCAAGAATGAAATAGATTCTAATCAAGTTAAGACACATATGGTACACCCTAGAACAATAACTAAGGAAATAATCCAGAACAACAAAATGAAAAAACAATAAAGAAATGAAAACAGTTCACCAGAAAATGCTGATTTCATACAAAAGAAAACAGTATAGAATAAGTACTGGAACAAAAGCAAAGATAGGAGACACACAGAAAACAAAATGCAAAGTGGCAAATGTAAATCCACATCTATCAATAACACCAAATGTCAGTGGATTAGGAAATTTGGGGAAAAGCAGAGTTTGGTAGGCTAGATTAAAAACAAAATTCAAGTATATCCTGTCAACAGAGACATTCAGATAATGCAAGTAAAGGATAGAAAGCCCCAGAGGATGCACAGCACCTAGGAAGCAGAAGTGACTACTCCAACAAAAGACCAGAAAGACTTTCAAGCAAAAGTCAGTAGAGAGAGACATTTATAACAAGGAAGGGGTTCATCCATCAGGAAGACATAACAACTACACACAGATAGAAACCAAACAGCAGAGCCCCAAATATTGAAGCAAAAACTGGAAGAATTAGAGGGAACAGTTGACAATTCTACAATAATCACTAGAGACTTGAAGATCCTACTTTCAATAATGGGTAGTTAAGCAGA
This sequence comes from Callospermophilus lateralis, assembly GCF_048772815.1. Taxonomy (NCBI): domain Eukaryota; kingdom Metazoa; phylum Chordata; class Mammalia; order Rodentia; family Sciuridae; genus Callospermophilus; species Callospermophilus lateralis. The sequence continues at coordinate 8,299,090 of NC_135314.1, read as the reverse complement.
GGATCAACAAGGAAGCAGAGAGAGCACAAGGACCCAGCAGAATGGAAGGAGAGCTGCTAAACACGTTACCCACAGCAGCAGAAAGTGCATTTCTCTTAAATGCACAAGAAGCATTCAGGATAGATCACATTACAGACCAACAAAAGTTGGCAAGCACATGGAAAACTGGGACTCTCACAAACTGCTATGGGAGCATAAAACATACAATCACTTGAGAAACTCACCCATGCTGCAGTTTCTTACAAGTTAGAAAGAAACTCCTACTACCACTCCCGCCTACGTAGCTATTCAAGGAAACAAAGGCGTAAGTCCATGCAAAGACTTGCACACAAGTGTTCGCTGCAGCTTCACTTGCAATGGCCCAAAACACAAATGACTACAGTGCCCAGTTTGAGGGAAGCAAAACTTGAGCTCTACAGTAAGGGTCTGGGGGTCTGCAATTACTCTGGCAAAAGACAACTACCAAGAAAATAAAGACAGAATTTTATTCACCTGTACACACAGATATTCACAGAAAAATGCAACTCAAGGAGGTGGTTAAATTGTGGGGCTTCTGTACCATCTCATTAGGGTACTTTGGTGTGGGAGAAGGCACTTATGGGGAAATGAATGGCCTTAGAAAGACACAGGCCCTCAGAAGAGATGAGAAATATGATAGTCTTGTGATGATCCTTATTAAGGTGACTTCTCATCCCAGTGCCAGGTTCTCATCTCTAGTGATAGGAATCAATCTTCTCCACTTCCAAAACTTCTGGGCAGAATCATGACCAGTGAACACCACTCAGAGGCTTTGATTTTAAACAACAAGTGAATGAACTCAAGGAAAAAAGGAAAACTTACACATATACAATATATTATACATCCTTCCATCATCAACAGGATGAACAAACAATAAAGGCATTCAACAATAAGAGAGAACAAATGCAAATAACAATGTGAAATTATTTCAAAATTAAATAAAATAAACCACATTTTTAAGAACAGGACACACTGTGTGATTCTAGTTACACACAACACTATAAAATGCAAACTAATCCATTGTGACAGCAAGTATTTAAGAAGTTACTCAAGAAGTGGGGTACAGAGGGTTCAGCCAGGGATGGTAGGAAGTGATTATTTAAAAAAAAAAAAAAAATGAAGGGCCTGGGTTGTAGCTCAGTGGTAGAGCGTTTGCCTCGCATACGTGAGGCACTGGGTTTCATCCTCAGCACCACATAAATAAAGGTATTATGTCCATCTACAGCTAAGAATATTTTTTAAAAAATGGAAATTTTATAGCATAATGACTTCATTTATGATACATATACCAAATTATATACTTTAATTATACAATATTCATTATGAGAATTATACCTCAGTAAAATCTTTTTTAAAAATGCACAGGCATGGTTGGGGCTGTAGCTCGGTGGTAAGGCGTCTGCCTCGCATGTGTGAGGAACAGGTTCAATCCTCAGCACCACATAAAAATAAATAAAGATTATGTCCAACTACAACTAAAAAAAAAAAAAATGCAAAGACATAAGCCTTCCAACGTATGTAATCAACAACAAGGAAATAGATCTTGTGGTAAGAGCAATAAATTAACAAGCATAATCATTTTTTATGTGTTTATTTTGAAATGTGGTAGTACTGTGTTGCCTAAACTGGCACTAGAGCTCCTGGGCTCAAGTAGTTACCCACTCAGCCTCCCAATAGCTGGAACTATAGGTACCCACCAGTATGTCAGGTTAAATGAGAAATTTTTTAAAATATTTTTTAAGTTATAGTTGGACACAATACCTTTATTTTATTTATTTTTATGTGGTGCTGAGGATCGAACCCAGAGCCTCGCACTTGCTAGGAGAGCGCTCTACCGCTGAGCCACAACCCCAGCCCTTAAATGAGAATTTAATGAGCAACTTTACATACATAAACACACACAGATAAAGACACAGCTTTATGGTAGTCTCTATGAAAAAACATACACTATATTGCTGACCCTCAAAAACTAGTACGGTTTGGAAACAAGAGTTTCATGAGAAAGCTTGGAAAAATATTAGATCCTCAAAGAAGAGTACACCTAATAAGGATGATTGCAAAGACTAATGTCAATGACTAGTAGAAAGAGCATTTTCAAAAATATAGGACCTCAGCTCAGTTCTGAGCACAGGAGAGAAAGCAAACAAGCTGGGAGAAGGAAAGGAGACGTTCTAGGCTAAGGAGAGAGATCGGCAGAGCTGGAAGTGTGGGGCCCCAGAAGAGGTGAGCAGAGATGACGTATTTCCAGGATATCGAGCAGCCAAATTGGAGCTCCACTGGTGAGAGACACGAGTGCCAGGCAGGAGGTGAGATCTCACACAAAAGGCACGAGGATCCCACGACACACCTAACCAAACAGGCAACACAGACACAATCCCTCAGGAAAGCTGCACCAACAGTGACAAGTAGACAGCAAAAGAGGATGGAGGCAAAGGAGCGGTGGAAATCATCCCAGGGGGCAAAGGTAGAATGGGAACAAAGCTAAGAAAGATTTAGTTGGCCACAGGCTATGGAGGGCCTCAAAATGGTGCTGACATGCTTAGGGTCAACTAGGAAGAGTGTAACTAATTTTATACAGAAACGATTTACATTTAAACAGCACTTTTAAGTTGTCCAAGCACTTTCTCATAGATTGGGAGTGATGAATTTACACCCCCACTTTTATATACTACACATAACTAAGGTCATGGCAAGCCACAGATCCTGGGTCATCCCAGAGAAAACTACTGAAGCAATAACTGAAATATATTCATAGCGGCACCCAGGGTTGGAAAGAATACAAGAGCACCATTAAAAAAAAAAAAATGCTCTTTTAGAAACAGTACTTTCGGGCTGGGGATGTGGTTCAAGCGGTGGCACACTCGCCTGGCATGCGTGCGGCCCGGGTTCGATCCTCAGCACCACATACAAAAAACAAAGATGTTGTGCCCGCCAAAAACTAAAAAATAAATATTAAAAAAAATTCTCTCTCTCTCTCTCTTAAAAAAAAAAAAAAAGAAAGAAAGAAACAGTACTTTGGAACAATATCTATCTACATGGCTTTGAGAAAAGCTATGTACATCACTGGACGCTAGACAAAAAGAAGTTCTGTTTTACTAATAAAAAAACAAAACCATACCTCCTCTTGATTCAGAACTTCTGAGGTGTTTTCGCCTCCTGATCCGGCTTGTTCTCCCTCTTCCCTTCTGCATACTAAACTGGAGTTTCTGTGTAGGTGGCCAACCTAAAATACAAAGCAGGTCTTTGTCTTACTTTCCAGCTGGATGACAATCAGCACCCTTGCACTGCTGAATATGCAAACATACACTTGGGTAAGCTGTTTCTCTAATGTGCTTTTTGTTCAGGAAATGCTTGTGCCATGAGCTAAATCAAGATCTCTTCCATAAAGGAGACCCCATCATATGGGTCCCTCTGAAACAATTTCAGCCTGAGGCCTTAATGAATGTTGATTAATGACAGAAAACTTCATAATTTCTTTTTTTTTTTTTTTTTTTTTGGTATTGAGGACTAAAGCCCTTTTTTGTATTTCATTAAGGCAGAGTCTCAATAAGTTACTTAGCATCTTAAGTGTTGCTGAGGCTGGCTCTGAACTAGAGATCCTCCTGCCCCAGCCTCTGGAGCCACTGGGAATACAGGTGTGTGCCACCATGCCTGGCTCATAAACAGGTGCTTTGGTGACCTGTAAGATCTCTATTGTTTTCTTACAACCTCTTATACTTTATCATTACCTCATTAAAAATTTCCATTGGAAAATCACCTTGAAAGGGCAACATAGTTAGAATCAGCTCTGTGCAAAAGACTTTCGGGCAATGATACCAATACCTTATTTCTGGACTGCCCAATATAGTAGTCCCTGACACATGTGAATCTTGAGTACTTCGATTGTGGCTACTGAAACTGAAAACAGAATTTTTTTTTTCCTGGTACAGGGATCGAACCCAGGAGAACTTGACTACTGAGTCACATTCCAGTATTTTATTTAGAGACAGAATCTGAGTTGCTTAGCTCCTCTCTATTGGTGAGGCTGGCTTTGAACTCCTATGATCCTCCTGCCTCAGCCTGCAGAGATGCTGGGATTACACCGTGTGCCACGGTGGGCTCATAACTGATTTTATAAACGAGTGCTTTGCTGACTTGCATATCGCAGTCGTAACCAACATTTACTAAAACACCAATTTGAATTAACCATATTTAGAACTCGCAGAGCTGTGAAATTCCTGTTCCATTAAAACTCTTCGACAAATCAAAAACTTCGATTTCAGTGGCACAGTCCTGTAACCCCAGACAATGAGAGGACACTGGCAAGAGAATCACTCATTTGTTCGAGGCCAGCCTCACCAACTGGACCCCCATCTTAAAATTTTAAATAATAACAATAAAAAGCGCTGGGGGTGTAGCTCCATGGTAAAGAATCCCTAGGCTAATACCCAATACCAAAAAAAAAAAAAAGTGTAAAGTAAAAAATGCTGTTTGTCTTGGCTATCACAGTCTTGGAATAAACATCTTTAAACAGGTGTTTGCATTAGTTAGGGAGAAAACACAAGTCAAAAAAGCAGACAAGCCAAGGTGGCAAGATGAAGAGTGGCTACTAGAATTTCTACAAGCTGCTTCCATACAAGCAGCGCTCCCGCAGGGCTTTCCTCTAGGGCTCGGGTGGCTCAAAGGCCCCCGGCGTCCGGCGGGCCACGACCGCAGCGCTGGCCTCACCCGCGACGCCGGACCACCCTCCGGTCCCCGACGCGCTCCACCACGCCCGCCGCCTGCCGGGGACACCCACCGCCGGCGCCAGAGCCGCACGCCCAAAGGAACAGCCCGCGCGTGCGCACTGCTGGGACGGGCGGCGGCCACGCACGCGCGTCTCCGCCTACGCCCAACTCAAGAGGGACCCTCCTGCAAGCCCTAGCCGCCGCCACCCGGGCAACGCGCGGCTCTGACCGGAAGTTCCCCGGCTCACCAGCAAGCTCGCCACGGCCTCTGACACTGCACTTGCCGAGGGCGGCCCAACCCGCACAGTCAGAGGCTGAGAGCCACCACGCCCGCCTCTGCCCCTCGACCGCCCAGACGCCAGTCACTCGCGGAGCCCCGCCCCTTCCCGTCGCCGGTGTGCGCGCATGCGCAGCTGCCACGGCTCGCCAGTTGCACCCAACCTTGACCGCTGGGTCGGCGCCCGAGGTCGCGCGGTCGGCCACGGCCCTCCGAGGAGCCCAGCTGCCCAGGCTTGCCCTGTGCTCCACTAGGACGCAGCTCCTAGGGCACCCCTCGCCACCCGCAGGCCCTACCGGGCTGGCGCTACCTGCTCCCCACCCCCTCCACTCTTCCCCTCCCACGGCCTGGACACGGTCTCGCCCGTCTCCCCACCTGTCCCGCTCCCGCTCTCTGCCCAGCTCCAGACCCGCCTTGCAGGAGGATTCCAAATAATCCACGTCGATACCAATTCCGGCTCCATTTCTACCCACCACTTGGATGTGGGCTGTGCTTAGTAAATGGATTCCTGAAAGTACAACGTGGAAGAGGGGCTGGGTGGGAACTAACCTGGCAAATACCGCCTTGGCCAGCTGGTCAAGGCGACAGCATCCGGAATAAGTCACATAGACAGCATTTTCCTCCTGTATTCCTCCCCAAACCCATAACTCGCGTTCTTCCTTGAAAAAAAGAAGAAGAAAAAAAAAAAAAAAACAACCCCAGGATTCCTAAAATATCTTTTCTGTCATGAAAACCAAACTCTGACAAGCTGTCGTAAACGAGAGAAAACCAGAGAGACATGACCATTAAATGCAGTGTGGTATCCTGGAGGGGATCCTGGAATAGAAAAGGGATATTAGGAGGAAAACAAGTGAAATCCAATAAGGTGTGGAGCTTAGTTTTTGCAGCTGCTTCAGTATTGGTTTCTTGTGACAAAAATACTACAGTGTTAGGTAATATAGACATGAGCAAGGTCACTGGAAGGGACAGGGAAGATAAGCAGACTAAAGAGAGGGATCCCAAAATCTGCTGTCAGAAAACTATAACCAGTTGTGGTCAGAATTATTGGGTCTCTTGGCAAACAGCACACCCATGCTGTCAAACAGGTCTCTGGCATGCTCCCTAAACTGCAATATGTTCAAGATAACCCTAAACAAATTATCAAATAGCACTCTAATATAATTAGCATTGCAATCCCCTCCTTGCCATTGTATACATATTGTAAACCTAAGAAAACTCTATGGCAATGTAACATGGAAAATTGACAAATAGGACGAATAGGATGGTGGGAACAAAGGGTTAAGAGAATATAAAATGAGCCTACTTTGCCAAAAAGCATTCTATCTGCAGCCTTGCCTATCCTAGGGGTCAGGAAATGTCACATTCCTCAACAAACCGAGGCAGGGGGCCA